>NC_081416.1:60424133-61769893 GCF_949786415.1 Peromyscus eremicus
GAAAAGAGTCTAAGGACCTTGTGTAGGAGAGGCAGACCTGTATGTACAGCCTCCTCACAGGCAGGCCCCACTGTGAGCAAATTCCCACGGAAGAGCCATGAGGAGTGACCCTGACCCTGTGTACTTTTCCCATGCCAGAGGAAAGCCGTTCCTGGCTCCGGAGGAGGGTGCTGGGCCAGCATCTGCTGATACTCACACTTGACATGTGGTACAATCAGGACTCCCGAGGGAGCCACCCTCCTCCAGCATGGTCAGCATGCCTGCCTGTGATCTGGCTGAGCCGCTTCCGGGCCCTGAGTCTCGATTTCCTTCAACGGGAAGCGAAGGGCCCAGGGGATGAGGCCAGCCTCAAAGCTGTCCTGGGAGCTGGGCATACACAGCTGATAAGGGATTATCTTCTCAGCCCTCACCTCTTTCCCTACCCCGTAGCCTGAAAGCTAATGGTGGGAGAGGCCTCCCTGCAGGATGTGTTTAGCAGGATTTGATAAGGGTAGTTATGCACAGGCCTCCTAGGTCTCACATAGCTGCAGACAAGAGGCCTGGTGTCACTCATACAGACGTGTGTGTTTGTGAGTTAGCACTGAGGCCTCAGGGAACGGGCTGCCTTATCAGAGAGGCAAAGGTAAAGTCAAATGGCAAGGTCACAGTCTTATCCTCTGGCTGACATTCCTACGAGATGGTCCTCTCATGGCCAGCAATGAAAATTTGCTGTGCTCTGCATGGCCACCCAGCCTTTCTGGTCTTGTGGCTCCCTTGGCTCTGTCGTTTGCTGTGACAGCCTCCTTCGACAGAGAGTAAGGAATGGCCACTGACCTCCACCACTCACAGTGTTGGAAGCTGGGCATGCCAAGGAAGGCAGCAAGAGTACATAGGTGCCTGTCCTTAGTCCCTGGCAGTGTTGAGTATTGATTTCCACACCCCCTGCCAGGCCAGCGGGCCTCACTGCTTTCTACCCCTAACAGCAAGGCCACGACTGCCACTCACTGGAACCACACTGCTCACCTCAAGAGCTTTAACGTGGCAGTAACAGATTGCCTATCCTGTGTGGAGTGTACCCCGTATACTCAACATGGAGCCAGATCTGACCTTGCAGCCATGACAGCAATGTCCACGTCTGACCTGCCTTTGTGTCCCATGGAAACCACACCACCTGACATGTGGGCACACACATAGCTGTGTGCAGAGAGCTGTGGGCCTAAGTAATGAGCACAGCCTAGCAATGTTCTGGAGAAGGAAATGGAGGGGACATTGGCATGTGCTCACAGTTTACACCCCTTCTACCTGAGAGAGGGGACCAGGGAGCTAGGACAGTGCCACATGAGAGCTAAGGTTACTATTGTACCAGGCTGCTGAGCAGGGCCTCATGATGGCCACCTTTATCCCATTTGAGTGGATTAGATTGTCCCCAAAGACTGAGACTGTCCCCAGCTGCTGGCCCATAGGCAGGGAGTGCTCTAGAACAAGCATAAACTTTTTCTACACACAACTCTCTTTTAATATGAGCAATTCTAACACAACTTCGGATGTATAGGTAGATAGCTAGGCATACATTCATATCCCACTGCTGACAAGCTCCCCTTCGGCCTGCTGTCAGGCAAAAACAGGTATGCATAGCAAGCACTTCCTGATAATTAATGTAACATTAAAATTTTGTGTAAATAAAATTATTGTAAAACAATTCTTCAGTATGCATATAATTTGACCACTTATTAAAGATGAGAAAATTGCTCGGGTGGAGAGATGGTTAAGCAGGTTAAGGAACTTGCTGTGAAAGAGCCTGGAGCCCTGAATTGTTCTGGGACTCACAGGAAGGCAGGAGAGAACCAGCTCTGTCAAGATGTCCTCTGACTTCCACATATGCTCTGTGTCACCACACACACACACACACACACACACACACACACACACACACACACCACACCCCCATACCACACATTCCACCCCCACCCCCACCTACCCACACATACCCCACCCCACACACACCACCCGCCCATCCACCCATACCACACCACACCACACCCCCATACCACACATACCACACACCCCCACACCCTACCTACCCCCACACACCATAGATACACCACACCCCCCACCACACATACCACTCCCACACACCACACACACACATACCACACCCCCCCCACACACCAGACATACCACACCCTTCCCACCCACTCCACCCATCCACACACACCATACAGGCACACCACACACACACACACACACACACACACACACACACATAAATTAAGAGAAAAGAACACGGGACAGCCTTACCAGAAACACCATGGGTTCATGACACGTTTGATTGTGAATTAACTTTTTGTCTTTGTGAGTCCAGAACCTGTTACAGCTATCACATTTTTCACTACCCACATCCCACAGTTTGAGAAGCTGAGATCCATCTGTTTTTATGGGGCAGAATGTCTAGGACCCAAAGGGTCTAGAGACAACAACCCAATACTTAGAGTGGGACCTGGAGCGCTGGCACACACCCTCAACACCAGCACTCAGGAGGCAGATGCCATCGGATCTCTGGGAATTCAAGGCTAGCCTGTTCCTTCTGCACAGACAGTTCCAGCCAAGGCTCCATAGTGAGACCCTGCCTCTAACAAACCAACCAACAAGACCCAAAGCAACACTTTGGATGAAGCGAAAGCCCTCTCAGGTTGCACACAGAAGCTGAGACAGGGAGAGTGGAATGTCACAGAGATGGAGACCCCACCCTCAAATTCCACCCTGAGCCAGAAGACTTGACTGTGTGGGCCTGGGGCTTGTTCAGCAAGCTCTTTCTGTAAAGGACTCAACAACAAGCATTAACAAAATGTTTTGTGTCTGTGTACACATGTGCACATGTGTTCCTGGTGTCTGAAGAGGCCAGAAGAGGGTGCTGGGTCTCCTGGAGTTGGATCTCACACAAGCAGTTAGTTGTGAGCCGTCCAATATAGGTGCTGGGAACCAAACCTATATTGGAAAAACGGCAAGTACTCTTAGCCACTGAGCCTAGTGGGCAGGTTGGGGTGTGTGGGGTGAGAGATTACCATCACTGTGCTGAATCTCACCTCTTTCCAGTGGCTAGGTGTCTAGGTCCACTCTTTCCTTGGTCTGGTATGGCTAGTGAGTTCTTGGGCCTGGGTTCTCTGCTGTGATTCTAATACACCCATGTGTCTCTGTGGTTTCAATTCACTCTGATAAAACTCCCAGAGTAAGTTATTTATCAATGTGGTGATGGACAGATGGTGCCATTCATGTGTCCACCAGGCACAGTCATCCTTCAATCTCAGAATGAAGTCAAACGCTACTCATAAAATGGAGTCTCTCTGGTCGACACATGATCTGAAAACCATTGTTGTAAGCAATACAGATTCGCTTATGATGGGACACAGCCTGACCTCAACAATTCTCTGATGAGGACATTATCCTTGGTGCTGCCTACAGGCAGGACACAGGTCATAGGGGCCTACGAGCCTCATACCCCACCAGCAGGGATCCAAGACCAGGTCTGGCTGCCCCCTTCCCCCAGACTCCCAGGCCCTGAGACAAGGCCATGGTTAATCCACTTCCCAGCAGATCCTCTGTCCAGCCAAGGTGGGTGGGAAACCAGAGCCGCTTCCTCAGCCAGAGAACATTCTATACCATTCTTGCTCATGCTGTTTAATTGCCCGATGTTTTCCTTTGGGGGAGACCCGAAATTGCAGAGATCTTGGGGATTTTGGAGGAATGCAAGGCCTAATTTTGCCTAATTAGGAACCGTCTGGGCGGTGACGGTGATGCATCCCAGAGTTGGGCCATGCAGACCCTGGGCCTCCTGGGCGGCGGGGGGCTGGGGGCCGCTGACGCACATGTTTACCTGAGGTCCTGGGCCACAATCTGGTTCGCATTGGGAAATCAGACTGTTTACAGGAGGCCGCAGCTGTCTCCCTGTCTCCTTGCCTTTCATTTCTCTGTGACGTTTTGCAGGTCTCCCTGAGCCCCCTCGGGAGGGCCAGCAGCATCCTGCAAGTCCAACCACCTCTTGCTGTGTGTGTGTCCACTGCTCTCGCCAAGGCAGGGGTATTGCTCTTGTGGAGACTCTGGGCCCATTTTGTCCCCGGATTTCCAGAAGAGTGTCCAATCTTCCCACCAGTGTCGGTCAGCACTCTGCACTCATGCAGCAGCTGACTGCTGTAGCTGGTCCACGCTGCACTTCATGTAGATACTAAGTGCAGTAGTTGGTTCACTCTGCACTCATGCAGTGGCTGGCTGCAGTAGTCTTAGCGCTTTACATTCATGCAGATACTGACTGCAGCAGTGCCCTAGCACAGCAATGCCCCAGGGGTGAAGCACAGAAATGGTGCTGCTTGCGACTCTTCCCTTCCCTTCCCTTCCCTGCCTTGCCCTGCCCTGCCCTGCCCTTCCCTTCTCTTCCCTCCCCTCCCCTCCCCTCCCCTCCCCTCCCTTTCTCCTTTCCTCCCCCCATTTCCACATCTTCTCTTTTCACCGTGGTTCGATGCAGTTCGTACTTATGGTCACAGCTCCATTAGGCCCATGATTCACTGGCTAGAACACTTAGCTCCTTAATAACTTCTGAGGGTTCCGGGTGTCAGTGAGGCCGACTTTGTCCTCCTAGGACACATTTGTCACTGTTGGAATTTGCTAGTTGTCATTTAGCTTGTCATCTTAAGCACTTTCATTTGTTCTCTTGACCACAAAGAGACAGGCGCCCGCACAAGCATAAGCAAGCTGTCCCCTGGGTAAGGGAGGCAAGGATCGTCAACTGCCTTCTGACTTGAAGCCTAGCGGCAGCAGAGCAGTAAACACCACTAATCACTCCTGATAATGAAGGGACAAGATCATGACCCCAACACCAGATAATCACCACTGCCCCAGGGAGGACCCCAAGAAGCTCAAGGCCTCCCCAGAGTCCTGGCGTTCCACTCACACCCAGAGGGTTGGCAGACCAAGATGGGAGAGGAAGGGACGGGGGCTCCTGGCTCAGAATACTATCCGCACCGAGACGGAGGCTTCCGAGTCCAGGGTGGGGAGGTGGGAACTACGAGTCTTACAGAGAGGACAGCACAGCCAGGTGGAAGTCCTCTCTGTTTCCCGGAACCCCAGCCTTGCCGGAGGAGACGCTGTGAGCCTTTAGGCCCAGTGTGGCTCTGACACTCAGGGCCCCACACGGCCCAGTGTCTTCTCATGCTGTTAGTGTGTGTCCTGGGCTCATAGTACCATCCAGTGCAGTAAAGACTGTCGCTGCCAGCCAGCTCTGCCTGTTCCTGTCTGGAGTCAGTCCCCTCAGCCTCACTGTCCTCTGCTGATGAACAGTTTCTGTGAGGAACTGACAGACCCCAGAGTGGCCACCTGTGTCTTCCTCACCTCCTGGGCTGGGAGGGACCCTTCGCTGCTGGCTGCCATGCTGCTATTAGCTGTGACACATGCTATGTGACAGCAAAACTGTTCCACAGGATGTCCTCTGTGCTCACTGTCTCATATGCCCCTGCCATATGACTCGGGGTCTCAGGGAACCGGAACTGAGTCAAACACCCTGGGTTATACCTCTTTCTTCCTGCACAATGGTCCTCACATTAGCTTCCCTTAGCTTCGTTCTGCATGGCCACAGCTCTAGCCTTTCCCATCATCCTTTGTGGCCATCCCAAAGCTCTCTTCCTATTACTTGTGCCCGGTCTCTCCCATACCCCCCACTCTGACAACCCTGCAGCAGAGCATGACAGGGCCTCTCAGCCCCACCACCCAACTCCCCTTGCCAACTCTGGGGCCTCCCTGCCATCCCTGGGCTCAGGGCACAGCTCAAGGCCTTGAGAAGCCTGGCACTGAGGGGACTCAAGGCAGCACAGACTTCCCACGGGACATGGAAGATGTGCTTTGTGTGCCTGGACAGACTAACAGCTCCCAAGTTTGATTATGAAATATTCTGGCTAAATCAGTTTCGTAGTCTATTGCCCAAGGCTGCAAACCTTCTGTGCTAATTGATTTCGGCCGCCTCCATCTTCAGCTATGTTGCTGTCAAGGCTCTGTATATTTATGCTGTCGAAGCTGCCACCCCCCACATAAACACTGTCTCCCAGGGATGGAAAAGCACGTCCCGCCAGGGGCCGTGTGTTCCACCTTGCAGGCAGCTTGCTTTTGTCTCTGGTAGGGGGGTTGGCTTGTCAGACCCTAGCCTCTGGCCCTCACTCTCTCTGCTTTCTGCTTCTCATTTTTCCCTCCTTCTCATCTTTACCAAGACACTTCTTTTTTCTCTTAAAAAATTATTAGGTTACAAGCTTTGCTCCTAATTTCCCTATAAATTGTTTTTAGCTAAGTGCCTAGGATATGCATGCAACTCTGCATCTTGGCATTATTATTACCTCTGTTTGATGCACAGCTCTAATTATTGGATAGATATTTGATGACAGAGCCCGGGCATCACTATCCTGGTTAATAAGCTCACAGCAAGAGCTGAGAAGATGGCTCAGTTGGAAAAATGCTTGCCTTGCAAGTATGAAGCTTGGGGAACTGAATCTGGGGCCTGTGCGATAAGCCAGGTTCAGTGGCTCACATTTGTAATTCCAGTGTGGGTAAGATGGAGGCAGAGGCAGGGGGCCGGCTGACCTGGCCTATGTGACGAACCAAGTTCCAGGCCGATAAGAGCCGCTGTCTCAAACAAAGGTTGAAGGAGTCAGGACTGGCACCTGGGTTGTCCTCTTACCTCCATACATCACACACACACACACACACACACACACACATACACACACACACACACGCACGCACACACGCACGCACGCTTACAGTGAACCTTCCCTCTGAACCCTTCTCACCCTGATCTTTGCACCAGCCCATCTGTGCCCCAGTACCCACAGAGGCAGAAGAGGACATCAGATTCCCTGGGAACGGAGTCATAGGTAGCTGTGAGTCACTGTATGGTGTTAGGAAGCAAGCCTTGGGCCTCTGCAAGAGCAGCGAGTGCTCTCAGCCTACGCGTCATCTCTCTGGCCCAATGCTTTCTTTTTTCTTTTTTTTTTTTCTTTTTTTTGCCACACAGTGGGTACAGTACCAGAACTTTCTTCAAACCTCTCTGTGAGTCCAAGTTGCTTGGCGATACTTGGTGTTGTACTGTTGCCTCCAAGACACAGGAGCCTCTGCACATGCCCTATTTGTGACCTTCTCTGTGCTGACGAGTGATCATTAGAACTGAGACCCAAAATGTGGTATGGGATCCAAAGGCTAGTCATACTCCAAGTTTAAAAGACGAAGCTATAAAGTCTAGCAGAACCAGGAGCAAGTCCTATGCCCAGAGGCTCACGGGAAGAGGGGCCGGTGGCTGGTACTCATGGAAACCGATGCTGTGGAAGGGCCAGAGCAGATGGGCTGCCTGCTCTCCAGAGGACTGGGGGTGGGGTGCCTGCCATCAGCCAACGGTGGTGGTAGGCAGCCGCGTGGCTTAGTCTAAGAAAGCCCCCTTTTAGCACCAAAGGTTCAGTAGCCCTGGAACCTCCTACACCTGGACAAACCAGGCATCCAGACAGCAACCCTGCAGGGACCCAGCAAAGCAAGCTAACACTGGCTTGTGCCCTCTGTCTGCCAGCCCTCCCCACCGGCCGGCGGCGGTGGCATCTTTGTGTGCAGCTCCTAGGGTCCTCACCCACTGTGTTGGTTGGACTCCCAGTCACTCCCAGTGGTGACAGAGGCTCCTGGCTGTCCTCTTCAATGGCAACAGTTTGAGCTTCTAATCTGAGCGTGGGGGGCTCACACTAACTTTGAGAAAGTTCTGGGTTTTTTTGATTTTTTCCATGTTCAAGCATTTTCTCTCTGCCTTTGAGGCCGAGTCCCTTTACAAGCAGCTGTTGTACTTTATCCGGGGCATCTGTGTTAGGCACGGATATAGAATTCTCGCGTTTTATTAGCTTAGGTGGAAGCCATCTTTCACTGCTGTTGCTTGGGGGGAAACCCTAGCCTGGGTGACTTTTGCAGGATGAGTGACCTTCCTCCAACAACAGAAGCCAATAAGCCAGGTCCTTCCTGCCCCTTGGAGTGGAGGTCAGATAAGCCTGGCCCTGAGGGTCATAGTGACAGCAGGCCCAGCTGGCAGGAGACACCTTCCGCCCCCTGGGACTTTCCCCCACATCTCTTGTCCCTGTCTGAGTGCCCCCAAGTTGAGTGAGGAGCATGTTAGCCCCAAAGGTCTGTCAAGAGAGATAGGAGTGACTTCCTCCTCTCATTTCCGGCTGAGGCCTAACTAGGCCATCGTGTGTATCCCCAGGCCACTGAACCCAGGCATAGAGCAGTAATCATGATGTCAGGCAGTGGGAGTGGAGTCCTGTGATAAGGTAGGCCGTAGGGGAAGACTTCCTACATTCTACAGGAGAGTCTCATGGAAAAGGCCCCAGGCCTGGAGCTGCTTTGCAGCACGTACGCAAAGAAGAATGTGGACTCCAGTTACTGCAGGGCCTGGGGCTTTCTGCCTTATGGCTTCCAAATCTGGGAGTAAAGAGGGGCAGGCGCTAAGCAGGGCCATCAATATCTGACTATGGAGAGCCGAGTCCACCCCAAAGTTCCAAGGACCCCTTCAAGGTCCTACCTGAAGTGTCTGCTGAGCATCATCAGTCAAGCTCAGCCTGCTGAGGGCTGGCCACTCAACTGTGCATCCAGTGAGGCCAGGTTCAGAACCTCTGGGCATGAATGTGCTGTGCTACATAGGCAGAAAGGGTCAGTTCTGGGGCACGGGGACCACCCCCTCCGGCTTACACGGTTTCAGCTGGAGACAAGGGAAGCAGGGTGGGGATACTGAGATGGGCAGTCACATTCTGCTCACAAATTGAAGAGCTGAGCCCAGATCCACAGATTACCTTCACCTCTCAGAAAGAATTGAGCCACCAGGACAGCACGAAGCCACTCCCCCACTGCTCTGCCAGCACAGCCTCTCAACGCAGGTCAGGTCAGGGCGCTTCACATGGGCATCCAGTTCAGTGTGGCAGCTGCTGCCCTGCCTGAGTGAGGGGCTCTATCCAGCCCAGCCAGCCACGACTTGTTCATTTTTCCTCAATCAACACTGCCACCTGGTGGTAGACTCATGCAACTGCATTCAGCCTGTCCTTTAATTTCCAAGCCTGAAACTTTGGGTCCTTTTGGAGCCCAAAGTCCCTTGTACTAGTCATTTTGTTCGGTGTTGTTTACATTATTGAGACAAGTAGAGGCATCCATGTTGAATTCTGCAATCAGGTGTTGAAGTTGGAGCTGGAGAGAGCTCACCGGTTAAGAGAAGTTGCTTCTCTTGGAGAGGACTTGAGTTCAATTCCTAGCACCTACATGGCAGCTCACAACCACACCTCAGTTCCAGGAGATATGACACCCTCTTCTGACCTCCTCAGGCACCAGCTCCACTCTGAAAGTGGAGGCAGGAGGGTCAGAAGTTCTAGATCATTATCAACTACACAGTGAGTTTGAGACCAGCCTGGTCTCCACGAGCCTCTGTCTGAAAACTATATATGCTCAAACTAGATCTATCTGTACATAAAACATTCAAAATAAAAAACACAAGAGTAGCCTGGTGGTGGTGGAGTACGAGTTTAATCTCAGCACTCAGGAGACAAAGGCAGGTGGATCTCTAAGTTTGAGACCAGCCTGCTCTATGGAGCAAGTTCCAGGATGGCCAGAACTACACAGAGAAATCCTGTCTCCCCCCAAAAAAACAAACAAAAAGAAAGAAAGACAGACAGAAAGAAAGAAAGAAAGAAAGAAAGAAAGAAAGAAAGAAAGAAAGAAAGAAAGAAAGAAAAAAAGAGAGAAGAAAAGAAACATGTAAGTAAAATGGCCTGGCCATGCACCTGCTCAGGAGACCACAGTGGAGACAGTACTCAGAAGCCACATCAGGTGGAAGCCATTTTTACACTTCTCTTATATTCTTTAGTTTCTCACAGTATACAGTTTGTAAAACAACCAGTGCTTTCTCACACTGGACAATGCTACACTAAGGTCTTGAAGAAGATGGTTCATAAGCCACGCCTTCTTATTCTCCAGGCCCTGAGGCGGCAGGGTTTTCTCAGCAGTTAATCTTTCTTGGTGCTGCTGTGGTCTCTGCTACAAATGGACACACAGGTGTGGGCATCCTTGGGAAAGTCAAAGGCCGAGTGCAGCACCATTTCTCTGTTTTTACACACACACACACACACACACACACACACACACACACACACGCATACACACACCCCACATACCACACACCACACACATACAAACCACACACATACACACCACACCACACACCCACACCACATACCACATACCATACACACACCATATACACATATACACCACATACCCACACCACACATCCACACACCCACACCACACACACACATACACCACACACACAGTACACACACACACCACTCATCCCCCCCATACACCACACCACACACACATACACACACCACTCATCCCCGCACACACACATCACACCACACACACTCCACACCACACACCCACCACACACACACACCACTCATCCCCCCGACACCAAACCACACACAGACACCATACACATACCACACACACCACACACACAGTACACACACACACCACACACACATACACTACACAAACACCACACCACACATACACACAACACACATACACCATACACACACACATACACCACACACACCATACACCCACACAGATATCACAAACACACCGCACACATACACACTACACAAACACCACACACACACACAAACACCACATACACACACACACAGACACCACACACACTGCACACATACACACTATACAAACACCACACACACACACACACACAGATGAGGAAGTCAGAGATTGACCTCAGGTGTCATTCCTCAGGTGCCATCCAACCTGTTTTTCCTGACAGGATTTCTCACTAGAAGTGAGCCTCAGAGACCTCCTGTCTTTGCTTCCTCACTGCTGTGATAGACACGTGACACTGTACCCAGCTTTTCACATGGGTGCAGGGGACTGATGTTTAGATGAAAAGCCCTTACTGATCCAGCCATCTCTGCAGCCCATGTTGTTGGGCTTGTTTGTTTGACTAGTATACCTTTGTTGTACAAAGCAATGGGGTTCGCATGACATTTTAATTAAAGATATCAGCCACTTGGACTACTGTTGGCCCCCACTACCCTCCCCTGACTCCCCTCACATTCATACGTGTCAGGTCCCATTCATCTCCTCAAACAGTGGGACTCCAGCCAGCTGGGCAGCCAGGCCTTGCCCTGCAGCCTATGGACACAGCTGCAGGCTCAGGCAGGGCTGCATTCTCTAGTGCATGCTGGGAGTCATTCCCTGCATTGTTTGCTACTGGAAAATTCAAGTTCTGTGTCTTCCCAGAGTGGGGGCTACATCTCCAGCGGAAAGATGGCCAGCTGCAAGGCTGCAGTTTAAACACCCCAAATCATGATGCCAGAGCACTCCCAAACCTGACAGAGTCTGTTACTGAACTCATGGCACCATTTGAACCAGGATTTTATGGGCAGATCTGTCCAGATTGCCAAAGCCAACACACTCTCCAGGACATGGTGTTGAGATCTGGCTATTCCCTGATCTAAGTTACTCTATATCGTGTAAATAGTGGTTTTCAGGCTATGCTTTGCCCTGGGTGACTCCATTTCACAAAGTGAAATTTGGCTCCACTGTGAGTGCAAATATAGAGTCAGGATGATTCTACACTTCCCTGTGCAAGTAGACACCATCACCTGTCCAGAACCAGCCAGGAAGCACAGACTGACAACCTATTTCTAAAAGTCACAAGGTGCCATGCCACAAACTTAGCAGAGGAGACTGGGACCATGTGAGCACAGGAGCATAGCAAGAATATTTTCAGGAAAGCTGGGGTCAAGGACTTACTGAACACTCCAGACTGACAACAGGGTGAAATACTCTCATCTAGAATCCATAAAGAGGAAGACACCTAACATGTTGATGGCAGCAGCGCACCCACCTGTAATCTGACCACTCAGCATCCAGGAACCAAAGGAGAACTCCCATCTGTCCCAGAACCTTCAGCTCAGCTTACCCCCACTGCTGACACAGCTTACTCAAATAGCCACCTATCCATTCACCCATCTATCCATCCACCCACCCATCCATTCATCTACCCATTCATCTATCCATCCATCCACCTACCCCCAACCCATCCATCCATCTATCCACACATCCATCTATCCATCCAAATAGCTATCCCCCAAACCATCCATCCATCTATCCACACATCCATCTATCCATCCAAATAGCTATCCCCCAAACCATCCATCCATCTATGCACCCATCTATCTGTCCATCCACCTATCCATCCATCTATCCACCCACCCATCCATCCATTTATTCACCCACCCATTCATCTATCCATCCAAATCCAGTTTTACATCTAATCTCAGCAACTTCACTCAACTTTGAGGCTTGGTGTGTCCTCACCAACAGGGTTTCTTATCTGACCACCTCCATCCCCCTGCTCCACATGTCCAGAAAGTTCTCGGCTTCTGCCTTCAGTTAGAACTCTCTGAAATCCTTGAATTCTGTAGTGGGCTTTTAGCTCTTTATTGTCAGTCTGTAGTAGCCTGAATATTTAATATATAAAGCAATTAATGACTATGTGAAGTATAATGTATGATCTGAGAGTTGATACTGGTATTAAACACCATATTTGCAGGTATATGTGTAAGCCTTGGTCCTTCTTGTAGATGTGTAGTGTTTGTGTGGATATCACTCAATCCTCTTGGTTTTGATTTTTATTTTGTTTTGTTTTGTTTTGTAATATTATTTTTTGAGGCAGAGTCTTGCCATGTCTTAGTAGTTAAGATAGGAATAACTTTGCCAACGGTAAGGTATTGTGGGAAATTGAAGCCACTTGGCAAATTATAGCCAATGAAACCAATGTACCTTGTGTACTTATTGTATTTAACCCACAACAACACTGTGGAGTCCATCTCTGTTTCTGACATGCTCACAAAAGACACCTCTGGATGTCTTGTAAGCCACTGCCAAGGGACAGTCTCCCACTGACAAAGGACAGTTCTGGTTTTGTGTGGGAACAGCAGGACACTACCATGTTTTCCTCCCTTTTTTTTCTTTTTCTTTTTTGTTGAATCATAAGAATGTGTGCTGTGTACCACTTGAAACCCACTGATGCAAGAACCACTGTGTTAGGGGTTCAGAGAAAATCTGGGGCTTTGCTCCCATCCTGCTCTCACCAACTCCCAGATACCTCCCACCCCCTACTCCAACTGCAGGTCACTTTTGCAATGGCCACAAAAGACAGCTGCTTCCTGCCTGTTAAGAAGGGGGAGGAGGGGGAAAAAGAAGGAGGAAGAAGAGGGGAGAGGGAGGGGGAGAAGGGGGAGGAGAAGGAGGAGGGTGAGGAGGAGGAGAAGGGGAGGAGGAGGAAGAAGGATGAAGAGGATTGGGAGGGGAAGAAAAGGAGGGGAGGAGGAGGAGAAGGGGAGGAAAACAGAGAGGAGTAAGGGAGGGGAAGGAGAAGAGGAGGGAAGAGGAGGAGGAGGAGGAGAAGAGAGAGAAAAACAGCCTGAAAAACCCAGATTCCATGTTATTTCCATTTCAAAAAACTACTTTCACAAGAGAAAGGCCTCATCAGTGCTCACTAGCATAGCCTATTTTTACAAAGATGCCTGAGACATGGTTCCCATGAGGAGTGAACATCACTAGACCATAGCCAGAAATACTGTCTTCCCTCAGCAACCACAGGGGAATAGTCCCTTGAGTCCCCAGAACTCCAGAACATTAAATGTTCAATTTCTTAGGCTGAGGAGATGGTACGCATATGAAAAAATTTTTTTTCTATCTTATTATTCTACTCTACTCTACTTTAGAAGTGGGGTCTTAGCTGCAGCACCCAGGAGAGAAACCCAGGCACCTCACCTGGGCAACAACAGCAGAGCTGGCCCTGATGGTGTAGGTGTGGGAGAGCCAACCCTGAGGGCCATGAAAGCAGAACTGACCCTGCCTGCCCCTTGCTCATGCTACAAGGGCTGAACTAGCCAGGGCAACACAGGAGAGCTCCCCCTGGTGGTGAAGACAAGGGAGAGCTGGCAGGCTGAGCAACCCTGTAACTACTCAGGACTAGAACCAGGGTTGTGAGTTGGCCTCAACATCCACCCAATCTATGATCTGCTGGAGCATGTGAAGAAGCCGGTCCTGAAAACCCAAAGCTGCAGGATCTCCGTGACACAGGGCAACAACAGGATATCCAAGAGGAGTCCCAGTGAGGACCCAGCATCAACAGTGTAGCAGAGACCAGAGGCCTCAAACAGACTAATGACTCTTTGCAATGAACACTTGCAGGTAAAGATATATGGATAAAAGAGTTTACTGTGTGACTCACTGTGACACACTACAGCTTCCATGACGAGATTGATATTTCCCTTAAATTTTATTTTATTTTGGAAGGGAGATGTAAGGACAGAGGGTGGATACAAGGGATGAGGAAATGAGTGGGATGCAGATGCATGATGTGAAAGACACAAAGAATAAATAAAAAAAAGATGGGGTCTTGCTTTGGCATTATAGGGGGTACGGATGCACTCCCATGCTCACAGTGAACTTTAACCCATGCCCAATTTTTCTGGAAACCTAGCAGTGTCGACACCATTGATCAGCTGCTATTCTATATTGCCAAGGGCACAACTTCAAGTCCAAGTCATGGACACATAAGGGGAACAGGTGCAAGACACTCGACCTGGTCACCTACTCTGAAACCTACCCCTTACTGTAAAGAAAATTATAAAATGTGATTTAAGGTTCTCAGAATGGAAAGAAGAAATGCCTGGGTAAGGTTCTACCAGGCTGCGCAACCAATTCAAACTGCTGTGGCTGTGGAGAGTTGGGGTGTTATAGAAGAGGGGGTCTTAGTCTCTTCATCAGCCATTCACTGCAAAGGTCCATTTCTGAACTAACAAACTTAACATCCTTAACCATGAGGTAAAACCCTTCAGAATACACAAATAGACCCCTATCTCCCCTGTAGCTAGAGCTTTCCTGCCTGGCCCACAGTCAGGACAAATCTCTCTCACCTGCCAGTCCCACAGCTACTCAGACCCGACCAAGTACACAGAGACTTATGTTGCTTTCAAACTGTATGGCCGTGGCAGGCTTCTTGCTAACTGTTCTTATAGCTTAAATTAATCTATTTCTATAAATCTATACCTTGCCACGTGGCTCGTGGCTTACCGGCATCTTCACAGGCTGTTTCTCATCATGGCGGCTGGCAGTGTCTCTGACTCAGCCTTCTACTTCCCAGCTTTTTTCTCCTCCTTGTCCCGCCTATACTTCCTGCCTAGCCAATGGCCAATCAGTGTTTTATTTATTGACCAATCAGCAACACATTTGCCATACAGAACATCCCACAGCACTCCCCAAAGCTGAGGATGCCCCCAGGAACACCTGAGGCCTACAGCAGAGGTGCCCTGCTTGGCTATAACTATCCTATCTGGTGTTTCTACCACAGAATTTGGGAAGTGTTATGGTTTATGGTTTTCTTCAGAACATGGAATTTGGGGTAACACAAATCTGTGTTCTGGATCATGGTCATTCATACTTGGGTCCAGCATAGACTTGTGTTTATGCACTGGAAAAATGATTATTTTGAACACAGGAAATGTTATCAACACACACACACTGAATGTCCATCACACACATACATACAAACACACACACACACAAACATATACACATTTTATTATGAGTTAAAATTATTTGAACATTTCGAAGTAGAGTTCAAAGATCATCATCTTGATATGACTGACATATTTATACTGTTTTAAACTCCTTGTAGTATCTACAAAATGTAACAGTTTGAGGGGAGGACCTGGAGATGAGGCATCCAGAGATGCAGCTGAACCTCTACCTATGTCTGAATGGAGAAGAAAATGGAGTTCCCAATGCCCACACAGGACACAGCCACACCAGGCTGCCCAGCAGACAGCCAGAGAAGCTGTTGCATCCACTCCCTGGCATGTGTGTGTTGAGGCCTAAAGTCAACCTTGAATGTTGTTCTTCTGGTGTTCATCTTGTTTTTGAGGCAGGGTCTGTCACTGATCTAGAAACTATGGCTAGGCTCCCAGGCGAGCAAGCAGGCCAGAGAGACAGGATTCCTTATCGCTGCCTTCCAGGGGCTAGGATTATCAGTACACACCACAGCACCCAACGTTTTCACTTGAATTCTGGGGAATGAACTTGGGTCCTCTTGCTTGGAAGGCAGCTACTTTACGAGTAAAGCCATCTCCCCAGCCCTGCATACACCTTTAAAATCATCCTATCAGTGTAAGCAGAGGCAGCCTGGGACTTGGATTACCATAAGTTTGAGACCTTGCTAGTCTACATATCAAGTTCCAGGATAGCCAGTGCTACATAGTGAGACCCTGTCTCAAAGAAACAACAACAACAACAACAACAACAAAAAAAAAAAAAAAACAACAACAACAAAAAAAACAGATGGCCAGGCAGTGGTAGTGCACGCCTTTAATCCCAGCACTCGGGAGGCAGAGGCACGCAGATCTGTGAGTTCAAGGCCAGCATGGTCTACAAAGCGAGTTCCAGGAAAGGCACAAAGCTAAACAGAGAAACCTTGTCTCGAAAAACCAAAAAAACAAAACAACAACAGCAAAAAAAAAAAAAAAAAACCAGACAACAAAAGCATGGGTACACATCTGGTTTTCATCAGGTCTTTGTTTGGTTTCAGAACGAGGTCACTTTTTACATGGGCATGTGATGGGGTTTGGTCCTATCCTCTCCATCATTTCTTAATCCCCTCTCCTTTCCACTTCTGCAAACTCCACCATCCCCTTTCACATTCATCTCCATTTAAAAAAAAAAAGAAACATATTTGGAATGATATAATTATAAATATAATCTTTTATACAATTGTTTATGAAAGCACCATTAATTTTTTTTTATTTGTTTGCTGTGCTGGGAACAGAAGCCACAGCCTTGGTCGGCTAGGCAAGGGCTCTACCACTGAGCTACACTCTATGCTCCCTGCCCTAAACCCCATTCATCTGCCTGTAGGTCTTGTTTCTAGCCATCTAGTTTCATTGGCTTATTAGTTCAAGAAATTGTTTGAATCTCATACATAAAAACACATTGTTTATGATTTATAGCATTTTTCTCCCAATATTAGCTTTTCTTGCCTGATTGAAGTGGTCACCGTCACATGACACCCTCCTCTGTGTGCCTGTCTGTGTCCTTAGGTTCCTTCTGAGTGGTAGATCCCACTCAGTATTTGACAGGATTGTCTCTTGTAAAAATCTAGTCTAAACAAGATTCTCCACAGAGGACCAGGCTGTTGAGCTTCATTAGATGACCTCAAGAATGACTTGTCATTTGTCTTAGTTGGGGTTTCTGTTGCTTGGACAAAATACTATGATCGAAAAGCAAGTTGTGGAGGACAGGGTTGATTTGCCTTACATTTGCAGATCATAGTCCAACATTGGAGGAAGTCCAGACAGGAACTCAAACAGGGCAAGATCCTGGAGGCAGGAGCTGATACAGAGGCCATGGAGGAGAGCTGATTACTGGCTTCTTCCCCATGGCTTGCTCAGCCTGTTTTCTTATAGAAACCAGGACCACCAGCCCAGGGATGGCACCACATTCTATTGGCTGGGCCCTCACTCATTGACTACTAATTGAGAAAATGCCTTACAGCTGGATCTCACAGAGGCATTTCCTCAACTGAGGCTCTACCTCTCTGATGATTCTTCCTTGTGTCACATTGACACAAAACCAGCCTGTGCATCATCCCTGTCCAGCATGCAGAGGGGACTCGTTAAACCAGTCTTCCTGGAGTGTCTTGGGATAAAACTTAACAACTGCAATCCCTCTATGTAAGGCTTCCTCCAGACACCAGGCCTCTGAGACACCATGTGCCAGAGGAGCACTGGTTGCCCATACATCATCCCCTCTATCAAGTGACCCCAACAACCACTGGATCTTCCTCCCAAGTCACTGCACTTGTCCTCCAATGCTGCCCACCCACATTTAATGGACAACTAAACTCTACTTGGCTCTATACCTAGATCACAACAGAGGGGAGTTACAGCACAGAAAACCATGAGGTCAGTACTAAGGGGCAGACTAAATGGGTTGGGTGTGGGTGAAGAGAATCATAGGAGGAAAAGAAGAAGGAGGAGGAGGAGGAGGAGGAGGAGGAGGAGGAGGAGGAGGAGGAGGAGAAAAGGCAGGATACTGAGTTTGCGTTGTGTACACTATTTAGGGCTCCAGAACCAAGACCTGATCCACAGGAAGCCAGGAGGATAAAGACTGGTCAATCTGGGTGAAAGCGCAGCTGTCAGATTAGACTTACAAAGAGGGGCAGACAAGGAAGGAAACCTACCAGAGAAGAGGTGAGCATGGAACGAGGAGTGGAGTCCAGTAGGAGGAATCTGGACTCCTCTGCATGATGCAAACATCTTTGGTGAGTGTGTAGTGTGTATTGAGCTTCAGAATGGAGCAACTAGACATCCAGGTTACCTGCACCAGCTCTGCACCTGAGGTCAGAGGTCAGAATCTCAGATCTTACACTGGCAGCACACAGGGGCACAACAGCTGGACTCACAGCAGCAGGGCTTGCAGCAGCTGGACTGACAGCAGCAGGGTTTGCAGCAGCTGGACTGACAGCAGCAGGGCTTGCAGCAGCTGGACTCACAGCAGCAGGGCTTGCAGCAGCTGGACTCACAGCAGCAGGGTTTGCAGCAGCTGGACTCACAGCAGCAGGGCTTGCAGCAGCTGGACTGACAGCAGCAGGGCTTGCAGCAGCTGGACTCACAGCAGCAGGGCTTGCAGCAGCTGGACTGACAGCAGCAGGGTTCACAGCCCCCAAAGGAACCACAGCCTCCCTTGCAGCCCCCACAGCTGGAGCAGGAACAGGCAGGCACACAGCAGCACACAGGCTTGCGGCAGCTGGAGCCACAGCTTCCACAGCTGGACCCACAGCCTCCTGAACAGCCACAGCAGCTCATGGTTCTGGTGTTTGGTTGAGGATGGAGTAGGTTAGAGGAGCAAATAGAGAGGAGGTGTGCAGGTGTGGAGCCTCCTGAGCCTGGGCCCTTTATATCCCTGTCCAGGGTCAAGTGTGAGGTTGCACGTGGTCACTTCCTGGTTCCTGTCTGTGTCATAGTCTCTTCTGCATGGTGTTACCTATTACCTCTGCTGTCCGTGTGCCTTTCCCAAACAGACAGCCATGTCCCCCAAAAGAATGTTGCTCCTCAGTAAACATAAACAAGAGCCCAGGAGGTGTCCCCTTTCTTTGGGGCTGTGGCAAAGCACAGAGAACAGGAATGAATGACTCAGGTACATTGGAATTGCAGGTTTCCTTGAGCACAGCTTCTGTATTGTTCTTCCCAAGGCCACTTTTTAACATTTTCTGTAGAGACACGGTTTCTCTACATAGGTAGCTCAGGCTGGCCATGCTCCCAATATGTAGCTCAGGCTGACCTGGAACTACAGCTCTCCTCTCACCTCAGCCCCTCTAGAGCTGATATTACAGGTGTGCTCCACATGCCTGGCCCAGCATTGCCTTTTAATGCCATGTTTCTTGCTGAAGCAGAACCAGAGCACTGTGGTCCTGGCCTTTAGAAATCCAACCTAGGGACTGATTCTTCAGATCTGGGGCCTGGGCTCAGCTCTGATGTCTGCTGGGCTCCTGTCTTCTCAAGACATCATGGAAAGCTTTGACTGTAGACTGAAACACTATCAAAGTCTTGACCCCAGAGCTCAGTTCCACTCCACATAGTGAGTATTTCTATCTATAAAAGACACAGTCTAGTCCTTTCAGACTATTGCCCAGTGGTAGACAGATGTAGGGAGTATAAAAGCTGTCCAACGACACTTTAATGCAATTTTGTGTAAATATGTCTAGACTGCCTAGGGTCTGAGAAGGGGGAAGAGGCTCCATGCTATTCCCCTTGAAGCCACACGGTGGCACTGTGAGAGGCCTGCTGTCCTGCTCCCTCACATTCTCCAGAGGTTCCTCCAGCTCCTGTTTGAGAAGGAGCAGCTGCATCCAGATGCAGGTGCAAAGATGCCAAAGAAAACTCTGGGCAGCCGAAGCACATCCAGGAGCACCCAGTCCATCCAGGTCCTCATCCAGTCCCTGGAGCCCTGCTTCATTTTCTACTCAGATCCAAGTGCTTGAATAATTTACCAAATTCTGTCACAGATCCTCTAACTATACTTGGCCAGGCTCTCTCTGGGGGCAGAGGGGATCTCACTCCCACAGGCCCTTCTTCTTCAGACTCCATTTATTGTCTTTAGGATTTTAGCTCTAACAGTAAAGGGGCAAATTATAAGCCATCCCCACTGAACCGTTAACATGGAACAACACACCAGGAATCTCCTATTTTGATAGTTACCATCCCTAAATGGGTTTTGAGCCCTGTTCTCCAGTGTGCTTACATGATGTAGCCATACTTCTAAGTGTCCATTACTTATTGTGAATATACAAATTTGATCTTTTTAGACTTAAAATACTAGTGTATTTTAGCACCATCCTGGTTTTTGTTGGGGTGTGGGGGCATTTCCTGCAGATTAAACTCCTTCAGAAAGGAGTTTAAAGACCTCGAAAGACAACAGACTACATCTAGGCATGGTGGTGCAAACCTGAGGCAGGAGAATTGCCACAAGTTCCAAGCATGGCTATAGAGCAAGACCCTGGCAAAAAGTTTAAACATACACTTACGACTGTTTAAAAAACAATTTGATAAAAGCAGAAACAACTTTTATTAGTGGATTTGAAAACTTGAAGTAAAAGACATATTTCTGGGAAAGTATGAATTGCCAAATTCATAGGAAGTAATTTTGAAAAGCTGGAGAAAACAATAAAAACTTGAAAGGCAATGATGATCCTCAGATTTAATCCATAGACCCATAAGTGCAGCATTTGTGGGATGGGAGAAAGGCTCGATTTTGTCTCTTTACAGCTCAAAGGAAGGGGTCTGAGCATCAGATACTTGTCAGTGTTTAATTGGGAGCATTATTTCCTGGGAGATGTGGCAGTCTGTTGGGAAAAGGCACAAGGATATAGAGATAATAAGTAAGACCATGCAGAAGAGAGTCCTAGACTATGACACAGACAGGAACCAGGAAGTGACCACGTGCAACCTCACACCTGACCCTGGAAGGGATATAAAGGGCCCAAGCTCAGGAGGCTCCACATCTGCACACTTCCTCTCTATCTGTGCCTCTAACCTACTCCATCCTCAACCAAACACCAGAACCATGAGCTGCTGTGGCTGTTCAGGAGGCTGTGGCTCCAGCTGTGGTGGCTGTGGCTCCAGCTGCTGTAAGCCTGTGTGCTGCTGCAAGCCTGTGTGCTGCTGTGTGCCTGCCTGTTCCTGCTCCAGCTGTGGGGGCTGCAAGCCCTGCTGCTCTTCAGGCTGCGGGTCTTCTTGTTGCCAGTCCAGCTGCTGCAAGCCCTGCTGTTGCCAGTCCAGCTGTTGCAAGCCCTGCTGCAGTCAATCCAGCTGCTGCAAGCCCTGTTGCTCTTCAGGCTGTGGGTCTTCTTGTTGTCAGTCCAGCTGTTGCAAGCCCTGCTGCTGTCAGTCCAGCTGCTGCACACCCTGCTGCTGTCAGTCCAGCTGCTGCAAACCCTGCTGCTGTCAGTCCATCTGTTGCAAACCCTGCTGCTGTCAGTCCAGCTGCTGCAAGCCCTGCTGCTGTCAGTCCAGCTGCTGCAAGCCCTGCTGCTGTCAGTCCAGCTGTTGCAAACCCTGCTGCTGTCAGTCCAGCTGTTGCACACCCTGCTGCTGTCAGTCCAGCTGCTGCAAGCCCTGCTGCTGTCAGTCCAGCTGTTGCAAACCCTGCTGCTGTCAGTCCAGCTGCTGCACACCCTGCTGCTGTCAGTCTAGCTGCTGCAAGCCCTGCTGCTGTGAGTCCAGCTGCTGTAAGCCCTGCTGCTCTTCAGGCTGTGGGTCTTCCTGCTGTTAGTCCTGCTGCTGAAGCCATCATGCTGTGTCCCCATGTGCTGCCAGTGCAAGATCTCACGCTCTCAACTTGACATTGTCTTTCTGAAGGAGCTTCCTCAGCTGTGTCCTTCAGTTTATCACCAGGTCTCAGACTATAATGCATGTTCCCTTAGTACCCCTGTTTCCCACAGGACCAAACCAATAGTGGCTTCCAGTTCCCAAGAAGAGGTCATCTTCTCATCAACCTTCTCCTAACAAATTCGGTTCTGGAGTCATACTACCTACAGTGTCCTCACTATAGCCCGCCCACTTAGCCATCTGAGCTCATGAGACCTTTCCTGACATGTCTTTTTATCTTAGCAGGAGCCATCCCTTGGTGTTGCCACAATAAGGTGAGTATAAAGACTTTCTTGGACAAGTATGTGGAGAAACAGCAACCCGTGCTTTCTCTCAAAATGAATAACACAAAACAATAAAAAATATCACATGGACCAACTGTAACCACGTCTCATTCATTCTTTCACTGGCTCATCAATCCATGGTTTCTACTTTGTCTTGTTTTGTGTGGGATTCCACCAGCCTGATGGTGGTGCTGAAGGCAGTTAGGATCTCTCCCGCCTCCCATCTCCTTCTACCTCTCTCCTCTCCCTTTCTTGGGACCCTGCTCCATTCATGCCTTACTAGATTTGGTAGGAGAGACACCAGACTGCTAGGCCAAAAGAGGCTCTGAAGCTGTGACAGCTCCTGGCCAGGTCAGACCCACTCCTCTGACAACTCCCTTTGGAAGGCTCTGACTTTCTCAGTGGACATTTAAGTGGCCTGAGGATCTCTGAGAGCACCCACATGCCTAGCCTCACCAAGCCCTTCTCTCTGGATATTTTCATCTGGCTTCCAGCAGGTGGTATTCTTTCCGAACATGGAGCTGTCTGTTAAGGAGACCTAACTATCATGTCCTTCAGCAGAGGAGGGCTGTACACCCAGCCTTCCCTCTAAAAGCTCTCCAAAGCCCCCTGAGCTATGAGAAGTGGAGATATTAATTCATGAGCAGCCTGTGTCCTATGTAAAGGAGAGCACCAAAAGTAAAGGTCTGGTCCTGCTGTTCAGGACCTGTGTAGGGTGGCAGTGAAAATGTTGTCGCTCGAGGACAGCAAACACATGACCAGGTTGATAAAGGGAACTAGGAACTGGGGATGCATGGCTGGAGAGAGCAAAGCTCTACTTCTTGAATTAGGCACTTCAGTATGAAACCTAGATGTGTTTTCTTTAATTTAATTGATTATTATTTAACAATATAGACATGTGCACACATGCATACACACATACACACATTTCAGGAGAAGGTTTTCTCCTTTCTCTTGGATTCTGGGACTCACACTCGGGTTATCAGGCTTACACTGAAAACACTTTTACCCATGAGGACATCTTGACAGTCTTCCTTCTGTCTTTAAAATATAGTCTCTAAGCTGGACATGGAAACTCACACCTATAATCCTAGCACTCAGGAGGCTGAGCCAGAAGGATTCTCAAGTGTCATAGTTTGCTTCAGCTGTCAACTTGACACCAACCTAGAGTCACTTGGGAAGAAGGAACCTTCACTAAAGAATTGCCCAGATCAGATTGGCCTGTGGGAATGTCTTGGGGCATTTTCTTGATTAATGATTGATGTGGAAATGCCCAGGCCACTGTGGGCACTGCCCCCCTGGGAAGACGGTCTTGCATTGTATGAAAAAGCAAATAGAACAAGCCATGGGGAACAACCCAGTAAGCAGTTCTCCTCCATGGCCTCTGCTTCAGCTCCTTTTCCAAACTCCTGCTCTGACTTTCCTTCCTTTCCTCCCAAAGTCGCTTTTGGTCATGGTTTTCATCACAGCAGAAAGCCGAATAAGACACACTGTTGTGTGACCTCCCGGAGATCAGGGGGCGCTGGTCTGGATGGCATAATTGAGTCAATCTTGGTTAATCCAGAAACCTCATTACAGGAATTGTGGCCTTAGTTTATTGGCTGGGTGGTGAGTGAGGTGGGAGGTTTTAGTCTCTTACCTCTGGGGTGAAATTGGGAAAACACCCTGTCCCCTTCATGCTGGCTGCTGTAGCAGCAGTTAGTGAAGGACTGGGATACATGAACTTACGCAGAAAAAAAGATGTAGAAAATGAATGGAAATTTATAAAATCTACAGAGTCTCCTAAATTATATTTAAGATAAAATGAACACAATTTACTTTATTTTATTTTAATGTGTGTAACTAAATGGTTTCTATTGTTATGATGAAACACCATGACCAAAGCAACTTGGAGAGGAAGGGATTTATGGGGCTTACACTTCCATATCACTGTTCATCACTGAAGGACAGGAACTCAAGCAGGGCAGGAACTTGGAGGCAGGAGCTGATGCGGAGGCTGTGGAGGGTGCTGCTTACTAGATTGCTTCCCATGTTTAGTTAGGCTTGTTTCTTCTACCTGCCCAGTGTCGGCACCACCCACAATGGACTGGGCCTTCTCCCAACATTAAAAGAAAATGCTATACAGGCTTGCTCACAACCGCACCATATGGAGGCATTCTCTTAAATGATGTTTCCTCCTCTCAGATGACATTAGCTTGTGTTAAGTTGACATAAAACTAGCCAACACAATGTGTGAGCACATGTGTGGAGACCAGAGAACAACTTCAGGTCTCACTATCGGGAACTTTGTTCACCTCCTTTGAAGCAGTGTCTCTCACGAGCCTGTGGCTTGCTGACTGACTAGGGTGGCTGGCCAGTGATCCCCAGGGACTCTGCTATCGCTGTCTTCCTTGAACTGAGACTCTACCTGGCATTTCACATGGGTTCTGGGGATGAAATGAGGGTCTTTGTACTTGCAAAGTGCATGACAAGTGCTTTACAAAAGGAGCTGTCCTGCCTGTTCTGAAGGAACCCATTTTAAATGTTGTCTTCCATGCTGTAAAAGGCTGAGCAACACACACACACACACACACACACACACACACACACACACACACACACCACAGAATACAATAGATGCTTCTTCCTAGATGGTAGGGTGGGACCTGCTGAGGAACCAGTAGTTCAGGAATGAGCACTCCCTATATTTGATAGCAGTTCTTGTAGGTATCTGTCTTGCTGATGGGAAGTAGTTCTTCCTTGGAAGAGGAGGAGCCTATAGACCAGAAAACCTTGAAGCCTACAGTCCAAGATCAGGCCAACCAACACCACAATTGGCAAGGAAAAGCCTGCTGCTACTGTGGGTCCATTGAAAATAGAATGAACCAAGATTCTGCTTGAAAGGGTTATTATGGGTGGAGGGAGAGAAAGGAAGGGTGCTGGTTAGTTACCTGGGAAGAGTCTCAATGAGGGATTCTCTACATTGAGTTGACTTGTGTGGGATTGTCTTGATTAAGTTCATTGATGTGGGCAGCACCATTCCCTAGGCAGAGTCCTGAATTGTATGAGCGTTGAGAAATGGAGCTGAACACAAGCAAGCAAGTAAACATACATGCATTCACTGCTCTAAGCTCTTGACTGCACAGATGTTTTAACTAGCTGTCTAAAGTTTCTTACAATGAGTGTCCATAATTGTAAGCTGAAATAAACCTTGTTTTCCTATAACTGTCCTTTTGCCAGGGTATTTTATTGCAGCAACAGAAGGAAATTAAAACAGGAAGAAAGAAAAGAAAACCAAAATCCTTTCGCTGCATTGCGGTCATGGTTCTGTGGCTGCAGCTGTCTCAGGTACATATCCTTTGCTAGTATTCCATACAAACTGAAGCAGCTCTAGCTCAAGGGGAAGCTGCACATCCCACAAAACACAGAGGAGCCATGACACTATGAAAGTGACCAAAGAACAGTGGCTGAACACTGCCAAAGCCAGAGACAGTGAACTCCAGCACTTAGAACAGGAAACAGGTCCTGGTTGACAAGTGTAGGGGCTCTAGAGTGGGTTGAGTATAGACAATGGTGGATGTGATAAAAGTGGGCTCCACCACCTTTTTTTTTTTTTTTGGTATGGGAATCCTTCTCTGCAGAATGATTGACTCTCTGGTAGTGAGAGGAGGATCTCCATACCAAAACTTTCATTGACATCATGGAATCCTCTGTGTTTTGTGGTTTGTGTGTGTGTGTGTGTATGTGTGTGTGTGTGTGTGTGTGTGTGTGTGTATCTGTGAGTACACCCTTGTGCATATCTGTAAAGATAATTGTTGTTGGTTAGTGGATGAGCCAGAGAGCTGCATTATTCCAGACATGTGTGTTAATTTTTTCAAGTCTGCATGATATCCTGATTGGGAACTTGAATAATCCAAACTGAGGGAGAATCCCAGGATGTCTGCTGTAAGGTCAGAGAAAAACTGTCCTGAAGTGAATGGATGATGATTGCTCGGGCCTGAAGAATTTTTCTTGAGTCCCAGGAGCCTCATCTCCTGGGCTCCTTCTAGACTATCTGTCTGGAGACATGTTTGGAAGGATAGACCATGTGACAATGACTAGCAGGCACTAACTAAGGCCTTATCATAGTTAGGGTTTACTATTGCTGTGAAGAGATGCCTTAACCACGGCAACTCTTTTTTTTTGTTTGTTTTGGTTTTTGTTTTTTGAGACAGCATTTCTCTGTGTAGCTTGGGAGCCTGTCCTGGTTCAGTTTCAGAGGTTCAGTCCATTATGATCATGAAGGGGAGCATGGTGATGTGCAGACAGAGGTGGTGTTTGCTATGTCCTGCAGGCAAAAGGAAGTTGATTGACTGTCACACTCAGTGAAGTTTGAGAAAAACACATCTCAAGGCCCACCCATACAGTGACATACTTCCTCCAACAAGACCACACCTACTCCAACAAAGCCACACCTCCTAATAGTGCCACACCTTTGAGGGCCATTTTCTTTCAAACCACCACAGGCCTGTGAGAGTGAAGTCCAGACAGAAAGCTGAGGTTACAGGGGAAGAAAGAAGGATGCACAGGTGAACCTGGTGCAGGAGACCAGTCAGTGGGGCCACCAATAGCCCCCTGAGTGCTTTGGAATGAGCCCCTTCCAGGCCTGTTCCATCATGGTAATAATGGGTGGCCCCATTCCCCCAGTACTCAGACCAACCTCCTTAGTATCACTGCCCACTTCCAATCAGAGGCAACCCCAATTAATTAATTATAAACTTCAACCCAATCCAGCAATCAGAAACTCTTCTGAGCTGCCCACTCCTTTCTTAGAGATTTAATGGTTCATTTTTGGGTAGCTGTGGGTTCATGTATAGTATCTACAGAGCATAAAGAGGACCCAAGGTACCTGTCCCAGCTTTCACATGGCACTGTGGTGGTATTGTGTTTCCCAAAATATTGTGTACCTTGGCCGGGCAGTGGTGGCGCACGCCTTTAATCCCAGCACTCGGGAGGCAGAGCCAGGCGGATCTGTGAGTTCGAGGCCAGCCTGGGCTACCAAGTGAGTTCCAGGAAAGGCGCAAAGCTACACAGAGAAACTCTGTCTTGAAAAACCAAAAAAAAAAAAAATATTGTGTATCTTAATAAACTTATCTGGGGTCAGAGAACAGAAAGCCACAAGATACTTAGGCTAAAAAATGTTAGCACACGCCTTTAATCCTAGCATTCCAGAGACAGAAATCTCTCTGGATCTCTGTGAGTTCAAGGCCACATCGGAAAGGCCAGGCATGGTGACACATGCCTTTAATCCCAGAAAGCCAGCCTTTAATCCCAGGGAGTGATGGCAAGAACAGAAAGATATATAAGGTGTGGCGACCAGAAACTAGAAGCATTTGGCTGGTTAAGCATTTTGGCTGGTTAAGCATTTGGCCTGGTTAAGCATTCAGGCTTTTTAGCAGCAATTCAGCTAAGACCCATTCTGGATGAGGACTCAGAGGCCTCTGGTCTGAGGAGACAAGACCAGCTGAGGATCCGGTAAGGTGAGATATCTGTGGCTTGTTCTGTCTCTCTGATCTACCAGCATTGACCCCAATAACTGGCCTCGGGTTTGATTTTTATTATAAGAACTCTTTAAGACTCATGCTACATGGCACTGTCCTAAAAATATAATAGTGTCACCCCAGGATGCTGGTACTAATACAGTAGAGACACGGTGGATACAATTAAAATACATTATACACATGTATAAAACACTCTAAAATTAAATAAAAGTAAATATCATATTTAAAATGATCTAAATGAATAGCATTTTTCAAAAAAGAAAGAAAAGCCTGGAGAGATGGCTCAGCAGTTAAGAGCACTGAGTGCTCCTCCAGAAGACCCAGGGTTCATTTCTAAGCACCCCTAGGGCAGCTCACAATTATCTGTAATTCCAGTTCCAGTGGGATCTGACACCCTCTACTGGCCTCCTCAGGCACTGCATGCATGTAGTGCACATACATACATGCAGGCAAAACACCCACACACATAAAATAAATAAATAAATCTTTAAAAATAAGAAAGGAAAAGAAACTACCCTGACAGTTGACTGAAACATCCCATAGGCCTTGGTCTAGAGTGAATAAGGAGAGAGGGAGCATCCATCTCTCTGTTCCTGCTGCCATGCCTGCCTGACCATGGTGGACTGTACTCTCAAACTGTGAGCCACATAGCATTCATACACATAAGATAAATAAACCTCAAAAATTAATAAAAGATAAGTACAGATTGCCAGGAATTACACTAAGAAAATCAACATCCTTATTATAAGAGAAATGAAAAATCCAAACTATACTGGGTTCTACCTCATCCCAGTCAAAACAGTTCCCATTAAAACCAAATAACACAGCAAGTGGTGGCCACACCTCTAATCCCAGCACTCAGGAGACAGAGGCAGGTGGAGCTCTGGGAGTCTGAGGCCAGCCTGGGCTACAGAGCAATTTCCAGGATGAAAAGGGCTACGCAGAGAAACCCTGTCTTGAAAAAACAAACACAAAATAAATAAAAAAGAAAGAAATAGAGAGGAAGAAAGAAAGATAAAAGCAAGCAAGAAAGAAAGAAGAGTGAAAAAAATTAAGTAGAAAGGAAGAGAAACATGTAAGTAAAATGGCCTGGCCATGCACCTGCTCAGGAGACCACAGTGGAGACAGTACTCAGAAGCCACCTCAGGTGGAAGCCATTTTTACACTTCTCTTATATTCTTTAGTTTCTCACAGTATACAGTCTGTAAAACAACCAGTGCTTCGTCATGCTGGACATTGCTACACTGAGGTCCTGAAGAAGATGGTTCCGAAGCCACGCCTTCCTGTTCTCCAGGCCCTGAGGCGGCAGGGTTTTCTCAGCAGTTAATCTTTCTTGGTGCTGCTGTGGTCTCTGCTACAAATGGACACAGAGGTGTGGGCATCCTTGGGAAAGTCAAAGGCCGAGTGCAGCACCATTTCTCTGTTTTACACACACACACACACACACACACACACACACACCACATACCACACACATACACACCACACACATACACACCACCACACATACACACTGCACACCCTCACCCATCACACACACAATACATACACACCACACACCCACATGACACATCCACACACCCTCACCATACCACACACACACACACACACCACACCGCACACACCTACACATCACACACATAGTACACACACACCACACACATACCACACACCACATACACCACACACAACACACACATACACACTACACACATACACACCACACATACACACTGCACACCCTCACTACATCACACACACCACATACACACCACACACCCACACCACACATCCACACACCCTCACCACACCACACACACACCACACCGCACACACCTACACACCACACACATACCACACACCACATACACAACACACACCACGCACATAAACACCACACACATACACACCACATACACACTGCACACCCTCACCACATCACACCCACACCACACATTCACACACCCTTACCACACCTCACACACACACACACCACGCCACACACACCTACACACCACACACATAGTACACACACACCACACTCACACCACACACCACATACACCGCACATACCATACACATACACACCACACCACATACACACCACACACCCACACCACACATCCACACAACCTCACCACACCACACACACACCACACACACAGTACACACACACACCACACACACATACACTACACAAACACCACACCACACATACACACAACACACATACACCATACACACACACATACACCACACACACCATACACCCACACAGATATCACAAACACACTGCACACATACACACTACACAAACACCACACACACACACACAAACACCACACACACACACAGACACCACACACACTGCACACATACACATACACACTACACAAACACCACACACACACACACACACACACACACACACACACACACACACACAGATGAGGAAGTCAGAGATTGACCTCAGGTGTCATTCCTCAGGTGCCATCCAACCTGTTCTTCCTGACAGGATTTCTCACTAGAAGTGGGGATCACCAATTAGGCTGGACTGACTGGCCAGTGAGCCTCAGAGACCTCCTGTCTTTGCTTCCTCACTGCTGTGATAGACACGTGACACTGTACCCAGCTTTTCACATGGGTCCAGGGGATTGATGCTGAGATGAAAAGCCCTTACTGACCCAGACATCTCCACAGCCCCTGTTGTTGGGTTTGTTTGACTAGTATACCTTTGTTGTACAAAGCAATGGGGTTCGCATGACATTTTAATTAAAGATATCAGCCACTTGGACTACTGTTGGCCCCCACTACCCTCCCCTGACTCCCCTCACATTCATACGTGTCAGGTCCCATTCATCTCCTCAAACAGTGGGACTCCAGCCAGCTGGGCAGCCAGGCCTTGCCCTGCAGCCTATGGACACAGCTGCAGGCTCAGGCAGGGCTGCATTCTCTAGTGCATGCTGGGAGTCATTCCCTGCATTGTTTGCTACTGGAAAATTCAAGTTCTGTGTCTTCCCAGAGTGGGGGCTACATCTCCAGCGGAAAGATGGCCAGCTGCAAGGCTGCAGTTTAAACACCTCAAATCATGATGCCAGAGCACTCCCAAACCTGACAGAGTCTGTTACTGAACTCATGGCACCATTTGAACCAGGATTTTATGGGCAGATCTGTCCAGATTGCCAAAGCCAACACACTCTCCAGGACATGGTGTTGAGATCTGGCTATTCCCTGATCTAAGTTACTCTATGCCTTGCCCTGGGTGACTCCATTTCACAAAGTGAAATTTGGCTCCACTGTGAGTGCAAATATAGAGTCAGGATGATTCTACACTTCCCTGTGCAAGTAGACACCATCACCTGCCCAGCACCATCCAGGAAGCACAGACTGACAACCTATCTCTAAAAGTCACAAGGTGCCATGCCACAAACTTAGCAGAGCAGACTGGGACCACGTGAGCACAGGAGCATAGCAAGAATATTTTCAGGAAAGCTGGGGTCAGGGACAACAACAGGGTGCAATACTCTCATCTGGAATCCATAAAGAGGAAGACACCTAACATGTCGATGGCAGCAGCCCACCCACCTGTAATCTGACCACTCAGCATCAAGGAACCAAAAGAGAACTCCCAACTGTCTCAGGAGCTTCAGCTCAGCTTACCCCCACTGCTGACACAGTACTTAAATAGCCACCTCTCCATCCACCTATTTATCCATCGACCCACCCTCCTATCCATTTACCCATCCATCTATCCATCCATCTAACTATCCCACAATCCAACCATTCACCTATTCACCCATTATATGTCCATCTACCAATCCATCTATCTATCCATCCTTCCATCCATTCATCTATCTACTCATCCATCTAACTATCTCCCAATCCATCCATCCATCTATTCACCCATCTATCTGTCCAGCCAACTACCCTCCATCTCTCCATCCATCCATCCACCCATCCATCCATCCATTCACCCATCCATTAATCTGCCCATCTATTCACCCACCCATTCATCTATCCAACCATCCACCCTTCCAAATCTAGTTTTCCATCTAATCTCTGCAACTCTACTCCACTTTGAGGTTTGGTGTGTCCTCCCCAACAGAGTTTCTTATCTGATCACCTCCATCCCCCTGCTCCCCATCTCTATCAGTTCTCTGCTTCTGCTTTCAGTTAGGCCTCTCTGAACTCCTTGAATTCTGTGGTGGCCTTTTAGCTCTTTATTGCCATTTGAATATTGATATATAAAGCAATAATTACCCTGTGGAAGTATAATGTATGATCTGAGAGTTGATTCTGATATTAAACACCATATTTGCAGGTATGTGTGTAAGCCATGGTTCTTCTTGTAGATGGTGTAGTGTAATGGTGAATTTTGTGCTGAAAAATGATTTTATTTGTATGTTAATAAATAAAGTTGCCTGGGGGTCAGAGCTAATAGCAAGCCATAGCAGAAGCTGGGCGGTGGTGGTACACACATTTAATCCGATCACATGACAGGCACATCTCTGTGTGTTCAAGGATACAGCCAACATGGAGACACACACCTTTAATCTCAATACCAACCATAGAGACCTAGAGGTCTGTATAGACAGGCAGTGACGAGGAGGTCATGTGGTTGGGTTTACAACCAATAAGAAGGCAGAACAGAAACTCAATAAAAAGATAGACACACAAGAAGTAGGCCTCTTTCTGAGGGGAAAGTAAGAAGGTGGTTTTAAGTCTCAGCTCTTAGCTATTGCTCTGACTTCTTGGGCTTTTAACTCTGCATTTGGCTCTGTGTTTCTTATTTAATAAGACTGTTACATTTACATAGTGTTTGTGTGGATATCACTCAATCCTCTTGGTTTTGATTTTGTTTTGTTTTGCATTATTATTTTTTGAGACAAAGTCTTGCCATGTCTTAGTAGTTAAGAAAGGAATAACTTTGTCAACAGTAAGGTATTGTGGGAAATGGAAACCACTTGGCAGATTATAGCCAATGAAACCAATGTACCTTGTGTACTTATTGTATTTAATCCACAGCAACACAGTGGAGTCCATCTCTGTTTTGGAAATGCTCACAACAGACACCTCTGGGTGTCTTGCAAGCCACTGCCAAGGGACAGTTTCCAATTGACAAAGATCAATTCAGGTTTTGTGTGGAAACAGCAGGATGCTATCATGTTTTCCTCCCTTCTTTTTTTTCTTTTTTGTTGAATCATAAGAATGTGTGCTGTGTACCACTTAAAACCCACCCATGCATGAACCACAGTGTTAGAGGTTCAGAGAAAATCTGAGGCTTTGCTCCCACCCTGCTCTCACCAACCCAGATACCTCCCACCCCCTACTATAATTGCAGGTCTCTTTTGCAATGGCCACAAAAGGCAGCTGCTTGCTGCCTGTTAAGAAACAGGAGGAGGAAGATGGGGATTGAGGGGAGGGAACGGTAAGGAAGAGGAGAAGGGGAGGAGGAGGAGGAGGAGGAGGAGGAGAAAAAGAGGGCAGAGGAGGAGAAGGGGGAAGGAAAGGAGGAGGGGGAGGAGGAGGGGATGAGGAGGAAGAGAGAGATGAGGAGGGTGAAGAGGAGGGAAAGTAAGAGGAGGGGGATGAGGAAGAGAAGAGGGAGGAGTCGGAGGGGAAGGAAGAGGGGGAGGAAAAGGAGGGGGAGAAGGGGGAAAGAGAGGAGGAGGAAAGGGAAAGAGAGAAAAACAGCCTGAAAAACCCAGACACCATGTTATTTCCATTTCAAAAAATATTTTCCAAAGAGAAAAGACCTCACCAGTGTTAACTAGCATAGCCCATTTGTACTAAGATGCCTGAGACATGGTTCCCATGACGAGTGAGCATCACTAGACCATAACCAGAAATATTGCCTTCCCTCAGCATCCATAGGGAAATGGTCCCTAGAGTATCTGGAACTTCAGAACACTGAAATTCTGTTCTTTAGGCTGAGGAGATGGTACGTGTATGAATTTTTTTCTATCTTATTATTCTATTCTACTCTACTTTAGAAGTGGGGTCTTACCTGCAGCATCCGAGAGAGTGCCCCCTGCACCTCACCTGGGCAACAACAATAGAGCTGGCCCTGATGGTGTAGGTGTGGGAGAGCCAACCCTGAGGGCCATGAAAGCAGGAGAACTGACCCTGCCTGCCCCTTGCTCATGCTACAAGGGCTGAACTAGCCAGGGCAACACAGGAGAGCTCCCCCTGGTGGTGAAGACAAGGGAGAGCTGGCAGGCAGAGCAACCCTGCAACTACCCAGGCCTAGAACCAGGGTTATGAGTTGGCCTACCTCAACATCCACCCAATCTATGATCTGCTGGAGCATGTGAAGGAGCCGGTCCTGAAAACCCAAAGCTGCAGGATCTCCATGGCACAAGGCAACAACAGGATATCCAAGAGGAGACCCAGTGAGGGCCCAGCATTGATAGTGTAGCCCAGACCAGAGGCCTCGAACCAGACTAGTGACTCTTTGCAATGAACACTTGCAGGTAAAGATATATGGATAAAAGGGTTTACTGTGGTGATATTGTGTTCCCCAAAATATTGTGCTCACTAATAAACTTATCTGGGGTCAGAGAACAGAACAGCCACAATATTAAACATAGAGTTTAGGCAGTGGTAGCACACGCCTTTAATCCTATCACTTGGGAGGCAGAGATCTCTGTGAGTTTAAAGCCACACTGGAAACAGCCAGGCATGGTGACTCACACCTTTAATCCCAAGAAGTGAGCCTTTAATCCCAGGAAGTGACAGCAGGAAGCAGAAAGGTATTTAAGACATGAGAACAAGAAACTAGAGCCTGGTTAAGCTTTTAGGCTTTTGAGCAACAGTTCAGCTGAGATCTATTTGGATGAGGACTCAGAGGCTTCCTGTCTGAGGAAACAGGATCAGAAGAGGAATTGGCGAGGTGAGGAAGCTGTGGCTTGTTCTGCTTCTCTGACCTTTCAGCATTCACCCCAATACCTGGCTCCAGGTTTGTTTTTATTAATAAGACCTTCTAAGATTCCTGCTACACTTTACTGTGTGACTCACTGTGACACACTACAGCTTCCATGACAAGATTGATTTTTCCTTTTTTTTAATTCTTAAATTTTATTATATTTTGGGAGGGGGTTGAAAGGGCAGAGAGTGGATACGAAGGGATGAGGAAATGAGTGGGATACAGATGCTTGATGTGAAAGACACAAAGAATAAATGAAGAAAAAGTTTAAAAAAAGTAGTGGGGTCTTGCTTTGGGATTATAGGTGGTATGGATGCACTCCCACGCTCACTGTGAACATTAAACATGCTTGACCTTTCTGGAAACCTGGCAGTGTCGACACCATTGATCAGCTGCTATTCTATGTTGCCAAGGGCACAACTTCAAGTCCAAGTCATGGACACATAAGGGGAACAGGTGCAAGACACTCGACCTGGTCACCTATTCTGAAACCTACCCCTTACTGTAAAGAAAATTATAAAATGTGATTTAAGGTTCTCAGAATGGGAAGAAGAAATGCCTGGATAAGGTTCTACCAGACTGAGCAACCAATTCAAACTGCTGTGGCTGTGGAGAGTTGGGGTGCTGTAGAAGAGGGGGTCTTAGTCTCTTCATCAACCATTCATTGCAAACCTCCATTTCTGAACTAACAAACTTAACATCCTTAACCATGAGGTAAAACCCTTCAGAATACACAAATAGACCCCTATCTCCCCAAAGCTGAGGATGCCCCCAGGTAACACCTGAGGCCTACAGCAGAGGTGCCCTGCTTGGCTATAACTATCCTATCTGATGTTTCTACCACAGAATTTGGGAAGTGTTATGGTTTATGGTTTTCTTCAGAACATGCAATTTGTGGTAACATGAATCTTTGTCTTGGAACATGGTCATTTATACTTGGCTCCAGCATAAACTTGGGTTCATGTACTGGCAAAAATTATTATCAACACACACACACACACCAAATGCAACCACATAAACACAATCAAACATAGAAACACATACACAAAACACATTTCAGTATGACTTAAATGATTTGTTTGAACATTTCAAAGTAGAGTTTAAAGATCATCATTTTGATATGATTGATACATTTGTAATGCTTAACACTCCTAGTAGCATCTACAAAATGTAACAGTTTGAGTGGAGGACCTGGAGATGAGGCATCCAGAGATACAGCTGAATTTCAACCAGTATCTGAATGGAGGATAAGAAAATGGAGCTCCAAATGCCCACAGAGGACAAGGCTACACCAAGGTGGCATGTGTGAAAAGTATTCAGCTTCACAACAGAACAACTAGACAGCCAGAGTACCTGCATCAGCTCTGCACCTGAGGGCAGAGGTCAGAGTCTCAGATCTTACACTGGCAGCACACAGGGGCACAGCAGCTGGACTGACAGCAGCATGGCTTGCAGCAGCTGGACTGACAGCAGCAGGGATTGCAGCAGCTGGACTGACAACAGCAGGGCTTGCAGCAGCTGGACTGACAACAGCAGGGCTTGCAGCAGCTGGACTGACAGCAGCAGCAGGGCTTGCAGCAGCTGGACTGACAGCAGCAGCAGGGCTTACAGCAGCTGGACTGACAGCAGCAGGGCTTGCAGCAGCTGGACTGACAGCAGCAGGGCTTGCAGCAGCTGGACTGACAACAGCAGGGCTTGCAGCAGCTGGACTGACAGCAGCAGCAGGGCTTGCAGCAGCTGGACTGACAGCAGCAGGGCTTGCAGCAGCTGGACTGACAGCAGCAGCAGGGCTTGCAGCAGCTGGACTGACAGCAGCAGGGCTTACAGCCCCCACAGGTGCCACAGCCTCCCTTGCAACACCCACAGCTGGAACAGGAACAGGCTGGCACACAGCAGCACACAGGCTTGCAGCAGCTGGAGCCACAACCCCCACAGCTGGAGACACAACCCCCACAGCTGGAGCCACAGCCTCCACAACTGGAGCCACAGCCTCCTGAACAGCCACAGCAGCTCATGGTTCTGGTGTTTGGTTGAGGATGGAGGAGGTTAGAGGAGAAGACAGAGAGAGAAGTGTGTGGGTGTGGAGCCTCCTGAGGCTAGCACCTTTATATCCCTGCCCAGGTCAAGTGTGAGGTTGCACGTGGTCACTTCCTGGTTCCTGTCTGTGTCATAGTCTCTTCTGCATGGTGTTATCTATTACTTCTGCTTTCCTTGTGCCTTTCCCAAACAGTCAGCCATGTCGCCCAAAGAATGTTGCTCCTCAGTAAACATTAACAAGAGTCCAGTATGTGTTCCCTCTCTTTGGGGCTGAAGCAAAGCACAGAGAACAGGAATGAATGACTCAGGTACATTAGACTTAACTAGTTTACTTGAGCACAGCTTCTGTATTGTTCTTCCCAAGGTCACTTTTTAAATTCTTCTGTAAAGACAGAGTTTCTCTACATAGGTAGCTCAGGCAGGCCATGCACCCAATATGTAGCTCAGGCTGACCTGGAACTACAGCTCTCTTCTCTGCCTCAGCCCCTCTAGAGCTGGTTTTACAGGTGTGCTCCACATGCCTGGCCCAGCATTGCCTTCTAATGCCATGTTTCTTACTGAAGCAGAACCAGAGCACTGTGGTCCTGGCCTTTAGAAATCCAACCTAGGGACTGATTCTTCAGATCTGGGGCCTGGGCTCAGCTCTGATGTCTGCTGGGCTCCTGTCTGCTCAAGACATCATGGGAAGCTTTGAGTGTAGACTGAAACACCATCAAAAGTCTTGACCCCAGAGCTCAGTTCCACTCCACATAGTGAGTATTTCTATCTATAAAAGACACAGTCTAGTCCTTTCAGACTATTGCCCAGTGGTAGACAGGTGTAGGGAGTATAACAGCTGTCCAACGACACTTTAATGCAATTTGGTGTAAATATGTCTAGACTTTTGCCTAGGGTCTGAGAAGGGGGAAGATGCTCCATGCTATTCCCCTCGAAGCCACACGGTGGCACTGTGAGAGGCCTGCTGTCCTGCTCCCTCACACTCTCCAGAGGTTCCTCCAGCTTCTGGTCCTGTTTGAGAAGGAGCAGCTGCATCTGGATGCAGGTGCAAAGATGCCAAAGAAAACTCTGGGCAGCTGAAGCACATCCAGAAGCACCCAGTCCATCCAGGTCCTCATCCAGTCCCTGGAGCCCTGCTTCATTTTCTACTCAGATCCAAGTGCTTGAATAATTTACCAAATTCTGTCACAGATCCTCTAACTATACTTGGCCAGGCTCTCTCTGGGGGCACAGGGGATCTCACTCCCACAGGCCCTTCTTCTTCAGACTCCATTTATTGTCTTTAGGATTTTAGCTCTAACAGTAAAGGGCAAATTATAAGCCATCCCCACTGAACCATTAACATGGAACAACACACCAGGAATCTCCTGTTTTGATAGTTGCCATCCCTAAATGGGTTTTGAGCCCTGTTCTCCAGTGTGCTTAAATGATGTAGCCATACTTCTCTCTAAATGTCCATTACTTATTGTGAATATACAAATTTGATCTTTTTAGACTTAAAATACTAGTGTATTTTAGCATCATCCTGGTTTTTGTTGGAGTGTGGGGGCATCTCCTGCAGATTAAACTCCTTCAGAAAGGAGTTTAAAGATCTCTAAAGACAACAGACTAAATCTGGGCATGGTGGTGCACACCTGAGGCTGGAGAATTGCCACAAGTTCCAAGCATGGCTATAGAGAAAGACCCTGCCAAAAAGTTTAAACATACAGCTACAAGTGTTTAAAAAGCAATTTGATAAAAGCAGAAACAACTTTTATTAGTGGATTTGAAAACTTGAAGTAAAAGACATATTTCTGGGAAAGTATGAATTGCCAAATTCATAGGAAATAATTTTGAAAAGCTGGACAAAACAATAAAATCTTGAAAGGTACTGAAATGATCGTCAGATTTAAGTCCGTACACGCATAAGTGCAGCATTTGTGGGATGGGAGAAAGGCTCGATTTTGTCTCTTTACAGCTCAAAGGAAGGGGTCTGAGCATCAGATATTTGTCAGTGTTTAATTGGGAGCATTAATTCCCGGGAGATGTGGCAGTCTGTTGGGAAAAAGCACCAGGATATAGAGATAATAAGTAAGACCATGCAGAAGAGAGTCCTAGACTATGACACAGACAGGAACCAGGAAGTGACCACGTGCAACCTCACACTTGACCCTGAGTAGGAATATAAAGGGCCCAGGCTCAGGAAGCTCCACATCTGCACACTTCCTCTCTATCTGCGCCTCTAACCTCCTCCATCCTCAGCCAAACACCAGAACCATGAGCTGCTGTGGTTGTTCAGGAGGCTGTGGCTCCAGCTGTGGAGGCTGTGGCTCCAGCTGCTGCAAGCCTGTGTGCTGCTGCAAGCCTGTGTGCTGCTGTGTGCCTGCCTGTTCCTGCTCCAGCTGTGGGGGCTGCAAGCCCTGCTGCTCTTCAGGCTGCGGGTCTTCTTGTTGCCAGTCTAGCTGCTGCAAGCCCTGCTGTTGCCAGTCCAGCTGTTGCAAGCCCTGCTGCTGTCAATCCAGCTGCTGCAAGCCCTGTTGCCCTTCAGGCTGTGGGTCTTCTTGTTGCCAGTCCAGCTGCTGCAAGCCCTGCTGCTGTCAGTCCAGCTGCTGCAAGCCCTGCTGTTGCCAGTCCAGCTGTTGCAAGCCCTGCTGCTGTCAATCCAGCTGCTGCAAGCCCTGTTGCCCTTCAGGCTGTGGGTCTTCTTGTTGCCAGTCCAGCTGCTGCAAGCCCTGCTGCTGTCAGTCCAGCTGCTGCACACCCTGCTGCTGTCAGTCCAGCTGTTGCAAACCCTGCTGCTGTCAGTCCATCTGCTGCAAGCCCTGCTGCTGTCAATCCAGCTGCTGCATGCCCTGCTGCTGTGAGTCCAGCTGTTGCAAGCCTTGCTGCTGTCAGTCCAGCTGCTGCTGCAAGCCCTGCTGCTCTTCAGGCTGTGGGTCTTCCTGCTATTAGTCCAGCTGCTGAAGCCATCATGCTGTGTCCCCATGTGCTGCCAGTGTAAGATCTGAGGCTCTCAACTTGACATTGCCCTTCTGAACGAGCTTCCTCAGCTGTGTCCTTCAGTTTATCACCAGGTCTCAGACTATAATGCATGTTCCCTTAGTACCCCTGTTTCCCACAGGACCAAACCAATAGTGTGGCTTCCAGTTCCCAAGAAGAGGTCATCTTCTCATCAACCTTCTCCTAACAAATTCGGTTCTGGAGTCATACTACCTACAGTGTCCTTACCATAGCCCCACCCACTTAGCCATCTGAGATCATGAGACCTTTCCTGACATGTCTTTTTATCTTAGCAGGAGCCAACCCTTGGTGTTGCCGCAATAAAGTGAGTATAAAGACTTTCTTGGACTAGTATGAGGAGAAACAGCAACCCCTGCTTTCTCTCAAAATGAATAACACAAAACAATAAAAAATATCACATGGACCAACTGTAACCATGTCTCATTCATTCTGTCATTCGCTCATCATTTCATGGTTTCCACTTTGTCTTGTTTTGTGTGGGATTCCACCAGCCTGATGGTGGTGCTGAAGGCAGTTAGGGTCTCTCCTGCCTCCCATCTCCTTCTACTTCTCTCCTCCCTTTCTTAGGACCCTGCTCCATTCATGCCTTACTAGATTTGGTAGGAGAGACACCAGACTGCTAGGCCAAAAGAGGCTCTGAAGCTGTGACAGCTCCTGGCCGGGTCAGACCCACTCCTCTGACAACTCCCTTTGGAAGGCTCTGACTTTCTCAGTGGACATTTAAGTGGCCTGAGGATCTCTGAGAGCACCCACATGCCTAGCCTCACCAAGCCCTTCTCTCTGGATATTTTCACCTGGCTTCCAGTAGGTGGCATTCTTTCCTAACATGGAGCTGTCTGTAAAGGAGACCTAACTATCATGTCCTTCAGCAGAGGAGGGCTGTACACCCAGCCTTCCCTCTAAAAGCTCTCTAAAGCCCCCTGAGCTATGAGAAGTGGAGACATTAATTCATGAGCAGCCTGTGTCCTATGTAAAGGAGAGCACCAAAAGTAAAGGTCTGGTCCTGCTGTTCAGGATCTGTGTAGGGTGGCAGTGAAAATGTTGTCACTGGAGGACTGCAAACACATGACCAGGTTGATAAAGGGAACTAGGAACTGGGGATGCATGGCTGGAGAGAACAAAGCTCTACTTCTTGAATTATACACTGCAGTATGAACCCTAGATGTGTTTTCTGTAATTAATTGAATTGATTATTATTTAGAAAAATAGAGATGTGCACACATGCATACACACACACACACACATACATTTCAGGACTAGGTTCTCTCCTTTCTCTTAGATTCTGGGACTCAAACTCGGGTTATCAGGCTTACACTGAAAACACTTTTACCCCTGGGGACATCTTGACAGTCTTCCTTCTGTCTTTAAAATATAGTCTCTAAGCTGGACATGGACACTTACACCTGTAATCCTAGAACTCAGGAGGCTGAGCCAGAAGGATTCTCACGTGTCATAGTTTGCTTCAGCTGTCAACTTGCACACACCTAGAGTCACTTGGGAAGAGCGAACCTTCACTGAAGAATTGCCCAGATCAGATTGGCCAGTTGGAATGTTTTGGGGCATTTTCTTGATTAATGATTGATGTGGAAATGCCCAGGCCACTGTGGGCACTGCCCCCCTGGGAAGATGGTCTTGCATTGTATGAAAAAGTAAATAGAACAAGCTATGGGGAACAACCCAGTAAAGAGTGCTCCTCCATGGCCTCTGCTTCAGCTCCTTTTCCAAACTCCTGCTCTGACTTTCCTTCCTTTCCTCCCAAAGTCACTTTTGGTCATGGTTTTCATCACAGCAGAAAGCCAAATAAGACACACTGTTGTGTAACCTCCTGGAGAGCAGGGGGCGCTGTTCTGGATGGCATAATTGGGTCCATCTGGGTTGACCCAGAAACCTCATTACAGAAATTGTGGCCTTAGTTTATTGGCTGGGTGGTGAGTGAGGTGGGAGGTTTTAGCCTCTTACCTCTGGGGTGAAATTGGGAAAATACCCTGTCCCCTTCATGCTGGCTGCTGTAGCAGCAGTTAGTAAAGGATTGGGATATATGAACTTAAGGGAGTATCTCATGTGCAGAAGAAAAGATGTAGAAAATGAATGGAAATTTATAAAATCTACAGAGTCTCCTAAATTAAATTTAAGATTAAATGAACCCAATTTACTTTATTATTTTCATGTGTGTAACTAAATGGTTTCTATTGTTATGATAAAACACCATGACCAAAACAACTTGGAGAGGAAGGAATTCATGGGGCTTACACTTCCATATCACTGTCCATCTCTGAAGGACAGGAACTCAAGCAGGGCAGGAACCTGGAGGCAGGAGCTGAGGCAGAGACGATTGAGGGTGCTGCTTACTAGATCGCTCCCCATGTTTTACTGGGCTTGTTTCTTCTACATCCCGGGAACACAAGCCCAGGGTCGGCACCACCCACAATTGACTGGGTCTCTCCCAACATTAAAAGAAAATGCTTTACTGGCTTGCTCACAACTGCATCATATGGAGGCGTTCTCTTAATTGAGGTTTCCTCCTCTCAGATGACATTAGCTTGTGTTAAGTTGACATAAAACTAGCCAGGACAATGTGTGAACACATGTGTGGAGACCAGAGAACAACTTCAGGTCTCACTATCAGGAACTTTGTCCGCCTCCTTTGAAGCAGGGTCTCTCACGAGCCTGTGGCTTGCTGACTAAATAGGCTGGCTGGCGAGTGATCCCTAGGGACTCTGCTATCTCTGTCTTCCTTGAGCTGAGACTCTACCTGGCATTTCACATGGGTCCTGGGGAAGAAACGGGGTCTTTGTACTTGCAAAGTGCATGACAAGTGCTTTACCAAAGGAGCTGACCTGCCAGTTCTGAAGGAACCCATTGTAAATGTCCTCTTCCATGCTGCACAAGTCTGAGCAACACACACACACACACATACACACAACACACACACACACACCACAGAATACAATAGATGCGTCTTCCTAGATGGTAGGGTGGGACCTGCTGAGGAACCAGTAGTTCCAGGAATGAGCACTGCTCACCTTTGACAGGTTTTTAGTTATCGGTCTTGCTGATGGGAATTTGTTCTTCCATGGAAGAGGAGGAGCTTATAGCCCAGAAAACCTTGAAGCCTACAGTCCAAGATCAGGCCAACCAACACCACAATTGGCAGAGAAAGGCCTGCTGCTACTGTGGGATCATTGAAAATGGAATGGGCCATGATTTCGCATGAAAGGGTTGTGGGTGAAGGGAGATAAGGGAAGGGTGCTGGTTAGTCACCTGGGAAGAGTCTCAATGAGGGATTCTCTACATTGAGTTGACTTGTGTGGGATTGTCTTGATTAAGTTCCCTGATGTGGGCAGCACCATTCCCTAGGCAGAGTCCTGAATTGTATGAGAGTTGAGAAATGGAGCTGAGCACAAGCAAGCCTGTAAACACACATGCATTTACTTCTCTAAGCTCTTGACTGCACAGATGTTGTCACTAGCTGTCTGAAGTTCCTGCCTTGACTTCCTTACAATGAGTGTCCATAATTGTAAGCTGAAATAAACCTTGATTTCCCATAACTGTCCTTTTGCCAGGGTATTTTATTGCAGCAACAGAAGGAAATTAGAACAGGAAGAAAGGAAAGAAAACCAAAATCCTTTCGCTGCATTGCGGTCATGCCTCTGTGGCTGCAGCTGTCTTAGGTTCATATCCTTTGCTAGCATTCCACACAAACTGAAGCAACTCTAGCTCAAGGGAAGCTGCACATCCCACAAAACACAGAGGATCCATGACACTATGAAAGTGACCAAAGAATCGTGGCTGAACACTGCCAAAGCCAGAGACAATGAACTCCAGCATTTAGAACAGGAAACAAGTCCTGGTTGACAAGTGTAGGGGCTCTAGGTTGGGTTGAGCACAGACAGAGGCTCCTGGGAGTCAAGAAGAATTCTTCAGGCCTGAGATGTCACCATCCATTCAATTCAGGACAGTTTCTGTTTGACCTTACAGCAGACATCCTGTGATTCATCCTGAGTTTGGAATATTCAAGTTCCCAATCAGGAAATAAATCATGCAGACCCGAAAAAATTAACACACACACATTGATAATGTCTGGAATAATGCAGCTCTGTTGCTCATCCACTAACCAGTAGCAATTATCTTTACAGATATGCACAAGTGTGTACTCACAGATGGATACACACATACACACACACACACACACACACACACACACACACACACAAGCAAGCATGTATGCATGCATGCATGCGTGCCCGCACGCATGTACCACAAAACACACAGGATTTCATGATGTCAATGAAAGTGGGCTCCACCATTTTAGTATGGAGATCCTCTTCTCACAACCAGACAGTCAATCGTTCTGCAGAGGAGGATTCCCATATCAAAAAAGAAAAAAAAAATAGTGAAGCCCACTTTCATCACATCCACCTCTGTCTATGCTCAACCTACTTTGAGGCTTGGTGTGTCCTCCCCAACAGAGTTTCTTATCTGATCACCTCCATCCCCCTGCTCCCCATCTCTATCAGTTCTCTGCTTCTGCCTTCATTTAGGCCTCTCTGAACTCCTTGAATTCTGTGGTGGCCTTTTAGCTCTGTATTGTCATCTAAATATTGATATATATAGCAATTAATTACCCTGTGAAGTATAATGTATTATCTGAAAGTTGATTCTTTTATTAAACACCATATTTGCAGGTATGTGTGTAAGCCTTGATCCTTCTTGTAGATGGTGTAGTGTTATGGTGATATTTGTGCTGAAAAATGATTTTATTTGTATGTTAATAAATAAAGTTGCCTGGGAGTAAGAGCTATTAGCAAGCCATAGCAGAAGCCGGGTGTGCTGGCACACACCTTTAAACTGATCACATGACAGGCAGGTCTCTGTATGTTCAAGGATACAGCCAGCATGGAGACACACACCCTTAATCTCAATATCAACCATAGAGACCTAGAGGTCTGTATAGACAGGCAGTGACAAGGAGGTCATGTGGTTGGGTTTACAACCAATAAGAAGGCAGAACAGAAAGTCAATAAAAAGACAGACACACAGGAAGTAGGTCTCTTTCTGAGGGGAAGGACTGTAGTGGCAGGAAGGGTAAGAAGGTGGTTTTAAGTCTCAGCTCTTAGCTACTGCTCTGACCTCTTGGGCTTTTAACTCTGCATTTGGCTCTGTGTTTCTTATTTAATATGACTGTTACATTTACATAGTGTTTGTGTGGATATCACTCAATCCTCTTGGTTTTGATTTTTATTTTGTTTTGTTTTGCATAATTATTTTTTGAGACTGAGTCTTGCCATGTCTTAGTAGTTAAGATAGAAATAACTTTGCCAACAGTAAGGTATTGTGGGAAATGGAAACCACTTGGTGGATTATAGACAATGAAACTAATGTGCCTTGTGTACTTATTGTATTTAATCCACAGCAACACTGTAGAGTCCATCTCTGAAATGCTCACAACAGACACCTCTGGGTGTCTTGTAAGCCACTGCCAAGGGACAGTCACCCACTGACAAAGGACAGTTCTGGTTTGTGTGGGAACAGCAGGACACTACCATGTTTTCCTCCCTTCTTTTTTTTTTCTTTTTTTGTTGAAACATAAGAATGTGTGCTGTGTACCACTTAAAACCCACCCATGCATGAACCACTGTGTTAGAGGTTCAGAGAAAAACTGAGGCTTTGCTCCCACCCTGCTCTAACCAACCCCCGATACCTCTCACCCCCTACTATAATTGCAGGTCTCTTTTGCAATGGCCACAAAAGGCAGTGCTTGCTGCCTGTTAAGAAACAGGAGGAGGAAGAAGGGGATTGAGGGGGGGAGGGTAAGGAGGAGGAGAAGGGGAGGAGGAGGAGAAAAAGGGTGCAGAGGAGGAAAGGGGAAGGGGGAGGAGGAGAAGTGGTGGAGAAAGATGATGAGGAGAAAGAGGGAGATCAGAAGGGTGAGGAGGAGGGATGAAGAAGAGAAGAGGGAGGAGTCAGTGAGGAAGGAAGAGGGGGAGGAAAAGGAGGGGGAAAAGAAGGGAGAAGAAGAGGAGGAGGAAAAGGGAAAGAGAGAAAAACAGCATGAAAATCCCAGACTCCGTGTTACTTCCATTTCAAAAAATATTTTCAAAGATACATCCAAGCATGATAACAAACTCCTTTAATCCCAGAAAGTGAGCCTTTAATCCCAGGGAGTGATGGTAGAAGGCAGAAAGATACATAAGGTGTGAAGACCAGGAACTAGAAGCATTTGGCTGGTTATGCTTTCAGGCTTCTAGCAGCAATTCAGCTGAGATTCATTCTGGATGAGGTCTCAGCAGCTTCCAGTCTGAGGAAACAGGACCAGCTGAGGAACTGGGAAGGTGAGGTAGCTGTGACTTGTTCTGCTTCTCTGATCTTCCAGCATTCACCCCAACAACTAGCTTCAGGTTAGATTTTATTAATAAGAACTTTTAAGATTCCTGCTACAATTTTCCAAAGAGAAAAGACCTCACCAGTGTTAACTAGCATAGCCCATTTTTACTAAGATGCCTGAGACATGGTTCCCATGAGGAGTGAGCATCACTAGACCATAACCAGAAATATTGTCTTCCCTCAGCATCCATAGGGAAATGGTCCCTAGAGTATCTGGAACTTCAGAACACTGAAATTCTGTTCTTTAGGCTGAGGAGATGGTACGTGTATGAATTTTTTTCTATCTTATTATTCTATTCTACTCTACTTTAGAAGTGGGGTCTTACCTGCAGCATCCGAGAGAGTGCCCCCTGCACCTCACCTGGGCAACAACAATAGAGCTGGCCCTGATGGTGTAGGTGTGGGAGAGCCAACCCTGAGGGCCATGAAAGCAGGAGAACTGACCCTGCCTGCCCCTTGCTCATGCTACAAGGGCTGAACTAGCCAGGGCAACACAGGAGAGCTCCCCCTGGTGGTGAAGACAAGGGAGAGCTGGCAGGCTGAGCAGCCCTGAAACTACCCAGGCCTAGAACCAGGGTTATGTGTTGGCCCACCACAACCTCCACCCAATCTATGATCTCCTGGAGCATGTGAAGGAGCCGGTCCTGAAAACCCAAAGCTGCAGGATCTCCATGGCACAAGGCAACAACAGGATATCCAAGAGGAGTCCCAGTGAGGGCTCAGCATCAACAGTGTAGCCCAGACCAGAGGCCTTGAACCAGACTAATGACTCTTTGCAATGAAAACATGCAAGTAAAGATATATGGATAAAAGGGTTTACTGTGGTGATATTGTGTTCCCCAAAATATTGTGCTCACTAATAAACTTATCTGGGGTCAGAGAACAGAACAGCCACAATATTAAACATAGAGTTTAGGCAGTGGTAGCACATGCCTTTAATCCTATCACTTGGGAGGCAGAGATCTCTGTGAGTTTAAAGCCACACTGGAAACAGCCAGGCATGGTGACTCATGCCTTTAATCCCAAGAAGTGAGCCTTTAATCCCAGGAAGTGACAGCAGGAAGCAGAAAGGTATTTAAGACAAGAGAACAAGAAACTAGAGCCTGGTTAAGCTTTTAGGCTTTTGAGCAACAGTTCAGCTGAGATCTATTTGGATGAGAACTCAGAGGCTTCCTGTCTGAGGAAACAGGATCAGAAGAGGAATTGGCGAGGTGAGGAAGCTGTGGCTTGTTCTGCTTCTCTGACCTTTCAGCATTCACCCCAATACCTGGCTGCAGGTTTGTTTTTATTAATAAGACCTTCTAAGATTCCTGCTACACTTTACTGTGTGACTCACTGTGACACACTACAGCTTCCATGACAAGATTGATTTTTCCTTTTTTTTAATTCTTAAATTTTATTATATTTTGGGAGGGGGTTGAAAGGGCAGAGAGTGGATACGAAGGGATGAGGAAATGAGTGGGATGCAGATGCATGATGTGAAAGACACAAAGAATAAATGAAGAAAAAGTTAAAAAAAGGTAGTGGGGTCTTGCTTTGGGATTATAGGTGGTACGGATGCACTCCCACGCTCACTGTGAACATTAAACATGCTTGACCTTTCTGGAAACCTAGCAGTGTCGACACCATTGATCAGCTGCTATTCTATATTGCCAAGGGCACAACTTCAAGTCCAAGTCATGGACACATAAGGGGAACAGGTGCAAGACACTCGACCTGGTCACCTACTCTGAAACCTACCCCTTACTGTAAAGAAAACTATAAAATGTGATTTAAGGTTCTCAGAATGGAAAGAAGAAATGCCTGGATAAGGTTCTACCAGGATGAGCAACCAATTCAAACTGCTGTGGCTGTGGAGAGTTGGGGTGCTGTAGAAGAGGGGGTCTTAGGCTCTTCATCAACCATTCATTGCAAACCTCCATTTCTGAACTAACAAACTTAACATCCTTAACCATGAGGTAAAACCCTTCAGAATACACAAATAGACCCCTATCTCCCCAAAGCTGAGGATGCCCCCAGGTAACACCCGAGGCCTACAGCAGAGGTGCTCTGCTTGGCTATAACTATTCTATCTAATGTTTCCACCAAAGAATTTGGGAAGTGTCATGATTTATGGTTTTCTTCAGAACATGGAATTTGTGGTAACATGAATCTTTGTCTTGGAACATGGCCATTTATACTTGGCTCCAGCATAAACTTGGGTTCATGTACTGGCAAAAATTATTATCAACACACACACACACACACACACACACACACACACACACACACACACCAAATGCAACCACATAAACACAATCAAACATAGAAACACATACACAAAACACATTTCAGTATGACTTAAATGATTTGTTTGAACATTTCAAAGTAGAGTTTAAAGATCATCATTTTGATATGATTGATACATTTGTAATGCTTAACACTCCTAGTAGCATCTACAAAATGTAACAGTTTGAGTGGAGGACCTGGAGATGAGGCATCCAGAGATACAGCTGAATTTCAACCAGTGTCTGAATGGAGGATAAGAAAATGGAGCTCCAAATGCCCACAGAGGACAAGGCTACACCAAGGTGGCATGTGTGAAAAGTATTCAGCTTCACAACAGAACAACTAGACAGCCAGAGTACCTGCATCAGCTCTGCACCTGAGGGCAGAGGTCAGAGTCTCAGATCTTACACTGGCAGCACACAGGGGCACAGCAGCTGGACTGACAGCAGCATGGCTTGCAGCAGCTGGACTGACAGCAGCAGGGCTTGCAGCAGCTGGACTGACAACAGCAGGGCTTGCAGCAGCTGGACTGACAACAGCAGGGCTTGCAGCAGCTGGACTGACAGCAGCAGCAGGGCTTGCAGCAGCTGGACTGACAGCAGCAGCAGGGCTTGCAGCAGCTGGACTGACAGCAGCAGGGCTTACAGCCCCCACAGGTGCCACAGCCTCCCTTGCAACACCCACAGCTGGAACAGGAACAGGCTGGCACACAGCAGCACACAGGCTTGCAGCAGCTGGAGCCACAACCCCCACAGCTGGAGACACAACCCCCACAGCTGGAGCCACAGCCTCCACAGCTGGAGCCACAGCCTCCACAACTGGAGCCACAGCCTCCTGAACAGCCACAGCAGCTCATGGTTCTGGTGTTTGGTTGAGGATGGAGGAGGTTAGAGGAGAAGACAGAGAGAGAAGTGTGTGGGTGTGGAGCCTCCTGAGGCTAGCACCTTTATATCCCTGCCCAGGTCAAGTGTGAGGTTGCACGTGGTCACTTCCTGGTTCCTGTCTGTGTCATAGTCTCTTCTGCATGGTGTTATCTATTACTTCTGCTTTCCTTGTGCCTTTCCCAAACAGTCAGCCATGTCGCCCAAAGAATGTTGCTCCTCAGTAAACATTAACAAGAGTCCAGTATGTGTTCCCTCTCTTTGGGGCTGAAGCAAAGCACAGAGAACAGGAATGAATGACTCAGGTACATTAGACTTAACTAGTTTACTTGAGCACAGCTTCTGTATTGTTCTTCCCAAGGTCACTTTTTAAATTTTTCTGTAAAGACAGAGTTTCTCTACATAGGTAGCTCAGGCTGGCCATGCTCCCAATATGTAGCTCAGGCTGACCTGGAACTACAGCTCTCTTCTCTGCCTCAGCCCCTCTAGAGCTGGTTTTACAGGTGTGCTCCACATGCCTGGCCCAGCATTGCCTTTTAATGCCATGTTTCTTGCTGAAGCAGAACCAGAGCACTGTGGTCCTGGCCTTTAGAAATCCAACCTAGGGACTGATTCTTCAGATCTGGGGCCTGGGCTCAGCTCTGATGTCTGCTGGGCTCCTGTCTGCTCAAGACATCATGGGAAGCTTTGAGTGTAGACTGAAACACCATCAAAAGTCTTGACCCCAGAGCTCAGTTCCACTCCACATAGTGAGTATTTCTATCTATAAAAGACACAGTCTAGTCCTTTCAGACTATTGCCCAGTGGTAGACAGGTGTAGGGAGTATAACAGCTGTCCAACGACACTTTAATGCAATTTGGTGTAAATATGTCTAGACTTTTGCCTAGGGTCTGAGAAGGGGGAAGATGCTCCATGCTATTCCCCTCGAAGCCACACGGTGGCACTGTGAGAGGCCTGCTGTCCTGCTCCCTCACATTCTCCAGAGGTTCCTCCAGCTCCTGTTTGAGAAGGAGCAGCTGCATCCAGATGCAGGTGCAAAGATGCCAAAGAAAACTCTGGGCAGCCGAAGCACATCCAGGAGCACCCAGTCCATCCAGGTCCTCATCCAGTCCCTGGAGCCCTGCTTCATTTTCTACTCAGATCCAAGTGCTTGAATAATTTACCAAATTCTGTCACAGATCCTCTAACTATACTTGGCCAGGCTCTCTCTGGGGGCACAGGGGATCTCACTCCCACAGGCCCTTCTTCTTCAGACTCCATTTATTGTCTTTAGGATTTTAGCTCTAACAGTAAAGGGCAAATTATAAGCCATTCCCACTGAACCATTAACATGGAACAACACACCAGGAATCTCCTGTTTTGATAGTTGCCATCCCTAAATGGGTTTTGAGCCCTATTCTCCAGTGTGCTTAAATGATGTAGCCATACTTCTCTCTAAATGTCCATTACTTATTGTGAATATGCAAATTTGATCTTTTTAGACTTAAAATACTAGTGTATTTTAGCATCATCCTAGTTTTTGTTGGGGTATGGGGGCATCTCCTGCAGATTAAACTCCTTCAGAAAGGAGTTTAAAGATCTCTAAAGACAACAGACTAAATCTGGGCATGGTGGTGCACACCTGAGGCAGGAGAATTGCCACAAGTTCCAAGCATGGCTATAGAGCAAGACCCTGGCAAAAAGTTTAAACATACAGCTACAAGTGTTTAAAAAATAATTTGATAAAAGCAGAAACAACTTTTGTTAGTGGATTTGAAAACTTGAAGTAAAAGACATATTTCTGGGAAAGTATGAATTGCCAAATTCATAGGAAATAATTTTGAAAAGCTGGACAAAACAATAAAATCTTGAAAGGTACTGAAATGATCCTCAGATTTAAGTCCAAACACCCATAAGTGCAGCATTTGTGGGATGGGAGAAAGGCTCGATTTTGTCTCTTTACAGCTCAAAGGAAGGGGTCTGAGCATCAAATACTTGTCAGTGTTTAATTGGGAGCATTATTTCCTGGGAGATGTGGCTGTCTGTTGGGAAAAGGCACAAGGATATAGAGATAATAAGTAAGACCATGCAGAAGAGAGTCCTAGACTATGACACAGACAGGAACCAGGAAGTGATCACGTGCAACCTCACACTTGACCCTGAGTAGGAATATAAAGGGCCCAGGCTCAGGAAGCTCCACATCTGCACACTTACTCTCTATCTGTGCCTCTAACCTCCTCCATCCTCAGCCAAACACCAGAACCATGAGCTGCTGTGGTTGTTCAGGAGGCTGTGGCTCCAGCTGTGGAGGCTGTGGCTCCAGCTGCTGCAAGCTTGTGTGCTGCTGTGTGCCTGCCTGTTCCTGCTCCAGCTGTGGAGGCTGCAAGCCCTGCTGCTCTTCAGACTGCAGATCTTCTTGTTGCCAGTCCAGCTGCTGCAAGCCCTGCTGCTGTCAGTCCAGCTGCTGCAAGCCCTGCTGCTGTCAGTCCAGCTGCTGCAAGCCCTGCTGCTGTCAGTCCAGCTGCTGTACACCCTGCTGCTGTCAGTCCAGCTGCTGCAAGCCCTGCTGCTGTCAGTCTAGCTGCTGCAAGCCCTGCTGCTGTCCGTCCAGCTGCTGCAAGCCCTGCTGCTGTCAGTCCAGCTGTTGCAAACCCTGCTGCTGTCAGTCCAGCTGCTGCAAGCCCTGCTGCTGTCAGTCCAGCTGCTGCAAGCCCTGCTGCTGTGAGTCAAGCTGCTGTAAGCCCTGCTGCTGTCAGTCCAGCTGCTGCTGTAAGCCCTGCTGCTGTCAGTCCAGCTGCTGCAAGCCCTGCTGCTGTGAGTCAAGCTGCTGCTGTAAGCCCTGCTGCTCTTCAGGCTGTGTGTCTTCCTGCTGTTAGTCCAGCTGCTGAAGCCATCATGCTGTGTCCCCATGTGCTGCCAGTGCAAGATCTGACACTCTCAACTTGTCGTTTTCCTTCTGAACGAGCTTCCTCAGCTGTATCCTTCAGTTTATCACCGGGTCTCAGACTATAATGCGTGTTCCCTTAGTACCCCTGCCTCCCACAGGACCAAACCAATAGTGGCTTCCAGTTCCCAAGAAAAGGTCATCATCTCATCAACTGTCTCCTAACAAATTCTGTTCTGGAGTCATACTACCTACAGTGTCCTCACCATAGCCCACCCACTTAGCCATCTGAGCTCATGAGACCTTTCCTGACATGTCTTTTTATCTTAGCAGCAGCTAACCCTTGGTGTTGCTGCAATAAGGTGAGTATAAAGACTTTCTTGGACAAGTATGTGGAGAAAGACCAACCCCTGCTTTCTCTCAAATTGAATAACACAAAACAATAAAAAATATCACATGGACCAACTGTAACCACGTCTCATTCATTCTGTCACTGGCTCATCAATTCATGGTTTCCACTTTGTCTTGTTTTGTGTGGGATTCCACCAGCCTGATGGTGGTGCTGAAGGCAGTTAGGGTCTCTCCTGCCTCCCATCTCCTTCTACCTCTCTCCTCCCTTTCTTAGGACCCTGCTCCATTCATGCCTTACTAGATTTGGTAGGAGAGACACCAGACTGCTAGGCCAAAAGAGGCTCTGAAGCTGTGACAGCTCCTGGCCGGGTCAGACCCACTCCTCTGACAACTCCCTTTGGAAGGCTCTGACTTTCTCAGTGGACATTTAAGTGGACCAAGGATCTCTGAGAGCACCCACATGCCTAGCCTCACCAAGCCCTTCTCTCTGGATATTTTCATCTAGCTTCCAGCAGGTGGTATTCTTTCCTAGCATGGAGCTGTCTGTAAAGGAGACCTAACTATCATGTCCTTCAGCAGAGGAGGGCTGTACACCCAGCCTTCCCTTAAAAGCTCTCCAAAGCCCTTTGAGCGATGAGAAGTGGAGATACTAATTCACGAGCAGCCTGTGTCCTATGTAAAGGAGAACACCAAAAGTAAAGGTCTGGTCCTGCTGTTCAGGACCTGTGTAGGGTGGCAGTGAAAATGTTGTCACTCGAGGGCAGCAAACACATGACCAGGTTGATAAAGGGAACTAGGAACTGGGGATGCATGGCTGGAGAGAACAAAGCTCTACTTCTTGAATTAGGCACTTCAGTATGAAACCTAGATGTGTTTTCTGTAATTAATTTAATTGATTATTATTTAACAATATAGACATGTGCACACACACACACATTTCAGGAGAAGGTTCACTCTTTCTCTTGGATTCTGGGACTCAAACTCGGGTTATCAGGCTTTCACTGAAAACACTTTTACCCATGGGGACATCTTGACATTCTTACTTCTTTCTTTAAAATATACTCTCTAAGCTGGACATGGAGACTCACACCTATAATCCAAGCACTCAGGAGGCTGAGGCAGAAGGATTCTCAAGTGTCATAGTTTGCTTCAGCTGTCAACTTGACACAAACCTAGAGTCACTTGGGAAGAGGGAACCTTCACTGAAGAATTGCGCAGATCAGATTGGCCTGTGGGAATGTCTTGGGACATTTTCTTGATTAATGATTAATGTGGAAATGCCCAGGCCACTGTTGGCAGTGCTCCCCCCCCACCCCGGGCAGGTGGTCTTGCATTGTATGAAAAAGCAAATAGAACAAGCCACGGGGAGCAACCCAGTAAGCAGTGCTTCTCCATGGCCTCTGCTTCAGCTCCTCTCCAAACTCCTGACTTCCCTTCCTTTCCTCCCAAAGTTGCTTTTGGTCTGGTTTTCATCACAGCAGAAGGCTAAATGAGACACACTGTTGTGTAACCTCCCGGAGAGCAGGGGGCGCTGGTCTGGATGGCATAATTGGGTCCATCTGGGTTGACCCAGAAACCTCATTACAGAAATTGTGGCCTTAGTTTATTGGCTGGGTGGTGAGTGAGATGGGAGTTTTTAGCCTCTTACCTCTGGGGTGAAATTGGGAAAACACCCTGTCCCCTTCATGCTGGCTGCTGTAGCAGCAGTTAGTGAAGGATTGGGATACATGAACTTAAGGGAGTATCTTATGTGCAGAAGAAAGGATGTAGAAAATGAGTGGAAATTTATAAAATCTACAGACTTTCCTAAATTAAATTTAAGATAAAATGAACCCAATTTACTTTATTTTATTTTAATGTGTGTAACTAAATGGTTTCTATTGTTATAATGAAACACCATGACCAAAACAACTTGGAGAGGAAGGGATTTATGTGGCTTACCCTTCCATATCACTGTCCATCACTGAAGGACAGGAACTCAAGCAGGGCAGGAACCTGGAGGCAGGAGCTGAGGCAGAGACGATTGAGGGTGCTGCTTACTAGATTGCTCCCCATGTTTTACTGGGCTTGTTTCTTCTACAGCCCAGGACCACCTGCCCAGGGTCGGCACTACCCACAATGGACTGGGCTCTCCCAACATTAAAGAAAATGCTATACAGGCTTGCTCACAACTGCATCATATGGAGGCGTTCTCTTAATTGAGGTTTCCTCCTCTCAGATGACATTAGCTTGTGTTACGTTGACATAAAACTAACCAACACAATGTGTGAACACACGTGTGGAGCCCAGAGAGCAACTTCAGGTCTCATTATCAGGAACTTTGTCTACCTCCTTTGAAGCAGGGTCTCTCACGTGCTTGCGGCTTGCTGACTGACTAGGCTGGCTGGCGAGTGATCCCCAGGGACTCTGCTATCTCTGTCTTCCTTGAGCTGAGGCTCTACCTGGCATTTCACATGGGTCCTGGGGAAGAAACCGGGTCTTTGTACTTGCAAAGTGTATGACAAGTGCTTTATCAAAGGAGCTGTCCTGCCTGTTCTGAAGGAACCCATTGTAAATGTCCTCTTCCATGCTGCACAAGGCTGAGCAACACACACACACACACACACACACACACACACACACACACACACACACCACACAGAATACAATAGATGTGTCTTCCTAGATGGTAGGGTGGGACCTGCTGAGGAACCAGTAGTTCCAGGAATGAGCACTGCTCACCTTTGATAGCAGTTCTTGTAGGTATCTGTCTTGCTGATGGGAAGTAGTTCTTCCTTTGAAGAGGACGAGCCTATAGCCCAGAAAACCTTGAAGCCTACAGTCCAAGATCAGACCAACCAACACCACAATTGGCGGAGAAAGGCCTGCTGCTACTCTTGGTCCATTGAAAATGGAACGGGCCAAGATTCTGCATGAAATGTTTATTATGGGTGGAGGGAGAGAAGGGAAGGGTGCTGGTTAGTTACCTGGGAAGAGTCTCAATGAGGGAGTCTCTACATTGAGTTGACTTGTATAGTTTTGTCTTGCTTAATTTCATTGATGTGGGCAGCACCATTCCCTAGGCAGAGTCCTGAATTGTATGAGATTTGAGAAATGGAGGTGAGCACAAGCAGGCAAGCAGACACACATGCATTTACTTCTCTAAGCTCTTGACTGCACAGATGTTGTCACTAGCTGTCTAAAGTTTCTTACAGTGAGTGTCCATAATTGTAAGCTGAAATAAACCTTGATTTCCCATAACTGTCCTTTTGCCAGGGTATTTTATTGCAGCAACAGAAGGAAATTAGAACAGGAAGAAAGGAAAGAAAACCAAAATCCTTTCGCTGCATTGCGGTCATGCCTCTGTGGCTGCAGCTGTCTCAGGTACATATCCTCTGCTAGCATTCCATACAAACTGAAGCAGCTAGAGCTCAAGGGAGGCTGCATATCCCACAAAATACAGAGGATCCATGACACTATGAAAGTGACCAAAGAATCGTGGCTGAACACTGCCAAAGCCAGAGACAGTAAACTCCAGCACTTAGAACAGGAAACAGGTCCTGGTTGACAAGTGTAGGGGATCTAGGGTGGGTTGAGCACAGACAGAGGTGGATGTGATAAAAGTGGGCTCCACCACCTTTTTTTTTTTTTTTTTTGGTATGGGAATCCTCCTCTTCAGAATGATTGACTGTCTGGTAATGAGAGGAGGATCTTCATACCAAAACGGTGGAGCCCACTTTCATTTACATCATGGAATCCTCTGTGTTTTGTGGTGTGTATGTGTGTGTGTGTGTGTGTGTGTGCACTTGTGCACATGTGTGTGCATGCACATGTGCATGTGTGTGTGTATGTCCATCTGTGAGTACACACTTGTGCATATCTGTAAAGATAATTGCTATTGGTTAGTGGATGAACCAGAGAGCTGCATTATTCCAAACATGAGCAATGTGTGTGTGTTAATTATTTCAAGTCTGTATGATATCCTGATTGGGAACTTGAATAATCCAAACTGAAGGAGAATTCCAGAATGTCTCTGTAAGGTCCGAGAAAAACTGTCCTGAAGTGAATGGATGATGATACCTCGGGCCTGAAGAACTTTTCTTGATTCCCAGGAGACTCATCACCTGGGCTCCTTCTAGACTATCTGTCTGGAGACATGTTTGGAAGGATAGACCATGTGACAATGACTAGCAGGCACTAACTAAGGCCTTATCATAGTTAGGGTTTACTATTGCTGTGAAGAGACGCCTTAACCACGGCAACTCTTTTTGTTTGTTTGTTTGTTTGTTTGTTTGTTTGTTTGTTTTGGTTTTTGTTTTTTGAGACAGTGTTTCTCTGTGTAGCTTGGGAGCCTGTCCTGGTTCAGTTTCAGAGGTTCAGTCCATTATGATCATGAAGGGCAGCATGGCGATGTGAAGACAGAGGTGGTGTTGTCTACATCTTGCATGCAAAAGGAAATTGATTGATTGTCACACTCAGTGAAGTTTGAGAAAAACACATCTCAAGGCCCACCCACACAGTGACATACTTCCTCCAACAAGACCACACCTACTCCAACAAAGCCACACCTCCTAATAATGTCATTCCCTTTGAAGGCCATTTTCTTTCAAACCACCACAGGCCTGTGAGAGTGAAGTCCAGACAGAAAGCTGAGGTTACAGGGGAAGAAAGAAGGATGCACAGGTGAACCTGGTGCAGGAGACCAGTCAGTGGGGCCACCAATAGCCCCCTGAGTGCCCTGGAACCAGCCCCTTCCAGGCCTCTTCCATCATGGTAATAATGAGTGGCCCCATTCCCCCAGTACTCAGACCAACCTCCTTAGTATCACCGCCCACTTCCAATCAGAGGCAACCCCAATTAATTAATTATAAACTTCAACCCAATCCAGCAATCAGAAACTCTTCTGAGCTGCCCACTCCTTTCTTAGAGATTTAATGGTTCATTTTTGGATAGCTGTGGGTTCATGTATAGTATCTACAGAGCATAAAGAGGACCCAAGGTACCTATCCCAGCTTTCACATGGCACTGTCCTAAAAATATAATAGTGTCACCCCAGGATGCTGGTACTAATACAGTAGAGACACGGTGGATACAATTAAAGTACATTATACACATGTATAAAACACTGTAAAATTAAATAAAAGTAAATATCATATTTAAAATGATCTAAATGAATAGTATTTTTCAAAAAAGAAAGAAAAGCCTGGAGAGATGGCTCAGCAGTTAAGAGCACTGAGTGCTCCTCCAGAGGACCCAGGATTCATTTCCAAGCACCCCTAGGGCAGCTCACAATTATCTGTAATTCTAGTTCCAGGAGCATCTGACACCCTCTACTGGCCTCCTCAGGCACTGCATGCATGTAGTGCACATACATACATGCAGGCAAAACACCCACACACATAAAATTAATAAATAAATCTTTAAAAATAAGAAAGAAAAAGAAACTACCCTGACAACTGACTGAAACATCCCATAGGCCTTGGTCTAGAGTGAATAAGGAGAGAGGGAGCATCCATCTCTGTGTTCCTGCTGCCATGCCTGCCTGACCATGGTGGACTGTACTCTCAAACTGTGAGCCACATAGCATTCATACACATAAGATAAATAAACCTCAAAAATTAATAAAAGATAAGTACAGATTGCCAGGAATTACACTAAGAAAATCAACATCCTTATTATAAGAGAAATGAAAAATCCAAACTATACTGGGTTCTACCTCATCCCAGTCAAAATGGTTCCCATTAAAAATGAATAACACAGCAAGTGGTGGCCACACCTCTAATCCCAGCGCTCAGGAGACAGAGGCAGATGGAGCTCTGGGAGTTTGAGGCCAGCCTGGGCTACAGAGCAATTTCCAGGATGAACAGGGCTACACAGAGAAACCCTGTCTTGAAAAAACAAACAAAAAATAAATAAAAAAGAAAGAAATAGAGAGGAAGAAAGAAAGAAAGATAAAAGAAAAAAAGAAAGAAACAAAGAAGAGTGAAAAATATTAAGTAGAAAGGAAGAGAAATGTGTAAGTAAAATGCCCTGGTCACACACCTGCTCACGAGACCACAGTGGAGACAGTACTCAGAAGCCACCTCAGGTGGAAGCCATTTTTACACTTCTCTTATATTCTTTAGTTTCTCACAGTATACAGTCTGTAAAACAACCAGTGCTTTCTCACACTGGACAATGCTACACTAAGGTCCTGAAGAAGATGGTTCCGAAGCCACGCCTTCTTGTTCTCCAGGCCCTGAGGCGGCAGGGTTTTCTCACCAGTTAATCTTTCCTGGTGCTGCTGTGGTCACTGCTACAAATGGACACAGAGGTGTGGGCATCCTTGGGAAAGTCAAGGCCGAGTGCAGCACCATTTCTCTGTTTTACACACACACACACACACACACACACACACACACCACACACCACACACCACACACATACACACCACCACACATACACACTGCACACCCTCACCACATCACACACACAATCCATACACACCACACACCCACACAACACATCCACACACCCTCAACACACCACACACACACACACACACACACCACATCACACACATAGTACACACACACCACACACATACCACACACCACATACACCACACACACATACACACTACACACATACACACCACACATACACACCACATACACACCGCACACCCTCACCACATCACACACACCACATACACACCACACACCCACACCACACATCCACACACCCTCACCACACCACACACACACACACACCACACTGCACACACCTACATACCACACACATACCATACACCACATACACAACACACAACACGCACATAAACACCACACACACACACACACCACACACCCTCACCACATCACACCCATACCACATACACACTACACACCCACACCACACATTCACACACCCTTACCACACCTCACACACACACACACCACGCCGCACACACCTACACACCACACACATAGTACACACACACCACACTCACACCACACACCACATACACCGCACACACCACACACATACACACCACATACACATACATACCACACTCCCTCACCACAGCACACACACACCACATACACACCACACACCCATACCACACATCCATACAACCTCACCACACCACACACACACACACACACACACACCACACATACATACCATATACACACCATACACCCTCACCACACCACATGCACACACACACACACACCACACCACACACACCTACACACCACACACATAGTACATACACATACCACACACACACACCACACCACATACACCACACACAAACACCACACACACAGTGCACACATATACCACATACACACCACACATACTACATACTACACACACAGTGCACAAACACCACACACACCACACATACACAGTGCACACACACAGTGCACACACCACACACACATACATACCACCCATACAACCCACACCATACACACACACACACCCCACTTACATACACACCACACACAAACACTCACACACACATACACACTACACACATCACACACCACACAAACACGTGCTGTGGGATAATGCTTTTGTACACTGGTTTAATAAAACACTGATTAGCCAGTAGCCAGGCAGGAAGTATTTGTGGGGCAAGCAGACTAGGAGAATTCTGGGGAGAAGGCTGAGTCAGGAATCAACAACCAGACACAGAGGAAGCAAGATGTGAAGGCAGAACTGAGAAAAGGTACCAAGACACATGGCTAAACTTAAATAAGAATTATGGGTTAATTTAAGTGTAAGAGCTAGTCAGTAATAAGCCTGAGCTAAGACCTTACAGTTCATAAATAATATAAGCAGCGGGACCAGTGGGTGAGAGAGGTTTTTCCTGACCATGAGCCAGGCAGAACACAGGAAAACTTCAGTTACAAACACATACACACAACATACACGGCATACATACACACTGCACACACATACACTCACACACACACCACAAACACATACACACACCACACAGCCATATATCACACACACGACACACATACATACATACCACACAAATACCACATACCACACACACCACAAACACACATCGCACACGACGCACATACTACACCACACACTCAGACACACCATACACCATACACGCACATACATACTATACACACAACAAACACACACATACACCCACAACCACACACCACACACCCAAACACCCACACACCACACACCACACCACACACACAAACACACACACAGATGAGAAAGTCAGAGATAGACCTCAGGTGTCATTCCTCAGGTGCCATCCAACCTGTTCTTCCTGACAGGATTTCTCACTAGAAGTGAGCCTCAGAGACCTCCTGTCTTTGCTTCCTTACTGCTGTGATAGACATGTGACACTGTACCCAGCTTTTCACATGGGTGCAGGGGACTGATGTTTAGATGAAAAGCCCTTACTGATCCAGCCATCTCTGCAGCCCATGTTGTTGGGCTTGTTTGTTTGACTAGTATACCTTTGTTGTACAAAGCAATGGGGTTTGCATGACATTTTAATTAAAGATATCAGCCACTTGGACTATTGTTGGCCCCCACTACCCTCCCCTGACTCCCCTCACATTCAGGTCCCATTCATCTCCTCAAACAGTGGGACTCCAGCCAGCTGGGCAGCCAGGCCTTGCCCTGCAGCCTATGGACACAGCTGCAGGCTCAGGCAGGGCTGCATTCTCTAGTGCATGCTGGGAGTCATTCCCTGCATTGTTTGCTACTGGAAAATTCAAGTTCTGTGTCTTCCCAGAGTGGGGGCTACATCTCCAGCGGAAAGATGGCCAGCTGCAAGGCTGCAGTTTAAACACCCCAAATCATGATGCCAGAGCACTCCCAAACCTGACAGAGTCTGTTACTGAACTCATGGCACCATTTGAACCAGGATTTTATGGGCAGATCTGTCCAGATTGCCAAAGCCAACACACTCTCCAGGACATGGTGTTGAGATCTGGCTATTCCCTGATCTAAGTTACTCTATATCGTGTAAATAGTGGTTTTCAGGCTATGCCTTGCCCTGGGTGACTCCATTTCACAAAGTGAAATTTGGCTCCATTTTGAGTGCAAATATAGAGTCAGAATGATTCTACACTTCCCTGTGCAAGTAGACACCATCACCTGTCCAGCACCAGCCAGGAAGCACAGACTGACAATCTATTTCTAAAAGTCACAAGGTGCCATGCCACAAACTTAGCAAAGCAGACTGGGACCATGTGAGCACAGGAGCATAGCAAGAATATTTTCAGGAAAGCTGGGGTCAAGAACTTACTGAACACTCCAGACTGACAACAGGGTGAAATACTCTCATCTAGAATCCATAAAGAGGAAGACACCTAACATGTTGATGGCAGCAGCCCACCCACCTGTAATCTGACCACTTAGCATCAAGGAACCAAAAGAGAACTCCCATCTGTCCCAGAACCTTCAGCTCAGCTTACCCCCACTGCTGACACAGCCTACTCAAATAGCCACCTCTCCATCCACCCATCTATCCATCTACCCATCTATCCACCCACCCACCCATCCATTCATCTACCCATTCATCTATCCATCCACCCACCTATCCATCCACCCATCTATCTATCCACCCACCCATCCATTCATCTACCCATTCATCTATCCATCCATCCACCTACCCCCAACCCATCCATCCATCTATCCACACATCCATCTATCCATCCATCTAGCTATCCCCCAAACCATCCATCCATCTATGCACCCATCTATCTGTCCATCCACCTATCCATCCATCTATCCACCCACCCATCCATCCATTTATTCACCCACCCATTCATCTATCCATCCAAATCGTTTTCCATCTAATCTCAGCAACTCCACTCAACTTTGAGGCTTGGTGTGTCCTCACCAACAGGGTTTCTTATCTGACCACCTCCATCCCCCTGCTCCACATGTCCAGAAAGTTCTCAGCTTCTGCCTTCAGTTAGACCTCTCTGAAATCCTTGAATTCTGTAGTGGCCTTTTAGCTCTTTATTGTCAGTCTGTAGTAGCCTGAATATTTAATATATAAAGCAATTAATGACTATGTGAAGTATAATGTATGATCTGAGAGTTGATACTGGTATTAAACACCATATTTGCAGGTATATGTGTAAGCCTTGGTCCTTCTTGTAGATGTGTAGTGTTTGTGTGGATATCACTCAATCCTCTTGGTTTTGATTTTTATTTTGTTTTGTTTTGTTTTGTAATATTATTTTTTGAGGCAGAGTCTTGCCATGTCTTAGTAGTTAAGATAGGAATAACTTTGCCAACAGTAAGGTATTGTGGGAAATTGAAACCACTTGGCAAATTATAGCCAATGAAACCAATGTACCTTGTGTACTTATTGTATTTAACCCACAACAACACTGTGGAGTCCATCTCTGTTTCTGACATGCTCACAAAAGACACCTCTGGATGTCTTGTAAGCCACTGCCAAGGGACAGTCTCCCACTGACAAAGGACAGTTCTGGTTTTGTGTGGGAACAGCAGGACACTACCATGTTTTCCTCCCTTCTTTTTTTTTCTTTTTTGTTGAATCATAAGAATGTGTGCTGTGTACCACTTGAAACCCACTGATGCAAGAACCACTGTGTTAGGGGTTAAGAGAAAATCTGGGGCTTTGCTCCCATCCTGCTCTCACCAACCCCCAGATACCTCCCACCGCCTACTCCAACTGCAGGTCACTTTTGCAATGGCCACAAAAGGCAGCTGCTTCCTGCCTGTTAAGAAGGGGGAGGAGGGGGAAAAAGAAGGAGGAGGAAGAGGGGAGAGGGAGGGGGAAGGGGGAGGAGGGGGAAAAAGAAGGAGGAAGAAGAGGGGAGAGGGAGGGGGAGAAGGGGGAGGAGGAGGGAGGAGGAGGAGAAGAAGAAGAAGAGTGAGGAGAAGGAGGAGAAGGAGAAGGGTGAGGAGGAGGAGAAGGGGGAGAAGGGGGAGGAGGAGGAAGAAGGATGAAGAGGATTGGGAGGGGAAGAAAAGGAGGGGAGGAGGAGGAGGGGAGGAAAGCAGAGAGGAGTAAGGGAGGGGAAGGAGAAGAGGAGGGAAGAGGAGGAGGAGGAGGAGAAGGGAGAGAAAAACAGCCTGAAAAACCCAGATTCCATGTTATTTCCATTTCAAAAAACTACTTTCACAAGAGAAAGGCCTCATCAGTGCTCACTAGCATAGCCTATTTTTACAAAGATGCCTGAGACATGGTTCCCATGAGGAGTGAACATCACTAGACCATAGCCAGAAATACTGTCTTCCCTCAGCAACCACAGGGGAATAGTCCCTTGAGTCCCCAGAACTCCAGAACATTAAATGTTCAATTTCTTAGGCTGAGGAGATGGTACGCATATGAAAAATTTTTTTTTCTATCTTATTATTCTACTCTACTCTACTTTAGAAGTGGGGTCTTAGCTGCAGCACCCGGGAGAGAAACCCAGGCACCTCACCTGGGCAACAACAGTAGAGCTGGCCCTGATGGTGTAGGTGTGGGAGAGTCAACCCTGAGGGCCATGAAAGCAGAACTGACCCTGCCTGCCCCTTGCTCATGCTACAAAGGCTGAACTAGTCAGGGTTACACAGGAGAGCTCCCCCTGGTGGTGAAGACAGGAGAAAGCTGGCAGGCTGAGCAACCCTGTAACTACCCAGGCCTAGAACCAGGGTTATGAGTTGGCCTCAACATCCACCCAATCTATGATCTGCTGGAGCATGTGAAGGAGCCGGTCCTGAAAACCCAAAGCTGCAGGATCTTCGTGACACAAGGCAACAACAGGATATCCAAGAGGAGTCCCAGTGAGGACCCAGCATCAACAGTGTAGCAGAGACCAGAGGCCTCAAACCAGACTAATGACTCTTTGCAATGAACACTTGCAAGTAAAGATATATGGATAAAAGAGTTTACTGTGTGACTCACTGTGACACACTACAGCTTCCATGACAAGATTGATATTTCCCTTAAATTTTATTTTATTTTGGAAGGGAGATGTAAGGGCAGAGGGTGGATACAAGGGATGAGGAAATGAGTGGGATGCAGATGCATGATGAAAGACACAAAGAATAAATAAAAAAAAGATGGGGTCTTGCTTTGGCATTATAGGGGGTACGGATGCACTCCCATGCTCACAGTGAACTTTAACCCATGCCCAATTTTTCTGGAAACCTAGCAGTGTCAGCACCATTGATCAGCTGCTATTCTATGTTGCCAAGGGCACAACTTCAAGTCCAAGTCATGGACACATAAGGGGAACAGGTGCAAGACACTCGACCTGGTCACCTACTCTGAAACCTACCCCTTACTGTAAAGAAAATTATAAAATGTGATTTAAGGTTCTCAGAATGGAAAGAAGAAATGCCTGGATAAGGTTCTACCTGGCTGAGCAACCAATTCAAACTGCTGTGGCTGTGGAGAGTTGGGGTGCTGTAGAAGAGGGGGTCTTAGGCTCTTCATCAGCCATTCATTGCAAACGTCCATTTCTGAAATAACAAACTTAACATCCTTAACCATGAGGTAAAACCCTTCAGAATACACAAATAGACCCCTATCTCCCCAAAGCTGAGGATGCCCCCAGGTAACACCCGAGGCCTACAGCAGAGGTGCCCTGCTTGGCTATAACTATCCTATCTGATGTTTCTACCACAGAATTTGGGAAGTGTTATGGTTTATGGTTTTCTTCAGAACATGGAATTTGGGGTAACACAAATCTGTGTTCTGGATCATGGTCATTCATACTTGGCTCCAGCATAAACTTGTGTTTATGCACTGGCAAAATGATTATTTTGAACACAGGAAATGTTATCAACACACACACAATGAATGTCCATCACACACATACATACAAACACACACACACACACATATAAACAAAACACATTTTATTATGAGTTAAAATTATTTGAACATTTCGAAGTAGAGTTCAAAGATCATCTTGATATGACTGACATATTTATACTGTTTTAAACTCCTTGTAGCATCTACAAAATGTAACAGTTTGAGGGGAGGACCTGGAGATGAGGCATCCAGAGATACAGCTGAACCTCTACCTATGTCTGAATGGAGAAGAAAATGGAGTTCCCAATGCCCACACAGGACACAGCCACACCAGGCTGCCCAGCAGACAGCCAGAGAAGCTGTTGCATCCACTCCCTGGCATGTGTGTGTTGAGGCCTAAGATCAACCTTGAATGTTGTTCTTCCGGTGTTCATCCTGTTTTTGAGGCAGGGTCTGTCACTGATCTAGAAACTATGGCTAGGCTCCCAGGCGAGCAAGCAGGCCAGAGAGACAGGATTCCTTATCGCTGCCTTCCAGGGGTTAGGATTATCAGTGCACACCACAGCACCCAATGTTTTCACTTGAATTCTGGGGAATGAACTTGGGTCCTCTTGCTTGGAAGGCAGCCACTTTATGAGTAAAGCCATCTCCCCAGCCCTGCATACACCTTTAAAATCATCCTATGAGTGTAAGCAGAGGCAGCCTGGGATTTGGATTACCATAAGTTTGAGACCTTTCTAGTCTACATATCAAGTTCCAGGATAGCCAGTGCTACATAGTGAGAGCCTGTCTCAAAGAGACAAAAAAACAAACAGACGGCCGGGCAGTGATGGCACACAACTTTAATCCCAGCACTCAGGAGGCAGAGGCAGGCAGATCTCTGTGAGTTCAAGGCCAGCCTGGTCTACAATGTGAGTTCCAGGAAAGGCACAAAGCTACACAGAGAAACCCTGTCTCGAAAAACCAAAAAAACAAAACAACAACAGCAAAAAAAAAAAAAAAAAAAAAAAAAAAAAAAAAAAACAGACAACAAAAGCATGGGTACACATTTGGTTTTCATCAGGTCTTTGTTTGGTTTCAGAACGAGGTCACTTTTTACATGGGCATGTGATGGGGTTTGGTCCTATCCTCTCCATCATTTCTTAATCCCCTCTCCTTTCCACTTCTGCAAACTCCATCATCCCCTTTCACATTCATATCCATTTAAAAAAAAAAAGCAAACACATACTTGTAATGATATAATTATAATCTTTTATACAATTGTTTATGAAACACCATTAATTTTTTTTATTTGTTTGCAGTGCTGGGGAGAGAGCCACAGCCTTGGTCAGCTAGGCAAGGGCTCTACCACTGAGCTACACTCTATGCTCCCTGCCCTAAACCCCATTCATCTGCCTGTAGGTCTTGTTTCTAGCCATCTAGTTACATTGGCTTATTAGTTCAAGAAACTGTTTGAATCTCATACATAAAAACACATTGTTTATGATTTGTAGCATTTTTTTCTCTCAATATTAGCTTTTCTTGCCTGATTGAAGTGATCACCGTCACATGACACCCTCCTCTGTGTGCCTGTCTGTGCCCTTAGGTTCCTTCTGAGTGGTAGATCCCACTCAGTATTTGACAGGATTGTCTCTTGTAAAAATCTAGTCTGAGCAAGATTCTCCACGGAGGACCAGGCTGTTGAGCTTCATTAGGTGAAGAATGACTTGTCATTTGTCTTAGTTGAGGTTTCTATTGCTTGGACAAAATACCATGATCAAAAGGCAAGTTGTGTTGCCCTGGAGGAGATGGGAATGGGGGGCGGGCTGGGGGGAAGTTGAGGGGGGAGGGAGGGGGGAGAACAAGGGAATCCGTGGCTGATATGTAGAACTGAATTGTATTGCAAAATAAAAATTAAAAAAAAAAAGGCAAGTTGTGGAGGACAGGGTTTATTTGCCTTACATTTGCAGATCATAGTCCAACATTGGAGGAAGTCCAGACAGGAACTCAAACAGGGCAGGATCCTGGAGGCAGGAGCTGATGCAGAGGCCATGGAGGAGAGCTGATTACTGGCTTCTTCCCCATGGCTTGCTCAGCCTGTTTTCTTATAGAAACCAGGACCACCAGCCCAGGGATGGCACCACATTCTATTGGCTGGGCCCTCCCTCATTGACTACTAATTGAGAAAATGCCTTACAGCTGGATCTCACGGAGGCGTTTCCTCAACTGAGGCTCTACCTCTCTGATGATTCTTCGTTGTGTCACATTGACACAAAACCAGCCTGTGCATCATCCCTGTCCAGCATGCAGAGGGGACTTGTTAAACCAGTCTTCCTGGAGTGTCTTGGGACAAAACTTAACAACTGCAACCCCTCTAGGTAAGGCTTCCTCCAGATACCAGGCCTCTGAGACACCATGTGACAGAGGAGCAGTGGTGGCCCATACATCATCCCCTCCATCAAGTGACCCCAACAACCACCGGTTCTTTCCACCACAGTAACTGCACCTGTCCTCCAATGCTGCCCACCCACATTCAAAGGACAACTAAACTCTAATTGGCTGTGTACCTAGATCACAACAGAGGGGAGGTACAGCACAGAAAACCATGAGGTCAGTACTAAGGGGCAGGCTAAATGGGTTGGGTGTTGTGAAGAGAATTAGAGGAGGAGGAGGAGGAGGAGGAGGAGGAGGAGGAGGAGGAGGAGGAGAAGAAGAAGAAGAAGGCAGGAGACTGAGTTTGTGTTGTGAATACTGTTTATTTAGGGCTCGAACCAGGACCTGATCCACAGGAAGCCAGGAGGATAAAGACTGGTCAATCTGGGTGAAAGGGCAGCTGTCAGATTAGACTTGCAAAAAGGGGCAGACAAGGAAATAACCTACCAGAGAAGAGGTGAGCATGGAGCCAGGAGTGGAGTCCAGTAGGAGGAATCCTGGACTCCTGTGCATGATGCAAACATCTTTGGTGAGCTGTAGTGTGAAAAGTATTGAGCTTCAGAACGGAGCAACTAGACAGACAGGTTACCTGCACCAGCTCTGCCACCTGAGGTCAGAGGTCAGAGTCTCAGATCTTACACTGGCAGCACACAGGGGCACAGCAGCTGGACTGACAGCAGCAGGGCTTGCAGCAGCTGGACTGACAGCAGCAGGGCTTGCAGCAACTGGACTGACAGCAGCAGGGCTTGCAACAGCTGGACTGACAGCAGCAGGGCTTGCAACAGCTGCACTCACAGCAGCAGGGCTTGCAACAGGTGCACTCACAGCAGCAGGGCTTGCAACAGCTGGATTGGCAGCAGCAGGGTTCACAGGCCCCACAGGAACCACAGCCTCCCTTGCAGCCCCCACAGGAACCACAGCCTCCCTTGCAGCCCCCACAGGAACCACAGCTTCCCTTGCAGCCCCCACAGGAGCTGCAGACTCCCTTGCAGCCTCCACAGGAGCCACAGCCTCCCTTGCAGCCCCCACAGGAGCTGCAGCCTCCCTTGCAGCCCCCACAGGAACCACAGCCTCCCTTGCAGCCTCCACAGGAGCCACAGCCTCCCTTGCAGCCCCCACAGGAACCACAGCCTCCCTTGCAGCCTCCACAGGAGCCACAACCTCCCTTGCAGCCTCCACAGGAGCCACAGCCTCCCTTGCAGCCTCCACAGGAACCACAGCCTCCCTTGCAGCCCCCACAGGAACCACAGACTCCCTTGCAGCCCCCACAGCTGGAGCAGGAACAGGCAGGCACACAGCAGCACACAGGCTTGCAGCAGCACACAGGCTTGCAGCAGCAGGAGCCACAGCCCCCACAGCTGGAGCCACAGCCTCCACAGCTGGAGCCACAGCCTCCTGAACAGCCACAGCAGCTCATGGTTCTGGTGTTTGGTTGAGGATGTAGTAGGTTAGAGGAGCAGATAGAGAGGGAAGTGTGCAAGTGTGGAGCCTCCTGAGCCTGGGCCTTTTATATCCCTGCCCAGGGTCAAGTGTGAGGTTGCACATGGTCACTTCCTGGTTCCTGTCTGTGCCATAGTCTAGGACTCTCTTCTGCATGGTGTTACCTATTACCTCTGCTTTCCTTGTGCCTTTCCCAAACAGACGGCCATGTCCCCCAAAGAATGTTGCTCCTCAGTAAACATCAACAAGAGTCCAGGAGGTTTCCCCTTTCTTTGGGGCTATAGCAAAGCACAGAGAACAGGAATGAATGACTGAGGTACATTGGACTTGCAGGTTTCCTTGAGCACAGCTTCTGTATTGATCTTCCCATGCCACTTTTTAACATTTTCTGTAGAGACACGGTTTCTCTACATAGGTAGCTCAGGCTGACCTGGAACTACAGCTCTCCTCTCACCTCAGCCCCTCTAGAGCTGGTTTTACAGGTGTGCTCCACATGCCTGGCCCAGCATTGCCTTCTAATGCCATGTTTCTTGCTGAAGCAGAACCAGAGCACTGTGGTCCTGGCCTTTAGAAATCCAACCTAGGGACTAATTCTTCAGATCTGGGGCCTGGGCTCAGCTCTGATGTCTGCTGGGCTCCTGTCTGCTCAAGGCATCATGGGAAGATTTGAGTGTAGACTGAAACACCATCAAAAGTCTTGACCCCAGAGCTCAGTTCCACTCCACATAGTGAGTATTTATATCTACAAAAGACACAGTCTAGTCCTTTCAGACTATTGCCCAGTGGTAGACAGGTGTAGGGAGTATACCAGCTGTCCAATGCAATTTAATGCAATTTTGTGTAAATATGTCTAGACTTCTGCCTAGGGTCTGAGAAGGGGGAAGATGCTCCATGCTATTCCCCTTGAAGCCACACAGTGGCACTGTGAGAGGCCTGCTGTCCTGCTCCCTCACACTCTCCAGAGGTTCCTCCAGCTGAAGGGTCCTCTTGCTGCCTTTCCAGTTCCTCCTTCCTCACTTCCTGTCTTGTTTGAGAAGAAGCAGCTGCATCAGATGCAGGTGCAAAGATGTCAAAGAAAACTCTGGGCAACCAAAGCACATCCAGGAGCACCCAGTCCATCCAGGTCCTATCCAGTTCCTGGAGCCGTGCTTCATTTTCTACTCAGATCCAAGTGCTTGAATAATTTACCAAATTCTGTCAGAGATCCTCTAACTATACTTGGGCAGGCTCTCTCTGGGAGCACAGGGGATCTCACTCCCACAGGCCCTTGTTCTTCAGACTCCATTTATTGTCTTTAGGATTTTAGCTCTAACAGTAAAGGGGCAAATTATAAGCCAACCCCACTGAACCATTAACATGGAACAACACACCAGGAATCTCCTGTTTTGATAGTTGCCATCCCTAAATGGGTTTTGAGCCCTGTTCTCCAGTGTGCTTACATGATGTAGCCATACTTCTCTCTAAATGTCCATTACTTATTGGGAATATACAAATTTGATCTTTTTAGACTTAAAATACTAGTGTATTTTAGCATCCTGTTTTTTGTTGGTGTGTGGGGGCATTGCCTGCAGATTAAACTCCTTCAGAAAGGAGTTTAAAGATCTCTTAAAACAACAGACAAAATCTGGGCATGGTGGTGCACACCTGAGGCAGGAGAATTGCCACAAGTTCCAAGCATGGCTATAGAGAAAGACCCTGGCAAAAAGTTTAAACATACAGCTACAAGTGTTTAAAAAGCAATTTGATAAAAGCAGAAACAACTTTTGTTAGTGGATTTGAAAACTTGAAGTAAAAGACATATTTCTGGGAAAGTATGAAATTGCCAAATTCATAGGAAATAATTCTGAAAAGCTGGACAAAACAATAAAACCTTGAAAGGCACTGAAATGATCCTCAGATTTAAGTCCAAACACCCATAAGTGCAGCATTTGTGGGATGGGAGAAAGGCTCGATGTTGTCTCTTTACAGCTCAAAGGAAGGGGTCTGAGTATCAGATACTTGTCAGTGTTTAATTGGGAGCATTATTTCCTGGGAGATGTGGCAGTCTGTCGGGAAAAGGAACAAGGATATAGAGATAATAAGTAACACCATGCAGAAGAGACCTAGACTATGACACAGACAGGAACCAGGAAGTGACCACGTGCAACCTCACACTTGACCCTGGGTAGGAATATAAAGGGCCCAGGCTCAGGAGGCTCCACATCTGCACACTTCCTCTATATCTGCTTCTCTATCTACTGCGAACTGAACCAAACACCAGAACCATGAGCTGCTGTGGCTGTTCAGGAGGCTGTGGCTCCAGCTGTGGAGGCTGTGGCTCCAGCTGCTGCAAGCCCGTGTGCTGTTGTGTGCCTGCCTGTTCCTGCTCCAGTTGTGGGGGCTGCAAGCCCTGCTGCTCTTCAGGCTGCGGGTCTTCCTGCTGTCAATCCAGTTGCTGCAAGCCTTGCTGCTGTCAGTCCAGCTGTTGCAAGCCCTGCTGCTCTGATTCAAGCTGCTGCAAGCCTTGCTGCTGCCAGTCCAGCTGTTGCAAGCCCTGCTGCTGTCAGTCCAGCTGTTGCAAGCCCTGCTGCTCTTCAGGTTGTGGTTCATCTTGTTGCCAGTCCAGCTGCTGCAATCCCTGCTGCTGTCAGTCCAGCTGCTGCAAGCCCTGCTGCTGTCAGTCCAGCTGCTGTAAGCCCTGCTGCTGTCAGTCCAGCTGCTGTAAGCCCTGCTGCTGTCAGTCCAGCTGCTGTAAGCCCTGCTGCTGTCAGTCCAGCAACTGTAAGCCCTGCTGCTGTCAGTCCTGCTGCTGTAAGCCCTGCTGCTGTCAATCCAGCTGCTGCAAGCCCTGCTGCTGCCAGTCCAGCTGCTGCAAGCCCTGCTGCTCTTCAGGCTGTGGGTCTTCCTGCTGTTAGTCCAGCTGCTAAAGACATCATGCTGTGTCCCCATGTGCTGCCAGTGCAAGATCTGACACTCTCAACTTGTCATTGTCTTTCTGAACCAGCTTCCTCAGCTGTGTCCTTCAGTTTATCACCGGGTCTCAGACTATAATGCATGTTCCCTTAGTACCCCTGTTTCCCACAGGACCAAACCAATATTGGCTTCCAGTTCCCAAGAAGAGGTCATCATCTCATCAACTGTCTCCTAACAAATTCTGTTCTGGAGTCGTACTACCTATAGTGTCCTCACCATAGCCTGCCCACTTAGGCATCTGAGATCATGAGACCTTTCCTGACATGTCTTTTTATCTTAGCAGGAGCCAACCCTTGGTGTTGCTGCAATAAGGTGAGTATAAAGACTTTCTTGGACTAGTATGAGGAGAAACAGCAACCCCTGCTTTCTCTCAAAATGAATAACACAAACCAATAAAAAATATCACATGGACCAACTGTAACCACGTCTCATTCATTCTGTCACTGGCTCATCAATCCATGGTTTCCACTTTGTCTTGTTTTGTGTGGGATTCCACCAGTCTGATGGTGGTGCTGAAGGCAGTTAGGGTCTCTCCTGCCTCCCATCTCCTTCTACCTCTCTCCTCTCTCTCTTGGGACCCTGCTCCATTCATGCCTTACTAGATTTGGTAGGAGAGACACCAGACTGCTAGGCCAAAAGAGGCTCTGAAGCTGTGACAGCTCCTGGCCGGGTCAGACCCACTCCTCTGACAACTCCCTTTGGAAGGCTCTGACTTTCTCAGTGGGCATTTAAGTGGCCTGAGGATCTCTGAGAGCACCCACATGCCTAGCCTCACCAAGCCCTTCTCTCTGGATATTTTCATCTGGCTTCCACCAGGTGACATTCTTTCCTAATATGGAGCTGTCTGTTAAGGAGACCTATCATGTCCTTCAGCAGAGGAGGGCTGTACACCCAGCCTTCCCTCTAAAAGCTCTCCAAAGCCCCCTGAGCTATGAGAAGTGGAGACATTAATTCATGAGCAGCCTGTGTCCTATGTAAAGAAGAGCACCAAAAGTAAAGTTCTGGTCCTGCTATTCAGGACCTGTGTAGGGTGGCAGTGAAAATGTTGTCACTCGAGGACAGCAAACACATGACCAGGTTGATAAAGGGAACTAGGAACTGGGGATGCATGGCTGGAGAGAACAAAGCTCTACTTCTTGAATTAGGCACTTCAGTATGAAACCTAGATGTCTTTTCTTTAATTAATTTAATTGATTATTATTTAACAATATAGACATGTGCATACATGCATACACACATACACACACACATACATTTCAGGAGAAGGTTCACTCTTTCTCTTGGATTCTGGGACTCAAACTCGGGTTATCAGGCTTTCACTGAAAACACTTTTACCCATGGGGACATCTTGACAGTCTTCCTTCTGTCTTTAAAATATAGTCTCTAAGCTGGACATGGAGACTCACACCTATAATCCTAGCACTCAGGAGGCTGAGGTAGAAGGATTCTCAAGTGTCATAGTTTGCTTCAGCTGTCAACTTGACACAAACCTAGAGTCACTTGGGAAGAAGGAACCTTCACTGAAGAATTGCCCAGATCAGATTGGCCTGTGGGAATGTCCTGGGGCATTTTCTTGATTAATGATTGATGTGGAAATGCCCAGGCCACTGAGGGCAGTGCCCCCCTGGGCAGGTGGTCTTACATTGTATGAAAAAGCAAATAAAACAAGCCATGGGGAGCAACCCAGTAAGCAGTTCTCCTCCATGGCTTCTGCTTCAGCTCCTTCCTCCAAACTCCTGCTCTGACTTCCCTTCCTTTCCTCCCAAAGTCACTTTTGGTCATGGTGCTCATCACAGCAGAAGGCCAACTATGTGTTGTGTAACTTCCCAGAGAGCAGGGGGCGCTGCTCTGGATGGCATAATTGGGTCCATCTGGGTTGACCCAGAAGCCTCATGAGAGGAATAATGTCCTTAGATTATTGGCTGGGTGGTGAGTGAGATAGGAGGTTTTAGCCTCTTACCTCTGGGGTGAATTTGGAAAAACACCCTGTCCCCTTCATGCTGGCTGCTGTAGCAGCAGTAAATGAAGGATTGGGATAATTGAACTTAAAGGATTATCTCACGTGCAGAAGAAAAGATTTAGAAAATGTATGGAAATTTAGGAAATGCCCATTCTCCTAAATTAAATTTAAGATAAAATGAACCCAGTGCTGTGGATGACTGATCGATAAATAAAACACTTCTTGACCAGTAGCCAGGCAGGAAGTATAGGCGGAACTTAAAGAGAGGAGAATTGAGAGAACAGGAAGACAGAGAAGGAGACACTGACAGCCGCCACCATGACAAGGAAGATATATAGTACCGGTAAGCCACAAGCCACGAGGCAAAGTATAGATTAATAGAAATGGGTTAATTTAAGATGTAAGAACAGTTAACAAGAAGCCTGAGCCATTAGACCAAACAGTTTAAATAATATAAGTGTCTGTGTGCTTATTTTATAAGTGGGCTGTTGGGTTGCCACGCCTGGCAGGACACGGAGAGAAAACTCTCTAGCTACAACCTAATTTACTTTATTTTATTTTAATGTGTGTAACTAAATGGTTTCTATTGTTATGATAAAACACCATGACCAAAGCAATTTGGAGAGGAAGGAATTTATGGGGCTTACACTTCCATATCACTGTTCATCACTGAAGGACAGGAACTCAAGCAGGGCAGGAACCTGGAGGCAGGAGCTGATGCAGAGACGATTGAGGGTGCTGCTTACTAGATTGCTCCCCATGTTTAGTTAGGCTTGTTTCTTCTACAGCCCCAGACCACCTGGCCAGAGTCGGCACCACCCACAATGGACTGGGTCCTCTTCCATCAATCAAAAGATAATGCTTTACTGGCTTACTTATAACCACATCATATGGAGGAATTCCCTTAATTGAGGTTCCCTCCTCTCAGATGACATTAGCTTGTGTTAAGTTGACATAAAACTAGCCAGGACAATGTGTGAACACATGTGTGGAGACCAGAGAACAACTTCAGGTCTCACTATCGGGAACTTTGTCCACCTCCTTTGAAGCAGGGTCTCTCACGAGGCTGTGGCTTGCTGACTGACTAGGCTGGCTGGCGAGTGATCCCCAGGGACTCTGCTATCTCTGTCTTCCTTGAGCTGAGGCTCTACCTGGCATTTCACATGGGTTCTGGGGATGAAATGAGGGTCTTTGTACTTGCAAAGTGCATGACAAGTGCTTTACCAAAGGAGCTGACCTGCTAGTTCTGAAGGAACCCATTGTAAATGTCCTCTTCTATGCTACACAAGGATGAACAACACACACACACACACACACACACACACACACACACACACACACACACACAGAATACAATAGATGCTTCTTTCTAGATGGTAGGGTGGGATCTGCTGAGGAACCAGTAGTTCCAGGAATGAGCACTGCTCACCTTTGACAGCAGTTCTTGTAGGTATCTGTCTTGCTGATGGGAAGTATTTCTTCCTTAGAAGAGGAGGAGCCTAGAGCCCAGAAAACCTTGAAGCCTACAATCCAAGATCAGAACAACCAACACCACAATTGGCAGAGAAAGGCCTGCTGCTACTGTGGGTCCAGGAGGTGTCCCCTTTCTTTGGGGCTGTAGCAAAGCACAGAGAACAGGAATGAATGACTGAGGTACATTGGACTTCAGGTATACTTGAGCACAGCTTCTGTATTGTTCTTCCCAAGGCCACTTTTTAACATTTTCTGTAGAGACACGGTTTCTCTACATAGGTAGCTCAGGCTGGCCATGCTCCCATTATGTAGCTCCGGCTGACCTGGAAATACAGCTCTCCTCTCTGCCTCAGCCCCTCTAGTGATGATATTACAGGTGTGCTCCACATGCCTGGCCCAGCATTGCCTTCTAATGCCATGTTTCTTGCTGAAGCTGAACCAGAGCACTGTGGTCCTGGCCTTTAGAAATCCAACCTAGGGACTGATTCTTCAGATCTGGGGCCTGGGCTCAGCTCTGATGTCTGCTGGGCTCCTGTCTGCTCAAGACATCTTGGGAAGCTTTGAGTGTAGACTGAAACACCATGAAAATTCTTGATCCCAGAGCTCAGCTCCACTCCACATAGTGAGTATTTCTATCTATAAAAGACACATTCTAGTTTTTACAGACTATCGCCCAGTGGTAGACAGGTGTAGGGAGTATACCAGCTGTCCAATGCAATTTAATGCAATTTTGTGTAAATATGTCTAGACTCCTGCCTGGGGTCTGAGAAAGGGGAAGATGCTCCATGCTGTTCCCCCTAGAAGCCACACGGTGGCACTGTGAGAGGCCTGCTGTCCTGCTCCCTCACACTCTCCAGAGGTTCCTCCAGCTGAAGGGTCCTCTTGCTGCCTTTCCAGTTCCTCCTTCCTCACTTCCTGTCTTGTTTGAGAAGCAGCAGCTGCATCAGATGCAGGTGCAAAGATGTCAAAGAAAACTCTGGGCAGCAGAAGCACATCCAGGAGCACCTAGTCCATCCAGGTCCTATCCAGTTCCTGGAGCCCTGCTTCATTTTCTACTCAGATCCAAGTGCTTGAATAATTTACCAAATTCTGTCAGAGATCCTCTAACTATACTTGGGCAGGCTCTCTCTGGGAGCACAGGGGACCTCACTCCCACAGGCCCTTGTTCTTCAGACTCCATTTATTGTCTTTAGGATTTTAGCTCTTACAGTAAAGGGGCAAATTATCAGCCATCCCCACTGAACCATTAACATGGAACAACACACCAGGAATCTCCTGTTTTGATAGTTGCCATCCCTAAATGGGTTTTGAGCCCTGTTCTCCAGTGTGCTTACATGATGTAGGCAGGCTTCTATCTAAGTGTCCATTATTTATTGTGAATATACAAATTTGATCTTTTTAGGCTTAAAATACTAGTGTATTTTAGCATCACCCTGGTTTTTGTTGGGGTGTGGGGGCATCTCCTGCAGATTAAAGTCCTTCAGAAAGGAGTTTAAAGAGCTCTAAAGACAACAGACTAAATCTGGGCATGGTGGTGCACACCTGAGGCAGGAGAATTGCCACAAGTTCCAAGCATTGCTATAAAGCAAGACCTTGCTGAAAACAACAAAACCTGACAAAATGTTTAAACATACAGCTACGACTGTTTAAAAAGCAATTTGATAAAAGCAGAAACAACTTTTATTAGTGGACTTGAAAACTTGAAGTAAAAGACATATTTCTGGGAAAGTATGAATTGCCAAATTCATAGGAAATAATTTTGAAAAGCTGGACAAAACAATAAAACCTTGAAAGGCACTGAAATGATCCTCAGATTTAAGTCCAAACACCCATAAGTGCAGCATTTGTGGGATGGGAGAAAGGCTCGATGTTGTCTCTTTACAGCTCAAAGGAAGGGGTCTAAGTATCAGATACTTGTCAGTGTTTACTGGGGAGCATTATTTTCTGGGAAATGGGGCAGTCTGTCAGGAAAAGGTACAAGGATATAGAGATAATAAGTAACACCATGCAGAAGAGACCTAGACTATGACACAGACAGGAACCAGGAAGTGACCACGTGCAACCTCACACTTGACCCTGGGTAGGAATATAAAGGGCTCAGGCTCAGGAAGCTCCACATCTGCACACTTCCTCTCTATCTGCTCTTCTAACCTACTGCGAACTGAACCAAACACCAGAACCATGAGCTGCTGTGGCTGTTCAGGAGGCTGTGGCTCCAGCTGTGGAGGCTGTGGCTCCAGCTGTGGAGGCTGTGGCTCTAGCTGCTGCAAGCCTGTGTGCTGTTGCAAGCCTGTGTGCTGCTGTGTGCCTGCCTGTTCCTGCTCCAGCTGTGGGGGCTGCAAGCCCTGCTGCTCTTTAGGCTGCGGGTCTTCCTGCTGTCAGTCCAGCTGTTGCAAGCCCTGCTGCTGTGATTCAAGCTGCTGCAAGCCCTGCTGCTCTTCAGACTGCGGGTCTTCTTGTTGCCAGTCCCTCTGCTGCAAGCCCTGTTGCTGTCAATCCAGCTGTTGCAAGCCTTGCTGCTGCCAGTCCAGCTGTTGCAAACCCTGCTGCTGTCAGTCTAGCTGCTGCAAGCCCTGCTGCTGTCAATCTAGCTGCTGCAAGCCCTGCTGCTCTTCAGACTGCGGGTCTTCCTGCTGTCAGTCCAGCTGCTGCAAACCCTGCTGCTGCCAGTCCAGCTGTTGCAAGCCCTCCTGCTGTCAATCCACCTGCTGCAAGCCCTCCTGCTGTCAATCCAGCTGCTGCAAGCCCTGCTGCTGTCAATCCAGCTGCTGCAAGCCTTGCTGCTGTCAGTCCAGCTGCTGTAAGCCCTGCTGCTGTCAGTCCAGCTGCTGTAAGCCCTGCTGCTGTCAGTCCAGCTGCTGCTTTAAGCCCTGCTGCTCTTCAGGTTGTGGGTCTTCCTGCTGTTAGTCCAGCTGCTGAAGACATCATGCTGTGTCCCCATGTGCTGCCAGTGTAAGATCTGAGGCTCTCAACTTGTCATTGTCTTTCTGAATGAGCTTCCTCAGCTGTGTCCTTCAGTTTATCACCGGGTCTCAGACTATGATGCGTGTTCTCTTACTACCCCTGCTTCCCACAGGACCAAACCAATGTTGACTTCCAGTTCCCAAGAAGAGGTCATCATCTTATCAACTATCTCCTAACAAATTCTGTTCTGGAGTCATACTACCTACAGTGTCCTCACCATAGCCCCACCCACTTAGCCATCTGAGATCATGAGACCTTTCCTGACATGTCTTTTTATCTTAGCAGGAGCCAACCCTTGGTGTTGCCACAATAAGGTGAGTATAAAGAGTTTCTTGGACTAGTATGAGGAGAAACAGCAACCCCTGCTTTCTCTCAAATTGAATAACACAAACCAATAAAAAATATCACATGGACCAACTGTAACCACGTCTCATTCATTCTGTCACACGTTCATCACTCCATGGTTTCCACTTTGTCTTGTTTTGTGTGGGATTCCACCAGCCTGATGGTGGTGCTGAAGGCAGTTAGGGTCTCTCCTGCCTCCCATCTCCTTCTACCTCTCTCATCCCTCTCTTGGGACCCTGTTCCATTCATGCCTTACTAGATTTGGTAGGAGAGACACCAGACTGCTAGGCCAAAAGAGGCTCTGAAGCTGTGACAGCTCCTGGCCGGGTCAGACCCACTCCTCTGACAACTCCCTTTGGAAGGCTCTGACTTTCTCAGTGGGCATTTAAGTGGCCTGAAGATCTCTGAGAGCACCCACATGCCTAGCTTCACCAAGCCCTTCTCTCTGGATATTTTCATCTAGCTTCCACCAGGGGGCATTCTTTCCTAACATGGAGCTGTCTGTTAAGGAGACCTAACTATCATGTCCTTCAGCAGAGGAGGGCTGTACACCCAGCCTTCCCTCTAAAAGCTCTCTAAAGCTCCCTGAGCTACGAGAAGTGGAGACATTAATTCATGAGCAGCCTGTGTCCTATATAAAGGAGAACACCAAAAGTAAAGTTCTGGTCCTGCTGTTCAGGACCTGTGTAGGGTGGCAGTGAAAATGTTGTCACTCGAGGACAGCAAACACATGACCAGGTTGATAAAGGGAACTAGGAACTGGGGATGCATGGCTGGAGAGAACAAAGCTCTATTTCTTGAATTAGGCACTTCAGTATGAAACCTAGATGTCTTTTCTTTAATTAATTTAATTGATTATTATTTAACAATATAGACATGTGCACACATGCATACACACATACACACATTTCAGGAGAAGGTTTTCTCCTTTCTCTTGGATTCTGGGACTCAAACTCGGGTTATCAGGCTTTCACTGAAAACACTTTTACCCATGGGGACATCTTGACAGTCTTCCTTCTGTCTTTAAAATATAGTCTCTAAGCTGGACATGGAGACTCACACCTATAATCCTAGCACTCAGGAGGCTGAGGTAGAAGGATTCTCAAGTGTCATAGTTTGCTTCAGCTGTCAACTTGACACAAACCTAGAGTCACTTGGGAAGAAGGAACCTTCACTGAAGAATTGCCCAGATCAGATTGCCCGGTTGGAATGTCTTGGGCGCATTTTCTTGATTAATGATTGATGTGGAAATGCCCAGGCCACTGTGGGCAGTGCCCCCCCCCCCGGGAAGATGGTCTTGCATTGTATGAAAAAGCAAATAGAACAAGCCATGGGGAACAACCCAGTAAGCAGTTCTCCTCCATGGCTTCTGCTTCAGCTCCTTCCTCCAAACTCCTGCTCTGACTTCCCTTCCTTTCCTACCAAAGTCGCTTTTGGTCATGGTTTTCATCACAGCAGAAAGCCGAATAAGACACACTGTTGTGTGACCTCCCGGAGAGCAGGGGGCGCTGGTCTGGATGGCATAATTGGGTCCATCTTGGTTGACCCAGAAACCTCATTACAGGAATTGTGGCCTTAGTTTATTGGCTGGTTGGTGAATGAGGTGGGAGGTTTTAGCCTCTTACCTCTGGGGTGAAATTGGGAAAACACCCTGTCCCCTTCATGCTGGCTTCTGTAGCAGCAGTTAATGAAGGATTGGGATAATTGAACTTAAAGGATTATCTCATGTGCAGAAGAAAAGATTTAGAAAATGTATGGAAATTTAGGAAATGCCCATTCTCCTAAATTAAATTTAAGATAAAATGAACCCAATTTACTTTATTTTATTTTAATGTGTGTAACTAAATGGTTTCTGTTATTACGATGAAACACCATGACCAAAGCAACTTGGAGAGGAAGGGATTTATGGGGCTCTCACTTCCATATCACTGTTCATCACTGAAGGACAGGAACTCAAGCAGGGCAGGAACCTGGAGGCAGGAGATGATGTGGAGGCTGTGGAGGGTGCTGCTTACTAGATTGCTCCCCATGTTTAGTTAGGCTTGTTTCTTCTACAGCCCGCGACCACCTGCCCAGGGTCAGCACCACCCACAATGGACTGGACCCTCTCCCAAAATTAAATGAAAATGCTACACAGGCTTGCTCACAACCGCATCATGTGGAGGCATTCTCTTAATTGAGGTTCCCTCCTCTCAGATGACATTAGCTTGTGTTAAGTTGACATAAAACTAGCCAGGACAATGTGTGAACACATGTGTGGAGACCAGAGAACAACTTCAGGTCTCACTATCAGGAACTTTGTCCACCTCCTTTGAAGCAGGGTCTCTCACGAGGCTGTGGCTTGCTGACTGACTAGGCTGGCTGGACAGTGATCCTCAGAGACTCTGCTATCTCTGTCTTCCTTGAGCTGAGACTCTACCTGGCATTTCACATGGGTCCTGGGGATGAAATGAGGGTCTTTGTACTTGCAAAGTGCATGACAAGTGCTTTACCAAAGGAGCTGATCTGCCAGTTCTGAAGGAACCCATTGTAAATGTCCTCTTCTATGCTGCACAAGTATGAACAATACACACACACACACACACACACACACACACACACACACCAAAGAATACAATAGATGCTTCTTCCTAGATGGTAGGGTGGGACCTGCTGAGGAACCAGTAGTTCCAGGAATGAGCACTCCCCATCTTTGATAGCACTTCTTGTAGGTATCTGTCTTGCTCATGGAAAGTAGTTCTTCCTTGGAAGAGGAGGAGCCTATAGCCCAGAAAACCTTGAAACCTACAATCCAAGATCAGACCAACCAACACCACAATTGGCAGAGAAAGGCCTGCTGCTGCTGTGGGTCCATTGAAAATAGTTGGGCCATGATTCTGCATGAAAGGGTTATTATGGATGGAGGGAGAGAAGGAAAGGGTGCTGGTTAGTTACCTGGGAAGAGTCTCAATGAGGGATTCTCTACATTGAGTTGACTTGTGTGGGATTGTCTTGATTAAGTTCACTGATGTGGGCAGCACCATTCCCTAGGCAGAGTCCTGAATTGTATGAGAGTTGAGAAATAGAGCTGAGCACAAGCAAGCAAGCAGACACACATGCATTTACTTCTCTAAGCTCTTGACTGCACAGATGTTGTGACTAGCTGTCTGAAGTTCCTGCCTTGACTTCCTTACAATGAGTGTCCATAACTGTAAGCTGAAATAAACCTTGATTTCCCATAACTGTCCTTTTGACAGGGTATTTTATTGCAGCAACAGAAGGAAATTAGAACAGGAAGAAAGGAAAGAAAACCAAAATCCTTTCAGTGCATTGCGGTCATGCCTCTGTGGCTGTAGCTGTCTTAGGTTCATATCCTCTGCTAGTATTCCACACAAACTGAAGCAGCTCTAGCTCAAGGGAAGCTGCACATCCCACAAAACACAGAGGATCCATGACACTATGAAAGTGACCAAAGAATCGTGGCTGAACACTGCCAAAGCCAGAGACAGTAAACTCCAGCACTTAGAACAGGAAACAGGTCCTGGTTGACAAGTGTAGGAGTTCTAGAGCGGGTTGAGCATAGACAGAGGTGGATGTGATAAAAGTGGCCTCCACCACCTTTTTTTTTTTTTGGTATGGGAATCCTCCTCTGTAGAATGATTGGCTGTCTGGTAATGAGAGGAGGATCTCCATACCAAAACGGTGGAGCCCACTTTCATTGACATCATGGAATCCTCTCTGTTTTGTGGTGTATGTGTCTCCATCCGTGAGTGCACACATATGTGTATATGTAAAGATAACTGCTATTGGTAAGTGGATGAGCTGCTGAGTGCTGCACTATTCCAGACATGATCAATGTGTTAATGTTCTCAAGACAGAATGACTTTTTTCCTGTTTGGGAACTTGAATAATCTGAACTGAGGGAGAATCCCAGCATGTTTCCACTGTAAGATCAAAGACAAACTGTCCTGAAGTAAATGGATGGTGACAGCTCGGGCCTGAAGAATTCTTCTTGACTCCCAGGAGCCTCATCTCCTGGGCTCCTTCCAGACTATCTGTCTGGAGATATGTTTGGAAGGATAGACCATGTGACAATGACTAGCATGCACTAACTAGGGCCATGTCTTAGTTAGGTTTACTATTGCTGTGAAGAGACACCTTGTCTATGGCAACTCTTAGAAAACATTTAATTGGGCTGGCTCACTTACAGTTTCAGAGGTTCAGTCCATTATGATCATGAAGGGGAGCATGGCAATGTGTAGGCAGAGGTGTTGTTGGCTACATCTTGCAGGCAAAAGTTGATTGACTGTCACACCCAGTGAAGCTTGAGAAAAAAACACCTCAAGGCCCACCCAAACAGTGACCTACTTCCTCCAACAAGACCACATCTACTCCAACAAAGCCACACCTCCTAATAGTGCCACTCCCTTTGAGGGCCATTTTCTTTCAAACCACCACAGGCCTGTGAGGGTGAAGTCCAGACAGAAAGCTGAGGTTACAGGGGAAGAGAGAGGATGCCCGGGTGAGCCTTGTACAGGAGACCAGTCAATGGGGCCCCCAATAGCCCCCTGATCTGCTTTGGAACCAGCCCCTTCCAGGCCTGTTCCATCATGGTAACAATGAGTGGCCCCACTCTTCCAGTACTCAGACCAACCTCCTTAGTGTCACCACCCACTTCCAAACAGAGGCAACCCCCAGTAATTGAACCCTTCAAATACACTTAGGATTTAATTTACCAATTGCTACCTGGTAATTTACTTAACTGCTACCTCTGCTGCCACACCCAATCTCAATAGCACTTGCTAACTGCCACTTACCACTGTCATGCAAATTATAAACATCAATTCACACCAGCAGTTAGAAACTCTTCTGAGCTGTCCACTCCTTTCTTAGAGATTTAATGGTTCATTTTTGGATAGCTGTGGGTTCATGTATAGTCACAACAGAACATAAAGAGGACCCAAGGTACCTGTGCCAGCTTTCACATGGCACCATCCTAAAAATATAATAATGTCACCCCAGGATGCTTGTATTGATATAGTAGAGACAGGATGGATATGATCAAAATACATTGTATACATGTATAAAACTCTCAAAAATTAAATCAAAGTAAGTATCATATTTAAGCATGAACTAATGAATAGCATTTTTCCAAAAAGAAAGAAAAGCCTGGAGAGATGGCTCAGCAGTTAAGAGCACTGAGTGCTCCTCCAGAGGACCCAGGGTTCAATTCCCAGCACCCATAGGGCAACTCACAATTATCTGTAATTCCAGTTCCAGGAGCATCTGACACCCTCTACTGGCCTCCTCAGGCACTGCATGCATGTAGTGTACATACATACATGCAGGCAAAACACCCACACACATAAAATAAATAAATAAATAAATAAATAAATCTTTAAAAATAAGAAAGGAAAAGAAACTACCCTGACAGTTGACTGAAACATCCCATAGGCCTTGGTCTAGAGTGAATAAGGAGAGAGGGAGCATCCATCTCTCTGTTTCTGCTGCCATGTCTGGCTGACCACAGTGGACTGTACTCTCAAACTGTGAACCACATAACATTCATACACATAAAATAAAATAAAATAAAATAAAATAAAATAAAATAAAATAAAATAAAATAAAATAAACCTAAGAAATTAATAAAAGATAAAGTACAAGTTGCCAGGAATTACACTAAGAAAATCAACATCCTTATTATAAGAGAAATGAAAAATCCAAACTATACTGGGTTCTGCCTCATCCCAGTCAAAATGGTTATCATTAAAAACAAATAACAATGTCGAGTAGTGGTGGTGCATGCCTTTAATCCCAGCACTCAGGAGATAGAGTCAGTTCGATCTCCTGAGTCAAGTCCAGCTTGGTCTACAGCGCATGTTCTGGGACATCCAAAAAAGCCCTGTTTTGAAAACAAACAAACAAATTAACACAAAAACTAATAACAAACAAAATGCAGAGAAATCCTTAAACACTGCTAGTTGGAAAACTGCTGTAGCCACTATGGAAACCAGTACAGAGGTTCCTGAAAAACTAAGAGTAGAATTACCATGAGTCCCCGCATGTTCCTCCTGGGAAGACAGTCAAGAGACCCAAGCCAACACTTCTGAGTGTCCTTCAAACCCACACTCCACACAACAGCCAGGCTATGGGGTCAGCTGAGATGTCCATCCACAGACCAATGGATAAAGAAAATGTGGTTTACACACACAATGGAGCTTTTGGCATAGGAATAAAATGATGTCATGCTCAGGGAAGTGGATGTTACTGGGAAACATTGTATTAAGTAAGCAATCCCCACACATGTGTATATGTGTAATGGCATGATAGCAGAAGAGGGACTATTTGTGGTAGAGGAAGACACTATTTGGAATGAAGAAAGAGAACAGGAAGGGTAAGGGGGTGAATATGGTCAACACACAATACACTTGAATGGATGCACAGAATGTTATCCTAAAACCCCTTACTTCAGAGAACAAATATACCCTTATAAAAATAGTTTGTTTTATTTCACTTTGTTCTGCCTTGTATTTTGAGACAGCTTCTCACCATGTTGCTGGGCTGGCCTAGAACTTGCTATATAGACCAAGCAGGCCTCAAACTCACAGAGATCCATCTGCCTCTACTCCATGCCCCAGTGCTGGTATTAAGGTATTTACTATCACACACAGCTTAAAAAAAAATTGTTTTTAAGGAAATAATCAAGGACAGCATTGAGAATCCATGACAAGACCATGTAAACCATAAAGTAAATAAAAATAACTAACTAGAAAAGTCATCTGGCAGAAAAGAGGCAAGGAGTATATACAGAAGAAGGGAGGCAAGAACCTGGAGCTGCAGTCTCCTCCTGTGGGCCGGCTCTACTGGTTTGCTTTCTACGGCTGTGATAACCGCTGTGACCAAAAGCAGCTTGTGAAGAGGAGTTTATTTCATCTTCCAGCTTCCAGTCCAACATGAAGGGAAGTCAGAGCAGGAACATGGAGGAAGGAGCAGATGCAGAGACTGTGGAAGGAAAATACTCACTGGCTTGTTTTCCATGGCTTGCTCAGCCTGCTTTCTTATAGAACCCAGGACTACCTGCCCAGGGATAGAACTGACCCCAGGAGGCTGAGCCCTCCCACATCAATCATCAATCAAGAAAATGCCTGCAGCTGGGCAGTGGTGGCACAAGCCTTTAATCCCTGCACACTCTGGAGGCAGAGGCAGGTGGATCTTTGTGAGTTTGAGGCCAGCCTGATCTACAAAGCAAGTCCCAAGACAGCCAGGACTATTACACAGAGAAACCCTGTCTCAAACAAAACAAAACAAAACAAAAGAAGGAAGGAAGGAAAGAAAATACCTCCCACAGACTTACTCACATGCCAATCTGATGGAGGCATTTTCTCAATTGAGGTTCTCTCTTCCCAGATGACTCTAGCGTGTGCCAAGTTGATATAAAAACTAAACAGGGGGTGCTAGAGAGATGGCTCAGTGAGTGGTTAAGAGCACGGGCTGTTCTTCCAGAGGACCTGGGTTCAATTCCCAGCACCAACACAGCAGCTCACAACTGTCTGTAACTCCAGTTCCAGTGGATCTGACACCCCCACACAGATATACATGCAGGCAAAACACCATAAAAAGAAATGAAAATAAAAACAAGCAAGCAAACAAACAAAAACCTAATCAGGGCAGCCTACGGTGGAGCAGATTGGAAGGTGGAGGACTTCCCACAGTCAGATATCAGCTCCAGCCTCCAGTCTTCCTGGCTGGCTGCCCTCTTCATATTCCCCTCCATTAAACGCCAGCTCACGTGTTAGAAATGGCTTTGCCTTTGTGCTGGACTTATGCTGGAGACAGGAGGATTTTGTCAATGGATATTGCAATCTTAGGACTGGTCCTCAGGAACAGGTGTCTGACCCTCCTTTGACACGACCAGTCACGGTCCTGATGCCACACTTGGCACTGAAGCATGGGTGCTGAGCCTTTCCCATTCCTAGGCCCCAAGAGGATTTTCACTTCCCATTCCTCTTCTACAGCCATGCGAGCCTTCACCTGTGGCCATCAGAGAGCATAAAGCAACCCCATGGAACTTCTAGAGATAAAAACCACTGTCTGGAGTAAAATATGATGGATAGACCTAATGGCATATTGGAAATTACTAAAAGAAAAACAGGCAAAGTTTGAAGACAGGACTAGAAACCACTTGGAAGGAAAACAGAACATTTTGAAATGTGTGACAAGATTGACACCTTCTTTCTCTCCCTCTGTCCTTACCTTTCTTATTCCTCCTTCCTTTCTTTATTCCTTCCTTCCTCCCTTCCTGTTTTCCTTCCTTGAACTAACAGTAGTTCATTGGACTGCAGAGATTAAAAATAAGTCTTGTTTACATGTAAGCAAAAAAGAAGTGATCACGAGCTGAGTGCAAACACCTGGACAGGGATATAAAGGGCCCAGGCTCAGCAGGCTCCACATCTGCACACCTCCCTCTCCATTCGCTCTTCTAACCTACTCCATCCTCAACCAAACACCAGAACCATGAGCTGCTGTGGCTGTTCAGGAGGCTGTGGCTCCAGCTGTGGAGGCTGTGGCTCCTGCTGCTGCAAGCCTGTGTGCTGCTGCAAGCCTGTGTGCTGCTGTGTGCCTGCCTGTTCCTGCTCCAGCTGTGGGGGCTGCAAGGGAGGCTGTGGCTCCTGTGGGGGCTGCAAGGGAGGCTGTGGTTCCTGTGGGGGCTGCAAAGGAGGCTGTGGTTCCTGTGGGGGCTGCAAGGGAGGCTGTGGTTCCTGTGGGGGCTGCAAGGGAGGCTGTAGTTCCTGTGGGGGCTGTAAGTCCTGCTGCTGTGAGTCCAGCTGCTGCAAACCCTGTTGCTGTCAGTCCAGCTGCTGCAAGCCCTGCTGCTGTCAGTCCAGCTGCTGCAAGCCCTGCTGCTGTCAGTCCAGCTGCTGCAAGCCCTGCTGCTGTGAGTGCAGCTGCTGCAAGCCTTGCTGCTGTCAATCCAGCTGCTGCAAGCCCTGCTGCTGTCAGTCCAGCTGCTGCAAGCCCTGCTGCTGTCAATCCAGCTGCTGCAAGCCCTGCTGCTGTCAGTCCAGCTGCTGCAAGCCCTGCTGCTGTCAGTCCAGCTGCTGCAAGCCCTGCTGCTGTCAGTCCAGCTGTTGTGCCCCTGTGTGCTGCCAGTGTAAGATCTGAGGTTCTGTCTACATACCTCAGCTGGGTCCTGAAAATCTTGTCCTCAAAGATCAATGGAAACTGCATTTTGACATCCTGAAAAAACTTGCATCTATTCTTTGGATTATGGCAGGCTGGGGTGCCAATATCAGCACCCAGCCTGCAACGTTGAGATTATGGAGCATACCATGTCCTCAATCCTGCCCAAACTCCTAAATCCTGTGTCTTTCCTGGATTCACTACTCCACCTTCCCAGAATTCCAAGGCTGCAGTTCACTTGCTGGGAACATTCTGAGACTGGATGTCCTCAGAACAGAGGCCCTCACTGGCCCCTCGCACCCTAGCCCTCAGCCTCATGCCCCTCCCAGTTGCCTGAGCCCTATTTCCTTTGGAGTTCAATCTCTAGGACATGGTGACACTGGAGACCTCCAAGTTACATCATGAGGGAAGGGATTCTTCCATTTCTCCCCTGCTTCTGTGGCTGTGACTCACCCCTGTGTTAAATGCTGTGCCTGAATTATTAAATAAATTTTTTGCATACCTCTCAAGAGCTTTTACCATCATCTTGTGTTTTCAGTCTGTAATTAGGAGCCTGTGCGGATTAGCTGTTTTAGCTGTTACCCTTGTTCCTTGCTCCCCATGGCCTCACTTTGCTAGGGTTCCATCACAGAGTTCTACAGAGCAGGTGATTTAAATGAAGAAATCAACACAAAGGTCTCATGGCGATGTGGCTCAGTGTAGGCAATAGTGTAGCATAAGGGAGACCCTAGACTCTATCCCGGAGTCACAAAAAAAAAAAAAAAAAAAAAAAAACCAGAAAACAAAAACAATAACAGGGAAAAAAGAAATAGGATTGTGAAGGCCAGATGTCTGAAACTGAGGTGTCACAGAGCAGTAGCTGTGGCCTCTGTCCTCCTATGCCCTCTGCTGTTGGCTTGCTGTTCTGTCTTGTGCATGTGCTCTTCTCCTGTGTGTCTGTCGTGGTCCTGTTTCTTGTAGTACAGTTGTGTGTAACGAGGTCTCCACAGTCTGTTATGGACCCATTGTAGCTTATTACATTTGTAAAGACCCTTTTCCCAGACAAAGTAGTCTCTGAGGTGCTTTGAGACAGGGTCAGGGTTCAGCTGAGGCACCCTTCCAGGATCAGGGAATCATGCCTTCCTACCTTCCACAATGAAGAACTTCTGGGCATCTTTGAGCCCTCTGTCTTACCTGTTACCAAACCCTATAATCTTTCCCAAACATGTCATTCAGCACCTCCTTTTGCCTCAGCCTCCATCTCCCTGCTGGGCCCCATATCTACCCCTTACCTATGATATTTACTGTTAACCTTGAGCCACAGAAACAAAAACAACAACAAAAAACCCATCACATTGTGGCTTACGTGGCGCTCATGATATGTCATAGGCATGGTCTTCTCTGGGCTTTGCAGCAGAAGGCAGCATCAAGGGCTGGCAGGTTGAGGCTCTGGCAAGGTCTCGTTGCAGCCAGTAGATATTACCTTCCCACAGGTCCTTATGATACTGGGCAAATGAGGAGATAAATATGAATAACTAAGGAAAACTGTAGCTGTGTACTACAGACTCTGTCTCCATGCTTATGGTGGACCTTTTGTGGTTAAACCGCCTTAAAATTTAAGATAGGTTAATCCTGTTATATCAGGATTGAAAGCTTCTGGGCATCCAGACTTATGCACTGATGAAGGGTCTGCATCCTCAAAAGATGTAAGGTCATAATAACATCCTCTGCATAATGGTTTACACACACACACACACACACACACACACACACACACACAAACACCTTTTGTGGAGATCATGGGAAGAAAGATCTGGTCCACCATGATTTGGAAGAGGAAAGGGATCACCTAATTCAATGAACATTACCCGCTTCATAAATATTCATGAACCCTTCTTTGAAACCCAGAGTCCAGAAGCCACCAGGCTGATCACTGCCTTGGGGTAGACCACTTCAAACTTTATTTGGAATGTGTGCTTTGCTAAATAAACTTCTGATCAAACTATATTTCTTGGCTGAATTCTTTTTTTTAATTGAAAAAAAATTGCTGTTATTGATTTTTGAGACAGTTTCTCTGCATATCCTTGACTGTTCTGGAACTTGCTCTGTAGACCAGGCTGACCTCAAACTTACAGATCCACCTGCCTTGGCCTCTCGAATGCTGAGATTAAAGGCATAGGTTACCACTGCCCAGCTTATTTGAATTTTTTTTATATACTGTATTTTGTTCATGTCCCCGCCAGTTCCCTCAGATTCTTCACACCTCTTTACTCACCCAACTTTATGGTCTCTCTCTTTCAAAAACAAAATAAAAAACCCAAGAAACACATACACATTAAAAAAAACACACACAAAAACAAAAATCAAAACTAACAAGCAAAAGACCCATAAGGTGAAAAGTGCCAAAACCAAAGCAAAATGAAACAAGAAGTCTACAAAAAATACCACAGAACTTGCTTTGTGTTGGCCAACTACTCCTGGGGCCTTACATGGGGCCTGCCCTGAAGTGTGATTAATATACCAGTGAGACTGTCGGAAAGACACCTATTTTTTTGTTTGCCAGTAGACATCAATTTCTGATAGCTTCTTGGCTAGGGCTGGGACCCCATGTCCACTTCTCCCTCTCAGTCGTCTTGAATCTGTGTGGGTCTTCTCCATGCTTTGGCTGAATTATTTACTTCAAGAAGAGAGACACCTGTAACATCTGGTGCCAGCTTCCTTCAGAGGCACGACAAACTCTCCCTTTTCTGAGGCCAAGGGAGAAAAATGTGTAAAGGAGCCCTTTGAAACACCCAAGTGCCACTAAAGATTGTCTAAGCTTGGCCTGAATGGTACAGAAAAGTTAAGACTGAACGGCTATTGAAACTGCTCTCCTGGGTGCTCAACACCCAAAGCTTGGAGGCCTCTACCAATGAGGAGAGAGACAAAAAGAACAGCCATGTGGTTGTTCACAGGACCCAAACTGAAAGGCACAGATGTGGTGGTATTGTGTTCCCCAAAATATTGTGCATGCCAATAAACTTATCTGGGGTCAGAGACAGAACAGCCACAATATTAAACATAGAGGATAGACAATGGTAGCACGCACCTTTAATCCTAGCATTCCATGTGTTCAAGGATACAGCCAAGCATGGTGACTCAAGCCTTTAATCCCAGAAAGCCAGCCTTTAATCCCAGGGAGTGGTGGTAGAAATCAGAAAGATAAATAAGGCGTGAGGACCAGAAACTAGCAGCATTTGGCTGGTTAAACATTTGGCTGGTTAAGCTTTCAGGCTTTCTAGCAGCAGTTCAGCTGAGAGCCATCTGGAGAACACAGAGGCTTCCAGTCTGAGGAAACAAGATCAGCTGAGAAGTTGGCCAGGTGAGGTTAGCTGTGGCTTGTTCTGTCTCTCTGACCTTCCAGTGTACACACCAATACTTAGCCTCAGGTTTGATTTTATTAATAAGAACTGTTAAGATTCCTGCTACACACAGATCAAGAAGAAACTTACCAAGAAATGACTTTGTCTAGACTCCAAAAGAAAAACAAAATATTCATTTCTCTGCTTCACCTAGTTGAGATTAAAGCACTTGATGTGGCCGAAGTGGAAAGATTAAGGAAAACATCCCTAGAATAAAGTGACTCCATGGCTATATGGGACCATTCAATCTTTCCTCTCCATCCTGGACCAACTTTCTAAGGAAAAAAATATGTAACCAGAATTGTTACCAGAGTTATTAGGGTACAAGCCTGGGCCCCAGCAGCTGTAACAACCTATACCCAGCCCCTCTCAATGGGCCCATTAACAGACAAGAAATAGTGAAAAGCAGAGAAAGGAGAATTACTCAGATTTGCCACATTGGAATGAGGAACAAAAATGTCCAGTGACCTCCCTAGCCCATCCTCAGGTCCTGTCATGAAATTTGGGTTTAAAAAGAGGGCAGGAGGTGTGCATAACTAAGCAGTCCTGGTCGAGGTGTGGTCCTGCCTGTCACTGACCCATCACTGTCAGCTCTAGTCTCTCCTGTAAGGTGGCCTGACAAGTTCTCAGAACTCTGTGAGATCTCTGGGAGACAAGCTCCCCCTCTGGCTGGCACCAGGCTTCAGCCTTTCCCTTCCCCAGTGCTGTAGAATATTTTAAGGTGTGTTACTTTGTTTATGTCCGTTTGTTTAATTCTGTGAAGCTGTGTTACTGTGCCTGTCTAAAACACCTGATGGTCTAATACAGAACTGAATGGTCAATAGCAAGGCAGGAGAAAGGAGAGGTGGGGCTGGGAGGCAGAGAGAATATTTAGGAAGAGAAATCTGGGAGGAAAGAAAAGGAAGTAGTAGCCAGAGAAGGAGGAGGACTCCAAGGGCCAGCCACCCAGCTACACAGCAAGCCATGTAGTCAGAGTAAGATTTACAGAAGTAAGAGAATGGGAAAAGCCCAGAGGCAAAAGGTAAATGGAATAATTTAAAGTTAAGGAAAGCTGGAAAGAAACAAGGTAAGCTAAGGCCAGACATTCATATTTAAGAATAAGCCTCGCCAGGTAGAGGTGGCGCATGCCTTTAATCCCAGCACTCGAGAGCCAGAGCCAGATGGATCTCTGTGAGTTCAAGGCCAGCCTAGTCTACAGAGTGAGATCTAGGACAGGCACCAAAACTACATGAAGAAACCCTGTCTTGGGAGAAAAAAAAAGCCTCTGAGTATGATTTATTTGGGAATTGGGTGGTAGGCCCCTCAAAAGAGTAAAAAACAACCAACAACACCTGGTGTGAAACTCACAGAGAAACTTCAATTCCTTGAGGACTGTAATTCAATAGTCTGATAGCTGAAGGGAGAGACACACATGTCTCTCAGAATATCATACATGCTAGGAATGTTACAGCTACAGAGACTATCCTAGGAACAGGAAGAAGGAAGCAAAGACCCCATTTCCCCACAGTGGAGGACACTGCCATCATTGCTGTGGTCACCAGGAAGAGGTCACACCAAGGGAAACAGCAGAGGGTGGCATAGCTCTGGTTTGAGGGCATCTGAGAGCTAGAAGTGTGGCAGGAGGGGCAATAGCCTAGCATGCCTCAGACACAAAGCACCACAGAGGTTGGATCCCTTAGCAGGGGGCCCGGGGTGTGAGGGGCTTAAGAAGGCATAAGGCAGAAATTATCTCACAAAACCTTCACACCCCAGAGGCTATTTTGGTCGCTCCATTCTGTAGAAGAGGAGCCCACAATGGAACCTGCTCAACGACAAAAGGGTATAAGAGCCCGAGTCCCAACCAGGCCACACTCAGTGACATGAATGAAGTCAGAGAGAGTTTTTCTTCAGTATGAGTTCCACAGGAAATTACCCCAGAAAACCTACATTCCAACTATAGAGAGTCAAAAGACCAAAGAAAAACCACCAAACAAGTCCAGAGTAAACAGGACAAGAACAAGGAAGAAACCACGTATGCCTTCACACATGACCCTGGGCAGGGATATAAAAGGCCCAGGCTCAGGAGGCTCCACATCTGCACACTTCCCTCTTATCTGCTCCTCTAACCTACTCCATCCTCAACCAAACTCCAGAACCATGAGCTGCTGTGGCTGTTCAGGAGGCTGTGGCTCCAGCTGTGGAGGCTGTGGCTCCAGCTGTGGGGGCTGTGGCTCCAGCTGCTGCAAGCCTGTGTGCTGCTGCAAGCCTGTGTGCTGCTGTGTGCCTACCTGTTCCTGCTCTAGCTGTGGTGGCTGTGGCTCCAGCTGTGGAGGCTGTGGCTCCAGCTGCTGCAAGCCTGTGTGCTGCTGTGTGCCTGTCTGTTCCTGCTCCAGCTGTGGGGGCTGTAGTGGAGGTTGTGGCTCCTGTGGGGGCTGCAAGCCTTGCTGCTCTTCAGGCTGTGGGTCATCTTGCTGTCAGTCCAGCTGCTGTAAGCCCTGCTGCTGCCAGTCCAGCTGCTGCAAACCCTGCTGCTGCCAATCCAGCTGCTGCAAGCCCTGCTGCTGTCAGTCCAGTTGTTGCAAGCCTTGCTGCTGTCAGTCCAGCTGCTGCAAACCCTGTTGCTGTCAGTCCAGCTGCTGCAAGCCCTGCTGCTGTCAATCCAGCTGCTGCAAGCCCTGCTGCTGTCAGTCCAGCTGCTGCAAGCCCTGCTGCTGTCAGTCCAGCTGCTGCAAACCCTGCTGCTGTCAGTCCAGCTGCTGCTGTAAGCCCTGCTGCTGTCAGTCCAGCTGCTGCAAGCCCTGCTGCTCTTCAGGCTGCGGGTCATCTTGCTGTCAGTCCAGCTGCTGTAAACCTTGCTGCTGTTAATTCAGCTGCTGTGTTCCTGTGTGCTGGCCAATGCAAGATCTAAGGTTCTGGTCACAGTCCTCCAGTAGTCCTGCAGACCAGCTCCCTCCACACAGGGACAGGAATAGCAGCCCTGAGCCCTGAGGTTCACCTCTGTGTCTTCATCCTCTGGTCCTGAAGCTACATCTCCAGACTGAGGGGGATATGTCTCGGTGTGGAGAAGAACACCTCTTGCTGGGAGCTCACTCCCCATTCCACACTCACTGGATCAGATCTCCATCCACTTCCTTCTCTCTGGTCTCAGGACTCTGACCTCCTTGGGATCTGGCCTCACCTGGAGGCTCCATCGTGTCCACAGGTCAGTAGCAGACTATGGAGGTCCCCAGAACTTGTGCCCCCAGGGATCTGTGAACTCCTTTCCACCAAGCATTGGCCTGGCCAGGCCCATCTTCACTTGACCTCCTCTGGGTTTCTGTTCTTTCTGATTCTCTGTTGGGGTGTTTATTGTGCCTTTGATACAAACATCCTTCAATAAACATTTTCTTCCCACTGTATTTCTCATGTCGTTCTTTGTTCTCATAATTGATCAGTAAAACCTCCTGTTTTCTCCCTATCCAGTTTGTCCTCTGAGGTTCCTTGTGTCAGTTCCAGCTGTGTATTCTTCTGCCTTCTTCCCCACATCCCCAACCCCCACCAGCACCAACCCCATCACACCCAATATGGAGCAAGCTGAGCCAGGGAGGCTGGACAACACAGCAGCTCTTTCAGAGTTAGACATCTTCAGAGAATCTGGGAATAGACATGGCAGAGAGGGTAGTTCTTTAAGTCACTGAGCCAAAACCAAGCGATTCAAAGGCAGTCCTGTAAGAACCAGACAATGCTAAGGGTACAGCTGTTTCTCTCATGGGTGCAGCCAAAGCTTCTGCAGCTAGCTATGTGGCCTGAGGATACCCTGGGGGTGTCCAAACCTGCCTTCCTTGTGCCGGATACATTTGGGCTTGCTGAGGAGGAGTTGTAAAGCATGTTAAGGTCCTTTGTCCATGTCTTCTTGTCTTTTACTGCCACTGTGAGTCAAGATAAAAGGAAGCAAACAACCAGTTCCTTTCTTGAGTCACATAGGCCACTTCACAACTATAGCAGCTCATATGGTCCAAGGTTGAGTCACCTATCAGCAGCACAGCCACATTCCATGGATGCAGGGATGTCCAATGGATAGTAGGGGTTAGAATCAGAAAGAGCTTTATAGAATGAATGTCATCAAGATGATAAAGCTAATGTCCACACTCCTAATTTCTTGTTCCCCCTCTTCCTTCTCTTCTTCCTCTAGTTCAGGGACTCTACCAACTCAGCTACATCCAAACACCAGACTTGTATATTTCTTACTAAAAGAACTAAGGTGCCTAGACTGCTATAAGAAATTACTAGAAACTGAATGGGTTCAAATAGGAAAAATGTATTTTCTCAGAAAGTGGGAGTCCAGAAATCTAAATCCAAGGTCTTAGCCAAGAGCGCCTCCTCTCTAGAGATTGAGGGAGAACTGGCGTTTCATCTGGTGGATTTCATCTGGTTGGCATTCTTAGTGTCTTTGTTACTTTTCTGTTGCAGTGGTAAGACATCATGACCAAGGCAACTTATTGAAAAGGTTTATCAGGAGCTTACAGTTTCAGAGAGTTAGATTCCATGACCATCACGGTGGGGAGCATGGCAGCAGGAAGTATTTGAGAGCTTACATCCTGAGACAACAATCATGAGGAAGAAAGAGGGCTAACTGGCAATGATAAGGGCTTTTGAAACCTCAAAATCCACCTCCAGTGACACAGCTCCTCTAACAGGGCCCCGCCTCCTAATCCTTCCCAAACAGTTCTACGGACAGGGGATGAAGTATTCAAATCTATGAATGCCTGTGGCAGCCATTTTCATTCACACAGGCTGCTGGTTGCATCCTTCAAACCTGTCTTCCTCTCTGGCTAGTCACACCCCCTCTGCCTTCGTGGGCCTCTGTCTCTCTGTTTTATAAGGATATGATGGGGTTTAAGGTCGACCCAGACATTCCAGGTAAGCGCATTTTTCTTTTGGCTTTGTTGCTCTTTGTTTTGAGTTTATTGGGGGGGGGGTAATTTAAGTTTAATTTTATTCTATGTGTATGGGTATTTCGCCTGCATGTATGTCTGTGCACCATGTGTGTGTAGTGCCTGCAGAAGTAAGAAGAGAGTGTTGGATCCCTTGAAACTGGAGTTACAGTTGGTTGTAAGCAGCTATGTGGTGCTGGGAATTGAACATAAGTCCTTTACAAGAGCAGCAAGTGCTCTTAACCACTGAGCCATCTCTCCAGGCCCCAGTTTCTTGGTTTTTGTTGTTGTTGTTGTTTGTTTTTTGTTTTTTTCGAGACAAAGTTTCTCTGTATAGTTTTGGTGCCTGTCCTAGATCTTGCTCTGTAGACCATGCTGGCCTCGAACTCACAGAGATCTGCCTGGCTCTGCCTTCTAAGTGCTAGTTTCTTGTTTTTATAAGACGGGATCTCAGTTGGTGGCCAAGGCTGGCCTTGGACCCAAGAAATCCTCCTGTCTCTGTCTTCAAAGTCCTGGGACTATAGGTATAAGGCACTATCCTAATCTAGGCTCCTTTCTAAATTCTTCATCTGGTTGTATCTGCAAATTATCTTTCAAAAAGAGCTAAGGCCACCCTTGTGCTCCCCCTGTGATAGTCACAGATGCCAGGGATTTGACATGCACATGGAGAACCACCATTCTGTATCCTCAGCCTCCAGATATTCCCATATGCTCCATGTGCAGAGCACATTAGCCCACCTCACCCTGCCTACACCACTTCTCTAAGCATCCTTCTATGTTCAGCCTAGTTATTCTACTCATCAATGTGCCAAGACACCTGTCAAAAGAAATTTAAGGACAGAGGGGTGTACTTAGACTCACAGTTAGAAGGTACCGTCCATCATGCTGGAGAAGGCATGGAAACAGGAATGTTTGCAACTAGAAAGCAGACAGAGATGAGTGCTGGCTTTTCATTTGCTCTCTTCTTTCCCTTCAGTTCAGGACCCGAGCCCATGAATACTAGCATCCACATTCAGAGCAGGTCTTCACACCTCAGTTAAACCTCTCTGGAGTTTCCTTCACAGAAACATCCAGACGTGTGTCTCTTAGGTGGTTTTTAATCCCATTAAATTGAGAAACAAGATTGACCATCACACCCACCCACTCCAACATCTGCAGGAGCTGTAGTGGGTACAAATCTGCACAGAGCATCATTAGTTTCAGAACCCCAATTGTCACCATCTAAACCACCCAGAAGAGGTTCTGCTGAGACTCTGTAAAGGATCTACCTTGGACCAATAATGCCAGTGCTCTATGGCATAGGGATGTCAAAGCAGATGACATGCCAGTGCTCTATGGCATAGAGGTAGCAAGGCAGAAGATGACATTTGTAGGCATTCTCATTTCCAAAGAGAAGAAATCAAGGAGAAACCTATCCTCAACAAGTCTGAGATCCTGCCAGGCAAATTTCATTAGGGATTGAGGTTTTGGGTAAGAACCCTACGGTTTGGTACACCTTCTTGTAGACCACAAAGGTCCCACTGGCCTCCAAGTCACCCTCAGGCCTCCTTTCTGTCTCCAGGAAGGCAGCACCCAGGCAACTTGGGAGTCTTAGCATCCCATTCCTCACCTGGAGAGCACAGACATCCTTGCTTTCTTTTCCTTTGTCTTAGCTGCTTTCCTATATACAGGAAGTAGGTTTCTTTGGCTGAGGATTTCCAAGTGGCAAGAACATGGCTGGCTTCTTTCTGCTTTTCTGGTCTCTCAGATTTTACCAATATCTGGTTCCAGGTTTTTTATTAATAACCATTTAGCAATTCATCTTACACCTAAGCCTCCCTGTACTGGGTGGTTTTGTGTGTCAATTTGACACAAGCTAGAGTCATCAAAGAAAAAGGAGCCTCAGCTGAGGAAACGCCTCCTTGAGATTCAGCTGTAAGGCATTTTCTCACTTAGTGATCAATGGGGGAGGGCCTGTGGTGGGTGGTGCCATCCCTGGGCTGGTGGTCCTGGTTTCTATAGAATGTAGCCTGAGCAAGCCATGGGAAGCAAGCCAGTAAGCAGCACCCCTCCATGGCCTCTGCATTGGCTCCTGCCTCCAGGATCCTGCCCTGTTTGAGTTCCTGTCCTGACTTCCTTCAGTGATGAACAGCAATGCTGAAGTGTAAGCCAAATAAGCCCTTTCTTCCCCAACTTGCTTTTGGTCATGGTGTTTTGTTGCTCAAACCACCACACACTCCATCCCTCCAACCATGAATGGCTCTGGAACCAAGTGGATTTCCCATGCAAGCCCCAGGAACTCACATCACGATGGAGCAGGAGAAGCATCCTTGGATCACACCTAGTGCCTCATCTCCATTCCAGGCTTCTTCTGAGAAGGCTGACCAGCTCCATTCATTGCACATCCAGTCATTTGACAATTGAGCAGTTCCTCAGGTTGTCTCTGCAGAACACATTTCTTTAACAAGAGTTATCTTCATGTAGCATCTTTTTCAGTCTTGATACGCTGAGCATTTGGCTTAGTGATTCCTTCCTCAATTGTCTCTTTTACCTCTTTGAATCAGAAAGAGAAAACACCTTTACTATTTTGCTTGGAAATATTCTCACCTAAATATCTACATTCACCACTTACACGGTCTGCTTTTTTTGACCCCCTTGTCACCAGGTCCACCTGCATGTAACACAATTGCCTGTCCTCTGGTTTATAATAATATTGCCATTTCTTTCTCAGCCCTCTTTGGCAGAGTCCTTAACTGGTGTCATTATCTAAATATTCTTTATCAATAGAAAATTGGGAGTCGGATATTGGGGTAAGAACTTGAAAGATCAGAGAAGCAGCAGAGCAGCCAGCAGTGACCTCCTACCTCTTCCGTTCCTTCCTGCCAAAGGGCCAAGATCCTCTCTCAGCCCCGCCTTACTACTTCCTCAGTCCTGCAAAACCTCTATGGTTAATTTTGATCAGCTAGTGCCTAGCTCCACCCTCTGATTCAAAACAAACTTTATTGTTAGAATGCAATCAAATTATCACACAACACTTAACACCCACATATCCACCAACAGTCTATGCCAGGCTTTGTGGCCTTTTCTGTGATGTATCGCAATGTGGTTCCATTCCTAATTATCTAAATCCAAGACCGGTGTTGTGTGTTTAAGTACTGTCTCAGCTACATCCCATGTTCATGTGTTCTGATACCATCCCAGCAGCACTCCACTCCCAGACACCAAAGTCTGCATTCATTTTCCATGATCTTTTAACAAGTGACCCCAGCATAATAGTTTGTAGATTATGACATTTTCTCCTGAGTTCTGGTGACAGAAGTCTGAAATTGAGGGTTAGCAGGGTCCCTTCCTGTACAGAGTACAGGGTTGTTATGTTTCTGGCCTCTTGTGATTCCGTGTAGTTGACATTTCCTGACTTGTGGCCAAATGACTGTAAGTTGCCTCCTCAGCCACACAATGTTCCCACCCACATGTTTGTTAGTCTGTCTGATCATCTGTCTGTCTGTACTCTCTGTAGAACTTCTCATTATGGCGTGTAGAGACCATTCAGATAAACCAGGGAACACACCTTAAGATCATTAATTTTGTCTGCAAAGACTCTTTCTCACAATAATGTGTCACTCACTCTTTTGCCAGATAAAATGACATTCACAGATCACACAAATGAAGATGTGGGAAACCTATAATGATGCACCAGAGTAGAGAAAACTCACTATAGCTCAGCAGAGGCATTGTCTATCCCCTGGGTACATCAGCACTACATCCCATGGTTCCTTACTTACGTGGTTCCAGTGAATTGTGCTATGAGGCAGGTTCTCAAAAGGACACAAGGACATGATGGGTAGAAGCTGCGGCATTCTGTAGTTCGCATACACAGTTGCCAACTCACCCTGTGGCTTACACACATGGTCATCAACTTCCTTGCCCATTCCTGTAGTTTACACATGTGGTTCCTTACCTGACACATGGTCATCAGCCTGCTCACTTACCTTGTAACTCACACACTTATTGATCATCCTTACACAGGGCCGCTGACCTACCCACTCATCCATCCTGTAGCTTGTACACATAGTCACAATCCTATTAACTCATCTCTACCACTGTGGGTCAGTAGCTAGAAGTTTGTTGGTCTAGCCTCTCTGACCCCTGGCCAAGAGTGTGTGTCCAGATCTGTCACAAGAAGCCCTGTCTTTCACAGGCCCCTCATCCCCAGTAGAAGTAAACACATGCCTCTGTCCATCCTCATGTGTCATCCAATTTATGTGTGTAGGCTCAGCCTTCTATAATCCTTGCTTCCTAACCACTTGTATGTGGACTTTAGGGTCCCATAACAGATGAGGACATAGCTTCAGAGAAGCTGCCTTAACTGGCTCCCAGAATGTGTAAGTCAACCCTGTACAACCCACATCAAACCATGTGTGTGAACTTATGTGGTTAGTGTAAACATACTTATGGTATGTGTAGAACATGTTAGTATGTGTGCCTATGTGTATATGATGTCCATGATGCAATATGCATGTTCACACAGTGTGCTTGTATGCATATGCAGTATGTGCATGTATAGAACGTATGTTTGCATTATGCAACAGTGTATTTGTAGTGAATGTGAAGTGTGCATGTGTGTACACGTGGTGTGTGTTCATATACATACAGTGTGAGTGGGTGTGAGCACGTCCTACTCCATTTTTAGCTGGTCCCCTTTCCTCCTTGCCTTGCTCTCACTGTGCCATGCTTACCTTCTCCCTTCAGCTCCCAGCTGACGCCCATCTGTAGAGCTGTCGGGGCCCCTTTTCCACTCAACTTCTAGCCTAATAAGTCAGGATCCTTACTTGACCATGACTCCAGGTCCCTTGCTGCAGGTTTCTTGGCGGCCCTGCATGAGCTTCAGATCAGTTTTCAAAACACCTGGATGTGATACCCAAGGCTCTTACAACCTAGAGAATGAAAAGGATTTCAGCCTTGTTTCCTGGCCCTCCCATGTATAACAAGTCAGGTTCCTGTCCTAAATGCTCCAAGTGAGCCCACTGCTGCGGAATGTTCTGTATGTCAAATGTGCTGCTCTGATTGGTTAGTAAATAAAACACTGATTGGCCAGTAGCCAGGCAGGAAGGATAGGCGGGACAAGAAGAGAAGAGAATTCTGGGAAGTGGAAGGCTGAGTCAGAGAGACACTGCCAGCAGCCACCATGACAAGCCGCATGTGAAGATGGCGGTAAGCCAATGGCGGTAAGCCACGAGCCACGTGGCAAGGTATAGATTAATAGAAATGGATTAATTTAAGCTGTAAGAACAGTTAGCAAGAAGCCTGCCACGGCCATACAGTTTGTAACCAATATAAGTCTCTGTGTTTACTTGGTTGGGTCTGAGTGGCTGTGGGACTGGCGGGTGAGAGAGATTTGCCCTGACCGTGGGCCAGGCAGGAAAACTCTAGCTACAGCCCACCCCTTCAAGGCCTTGAGAGCCCCGGGCCTCTCCTGATGCTGAAGTCCTCTGTAGCTTCAGCTCTGATTTCCCAAGTGCTTAAGTAAGTTCAGCCACAGCTCCTGTTTCCTGACCTCTCTTTATTGTTTTCCAGATTCTCAAAGGAACCCAAGACTCTGTAGCAGCTGCCTTGATTCTCCAGCCTCCACTGCCCCATGCTGGATGTGCTGGAGTTGGTTTCAGGAGCAGACAGACAGAAGGAAGCACTGCATTAGGGACTACTACAGGAGGCTCAGAGGAAGAATGGGGAAGGGCATAGGGATGGGAGTATATTGCTGGTTAGTCATGAGAACAAAGAACGACATGAGAAATACAGTGGGCAGAGAATGTTTATTGAAGGATGTTTGTATCAAAGGCACAGTGCACACCCCAACAGAGAATCAGAAAGAACAGAAACCCAGAGGAGGTCAAGTGAAGATGGGCCTGGCCAGGCCAATGCTTGGTGGAAAGGAGTTCACAGATCCCTGGGGGCACAAGTTCTGGGGACCTCCATAGTCTGCTACTGACCTGTGGACACGATGGAGCCTCCAGGTGAGGCCAGATCCCAAGGAGGTCAGAGTCCTGAGACCAGAGAGAAGGAAGTGGATGGAGATCTGATCCAGTGAGTGTGGAATGGGGAGTGAGCTCCCAGCAAGAGGTGTTTTTCTCCACACCGAGACATACCCCCTCAGTCTGGAGATGTAGCTTCAGGACCAGAAGATGAAGACACAGAAGTGAACCTCAGGGCTGATGGATGCCATTCCTGTCCCTGTGCGGAGGGAGCTGGTCTGCAGGACTACTGGAGGACTGTGACCAGAACCTTAGATCTTGCATTGGCAGCACACAGGAGCACAGCAGCTGGACTGACAACAGCAGGGCTTGCAGCAGCTGGACTGACAGCAGCAGGGCTTACAGCAGCTAGACTGGCAACAGGAAGACCCACAGCCTGAAGAGCAGCAGGGCTTACAGCAGCAGCTGGACTGACAGCAGCAGGGCTTGCAACAGCTGGATTGACAGCAGCAGGGCTTGCAACAGCTGGACTGACAGCAGCAGGGCTTACAACAGCTGGATTGACAGCAAGATGACCCACAGCCTGAAGAGCAGCAGGGCTTGCAGCAGCTGGACTGACAGCAGCAGGGCTTGCAGCAGCTGGACTGGCAGCAGCTAGATTTGCAGCCCCCACAGGAGCCACAACCTCCCTTGCAGCCTCCACAGGAGCCACAGCCTCCCTTGCAGCCCCCACAGGAACCACAGCCTCCCTTGCAGCCTCCACAGGAGCCACAGCCTCCCTTGCAGCCCCCACAGGAACCACAGCCTCCCTTGCAGCCCCCACAGGAACCACAGCCTCCCTTGCAGCCCCCACAGGAACCACAGCCTCCCTTGCAGCCCCCACAGGAGCCACAGCCTCCCTTGCAGCCCCCACAGCTGGAGCAGGAACAGGCAGGCACACAGCAGCACACAGGCTTGCAGCAGCACACAGGCTTACAGCAGCAGGAACCACAGCCCCCACAGCTGGAGCCACAGCCTCCTGAACAGCCACAGCAGCTCATGGTTCTGGAGTTTCGTTGAGGATGGAGTAGGTTAGAGGAGCAGATAGAGAGGGAGGTGTGCAGATGTGGAGCCTCCTAAGCCTGGGGCCTTTATATCCCTGTCCTAGGTGACTGATTGGTCCTAGGTCTCTTCCTTATTTCTATTTTTGTACTATCCACAGGGACATTGCCTATGATTTAAAGTAACACAAACATTGCTGTACCTTGTGACATACTTCCTACACATGTTTTCCTCCCTAAGCCTTCAATGCTCTGATTTCAGGTTCTAGTGTGGCCATATTGCAACTCTGTGTGGCAATAATGCATTATCTGCAGTTTGCAACCCTCAGGAAGGATCTACACAGGTAAGAAGGCAGCCATTCAAAGTTCTCCTATGATAACCAGACTATAACCCACAGTTCCAGAGAAGCTAGCTAACAAGGAGGATTCCAAGAGGGATGCATGGATCACCCTAAAAGGGGAAACAGATGAGATCTCCAGAGTAAACTAGGGGCAAGCAGGGGCAATAGATGGGAGATGATAGGGGATGAGAACATGAGGGAACAGGATGGTGGAGCTGGGGGAGGGACAGAGTGGGAGAGCAATGAAAGAGGTATCTTGATAGAGGGAGATATTATGGGGTTAGGAAGAAATCTGGTGCTAGGGAAATTTCCAGGAATCCACAAGGATGACCCCAGCTTAGACTATTAGCAATAGTGGAGAGGGTTCCTGAACTGGCCTACCTTGGTAATCAGATTAGTGAATACCCTAACTGTCATCATAGAGCCTTCGTCCAGTAACTAATGGGAGCAGATGCAGAGATCTACAACCAAGCACCAGGCCAAGCTCCAGGAGTCCAAAGAGAGGGAAGAGGGGGAAGAAGGATTATATGAGCAAGTGGAGGGGGGGGGGTCAAGTCATGATGATGAAATCTACAGAGACAACTAAACCAAACTCATGGGAACTCACGAACTTTAGACCAACAGTTGTGTAGCTTGGTCTGTTTGAGAGGCTCCTGGCAGTGGGATCAGAATCTATCTCTGGTGCATGGGCTGGCTCTTTTGGAGCCCATTACTTATGGTGAGACGACTTGCTCAGCCTTGATGCAGCAGGGAGGGGCTTCGTCCTGCCTCAACTGAATGTTCCAGGCTTTGCTGACTCCCCATGGGAGGCCTTACCTCCCCATGGGAGGGAATGGGGCATGGGTTGGGGAGGAATGCTGAGGGGGAGCTGAAGGAAGGATGAGAGGGGGATCTGTGATTGGTATGTAAAATGAATAAAAAATATTTTAAATAAAGAAGGGGAAAAAAGTTCTCCTGTAGTCATTCTTCATCCATTTCTTCCCCCTTTGAAGTTCGGGGTTACCTGCCAAAAAATTGCTCACACTGTTTAATAGCACCCTTCATCAGAGGGGCAATTATCCAACCATTTATGGCCTCCTGCTCATTACTGCCCTACAGGTCTCCACACACACTGGCTTTTACGCTAGCTCTCACACTAACTCTTCATAACCTTGTGCTTATTTTAAAATCAAATTTTCTAGACATTCTAGTTTATAAGCTTTATATAAAATAGTTTATATTTTTCTATACAAGGGATAATGCTCCTCCCAGAAGCCATAGATTGCCAAATAAAAAGCCCACTGCTGGGTATAGGATTCTCCTCTTCAAGCCATTGGTCAGAGGTGTCCTGGAGACCCCTTTAGACAAGTGCAAGCTATTACCACCATTCTTGGTTACCACAACAATTTGATAGTTAAGATGCTGTTGCTGAAGATACCACATACGTTGATCATATAACATGGAGAAATCAAGCTGGGGCTGACCTGGCAGCTTCCTCTCTGATGGCTAGCTTTCTTAGCTGGACACCCCTGGTGCAGTAAAATAACAGGTCAGACCCAGAGCCAGAAGGATATGGCGAGCCAGAAATACACAAAGTAAAACAACTGCTTGTGGGGTATGGAGTAAAGTTGACAAGGAATTCTGAGGATGGGAAAGCAGGTTTATGTAAAGCACTGGCTGCCAGAAAACATCTTAGGAAGTGCTGGTGCTTGGGAGATCAAGTGGCCATATGTGTCCTAGACCCTGAAAAACCACATGGATGCTGCTATCATAGTGCCAGAGCTTCTTGGCTGTAACCACTTGAGTGCTCCCATATCTCGGCGAGCCCAGCCACCACTGGGACATATGTCCCCAGAGGATCATGGATTCTACCCATCCTGAGCCGAGTGTTTCCATGCATTCCCAGGGAAAGTGAAAGAAGATAGGAAGAAAAGGAGGAAGGGAGGGAGGGAGGGGTTGGCTCCTGAGATATGCATTCTTTCAGATGCCCCCAGAATTAGTAGAATGTTTTAAGAGATTAGAAACATAAATTTACCTTTTAACTGTCAGCTCTCTGTTGTCAACAAATGTCAGATTCCAGCAGCTGTCTTGCAAGATTTCTGGGTTCTTGTGTACTACAATAAGAAACTGAGCAGAGACATGTGGCCAGCAGGAGAAGTAGAGGTAATTCATTAAGACAAGCACACTCCCAAGGGAGGGTGAGGGCCAGAGCTGGGACACAAGGTGCCCACTTCCCACAGACTGGGGTCTCCAAAGTTCACTTGCATGGCCCATCTTTTTTGTGCATTCTCTATTACATGTTGGTCTTTGGCAGAGAGTTTTCAGTCTTCCTTTCTGCCGAGTGGTTTCTTTCATACGGTAATTTTTAGATGTACCATATTAATAATTTTTAGGACTTATTTATGTGTATGGATGTTTTGCCTGCATGAATATATGTGAGCCACCTGTGTGCCTGGTACCTGTGGGAGCCAGACAAGATTGTCAGATCCTTTGGAACTTTGGTTGTGAGCCACCTTGTAGGTGCTGGGAATCAAACCTGGGTCCCCTGGAAAAGCAGCCAGCACTCTTAACTGCCAAGCCATCTCTCCAAATCCATTCATATGGTAATTTTAGAAGATTTTTATCTTTATGTATGTGTTTGTGTGCATGTGTATGTGTCACATGTGTGCGAGTGCCCCCAGCAGACAGTCGTGTTTGTGGAGCTGGAGTACAGGCAATTGTGAGCTGCCTGACGAGAGTGCTGGGAACCGAACTCAGATATTCTGGAAGAACAATATGTACTCTTAACCACTGAACCATCTCTACAGCCCTCATGTGGTCAATTTGACCTCACTCTCCTGCTACACACCCCCTCCTGAGATCTGTGGTCCCAGAAATCTTTTGATGGAGGTGAAGGATAGTGAGCTACCTTTGGTTATTTCTTCTATACTGATGAAAGGCACAGACAGTCCTTGCTAAGGGTCTTGGATACCTACCTACTGCTATTGTCCAAGTTAATAACTTCTGGTTATGTATGAATGCTCTGACCTCCAGATCAGCACACTGACATCCCTTGGATGCCACCATCTGGATGTCCTACTGATGCTATGAATACATCGTGTCTCTCCTATAACAACAAAATTATAAAAATGACCTCCATTTTACATCAATTCCCCTTGAGTGTGGATGGAGCTTGTGTTGTGAAGACACAGCACTCATGGTATGACAGCCTATCTGTGTGAAAGGGGTGTTTGTAGATGCAGTGAAGACCCTTTATAGTTGAGCTGACCCAAGAAGACACTGCCCTGTGTGGATCCGTACTAATCAGGTGCACTCTAAAATAGGTGTATTAGTCAAGAGTGTTTTGAACAGAACTAGAATAACATGTATTTATCATAGAAGGGAATTTATTGAGTTGATGTACACAATAGGAGCCAGATAATTCAACAGTGGCCTTCTACATGCTGGAGAGGCAGAGAACCTGGTAGCTACTCAGTCCAAGATGCTGGATACTGCAGAACAAGAAACACCAACGATATAGCCTCAATCAAGTGCTGAAGGCCTGGAGCCTCGCTGAAGAGGCTCTGGTACGGACTCCATGATGAAAAGCTGAAGAACCTGGAGTCTGGCCGTGGCAAGGGCTATAGAGGAACTCAGTCAGGGAAAAAAAAACGGAGCTTGCACACATACATGTGTACAGATACTCATTTCCTCCTCCTCTTAACTCCCTCCCCTCAGGACTTGGAGTCCACTGAATAACACCACACACATTCAGGGCATGTCTTCCCCTCTCCCTCTCACTGCTCCACATCAACCCTCTCTGGAAACTTCCCTACAGATGTGTCTCATCCATCCTAGGTAGCTCAGTCCAGCCAAGTTGACAACCAAAATCCGCCATCACAAGAGGCATGAAGAGAGATGTCAAAGTCACATCCCTGCAGTTCAGGAAGATGCTGTGGATGGCTAACAGGACAAGGGATCTTCAGCTGATGAGGGTGGTCACTGGCAAACAACTCTCAAGAAAATGAGGGCATCGATACTATAACAAATAATTATTTTTTTCTTATATTCAATGAATTTTTATTCAGCTGCAAAGAAAAAAATGAAGTTAGGAAATTTTCAGGTAAATGGATGGAGGTGGAAAACATTATTCTAAGTGATATAAGGCAGATCCAGAAAGACAAACATCACATATTCTCCCTCATATGTGAATCTTATCATGCAATCTTTAGATTTATATGTTTAGTTTGGAGTACTTGTAGAATCCAGGAAACCAGAATGAGATCATTGGTGGGGAGGGAAAAGAAGGATCTTTTTCTTTTTTAATTTATTTTTTTTTTTTTTTGAGACAGGGTTTCGCTGTATAGGTTTGCACCTTTCCTGGAACTCACTCTGTAGCCCAGGCTGGCCTCGAACTCACAGAGATCCACCTGCCTCTGCCTCCCGAGTGCTGGGATTAAAGGCGTGTGTCACCACTGCCCCGCTGGGAGGAGGTCTTAAATACAGGCTTACAGCACAATGGGAGAACCCCGGAGGGCAGAAGTTCGCTTCTGATGTTTTACAATCTTGCATCTAAGCTGTTAACACCCATTAAGCAGGACTTAATTCTTTAAAGATCCCATGTAGCACAGATCCTAATCGATGTTAATAATAAAAACCCAGAGCCAGATATTGGAGTAAATGCTGAAAGATCAGTAAAGGAGCCAGCCACTAGAGAGCCTTCTTACCTCTACTAAATCCTCAATCTGAAAGGAGGCAAGACTAAATGCAATGAACTCCCATCTCCTCCCACCTTACATTCCTCTATCTGCCCAGCCATATCCCTTCCTCTCTCCACCTTCCTAGTGCTGGGATTAAAGGCATGTGACTCCCAAGTACTGGGATTAAAGGTGTGAGCTGCTACCACCACCTGGCTCTGTTTCTCTTTTAGACTGAATCAATCCCACAGAGATCCACCTGCCTATGCCTCCCGGGGTGCTGAGATTAAAGGTGTGTGCCACCATTGCCTGGCCTCTAGGGCTAATTAGTGGCTTAGTTCCACACTCTGATCTTCCAGCAAGCTTTATTTGTTAGATCACAAACAGAATATCCCCACAAGCCCACATAGGAGAGGACTCTGCGCTCTGGGTGGGAATCCCACAATGCTTACACTTCAACAGTGACTTCAGCACACCCCTGGTGAGTGGATACAGCTTAGCTCTAACTGGACTTCAGAAATACAGACCTTCAGTTTAAAAGTCACGTGGTTTGAAGTCTGAGTTTGTAGCAGTTATGCTTCACAGCAGCAGAGGGCTAACACAGGCCAGCATCCCACCTGATGCCCAGAAACCTCTACTCCATAGATTCTGAGCCAGGGAGTTTCCTGGACCCTCCACCCAAGCTGAGACAGACACTGACCCTTGAGTCAGCAGCCACACAATCTGTGAGCTCGCCTGTTCTACCTGCAAGGCCTTTGTTCGGGCAATCTTTCAACAATTGCCAAATTGAGAAGGAGCTTCCAGACTCACCCTCACTTAGTGTCAACAAATGGCTCCTTAGCATTTAGCTAAATGTCCAGACTCCTGCAGCATCCTGAAAGCTCCCTCAGTTCCTCCCACTACAGTTCCTCAAGCTATGGTTTCATTGATTCCGACTCTGTCCCATGTCCTTCACATATGTGTAGATGGACATTTCCTCTCCTGACAGCCTGGTCCCAAATAACTGACTCAGCCAATAGCTCAGGCTTATTACTAACTAGCTCTTACAACTTAGCCATTTCTATTAATCCATGTGCTGCCCCGAGGCTCATGCCCTTTACCTCTATTCCATTTTGTGTGTCCGACTCATTCTGCCTGGCTGGAGACTCTCCTCACTGCGCCATTTCTTCATCCCATCATTCTCACTTTGGCTTTCCTGCCTAACTTTACCCTGTTCAGCTATTGGCCAGCCAGCTTGTTTATTAAACCAATCACAGTGACAAATCTTCCCAGGGTACAAAAGGATTTTCCACAGCACATGTGTCTGTGTGTCTGCATGCTAAACACTCTGTCTGGGCCAGGCATTTCACCTTTCCTCAGCACGCGGATACAGATGTTCCTGTTTTGCAGATGAGCATGCAGAGATGCCAAGGACAGACAACTTGCTAGAGTGCTCATTCGGGTGGTTCTGACAGCAGAGTCCGAGCCCTCCCACCCCCACCCACCCAGCAAGCCTGTGGGTGCTGCAACTTATCATCAAAGAGGTGTTGCTCTTACTCCTGCACACCTAGGAGAGGATCACACAACCTGCTCTCCATGGCCGTGTTTACAGACCCCCTCTTTCCTTTCCAACACCAGCTCCTGATAGGAGTCTTTGAAGGTTCTGGTCCCATGCAGTCCTTTCCTTGAAAAGGCAGCGCCAAGATTTCCTGGCAGCTGTGGACCCAAGGCCTTCATGGGGAGCCTTGTACCAGTTATTATCAATGTTCAAGTGAATACACAGAGTATATGGTGTAGGTAGGTTGGTTTGTTAGGCTGGAGATGGCAAAAAAAAAAAAACCCACAAGAACTGAATCATAGAGCCAGGCGGCGTTGGCGCACACCTTTAATCCCAGCACTCAGGAGTCAGAGCCAGGCAGATCTCTGAGTTCAAGTCCAGCCTGGTCTACAGAGCAAGATCCAGGACAGGCACCAAAACTACAAAGAAAACTTGTCTCGGGAGAGAGAGAGAAGAGAGAGAGAGAGAGAGAGAGAGAGAGAGAGAGAGAGAGAGAGAGAGAGAGAGAACTGAATCATATGCACAAGAAAGGTGTTTATTTAATGTTTCACAGTGCCCCTTTTGGGCCAAAAGAAGTAAAGCAAAGCAAAAAGAAAGAGAAAGCAGGGGTAGGAGCCAGTGCTAAGAATGCTTCATGGTAGGGGTGGTGTAGCTGAAGTTTTCTCCAGTCCTGCCCAGCCCCACAGACCCCACAATCGCTTATAAAATAATCACTCAGAAGCTCATATTAATTAAACTGCTCGGCCATTAGCTCAGGCCTACCACTGTCTAGCTCTTACACTTAAACTCAGCCCATTTCTATTAATCTATACCTTGCCACGTGGTAACTTACATCTTGCTGCTCATCGAGGCAGCTGGCAGCATCTCCTGCTTCAGCCTTCCACTTCCCCAAATTCTCCTCCCTCTTTGTCCCACCTATACTGCCTGCCTGGCTACTGGCCAATCAGCATTTTATTTGTCAATCAATCATCCACAACAGGGTGGCCTTCCTGCTTCTGGCAGGGAGGAAAGGATGGGGCTCTAAGGGGGCTGTGGATATCTGAGAAAAGGACTCCCATCCTGGGTCACATGGAAAAGGATGGTTTTCCCATTAGATGTGATGGGCAAGAGGACTGTGCCCTCCTCTGATGTCCAACAGGTGGATGACCAGCTTTGGGGACCAAGGAAAGACATTCTGGATCACAAAGTGAGTTTAGAACTTCAGGGTTCTGGGATGGAATCCAGACTTAAGTCCAGAAACCTCAAGTAGGTGAGATGACCTGGATCTCTGGTCAGAACCTCAGATCTTGCATTGGCAGCAAATGGGGAGAGAGGAGCTGGATTGATAGCATGAAGACCTACAACCTGAAGAGCAGCAAGGCTTGCAGCAGCTGGGCTAACAGCAGCTGGACTCAGCAGCAGGACTTACAACAGCTGAACTGACAACAGCTGGACTGACAACAGCAGGGCTTGCAGCAGCTGGAATTGCAGCCTCCACAGGAGCCACAGCCTCCCTTGCAGCCCCTACAGGAGCCACACCCTCCCTTGCAGCCTCCACGGGAGCTACAGCCTCCCTTGCAGCCCTCACAAGAGCCACAGCCCCAAAAGCCACAGCCTCCCTTGCAGCCCCACAGCTGGAGCCACAGCCTCCTGAACAGCCACAGCAGCTCATCATTCTGGTGATTGGTTGAAGGTAGAGCAGGTCAGAGAAGCAGGTAGAGAGGGAGGTGTGCAGGTGTGGAGACCTCTCCTCCAGGAATCCTTCTCTCTCTATGCCCTGGCTGCCTGGAACACATGGCCATTTCCTTGGGTGTGTTTAGGAGCACTGCTGGGAAAACCCCATTTGTCCTCCACTGCAAAACAGAGGCCACAAGTTCGGTTTCCTTGCTCCCCTCCTGTTGTTCTCTAGCCCCCATGTGCTGATCTCTCTGTCCACTGTGGAAACAGAAGCTGCATGTTCAAGTCTGGCCTGTCCTTTCTCATGATTGTCTAGGCTTCCCACAACACACACACACACATTTTCACGCACACATATGATATGTTTTTATTCTATTTGACTCCCCCATTACCCTTTTCTGTCATCTCCCCATTCCCACTGTTCACCTTCCACTTCCCAATAAGTCCCCCTTCTAATTCCAGTGTGTGTGTGTGTGTGTGTGTGTGTGTGTGTGTGTGTGTGTGTCCCAGTGAGTTTAATTAAGATTGCTTGCATTGAGCATGTGTGAGAGATTACTTACATGAGCTCTAAGATTATTTTCATTTGAAACACAGACTCTGCTGGAGCTGAAGAGATGGCTCAGCAGTAAGAGCACTGCCTGCTCTCCTAGAGAGTGCTGATACAATTCCCAGCACTCACATGGCAGCTCACAACACATGTAACTCCCGTTTCAGGGGATCTGATGTACTCATCCGGGGAGGGCACTGCATGCACTTGGTGCACATACAATGCAGGCTGAACACTCATACATATAAACAAATTTTAAGTAAATCTTTTAAAATGGACTCTTATATTACATTCTACTTGGCTATCTGCCTGCACACACAGTGCTCCCCCAACAATCACTGCTCTATAATGCATCTCAGTGTTCAAATGCATCTAGTTCTTCCATCTGTCCTCCCTCCTACTTCCCTCTTTATTTTCTTCCTTCCTCTGTTCTATTTCCTTCCTTCCCTCCTTTCCTTTTTCCCTCCCTTCCTCTACCCCTCCTTCCCTTTCCTTATTCCTTCTTCCCTTTTTTTCCTCCCTCCCTCCCTTCCTTCTTCCCTTTCCATCCTTCCTTCCCTCCCTTTCTCTGTTTTATATTTGTCTGCTTTACTCATGTGTCTTATTTCTTTTCCTGTTATTGTGATAAAATGCTCTGACAAAGGCCGACTTAAGGAAGAAACAGTTTATTCTGGTTCCCAGCTCCCAGCTACAGTCCATCATGTCGGGAGTGTGGAGACAGCAGCAGCTTGAAGCAGCTGGTCACATGATGTTTACAAACAGGAAGCAGAGAGTGCTGAGTAACTACTGCTGCTGCTCAGCTTCCTCTCTCCAGTTACATAGTCCCGGCCCCCAGCCAGGGTGTGGCACCGCCTTCAGTGGGTAGGTCATTTTTATCTCAATTAATGAAATCAAGGTAATTCCCAGGCATGCCTAAAGGCTCTCTTCCCAGCTGAGTCCAGAGTCTGTCAAGTTGACATTGAATACTAACCATCCTGCAGGGAAACTGTCAAAAATAAATGAGTTTTATAAGAAGTAAACTAAAAAGCAATCTCCCACCTCCGACTTCAAACATGCTGCCTGGTTTCTTGTGCTATGATAGTAATCTGAATGAGAAATGTCCCCCTAGGCTCACCTACTTGAATGAACACTTGGTTCCTCGTTGGTGGCACTGTTTGGGAAGGGTATGGAACCTTTAGGAGGTGGAGTCTGTTGGAAGAAGCACATTGCTGCTGGGGGGGATTTGATGGCTTATAGCCTCAGTCCACTTTCTGATGGTTTATAGCCTCAGTCCACTTTCTGTTCATGCTTCCTGTGCACGGATAAAACGTTACCAGCCAGCTTCCTGCTTCTGCTGCCACACCATGCCTTCCCTGCCATGATAAGCCCAAATAAGTTCTTTTATCTACAAGTTGGTTTTGGTCATGGTATTTTATCACTGCAACAAGAACAGAACTAATACACCTATTTTGATAGTTTTCTTTTTTAATTCTCTTGAGGATTGTCTTGACACACCAGTATATATGGGATTTCAACATCAAAAGTTAAGTTTGGGCATTCCTTAAGCTCCCTCCTCTGCTGATCACCACAGTCCTAGGCTTCATCTCAGCATAGTCTCAGGCTGTAGGCTGATCTTACCCAGTTGTTCTGTGGTCCCAGAAGCCTATGTCTTGCAGTCCAGCAGGCTGCAGGTGCTTGCTTTGACATCTCTCCCAGGTGGATGAACTCTATGGGGTTTTCTCCTCTTTCTCTGGGTCCTAGGCCAGCTGTCATCCTGGGAAGTTCCTTGAGAGTGCAAGACTTATGGGCTGCCTCTCTGAGCTGCTCAGCAGAGCCCAAGATTTTCCCAGGTTCACCTTGTTCAGATGGCACCCACTATGAGTGTCCTAAGAAAGAAAGGTTGGCAGATACATTCATTGAAGATTAGTGTACCTGAAAAAAGGCTTAGTTCTGACCAGGAACTTGTTTAGGTCAGAAAATTTTCCCAGAGTGGAAACCAAATCACTCTCCCTTCCTCTGTTCTTATTTTCTTCTTTGTTCTTTTCTTCATTGTATTTATTTTATTTATTTATTTATCAAGATATAGTCTGCCTGGATGGCCTCAAGTTTACAGAGATACCTGCCGCTGTCTCCTGAGCAGTGAGATTAAAGGCTTGCGCCACCAGTCCTAGTCTTCTGGTGTTTTATGTCATTGTTACTGAAGAGCATTCCAATGTGTTCATCCATTTCCTGTGAGGGGTCTGTCCCTCTTTCTCTGGAAACTTCAAGGATCTCTTGAGTAGATCTCTGCTCCGTGATTGCACAGTGCCCTTGCTGGGTTTCTCATTGCCCAACCCCATGACACATGGAGGAAGCATGTGAACCTGAAGACTGTGTCTGTCAGTGCTAGGGACTCCTGAATGACATCTGATGATGTCCTCTTCTCTCCATGCCGACTGTCTCATGTGCTTGGTTCTCCTGGCAATGGATGTAGGTGCTAACTTTCCCACTCCTCTCCAGTGGTTCCTCCCCACATCTTTCCACTCTCTGAAATCCGGTCTTAGTCTACCTTGCAAATTTTCTACTGAGTCTTCATCTACTATTCCATCTTAAATTGCAGAGGATTTCTTTCATTCTTTGTATTTTCCTGGTGTATAGCTCATTATTTTGTAGCTATAATCTAACTGAAATATCGCCTATTCAAAACTCTGTAAGATTTCTATTTACTCTTCTTAGAATAAAATGAAACCAAATCACTGTTTACCACATGTTCTAGTTTCATTCTGTTGTTGGGATAAAACTCAGACCAAAAGCAACTTAGGGTGGAAAGGGTTTATTTTATTTTACACTCCAGGTCACTGTCCACCTTTGAGGGAAGTCAGACAATTCAAGGCAGGATCCTGAAGACAAGAACTATGGAGGAACACTGCTTGTTGGTTTGGTCACCAACTCACGATCAGCTAGCTTTCTCACACAACTCTGGCTCACCTGTCTAGGGATGGTGCCACCCTCACCAGACTGGCCCCTCCCACATCAATCATCAAAGATAATCTCTTACAGATATGGCCACAGACCAATTTGAATGAGGCAATTCCTCAATTGAAGTCTCTATTCCCAGACAACTCTAGATGGTATCAAGTTAACCAACCAGGACACCATACTCAGTGGGACAGAGCAAAAATAGTTCTAAAACAAAAATTTAGAGTTGTCAATGTCTACATTAGAAAAAAACAAGGCAATCTTAAATAAATAAGCCAATGATGCATCTCAAGGTATTAAAAAATATAAAGACAAATCAAAGCTGGTAGAAGGGACAAAATAGTAGTAAAGTTCAGAGCTGAAATTAATGTATAGAAATCGAAAGACTAATACAAAAGTCTTAATGAAACCAAGAGTTGGTTCTTTGAAAAGACAAAAAAAATTGAAAAATTCTTAGCCAAACTAACAAAAGAAAGGAGAGCTGGAGGTGTAGTTTAGTAGCAGAATTCTTTCCTAGTACGCATGAGGCCTTGGGTGTGATTCCCCATATGGGATTTTAAAAGGGCAGAGGGGGCTTGGATAAGAAAAAAAGGAAAATACAGAGCTGGAAAGATAAATCTGCAGTTAATAGCATTGGCTGCCCTTGCAGAGGACCAAGGTTCTGTTCCCAGCACCTACACGGCAGCTTACAACCATCTGTAACTCAAGTTCTAGAAGATCTAATGTCCTCTTCTGACTTCCATAGGCACATGGTACACAGACATACATGCAGGCCAAATAAGTAAATCTAAAAGAAGATTTAAGAAAAAAGGTATAAATTAATAAAATTAGAGGTGAAAGGGGTATTTTCACGTGTCACTGAAACCCAAGGGATTCTTGGGCTTCAAATTCAATATGCCAATAAACTGGAAGCCCTTGAGGAAACTGATAAATTCCTAGACACATATAACCTACCAGAATTAGACTGAGAGGCCGTAGAATGCTTAATCTGATCTAAAATACTCTGTGGTGTTGAGGTAGTAATAGAGTCTCAACACAGAAAAACCTGGATGAGATTGACTCACTGCTGGTTTCTACTAAACCTTTCCCTAAAATAGAAAGGGAAGGAATTCTTCTAGCCTTAGGCTCTAAAGTCAGTATCCTGATATAGATAGTGGATAAAAATGCATTAACAGCGAAAACTGTAGACCAATTTCCCCCATGAGCATCGATGCCTAAATTCTCACCTTCAAACTAAATTCAACAACATGTTTAAAAGATCTTACAGCATAATCAGGCTGATTTCAGGAAGGTTCAATGAAGGTTCAATACTCACAAATCACAATGTAATACAGCATTTGGATAGAACCAAAGACAAAAGTCAGATGATCATGTCAACAGATGCAGAGAAAATCTTTGACAAATGCAACATCACTCCATTATAAAAGCTCTAAAGAAACTAGGAATAAAAGAAGCATACCTCAATATAACAAAAGCTATATACAAGAAACTTATAATTAACATTATATTGAACATGGGACAACTGAAAACCTTAGGAACAAGAAACACAGTGCTTGAAATGTTAATCATAGCTGTAAGGAAGTCAAGAGAAAGAATGCTATAGAAATAGGAATTAAGGAGTCAAACTGTCCATGTTGGTAGTTGATAGGACCCTATACTTAAGACACATGAAAGACCAGTAGAAACCTCTAAGATATAATACATTCAGCAAAGTGCAAGGATACAAAATCAACACGCAAAAATCAATAGCCTGAAAACAGAGCCACCATATGACTCAGCTCTACTGCCTCTTGGTGTAGATCCAAAATAATGTGTTCAGAACACACCAGAAACATCTGGCTCTCCTCATAGTGACTCTGTTCCCAATTGCCATGTTTTACAATAGCCTAGATATCCATCAATAGTTGAACAAGGAGTAAATACAATTTGTAAATGAAATAGCCTTTATTTAGCCATAAAGAAGATAGACCTGATATGTGAAGTTAGCCAACCTCACAAGGATAAATGCCACCTGATTTCTTTCATAAGTGGGATCCAGGGGGAAATAAAAAGTCATGAAAGTAAAAAAGAAAAAGGAAGGGAAGGAAGGAAGGAAGGAGAGAGAGAGAGAGAGAGAGAGAGAGAGAGAGAGAGAGAGAGAGAGGCGGGCAACAAGAGGGCTGGGAGGCAGCTCAGTAGGTGAAGCATTTGCTGCGCCAGCATGAGGACCTAAGTTCAGGGCCCCAAACCCAGTGCTGGTTAGTTTTATGGCAAGTTGACACAAGCCAGAGTCATCAGAGAGAAGGGAGCCTCAGTTAAGAAAATGCCTCCATAAGATTGGGCTGTAGAGCATTTTATTAATTAGTGATTGATTTGGGAGGGCCCAGCCCATTATGGGTGGGGTCATCCCTGGCCTGGTGGTCTTGGGTTCTAGAATAAAACAGACTGAACAAGCCAGGAAAAGCCAGTCAGTAAGCAGCACCCCTCCACAGCCTCTGCATCGGCTCCTGCTTCCAGGTTTCTGACCTGTCTGAGTTCCTGTCCTGACCCCCTTCGATGATGAACAGTGATATAGAAGTGTAAGCTTAAAAAAATCCTTTCCTCCCCAGCTTACTTTTTGGTCACAGTGTTTTGCCACAGCAATAGAAACCCTAACTGAGACACCACATGAAGGTGAAACCACACACAAAGTAGGGCACATCTATCGTCCTAGTGCCCCTCCAGCCAGATGAGACACAGACACAGAGGAATTACTAGAGGCTCATGGGGCAGCCAGCCCTGTGACACAGCAACAAACAAGAGACCCTGTCTCAAGGTAGAGGGTGAATATCTGAGGCTGTTCCCTGACCAAACACAGCACCATGGCACAAGTACCAGCAATTACACACACAAACACGAGCACACAAATCCATGAATGCACATCATACATGCACACATTTTTTTTTCCAAACAGGGCAATAGAGAAGATGACTATGATCAAGGTGTAGTGTAGCACGTGCCTGTGGAAAGGTCATGGCAAAGCCCCTTGTTTTGTATATGTACTGACTTTTTAAAGCCTACAAAGGCATGGATGTTTTAAAAAATCCGCCAGTCAAGAACACAAAGAAGGGGACTGGAGAGATGGCTCAGAGGTTAAGAGCACTGACTGCTCTTCCAGAGGTCCTGAGTTCAATTCCCAGCAACCATATGGTGGCTCACAACCATCTGTAATGAGATCTGGTGCCCTCTTCTGGCCGGCAGGCACACATGCTGTATAAATAATAAATAAATAAATCTTTAAAAAAAAAAAAAAAAAAAAGAACACAAAGAAATCCAGGTAACAAGGGCTGGAGAGATGGCTCTGTGGTTAAGAGCACCGACTGCTCTTCCAGAGGTCCTGAGTTCAATACCCAGCAACCACATGGTGGCTCACAACCATCTGTAATGAGATCTGGTGCCCTCTTCTGGCCTGCAGGGACACATGCAGGCAGAATACTGTATACATAATAAATAAATAAATCTTAAAAAATAAATAAATAAATAAAATAATTTTAAAAAAAAAGAAAAGAAATCCAGGTAACAACATCTTCAGAAAGTAATGAGCCCTGAGAGAGAGAGAGAGCTGTGTGCCTTCTGTCGATCCTTTTGGGGTGAAGGTCAAAGATGAGTGCCTGGACAGAGGTAGGCAAAGGCCCCCTGAAGCATGGGACACCTGTGAGTGTGCAAAGTGGAGGTAACAGAGCAGAGCCTGAGAAAGGCCTGACCGCGAGACTGCAGACCGTTAACCACCTGCCCTGGGCCTTTGAGAAGCACGCTTAAAGCAGAGGGAGGGAGTCTGTGAAATGACTGCTGGGTCCCAGGGCACTTCAGACCATGGTGGGCAGGAGAGCTGACAGGGGACCGCAGGAAAGCTATGGAGTTTCAGAGAGCAAGAGTAGAAAGAGGAGAGAAAAGAAAGAACTGTCCCATAAAAATGAAACAAACAAACAAACAACAAAAAACCTGGGTGAGGGCAGCACCTGAGAACAATGGCCCTGAGAAACCACAAAGCAGGACCAGCCAAGGAGGAAACAGAGGCATGAAAGACTCCAAGAAGGCTGCAGAGCAAGGAGCCTGAAGGCATCCAAAGAGCCAGAGACCCTGCGCTGGAACATTCTGCCCTGAGACATAGTTAGAACAGGCTCTCAATCTTGTCCAAGTTAAATAAAGAGCCAGTAGAGCCCAGTGTTTCCATAAGACAATGGAGTGGAAAGGAATAAACAAGTTGAAAACTCACCATGCTATGAGACACCCAGGCTACATGGCCCAGGGGAGAAATGGGTGAAGCACTTCTATGCCCAGGAGCACCAGATCCTGGGGAGCCAAGTCCTGAAGACATGTAGGAAAACCACTGATATAGAGGAAGTGGGTCACAGGACAGAGCAATGTTTACTACATTGACCTAGAGCTGCACTAGGGGAAAAACAAAGAACAATCAGGAAGTGACCACGTGCAACCTCACACTTGATGCTGGGTAGGGATATAAAGGCCCCAGGCTCAGGAGGCTCCACATCTGCACACTTCCTCTCTATCTGCTTCTCTGACCTACTCCATCCTCGACCAAACACCAGAACCATGAGCTGCTGTGGCTGTTCAGGAGGCTGTGGCTCCAGCTGTGGAGGCTGTGGCTCCAGCTGTGGAGGCTGTGGCTCCAGCTGTGGGGGCTGTGGCTCCTGCTGTGGAGGCTGTGGCTCCTGCTGCTGCAAGCCTGTGTGCTGCTGTAAGCCTGTGTGCTGCTGTGTGCCTGCCTGTTCCTGCTCCAGCTGTGGGGGCTGCAAGGGAGGCTGTGGCTCCTGTGGAGGCTGCAAGGGAGGCTGTGGTTCCTGTGGGGGCTGCAAGGGAGGCTGTGGTTCCTGTGGGGGCTGCAAGGGAGGCTGTGGTTCCTGTGGGGGCTGCAAGGGAGGCTGTGGTTCCTGTGGGGGCTGCAAGGGAGGCTGTGGTTCCTGTGGGGGCTGCAAGGGAGACTGTGGTTCCTGTGGAGGCTGCAAGGGAGGCTGTGGCTCCTGTGGGGGCTGCAAGGGAGGCTGTGGTTCCTGTGGGGGCTGTGTCTCCTGTGGGGGCTGTGGCTCTTGTGGAGGATGCAAGGGTGGTTGTGGCTCCTGTGGGGGCTGCAAATCTAGCTGCTGTCAGTCCAGCTGCTGCAAGCCTTGCTGCTCTTCAGGCTGTGGGTCTTCCTGCTGTCAGTCCAGCTGCTGCAAGCCTTGTTGCTGTCAATCCAGCTGCTGCAAGCCCTGCTGCTCTTCAGGCTGTGGGTCCTCCTGCTGTCAGTCCAGCTGCTGCAAGCCCTGCTGCTGTCAGTCCAGCTGTTGTAAACCATGCTGCTCTTCAGGCTGTGGGTCCTCCTGCTGCCAGTCCAGCTGCTGCAAGCCTTGTTGCTGTCAATCCAGCTGCTGCAAGCCCTGCTGCTCTTCAGGCTGTGGGTCCTCCTGCTGTCAGTCCAGCTGCTGCAAGCCCTGCTGCTGTGTCCCTGTGTGCTGCCAATGCAAGATCTGAGGCTCCAAATATAGACATCTAAGGCTCCCAGCACCCACTTTATCTGAGGTGTCCATGGCCATAGATCAGCCTCCCAACCCCTAAGGTACAAGCATGAGCTGCTGAAAGAAAAATTATGATTAAATCATGTGATTAAAGATCCTGTCAACCCTGAAGCATCAATCAATAAACATTCCCTCACTGGCAAATCTTGCTCTTTTGTGCCTCATTTCTCTGAGAAAACATTCACTATATCCCTACCCTCCAGCTCTCTTTTCTCTCTGCATTCTTGCCCTCATCCATTCATCACAAATAGTCCCCCATTTGTTTACTTAGTAGACTTGAGGTCACAGGCTGCCCAAGTCAGTGGTAAAAAGAGCACGTCCATTGCACAGAGCTCTGGGTAGAGACAAGGACATCCAGTGATGACAACCACAGACATGTTGGGTGATCACTATAGGGCAGATGTGGCTAAGCCTTGGGGAGGCTGGTGGGATCCTAGGGAAAGGCAAGCTGCCACAAGGATGCAAATAACCCAACCCAGGAGGAGTGCATGTAAAGCCACGTTTGGATGGCAATTTATAGCATCCAAACACAGGTGCTGAAAGAATCAATTAGCCCAAGTCTCCCCTTTAAAAACTAAAGACAGGGAAGAAAAGCAAATAAAGAAACACAGAAAACACTAACAGACACTGGATCATAGCTAATGAACTGGAAATGAAACACATCGAAATAAAATAATAAAGCCAAAGAAGTAAAGGCACTTCATTGAACTGATCAGTAAAACTGAAAATCCTCAGCAGAGTGACGGAGAAGAACAGAGAAACAAGTCGCTGGGTTGGCACGAAGAGTGTGTGCTGCTGGCTCACACACTTGGGGTCTTGAAAGACAGCAGCTGCCATACCTCACTCAAGGAGAAGCCCAAAACCTTAGCAGTCCTGGAATCATTCAATGAAAACTGGACTTCCAGGGCTGGTGACATAGCTCAGCAAGTCAAAGCACTTGCCAGCAAGCCAGTGCCACCCACGGTGGAAGGAGAGAACCCACTTCTGCAAGTTTGCCCTCCGACCTCCACATATGTGCCATGATCCATGTGCACCCCCTCACACACTAAAGAAAGTGAAATGTAGGGAAACCAAAGGAATTGGGTTTCTAAGTAAAAACTTTCGCAGAGCAGTTTCACTGATTTCACTAATAAACGCTAAGCCTTTCCAGAAAACAGACTAGGAGGAGCACTTCCAAACTCAATCTTTGAACACAGAATTCCAAAGAGTGCAGAAGGAACAAAGAAAACACAGACTTGTCTTTGGAGCCTGGGGGCTGGGGAGAGATCTCAAGTAGTTAAGAGTACATATTGCTCTTGCAGAGGACCCAAGCTCAGTTCCCAGCACCCAAGTCAGGAGGCTTGAACCAACATGTAACTCTAGCTTCAGGAGATCTGACGTCCTCTTCTGGACTCTCCAGGCACCTGCACTCATGTACACATAATTTAATAATAATAATAATAATAATAATAATAATAATAATAATAATAATAACAACAACAACAACAACAATAATAGTGGCTGAAGAGGCAGCTCAGCAATTAAGAGTGCTTGCTGCTCTTCCGGAGGACCTCGGTTCAGTTCCCAACACCCATGTCAGGCAGCTCACGACTGCTTCTAACTCCAGCTCCAGGGGATCAACACCCTCTTCTGGCCTCCAAATGCACTCTACTCACATGTATGCATACACACACATACATACACATACACACACACACACACACACACACAATTAAAAATAAAATCTTAAATAATAATAAATCTTTAAAAAATACTTTAAATTAAGATAAATTTAAATTTTAAAAAAGAATACCGCAGCAATGACTGCTGCAGGGAAGATCTACTCCTGCTGAAATTCGTGGGCAGTTAAATGAGTTATTTGCATAAACTGAAAGTATCTACCCTATAAATGTGCACTTTTTTAAATTAAATTAAATTATTTATTTTACATCCCTGACTGCAGTTTCCCCTCCTCCTCTCCTCCTAATCGCTCCCCCCACCTCCTTTCTACTCCCCCCCTCATCCACTCCTCTGTTTCTGTTCAGAAAGGGGCAGGCCTCCCCTGGGTATCAACAGAGCATGGCAAAACAAGTTGTAGTAAGACTAAGCACCTACCCTTGGATTTAAGCTGGGCAAGGCAATCCAGAATGAGGAATAGGTTCCCAAGAGCCAGCCAAAGTGTTAGAGACAGCTCCTGTTCCCACTGTTAGGAGTCCCACAAGTAGACTAAGCTACACAATTGTCACACACGTGTAGAGGGCTTAGGTCGGTCCCATGCAGGCTCCTGGTTATTGGTTCAAACTTTGTGAGTTCTAATGAGCCAGGTTAGTTGTTTCTGTGGGTTTTCTTGTGCTGTCCTTGACCCCTCTGGCTCTGACAATCCCTCCTTCCTCTCTTCTGCGGGGTTCCCCAAGCTCCACCTAATGTTTGGCTGTGGGTCTCTGCATCTGTTTCCATCAGTTTCTGGATGAAGGCTCTCTGATGACAATTGGGATAGTTACCAATCTGATCACAGGAGACAGCCAGTTCAGGCTATGTATCCATGGCTTGGCCGTTAAAGGCTAGGCTCACAATAAAAAAAAATATAAATGTATTCTTTACCGTGATGATATCCACCCACGCCACCAAAGCCAGTGTGCCACCTAGTGAAGGCAGTTGTTCTGGTCCTTTCTTCTTTGAATTAAACTTAGTAATCCCCAGAGAATCAAGAACAGAAAGGGGGGGAAATGTCATTTTATGATGAGAGAGGCTGGACAGCCACAGCACCCGCAGGCCCAGCAGGCCCAGCTTAATGTCACCAACGATACATTGCTTTTGAGACAGTCTCTGCCTTTCTCTCATCCCTTCTTGATTGCTTCAGCAACTTTTGAACCTGATTTACACATTGGTTTTAAGTGATTCAAATCCAACAGAGCTGCTTCTTCACACCGAACGTGTCCCACTAAATCTCTGTATCAGTCCGGAGGTCCTGCTAAATCAACCTCGCTCTAAACTTTCCTATGAAGACAATCCCATCTGGCCGGTGAACTAGGAATCACATGCCGCCTCCCTCATGCCCAGTTCTCTCAGTAATGCCTGTCTTTCCTCCACCGTCTTCCAGTCCTCAGCACTCACAGGGACCCCGGGTGATAACCAAGTGTGTCTAATGCCTTCAGGAGCCAGTTCACTGGGCGTGGACCTTTTTCTTATCTGCTCAGGCCATGCAGCCTTTGTCTTGAGGAGAAATGCGTGGTCATGTTACTTGGTTCCTCTGTTTCCACAGCACTTAGACCGATTCCATTGTCGTGTCCTAGAGCCTTATGAGCCAGGCTGTGAGGAGCTCTGCCATGGCTTGTTTGAAAGTCTTTCCCAGTTTAAGCAGTTTCATCCATGACAATCCTAACCTTCTGGCCTGGGCCCTTAGGAAGGCACCTGTCAGCATGCAGAATCATGGCTTCCCCCCGACCCCCGCCTCTGTATTGAAGGCTGGACCTGAGGACAATCTGTTACCACTTCTGCCTTGCTGTCTCCTTCCTCACGGTCTGATTCTTCCCATGGTGTCCAAGTTTTTGGATCCCAGGAATGGCTCTCTAGCAGAGATCTAACTTCTCCCTTTTCCGGCCCCCAAGTAAGCCCCTCCACACCATCCTCCATTTCTCCTCTTTGCTGTCAAATCAGAGGCTACCGTGTAGACGCGCATCTGCAGGCAACCCCACTGTCAATCTTCTTTATGCAGGGAAGGAGACAAATGAGCCCCAGTTGCAAGTCTTATCACCCACGCGAAGCCACATGACTGACAAGACAGACTGCTTATGATCCCACCCCATACTACTACTTTCAGAGACTGAAACATATTCTGTAGCCCACCAGCCGTTTGGGGCACTGTCATACTTACGTGGCACACCCCCATCCACTAAGAAGGCATGACACACTATAACAGTTAGAGAAAGGTGGCCACCTTGGGATTCCCCAGAGATGTTCCTCTCTCAGGTGGCTTGGCCTCAACTACATGACACATTGTCCATCACAGGGAACATGCCGCCATCACTCATGAGAGGCGCCCCGTCTCATGCCATGTGGAAAAAGGTAAAGTCAGGATTGTCCCTGCAAATGCTCTGCCCTCACACAAGTGTGTCTCAGCACCTGTCTTAGGGACCACTCCTCCATAATTCATGACGGTCTCTGTCTGTTTAGGTCTCAGTTATGCTGTGTGGCTTTTCCTAGAGAGACGTGTAGAAACGCCCTGGATAGGACACCAAAGAATGGGTTCCACTCTGTTCTAGCTTAGTGCACAAGTGAGTTTATTGAGGTTTCTTATAGGAGAGTAGGTGAGCAGTCACAGGAGTAGATACACCTTAAAAGGTAGCTGTATCACTGAAAAGCCAACCCCCAGTATGGGTGACTACTCCAGAGAGCTGTGTCCCTGGAGCACCCTCTAGAACTTGCTGGCAGTTTGTTCTGTAGGAGAGTCTTGTACGTGACCTTAGGGAAGGGCCGTGTGAATATTAACTTCATGAGCTTTCTGTGTCTTCCTCCTCCCTCCAGGAAGGAAGTGTTTCAACTCAGAAGAAATGGGTACTTTTCCTAGTCAGGGTTATTGCTACAGCGAAACAGCATGACCAAAAACAAGTTGGGGAGGAAAGAGCTGATACTTCCACATCAGAGTCCATCACTGAAGGAAGTCAGGACAGAACTCAAGCAGGGCTGAAGTCTGGACACAAGAGCTGATGGAGAGGCCATGAAGGGGTGCTGCTTACTGGCTTGTTCATCATGGCTTTCTTAGCCTGCTTTCTTATAGAACCAGAACTACCATCACAGGAATGGCACCACTCACAATGGGCTGGGCCCACATCAGTCACTAAGAAAATACCCTACAGCTAGATCTATGGAGGCATTTTCTCAATTGAGGACCCCTCTTTTGTGTCAAGTCGACACAAAACTAGCCAGGTCAGCTACGCAGCAGGGATCCTATTAGAAATAGGATGTTTTCAGTGGTGACAAGAGTGAGGTGATCTAAAGACCAGAGCCCTTGGTGACAAGATGCAGAGAACACCAGGTGAGGACACAGAGGTTGGAGGGATGCCAAGGGAAGCCTGGAGCCACCAGAAATCAGAAAAGACTTGAAAAGGAATATAACATTATTGACACCTTGACATCTCACTTCTGGCCTCTAGTACTGGGGAAGAACATAATTCTGTTGTTTCATAAGTCCAGTCGGTGTTTGGTTATTTGTTTACACAAATCTCCAAGACCTTTGTTTGCAACCTGCAGACTCTGGGCACCCTAGGCCCTCTGCCTGCACAGGTCTCAGCACGGGCATGTCTCTCTACAGATGCTTCCCCTCAAAAGGGTAATAACTGAAGGAAGAGGACTGTCCCACCAGGGGACACACAGAACCATGTGGCTGGGGTGCTCAGGCTGTGTGCAGCGCCTCCACTGGGGAGGTGTGGGGCGTTTACCCAACCACCCCCACAGTTCCCCAGAGTTTTCTTGAGTGCGAGCAGCAGGAAATATTAGATAGAAGGATTTATTGCGGAGAGTATCGCAGAGATAAACAGATAGAAAATAAAGGATAGCCTCGAGAGGGCCTGGAACCTATTCCAACGGGCCCCGACTGTCTCTGCCCCAGGGTTTTTATAGAGACGCCAAGGGGTGGAGCAAGAGACCTCCTCCCCCAGCACAGCCAAGTGCAGACCATCCCAGACACCTGCACTTAGGCCCGTGGTCTAATCATCCTCTATTCGGACCTGCTGGGTAAAGCCACGAGGAACCCGAGAACGGGCTCCCACAGGGAGGGAAACTCAAACCTGGGGTAAAAGGACAGCATTCTATCATGGGGTGAGCCAGTCTGCCAGGATCCAAGTGGTGGTCCTGCTGCAAGCAGGGGTGGACCCTGTGAGCTGACAGCCCAGGCACTATCTACACAAGACAGCAGCTGTGGTGCCTGGGTTGACCTCTGCCAAAAGAAGTCTGATACATGCATCATAGCTCAACCTCATGCCCCCTCACACCCAGAACAGGAAGCACATGAGCTGCCATTTTGGAAGCCACTTTCCAGGAACTTCTATCAATAGTGGCACAAGTAGATCAACTTGAAATGAAAACAAACAAGATTTCTTTAGGGTAAATGGCACAAACAGGAACCAGGAAGTGACCACATGCAGCTTCACACCTGACCTTGGGCAGGGATATAAAGGGCCCAGGCTCAGGAAGCTCCACATCTGCACACTTCCCTCTCTATCTGCTCCTCTAACCTACTCCATCTTCAACCAAACACCAGAACCATGAGCTGCTGTGGCTGTTCAGGAGGCTGTGGCTCCAGCTGTGGGGGCTGTGGCTCCAGCTGTGGGGGCTGTGGCTCCAGCTGCTGTAAGCCTGTGTGCTGCTGCAAGCCTGTGTGCTGCTGTGTGCCTGCCTGTTCCTGCTCCAGCTGTGGGGGCTGCAAGGGAGGCTGTGGTTCCTGTGGGGGCTGCAAGGGAGGCTGTGGCTCCTGTGGAGGCTGCAAGGGAGGCTGTGGTTCCTGTGGGAGCTGCAAGGGAGGCTGTGGTTCCTGTGGGGGCTGCAAGGGAGGCTGTGGTTCCTGTGGGGGCTGTGGCTCCTGTGGGGGCTGCAAGGGAGGCTGTGGTTCCTGTGGTGGCTGTGGCTCCTGTGGGGGCTGCAAGTCCAGCTGCTGCCAGTCCAGCTGTTGCAAGCCCTGCTGCTGTCAGTCCAGCTGTTGCAAGCCCTGCTGCTGTCAGTCCAGCTGTTGCAAGCCCTGCTGCTGTCAGTCCAGCTGCTGTAAGCCCTGCTGCTGTCAGTCCAGCTGTTGCAAGCCCTGCTGCTGTCAGTCCAGCTGTTGCAAGCCCTGCTGCTGCCAGTCCAGCTGTTGCAAGCCCTGCTGCTGTCAGTCCAGCTGCTGCAAGCCCTGCTGCTGTCAGTCCAGCTGCTGCAAGCCCTGCTGCTGCCAATCCAGCTGCTGTGGCCCTGTGTGCTGCCAGTGCAAGATCTGAGACTTTCCAAGAAGTAGCTGTACCTATTCCTTAACCCCTTGAAACCTACCCTCTTTGGAAGCTGGGTGGCTATAGTTCTCATGCTCAAGGCTTCCTTCTCCAGCCATTGATAGGAAGAAACAAGTCACTGACATGATGCTTCCCTTATAGGTTCAAGTATAACTTAGTACCCCTAGATTCTTTAACCTCTCTTTCCCACATTCCCTAATATGTCTAGCCAGGCTTTGCCAGCATCCAAAATGATTCTGTGAAGATCTAAAATGTATCCAAGAGCTTCAAATAAATCCTCTCCCCACCGGCCTCAGTCTCAGAGTGTTCTGTCTCATTGTTAAAGTGATCATCTTCCCTAGATCCCCTTCCCTAATAGATTGCCGAGCTGTCATTCATAAAACGTGTTATACTAATGTGTGATGCATGAGGAGTGAATGGATGTATGGGTGAGTCACAGCTCCTAAAGTGTGAAGGGCATCAGAACAGGATTCAGAGGTGGCTGATTTTCCCCACAATGGGTAAGTCTATCAGTGGAATGTTATGCCCAGATTGGGACCCCAAAGATACCACCACAGACCTTAGGTACAGAATACAAAAGCAAGGTTTATTTCTATTTACGAGCTGCGGGCAGGAAAGCTCGATCCAAAGCACTCACTCATAGTAACCGTGAGGCCAGGAGGAACTTGCTTTTTCTTTGTGTGGCTAGCTTTTTAAAGGCAAAATCCACAAGCCCTTCAGGGGGGTTGGGGGAGTTTTGCACGGGTACAACTCAGATTGGTTTATTTTTATCTCTGTTCTCTTTTAATTGGGTGAGGGTATGTAACCTTTGAATTTACTGGTTGGTGGTTACAATTTATTACTTTGGGGGCAGTCAGCACAAGTCCCAGGCTTTGCCCTTGAGCCACCATGGGGCTGGCTGGCCAAGCACGTACTACACATAACTCTAAGTTTGTGAGGGGCCCCAGAGAGTAAACATCTGGCTGAACTTTGAGCAGTCAGAGTACGTGCAGAAAGGGAGCTACTGCAAGGACTATGTCTTTTGTTCATGGCCCTCCCAGAAACTGCTTGCTCAAGTCTCAGGAAACTGAAATTGAGGCCTGATCTCTGAGAGAAGACTGAGCAGCCTGTTATGGCATCTGCTTGGTCCTTTCAGAAGAAGTTCTTTGCATCAGACCGTGTTGAGAAGGGAGTCTAATTGGTTTGTGTGCCCATATATGCACCAGAGTAGGGGTTAGACTCAGGAAAGGAAGATGTGGGACTGAAATCACCTGCTTTGCTGAGAGGCTCAGGGAAGCAAAAATGAAATTGTGTCACATCAGAAGGCATCTGGAGAATGAGATTTGAGGAGGTTCTGTGGCAGTTTGAAGGCCGAGGTCCCCCATGGGCTCAGATGTTTGAATGTTTAGTCCCCGGTTGTGGCACTGTTTGGGGGAGGCTTAGGATATGTGACCTTGCTGGAGGAAGTATGCCATTGGGGGAGTGAGCTTTGAAGTTTTAAAGCCTCAGCCAATTACCGTTTGTGTCTCAAGATGTAAGCTCTCAGCTTCCTGTTCCAGCCTGCTGTTTGCTGCCATGCCTCTCCATCATGATACTCTCATCCCTCTAGAACTGTGAGCCTAAATAAACCCTTCCTTCTAGAAGTTGCCTTGGCCATGTGTTATCACAGCAACAGCCAAGTAACTCATACAGACACCCAGAACTATCAGTCATTAGGGCAATGTAAATCAAAACCACAGTGAGAGGCTGGCTAGTTCTCACCTCCTCAGATGACAGCTAGCAAAACAAAAAGATGTCAAGCGTTGCTGTGGAGAAGTCAGAGCCCTGTGCATGGCTGGTGAGAATGAAAAGCCATGCAGCCACTTCAAAGAACAGTCTGGCTTTTTCCAAATGTTAAATTCAGAACTTAACTGCATGATCCAGTGATTTGACTCTTGGGAGTTTACCAAAGAGAGTGGAAAATACACATCACATAAGAACTCACATGGTGGGGCTAGAGAGATGGTCCAGAGGGTAAGAGTGTGTCCTTCTGCTGCAGAAGACCCAGCACCCACATTAGGCAGCTCATATTGGTCTGCAACTTCAATCCCAGGAGATCAAATACCCTTTTGGCCTCCATAGGCACCAGGCATACATGTGATGCAGATATACATGCAGGCAAAACACCCATACACATGAAAATTATTTTCAGTGGTAAAGAATGTTACAAAATGTGTGTTGTGGCCATTTATGTTTTCACTTGTATTTCAAGATAATGTTGTAAATAACGTTAACCAAGCATAAAGAAGGTACTGACTGTTAGGCTCCAGACTAAGCTACTGCAGCAGAAGTACCCACAGCAGCTTGCAGATGTTCACAATCCCCAACTAAGATGCTGTTTTTAACTTAACTAAAAGTCTCACAGATGCCAGGATTTCTCACTAGGGAAGTGAGTTTACATCAAAGAGGGGCTTTGGTGGCCACACCTCCTGCTCCCCATCCCCTTCCCTTCTTCCTATCTGTGAATCGGAGAGCTTGACTGCAGGCTTATGCTGTGAAAATTCCTCAGAGAGATGTAAGGAGAGAGCTCTCTCTATTCCTGCCTCATGAGCCCAGATTCTTCTCTTCAGAGCCCCCACCATGTTGTCTGTCTGGCCATGGCATTGGTAACTCTTCCAGTAAATTCCTTACCCACTAATCTGGCCCAGTGTCCTCTTAAACCTGCATCCAAGAACTTTCACTGACACTTAGAACATGATAGTGGCTATATTAGCAGGCCTTACTTAACTGGTCCACAAGCATTGATCAGGCTCGAGAGGAGGTTCTGTTTGCTAGGCACTTGAGAAGTCTTGATAGGGTCAGCATCATGGTCCAGCGTGAGATTGTTGGGGGTCAGCATCCCAAACACACAGCAAGAAAACTAAGACCAGACAGCCAGTCATTCTTCTTAGACTCATCTTAGACCCAAGGGGCTGAGGCAGAGGCAAGGGCAGGGAAACTGCTGCCAGCAAATTGGACAGACGAGAAGAGTCAGAGACTCTCAACTCGTGGGGACAAAAACCTCAGTGGGAATCCCAGACAGGGCAGGGAAACCTGAACTGTATGGAGACGCTGCTGAGCTCAGTGAAGATGCTTCTGAGAAGTTAAAACCATCGAGAGGGTCAGGAGAGATGGTCAGAGCTAAGACCATTTGGTCCCCAGCACGTGCATTGGGTGCCTCATGGCAACCTGTAACTCCAGTTCCCAATGATCTAATACTCTGACCTCCTCAGGCACTTATGTTTCCATGCGCACACTCATGCACAAATTCACACACATACACATACATCTTGCAGACAACAGAAAGTCGGCTGAAACACTGGATGGTATCTTGAGCATAGGAAACCTCAAAGCCCGCTTCCACAGTGACACAGTTCCTCTAGCAAGGCCATACCCACTCCAACAAGGCCACACCTCCTAATAGTGCCATTCCTTATGAGACTATGGGGGCAATTACTTTCAAATTACCACAATAATTAAAAATAATAAAAATAAACGTTTAAAAAAACCAACTATAGAGAGGTCCAGTATTGGTGATCTTTATGAGTTTATAAGTTTTGCCTTCTAAATCACATCTAAGTCCTCACAATAAATATCAGAGAATATTCTATCCCTCCAGGTGACCAAGCATTTGCCACTTTGGCAAAAGCTGGTGGCTTCTAGATTCAGGCATAAGGCTGTAGGCCTAGTGTCTTAGGGTTTCTATTGCTGTGATGAAACACCATGACCAAAAAGAAAGTTGGGGAGAAAGAGTTTAATAGGCTTACACTTTAGCATCGCTGTTCATCACTGAAGGAAGTCAAGGCAGGAACTCAAACAGGGCAGGATCCTGGAGGCAGGAGCTGGTGCAGAGGCCATGGAGGGGTGCTGCTTACTGGCTTGTTTCCCATAGCTTGCTTAGCCCACCTTCTTATAGAACCCAGAACCAGCAGCCCATAGATGGGCCTTCCCCCATTGATCACTAAATGAGAAAATGCCTCACAGCTGAATCTCAAAGCATTTCCTCGACTGAGGCCCCTTCCTCTGATGACTAACTTTGTCAAGTTGGCATACAAAACCAGCCAGTACACCTAGTGGACACAATACTCCAGCCTAGACAGAAGCCAGCTCATAGGCCTGAACCTTTGATCAAAGGGGAAACTGAGCCCTGGAGGAAACACCTGGCTGCACACGGACCAGCAGGAGCTAGTGTATGAGGGCTCTTGACCCAAAGTGACACCATCTTAGGGCCAGCGAGAAACAGACATTTCCTAATGCGGTAGCTCCCTCCTTCCAGCACCCAGACAGCACAGAGGCTGAGCTGCCACGTGTCTAGCAAGGAATGGTGGAGAGTGGCGTAAATACCTCCTGGTGCCTACAAGCACTTCACTGGGGCTCCTGCCCCTTACTCCACATGCTGTAGCACACTCAGGTTGCTTAGGGACTTACAGGGTCAGGATAAGGTGATGATCAGAGGCCCTAGGGCTCTGCTTCCATGTCCCTGGGAAATGGAAACAACTCAGTCCACAGAGGATGGTGGGAGAAGCTGGAGAAACGTAAAACATTTCCTCATGACTACAGTGTTCATTTAAAAATTCTTTAAAATTCTTCAAATTTTTCACTTTAAAAGTGGCACAAACAGAAACCAGGAAGTGACCATGTGGCAGCCTCCCACCTGACCTGGGCAAGGATAGCAAGGCCCCAGGCTCAGGAGGCTCCACATCTACACACCTCCCCCTCCGCCTGCTCCTCTGACTTACTCCATCCCCAACCCCACACCAGAACCCTGAGCTGCTGTGGCTATTCCAGAGGCTGTGGCTCCAGCTGTGGGGGTTGTGGCTCCAGCTGCTGCAAGCCTGTGTGCTGCTGTGTGCCTGCTTGTTCCTGCTCCAGCTGTGGGGGATGCAAGGGTGGCTGTGGCTCCTGTGGGGGCTGCAAGCCCTGCTGCTCTCAGTCCAGCTGCTGCAAGCCCTGCTGCTGTCAGTCCAGCTGCTGTGTCCCTGTGTGCTGCCAGAGTTAAATCTGAGGCTCCTACATATGTCCCTAGTAGTCCAAGGCAAAGACCAATGCCCACATATCTGCCCTGCTGATGTCTGGATTGTGGAAATGGCATTGTTGGGATGAGGACCAGCTCTCCTGGGCTCTGTGAGAGCAATGCCCCCCCCCCAACACACATACACTCCTCACCAGACCTGTATATTCCTAAAGGCATTGAGCCATCTCTTTTCCTGCATCGCTCCTGTTTCTGGGATCCTTTACGTGCATCCTGTCTTCTTCATGTGGCCCTATAAGAGTCGCCTCACATCATCTACCATCAGGCTCTGTAATTCTCAGAGTTAATGAACACCCTCCTCACACAGTCTGTTTTCAACACAATTCTTTCCTTACTCTTTTTACGTTCATTGTCTCCACACCCCTTCTTTGAGGCTTCTCCTTCTGTGGACCTCCTGTATCACAGAGCACACCGTGAAGACAAGATAAAAAGACAGAGGACCCTGAGGAGACACGGAAGGGGAAAGAGCCTGTCTCTGGGGTCTGATTGAAGCCTCACCAGCTTGGAGTCAATAACCCTGACACAATTAACGTTTTCTGTGAAGGCTCCTAGCACAGGAACACATTCTTTTTACATAGAGATACTTTCAAATTAGAATGTTAAAACACCAATAAACCAGGCTTAAGGGACTGAGTACATATGGCTTGAGTGTGGCTTTACCTATTTCCCAGATGTTTTCTGAGAATCTCACAAGACTCTCTGCTTTTGTTTATAGAAAAACAACCCTAAGTTCCACACAAGCTTTTCCAATCTCCGGTGGTCCCTAATCAGCTATACCCTGTCAGGTGCACCATATGATCTCATTTCAATCCCTTCAGCAACCTTTTAAAGTTAATAACTCCAAAGCCCAAAAGAACCTTCTATTTGACTAAGACAATGACGTGGACTCTCCCTGCACAAGCTATCCCCATGCTCTTGCATGTGTCTTATTCTCTCCCCGAATGCCTCGCTTTCTATTAATCCCCAGGCTTAAATGTATGACAGAAACCTTTTCAAATAAACTTACCTCTTCTTCATGCAAACTCATCCTAAAATACCTCCTTTTGTACATAGGCAAAGACTTGGTTTTACGTGAGTGGAAGGCTCTAGAGAGCAAAGGGTCTTCTCGAGTGCCGGTGGCAGTTCTGGGCTGCACCTCCTGAGCTGCTCAGGGAAGGTAAAGCACCTGAAACTGTGGTGCAGGGGGCCACGTGGGCAACTGCCATGGGTGACATGACACCAGTTCTCGTGTGGTGGCAGCTGATATGCCCAGGTGACTTGATGTGGGATTGAGGCCACAGTGACCTGACAGGTGACAGATGGGGAAGGACATAAAGCAGACATTTCGGGAAGGGTGAGCTGGTGAAGTACCCCCCACCCAGCCTTCCCATTTCCTTTGTGTTTCTGACTGAGACACACCACATTCCAACTGCCCTACAGCCCTATAAGCTGCAGGTTTTCCCTACTGAGTTGTGCCCCAGTGGCTCTGGAACATTCCCAGGCCCTACTGGAGAGTTTAGGTTGTTGTCCCACATACAGAAAGATCAAATATTTCACTAGAAACTCACCCCATCCCAAGCCAGATTCCTGACACCCCCACTTGAGCTCTGGCTTCACCCCCTTTGGGTGACACACTGTGGGTAACCTTTCCTTACCCCTCATTGCCCGGTGTGCGGGTGGGTTTCCCTAATGAGTGCCTAGACTGGCCACCTTGGCCTCTAGAGTTTCTTTGGAGTCCCAGCCAGCTCCATCTTGGGAGGGTCTGTGGCTATCCATCAAGGGGACTCTGTCATAACTTTTAGGGTCACTCCACAGTGGGCTTGTCTGGACAGAACCGTGAGGGGATTAAAAAATGACTCAGGTCACTGCGTCTGGACGATGTTTTGCACAAACACCACAACACATGTTAATTGTTACAGCAAGTGATTTACAGCTTGTTTTACATTTAAAGGAATTTATGCTGTGGAGTCTTAATAAAACCCATAAAGAGACTGTTGAGATGGCTCTGTGGGTAAAGGCACCTGCTGCCAAGCCTGACAACACGAGTTGATGGACCTCCAAACCCGTGTGGTGGAAGGAAGGAACTGACTCCTGCCAGCTGCCCCCTGGCATCCTCACAGCCTCTGTGGGCATATGTGCACAGACACACACACATGAGCACACGTGATAATAAACTCTAACAAAAGAAGTAAACTCATAAGGAAGTTCACACTTTCCTGGATTGAGCCTGAAAGAATCTTCTCTCCAGAAATAGCCAGAGAAGGCATTTTCTTCCAGGCAGAAAAGGATGAGGCTTACTCGGTTACTCCTATTCAGGCTTGGTCAGGACCCTCACATGCCAGAGGGGTGTGTGTGTGTGTGTGTGTGTGTGTGTGTGTGTGTGTGTGTGTGTGCATCTGTGTGTGTGTCTGTCTGCGGGTGTGTCTGTCTGCGTGTCTGTGTGTCTGTGTGTCTGCGTGTCTGTGTGTCTGCGTGTCTGTGTGTCTGCGTGTCTGTGTGTCTGCTTCTGTGTGTCTGCGTCTGTGTGTCTGTGTGTCTGCATGTCTGTGTGTCTGCGTGTCTGTGTGCGTGTCTGTGTGTCTGCGTGTCTGTGTGTCTGCGTGTCTGTGTGTCTGCGTCTGTGTGTCTGCTTCTGTGTGTCTGTGTCTGTGTGTCTGGTGTGTATACAGACAATGGCTCTCAGACCAGCCTGTGTGGTGAAAATCTCTATGGCAGACTCACAGTTTGGTGGGGACCACAGTCCTTACCCCTAAACTCATAGGTGAAACTTGTCTGGAGTTTCACCTATGCACAAGGCAAGAATCAGTCTCAAACAGAGACACATGGAAAGTCAGGAGGCTGTGTAGAGGATGGCAGTATACCCTGCCTCCTCCACAGGCTAGTGCCAGCAATTGTACCATCTAGAGAATGATCCAGCAGACACATGAGCTGTAAACTGACAAGGCACCCAAGCCACAGCTCTGGCCAGAAAACTCTGGAGGGAGTCTGTGACCATGACGGCTGTCATGTATGTCCCCTTGCCTCCTCTAGGGAAAGCAGACTGCTGGTCAAGCCAAATGGAGAGAGCAGGACGACAGACACAGGTAGAGCCAGTGGTGTATAACTCCAATTCCTAAATGGTCTTAATAAAAAACCCAGAGCCTGATACTGGGGTAAATGCTGAAAGATCAGAGATACAAAGGAGCAGGCCACTGCCACATCTCACCTTGCCAACTCCTCAGCCTGAAAAGGCCTCAGCTGATAGGGCCTCTAGATGAGTGAGCTGCCTCAGCCAAAAAGGATTCCGTCAAAGAAGCTTCTAGCTGAAAGGGACGTTTCTGCCGAAAAGCCTTCAGTTCCCGTCTCCTCACGCCTTATATACCTTTCTCTGCCCAGCCATCGCTTCCTAGGATTAAAGGCCTGTGTGCTTCCCAGTACTGGGATTAAAGGGGGTGTGTCACCACAGCCTGGCTCTGGTTCTCTCCTAGACTGAGTCCATTTCATGTAGTCCAGGGTGGCTTTGAACTCACAGAGATCCAGATGGATCTCTGCCTCCTGAGTGCTAGGATTGAAGGTGTGTAGTAGGCCTCTATGTTTAATCTAGTGGCTTGTTCTGTTCTCTGTTCCTCAGGCAAATTTATTAGGGTCCACAATATATCAGCACAATGGCGTTGGCCACCAGAGCCTGTCTGCAGCCTGGGGGGTTTACAGCTTCTTTCTCTAGGCACTGGAAACATAGACAGGGCAGGTCGTGGATTCAAGAGCTGCCATACCAGGTCCCTGGAACCAGAATTGGTTTGGAGGGTGCGTATGCTGTTCAGAGGAGACATGGACATAACTGGGGTCACAAATTCTCAGCTTGGAGCTGAGGTGTATTAACTGAGCTTTCATACCGGATTTGGAGTCACCTAGGAAACACACTTCTAAGAGCATTTCTAGAGTGACTTAATTGATAAGGGAAGACCCATCTTGAGTGTGGGTGGCACCATCCCATGAGCTAGGGTCCCAAAGAGGAAAAAAAAAAAAGGTAAAAGGGAGAAAGCCAGCTGAGCACAGTATTCATCTGCTTCCTGACTATGGATGCAGTGTGACCAGCATCGCAAAGTTCCTGCCGCCATGCCTTCCCTACCATAACGATGGACATTATCCTCAAACAGTGAACCAAAATAAGCTCTTCCTCCCTCCACTTGCTTTTGTCTGGTGTTTCATCACAGCAGTGAGAAAAGCAACGGATGTAAGAAGTATATCCTCTAGCTCACCAGCCACCCGAATACCCCCGTCCCAAGGCGAAGCAGGGCCAACACCCCTCCAACACGACCTTTCAATACTTCACCTGGCAAAATCAATCCAAAGCACACCTGGGCCCAGAGGCACCCACTCCCTGTACAGTTCCCTCAGAGAAAATGAGACTAGTCTTGAGAGGGGAGATGTGCACCCAGGTGTTGCTCTTCTCATCAGCTAGAGTCCCAGGAGAAGGAACAGGAAAGGATGGCCATGGGAAGAACAGACTACTCCATCTTTGGAGATGGAACACAGCAGGTGAAGTTTATGGCCCATGGGGCTGCCCTACAGGGTGAGCTAGACACATGTACATTTATGTGGAGGCCAGAGGCCTTCCTTGGGAACTATCTGCTTTGTTTTTGAGACAGGAACTCTCACTGGCCTGGAGCCCACAAATTCAACTAAACTGCCCAGTGAGCCCCAGTGACCCTCTGGGTCTGCCTTCAAGAGCTTGGAACCCAGCTTTTAATGTGGGTTCTCGTGGCACGACTCTGGTCCTTCTGTGTGTGCTGTAAGCACTTTACAAGTCAAGCCCTCCCCTCAGCTCCAGATGGATGTCTTCCAAAAGTACTTCTGCCACTGATAGTGACAAGGTGCCCAGGGTTGTGACAGCCACAGGGTGGTCACGATACAATGCATTCTGCAGAGTTCTACTCAGGTCACAGGCTTTGAAAAGGACAGGACCTGAGTTTGTGTCTGGGACTGACTTCTGACTAATGTAAGTTATTATATATGGCATGTCCTCAAATTTGACAATAATCCTAAAACTTCAGTTATCAATAATGAAAAATAAAACTGAAAAAAAATCTCTATATACTGTTAATAATGTTTTAAAAAATACAACTTTGGAGGGTAGGGAGGTGACTCCATCAGTAAAGTCCTTGGGCTGCAAGCATGAGGACCTGAGTTTGATCCTCAGGACTTAAATTAAAAAAAAAAAAAATGAGCATGATGTAATCCTGGCACAGGAGAGGTGGCATGTTAGTTAGGGGTTGTTTGTTTGTTTGTTTTTTATTGCTGTGAAGAGACACCATGACCACAGCAACTCTTACAAAGGAAAAATTTAACTGAGGTGATGGCTTACAGTTTCAGAGTTTCAGTCCATTATCATCATGACAGGGAGCGTGATGACATGCAGGCAGATGTGGTGCTGGCTACATCTTGACCAGAAGACAGCAGGAAGTCGGTGGACAGTCACACTGAGTGAAGCTTGAGAAAAGAGACCTCAAAGCCCACCCCCACAGTGACACACTTCCTCCAACAAGACCACACCTCCCAATAGTGCCACTCCCTTTGGGGGCCATTTTCTTCCAAACCACCACAGGTTGAGACAAGCATATTCCAGGGGCTTATTGGCCAACCATCTTAGCCAAGTAGGAACCTGCCATGTAGCAAGTCCTGGGCTAGCAGAAGACCTTGGGTCCCATTTCATATTTGTTACTGTGACAAAATACCCTGACAACAAGTGACATAGCAGAGAAAGGGTTTATTTTAGCTCACACTTCCAGGTTACAGTCCGTCACTATAGGGAAGTCACAGGAACAGGTGTTTACAACAACTAGTCACATCACGCCCACAATCAAGAACAGAGAGAAATTAACCCCTTCATACCTGCTTGCTTACTTGTGCTCAGCTTGCCTTCTCTGTTCTTTCTAAGAATGTTTTAAAATTGTATTTATTCGCGTGTCTGTGTGAATGTGTCTATGTGAGTGTATGTACAGCACCCATAAGCCAGAAGAGGGTGTGAGATCCCTTGGAGCTGGATTTACAGGCCACTAACGTGGGTGTTGGGATCCAAACTTAGGTTCCCATGACTGAGCAGCAGGAAATCTTACCCACTAAGCCATCTCTCCAACACCTCTGTTTCTACACTCTTACACAATTCAGGACCCTCTACCTAGGGAATGGTAACTGTCCACAGTGGGCTGAGTCAATTAACTTAATTAAGAAAAAAAAAGTGTTAAGAGCCTAAGGAATGACACCTGAGATTGTCCTCTGGCCTCTTACACACACGCACACGTGTGCAGATGCGCACACATACACACATACTCACATGCACACACACATTCATACACTTATATACACTTACACACATACACACACACTTCACGGAGCTGTGTTCAAAGACATACTGAATTGTGCCGTCATTCTCAACAGTCTAGTGCAGCTCCACTAGAGAGAAGCAGTCAGTTCCCCCCCCCTCCCCCGGTCTGCCCTGGTGAGAGCTGGGAAGAACTTGCAGAGGTGCAGTGCACTGGGAGAACTGCACAGCCATGGCCTAGGCATGGGGAGGGCTGATGCCAGCCAAGACTGAAGGCTACAGAGCATGCCGGGGACTCATAATGCATGCACAGCTCCCACACCAAGGCAGTGCTGAGGTTAACCTCACTGGACAAGGAAGGAGAGTGGGCACAGGACTGAAAACATAGGTGGCCCTAGAAAAGAGGTCAACACAGTGAGATATTCTTATTTTTTTTAAAAAAAAATGGGACCACTTCTTGTCTAATATTCTACTTTTATTTAACTAAGTTTTCATTCATAACATCGAAACATTAAAATTAAACAATGGGATAACTTTCACAGGAGAAATCAGGGAAATCACAGAGAGACACCTTGATCCATCATGACTCGTGATCAAACATGACCAGCTTTAAAGACAATGAGTAACACACCACCGCCACCCCCCAAGACAGGAAAAAGCAACACAGGGAAGGAGCTAAATTTAGAAAACCAGGGCAGTGTATGCTGGATTGGAACTAACAGGGTCCCATGGCTCTGGAAACAAACAAACACCAGCTTCGGAGAAAGGGTACAAGCAGGAACCAGGAAGTGACCCTGCACAACTTCACACCTGACCTGGGTAGGGATATAAAAGCCCCAGGCTCAGGAGTCTCCACATCTGCACACCTCCCTCTCCATCAGACCTACTCTGACCTACTCCATCCTCAACCAAACACCAGAACCATGAGCTGCTGTGGCTGTTCAGGAGGCTGTGGCTCCAGCTGTGGAGGCTGTGGCTCCAGCTGTGGAGGCTGTGGCTCCAGCTGCTGTAAGCCTGTGTGCTGCTGCAAGCCCGTGTGCTGCTGTGTGCCTGCCTGTTCCTGCTCCAGCTGTGGGGGCTGCAAGGGAGGCTGTGGCTCCTGTGGGGGCTGCAAGGGAGGCTGTGGCTCCTGTGGGGGCTGCAAGGGAGGCTGTGGTTCCTGTGGGGGCTGCAAGGGAGGCTGTGGCTCCTGTGGGGGCTGCAAGGGAGGCTGTGGTTCCTGTGGGGGCTGCAAGGGAGGCTGTAGCTCCTGTGGGGGTTGTAGCTCCTGTGGTTGTTGCCAATCTTGCTGCTGCAAGCCCTGCTGCTGTCAATCCAGCTGCTGCAAGCCCTGTTGCTGTCAATCCAGCTGCTGCAAGCCCTGCTGCTGCCAGTCCAGCTGCTGCAAGCCCTGCTGCTGCCAGTCCAGCTGCTGCAAGCCCTGCTGCTGTCAGTCCAGCTGCTGCAAGCCCTGCTGTTGTCAGTCCAGCTGCTGCAAGCCCTGCTGCTGTGAGTCCAGCTGCTGCGGGCCTGTGTGCTGCCAGTGTAAGATCTGAGTGGCTTATCACAGACTCCAAAAGACTCCAGCACATCGTGTATCATGTGCAAGTACTCAATGCTCTAAGCCAAAGCCTCACCTCCCAGTTCTAAACTCATTCTCTGAGAAATGAAGGCTCCACTGCAGGCCACAGCCGTGGCTTCCCAGATTCCGAAGACCTCCTCTTGCCTGTCACCCCACTCTCAAATCTGCTGACTCATTTGCTTTGGGCAAGATGCCCATCTCCACCTCCACACATAGCATAGGATTTAACTGAGCCTGTTCAATCCCCGGGTTAGTTACTGGTACCCTGGAATAACTGCCACCCTGCCATCATCCTTGTGTCTGGCCTGTGCTATCTGCCAAAAGGAAGCACACTCACAAATGAATGAATGAGTAAATAAATAATAAATAAATCTTAACCCCCATGCTTAAAAATCTATGTTTAAAATGTCTTTTAATAAGTCGTGCATTCGTTTTAAGAAGCCTACACTCACATTCGTGTGTGTGTGTGTGTGTGTGTGTGTGTGTGTTTTAAATCTTTATGTGTGCATGTTTGCATGTGATTGCAGGTACATGTACCACAGCAGGTGTGTGGTGGTAAGAGGACAGCCTCAGAGGACAGCCTCGGGCATTGGTCCTTTTTATCTTCCACCTTATTTGACACAGGGTCTCTTGTTTGTGGATGCCAAGCTGGATGGCCCATAAGGTTTTGGGGATTCTCATGTTTCCGCTTCACATCTTGCCATAGGAATAACTTGGATCACAGATGCTTGCTACCATATCTGGCTTTATGTGGGTCTGGAGATTCAAACTTAGATTCTCATCCTTGTACAGCAAATGCTTTGCCCACTGAGCCATCCCCACCCCCATGCGCCGCAAGCCTGTGGATGTGGTTTCTTTTCCTAAATGTCTTTCTTTCTATTTTTAATAAAACCCTGACTTTTATTCGTAGTGGCTAGTCCTAAAATTCTTTTCTGCTTTGAAATAAAAAAATCCTGGGTTTGCCTGAGCCAAGTACCCTAAAGCATTAAAAGAACTCAACTTGGGCTGCTGGGGTGACCGTACGGAGCTGTGCCTCTGCCGTCACCACCAACCCCTTGACCAGCCCAAGAGCCCTCAGCCCCAGTACAGCACCAGCTAGTGAGACAGAGCAGCAGGAAAGAGGCCTCTCTGATCCAACCCAAGTATCTCAGCTAGAAGACAACGTTGCTGACTTCTTTTTCTTTCTCTCTTATTCCATGCTGTTCCCACTTTTTCTTATTTTTAGTCTTTATTTCTTTTCATTTCTTTTCTCTTGCTCTTTCTCATACGGTTTCCTTTTTAAAATCTGGCTGTTTCTTTTTCCATTCCCCATACTTCCCTTTTATCTCACTTCAGTGTTTTATTATTGTTTTACCTTTATTAAACTTATATCTCTCAGTGTATTCTATATGTACATGCTTACTGTTAACAATACACCTGTTACTGCAGTTTTTGGGTTTTTGTCATTTTTTGTTTGTTTGTTTTGGGTTTTGTTTTTTCTTTGAGACAGGGTTTCTCTGTGTGGCCATGGCTGTCCTGGAATTCTCTCTGTAGACCAGGCTGTCCTCAAACTCACAGGGATCCACCTGCCTCTGCCTCTCTGCCTCTCTCTCTGCCTCTCTCTCTCTCTCTCTCTGCCTCTGCCTCTCTGCCTCTCTCTCTCTCTCTCTCTCTCTCTCTCTCTCTCTCTCTCTCTCTCTCTCGTGCTGCAATCAAAGGCATGTGCCACCACTACCCGGCTCTGCTAATTGCCTTTTACTGTATTCATGCATATGGTTTGATTTGATGGTGTGGCTGTAGCTTGATTTTTTTCTCCTGAGTGGTTCTGGGGTTGGGCCCTCAAGAGACTGCTGCTGACTAAAAGCACTCTTGTTTAAAAGTGGAAGAGGAACTAGAGGGATGTCAGTGGTTAAGAGCACCATCTTCTCTTCCGGGAGACCGGGGTTCAATTCCTGGCACTCACATGAGATCCACAACTGTCTCTAACTACAGAATCTAACTTTGAATTGGGGGATTCAAAGGTCTCTTCTGTCCTCAGGCACCAGACACACTCATGGTGCAGATACACATATGCACTCAAATCACCCATCCACATTAAAACAAATAATACAATAAAATAAATATAAGTGGAAAAGGTATCCATCCCTACAGAGGCACAAATCTCAACACAAAATGCAAGACCACAATGACTCTTCTTGAAGTTCATAAACCTTCAGAAACTGGATCCAATGATACCAACCAAAGTGGGCAAAATGTCAGGTGTCCTGGCTAGTTTTATGTCAACTTGACACAAGCTAGAGTCATTGTAAAGGAGGGAACTTGAATGAAGAAAATGCCTCTATAAGATCCAGTTATAGGACATCTTCTTAATTAGTGATTGATGAGGGAGGGCCCAGCAAGGTGTGGCACTGAGAGTCAAGTTAGCAAATGCCTGATTCCATACCGCCTATATCCTATCCTAGGCTGGCACACTCTGGACCTCTGCAGGAGGGTCGTCCCTTCTCCTAAACCCATCATCTCCTCCCCTTCTTTGGCTCAGAGCCAGCTGCTTCGCTCTCCTTGCATCCCCTCATCTGTGCTGGCACAGGGACCTGCCTCAGGACCTTTGCACCTGCTGTTCCTTTAGACCTCTCCTGCTAGGTCAGCTGTCCTCTCCTCAGATGACCTCTCCCCAGTGTGTAATAGCAGGCAGGTCTTATCTGTGTGGTAATTTCCTTACTGCCAGTCTGCCTTCGGCAGCTCCCTTAGCGAGTTAGCTGCTCAAGAGGTTGTGAGGGAAACTGAGGACAGGTCTTTCCTGGCAGAGGGGATGGCAAATGCAAGGGCCCCACCTAGTTGGGGAGACTGACTCACACTACACAGAGCTGCTGGGCCAGAGTCACCAGCAATACCAAGTGTCTCTAGAGCCTCAGTGCCCTCCCTTAACACTGGATGAGAATTGACCAGCCTTTCCTGGAAAACCTGGGGCAATGGGAGAGGGCAGTGGGCTGTGCCCTGAGGGGTATATGGTCATCTGCGGAAGTCAGGTGTGGTATCTGTTGTAATGTTCACTGGGGTGGTCAGTGTAGTGGTCACTACAGCGTCAGTTATAGTGTTCACTTTGATATAGTAAGTCAGTAGTCATTGTGGTGGAAGTCAGCCATAGCGGTTACTGTGCTGGTCCTTAAGGTGGGCAGCTGCAGTGGTCCCTGTGATGGTCAGTCATATGGTCATTGTGGTGGGCAGTTTTAGTGTTCATTGTAATGGTCAGCTGTGGTGGTCATTTAGATGGTCAGCTATGATGGCCAAGTGTGCTGGTCTTTGTGATGATCAGCAGTGGTCAGATGTTGTGTTCACTGTGTTAGTCACAGCTGGAGTGGTCACCTTTTTTTTTTTTTTTTTGGTTTTTCGAGACAGGGTTTCTCTGTGTAGCGTTGCACCTTTCCTGGGACTCACTTGGTAGCCCAGGCTGGCCTCGAACTCACAGAGATCCGCCTGGCTCTGCCTCCTGAGTGCTGGGATTAAAGGTGTGTGCCACCACCACTCAGCTGGAGTGGTCACCTTGGTAACCAGTTATAATGATCAGCTACAGTGTGTGATTTCAATTAGAATGGCCCCCATAGGTTCATATATTAGAATGCTTGGTCTCCAGTTGATAGAATTGTTAGGATTAGGAGGTGTGGTCTTGTTAGGGAAGATGTTTCACTGGGGATGGGCTTTGAGGTTTCAAAAGCCCGCTTCAGGCCCAGCGTCTCTCTTTCTCTCTGCCTCATGCCTGCAGGTCACATGTGAGCTCTCAGCGATAGCCCCAGTGCCACACTTGCCGGCCTCCATGTTCCCTGCCATGACTATCATAGACCCACCCTCTGAAACTGTAAGCAAGTTCCCAATTAAATGTCTTTTTTATCTATAAGTTGCTTTGGTTGTGGTGTTTTATGACAGCAACAGTAAAGTAACAGACAGGTAGATAAATGGATATAATGACGGCAGGTGTGGATGGACAGATGGATAGATAGATTGGATAGATGGACAGACAGGTAGATAGGAAGATGGACAGATGGATGGACAGACAAGACACATAGATAAATGGATATAATGACAGGCAGGTAATGGATGGGCAGATGGATAGATAGATTCTGGATAGATGGACATACAGGTAGATAGATAGATGGATGGACAGACAAGCAGAACAGCCAGTGTTTCTTTCTGTTTTAGACAAGGTCTCACTATGTAGCCCTGAAACTCGCTGTTTAGACCAGACTGGCCTGGAACTCAGAGATCCATCTTACTCAGCCTCCCAAGTGCTGCTGGGGTTAAAGGCGCACACCACACCAAGTGCCAATGTTACTTGAGTACTTTTGAGCTGGTGTTCCTATCACTCGCTTAATTTTAATAGTTTATGGTGATATTTTATTTGTACTGAAATGTGATTTTATTTGTATGTTAATAAATAAAGTTGTCTGGGGATCAGAGCTAATAGCAAGCCATAGCAGAAGTCTGGCAGTGTTAATCCCGATCACATGATAGGCAAATCTCTGTGTGTTCAAGGATACCACCAGCATGGGACACACACCTTTAATCTCAATACCAACCACAGAAGATCTGGAGGTCTGTATAGATGGGCAGTGACAAGGAAGTCATGTGGTTGGGTTTACAACCAATGAGAAGGCAGAACAGAAAGTCTATAAGAAGACAGACACACATGTAACACGAATCTTAAAAGTTCTTATTAATAAAACAAACCTGAGGCCAGTTATTGGGGTCAATGCTGGTAGATCAGAGAGACAGAACAAGCCACAGCTACCTCACCTCACCGGATCCTCAGCTGGTCTTGTTTCCTCAAACTGGAAGCCTCTGTATCCTCATAGCCAAATGGTTCTCAGTTGAACTGTTGCTCGAAAGCCTGAAAGCTTAACCAGCCAAAATGCTTAACCAGGCCAAATGCTAGTTTCTGGTCCTCATGCCTTATATACCTTTCTGCTTTCTACCATCACTCCCTGGGATTAAAGGCTTGCTTTCTGGGATTAAAGGCGTGATGAGTCACCATGCCTTTCTGTATCCTTGAACACATGGATTTCTGCCTCTGGAATGCTAGGATTAAAGGCGTGTGCTACCACTGCCTATCCTTTATGTTTAATATTGTGGCTGCTCTGTCTCTGACCCCAGATAAGTTTATTAGCATGCACAATATTTGGGGGAATACAATACCACATTTCCTCTCTTTTTGTCTAAAATTTAAAAAAGCTTATAACTAATACAAGAAAAATTATATCCAGTAAGTATATACAATATACACAGTCAAGATTACATTAACGATGTCTAGTCCATTAACATTTGACAGATTCAGATAAAAACTCCATTATATATATTAACAATGTCTAGTCCAGTAACATCTGATAAACTCAGTGGTAGCACACGCCTTTAATCCTAGCACACACAGGAAGTAGTTCTCTGGCTGAGGAGGACCGCAGCAGCAGTGAAGGGTAAGGTTTTTAGCTCTTAGCTATTGCTCTGAACTCTTGGGCTTTCAACTCTGCAATCGGCTTTGTTTCTTATTTTAAAAGACGGTTACATCTACAATAGATGATGGCAATGGCATCCATTTTGCAAATGGGGAAACTGTGACTCAAAGAGGACAAGACCTGACTCCATGTCCCCAAATCAGGAGGTAGTAGAGCCAGGATTAAGTCTAGGATGACTCATTAGTAATTTAATTAGTCATTTAAGACAATGACTAATAAGGCTTCTTTACCATCGCACAGGGAGAAGCAAGAACAGGCAGTTTGGAGTCTGTCCTAGTCAGGGTTCCTACTGCTAAGATGAAACACCATGACCAAAGGCAAATTGGTGAGAAAAGGGTTTATTTGACTTTCATGTTATTGAAGAAAGTCAGGACAAGAACTCAAACAGGACAGGATCCTGGAGACAGGAGTTGATGCAGCGGCCATGGAGGGATGCTGCTTACTGGCTTGATCCCCATGATTTGTTCAGCCTGCTTCCAAATAGAACCCACGGACCACCAGCCCAGGGACAGAACCACCCACAATGGGCTGGGCCCTCCCCAGTCAATCACTAATTAAGAAAATGCCCTCCATCTGGATCTTATGGAGATATTTTCTCAATTAAGGTTCCTTCCTTTCACATAACTCTAGCCTGTGTCAAGTTAACATAAAACTAGCCAGCACAATTGACTCCTTGTCAACATGACCCACAAACACATTACTGTTAAGCCATAAACTTTCCATTCTTGTTCTCCCCCAAAATCACACATTAACATCAACATTATACTATAAACATTCCAAATTTTAAAAGTCCCACAGTCTTTAAAAATTCAGTCTCTTTAAAATAGCCAGTGTCTTTTAAAATCCAAAGTCATTTAAAATCCAGTCTCTCAATTGTGGGCTCTTATAAAATAAAAAATAAATTAAATACTTTCTCACTTCAAGAGAGAAGAACCAGGGCACAGTCACAACCTGAACCAAGCAAAACCAAACAGTAAAAATTACTCAATGCCCAATGTCTGGGATTCACTCACACTCTCCTGGGCTCCTTCAAAGGGCTTGGGTCACGTCTCTGGCTCTTCCCTCTGCAGCACACACAGCTTGTCTTCTGGGCTCTGGCTGGCTGGAAAATCTTCTGATTCTGCTGTTCTTGGTGACAAACTATTAGCCAAATGAGCTAAAAGACCTATAAAACTAGAAGTAAAATGAAGGCTATTAGAACATATACCACTGAAAATAAGAGGGTCATTAGGGAATAATTTGAAAGAAGTATATTACAAAATTTGGAAAATCTAGAAAAAATGGACAAATGTCTATACACATCTGGCCTACATATTTGAACTAAAGAAATGTAAAAAACTAAACTAAACTAAACACATCAATACAAGCAGCACCAAAATATGGTGATATTTTATTTGTACTGAAATGTGATTTTATTTGTATGTTAATACATAAAGTTGCCTGGGGGTCAGAGCTAATAGCAAGCCATAGCAGAGCTGGGCGTTCATGGCACACACCTTTAATCCCAGCACTTGGTAGGCAGAGCTAGGTAGATCTCTATGTGGTCAAGGATACAGCCAGCATTGGAGACACACGCCTTTAATCTCAATACCAACCGTAGAAGATCTGGAGGTCTGTACAAACAGGCAGTAACGAGGCAGTCATGTGGTTGGGTTTACAACCAACGAGAAGGCAGAACAGAAAGTCTATATAAAGACAAACACTCAAGAAGTAGGTCTCTCTTGGCTGAAGAGGCTAGCTGCAGCAGATGGGTAAGGCTCTTAGCTCTGATCTCTTGGCTTTCTTCTTTGCATTGGTTCTGTGTTTCTTATTTAATAAGACGGTTGGTTACATCTACACCAAAACCCTCCCAATAAAATGTTAGGAGTAGACAGGCTCACTGCTGAGCCTTAAAAATCAATGTTCTCACAGTATTACTAAAAGAGAAGGGGAGGGAATTCTGCCAGCTTATCCTACTAAGCCAGGATTACCCTGCTACCAAAATCAGATAAGATCACAACACAGAAAGAAAACTAAGGCCAGTCTCCTTGGTGATACAGACACAAAAAATCCTAAATAACGTTTCTGCAATAGCAATTCAGCTATACGTGTACAAGTTAGTACTGTTGTCAATTTGACACAAGCTAGAGTCATCTGGGAAGACGGAACCACAATTGAGGAACTGCTCCCATCAGATTGGCCTGTAAGCAAGTCTGTGGAGCCTTTTCTTGATTAACGGTTAATGTGGGAGGGGTTAGCCCACTGTGGGTGTATCAACCTGGGCAGCTAATCCTGAGTTGTGTAAGAAAGCAAGCTGAGGGATTGTGGATTTAGCTCAGTGGTAGAGCGCTTGCCTAACAAGCACAAGGCCCTGGGTTTGGTCCTCAGCTCCAGGGGGGGTGGCGGGAGACAAAATAAGAAAGCAAGCTGAGGGGCTGGAGAGATGGCTCAACAATTAAGAGCACTGACTTCTCTTCCAGAGGACTCAGGTTTGATTCCCAGCACCCACATGGTGGCTACAACTGTCTGTAACTACGGTTCCAAGAGATTCAACATCTTCTTCTGGTCTCTGTAGGCACTGCACACATGTGGTGCACAAACATACATACAAGCAAAACACCCATACACATAAAATAAAAACAAATAAGTCTTTCAAAAAATTAAATGACTGAAAATATCCTTTCTGGCAATCAGGACACACAATGCAGAGAGAGAGAGAGAAACAGACAAGGGAAAAGAAAGAAAGAAGGAAAGAGGGAAAGAAGGAAGGAAGGAAGGAAGGAAGGAAGGGAGGGAGGGAGGGAGGGAGGGAGGAAGGAAGGAAGGAAGGAAGGAAGGAAGGAAGGAAGGAAGGAAGCTTGGCAAGCCACAGAGAGTCATTCTTCCATGGTCTTTGATTCAGTTCCTGCTTCTAGGTTCCTACCTTAAATTCCTGCCTTAAATAATGTGGAAATGTAAGCTACATTAACTCTTCCCTTCTACAAGTTGCTTTTGGTCAGTATTTTATCACAGATAACGGAAAACAAACAAGGACAACAGATTTTAAAAATCATATACCACAGACCAGCAAGATATCTTCCCAGTAAAGGCCAAGTCTGATGAACTGAGTTTGATCCCTGGGAACCCACCTGGTAGAAGGGCAGAACTGACTCCTTCAAGCCGTCTTCTGACCGCCATTTCTGTGCCTTGGCACATGTGTAATAATTTTTAAGTAATTAATAATAGAAACTATAAGATTAGGCTCTGCATATAAAAATGTTGAGCTCTGAAAAGTTACACTGATCACGTGAAACATTTAAGCTTTCCTTATAACTGAAAATAACTAGATTTCTTTTTTTTACACTTTTAATTTATTTTTATCTGTGCACACAAATGCCCACACATTTGTCTTTATGTGCACCACATGCAGGACCAGGCCCAAGGAGGTCAGAAGAGGACATCAGATCCCCTGGAACTAGAATAATAGGCTGTAGTGAACCACCATGTGGGGTCTGGGAACCAAATCCAGGTCCTCTGAAGAGCAGCCAGTGTTCTTAAGCACAAAGCTAACTCTCCAGCCCCAAAACTAGAATTTTAAATGGCAATACAAAAAGCCAAAATTTTGAGACCACCCTTTTAAAAATCCAACCAATTGCCAGGCGGTGGTGGCTCACACCTTTAATCCCAACACTCAGGAGGCAGAAGCAGGTGGATCTCTGTGAGTTCAAGACCAGCCTGGTCTACAGAGCAAGATCTAGGACAGGCACCAAAACTACAAAGAGAAACCCTGTCTTGAAAAAACAAAATAAATAAATAAACAAATCCAACCAATCATGATAAAGGAGAAAGTAAAACAACACTCTTTCTCTCAATATAAAATCGATACCTTCAGATGTGTCACTTAAATCTGTGATCAAGTGGCCAAAAAATACAGTGGGAGAAAGCTATAATGGGGTGGAATTTGGACCATTCAATAAAATAATATTGTTTTCGAGATTTGACGGTGTTCCCATTGTCAATCTCTTCTAATACCTAACTTTGCGATTGCTTTTATTACTCTAGTTAGTAAGTGTGCCTGTGCACAGGCACACCTTTATGAATTGAGAAAAATTGTCTCCAAAATCCCAGAAAAAAGTAAGTGGCTAACCTGGAGGTGAGACCAGATTCCACTTAAGCAGACTGCTTACTCAAAGTAACATGTGACACAGCACCCCCTCGTGGCGAACCACACAGAGCCCCAGGGGACCAAAGACTTGATTGAGAATGATAAGACATAAACCCTAAGACTTTTGACTGAGTAACTGCATTACTCTAGACTACAAAAACACCAGCCCCAGACATTTCACAACACAGAACGCCCTCAGACACAGACTGCCAGAGTCCACAGCTGTTCCAGGGACTAGGACATGATGGAAACTTCTAGAACTCCTGTACTGAGAGTCTCCACTGAGACCCATAAGCATTCAGCTGTAGTTGTTGTTTTTTACTCCTGGGCTCTTTACTCTTTAAGGGCCCCACCACCCAGCTCCCAAATAAACCACACACGGAGACTTTTTCTTACTTATAAATGCCTGGGCTTAACTTGGCTTGTTTCTTGCCAGCTTTTCTTTTCTTTTCTTTCTTTCTTCCTTCCTTCCTTCCTTCCTTTCTTTCTTTCTTTCTTTCTTTTTTTGAGGGGGGGGGTTGAGACAGGGTTTCTCTGTGTAGCTTTGTGCCTTTCCTAGAACTCGCTTTGGAGATCAGGCTGGCCTCGAACTCACAGAGATCCACCTGGCTCTGTCTCCCGAATGCTGGGATTAAAGGCGTGCGCCACCACCGCCCGGCGCCAGCTTTTCTTAAATCATCCCATCTACCTTTTGCCTCTGGGCTTCTACCTTTCTCTATTTCTGTATACTTCTTCACTTCTTACTCTGTGGCTTGCTGAGTGGCTGGCCCCTGGAGTCCTCCTCCTTATCCTGTTCCTCGATCTCCCTCTTCCCAAATTTCTCCTCCTATTTATTCTCTCTGCATGCCAGCACTGCCTATCTTTTTTTCTGCCTCCCTATCAGCCGTTCAGCTCTTTATTAGACCAATCAAGTGTTTTAGACAGGTAAAGTATCACAGCTTCACAGAGTTAAACAAATGCAACATAAAAGAATGCAACACATCTTTGCATCATTAAACAAATGTTCCACAGCATGAATGAATGTAACAAATCTTAAACTAATATTCCACAACCACAACATTCAGTCAGGTCAAAAGTCTCCAATGGAGACTGAAATGGTGCATATATCCAGGCTCTCCTCAGTTGCTGGGATTCCAAGTATCAGCCACCCCTTCCTTCCTTTCTCTTTTTTGAGAGTCAGTGGTCCTCCATCTCTCCTCCCAGTTTCCTCAGCAAGACCAAGTTAGTCATAAGCCAGATGGCTGCGCACACTAAGCCTTTCCCTGCTCCAGCCTCCTTGCCTGTTGCTGCCTCCTTGCGGAATATCTAATCAGACTCACAGAAGACTCCTTTCCTGGGCAGCCTTACCAAGTGCTTCTACCCTTACTTGTATGTACACATGTGTGCACGGGGGCACACACAAACACACCACTGGTGTTCAGGACTGCAGTGGGCCTTGCAGACTCAAGCCCCAGTCAACCTCAGATTTTGGAGCAGAGCCACAGACAACAACGTTGGTGCTAGAGAAGTGAGGTTTTGGTTTGTCTGACCTCACTGGGGTGGAGTGCAGTCTTTGAGATTCAATCACCCAGTCCCTTCCAGTTTGGACAAATTATTCCTGTTGAGGAGTGATTCTTCTGAACTGTACCAGCCAGCTTACAGTGCTCACTGGCCCCTTCCCTTCCTACCATGATGAACTGACCTGGAACACACCCCAGACTGCCCCTGGACATGGCCAGGAGCCCTGCAGCACCAAGGAGGTGTGCCTAGGATAGTGTCTAAACTACTGTGTGGGAGGGTCTGTAAGCAGCCCTGCAGCACCAAGGAGGTGTGCCTAGGATAGTGTCTAAACTACTGTGTGGGAGGGACTGTAAGCAGCCCTGCAGCACCAAGGAGGTGTGCCTAGGATAGTGTCTAAACTACTGTGTGGGAGGGACTGTAAGCAGCCCTGCAGCACCAAGGAGGTGTGCCTAGGATAGTGTCTAAACTACTGTGTGGGAGGGTCTGTAAGCAGCCCTGCAGCACCAAGGAGGTGTGCCTAGGATAGTGTCTAAACTACTGTGTGGGAGGGACTGTAAGCAGCCCTCGGTCCTCCCTGATCAAGGCAGAGATTGCAGGCATCATCTGCCCTCTAAATTTTATTATGTATCCATGGAGTCCAGCTCTGAGGTTCACCAGCCATAGACAGGCAGGATCTTCACAGGAGTACAGACAGAACTACACCCAGGCGAAAACAGGGGCCAAGCACCTATCAATGGCACCCTCTCCAAGGAGTCCCTGCAGAAGCTGCAGAGCAAGATCTGAAGAGGACAGAGGTCACCAGTGGCACATGTGACAGACCTGCACCTGAGACCCAGTCAACACAAGACAATCCCATTGGAATGAGCAGCAGAGGGAGAGGAGGAAACAGAGCTACAGCCAGGGAAGGACACAACAACAGGGAAGTGACCACGTGAAGCCTCATACTTGACCCTGGGTAGGGATATAAAGGCCCCAGGCTTAGGAGGCTCCACACTTGCACACTTCCCTCTACATTTTCTTCTCTAACCTACTCCATCCTCAACCAAACACCAGAACCATGAGCTGCTGTGGCTGTTCAGGAGGCTGTGGCTCCAGCTGTGGGGGTTGTGGCTCCAGCTGCTGCAAGCCTGTGTGCTGCTGCAAGCCTGTGTGCTGCTGTGTGCCTGTCTGTTCCTGCTCCAGCTGTGGAGGCTGCAAGGGAGGCTGTGGCTCCTGTGGGGGCTGCAAGGGAGGCTGTGGTTCCTGTGGGGGCTGCAAGGGAGGCTGTGGTTCCTGTGGGGGCTGCAAGGGAGGCTGTGGCTCCTGTGGGGGCTGCAAGGGAGGCTGTGGCTCCTGTGGGGGCTGCAAACCCTGTTGCTGCCAGTCCAGCTGCTGCAAGCCCTGCTGCTGTCAATCCAGCTGCTGCAAGCCCTGCTGTTCTTCAGGCTGTGGGTCTTCCTGCTGTCAGTCCAGCTGTTGCAAGCCCTGCTGTTCTTCAGGCTGTGGGTCTTCCTGCTGTCAGTCCAGCTGTTGCAAGCCCTGCTGCTGTCAATCCAGCTGCTGCAAGCCCTGCTGCTGTCAGTCCAGCTGCTGCAAGCCCTGCTGCTGTCAGTCCAGCTGCTGCAAGCCCTGCTGCTGCCAGTCCAGCTGTTGCAAGCCCTGCTGCTGTGAATCCAGCTGCTGCAAGCCCTGCTGCTGTGCCCCTGTGTGCTGTCAGTGCAAGATCTGAGGTACTGACCACAGGCTTCATGCAGTTTCCCTCAACCACAACTAGGGAGGCTTCTGGTTTCATTGTTCCCTGACCACTTCTTGATCCTGTGGTTCTCTGGCATCCTCTCTCAGCACCACATCTGTTTCATTCCCCTGGAGGAAGTATACATTCCAACCCTCAGGCATGTCCCTGCCCTATGCTAGTCCCTACTTCTGCTCTGGTCTACCTCTTCAACTCTTCTTATGGACACAACCACATCCCTGTGATCTGTTAAAAATGCCAGGGGGAACAACCCCCTGCCCTCACCCAGACTTATTCTTCCTACTTCTCTGACTGTCAGCTCTGCCCAGCAGGGCTTCCTTCCTGGGGCAGTGAGGGAGGTTCCCCTCTTTGTCTGTTAAAAATCGAATTAAACCCCAATTTTATAAAAAGCTCTTTGCTCACTACAGACAGTTCTGTTCATTGCATGTGTTCTTGTTTCTTTTCTGTTACTGTAATAAAACACTCTGACAAAAAGGAACTCAGAAAAGAATTTATTTGGCTTACACTTCTGGGTCACAGACCATCATTAAAGGAAGTGCAGGAACTTGAAGCAGAAACCATGGGGGAATGCTGCTCACTAGCTTCCCTATACAAGCCAGGACAGCCTGCCTAGGGAATGGTGCTGCCTATAATAGGCTGGGCCCTCCATCAACTAATAATCAAGATAATACCTCACAGACATGCCCACAGGCCAATCTCATCTGAGCAATCATTCTCAGGTGACTCTAGGCTGTGTTAGGTTGACAATTAAAGCTGACTATGACAGTGGGATTCTTTCTCAGCCCCTTTTGTTTACATCACCACACATTTCAGTGTTTGATTCACTCCAGGAAATCTATATCCAGTCAACAGGTGCATAGCACACACCACCCACATGTGTCCTCAGCCCAGAGACATCCAAATGCCCTCATATGATCTTAGTAGGTAATTGAGGTAACATTTTGTGATGTGGGATGTGTATGGCAAATGTGTTGCTAATTAGTCAATAAATAAAACACTGATTGGCTATTGGCTAGGCAGGAAGTGTAGACGGGACAAGGAGGAGAATAAAGCTGGGAAGTGGAAGGCTGAGTCAGAGAGACACTGCCAGCCACCACGATGACAAACAGCATGTGAAGATGCCAGTAAGCCACGAGCCATGTGGCAAGGTATAGATTTATAGAAATGGATTAATTTAAGCTGTAAGAACAGTTATCAAGAAGCCTGCCATGGCCATACAGTTTGTAACCAATACAAGTCTCTGTGTTTACTTGGTCGGGTCTGGGCGGCTGTGGGACTGGCAGGTGAGAGAGATTTGTCCTGACTGTGGGCCAGGCAGGAAAACTCTAGCTACAATTTTGGAAGGGGGAGATGGAATGGGAATGCTGGCTTGACTCAGGGCCCTAAGATTTAAGCCCTGGTTGCCTTGTTCCAGCAGATAGACCTGAGGCCTCTATGTTCTCTCACTGGCCTCAGTTTCCACAACTATACAACAGGGAGGTAGCAAGGTGAAGTCAGTCCCTGAATCTTTATACAGCCTCTGTGCTGCAAGAAGGAGCCCACAGGATTCCTTCACAGATGACTACCATGCAGATTTACTTCTTGGGGCTGATGGCACTTGGGACTACCAAGGTTCAGGTTCTTTGTCTCATCCAGGGCCCATAAAACTGTAGTCACAAGGACACATAGCGGTGACTCTTATATTTAAATAGAATCTAAGATACCCACCATCCAGATAATCCAATCCTAATCTGGATGCTGTCATGAATGTTGCCTACATTTAAGGTCCTGTGTTAGTCTGTTCCATGTTACTAGCACAAAATACTGGAGGCAGGCTAGCTTGACCAACAAGTGTTGACACATACTTTGGTTGCAGGACATGGAGAAATCAAGCTAGGACTCAGCTGGAAGTTTCCTCCTTGCTGGCTAGTCCTCATAGTACTAGATGGTGCTATGTAGGTTGCTAGGAGAGAATGGTCACCAATAGTTTTACCCTGATTTGAGCCTTATGTGCAATAGTACCAACCCACCAGCAAAGATGTATCTACTGGTGCAGTAGTGGCATGACTCATTGGAGGCAACCAACAGCCTCCTTTTTGAAATTAAGGTATACTACACAAGAAGATACTCACATCTGGTACTATAAATCTGGTCAAAAGCTCATAGTTGGGGGTGGGGGTTGGTCATAGGATCTTGTGTGGAAGCTGCTGCTATTGTTTTCCTACATGAACATAATGTATCCATCATATTGCCTTCTGAATGTGTTTATGCCCATAGATTAGCACTGCTGTCAGCTTTGGTCAGAGAAGCTTATTTTTGCAGAGACTCACAATTGGTCAAAGTTCTGGGGAATCAGTGACTGTTGAATGCTCAACCCTCAATGGGACATTTAGATTATCTCCTCAAAGGTTCAGAGGACATTGAGGAAGATGGGGCTGCCATGGGATGATCCTTCTGTATGCTGTGAATATGTATTACTCCCATTGGTTAATAATAAAGCTGTTTGGCCTATGGAAAGGCAGGATAAAGTTAGGCAGATCAAACTAAATACTGAGATGAAGAAGGGCAGAGTCAAGGGAGACATGAGCCAGATGCCCAAGAAGCAAGATGCCAGAGGACTGGTAAAGTCACAGCCCTGTGGCAATACATAGATTAATAGAAATGGGTTAATTTAAATGTAAGAGCTAGTTAGTAATAAGCCTGAGCCACTGGCCAAGCATTTATGATTAGTGTTAAGCCTCTGTGTAGTAATTTGGGAAGCAGTTGCTGGGTATTTCGGAACAGGCAAATGAGACAGAAAACTCCACCTCTGTTTACAGGGGACAGAAAGAATGCACTGGGAGGGGAAAGTGGTGTGGAATGCTGCTTCCATGTGTGATATGGCCATTGCACTTTTGAACCTTCAGCAGCTATGGTTAACTATATGAGACTTGAACATAATTGGGTCTGTCACCTCTGTCATGGGCAGAGGGGCTTATAAGATGCCATCCCCTCCTTGAGGACATATAAGCAATTAATGGTTGGTTGGAGGAGAGACATTTTCTTCAGTTGTGAGGCTACCAAGGTAAGGTGTCCATGCTCTTGTAAATAATCCCTCATCCATTCTCCTATAAGCAACCCTAAGTAAACTCATTGGGTCACCCAATATGAAAGTATAGGGGTAGATCACCACGAGTGTGAGGGGGATGGGACTACAAAGCAAGGAAAACAGACTTTATCAAGGAATAATGCTGATTGTCAATGTGGAAGATTTAGTGGAATCTGCAAAAATATACTAGAATTTAAAAATAAATGTAAGGTCAATTTACAGAAACCAATATTAGAAGCAAGAGAATGAGATAAAAAATGTGGTTTTACCCTCATAGCACTAGTGTGAAAAGCACATGAATAAATTTAACAAAATCTTCCATTTACCTGTGCAATAAATACTATAAAACAATGCTAAAATCAACACAAATAAAAGAAGATAGAGCCTATGACCATGGATCAGTATATCCAGTACTATGTATTCTCTCCAAATTGGCCTATAAATTTGGTGTCATCCCAATTAAAGGCCAAACAAATGTTTTCGTAAAATTTGTTAAATTGATGCAACCGCACAGGGAAGAAGGGAAGGCATTCCAACACATGAAACTAGATATTGGTTGCCCATGTGGGAAGCAACTCGGAAAAATAAAAATATGTTGAAGGCCTAGACATAATGCTAAACAATCTTTTGAAGAAAACTTGGGAGAAAAATCCTTACAGCTTGGAGGTAGCCTAAGGTTTCTTATATAGGATATAAAAAAGACTGTGCCAAGGGGCTGGAGACATGGCTTATCAATTAAGAGACCTGGATTCAATTGCCAGCACCCACACAGTTGCTGAAACTTTAGTTCAGGGGAGTCTAATGCCCCCTTCTGGCTTCTAAGGGCACTACACACATGTGCACAGACAAATATGCAGGCAAAACATCCATATACATGAAATAATAAAATATATTTTTTTAAAAAGACTGAGCCATAAAAATAGATAAATTATTTCTATGCTAGTCTGCTTTTCTGCTGCTGTGATAAACACCATGACCAAAAACAACCTGGGGAGTAAAGGGTTTATTTTATCTTACAGCTTGTAGTCCATCACGAAGGGAAATCAGAGTAGGAGCTCAGGGCAGGAACCTGGAGCCAGGAGCTGAAGCAAAGGCCATGAAGGAGTGCTGTTTACTGGTTTACTCTCATGGCTTGCTCAGCCTGCTTTCTTATGAAACGCAGGACTACCAGCCCAGTGATGGCACCACCCACAACAGGATGAATCTTCCCACAACAATTACCAAGAAAGAAAATGCTCCAAAGACATAACCACACAACAGTCTGACAGTCAATTCTTCAGTTGAGGTTCCCTTTTTCCAAGTATGTCAAGTTCACAGCTGAAGCTAACTATAATATTATCCAAATATTTTATTTAAAAAAGTATTCTTTAAACATAAAAAAGAAAGATCCAGTATATATATGAAAAGATATTTAGTATCAGTTACCATCAGTGAATTTAAAGCCATGAGACCCCACTGATACCTGCTAGAATTAGGAGGTTAAGAAAAATCACAATGGCAAATACTGACAAGGATGTGGGTCCACTGAAGCTCCACTCTCTGGCCGCTGTAGGGGTACAACCTACTGGAACACTGGAATTACTCTGACTATTCCATTACATGTATATTTACTAAAAGAAATGAGCGTATATAGCCACAAAGCAGATGTATATAGTAGTTTTATTAATTTGAAAAAAGTGGAGACAACCTAAATGTCAGTCAAGAGGTGAATGAGGAAATGCAGTCTACAGTGGAATATTACTCAGCAGTACAAAGAAAGAAATTATACATGCAAGCAGAGATTCATCTCTGAAGGGTTGTACTGAAGAAATGGATGTGGCAGGAAAGAACAGAGACACTGTGTGAGAGTCACTCAAGGTTAAGAGTTCTGTTCTGACAGGAAGAAAATCGACAGAGCCAAGGAGAGTGAGTGGTGGTGGTGAGAGAGGCATGGCCAACTGCACCAATGGAAGCAGTGCACATCCAATGATGGTGCACAGGATCAGTGGTCAGAACCAGACGGTGCGTGTCAAATGGAACAAATACCATCAGTTACACATCAAAGCCAGGGACAGAAAGAGATGGAGAGATAGATGACTGGTAGATGGAAGATGCATAGATATGTGATAGGTAGATGACAGATAGATAGATAGATAGATAGATAGATAGATAGATAGATAGATACATACATACATACATACATACATACATACATACATACATACACAGATACATAGATAATTATGATATGTAGATAAGATAGATGGATGGATAGGTGATAAATGATAGTCACTCCACATTATTAGATGCTCATGACAGCAACATTCCATCGCCAAATGTCAAACTCTGTATTTACTATCTGATGAACTACAGAACTACAGTACAACTATGGTACTTGTCTCAGAAACACATATCACCAATAATAGTGCTGGGAGTCCATCTCAATGTCACAGGCTGACATGTAGTTGTCAGTGGCTCCTCTGGAAACTCTGAAGGAAAGGCTATTCCTTGCTTCTTTCAGTTCCTCAGAGCTGCTGCTGGTCCTTGGTATGGGATCCCATCACTTTGGGTCTTCAAGTCTCTCTCTTTATCTACACAGCTTTGTCTTCCGTTGGTGTCAAAACTCTTTCTACTAAGAATGTACCTGAGTGCATGTGGATCCATCCAGATAACCTATGATCATCCCTCAGTGAAACATTCTCAGTTGTCACAGATCGATAAAGTCTCTAATTCCAAATGACATAATTTTTAGAGGTTCCATGAGAGGGTGTCATGTCTGGGGCCACTAATGATTCTAAAAAGTGAACCTAGGAAGAAAAGTCCAAATAGAACTTGTATAGAAGAATCTGGACATGATACTGTCACCCCCTAGTCACATGAAGTCAGCAAACAGCAGGTGACCATCTTCCAGGAGCATCTAGGAAGCAGACACCAAAGTTAACGTGAACAAGGAAGAGATCAAATTTGGAAACCTAAGAAAAACACTAGTGCATGCAGTCAGCAGAAAGTCAGGGAAATGGACACAACAAACAAAACTACAACATCAAGGAAATAGCCTGAAGGCACGAGGAAGTGACCAGGAGCCCAGCAACACCTGGGCAGGGATATAAAGGGCCCAGGCTCAGGAGGCTCCACATCTGCACACTTCCCTCTCTATCTGCTCCTCTAACCTACTCCATCCTCAACCAAACTCCAGAACCATGAGCTGCTGTGGCTGTTCAGGAGGCTGTGGCTCCAGCTGTGGGGGCTGTGGCTCCAGCTGTGGAGGCTGTGGCTCCAGCTGCTGCAAGCCTGTGTGCTGCTGCAAGCCTGTGTGCTGCTGTGTGCCTGCCTGTTCCTGCTCCAGCTGTGGGGGCTGCAAGGGAGGCTGTGGCTCCTGTGGGGGCTGCAAGGGAGGCTGTGGCTCCTGTGGGGGCTGCAAGGGAGGCTGTGGTTCCTGTGGAGGCTGCAAGGGAGGCTGTGGTTCCTGTGGAGGCTGCAAGGGAGGCTGTGGTTCCTGTGGGGGCTGCAAGGGAGGCTGTGGTTCCTGTGGGGGCTGTGGCTCCTGTGGGGGCTGCAAGGGAGGCTGTGGTTCCTGTGGTGGCTGTGGTTCCTGTGGGGGCTGCAAGGGAGGCTGTGGCTCCTGTGGGGGCTGCAAATCTAGCTGCTGCCAGTCCAGCTGCTGCAAGCCCTGCTGCTGTCAGTCCAGCTGCTGCAAACCCTGCTGCTGTCAGTCCAGCTGTTGCAAACCCTGCTGCTGTCAGTCCAGCTGCTGCAAACCCTGCTGCTGTGAGTGCAGCTGCTGCAAGCCTTGCTGCTGTCAGTCTAGCTGCTGCAAGCCTTGCTGCTGTCAGTCCAGCTGCTGCAAGCCCTGCTGCTGTCAGTCCAGCTGCTGTGCCCCTGTGTGTTGCCAGTGCAAGATCTGAGATATCAGACAATCTAGCTGTCAGCTGGGGTAGGGTAAGGTGGAGTTGGCTATTCTCATTGTTCACAGAGCACTCCCTCAGATATCATCTTCTGCCCCTGAGGTTCTCTTTCTCACAAATATGACTTTCTTTACAACTCAGCCACAGCTTTGTAGGAGGCTAGTGGCCATGGGACTTTCTGTTTCTTGGCCACTGTCCACTCCTCCCAGAAGATATGGACGCTAAGGGTCTGCAGCACCTGGTGAGGGACACATGTGTGTGACTTCTTAGCAGGAAAAAGAAATACACTGACCACATCACACTACTTCTTCCTGCCAACACAGTCCACAGTGGCTCCCCCTTCACACCCTTTTTATACCTGTCTCTTAGAACACAGTAATATTTTCCTTCAATAAAATCATCTCTGTTGCTGCAAAATAACAGTTCTTCCAGTGTCGTCCTTTCATTTTCTTCTCTGTGGACTAAGGAATGGCAAGGTCATCATCAGTGGGCTCCTGGGAGGCCCAGGAGAAGATCTCTGTGGAACTGGGAAGGGTGGTCACCAGGAGGGAGCGGTGCTTACCCAGCCTTTGATGCAGTGAGGTGCCTCTTCACAAGCAGGTAGGTGATGAGCATGGAAGAACATGGTCCCCCTCTATCTCAGATGGTTTCCAATGTTCTCCTGACAGGACTCCTTCGGGCACCATACCCCTGGACTGCAGGTCATATCTCTCCTTCAGTTTGCAGAGGAGATATGCAGGGTAGACATTATTCACCCCCAACTCTGAGGTTGAGACCTCCTATGGATGGCATGTCTGGGGTCTCCCATCACCCCACACCTCCACTTGAACCATCAAGTAGATGGTCCCTGTGGAACACTCCTTGATGATTCCTAGTGCCTCCTCCTCCAGAAGCACCCAGCCAGGAAATAGACAAGTGGGTGAGCCATGCTGACCATACTGTGCAGGAGACACAGGAGGTCAAAAGCCAGGCTCAGATTCCCTTCTGGAGTGTACAGGATAAGAACCAGGGACAGGGCTGGAGAGATAGCTTAGAGGTTAAGAGCACTGACTGCTCTTCCAGAGGTCCTGAGTTCAATTCCCAGCAACCACATGGTGGGTCACAACCATCTGTAATGAGATCTGGTGCCCTCTTCTAGCCTACAGTCACACATGCTGTATACATAATAAATAAATAAATCTAAAAAAAATTAAAAAAAAAAAAAAAGAACCAGGGACAGGCCCCAGAGGAGGAAAGTGATGGCCACAATGCAGACATTATGGTAGATCCTGGCCAGTTGGCACTGCTAGGGTTGGCACAGGCCATGGAGGGCCTGGATCAGGCTGGACACTCACATTCTAGAACAGGTCAACAGTTGCAATATCATAAGTCCTGTGTAAAATGGGTTGCAGGCTAGGCCCTCCACCCAGTAGGCACAGGCCTCAAGGCCTGCTTGTAGAGAAAGCACCAGGACCCAGCTCAGAGAACTGATCACCACAGATTGTTACATGGGGCAACAAGTGAAAAAGAGGATGCACAAAGAGTTCTCCGTGCTCATGGCTACCAGGAAACAGAGAGATGTGGTGATATGTGTTCCCCAAAATATTGTGCACCTTAATAAACTTATCTGGAGTCAGAGAACAGAACAGCCACTAGATACAGAGGCCAGAAAATGGTGGCACACATGCCTTTAATCCTAGCATTCCAGAGGCAGAGATCCAGCTGGATCTCTGGGAGTTCAAGGACACACTGGAAACAGCCAGGCATAGTGACACAAGCCTTTAATCCCAGGAAGTGATGGCAGAAAGCCAGAAAGGTATTTAAGGCGTGAGGACAAGGAACTAGAGCTGGTTAAGCTTTGAGGCTTTTAGGAACAGTTCAGCTGAGATCCATTCAGATGAGGACACAGAAGCTTCCAGTCTGAGGAAACAGAATCAGCTGAGGAATTGGCGAGGTGAGGAAGCTGTGGCTTGTTCTACTTCTCTGATCTTCCAGCATTCACCCCAATATCTGGCTCTGGGTTTGTTTTTATTAATAAGACCATTTAAGATTCATGCTACAGAGAGCCACTGTGTCAGAGAAAGAGGGGATTGGCTTCAGGGTCACAACAGCATGCCACACCACCTCATGATGGCGTCTAATCATGTCCTCCAGCAGGACCCTGATGGTGCAGGTGAGACTGAGGATGTCAGCAGTGGCCAGGCTGGGGACACAGGCCAAACAGAAACAGAGGAGCCAGCAGACTACACTGTTGCCTGCTACCCCAAAGAGGGCCACCATCACCATGAGACAAGACCACCTGCTCAAACTGCAACCACTCCAGCCCTTGACTATCCACCTCCACGAGTCCTGGTGTCTCTGTGTCACTGTCCAAGCCCATCTCCCAGGGGAGGGGAAGGATGAGCTCAGCCATATAGATACCCTGGCCATCTGGGCACATTTGTGGGGACACTACAGGTGCAGGACAGAAGAGGAACAGAAAATCTGTGGGAGACCGGCCCCTGCTTTCCAGATCCTCAGTTGTGTGCAACTGACTGGGTCTCTAGATGCTCATCTTCTTTGACAACCACAGCTAGTGCCCATCCCTGTAGCTATACCCTCTTTGGGCTGAATTAAAAGATAGACTTAAGGGCTGCTGAGATGTTTCAGTTGGCAAAGCACTTGAATTAAAACATAAGGACCTGAGTTCAATCCCCAGAACTCGTAAAAAAGGCAGGCTGTAGAAACAGCTCTGAGAGGGGCTGGAGAGATGGTTCAGTGGTTAAGAGCACTAGCTGTTCTTCCAGAGGTCCTGAGTTCAATTCCCAGCAACCACATGGTGGCTCAAAACCATCTGTAATGAGATCTGGTGTTCTCTTCTGGCCTGCATGCATACGTGCAGACAAAACACCGTGTACATAATAAATAAATCTTAAAGTAAATAAATAAAGCAGCTCTGAGATTAGAGTACTTGCTGCCCTTTTGGGGGCGTGGATTCTGAGACAGGGTTCTGCTGTGGGATGGTCTGTATGTCAAATTGCTCTGATTGGTCAATAAATAAAACACTGATTGGCCAGTGGCCAGGCAGGAAGTATAAGCAGGACTAACAGAGAGGAGAACAGAGAAAACAGGAAGGCGGAGGGAGACACTGCCAGCCACCACCACGACAAGCAGCATATGAAGACACCGGTAAGCCACGAGCCACGGCGGGTGACAGAGATTTGTCCTGACTGTGGGCCGGGCAGGAAAACTCTAGCTACAGGGTTCTCTGTGTAGCTTTGGTGCCTGTTCTGGATCTCGCTCTGTAGACCAGGCTGGCCTCGAACTCACATAGATCCACCTGGCTCTGCCTCCCAAGTGCTGGGATTAAAGGTGTGCACCACCACCACCCGGCTACTTGCCGCTCTTCTGCTCTTACAGAAGACTGAAGTTTAGTTTCCAGCACCCATGCCAGGAGGCTCACAACCACCTTAACTCCAGCTCCAAGGGACCTGACTCTTTCTAGCCTCCACAAAGCACCCACACTCACCATCAGACACCCACGCATGCATACACACATGCACACACACACACACACACACACACACACACACACACACACACTATATATATATATATATATATATATATATATATATATATATATATATATATAATTTTTAAAGCAAAGCATGGTAGCATGTGCTTGTGATTCCAAAACTGGGGAAGTTGAGCAAAAAGGATCGTAGGACTCACTAGCCAGCCAGTCTAGCCTACTCAGAAAGTTCAAGGCCAATGAGAGAGACCCTGTCTCAAAAACCAAGGAGGACAGCACCTGAGAGAGGACAGCTTAGTCCTACACATGCACACAAATATAAATAAATAACCAAACAAATAGGAGCAGGAGAGTGGGTGTCCATCTGAGGACACAGTGAGAGAGTACTGTCTGGAAGCCAAGGATAGAGGACTTGGGAGGTGCCGGTCCTGTAGCACCTCCATCTTGGCCCTCCAGTCTCAGGCACATAGGACAATGGGCCTCTTGTTTTTCACTCTTTGGCTTTTTTTTTTTTTTTTTTTTTTTTTTTTTTGGTTTTTCGAGACAGGGTTTCTCTGTGTAGCTTTGCTCCTCTCCTGGAACTCACTTGGTAGCCCAGGCTGGCCTCGAACTCACAGAGATCCGCCTGCCTCTGCCTCCCAAGTGCTGGGATTAAAGGCGTGCGCCACCACCGCCCGGCCACTCTTTGGCTTTTGGGGGCCCAAATAAATCACATGGAGGCTTATTCTTACTTATGAATGTCTGGCCTTAGCTTGGCTTGTTTCTAGCCAGCTTTTCTTAAATTATCCCATCTCCCTTTTGCCTCTAGGCTTTTATCTTTTTTTATTCTATGTACCTTTCTTTACTTCTTACTGTGGCTTGCTGGGTGGCTGGGTGGCTGGCCCCTGATGTCCTCCTCTCCTTCTCTTTTCTTGCTCCTCTTTGATCTCCTTTTCCCAGATTTCTCCTTCTATTTATTCTCTCTGCCTGCCCTATCCTCTCTCCTGCCTAGGTATTGGCTGTTCAGCTCTTTCTTAGACCAATCGGGTGTTTTAGGCAGGCAAAGTAATACAGCTTCACAGAGCTAAACAAATGCAACATAAAAGAATGCAACACATCTTTGCATCATTAAATAAATGTTCCACAGCATAAACAAATGTAACATACCTTCAACTAATATTCCACAACAGCCTCTGAGCTTAAATACACCAGCTGTGTTGATGGCTACAGTAGCTCCAGCCAGTACCATAGGTGTGATAAGAGTTGGACAGACCCGAGTGGGGGATGTCAGAACAGTGGGGTCAACCTGGTCCTACAATGCAAAGCTGCACAGGCTTAGCTGAAATACTAAGCTAGTAAGAAACCTGTTTTAGTCAGGAAATACTCACAGGTGAGCCTGGAGTCTGCAGCTTGGGTGGATTCATTACTCAGGTGTTGGGAGCATGTTTGAGGTGGTGTATGAATCCCCTCCTTGCCAGGAGTGCACTGCCCTCTAGGTCAGTGGTTCTATTGAACTGAACCAACCTAGTTTCTTTTTTTTTTCTTTCAACCTCCACTGTAGCCTATACCCTCTTATCTGGGGTTATTGAAGACTGCAGATCCAGCTCAGATATCATCTGGTCATATGACTGGGTACAGGACTGGAGACATACAGCATTCTTGGAAACAGTTGGGGTCAGCATGTCAAAAATTATGATGGGACTGGCTGAAGAAGGTGGAATAGGACCCCACATTCCACTCTATGACACCAGGAAGGTACAGCTGGGCTGTGTCCCCTGTCCCAGCAAGAAGAGAGGGACATATAAATGGAACAGTCTCAGGGAGAAGAGGTGATGTCCCCTCCATCAAGGCAGCAGGTAGCTGTAGCAGATAGCATGTAGATTCTCAACAGAGTTCCACAACAGAGCAGTACTGTTAGGTGGCAGCTCTGTCCCCACAGAGACCCTACCTACCTCTTGCCCAACCCCTAACCTTTCCGTCACTCTAAATTCTACCTCCGCCAGCAGCCTCTCCCATCCTCCTGCTTCTGGCTCTTGGCGTCCACCATTCTGCTTCCTGTCTCTGGGCTTTCCAGTCTGTGTAAGTGGAGCCATAGCCTGTGATCTCCTATGCCTGGCTGCTCCTACTGAGCAACATGTGGTGGTTTTATTTTTGTTTTTTGTTTTTAATGGGGGCGGGGGGGGGGGGGCGAGTGTTCTGTTTTGTGTTTTAAGATAAGATCTGACTGTGTACCCAAGCTGGCCTTGAATTTGCAATCATCCAGCCTCGGCCTCTTGAGTGCTGGAATTACAAGTGATGCTTGGTTGTGTTTTCAAGCTCATGACCTTATTCTTTGTGGGGTACCTCTCCTCAGAGGTCAGAGGACAAGGGTTACCACTCTGATTCAGTTGCCAGGTTAAAAACTGTCTCAGCCAGACATAGTGGTACACACCTTTAATCCCAGCACTCGGGAGGCAGAGGCAGGAGGATCTCTGTGAGTTCAAGACCAGCCTGGTCTACATAGGGAGTTTCTAGGACTATATAAAGAGACCCTGTCTCAAAAAAATAAATTTGCCTAACAGTCCCTTGGCTGGATGTAGTTATCTCAAGTATACCAGGTTGGCCTCAGGCTCACTGTGGAGGCAAGCATGAATTTGAACACCCAATCCTCCTGTCTTTGGCTTCCCAAGTGCTGGAATTACAGGCACTACCAAGCCCAGCTTCTGTGAAGTTTTAAGTTCTAGGGAAATACATCTCAAGATTTGATGAAAATGAAATGGGGCTCAGTTGGTAAAGCTCTTGCCATGTATTCAGGTCCAGAGGACCTTAATTCAGACCCCCAGAACCTAAGTAAAATGTTGGGCCTGGGGGCTCACAGCTGTAATCCCTGCACTGGGGAGGCAGGGACAGGACACCCTGGAGCTCACGGGTCAGTCTAGCTAAATCAGTGAGTTCCAGGTACAATGAGAAAGCCTGTTTCAAACATAAGGTACACACAGCTCTGGCCTCCACATGGATCTGCAGAGATGCACACATGTGCCCTCACACACATGTCACATGCATGTCCACACACACAGGAAAAGAAAATGAGTAGAAGCCTAGTCCCTTCCTACCTGGACTACCTTGGCAGTCCTGGTGCTGTGGCAGCCAGCATGCTGAGGTGAATCGGTACCCTCACGTCAGCAGTGCTGTGGGTATTTCTGCCAGGGGATGGGTCCTGACACTGGTGACAAGTCTTCAATGTCCTTGAATCCTCCTATGCTAGGAGTCACTCACAGCTAAGGTCACTCACAGCTAGGGTCACTCACGAATCAGGGTGCGGATCTTTATCAGAACCATCACTTCTCAGCATCTCATGATACCACCCACCCCCATCTTACTCTCAGTGTCTTTATCAATGGTCCCCAAACAAAGAAGGCTCTCCAAGAGAAATCGCAGCCTCTGCACACATATCCACCTCCGACCCTGACATCCAGACCAGCCTCAGCAAGCTGGAGATTTTTCAAATGGGATCTTGTATTCAGAGAGTTCAGATGTGCTGATGTGCATAAAATGGTAGAGTGCTTGCCTAGCATGAACAAAACTCTGGGTTTCATCTGCAGCACAGCATAAACATGGCATGGTGGCACTTGGGAGGTGGGGGCTGAAGGATTTGAAGCTCAAGGTCATCTTTGGCTCCATAACAAATTAGGACCCTCAAGAATGGATAAAGATGTGGATATTCCTATAAACCCACTCTATATCCTCCCCCAGGGCTCACTGTGTTTAGGGGATTTCTCTGAGCTCCACTGCGGCAGATCATTGCATTTGGTCTGCCCACCCTACTTAGTTTGCACAAGACCAGTGAAAGATACTGTTTTATTCCCAAGAATTTTAACCTAATAATCAGTCAGTTGGTCAATTTACTGTAATTAAGTCTCTGTCCAAGTCAACAGAGAGGTACATTCAGGAATCTGGCTACTGGAAAGCACCTGGTCTGAGAACCCACTTAAAGGACCTGAGCCACTGCTAGAGGTGGCATGTGCCACCTAGTGGAGGAGATGGGAAGTGCATGCCTGCCCTGCAGACCTACCTACCAGAAGCAGCTGAGGTAGGTGAGGCTTTGCTTCAGCCACTTTATTGGTGGGAAATGTAAAAAAAAAAATGCACTGTCTTGCCGGGTGGTGGTGGCGCATGCCTTTAATCCCAGCACTCGGGAGGCAGAGCCAGGCAAATCTTTGTGAGTTCGAGTCCAGCCTAGTCTACAACGTGAGATCCAGGGCAGGCTCCAAAGCTACACAGAGAAACCCTGTCTCAGAAAAACTACAAAAAAAAAAAAAAAGAAAGAAAAGAAAAGAAAAAAGAAAAAAAAAGAAAAAGAAAAAAGAAAAGAAAGAAAGAAAGAAAAGAAAAGAAAATGCACTGTCTTATCTATTATAAATAATATCGGTGAGATGGCTTAGGAAATGTACCCATTGTCTCTTGAGTATGTTCCTTGGGAAAAGCCTTTCTCCAGCATTTAAGATGAAGACCTGTCTTGGATGAAGGAAGGAAGCAAAGGGACTCTCCGGTTCCATCAGGTCTGCTTCCTGTGTCATTGATGAGGGTTTACTCTGGAGGTCAAAAGAGCAATCAGCTTGAGCAACTCCGGGGCTTGAAGACAGGAGAGAAAGAGGGACTTTTGATTTCAGTCCCAGATGCTTTATTTCTATGACAGAGGGAATGAAACCAAACTGTTCCACCTCTGGGACTGAGTCTTCACTTGATGGAAGAGCAGTCATCCATGTTTGAAAATTCTTCCTGGATACTAGATGTAAAGCAAAGGATAATCAGACTACAACCCACAGCTCCAGAAAAGCTAGAAAACAAGGAGGACCCTAAGAGGGATGTATGGATCACCTTGGGAAGGGGAAACAGAGGAGATCCCCGTGAGTAAACTATGGAAGGGGGCGGGCAGTAGAGGATAAGGGATGGGGGATGAGAACATGAAGGAATGGAATGATCGAGTAGGGGGAGGAACGGAGTGGGAGAGCAATGAAAGAGATCTCTTGATAGAGGGAGACATGAGGTTAGGGAGAAACCTGGTGCTAAGGAAATTTCCAGGAATCCACAAAGATGACCCCAGATTAGACTACTAGCAATAATGGTGAGGGTGCCTGAACTGGCCTACCCTGGTAATCAGATTGGTGAATACCCTAACAGTCATCATAGAGCCTTCCTCCAGTAACTAATGGGAGCAGATGCAGAGATCTACAACCAAGCACCAGGCAGAGCTCCGGGAGTTCATCGAAGAGAGGAGAGAGGGATTACATGGGGGGGGGGGGGGGCCCGGGGGGCGGGGGGTGTAAGATCATGATGGGAAAATCTACAGAGACAACTGAACCAAGCTCAAAGGAACTCACAAACTTTGGACCAACAGCTGTGGAACCTGCATGGGACCAGACTAGACCCTTTGCATACGGGAGACAGTTGTATAGTTGGGTCTGTTTGAGAGGCCCCTGGCAGTATGATCAGGATCTATCCCTGGTGCAGGAGCTGGCTTTCTGGATCCCATTACCTATGGTCAGATACTTTGCTCACCCTTGATGCAGCGGGGAGAGGCTTGGTCCTGCCTCAGCTGAATGTACCAGGCTTAGTGTCCCCCCATGGGAGAACTTACCCTATTGGAGGAGGGAATGAGGGATGTGGGGGGAAGGGGAAACAGGAGGAGGGGTGAAAGGGGGATCTGTGGTTGGTAGGTAAAATGAATAAAAAAATAAAAAAAGAAAAAGAAAAAGGAAAATTCTTCCTGGAGAAGCAAACAGAAAACTGCAAAACAAACAAAAGGAAACTACTTAAAAGATTCAGTATTCACAGCTCGTGGTCCAGCACACCAGGGAATCATAAATGTGCAATTCCATGAAGACTGCTAAAGTGCAGATTTCATCTTCACTGACTTTAAGAGGAAACTGATGCCCAGAGAGATGTGGAGAACAACAAACTCTAGTTGAGAGGGAGGGACTGCCCCAGGTATGCACCGGCACCCTAAAGTTGACTTGGGTATGCACCTCTGCCCCTGTATTGACTCAGTTACGCACTTGCACCTCTGTATTGACTTGGATGTGTACCTGCATCCCGGGTTCACTCAGCTATGCACCTGCACCCCTGATGTCTCAGTTAGAGTTTCTATTGCTGTGATAAAACACCGTGACCAAGGCAACTAATGAAAGAAAGCATTCAATTAAGTTTACTATTTGAGAAGCCTTAGATGGCTTGTCTCTTCCAGATTTGCTGCCTGCAAGACACAGACCCCCACCCCACCCCCCACCCCACCCCCCACCCCTCTCTCTCTCTCTCTCTCTCTCTCTCTCTCTCTCTCTCTCTCTCGTTTCACTCCCTGTGTGCAACTTTCCTTGGCAGATAGTTCATGGCTCCATCATAGAGAAGATTTTGGGGTATCCAATGTAATTTAGAATTCACGTTCACAGTGTCATATAATGATCTCTCAGGGCCCTCATGCAGGGACTCCTCTGCCATACACCTAGCCTCAGTGGCTCTCCTCAACTGCAGGGTTAGATTCCACAGTTCATTCCTTTATTCGTGTATCCTTCATTACTCAAAAGTCAGAGCCATATGGACAACACTGCCACGGGAAATCACCCTAGCCCCTAGAAACACTTCCCTGGAGGCTTTCGATTGTTGTTCCTTTCTAGGAACAGAAAATTCCTTAGGTCTTTTCTTTTCACAAGTTGGAAGCTTCGCTGGGTGGGGCTTATCCTGAGGGCAATGCTCTCTTTATGCTGATTTAGATCAGGCTTCTCCTTCATTCCATTATTTCAGCACAAGCCTTGGCTCCAACATTAAATTCCCATTTTGCTCTACATTTTGTATTTCTATTTACCCCACTTGCTCTTTTTCACTGTATATCTGCATAAGACTGATTACTAATGGGGGAGGGCACAAAACAGCTTGACCACACAGCTGCCAAGATAGGCCTGGAGGCCCAGACACAGCTTCTGTGACTGGCAGGCAACACCCAGATCCAGGAAAAGCTGTAAGCTGACACCACCCAGGGATCCGCCCAGAGATGGGCCAGGGATAGGGAAGTACCTAACACCCCAAACATCCCAACTGTTAGATAAGATAGCCAGATGTACTTGAGGCTAGCACACACCTATTTCTCCTTCTTACCAAGATACCAGTAGACAAATGTCAGCCAACCAAGGTTCTGAACCCTGGAAATCCCCTCACCCCAACCTCTGTTATGATAAAAAAAAACTCTACCCCGCCTGGGCTCAGGGCTCTCTGCTCTCACTGCTGCACCAGACAGACAGACAGAGACCAAGCTCGGAGCTTGAAATAAAGGTTATTTGGTTTTACATATAGGATTTGGTCTCCGTGGTGGTCTTTTGGGGGTCCCCGTGATCTGGGAATAACATTAATAACTATTCCACAAAGTCAATATTAGATTGTTTTGAAATCTCCTCCAACAAAGAAATTAGTTTGTCCATTGCTTTTCATTTCAACCTTAGGCAAACTCTTAGGACAAGGGCTGAAGCTAGACACAATCTTTGTTAAAATGCCACAAGAATGGACTTTAGCCCAGTTGCTCATACTCTTCTCTTCTGAAACCTCTTGAGCTAGCCCCCATGGTTTACATTGCTCTCGGTACTACTATCTTCCAAGTTCCTACTAGGATGGCCCATTGAACTCTGTTTATAGCATTGAACCACTTTTCTAGTCCAAAATCTTTAAGTCTTCCACAGTCCTCAAAAAAAAAAATCACATAGGGCTGTTACTGAAATAACTCACTCCCTACTATCAACATCAGAGTTTCTATTGCTATGATAAAACATCATGACCAAGGTAACTTATAAAAGAAAGCATTTAATTTGGGCTCACGGTTTCACAGTATTGAGTCAATGATGGCAGAGTTGGGTGGCAGGTGGCTAGAACTGCAGCTAAGAGCTCATATCTTGAGCCACAAGCAAGGAGCAGAGAGAGAGAGAGACAGAGGGAGAGAGCAAAGTGGAAATGGTGTGAGTATTATACCTCAAAGGCCACCCCCAGTGACACACCACCTCCAACAAAGCCTCCTAATCCTTCCATACAGTTCCACCAACTAGGGACCAAGTATTCAAACATAGACTCTGTGGGGGGCATTCTCAGTCAAACCCCCACACCTGTGTTGACTCAGTTATGCACTTGAACTCCTGCTGTTGACTTGGTTACATACCTGGACACCTGGGTTACGTATTCATACCCTGGAGTACTCCATTAATTTAAGTGAGTCTGTCCTTCTTTTCCACTTTCATCCTCAAATTGCTTTTGTTATTTCCCTTAAAATCTAATGTCTGTGTAGTCATCTGTTTTACTTCTTTGACTTTCATCTGTCTCTTAGGAAGCTGACAATGGGATACCAGCAAGAAGGGACATGAAAAAACAATATTGGATGCTCTATGATTTAAGACAGTCTGCAGAAAGATGCTGAAGGGTTCAAGGCTTCCCTGAAGGCAAGTGAAGCTGCAAGCCTAAAATTCTACAAGCTGCATCTTCTGTTCCAGGCCTAGCACGAGATGACTCTACCACAGTCAGTAGAACATTGTTGTTTCCTCCTCTTTGGGGCTTTCTGGACAACAGCAAGCCTGCTTACCCTAGATGTCCTGATGTCTGTCAAATTCACTCTCCTAGATGTTCTTTGTCCACAGGATCTGTGGGCCTGTGCCCAGGCTCACTCTATCTGCTTTTTGCCACTAATCCTCACTGTAAAAACCAAATGTGTTTTTGTATCTCTGATTAATTTTTCAACCTGCTTTCCTGGGGTGGCCCCACAGCTCCAGTAGTAACATGCCACTGCTGGAGCTGTGCCATCTTGACATTTCCTCTGCCTAATTAATTCATTGCTTGTGAACTTGACCTCACTCAAATTCTCCAGACACAGGCATGTTATAGCCAGACTGTCAGAATGTAACACAAATGGCCTCTAGTTCAGTTCTCAGTGAAGCCCTTGTTCCTCTTGAAATCTCAAGAGCACTGTCTTCCCTGCCCACATCTCTGTCTACATTCTGGTCTTCCAAACTCCCACCAGAACGTCCCCCTGCACTCTTCTCCTTTCACGTTAGAGTTTCTCGGTAAGATCCCCAAAATCTTCCATACTCCTGCAAAACAGTTCCAAAGACCTACGTTTCACACAGCAAGGCCAGTCAGAGCAGCCAACAAGGCCAGTCAGAGCAGCCAACAAGGCCAGTCAGAGCAACCAACCCATTTCCGTTACCACTTTTCACATAGTTCTGACCTGTCAGGCACAACTTATAGGATGAAGGATTTATTTTGCTGATGGTTTCAGAGAGATTTCAACCCATCATGTAGAGGAAGGCCTGGTGGAGGAACTCCGTGGCAGTGGGAGCATTTGGGGAGGCTCCTCACATTAAGGGGACCAAGAAGCAGAGAGGGTACTGAGGTTCTAGCCTTCAGAAAGCTACCTCCACCAGCAAAGTCCTTCCTCCTACATAGTTCAAAACATTATCAGCAACTGGAAAACAAGTAGAAGAACAAAGGCACAGCGGGGAGACATTTCAGATCAAACCCTAACAGAGGCTGTAAGTTCAAGAGTAGGTAGGCGGGAGAGATAAGGATGAGGGCTGAGAGATGGCCCAGCAGGTAAAGGCGCCTGCCACCAAGCCTGATGACCTGGCCTTTATCCCTGGTGAAAGGAGAGAGCCAACTACCTACCACAGGTTGTCCTCCGACATCTACACATATGCCATGGCATATGTACAAGCAGCACACACACACACACACACACACACACACACACACACACACACACACACTAAAATTTAAACATAATAAAATAAAATAAATAAAGGTAAACAAAAGGGTTTGAGTGAAGCTGAATTGAAAAGCAATTTGGCCGAGCGGTGGTGGCATGCTTTAATCCCAGCACTCGGGAGGCAGAGCCAGGCGGATCTCTGTGAGTTCGACACCAGCCTGGGCTACCAAGTGAGTTCCAGGAGAGGCACAAAGCTACAAGAGAAACCCTGTCTCGGAAAAAAAAAAAAAAAAAAAAAAATGAAAAGCAATTTGACAGACGAACTTCAGGGCAGAATAATATCAGGACTGTGGTCGGTGTTATAAGCTGATGTTACCCCTTCCTGTCCTTCAGGGCTCAGAAGACTCAAGCCAGGTCACATGAGGATTGTAAACATCACAGGATACTGACAAGGGGGCCATTAGTGTCTACAGCTGCTGCCACTTCCACCACCGCCCTCAGCATTGCAAAGGTGTTGTGGCCCATGATCCTTGACAAGGAGCAATCTCCCCAGCACAGATACCTCTGGGCCGATGTCATGTTATGTTACTCACAGACACAGAGGTTCCAGCCCAGGTTTCACCTCCATTAAGCGACTACACACAGTCATGCTGGTGTCTGAAACACAAACACAAATACGCCATGTGCTAGACTGCCCTCTATGGGAACAGCTGTAAGCAGCTGCCTCTTGCCATGATTCTGTTCTAGTCACATTTCTATTGCTATGATAAAGCACACCGAACTAAAGGACCGTGGGAGAGGAAGGGGCTTATTTGTCTTATAATTGCAGGTTACAGTCCATCATTAAGAAGAAGTCAAGGCAGGAACGCTGTGGGGTGTTCTGTATGTTAAATGTGTTGCTCTGATTGGTTAATAAATAAAACACTGATTGGCCAGTAGCCAGGCAGGAAGTACAGGCGGGACAAGGAGAGAGGAGAATTGGGGAATAGGAAGGCTGAGTCAGAGAGACGCTGCCAACCACCGCCATGAAAAGCGAGATGTAAGGTACCGGTAAGCCACGAGGCACGTGGCAACCTATAGACTAATAGAAATGGATTAATTTAAGATAAAAGAACTAGATAACAAGAAGCCTGCTGCGGCCATACAGTTTGTAAGCAATGTAAGTCTCTGTGTGTTTACTCGGTTGGATCTAAGCAGCTGTGGGACTGGCAGGTGAGAGAGATTTGTCCTGACCGTGGGCCAGGCAGGACTGGAGAAAACTCCAGCTACACAGGAACTCAAACAACTCGTCACCAGTCGAGAGAAGAGAGAAACAAATGTACCCATGCTTCCTACTGGCCTGCTTGCTAGTTTTCTTCACTCTTACATAGTTTAGGGACCACCTTAGGGAATAGTGCCACCCACAGTGAGCTGAGTCTTCCTACATCAGTTAACAATCAAAACAATTCCCTAAAGACAAACATGCCCACAGGTCAACCTGATCTAGTAATTCCTCATTGAGACTGTCCTGGTATGTAATTCTGGGCTGTGTCAAGTAGACAATTAGCTAACCAGCACACCCACGCTGATTTGGTTCCTACAAGAGTGTCCGTGACTGTTGGACACCTACTGGACTGGAGGGAAGAGCAACAGTACTCTGGTTTCTGGACTTCAAAAGAAATTTCTCCTCCACCACTTCCTTCATGTGACTGTTACTAGTCCCTTCTAATCTTCTAATCTGTCATTCACAGTACTCTGTGACACTGTTCTCTGGCTTTGCTCCTGTTTTCATGCACTTCATGAATTATTTCTCCTGCCTGGTGGGTCCAAAACTCCTGACTTTTATCAGCAATCAATACTGTCCCTGCATCCTCTCTGTTCTCTGGCACAGACATCCTTGCCCATGCCATAGGTCCCCCATCATCTGCCTCTGAATGGCCCTGTCTTCCCATGGATGAGATTGGTTGCTACAAATTATTTCCTGAGCTTCACCTATGGCTGCTTTGTCTTGATACCACTGTCCTCGTGACCAGCGTGACTCTAAGAAGGGTGCCTCTAGTGTGACACCCAGCATGTCTTGTTCTCTCTCACTGGCTTTGGGTTTCCTTCTACTGTTCCCTCACACAGGTGTTCGCGTGGTTTCTGCTTACACAAGGAGAACACCCATCTTGCACTACCGTGTCACTCACTTTGTGCTTAATGCCTTTGCTCCCATCATCATCAATAACATGTTAAAGTCTAGGATGTTATGCCACAGCTGACCCTCACATGACTAAAGAGAGCAATATATCTATCCCCTAAGACAATTAACAAGGGAAGCCAGTGCCTGCAGAGGGCTAATCACAGCGAATACACTAGGAAAACTGGCCTTTGGAGAAGGAGGATCAGTCTGTAGGAATATCAACCACACATAGTAATCACATTCATACCTCTGATTGTGGGAGACACTAAGTCCTTTATATTCTCACTTTTATCACGCCATTGCCATTATGATTTTTATTAATGAGGAGCTGGAGAGATGGTTCAGTTGTTAAGAGTGTGTAGTGCTCTTGCAAAGGACACAGCTTCAGTCCCCAGTACCCACACTGGGTGGCTCACAAATGCTTGCACTCTAGCTCCAAGGGAATCTGATGCCCTCTTCTGGTCTCCAAGGTCACTGGGTACTGGGAACTGGACTTAGGTCTTCTACAAGAGCAGTGTGCGTGCTCTTAATTGCTGAGCCATCTCTTGGTCCCAATGTATTAATATTCTTAACTATCTTATTAATTACATAAATTATGTAAATAGGTTATTTAATGTGGTAGTATAGTATGTACTTGATATTTATTAATACAAATTAATATAAAGTAATTATTATAAATATTAATATGATCATACAAGTCAATGTTTTCTTAACATAGTAGTATATTACTACTAATGCATTAATATCTTATTGCTTACATGTTAATATACTAACATATTGGCTTATATATAAGGTATCAATATATTGGTAGTTATACTATTACCACAATCAATTCTTTGTTTGTTTGTTTGCTTGCTTGTTTGTTTTTTAAGACAGGGTTTCTCTGTGTTGCAGCTCTGGCTGACCTGGAACTCACAGATATATGCCTGCCTCTGCCTCCCAAATGCTGGGATTAAAGGTGTGAGCCACCACCACCTGGTCCACCATCAATTCTTATTTTCTATATTTATATCATTTCATAATCATTATGTTATTTGTGTTATAATTATATTGTCCATTTATCATATTCTAATTATTAATCATCAGCATCATTAATATTTTTAATATTACTACTGCTCATTATTGTCTAGACGCAAGCTCTGGCAGCACTTCCTTGGGCTGCTCTGCCCTCTGCTGGCAGCTCCCAGGGCTACAGGACTCCACCCAATCTTACCTCTTGTTGAGATTGAGGTTCACTTTAAGACCAGTTTCCTCTTCTCTCAAGAGCTTCATAAGTAGAAACATGTCTGCAGTGATAAAACATCACTTGACACACAATTTGGACTCACAGGGTAGAGCAGTAAGTCTAGAGGAGCCTCTGGCTTCTCTGGATTTTCATAGCTATCTCTATCACACAGAACAGAGTGAGCCAGATGGGCAGGACCTGGTTTAGGGGAGAGTTTCCTAGACAGCCAGACGATACAGGGAGCTTCCTGTATGAGAAATGGAGATCTGCCTACCCAGCTGGATGACAGCCTAGCAGGGTCCTTAGGCAAGTCTCCAGCTCTGAGCAGATGGCCCCATCTGTTCTGTTCCTTTTTGGTGCTCCCGTTCTTACAGGGAGTCTCATATAATTTGAATGCAATTACTTGCTTCCATTAGTGAGTTAATAAATCCCTAAAGAGTTCCTGGCAATTCTAGTGGTGCCTAGGCTCTTACACCATATTTGAGCTTACAGAACATTCTGGTTTCTGCAAACAGTCTATGGAAAGGGAGGGGCATTGAGCAGCTGCAGAGCATCTGATCCTATGGTAGCAGGACCTGGCCACAGCTTCTTCTGTGGACCATGGCTTCCTCTATTGACCTTTATAAACTCTATAGACATTTGCAGAATGCCAAAGATGTGACTTCTCACAAGGCAGAAGCTCTGAGTTGCTCTAGGACACTTTACTAGGGGGCAGGGTGCAGGAGAATAGATTTGAACTCCTTACAGAAGGCTATGACCAGCTATCCTCAGCTGAAAATTCAACATCTGACCTCTTACTTGGGATCCCATGACCCTTGGCATATCTCAGCAGAGTTACAAAGGATGCTACATCCCATGTCCAGGTCTCCAGGGCTCTGGGAACCATTGTGAGATGTCAGTTATGATGAATCCAAATATCCAAAATTGCCAGGAAGACCTCAGGATTCCCAAGAAAAAAACTCTCACAGGTCCAATGTCAAGTTCTCCTGCCACCCTGGATGCTGTCAGTGAACTTTGGTTCCTTGAAGACACTAAACACATGGAGCTTTTGGAGAAGTGGAGTAAGCTGGAGAGGGTGTTTCATAAACAAGGGAGGGCATTGAGTGAGGTGACACAGAAGGTCACTGTGGATGGTCACAATGGTTCAGAGCTCAAAGGATGCAGTGAGAGCCTTCAACACCAAGAATAGACTCCCTCCTTCTGACCTGAGGACCACCAGCTTAGGTGAGGACAGAAGAATAGCCTGCAGCCATGGTCAGAGGGCCAGGAGCTCCAAAATGTGACTCCAGCCAGGTATGGGCTAGAATAAAGCATCAGAAAAATTGCAAATCAAGCCCAGAAGGCTGAGGCAGGAGGGTTGCTAGGAGCTCAGAGCCATCTTGAGCTACATAGTATGTTCTAGGTCAGTGAATGAGCCTGAAGGGCACCATCCTGAAGGGAGTAGCCTGTATCTCCAAAGGTTTAGTGATTGGAACATGTCCATTTTATACCTTCAGAACAGAATGCTAGAGGGGAGTAAATTACAAAGAGAGAATAATCTCACCATTCTGAAGGCTGGGAAACCCCAGATGGAGCAGCTGGCATCTCATAGCTGGGTCTGGTGACAAGCACATACAGTCTCAACTACTCAGGAAACTAAGACAGGAGGATCTTTTGAGCCCAGGAAGTTGAGGCAAGTCAGAGCAACACTGCGAGACCCTGTTGAAAGAGAGAGACCCTGCACGCTTCAGGTAAGGTACAGCCACTGGTGCAATAGTGGCATGAATGCTATAGGGTAACCAACTGCTGTCTGATTAGATTAGAAGACTTTGTACTTGGTGCTGTAAACCTGGCCACAAGTCCATAGCTGGGGACATTGTCGGCTCACGTGGGGGAACCTATTACTGTTGTTTTGCTAAATGAATACATTGTTAAACTGCCTGCGGAATATTTAGGTTCATGCACATTGATGGGGTGCTGGTCTCAACCCTGCTCAGAGAAGTTTCTTTTTTCAGTGGGCAATGGTTCATGCAGCAACTCTTAGCTGGTCAAAGTGTTGATATTAAATGACTGTTAAGTAATCAGTCCTAAGAGGGAAATCTCTATCAAACCTCCTTCGCCCAAGGCTCAGGGAACATCACAGAAGAGGGGACAGAATTAACCAGAGCAGGAGGATGGGGAGGAGTGCTGTGCAACTGTCTTCTGGACATGGCAGGGATAGTGTCCTCATGAACTTACAGCAGTTATGTTTATCTGCACAAGACCCACATGATATTGAGTCTGAGAACATTTCAAAATGAGTAGGGGAGGGACATATAAGGTTCCACACCTAGCTGTGATGCCACTGGCAGGTGAAGGCTGCTGGGGGGTGGAAAGTCATTTTTCTTCAGTGACATAGTCTCTGGTAAGTTTCCCATGGTTCAGTAAATAAATTCATACTTATGTCCATGCAAGTAAGCCTATTTAAACGCAATAGGTTATTTAAAAAATAAATAAGCTGGGCAGTGGTGGCACACGCCTTTAACCCCAGCAATCAGGAGGCAGAGGCAGGTGGATCTCTGTGAGTTCAAGGCCAGCCTGGGCTACAGAGTGAGTTCCAGGAAAGGTGAAAAGCTACACAGAGAAACCCTGTCTTGAAATAAATAAATAGGTAGATAGATAGATAGATAGATAGATAGATAGATAGATAGATAGATAGAAAAAGGCCAGTGTAAAGGCACTTACTACCAAGCATGATAACCTGAATTCAATTCCTAGTACCCACATGGTGGAAGGAGGTAACTAAGTCTCATTGGATGTCCACTGACCTACACACATACACACACACACACACACACACACACACACACACACACACACAAAATAAGAAAATAGAGAGACATGTTGGGATGAAGGACTCCAGAGGGAATGGGAGGGAGTAAAAGCATTATATGCATAGATGAAGTTGTCAACAAATAAAACACTGTTTTTTAAAAAAAAAACAACAACAACAAACCACCCACATCTGGAGTGGCCCATTTGGCTGTGTCTTCACAGGATAGTCAGAAAACCATACCACCATACCTGCTAGCCCTTTTCACAGCAACAAGGATCCCCTCGTGAGAGTGGAGACACCATCCCAGGGGAATCTCAGCACAACTGCACTGGAGTAGTTGCCAGCACCCGAGTTAGGAGACACGGCCAGTTTTCAACAGAAAGGACCTACGGAAGCAAGCCAAGCAGAGATGCGGGTCTGACTGCAGCAGTCTCAGAGGTGTGGGCACTGAGCAGTGAAGTGAGGAGATGGCCAGAGACTGAATGGTCAGACAGCCGTGGCAGGGCAAAGGATCCCATTGTAGGTGTGAGAAGGGACTGAGTTTGCGCTCACAGGAGAATAGTGGAAAGTCCACCCCTAGAGGCTGGTATAGGCATGGAGAAATGGAGGCAGAACAGGCCTGGGAATGTCTATTTAATTTGTGTATGGCATGATTACAGAGAGCAACCAAGTGCCATCTGTAGGAACAGGGTACTGACTCATTTACTTTCTTTTTTATTGTTTCTAATAAAATACCATGGGGCTGCCAGGCGGTGGTGGTGCACGCCTTTAATCCCAGCACTCGGTAGGCAGAGCCAGGTGGATCTCTGTAAGTTCGAGGCCAGCCTGTTCTACAGCGTGAGATCCAGGACAGGTACCAAAACTACAAGGAGAAACCCTGTCTCGAAAAAAAGAAAAGAAAGAAAGAAAAAAGGAAAGAGAGAGAGAGAGAGAGAGAGAGAGAGAGAGAGAGAGAGAGAGAAAGAAAGAAAGAAAGAAAGAAAGAAAGAAAGAAAGAAAGAAAGAAAGAAAGAAAGAAAGAAATGTTTTGGGGGCTGGAGTGATGGCTCAGTGGTTAAGAGCACCAACTGCTCTACCAGAGGACCTGGGTTCAATTCCTAGCACCCCACATGGCAGCTAAGAACTATCTGTAACTCCAAGATCTGACACCCTCACATAGACATACACACAGGTAAAACACTAATGCACATAAAATAAAGATAAATAAATTGTTTAAAAAATACCATGGGTGACTTGAAAAGTTAGAATAGGAAATAAATATCATCAGGGAACAGTCAACAGTGAAAGTATGTACATGTGACTAAGATGGTATTCTTAGGGATCACACGATAAGGAGAGACAGCAGATGGTCATTACATTGCCCTCTTGGGGACATCCCTAACTACCTGGAGCCCAGGCTCCAATATGATGGGGACAAAACAAACAAACAAACAAAAAACCCAGGGACAGACCTGTAAAAACAGAGAGGGAGATGCTCAGCTAAGCTAACAGGAAGTCATTGCCTGGAGAAAACATGAGGATCTGGAGGACCCACAGAAAGTCACAAGGAAGTGACCACATGCAGACTTGCACCTGACCCTGGACAGGGATATAAAGGTGCTAGCCTCAGGAGGCTCCACATCTGCACACTTCCTCTCTGTCTGCTCCTCTAACCTACTCCATCCTCAACCAAACACCAGAACCATGAGCTGCTGTGGCTGTTCAGGAGGCTGTGGCTCCAGCTGTGGGGGCTGTGGCTCCAGCTGTGGGGGCTGTGGCTCCAGCTGTGGGGGCTGTGGCTCCAGCTGTGGGGGCTGTGGCTCCAGCTGTGGAGGCTGTGGCTCCAGCTGCTGCAAGCCTGTGTGCTGCTGCAAGCCTGTGTGCTGCTGCAAGCCTGTGTGCTGCTGTGTGCCTGCCTGTTCCTGCTCCAGCTGTGGGGGCTGCAAGGGAGGCTGTGGTTCCTGTGGGGGCTGCAAGGGAGGCTGTGGCTCCTGTGGGGGCTGCAAGGGAGGCTGTGGCTCCTGTGGGGGCTGCAAGGGAGGCTGTGGTTCCTGTGGGGGCTGCAAGGGAGGCTGTGGTTCCTGTGGGGGCTGCAAGGGAGGCTGTGGCTCCTGTGGAGGCTGCAAGTCCAACTGCTGTCAGTCCAGCTGCTGCCAATCCAGCTGTTGCAAGCCTTGCTGCTGCCAATCCAGCTGCTGCAAGCCCTGCTGCTGCTGTGAGTCTAGCTGCTGTAAGCCCTGCTGCTGCCAATCCAGCTGCTGTAAGCCCTGCTGCTGTCAGTCCAGCTGTTGTCAGTCCAGCTGCTGTAAGCCCTGCTGCTGCCAGTCCAGCTGCTGTAAGCCCTGCTGCTGCCAGTCCAGCTGCTGCAAGCCCTGCTGCTGCCAGTCTAGCTGCTGTGCACCTGTGTGCTGCCAATGCAAAATCTAAACCTCCCAACTTGGGCTTTCAGTTTTTCCAGTGCTCCATGACATTTGGTGTCCCTGAATTAGCTCATTTCTACAGACTCTCCTGCAAACACCTGTATTCCCTCCCTACTTTTCACCTATGTCCTCATTTTCCCTGGCACAATCCTCCCTCTGGAGAAATGTATATCATAGGCCCTGGAAATGGACCCCTGTAAAGGTAGCTGACTCTCTGATGGCCACAGGTGATCACTATCTGCCTCTTTGGGGCTTCTGAGAGCCAGAGTCTGACCCACAGGGGTCTGTGCTTCTGATCTGTCAGGGACTGCTTTCACTGGGTTTGCAGCCTTCTGAACCCTGAGTCTTCCAGGCCACTTCCTTTTTCCTGTGACTCATTTTCTACAACCTATTCTAGGACCTTTCTGTTGCTTCCTACTTTGCTTGCTTGAATAAATAAAATAATAAACAAATTTCTTTTGTGTGTGAGTATATGTGTTCAGGGGCAATGTGTACAGATGTGAATGAGTGTGTGTATATGTGGAAGCCACAGGTCAGTCTTGGTTGCCATTCTTCATGGCCACTGTAATGATGAGTTGCTGTCAGTTTGACAGAATTTAGAATCACCTAGGATTCAGGCACACTTGCAAAAGACTATCGAGATTGTCGTTCACCTCTGAAAATGTCTGTGGGGGCTTGTCTTTAACAGTTTAATTGATATGGAAAGACCCATCTTAATTGTGTGTGGGACCACTCTATGTGGAGGACTGTATAAACTGGAGAAAATTAGATGAGCATTACCATTCATTCATCCATCCCTCTCTGTTTCCTGAAAGTTAAGGGGATGTGACCAGGGGCTCCCTTGGCTTCCCCACCATGATGGACTACACTGCTGATCTGTAAGCCAGAATAAACCCTTTCTTCCTTAAGCTGTTTTTCACCAGGATATTTTATCACAGTGACAGGAACTTTCACCTTCCAAGACAGCCATTCACCTTGGTTTTTGAGGCAGGGCTTCCACCCATTGGGGCCTGGGGCTCTCTAATTGGGCTAGACTATTTGGCCACTGAGTTCCAAGAGTCCTCCTGTCTCTACCTGATTTTCTACCAGAAAAATGAACAATCTCAAATGGTTGGTTAGAACACAAAGAGGTCTTCGACATAATGGGTTACATGTATCCCTGAGAAACAAGTGGTTCATCGTGGTTCACTGTGTGGTGACAAAGAGCTCCCAGCAGGGTGATGGGGTATGACAGGAACAGTTGAGTATAAAGTGGAATGCCTGTCTGCAGTTAGAAACAGCCCACTGTCTTTCCAAAGAACAATGTAGATAAATTTCAAAGACACCCAATTTGCTAAGTGAGAAACAGAACAAGATGTAGAATCACAGTGGATACAAACAGGCATGCTGCAGAGGTGGATCCCGGTGGATCCCTGGGGCTCACTGTCCAAACAGTAAGCCTACTTAACTAGTTCCAGGACAATGAAAGATACCATCTGACAAAAAAAAAATAGAAGGAACCAGAGAAATGAAGACCAAGCTGTACGCTGGCCTCTACACACTCAGGTACGTACGTACACACACACACACACACACACACACACACACACACACAAGGGGGAGAGAGAGCAACACAAAACACTAGCGATCTCAGAGACTTAAAACTTGCAACAATATCAAAATACTTCCATACAACAGGCCTGGCACATTTGGAGGAAAATTGTAGACAGAGTTTCCCATCCCAGCAGCTCTCCCAAATAACCACACAAAAACTTAATATTAATTGTATATACTTGGCTAATAGCTCAGGCTTGTTACTAGCTAACTTTTACATTTAAATTAACCCATATTTCTTATCTATACTCTGCCATGTGGCTTGGTACTTTTTCTCAGTATGGCATGCTCACCTAGCTTATCAATGCGTCTGCTGGTGACTCCTCTGACTCTGCCCCTCTCTCTTCCCAGTCCTTAGTTTGGTTGTCCCACCTATACTTCCTGCCTGGCTACCAGCCAATCAGCTTTTTTAACCTTTTTTTTTTCTTTCTTTCTTTCTTTTTGGTTTTTCGAGACAGGGTTTCTCTGCGTAGCTTTGTGCCTTTCCTGGATCTTGCTCTGTAGACCAGGCTGGCCTCAAACTCACAAAGATCCGCCTGCCTCTGCCTCCAGAGTGCTGGGATTAAAGGCATGTACCACCACCACCCGCCAATCAGCTTTTTATGAACAATGAAATAGGATTATTCCACAGCAGAAACTAGATGGAAAAAAAACTTAAAACACAGCCCTGAGAAAACAAGACAGTGACTAAGATGTCAGTTTGTCAGTTCAGAAGTGTTCACATGTCAGTTCACATGGCTAACAAACCCACACTCTAGTGTCCACCAGACATACAGCCACATAGAAAATGCGGGTACCAGCATGCAGCAGTCTTCCCTGTACAAAACAAACCAGAAAGACTCCAAATGTTTACCAACCAGTGAGTGAATAAATGAAATATAGAAGATGGGAATGACAGAATATCACTGAGCAATGAAGAGGAAATACTGACTGATCATTTCCAATAGTGGCACTATTCCTTGGGCAAGCGGTCCTGAACTGAGTAAGGGTAGAGAAGAGGAGCTAAGCATGGGCAAGCAAGCATACATATGTTCATTGCTTTCTGCTCTGTGGATGTGATATGACCAGCTGTTTGAAGTTCCTGCCTTGAATTCTCCACAATGAAGAACTGTAACCTAGATCTGCGAGGTGAAACAAAGTTGCATTTTGTCAGGGTAATTCATCACAGCAACAGAAACCAACTATAATAGGCAGGTACAATGAGACCCTCTCATGGGGAAAACAAGCAAGAACCCCAGATTCACTGTAAATCAACACACATAGACTCAGAACAAACACAGAAAGGCACATTGCCTCCCTGTGGGACAATTCAACTGATCCCAAAAAGAGCAAACCATCAGGGCAATGCCTGGAAGCTCTAAGGAAAACAGTCATTCGTGTGGAGAGGTATCCCCAGCCAGAGCATCATTCTACTTCCCTACAAAGCTGGGACATTTCCTAGCAGGTGGTGGAGTTGAGCTCATGATGCAGGAAAAAAAAAAAAGCTGAGCCCCGCCACCGGAAGGACTGGCAGTGAGGCAGCAGGAGTCGAGTTCTTGGGAGCATGTGAGTGACTCAATAAACAAGGATCTTCACATGTAGGAAAACAGGAGGGAAACCCCCACATCACGTGGGTAGCTGTGCTGGGCTGGGCTAGAACTGCTTTCAATTTGACCATGCCCTCGGGTAGGTCGAGATGCACAGTGCTGTCTAAAAGTTTGGAGGGCTGCCAATGAAGGGGGTCTGTGGGGCTAGGGCATTGCTCAGGGTATAGCACTGGATTCTATCTCAAGCACAGTAAAATAAAATGGGAGAGGAAACTCTGAATGGTGTGTGTGTGTGTGTGTGTGTGTGTGTGTGTGTGTGTGTAATTTCTGAATGAGTCACAGAAAAATAAAGCAAGACCACCACCACCCCAAAAAATGCATGCCTTTATTCCCAGCACTCTCAGGAGGCAGAGGCAGGGATCTATGAGATCAAGGCCAGCCTGTGCTACAGAGCCAGCTCCAGGATAGCCAAGGCTACACAGAGAAACTGTCTCAAAAGAAAGAAAGAAAGAAAGAAAGAAAGAAAGAAAGAAAGAAAGAAAGAAAGAAAGAAAGAAAGAAAGAAAGACAGACAGAAAGAAAGAAAGAAAGAAAGAAAGAAAGAAAGAAAGAAAGAAAGAAAGAAAGAAAGAAAGAGGAAGGAAGGAAGGAAGGAAGGAAGGAAGGAAGGAAGGAAGGAAGGAAGGAAGAAAAGCCTCTGAAAATTCTAAGAGAATGGGAAAGTTGAATGTGGTAGCACATGAGTTTAAAACTAACAGAGGCTACAAGGCAAGACCCTGTCTCAAAAAACCAGAAAGGGGGTGAGGGTTCTGAAAAAATGGCTCAGTGATTACAAGTGCCTACTGCTCTTCCCCAAAAACACAAATGTGGTTCCTAGCATCCACCTTGAGCAGCTCACAATTGCCTATAACTGTAGTTCTAAGGGATCTGATGTCTCAGACTCATGTACACACACACACACACACACACACACACACACACACACACACGTAAAATGTAATGAAAATAGGAAAGGAAAGAAAATTAGAATAAATAGTATTTCATCTTTAAAAGAAACACATAAGGGGCTGGAGTAATGGCTCAGAGGTTAAGAACACTTGCTGCTCTTGCAGAGAACAGAGGTTCAGTTCCCAGAATCCACATGGTGGATTACAACCATCCCTTACTCCAGCTCCAGGAAATCCAGATACTCTCTTCTAAACGCTGCAGGCACCAGGCACCAGGTTGGGCACATACATACATGTAGGCTGTGATGGCTATTCTTGGTTATCAACTTTATTACATCTAGAATTAACTAAAACCCAAGCAATTGTATACATCTGTGAGGGATTTTTCTTGATTGAAACATTTGAAGTGGAAAGACCTACCCTAAATCCAGATCTTTTGTGGTGGCAAGATCTAAGTTAAATCTGAGGCCACATCTTCTGATGGCAGCCTATATAAAGAATACGGGAGAAGGAAACATTTGTTTTTTGCCTACTTGACCTTGCTCTTGATGGCAAGTCCATTCCTTTGCTAGTATTAGAGCCTACTTCTTTGGGATTCCAGCATAAACTACAGCCCGGTTGAGACGTCCTGCATTGTGGGCTGAACAAATATTGGATTCTTGGACTTTCTGTTGGGAGACAGCCATTGTTGGACTAGTTGGACCACTAATATAGATTCATTCTATCAGTTCTATTCTAGAAAACCCTAATACACAGGAAAAACACTCATCCACATAAAATAAATAATCAAAAAATAATAATTCTAACAAAGAAAAGAAAAAAACAGAGCAGAATGGGAGATGACTCCGTAGTCAGTAAAGTACCCACAATACAAGCATGAGGATCGGAATTTAGTCCCCAGAAACCACATAAAACAGCCAAGCACCATGGCATGTACCTGAAATCCTGGTGCTGGCGAGTTGGAGATGAGCAGGTCCACCGAGCTCACTGACCAGCCAGCCTAGCCTAATCATCAAGCTCCAAGTCTATGAGAGACCCTGTCACAAAAAAAAAAAAAAAACACAAAAGGTGGGTGGCACCTGAGGAACAACACTGAAGGTTGTCCTCTGGCCTCCAAACATACATGTACACACATGTACACTCACAACAGATCATGAGAGAGAGAGAGAGAGAGAGAGAGAGAGAGAGAGAGAGAGAGAGAGAGAGAAGTGAAATGTTAGTTTAAGATGTGTCACATTCATTTATGCTGTGGAATATTTGTTTAATGATGCAAAGATGTGTTGCCTTCTTTTATGTTGCATTTGTTAGACTCTGTGAAGCTGTGTTACTCTGCTTGTCTAAAACACCTGATTGGTCTAATAAAGTGCTGAACAGCCAATAGCTAGGGAAGAAAGAAATAGGCAGGGCTGGCAATTAGAGAGAATAAATAGGAGGAGAAATCTAGGGAAGAGAGCAAGGAGCAAGAAAAGGAGAAGAAGAAAATGCCAGGGACAGCCACCCAGCTACACAGTCAGCCACAATGTAAGAAGGAAAGAAAACAGGCATTCATAAGTAAGAATAAGTCTCATTGTACTTATTTGGGAGTTGTGTGGTGGGCCCCCAAAGAGTAAAAGAAAAAACAAAACAAAACAAAAACAAAAACAAAAAAAAACAACTGTGTGAGAGAGAAACAGAGCAAAATAAGAAAAGACGTGTTATCAAAACTTAATGGAAAGTGTCACCCCCACTACATACAGTGCTAGACACAACATCCAAGAGCAAGTTCCACAAAACAACCCAGAGTAGATGAATTTCTAAATGGTCTTACTAAACAAAAAACATGGAGCCAGATATAGGGGTGAAAACCTGGGAGATCAGGGAAATAGGGAAAGCCATAGCTAACCTCACCTCACCAACTCTGCAGTTCCCAAAGAGACCTACCTCCTGTCTACCGTGCCTATATGCCTTGCTGTTCTGCCATTGGATTTGCTCTCTCTGTCCAGTTACATCACTTCCTCTTCCTGCCTAGCTCTGTCACTTCCTGTCTGTCTGTACAGACCTACAGACCTCCATGGTTAACTAGTGTTGGAATTTAAGGGTGTGCCACCACACATGGCTGTTTCCACTGTGGCCTTGAACTCACAGAGATCCAGACAGATCCCTGCCTGCCAAGTAATAGGATTAAAGGCATGTTATACCATTGCCTGATTTCTTTATTTACTTATAATGGCTTGCTTTTTCCTCTGATCTCCAGGCAAGCTTTATTTATTAAAGCACAAATAAAATATCACCACATTTCAGCACAATTAAAATATCACTACAACCCAAGACTGAGTAATTCCTGTCATGTACAAACTTTTCCAGAAGTAGACAATTTGAGATCAGGTTCATCTTCTTACATGGCTGGGGACTGAAAGTGGCAGGAGCAGCAGGAGGGATCAGAAGCATCCAGCCCCTGACATAGAAGGCTGCTCAGAAAACTGTATGTCAGCAAAGCCAGCTTGAAATGTATGAAACAAAGCAAAACACCCTCAAGCGGTATGTGGTGCACACAAATAATCCCTGCCCTCAGGAGGTAGAGGCAAACGGATCACAAGTTTGAGGCAAGCCTGAGCTACATAGAGAGACCTATCTTAACCCCTCAAAAAATGTATGGACCAATTATACAACATGCAAGTTATAATAACCTCAGCACCATGTGCCTCAGTAGGACAAGGGCTATCCACATTTTAAAGTCTATCTATAACTCACCACACTGAGTAAGAGGGATACCAGAGTACAGAAAGCCATCCGGTGAAGTTCTTACCTCCTGAGGACAAAGGAAAATGGTCAGCAAGCTAGAGACAAGGGGACCTTCCTTAAACTGATAAAATTTCCCACCCAGAAGTTACAATACCCATTTCATCTTGTAAATGTTAGACATGTTACCTGCAAAATCTGGAATAAGGCAAAGCTACAATTGTGTCTGTGGGACATTGTCCAGGTCAACCACAAACAAATGCTATGAAGATTAAAAGGGAAAAAATGCTTTCCAATTTTCACTTTTAAAAAAGTATCAATACAAAAATAAAGAGACTCTACAGGTAAATTATTAATATTAAAAATAAAACTTGGGGCTTTGGAGATAATTCTATTGGTAAATTGTTTACCTCACAAGCAGGAGGATCCAAGTTGTAGTCCCCAAAACCACCTAAGAAGCCTGGTATGGTAGCATGCACATATAACTACAGCCCTGGGAAGGTGGAAACAGTGAGATTTCAGGGCTTACTAAGCTAACCTAGCCTAATAGGAGAGTCACAGACCAGTGAGAGACCCTGTCTCAAAAATAAGGTGCACAGCTCTTGATGAATGATACCCAGCATGGACCTCTGGCCTCTACATACACATGCACATATACATACCTACCTCTTCATACATACAAACATACATACATACATATTTGCATGCACACACACACACACACACACACACACAAAGCTTGTCTAGGGATCAGAGGACAAAGCCAGCCACTAAATTAGACATAGATGTCAGGCAGTGGTGGCACAAACCTTTAATCCTATCACTCAGGAGGCAGAGATCCATCTGGATCTGTGAGTTCAAGGCCACACTGGGAACAGAGCTAGGCATGATGGCACACACCTTTAATCCCAGAACTTGAGATCTCATGTCTTTGCTTGGGAAGGACACACACCTTTAATCCCAGGAAGTAATATGGCAGGACACAGAAAGGTATATAAGGCGTGAGGAAACAAGAGCTCTTCTCTTGAGGCTGAGGATTTCGTAAAGGTAAGCTAGTGGCTGGCTGTTCTGATCTTTCAGCTTTCACCCCAATATCTGGCTCTGGGTTTTTTATTATAAGACCTTTTAAGATTCGTGTTACAGAACTTTGCAGATGAGCGTGGCAGCCCACCTATAATCCCAGCATGCCAAAGGCAGTGACAGTGAATCCCCAGCAAGCTGGTTAGATGCACCAGCCAGAATAGCAAGCTCTGGTTGCCACAGGAGAGGTTACCTCAATATATGCAGCTGAGTGATTGAGGAAGACACCTGTGAGCAGCCTCTGACCATCACAAGTATGCACACAACTGAGTTCACTCCCACATATGTATACATATGTACGTATACACAAATACATTGCACATGGTAGTTTGAATGTAATTGGCCCCATAATCTCATAGGGAGTGGCACTATTAGGAGGTGTGGCTTGTTGGAGTGGGTAGGGCCCTGTTAGAGGAAGTGTGTCACTATGGGGACAGCTCAGGATACTGCCCAGTATGTCAGTTGACTTCCTGTTGCTTGCAAGATGAAGCACTCTCAGCTCCAGCACTATGTCTGCCTGCATGCCACCATGCTCCCTATCATGATGACAATGAACTAAATCTCTGAAACTCTGTGTGTTACACAATTAAATGTTTTTCTTATAAGATTTGCCGTGGTCATGGTGTCTCTTCACAGCAATAAAAATCCAAACTAAGACACATACACGAGCAAAAAAAAATTAATTACTCAAATGTAAGTCTGAATTTTACCAAAATGAGCTGGGCCATTAGGGACCTTGATCCACTCTGGACACAAATTCAGCAATAAAGTTGGATTTATCAGGGAACAAAAAGCCAAAGACCAATGAGTGGTACATGAGGGGGTGATGACTGCAGGAAAACAAGAGAAGTAGCCCTAAAAATGGCACAAACAGGAACCAGGAAGTGACCATGTGCAGCCTCACACCTGACCCTGGGCAGGGATATAAAGGGCCCAGGCTCAGGAGGCTCCACATCTGCACACTTCCTCTCTATCTGCTCCTCTAACCTACTCCATCCTCAACCAAACCCCAGAACCATGAGCTGCTGTGGCTGTTCAGGAGGCTGTGGCTCCAGCTGTGGGGGCTGTGGCTCCAGCTGCTGCAAGCCTGTGTGCTGCTGCAAGCCTGTGTGCTGCTGTGTGCCTGCCTGTTCCTGCTCCAGCTGTGGGGGCTGCAAGGGAGGCTGTGGCTCCTGTGGGGGCTGCAAGGGAGGCTGTGGTTCCTGTGGGGGCTGCAAGGGAGGCTGTGGTTCCTGTGGAGGTTGCAAGTCCAGCTGCTGTCAGTCCAGCTGTTGCAAGCCCTGCTGCTGTCAATCCAGCTGCTGTAAACCATGCTGTTCTTCAGGCTGTGGGTCATCTTGCTGCCAGTCCAGCTGCTGCAAGCCCTGCTGCTGTGAATCCAGCTGTTGCAAACCCTGCTGCTGTCAGTCCAGCTGCTGCAAGCCCTGCTGTTGCCAGTCCAGCTGCTGCAAGCCCTGCTGCTGTCAGTCCAGCTGCTGTAAGCCCTGCTGTTGCCAGTCCAGCTGCTGCAAGCCCTGCTGCTGTCAGTCCAGCTGCTGCAAGCCCTGCTGCTGTCAGTCCAGCTGCTGCAAACCCTGCTGCTGTCAGTCTAGCTGCTGTGCCCCCGTATGCTGTCAGTGCAAGATCTGATTTTTGGCTTTGCAGGGCTATTACCAGATAGGCTCTATCCCTGTCAGGAGTTCTAGCCCAGGCTTTGCCTGTGTTTCCTAGTACATACAGCTAGTCTCCTCCATTAGCTTGCTCCCTCTCTTCTTTCCTTCCCAAGCATGAAAATTTCCTTTTGGCTTCTTGTTGGTCCAGCTGCTACAAGTGTAGCTTTGGCTCCTGTAGTGGCTACCAGGCCAGCTCTTGCATGTCTAGTTGCTATGGGCCTTGGGATCAAGAAGAATGACTTCCAGCACTCCCCTACCACCTCTGCAAATCATCCCTGGCCATTTCTGCAGGTATCAGTTTCACCCTTTTGCATAGTGCTATCCCTGCAGTTAAGGCCTTCCTCAACCCATTCACTCTGAAGCCACTAGGAGCTCTGAGCTCTGTCTTTTAATCATCAAATAAAACCACTACTCCAGCACCCCATTGCTTTGTTGTGTCTGTTTTCCTCTGGTTGGGGAAGGGTACATTGGGATAGCACCTGTGGCCACGCTGCATTTCCAGTGGGCAGAGTGTCCTACCTGGCACAGCTCCTACACTCACTACAGCTGACAGGCAGAAGCATCAATGACAGCCACTCAGGCCTGACTGTGTAACTTCCCCATGCATCTGGGGAAACCAGAGAGAATTAAGGGGACACATCGCCATCTTTGCTGATTATCTCAGATAATGTTCCTATCACAAAATGCCACAGACCCAGTGGCTTCTCAACAAGAGAACTAAGTTCTTTTTATACATGGAAGGTAGATCAAGTGTGGCAGAATCAGTACTCTTAGATCTCTCTTTGAGATGTGTGTGTGTGTGTGTGTGTGTTTGTGTGTGTGTGTGCATGTGCGCCTGTATACAGGTGCACATGCAGATGTATGTATATGTAGAGGCCAGAGGTGTCTTCCTTGATTTCTCTTATCTTTTAAGACAAGGTCTCTCTCCCTCAATCTGGAGCTCACCACTTCCACTAGGCCACAGTGAGCCCCAGAGATCCATACCCATCAGTACCCCAGCGCTAGAATGGGTGCTACATACAGCTACCACACCTGGCTTCTACATGGTTGCTGGGGATTGAACTCAGGACCTCATGCTTGTGCAGCAAAAGCACTTTACTGACTGAGCCATGTCCCCAGTCCCATGGGGTATCTCATGTAAGCCCCGCCGAGAAGGCTCCAACCTCATGATCCAATGGCCACACAATGGTATTGCCTTCTGATTCCATCACCCTGGGACAAAGTCTCAACATACAGCTTTCAGGAAGAAACCATTCAGACTTGGGCATGCCAAATTAACCAGGGAAAATCCTGGCTTGGTGAACTCATGCGGCTCCTCCCCTCCCTGCACTGACTTGAATGTCCAATATCTCCTCGGGCTCAGGTGTTTGAACACTGGATCCCTAGTTGGTGGCACTGTTCTGGAAGGTTAGATGTGGCTTGAGGAAATGAGTCCCTGGAGGTGGGCCTTGAGATATTACAGCCGGGCTCCACCTTCTGTCTGCTTTCTGCTTCCTGACTAGACACAGTGTGATCTCACATCTCTGCCAGCATGCTGGCCCCTGCCCACAGACTATAAGTTTGTTGTTGGTTATGTTTTGCTCTTTTGGGGGGCCCACCACCCAGCTCCCAAATAAATCACACATGGAGACTTATTATTACTTATGAATGTCTGGCCTTAGCTTGGCTTTCCTTAACTTTAAATTATACCTGCCTGTCTTTTGCCTCTGGGCTTTTCCTTTTCTTACTTCTGTAACCTTACTTTTACTCTTACTGCATGGCTTGCTGTGTAGCTGGGTGGCTGGCCCGATGTTCTCCTCCTTCTCCAGCTACTTCTTCTCTCCTCCCATATTTTTCCTTCTATATATTCTCTCTCTGCCTGCCAGCCCTGCCTTTCCTTTCTCCTGTCTTGCAATTGGCTGTTCAGTTCTTTGAAAAGTTTCTGCACCCTGATAAGCCTCTCCACCTACGCAGCAATCCGAATCATACCGAATTATTAACATGTCTGTTTTCTGGGGTGCAGTTTAAATATCCTGTGGGAGTGGTCTTGAGCATCTCTGGGGGAGAATCAGTGTTTGGCGGACTTGAGACAGGGCAGGGTTTGGGGAGAGAGAGATGGAGGAGGTGGAGCTTCCACCAGAACACTTTATTAGACCATCAGGTGTTTTAGACAGGCACAGTAACACAGCTTCATAGAGTTAAACAAACGCAACATAAACAAAAGTAACACACCTTAAAATAATATTCCCCAACACAAGTTAAAATAAGCTCTTCCTCCCTTAAGTTGCTTTGTATCTGTATTTGGTCACAGCAACAGGAAAAGTAACACACTCCCTGTCCTGGAACTTCTGCTTCATTCTTCGGATTCTGGGAATGATGTACACAGGGTATTTAGTTACTTGGGGTGTGGGAAAGGGAATGTCAGAAAGATTAGTGGGGAAGGTGGCCAAGGAATCCGTTTGTAAGAGGGGGAGCAGAAGACAAAAAGCTGAGAGGAGTTTGGGGTGAGAAGAGGGTCTGCTTCCTGGGACTGATCAGATTTCACTCTCAGTTCTATCTCATGGTTTCTCTCTAATGACAAATCTCAACTGCCTCCATGGAGAACAGACTTCTATAATGTGTTCACATTCATGGTCCAGAGGGTCTTTGCCAGGCAGCTCGGTCCTTACACCAGGTCCTGCAGGGCATATTCTCTAAGGCAGTGGTTTTCAACCTGTAGGTTGCAACCCCTTTGGGGGTTCCCATATCCGATATCCTGCATATCAGATATTTACCTTACAATTCATCACAGTAGCAAAATTAAAGTTATGAAGTAGCAATGAAATAATTTTATGGCTGGGGTCACAACTGTCTGGTACCAAAAGAAAGTCCTTTTCCCAAGGTCAGGCTTTTAGACAAAAGCTACCATTCCCTCAGGGGCTTACAGAAAGTTCCTGCTTGCTAAAAAGGGACTCATTCTTCTTATCTCTGGCAAGAGGCTCTTCCACTAACATATGACATATTAACATATGACTGTGGTGCCTATTAACTTGTCAAGGGCAACGCTAGCCTCTAGGCTCCCTCAGTCCCTGCTCACAAGCCCCACCCCAGCTCATAAACCCCTTAACCCTGGAAATCTTTCCCCTGTGGCTTCTTCTTGCTTTCCTGGGAGACAGACTTAACAGTTGGGAGTAAACCTTTCTCTTTTTTTTGGTTTCTTTACCGTGTCTATTTCCATTCACTAACAGCCAACCTGTCCAAGACTCTCTCAATCCACAATACCCAGGGCCACTGAGATCAGCTTTTCTGGAGGTCAGCTCCAGAAATCTGCTGTTCCCCAGGGCTTCTGTTTTGGCTTTGGTTTTTTGTTTGTTTGTTTTGTGAGACAGGGTCTCATTATATAGTCCTGGCTGGCCTGGAACTTGCTATGTAGACCAGACTAGCCTCAAATTCATAGAGATCTGATTGCCTCTGACTCCTGAGTGCTATAATCAAAAGCATACCAGTTTTTTGTTTTGTTTTGTGTTTTGTTTTGTTTTGCTTTGTTTTCATTGGAGAAAACATAAACCAGGTGTGGTGGTGCACAGCTTTAATTCCAGAACTCAGGAGACAGAAGTAGGTGGATCTCTGAGTTTAAGGCCCCCCTGATCTGTCTACAGAGTGAGTTCCAGGATAGCCAGGACTATACAGAGAAACCCTGTCTCAAAAATAAATGCAAATGACTGAGCCTGGTGTGACTCCAGAAATGGTTTTCTTTAGTGGTAGTTTAGACATGGGAAAATGTTAACAAATCAGGCAATTACTTCACGTCTATCACTTGTCATTATAACTGGCTACTACTTGTCATCCACATAATGTCAAAACTTAAGACAAACAGAACTGATGTCATCTTGAGCTCTTTTCTTTTGACCAAGATTTATTTGGAATGGAGGCATTAGTTCCTTAAGGAAAAAAAATTATATGAATTGTCTAAAAATAAAGAGTATTTAAGCAACATACCTTAGCCTGGCAGTGGTGGCTCATGCCCTTAATCCCAGCACTTGGAAAGCAGAGGAAGCAGATCTCTGTGAGTTTGAGGCCAGCCTGGACTACAGAATGAGTTTCTGGACAGCCAGGGCTACACAGAGAAACCCTGTCTGGAAAAACAAAACAAAAAGAGAATACTTTAAGAAAATCATACACCATAGCACCAATTTGGATTCATACAGGAATTCAAGGTTGGTTAAACACACACAAATCAACAAATATAAGATAACACATACTAGAAAGAAAGACACAAATAATATGATCATCCCAGTAGGCACAAAAATGATTTTGAGTTCACCTTCACTGAGTTCAACATCTCTTCATGATAAAAATCCCAAAGAAACTAAGAAGACATGTGGTGATATTTTATTTATATGTTAATAAATCAAGTTTGCCTGGAGATCAGAGGAAATAGCAAGCTGTTTTAAGTAAACACAAAAGTCAGGCAGTGGTAGCACACACCCTTAATCCCAATCACTTGACAGGTGGGGTCTCTATGTGTTCAAGGCCACACTAGGGAACAGAGCCAAGGGTGGTGACACATGCCTTTAATCCCAGTACCAACCATAGAGACCTGGAGGTCTGTACAGACAGGTAGTGACAAGGAAGTGAGGTAGCTGGGCTAAGAGCCAATTGAGGGCAGAACAGCAAGGCAATAAAAGCCTGGGTAGACAGGAAGTCATGGTACTTAGAAGCTACAGAGCTGGTGAGGTAAGGTGGCTGGTGGCTGTTCCTATTTCCCTGATCTCTAAGGCTTTCACCCCTATATTTGGCTCCATGTTTATTATTGAATAAGGCCACTTAGAAATTCTGCTACAAAGACCCTAAACACAATAAGGACTACGTGTAACAAAGCTGTAGCCAAGATTATATAAGACAGGGGTGAGGGGGAACAAAAGTATTTCCTCTAAAATTAGTAATGAGGTGAGGTTACTTGCTTTTCACCTTATTTAATAGAGTGTTCAAAGTCTTGCCTAGAGCAATAAGACAAGATAAAGAAGTCAAATCATCCCTATTTGTAGACAATGTGATCCTATATTTAAACATCCAACCAGAAAACTCTTAACTCTGATAAACAATTTCAGCAAAGTAGCAAAATACAAAAATCTGTAACTTTCTACATACCAGTTGTAGACAGGCTTGAGAAAGAAATCAGGCAAAATTCCACTCACATAGTTTCAAAATATAAAATAAAAATACTGAGCAACATCCAACCTCTCCACCCAGCCAGATCCTGTACACCTTTCTCCAGGGAGCGCTAGAGAAGGGACCAAATGATGAACTGGAGAGAAAAATGGGAAAAATGGGGGGCTCTTATTAAGGGGGTGAGGAAGATGAATACAGAAGAAGGAGAGTAAAATAACAGTAAGGGTGTTGAAAACATTTTATGTAACCATTATATATATATATATATATATATATATATATATATATATATATATATATATACATACAATTGGAAAAAAAAGAGGCCATGGACAAGGGGAATGCATGAGAGGGTTTGAAGAGAGGAAAAGGGGAATGATGTAATTATATTGTGTCCTAGTGTTAGGGTTACTATTGCTGTCATGAAACATCATGACCAAAGCAGCTTGGGGAGGAAAGAATTTATTTGTCTTGTGCATCATCATCACTGTTCATCACTAAAGGAAATCCAGGCAGGAACTCAAACAGAGCAGGAAACTGGAGGCAGGAGCTGATGCAGAGGCCATGGAGGAGTGCTGCTTACTGGCTTGCTCCATGGCTTGCCCAGCCTGCTTTCTTATAGAACCCAAGACTATCAGCCCATGGGTGGCCCCACCCACAATGGATTGAGGCCTCCTCCTTCAATCACTAGTTTAAAAAATTCCCTACAGGCTTGCCTACAGCTAAATCTTATGGAGGCATTTTCTCAATTAAGGCTTCTTCCTCTCAGGTGACTCTAGCTTGTGTCAAGTTGACATAAAACTAGCCAGCACAACTGACCCTTTGTCAACTTCACACACAAACATATCACTATTAAGCCATAACCCTTTCTTTCTTCCCTTTCCCCAAGATTACACATTAATATCAACACTACAATATAAACATTCCAAATATTAAAAGTCCCTCAGTCTTTAAACACTCATACACTTAAAATTTAGTCTCTTTAAAATCCAAAGTCTCTACAAAATTCCAAAAGAAGAGTAGAAAGGGAACTACTTAGTTCACTTTTTTGTTGGTATGATAAAACACTGACAAAAGCCAACTTGGTACAGGACAGTTTTTTTTTTTTTTCCTTAAAGAACCAGATTAATGGTGAAAAGCAGGACAAAGAGATTTATTTATTCAATGTGGCTTACAGCTTACAGTCCATCATGAAAGGAAGTCAAGGCAAGAACTCAATGTGCAGCACAAATCTTAAAAGGTCTTATTAATAAAAACAAACCCAGAGCCAGGTATTGGGGTGAATACTGAAAGATCAGAGAAGCAGAACAAGCCATAGCTAATCTCACTTTACCAGATTCTCAGTTGATCTTGTTTCCTCAAACTGGAAGCCTCTGAGTCCTCATCAGAATGGATCTCAGCTGAAATACTGCTAAAAGCCTAAAAGCTTAACAGGCTCTAGTTCCTGGTCCTCACGCCTTATTATACCTTTCTGCTTCCTGTCCTCACTTCCTGGGATTAAAGGCATGTGTCTTTCTCAAGAAAGAAAAGTGCTGGGATTAAAGGCATGTGTCACCATGCCTGGCTGTTTCCAGTGTGGCCTTGAACTCTGGAAATGCTAAGACTAAAGGTTTGTGCTTCCACTGCCTAATGTCTACGTCTAATATAGTGGCTGTTCTGTTCTCTGACCCCTAGATAAACTTATTGGGTTGCACAATATATCAACCACATCAATGCAGGAACCTTGAGGCAGGAACTGAAGCAGAGTCTAAGAAAGAACTCTGTTTACTGTCTTGCTCTTCATGGCTTTCTCAGGGGTGGCACCACCCATAGAGACCTGAGCTCTCCCACATCAATCAGCAATCAAGACAATATCCCACAGACATTCCCATAGACCAATGTGAGAGAGGTAGATCTTCGACTGAGGTTCCTCTTCAAGAGACTCTAGTCTGTGTGATGTTGACAAAACTAACCAGCCACAGGGACTATGGAAGGGCAGGAGAACAAAAAAAGGGTGATGGACAACACATCACAAGAAAGCAGGAGCAGGCGGTGGTGGCGCACACCTTTAATCCCAGCACTGGGAGTCAGAGGCAGGCAGATCTCTGTGAGTTCCAGGACAGCCTGGGTTACAGAGTGAGTTCCAGGAAAGGCTCCAAAGCTACACAGAGAAACCCTGTCTCAAAAAAAAAAAAAAAAAAAAAAAAGGGTGGGGTGGGGTGGGGATTTAGCTCAGTGGTAGAGCACTTGCCTAGCAAGCGCAAGGCCCTGGGTTCGGTGCCCAGCTCTGGAAAAGAAAAAAAAGTAAAAAATAAAAAGCAAAACAAAAACAAAACCAAACAAACAAAAAAGAAGGCAGGAGGCCCTACTTGAGAGGAAGAAAGGACCAGTTAGAGGGGATGAAGGAGACCGGAAGACACTGGAGGGACTAAAAACAAAGTATAGTGATACATGTGTGTGAAAAATGTCACAGTGAACCTTAGCACCCTCTCTGTTACAAACAACTTTGGCCCTCTACTTAATCTCACCCCTCATTCTAGGATTCCAAAAATGCACATAGTGGTCATTGGATTTCTTTATCCATCTTCTCAATGTGACCACACTGAGTAAATCTCTTTGTCCTGCTTTTCACTATTAATCTAGCACTTAAAAAAGTATTATGTATATGGATGTTTTGCTTGCATGTATGTCTGTGTACCATATGTGTGCAGTTCCCAGGAGGCCAAAAGAGGTTGTCAGATCTCCTGGAACTGGAGTTACAAAGAGTTGTGAGCTGCTCTGTGGGTGCTGGGAATAGAGCTCAGGTCCTGGGAGAGTAGTCAGTGTTCTTAACTACTGAGCTAGCTCTCCATCTCTGGCTCTTAAAAAATAGATTTTCCCGGGAGAGGGTGGTGGTGCACACCTTTAATCCCAGCACTCAGGAGGCAGAGGCAGGTGGATCTCTGTGAGTTCGAGGCCAACCTGGGCTACAGAGTGAGATCCAGGAAAGGCACAAAGCTACACAAAGAAACTCTGTCTCAAAAAAACAAAAATAAAATAAAGATTTTATTATTTTTATTATGTGTATGTGTCTATGTGAGTGCATGTCACATGTATGTGGGTACCCAGAGGCCAAAAGAGGGTGTCAGACCTGGAGCTGGCATTATAGATGGTTGTGAGGTGTCTGACCTGGGTACTGGGAGCAACATGAGCCCTTAACTAATGAGCCATTTCTCCAGCTTCTAATTTGACTCTTTTAATTGGTGTGTTAAGATCTGGCTTGTTAGGGATGCCAAGACCACAGTCTCTGTCTTTAGTAATTCTGGGAACAAAGCTGTCCAAGTATCTATTGACATAAAAAAGAACAATACATAGGTCACTGTAGTGTATTCCTGCTGAGCTCCTGGCCTGGTTCCAGATAGTAGCACCTAGCCCTAATCCTTCCTTTGTTTAACCACACCTTTTGTTTCTCTTACCTTTTTTTCTCTTAAACCCTATGTGAATCTTGTATGAGAGTCAAGGATCAGAGAGTCCTCCAAGGACCAAAGGCCTATGCAAAACTTGGTTCAGGAAACCCGGAAGACCTGAGAAATCAAGTAATTTGCACTTGGCATTTGGTCTCTGGGAGCTCTTTTTAGGGTGCTTTGAAGGCACAGAAATTAACTGGCTAAACTGTAAATAGAGAGTAAATAAAAATGCCCTAGGCAAAGGCAAAGTGCTTCAGTTATTCGAGGCTGAACCCCCGCCCCCCTGCAGCCACGAAAGGCTATATTCATTCTTAAGATGCCTGTGAGTCTTCTTTCCACGGACCCATGTGAACCCACACACCTGTGCCTTCATAGTTACAGGTTGCAACATGGAGAGACCTGCCCAGCGTGATGGTGGATCTTGGGAGGCAGAGGCAGGTGGATCTCTATGAGTTCAAGGCCACCCTAGTCTACAGAGTCAGTTCTAGGACAGCCAAGGATGTTACACAGGGAAATCCTGTCTCAAAAAACCAACAAAAAACAACACGGATGGACCTTGAGGACACTATGCTGAGTGAAACAAGTTGGACACAAATGGACAAATGCTTTGCAATTGTATTTGTAGGGGGTCCCTATATTCAACAACCCCACAGAGACAGAAAGCAGGGTGGGTGAGCCAAGGACTGGGGAGGGGAGGAGAGTCAGGGTGGTGATATTTTATCTGTGTCCTCCAATAAAGTTTATCTGAGGATCAGAGAAAAAAGCCAGCCACTATAGTAAACATAGAAGCCAGGCAATGGTAGCACACGCCTTTAATCCTATCACTTGAGATCTGTCTGGATCTCTGTGAGTTCAAGGCCACACTGGGAACAGAGCCAGGCATGGTGGCCCACACCTTAAATCCCAACACTAGTTAACCGTAAAGGTCTGTACAGACAGACAGGAAGTGACAGAGCTGGGCTGGAAGAGGAAGTGATGTAGCTGGGTGGAAAGGAAGTGAGTTGGCAGAACAGAAAGGCATGTAAGTGTGGGTATACAGGAAGTAGCTCGTCTTTGGAAGCTGCAGAGTTAGTGAGGTGAGGTTAGCTGTGACTTTCCCTATTCCTCTGATCTCTCAGGTTTTGACCCCGATATTTGGCTCCAGGTTTTTGTTTAATAAGACCTTTTAAGATTCCTGTTAGCCAGGCAGTGGTGGCGCACACCTTTGATCCCAGCACTCAGGAGGCAGAGCCAGGTGGATCTCTGTGAGTTCGAGGCCAGCCTGGGCTACCAAGTGAGTTCCAGGAAAGGCGCAAAGCTACACAGAGAAACCCTGTCTCAATTCCTGTTACAAGTCAGCATTTAGTGGGGACGGAGCTTCAGTCTGGAAACATGAGAAAGGATTGGAGGTGGATGGTTGGGTGTACTTCTATGCTGCTGAGTTAAGTGCACTTGGACATGCTTAAGATGGCAACTTTTAGGATTGCAAGGTGGCTCAGCAGGTAAAGTCACATCCCTAGAACCCACTCCTGATTGGGGATGTAGCTGGGCAGTATAGTGTTTAACTAGTGCATGTGAAGCCATGGGTTCCATCCTCAGTACTACCAATGGGAAATAATTAGAATGACAATAAAGGGGTTAGAGATAGAATTGGGCCAGTAAGATAGCTCAGTGGATAAAGACACCTGCTGCCAAGCCTGATGTCTGAGTTTAATCCCTAAGATCCACATGGTGGAAGGAGAGAACCAGTCCTGAAAGTTATCATCTAACCCCCCACCTGCAAGTGCACACAAACACACAGAGACACATAGACACAGATAGATAGATAGATAGATAGATAGATAGATAGATAGATAGATAGATAGACAGACAGAAAGATTAGTTTCATATATACATATTTTACCACAGTTTTTAAATCCTAACAGTCAACTTTACTATATGATAATGCTAAAAATTAAAGAGAATTATGCAAAAGTGAAAATAAAATATTGGACACGTGTGCACTTATCCTAGACTTGCTAAAACATAGATCTTGGGTTGTAGGGCCTAGGCAATATAAAACAGGTATCCAGGGAACAGAAGAGTGTCTACCATTCTTTGCCATGAAAACTAAGTACTCATCAGTGGCCACGTGAACAGAATCAAGCAGCAGTGTGTGTCCTTGGTGACTGGTTTGTGTCATTAATCATAGGGTTGTCCAGGTCCACCCATGATGCCTTTCCAAAGGGAAGCCTACATCGAGGAAGGAGCCAGACTCACGTTAATAATGATTCACAGACCAGAAGAAAAAGCAAGGGACCTAAAAATAGTGACAACATCCTTATTTGTGAACACTCCTGACTAGGGACGTGACTCAGTGGTGGAGTGCTTACTCCACATGTGTGAGGCCATAATACTGCCAAAGGAAAAATAACAAAGAACTGGAGGCATGATTGGGCTGGCGACATGGCTCAGCAAGGAAAATCAGCTGCTGCCAAGTTCGGCATCCAGAGTTTAAGCTCTGGGACCCACATGGTGGAAGGAGAGAACTGATTCCTTTGCTTTGACTTCTGACCTCCAGACACACACCAAGACATACCCATATCCTCCCCTCTACAAACATTCACATAAAATAAATGGAAATGTAATTTTAAGACCTTTTTAAAGATTTTTAAAGATATATGTGAGTATTTTACCTGTATGTGCACTGTGTGTGTGCCTGGGGCTTAGGAGCCAGAAGAAGGCACTGGATCTCTGAGGAACTGGAGTATTGGATATTTGTAAGCTGCCATGTGGGTGCTAGGAACTGAAACTAGGTCCTCTGGAGGAGTGACCAGTGGTCCTAAGTACTGAACCATCTTTCCAGCCCCTAATTTTAATACATTTTATTCACTCCAAAGCACACAACAAAATAAAACTACCTACATAGGGACCAACAGATGTAGTGAAACTGCAAACACGGTACAGAGGGACACCCCCAAACCTGGTATCCTAACCTGGGGTTCCTTTTCTGTTGATGTGACAGATACCCCGACAGGAAGCAACTTTGGGGGGAAGGAGTTTATTCAACCCACAATTCCGAGTTCATCACTGAGAAAAATTAAGGCAGGAACTCAAAGATACCTCTGCCTGCTATTCTACACTCCTCTGATCAAGGAGCTCACTCTACAGCCAAAGAATCACGGCAGGAACCACAGAGGAATAGCTGGCTGGCTGGCAGGCAGGCTCCTACTTCCCTGCTTTCTTTCTGTTTCTTTTTTTCTTTAAAATTTTTTTTTTTATTTTACATACCAACCAGTTCTCCCTCCCTCCCCTTCTCCCACTCCTCCCCGACCTCCCCCTCAACTCACATCCCATCCACTCCTCAGAGAGGGTAAGGTCTCCCTCCCTTGTGGAATCAACAAAGTCTGGCATACCAAGTTGAGGCAGGACCAAGCCCCTCCCCCTGCATCAAGGTTGAGCAAGGTATCCCGCCATAGGGAATGGGCTCCAAAAAGCCAGTTCATACACTTGGGATAAGTCCTGGTCCCACTACCTTGGGCTCCACAAACAGATCAAGCCTCAGAACTGTCACCCACATTCAGAGGGCCTAGTTAGGTCCCATGCAGTCCAGAGTCTGTGAGCTCCCACTAGCTAGGGTCAGCTGTCTCTATAGGTTTCCCCATCATGATGTTGACCCCCCCCCCTTGCTCATATAATCTTCCTCCTCCCTCTCTTCAACTGGACTCCAGGAACTCAGCCCAGATCTCTGCATCTGCTTCCATCAGTTAGTTAGTGGATGAAGGTTCTATGATGACAATTAGGGTAGTCACCAATCTGATTACAGGAGGCTAGTTCAGGCACTCTCTCCACTGTTGCTAGGAGTCTTAGTTGGAGTCCTCCTTGTGGATTCCTGGGAATTTCCCTAGCACCAGGTTTCTTCCCTCCTCTATCAAGATATCTCTTTCATTGCTCTTCCTCTCTGTCCCTTCCCCAACTCAGCCATCTCAATCCCTCATGTTCCCATCCCCCATCCCCTCTCCTCTACCCCCAACCCCAGTTTACCCAGGAGATCGTAACTATTTTCCATTTCTGGGGCAATCCATGTATGACCCTCTTAGGGTCCTCCTTTTCACCTAGTTTCTCTGAGGTTGTGGGTTGTAGCCTGGTTATCCTTTGCTTTGCGACTAATATCCATTTATGAGTGAGTGTATACTATGTTTGTCTTTCTGGGTCCCGGTTACCTCACTCGGGATGATTTTTTTCTAGTTCCATCTACTTGTCTACAAATTTCATGATGTCATTGTTTTTTATAGCTGAATAATACTCCATTGTGTAAATGTACCACATTTTCTTTATCCATTCTTCCATTGAGGGGCATCTAGGTTGTTTCCAGGTTCTGGCTATTATGAATAATGCTGCTATGAACATAGTTGAGCAAGTGTCCATGTGGTATACATTTTTTGTGTATATGCCCAAGTATTGCTGGGTCTTGAGGTAGTTGATTTCCAGTTTTCTGAGAAACTGCCATATTGATTTCCAGAGTGGCTGTACAAATTTGCACTCCCTCCAACAGTGGAGGTTTTTTGGTTTTTGTTTGTTTGTTTTTGTTTTTGAGATGGGATTTCTTTGTGTAGCCTGATCTGTCCCGGAACTTGCTCTGTAGACCAGGCTGGCCTCTAACCCACAGATATCCACCTGCCTCTGCCTCCTGAGCACTGGGATTAAAGGCGTGCACCACCACCACTTGGCTTTCCTAGCTTTCTTATACAGTTCAGAACCACATGCCCAGGAATGGTGTTACCTACATCATGGTGGGCCCTCATTCATCAATCAACAATCAAGATAATCCCACATGCCCACAGACCAACCTGATCTAGGCAATTCTTCAGTTGAGGTGTTCTTCTTAGATGGCTCTAGACTGGATCAAGTTGACAGTTAAAGCTACCCAGGACACCTAGATAGCACCTGTCTCTGGACACCATAGCCTGGGGTAGTGGGGATCCTTCCTATTGCTTCTCTAATCTGAAATAACAACTTACACACTTTCAAACATGTGTACACATGTACTAAGAAAAAAAATGTTTTAAATAGATAACCCAGAATTGTAAGCCAAATAAACCCTTTCTCCCCCAAAGTTGCTTCCAGTCGGGGTATTTGTCACATCAACAGAACTAGAATACCAGGTTTGTGGGTGTCCTCCTGTACTGTTTACAGTTTCATTACATCTATTGGTCCCTATGTGGAGTAGGTATGGTGGCAGAAGCCTGTAATCTCAGCACTCGGAAGGTTGAGGCAGTAGGATTACTCTGAATTCCATAGTGAGTTCAAGGCCAGCGTGGACTACAGAGCAACATCTTGTCTCAGAAGTGGGGAGCGGGAATAAATATTGATTCAAATACCACTGCAAACCTTTTGAAAATACAACACACAGCCATGGTTGTGGGAGAGCAACAATAAGGAAGCATTTCCCCAGCTTGAAGAAGCCAAACAGCAGAATAGAAACCATGTTTCCATATCTGTGTCTGAGCACCCATCAGAACAAGCAAGGGGCCCAGCTAGAAGGGAGTCTGTTTTCTTATAAATGTATACAATTGTCAACACATCAGTTTCCATAGTGGCTACCCCAGTCTACATTCCTGCCAGCAGAGAATAAGGGTTCCCTTTCCCCACATTCTCATTAGCATCTCTTGCTATTTGTTTTCTTGATTCAGACTGGAGTGAGATGGAATTTCAAAGTGGTTTTAATTAACATTTCCCTAATGCATGGGTGTTTTTCAAGCAAATAAAAACAGAAGTATCATATAACCCAACTATATCACTCAGTGCCATATACCCAATGGACTAGGTCCACATTCCTGAGATACTTGCACATCCACATTTGATGCCACACTAGGAAATGGGACCACCCTAGATGCCCATCAACAGATGGATGGCTAGAGAAAATACACACAGAAAAGTGGATGGAATTACAGCACTAAGTGAAACATGTCAGGCTGAGAAAGACAAATATTGCATGTTTTCTCTTATAAAAAAATCTAGGTATTTTTAGTGGCGGTGGCGGTGTGTGTGTGTGTGTGTGTGTGTGTGTGTGTGTGTGTAAAACATGAATCTAGAAGAGGTGGCTCAGGCATTAAGGATGCTACCTGCCTATGGTAGTTTGAATGTAATTAGCCCCCATAATCTCACAGGGAGTGGCACTGTTAGGAGGTGTTGGCTTGTTGGAATGGGTATGGCCTTGTTGGAGGAAGTATGTCACTGTGGGGGCAGGCTTTGAGGTTTCCTATACTCAGGATATCGCCCAGTGTCTCAGTCAACTTTCTGTTTTCTGCAAGATGTAGCACTCTCAGCTCCAGTACATCTACCTGCATGCTGCCATGCTCTCTGTCATGATGATAATGGACCAAACCTCTGAAACTGTCATCAAGTCACCCCAATCAAATGTTTTCATTTTTAAGAGTTGCCATGGTCATGGTGTCTTTTCACAGCAATAGAAACCCTAACTAAGACAGAAGTTGGTAGTAGGGACTAGGGTATTGATAAGCCTGACCATGTTTTTGTTTGGAGGAATTTGGACTTAGGGAGTTTGGGTTAGGAAAGCAGTGGAAGGAATGCTTTAAACACTGCTTAATGGGCCATAGTAGTAGGAGCATGGAAAACAATGGTGTTGAATGTGATCTGATGAACTGTGGGGATCAAGAGATTCAGAGAAGAATGTTAGTACGTGGTCTAGAGACTGGTCTTGTGATATTTTGGTGAAGAAAGTGGCTGTTTTTTGCCCTTGTCTGAAAAGTCTGCCTAAGGCTACACTGAAGAATTTTGGATTAATTCCCTTGGCAGAAGAAATCTGTAAACAGCCTAGTATAGACTCTGGTGCGGTTACTAGTGGTAACTCTAATGAACATTTATAATGAAAAGGAGCAAGCTGAGCAGGGTAAACTACAAAATGTCAATTTTGAGGAGAAAAAAGAGCACCAGAAAGTGAAAAGGAGCTAAGACCTGTGTTCAAGGAAAGAAACAGATTAAGAAATGGAATAAAGGGAGTGGTGACCTCAGGTCAAGATCCCACCCAGCTAACTTGTGAAAAGGAACTAAAGAAAAGCTTAGAACCAGGTGTGGTAGGGCACACCTTTAATCTCAGTACTAGGAAGTCAGAGGCAGGAGGATCTCTGAGTTTGAGGCCAGCCTGGTCTACAGAGCAAGTTCCAGAACAGCCAAGCTTAGGCAGTGAAGAACAGAAAGCTGATGAAGATGTAATTGAACAAGGGGGGCACGTCCCAACCCTAGTAAGCAGCAGAACTTGGCAGCTTCAGCCATGTGGTTCTGGCTTTAGAGTTTAAAAAACAGGTTATGGAATTTGCCTCTGCACCCAAAAAAGAGCTGCTGAGGCCAGGCATGTGTCAGGGGTGTCCCTGAATGAAGGCCTAGGAGACAGGCCATTGGATGAAGCTGTGAAGCTGAAGCCTGGATTGCCTTAAAGAACTCAAGATTTTAGAGATGCCAGAGCTGTGGGATACCTGCTGAGGAGAGCTACTAACAAGAAGTTGAATGAGCCCAAGAGAAAGAAGTATGTTGTAGTCCAGAGTTTGCCCAGCTGGTTTTCAGTTTTGCTTTGGTCCAATATTTCCTTGATATGTTCCCTTCCCTGCATTTTGGAACAGTAATGTATACCCTGTGACGTTATATGTTGGAACTATGTGATCTGCTTTTTTATTTTGATTTTTTATAGGTGATTACAGTTAAGAGATTACATGAATCTCAGAAGAAACTTTGAACTTTGGACTTTAAAACATTGTTGAGACTGTGATAGACTACAGGGACTTTTGAAGTTGGACTAAATGAATTTTGCATTATGATATTGTTAAAACCTTTTAGGAGTGGAATGTGGTAGCTTGAATGCAATTGGCCCCTATAATCTCATAGGAGTAGCACTATTAGGAGGTGTGGCTTTGTTGGAATAGAGTTGGCCTTGTTGGAGGAAGTGTGTCACTGTGGGGGCAGGCTTTGAGGTTTCCTATGCTCAGGATACCACCCAGTGCCTCAGTCAATGTCCTGTTGCCTGTAAGATGTAGGACTCTCAGCTACTACTCCAGCACCACATGTGTCTACACACTGCCATGCTCCCCACCATAATGATAATGGACTGAACCTCTGAAACTGTAAGGGAGCCATCCCAATTACATGTTTTCATTTATAAGAGTTGCCATGGTCATGGTGTCCTTTCACAGCAATAGAAACCCTAACTAAGACACTGCCCAAGCATGAGGACAAGAGTTTGGATCAAAGCACCCATGTAACAAGGTCTTGTAGATGCCTGTGGCCCTAGCACTAAGGGGCGTAAAGACAGAAGGGGCTAGCTGGCTTCTAGCATAACTAGAAAAGTAGGAGCTCTAGGTTCAGGGAAAGGCCCTGCCTTAAAGGAATAAGGTGGAGTGATCTGCAACATCCTCCTTTGGCCTCCACTGTGCACAAAGACACATAAACCACATGCCCATGTGAGCACACACAAACTAAAAAGAGAACAACAAGAAGGCATCTTAAGGGATGTGCAAGAGGAGAAAGAGAAGAAAATAGAATACATATGAGAGAAGCAGAGGAAGCTATTGGGGGAAAATGTTGCCAGCAAGAGAGAGGCAAGCGGATAGTGGAGGGCAGTGGTGGGGTGTGTGTGTGTGAAAGTATCAAAATAGAAACCCATAACTTTATATGCCAACTGTAGACTTTAAAGGTGTGGAGAGTAGCAGGAGGACTGGAGAGATGGCTCAGAAGTAAAGAACACTTGCTGCTCTTGCAGAGGACCCGGGTTCAGTTCCTAGCACCTATACGTAACTCACAACAGTCTACAAGTCCAGTTCCAAGGCATCTGACATCTTCTTCTGGCCTCTGAGGGCACTGTATGCACATGGTGCTCATCCACAAAGGCAGAAAAGCATTCATATACATTAAAAATAAATGAATAAAAGCTACCTCATCAGTTAAAAACAATAAAAATAATAAAGTGTAAGAATAAACCTCTTCCTCATACTGGATTGCCTTTCCCAGCCTTAATACAAGGGGAGGAGCTTAGTCCACCCTCAATCTGATATGCCAAGCTTTGTTGACACCCATGGGAGGCCTGGCCCTTTCTGAACAGAAACAGAAGAGTGGATTAGGAGCAGGGAGAGGGAAATGGGAGGGCAGGAGGGAGGGAAACTGTGGTTAGGATATAAAAGAAATGAATAAATTTAATTAATCAAAAGAAAGAATAAACATCACCTTTTTTAAAATAAAAAAAATTTTCAGTTTGAATGGTGGTCCATGAGGCTGAGGGGGATAAATTCTAGCAGGGACCACTGCTCTGTTTTGTAGGAAGACAAAGAGTTCAGCAGATGGATGGTGGTGGCAGTACATAGCAACCTGAATATTCTCAGGTCCTCTGGGTTGTGCTCTTCAACGTTGAAAGTGTGTGTATTTTACCATAAAATAGAATTTAAAAATAAGTATGGAGGGTGCGGCTCTGTGACAAAATGATTGCCTAGCATCCACAAGGCACTGGGTTGGATCCCTGGCACTGCCACACTGGTGATGATAATAATAAATATATTTTTTTTAATCAGGAAAGGGCCATCTGCTGCACTAACGTTTCATTTACTGTTCCTCCTCTTAGAAGTCAGGCTGGGCAGCCCAAGGGCACAGATGGTTCTCATGCTTCATAGGCTGAAACAGAGAGATGAACATTCACTTCTCTTTGCCAGGCAGTGGGGTCAGCCTCTGGCGACCTAGCTACACCTCAGGCGGCCAGCCCTCGCAGAGTACTGTTGTGGGCGGCAGAGGGCGCCCGTGGACAGAGCAGAGGGACCCAAGCTCGCTGCACCTGCCGGACCCTGCCTGAACAACTCCCTCCAGCCAGGACTGCCTCTGTCTGAGCGCGCCCCTAGCACCTGTACAATCCTATCAACACAAGGGACTCCAAAAGGTGTCCTTAGGCTGAGGCCGGCGTGGTGCGCTCACCTGCGGGCTCCAGTGCCCACAGGGCCACCAGAGGTTGGATATTGTCCTCCCTTGGCACGGAGGTCCAGCACAGAGGAGAGCAGCACCCTGAGACTGCTTTGCTGGCTCCAGACACTTCTAATCCCCACTCAGTTTGTGAATACATGACTTCAATGACCAGCACTCCAGAAGACTGCCTCACACTACCGGGGGTGTGAGGGACCCAGCACCCCACTGAGAAGGCATAGGTTTGCAGAGCAGGTAGTCCTGGAAAGGTACATAACTAGCACCATTTGTATGACATTTAGAGGGCACCTAGCAAGCCCACACACAAATTGTATCTGCCCCAGCATTACCATGCGTGTGTCTCAACAGAAAACTATAAACTTACTTGAAATGCTTTGAGTTTTTTGCAACCTGATTATACTGTTTACAATATTGTGTCCCAGTCTCAAAAGGGTGGGGACAGGCTGCTGTCCATCCCACCCACCTGGGGTTTCCAGAAGGATCTCCAGGTCACCTGTGGCCTGCTGCTCTAACCTGTCAAAAATCTGCACCAGCATAACCAGAGATCTAATGGGCACTCCCAGAGTATCAGACCATACCCTCCCACACTGCTCCTCACCTGGACACCCTTTTAGGGTCCCCCCACCCCCGGCTCCTGGGTCTGGTAGAACGAGAAGTCCTCTCTCTCTCTCTCTCTCTCTCTCTCTCTCTCTCTCTCTCTCTCTCTCTCTCACATGCACGCACCAGGAGACCGACAACTCCTCTATCAGCCCCCACACCTACAGACCCCAAGCTCTGAGGCCTGCTGCTGCCTCCTCAGGAATCCTACATGTCCGTCCTACTTGCCACCCGGACCTGTCCAGGTCTCAGCCTGAGTTGTTTCCCGGTCCCAGACCCCAGCCTCCCCATCCCATGGGCTCAAAGTGGGCAGAAAGCCAGCACATCAGCAATGTTTACCCCATCACTGACCTGAGGAAGCATTCAGTGGAGTTGGCCAGCTTCAGCTTCAAGGGCGATCTCCAGTAGGAGACCCCCATTCAGGGTCAAGCCTGAGGCAGGGAGAGAAAGATCTGAACCCAGTGCCAAGCCCAAACATCCCTAGGGCTCCTCAGGCTTCCTTCCTGGCAGCACCCCCAAGTTGTTTGTTTATTTTGTGCTATTTCTGAGCCAGAGACAACTCTTCCCTCCAACCTGTATTAATCCCAGGCTAGACTCCCCGACTCCCCTTGGGCTACATAGGAAGATTTCTGCAAGCTGTCTTCAAACACCCATGGTGAACCAAGCCAAGCAGGATACAGCAGGGTAGAGGAGGTCCCTGCAGAGCCTTGCCCAGCACCCATTGTTGTTTGTAGTATCCTTCACCTAACCCACACTAGCATAGGAGTGAGTGATCCTTTGTGCCTGCTTCATTTTCTGACTTTTCGTTCAACTAGCCTTCTCCAAGCTCCTTCCTTCACCTAGTGAGGGGCTGTACTCCCAGGCGAAATTCAGAACCACTCCCCCCAACAACAGGAGATTCATGCTATCTGGTCACATCACTGTTCACCCAGCAGCCTAGATAGGGGCACTTTTGTGAAACGTCTGAGGTAGCCTGGCATCGTGGTGGGTGCTTGTAATCTCAACACTCAAGGCTGAGACCAGCCTGGGATACAATATAGAGTTTTAGGCCAACCTGGATTGTATAATGAGATTCAGAGGAAGGAGAAAACTAAGAACTCACGTGGTTTCTGCCTGCAGGTGGACCAGGGTGGCACAATACTTCCCTTCCTCTCAGATCTGCCTGACCCCTGTGTATTTCTGCCCTAGTTGTAATTATCCATGTTTTGTTCTGAGTGCTCACGTGGTTGTGCTCGCACAGTAGGATGAGGCCGACAGTCCCCAGCGGGTAGTGGAGATGTCTGGGTGGGAGCAGAGGACTGTTTCCAGGGGCCTTTTCACTAGAAGCATCAAGGACTGAATGTCATAGGTAGGGGGCAGTGCCGCCTGGGAAGCATCGGTGGGTCTGGAGCACCGCTCCGGAGTTCCCGGGATTAGTGACCTGAGGCAAACCATATAACCTCGGAGCTTCTCCCGCAAGGTAGAGATCTGGGTCCCCACCTCCAGGGGTCGTAGAAAGGACAAACGTGGACGCCGCAGGTAAGGCACTTTGCGGGCGCGGTTCTCCGTGAGCGTGTGCCCGGGCTGCACCGGGGCTAGACGCACTCTTGGAGGGCGTCCCCGCGTGAACAAAGGCTAAGGGAAGGAAAGAAATTGACGACAGCTCCAGTCCAGGAGGGCACACAGGGACAGTAGGCGCGGATCAAGTGCCGCGAGGTTGAGGGTTCTTGGGGCCACCAGGAGCCCTGGGCTGGGAAGGCTTCCTGGAGATGGGGCGCCGCGGTATGCGTGGCCCCTTTAAGAATCGGTGCCCGAGGAGAGCGGGGTGCGGGGGACCGAGGGCGGTGGCAGAAAGACCCACGGCTGCCGCCAGGGCTCCGCACCCAGCGCCCGCTCCGCTGACGTCACCTGCCCCCGAGCGGCCCACTCTGATTGGCTGCAGGTGACGTCAGGGGCTTTTTCGCTCGGCATGACCTCATCCCCGCCGGCAGCCCCGCCCTCCGCCCCGGGCCTGTCACTCGCGGCTCCCGCGGTGGCCGAGCCGGCTCCGCGGACCCCCGCCCCACCCGGACGCCGGACGCCGGACGCCGGACGTTGAGCCGGGTCAGAGCCGCCAGCCGCGCCCGCCAAGCTGCGGGCTGGGATGCGCGCCGTGAGCGCGCGTGCCCGACCGCAGTGCGCGCGCTCCGTCCCGAGCGAGCGCTCCCCGCGGTGGCGGCGACGACGACGGCGGCGGCGGCGACGCGCCCCGCGCGCCTCTCCGGCCCTTGCCCCGGCTGTGCGGGCCCCCGACGGGCCCATGGGTGGCGTGACAGAACGGGTGCCCTGAGCGCGGCACCGACGTCGGGGGCACCCCCACGGCAAGCGAGATCCAGGTGAGCCGGGCGCGGGCACCGGTCCGTTTCGGAGCCGGCTGTGGGCCCGGGGCGTGAGGGAGGTTTCAGCGGGCGTGCGCCCTGGAGACGGCTCTTTGGAGCACCAAGGAATGGATAGATGGCTCTGCCCTGCGCCCGGCGCGCGCTGCGAATCCGCGCCCGCACCGAGCCGTCTTTCTATGCTCATTCCTTTTTATCTGGAGGGACGTACATTAGAGACCTAGGGATTCGTGGGGGAGGGCTGAGATCCTGCACAGATCAGTGAGAATCCCTGCAAGGCGCCCCCGCTGGCGGCCAGAATTGGAGAAGGTCGTCCGCGGCTGCAGCCGGCAGCGAGATGCAAAACCTCCGACGCCAGAAGGTCGGCTCCGGCCTGTGGTAGGCTCTGTGTCTGGAGGGGAGGCCCTAGGACCCCCCACTCTCCGGCTCTTTGATAGCTGTCCTGTCACCCTCACTTCAGGGTGCTCTACTGGCCTCTGCGGATAAAGAACATCCTTACCCGACGCAGAGGCAGCAGGCGCGATGCTGGGGGAGGGGCTGGCACAGCTGCCTCCTGCAGCCTATCTTCTTGGCCTATCTGCCCACCTTGGGAGAGAGCGGCCAGTCAGCCGCCGCGGGTACCTGTGGACTAAACCTTGCAGGTGGAAGGGTAAAGACAGGCCCAGATTCCACTAGATCAGACCTCTTGGGTAAATTTGCCTTTGATTCCTTGTTGACAGGGTGTGCTGCGTCTGCAGCAGAGAGATGGGGGCCCCCGATGATGCAGTGATGGGGGTGGGGGACCAGTGTGGCATCTGCAATGCTCTGTTGTGCAGCTTGGGGTGGGGGTGCCTCAGGCCAGGGGCACAGCGTCTTTCACTGTACGAATGGGTTCAGAATGGAAATCCAGTGACCTGTAGACCCACCCTCACACTTGCTTGCCCCCCACTCCAACCCCCGGCGGGGGTAGCTGGGTGGGTGAGTGTAGCCTACAGTGAGTGCCAGGCTCTGCTCAAGGAGGTCAGAGTCCCTGTGCATCCACTCCTTAGTTAACAAGCACCTGCTAGAGATGAGCAGATCATATGAGCAGGAGCTGTGGGTTCATCTTTATGTCTGACTGCTGCAGTCAGCTTAGAGACCTCAGGAGAGTTGCTGGGCAGGTTCTCTTTCCCTCTTGCCCGGTGCCCTTGGGGAGACTTGAGGCTGCCTCTGAGGACTTAGCACTGAATAGAGATGCAGAAAGATTCTTCAAGTCGGTGTCTTGGACTGCTGCCAGCATCTCTTTTCTTGGGCTGATACTGATGCCCCAGCCCAGAAGTTTCAACTGGACAGGTGTTTCAATGTGGTACATCTGTGGATGTGAAGTGATTCAGATATGCAGCTCATAGAGGAGAGCAGGGACAGAGGCTGAGACCACAATAGAAGAGATAGTAGGTTGTGGTCCTAAAAACCGTGTGAGCCAGAGAAATCTGACTGGACCTCTCAGGACCACAGCTTTCTCAGGCCTCCACTGTCTCTTCTTGGCCTGGCCATTTGCCTGAGACAATGTTTCTGTCCCCTCTCCCAGGGGCGAGGGTACAAGGGAGCCTGGCCAGAGAAGTCATGGGCGCAAACTGCCATGCAGGAGCATTTAAGGCCACCCCCTTCGCCCCCCCAGGAGATGGTCTCTGCTGGTCTCCAGAAGTGCCATGTGTGACAGTGAGCTAGCATCTCAGTGTCTTGGGCCCCTAATTGCTGGCTCTTTCCTGAAAGCCTGCCTGGCTGTGGCCAAGGACACTCAGACTAGACCACTGTGAGGGGGACCCAGTCTTACAGTGGCTAATGGTCCTGGCAGTCATCCCTAGAAGTAGGGAGTTCCTTGTTACTAGGCACTGAGCAAGAAGTAGCTTAGTGAGGATGCCCACCCAGGACTTGGGCTTTTGTTGGTCACATAAGGACTCAGGGACCAGAACATGCTGTATGGGAACCCCAGTGTGAAAGGTAATGGACTGGCACTTGATATATGGGCACCAGGACCTTTGATATTCAGAAAACAAGGATATGTATGCAACTGTATACTTAAGTCATGCTCTCCAGGAGACCATAATGCCGTATGTATGTGCAGATGGACACACTGACACATGTATAATTGCACTCAGGGACAAGATGGATTGTCAATAATGCACGCATCTGCCAATGTGCAAAGAGGTGTGTTCTCGTGCCCAGAGAACAGTGCCACAGAGACTGAACTGTGGACCTGGCCTCCAGAATGGGGGCTGTCCAGGACCTCCCTGAGGGGCGTGGTCATTGGCTGAGCATGCCTGGGAGAGGTCTTTTCCTGATTTTGGACTTAGGAATGCTTGCCTCCTGGCTCAAAATCCTTTGATGAAGGCCCACAGCTTCTGCATAGAGGATCTTGACCACCCCTCACCCCATTCAGGGTTCTGGAAGAATAGGCTGATAGCTGTTCTTCCTGGGAAGGCCTGGGCAGGGAATACTTGAGAGCACATGCTTTGCTCAGATTTTGCATGGTCTATCTGTGCCCTGATGACCTTCTCGGAATTGACCCTGCATCTCCACTTCTAGCCCCAATGAAATTCTAGGCCTGATGCCCAACACTGAGGAAGCCAGGGGTGAGGGTACAAAGAGGTGCTGTCAGGATGTGCTACTGAAGACCAGCATAGTGCAGGGGTTCCTGTGTGAGGGGGCTCATCCAGATCTTTGCAGTGCAGTATACTGATGGCCTCAGAGGAATGCAGAGCCAGTGAACTGCAGTATGGGGTTGGGTCCTGGGAATTAAAGCCAAGTAGGACAGGGTTAGAGTAAGGGGCTTCATTGCTGTCTTTGAGCCATAGGTCAGAGCTACTGGGCACCTGCCATGGAGGAGTGGGAGCATAGAGGAGGGAGTCCTGCCTGATCTGCGGAGCAGCCTGCTTAGTGGCTGCTGCAGTAGGAGCAGCCGTTGCCTGGCACCTCTGCTGTTGCCATGGCAACAACGGAGGTGCTAACTTGCTAATGAGTCCCCCTCCGCTGCAAATAACAATACTGTAATGGTTAATAGGGCCCAGCTCCTGTTCTCAGGGTTCCCTGGGAGGTAGAGGAAGGGACAGGTAACAGGCCTGAACAAAGCTGCCCCCAATCCCACCTGCCATCAACCCCATCAACCGGCTCTCCCCTGCCCTTCCCTCTGGGTCTCAGGCTTCCCTTCCCTGACATCCTCGGTCGCAGCCCCTTGGAGGTTCTGTGATGAGGGTCTTCAGAAGGGGCACCCCCAGCACAGCTTCCCTCAGGGTAGTTCAAGGGCTGCTGCAGAGAGGGTGGGGCCGCGCCTTCTAGCTCCCTGGACTCTCTGCTTCTCTTGATGCTGTTAACCCATACCACTCATCTGGGAAGAGGTGGGAACTGCTGGGAGGGAGGGCCAAGGGACTAGCAAAAGCCCTCTCCACCCCAGCATCCTCCACTATGGTCCTCTCGAGGTCCTGGACTTTTAGTCCTACTGTCCAGCCCTGCTAGTGGGAGGGCCTGCTCCTTCCTCTGGCCCAGGTCCTAACCATCAGCCTGCTGTTCCCTCATGCAGTGGAGGAGTGGGAATGGGCTAAACTCTAAAGAGCTAAGTTTCCCCCTACACCACTACATTTGTGAGGTTAGATTGGGGGAGGGGGGCTACTATTTCACCTCCCACTGCCTCAAGCCTTCGTGTTCCCATTTTAAGGCAAACTCATTGTCCTGACATTGCATGTGTCCTGGAGGCTGCCGGGAAGACAGCACCCGACAGATGAGGGCCATCAAGCCTGTTTGATGGGGCTTCTAGAGGTCCCTTGATGCCATTTATCTCTAGTTCCTCCACACATTCTTCAGCTCAAGAGCTTCTGGGGCCACGCAGAAGGTCCAGCAGTTCCATGCATCCCCAGTACCCCAACCTTCATCCTAGAGCTGACAACATCCATCCCTTTGTGCAATGGGCGGAGTGCACCAACCTCAGCCCAAAGCACTCAACAGTTGCAGTGAAACAGGAGCTCCCAGCACCTGGCCTTCAGCCTCCAGGAGCCCAGGAGCGGGGCGGGGCGGGGTGGTGGTGGTGGGTGGTCCTGCCCTTCTATCTACCAGCATCCAGATTATGAGCTTAGAGAACCTTTCCTGGAGATGAATTCTAGGAACTGACCATGCAGCACTGTGTCAAGAAGGGGAGGGAGGTCTGAGAGTCCCTAGCTGGGAAAAGAGCAGAGAGACAAGCTCTGTACCCTAGGGTCCTGAGAAGAGGAAAATGCAGAGACCAGCAGGACAGAAGGCACAAGTTTAGCTGCACCCCAAAGCCCATAATAAGAATCCTTCTTTGGGTCCTAATATGTCCTCTGCCTTACACCAGAACCCAGGCAGAGCAGGGGCTGGTCAGGGTCTCTTCTATGCACTCACCTTACTGGGGAAGGTGTTGATTCATCCATCCAGGATGAAGGGCCCAAAGGACATGCCAGCTGCCAAACATAGAGCCCGCCTGGGAGCCAACTGTAGCTACCCAGATCCCACCATCTGCTGACCATTCACCTTTCCCTCAGGTCTGGCGCCATGCACTAGGGTACCCAGAACGCTGCAAGGCCACGCCCTCCTCACTTCAGGGGTCACTCTCCCCACTGCCTACCACCCCACCATGGCTGGGGATCGGCTCCCGAGGAAGGTGATGGATGCTAAGAAACTGGCCAGTCTGCTGCGTGGCGGGCCTGGAGGCCCTTTGGTCATCGACAGTCGATCCTTCGTGGAATACAACAGCTGCCATGTGCTGAGCTCTGTGAATATCTGCTGTTCCAAGCTGGTGAAGCGGCGCCTTCAGCAGGGAAAAGTGACCATTGCTGAGCTCATCCAGCCAGCTACACGCAGCCAGGTACCTGTGTTCCCACCTTGCATACATCCCTGGGGCTGACCTTTCCTGAGCAAGCATGCATATGTCACCTCTGAAAGAGACTGGAGCTCCTAGGCCTGGGGCCCAAGAGTCCTCTGATCAAACACTTCCCCTTCTCTGTCCTCTAATTCCAAACTGGGTTCCTTGGGGTCACAGCTGGGAGTGCTGTAGAGCAGTCCCCTCTAGTGAGACCTTCCTCTAGAAGTGGTGGGAAGCCCCTTTGTCTCCCCATCTACAGGGCAGGTTCAGAGGGTGGACTGCTGAATGGATAAGAGAAGTGGGCTTACACAGAGGGTAGAATCGGGTAGATGCAGCAGGCTGGTGCATTCTGAGGACAAGGACAGCTGGGTCTTGCTACTCTGACTACAGTGAGGCCAGGAGGGGGTGACTAAGGGGATTATACTAGGCAGACCATTTTACTAGCCTCCCCATTCCTCTCCCTACCTCCCAGAGTCTTCAGTAACCCAGAATGTTCTCTGTGGCCCCCAAGAAGGACCATCCTTCCAGGGAGAAAGGGACAGATTTCTCCCCAGGACTATCCAGTACAATAGCTGGAGAGGGACTAGCCTATCCAGGAGCATGTGTGGCCTAGGGTAGCACCAACTACCAACTTCTCCCACCTCCTTTGGGTTCAGGGGCATGCCAACAGACCGGAGGCTTTCGGAGGGTTTCAGTCTCCAAACTGCCTGACTCCAGGCTATGATGTGAGAGAACCCAGGTGGGATGCCGCTTGTCGGGAGTCCCCCACTCCAAGGCCAGAACTGGCTCCCTGTGGTGCCAATGAAGGGAATCCAGTGATTAATCACCCCCAGCGAGGACTCCAGCCAGAGTGCAATCCTATTGGCTGCTGATGACATCATCCAGCCTGGGGTTGACAGCTCAGCTAGCTTAAAGGCTGAGTGTGCTTGGGAGGCAGGGACATCAGCCTGTCTGAGCAAAAGCCCCTCAACATCTGGCCCTAAGGCCACCACAGTGGGGAGAAAGTCAGGAAGAACCCCAGCTTTCAGCTTCTGCATCCTGACCTGGTGGTGTTTGGGGAGGGGAGTCATATTGCAGCCTCAGTTTCTCCATCAGGGGCTGGGGGACAACAAATAAGAAAAGAGGTACTGACCTTCCAGGAAGCCTAGGAGCCAGCCCAGGCTATGTGTATGTGCTCTCTGGGGCCCCATTATATCCACCTGTGCCCTTTAACACTTCTGGTTCTGGTACTTTTGCCCATGAGGGGCATGGCTGCCTAGAACTCAAGTCACCCCCAATCCCCAGTCCCTGCCTGGTGCAAAGCCTGTTAGTGGAACCATGGGTTTTTTCTGCCTGTCCAAGGGAGTGGGAGGGAGGATGACAGCAGCACCCTGCCTCCTGTCCTCTGCCACCTTGATCTTTCAAATGGCCTAACTTCTGCCCTTATGGCCCCCTAGGTGGATGCCACAGAACCACAGGATGTGGTAGTGTATGACCAGAGCACTCGAGATGCCAGTGTGCTGGCAGCAGACAGCTTCCTGTCCATCCTGCTCAGCAAGCTGGACGGCTGCTTCAACAGCGTGGCCATCCTCACAGGTGAACTCCAGGGATGGGCCAGGGCTATGGGATACCTTCTCTTCCAAGCACCCCTCCCCATGCCCTTGGCTGGGACAGGAGTGTCAGAAGAGAAGCAGAAGTCTGGGCCAGTAAGGGGATGCTAGTGCCTCTAGAGTTCTCAAAACCCACCTCTGCCTAAGCAACAGAAGAGGTGGACAAGCAGGAGCTTCCCCCAAAGCCATGTTTTTGGTAGAGAGGGGGCCAGGGACCCAGGCCACAACCTGTCCCTGTCTCAAGGAGAAGATGTGGAGGCTTTACCTCCTGAAAACCTCAGTCTATCCCAGAACCAGTCACACAGCAGGGGCCTTACTCAGAGAAGGTGCCAGCTGGCCACAGGTTATCTCACAACAGCCTACTCCATTGTGGTTACTACTTAAGGGACCAGCAGAGTATCTCTCTGGGCTACCTGTGCTCCAAAAACAGTCTGGCCAGCTGGCCTCCAGTCCCCACTCAGAGTCACACACACCCGCTGACTCATGTCTCATACTCCCACTCTCAGCCATGTGCTTAGGCACACTCACCCTCAGGCCGTGGCTGAAAGGGCTTTTGTAGAATCTACCTCCCTGGGAGGCAGCCTAGATTCCTAAATAGCTGCTAGAGTGGGGGCTTGTTCTAGGATGCCTGCTCTGGCTGGCTGGAATCTGGGCCCTTTGCTGATGCCCTGCGCCCATGCTGGTAGCCTCTGCATAGCACAGAGCTGATGGAGTGTCCTCCACACCCACTGCATATGGGGTGGAATAAGTGAGTGGGTGGCCAGGCCAGTTTAGTGGCACCAGAATCCCATGAGTACAATGACATCTAGCCCTACCTGAGAGGGAGGCTGGGAGGGCCTGGACTGCTTGAACCAGACTGCTAGGTAGATGAACCCAACCTGAGGGGCTTCGAGTGGTTTGGAGGCTCAATATCATGGGTAGGGCGAGTGTCTATTTGGTCAGTATGGCCCAAGGATATCTGTGTGTCTGTGTGTCCGGAGCCTCTCGTCTCAGCCACATGCATATGTACATGCACCCCACCTCTGGTATCTGTATAGATGCTGAGCCTGTCTGGGTAGGATTCATGATTTATTGTTGCATGTGAGAATTCTTGGAACCAGAAGCCACATAGCTGTACCATAGCTCCAGCCTCCTGGGCTTAGTTTGGGAGGGCGAGGAGTCTGGGCCTGTTTACAAGCCCACTAGGCCTATAGGAACACCTCCAGGACCTAACTCAGTACCCTAGTCGTAAATGGAAGCATGAGGTTCTTCTGAAAATATGAAGGGCTGAGGAGCAGCACCCTTCCTGGCCCTAGCAGGACAGCTCAAAACCTGGCAGGGCTTGTCTCTTGGGCAAAGGGCAAAAGGCAAGGACAGTATTGGAGGCTGGAGCAGTCCTGGGCTGGGATCCTCTCAAAGGGTTCATCTGGACCTGGTTGTGCTCTTCCCAGCTCCCTCCAGTTCTAGATATCCGTCTTGCCAAGTTTGAGTCCTTGTCCCCATTCATCCAAACATTGAGCCAGGGAGTCGTCCTGGTCAATGCAGTGTTGACACAGACTCAAAGTGACAACACCTTGGCACAGCCCCTGCTGAGCTAGTGTAGACTCAGGAACAGACTACTGAGTAGGGGCTAGGGGTGACTTCACAGCACACACAGTCCTTTGGTCTCCTGGCCAAACACAACAGAGACCAGACCTTTAAATATCTTCCTCTGGCTGGTGCTCACAGGAAGCTCAGGGAGATGGGTATGGCCAGTGAAGGCAATCAGGAGAGGGTACTGGGAACTTAAACAGTGCCCCCACAGTGGTGTTATCTGGGGAAGGTGCCTTAGGGTTTGTTTGTTTGTTTTTTGAGACAGGGTTTCTCTAGATAGCCTTGGCTATCCTGGAACTCTCTCTGTAGATTAGGCTGGCTTTGAACTCACAGAGATCCACTTGTCTCTGTCGCCCAAGTGCTGGGATTAAAGACCACCTGGCTAGTTAGGGTTTCTATTGCAGTGAAGACACTCTGTGACCACAGCAACTCTTATACAGGAAAATATTTAATTGGGGCTGGCTTACAGTTCAGAAGTTTAGCCCATTATCATCATGGCAGGAAGCATGGCAGCATGCAGGCAGACATGGTGCTGGAGAGGTAGCTGAGAGTTCTACATCTGGATTTGCAGGCAGCAGGAAGAGTGAGACAATAGGCCTGCCTTGGGCACTTGATACCTCAAAACACACCCCCAGTGACACACTTCCTCCAACAAGGCCACACCTCCTAGTAGTGCCACTCCCTATGGGCCTATGTGGGCTATTTTCATTCAAACCACCACAGAGGGTTAATGAACTTAGTCCCTTTTTCCCTTAAGTAAAGTTAGAGTTTATTAAGAAAGAGTTTTAACCTAGATGTCAGTATGCTTTAGGTCCTTTTCTGCTACTGTGATAAAACACCTAGTCAAAGGTAACTTCAGGGAGGGAGGGTTTATCTGGCTGACAGGTAAGGATACAGCCATCACAGTGAGGAAATTAAGATTGCAGGAGCCTGAAGTAGCTGATCACATTACATCCACAATCAGGAACAGGACTGTAAATGTGGGGAGGCTGCTGTCAGCTCACTTCTTGCGTTTTGTACCGTCCTGAATCCCCTGCCCAGGGAATGATTATGTTCATAACTGAGGTGGGTCATCTCACATCAATGAACATAATCAAGATAATTCCCCACAGGTTTGCCAGAGAATTCTCTCTTGAGTGAATCTGGATTCTGTCAAGTTGACAATTAACATTATCCATCACAGTGTGCATTATTAGAGAAAGGGGAGGGAGGGAGGGACTTTAGCCTTTTAAACAGCAGGCAGACCCTTAGCCGAGAGTTGGTGCGTCCTACAGTGGCACCATCACTGTAGAATGTGAGCCAGTGATGCCACAGCTGTCGGACAAGCAGGCCCTGCTACCTGGAGATGCTGCCCTGCCCCAGACCCTAGTGGGTAGGTGGCTGTAATAAGAGCAGTGCAAGCCTGGCCATCAGTAGCCTGGGCTGTGCCAAGCTCAGTGCACAAATAAACGCATGTTTCTGTATATGTCTCCTTGTAAACATCAGGCTTGACAAGGGCGGTGTCTCTGGCCTCCCAAGTACAGGGGGTAGGGGCAGTGTATGGGAATGTTCTGTAGAAGAATGAGCTTCTAAGCATTTTCTAGGCGTCCCAGAGACTTAAAAATAGCTGAGGTGCACTCACTCAACCTTGGTACCCCCGTTTCCACTCACTCACATAGCCTGGGATAGCCCCCCAAATCCCTGAAGCCTCAGGCCTTGGGGAGATGGAGTCCATAGGATGGATCTGGAAGGGAGCTCAAGGGCCTCAGCTCAGCCTGGGATGCTTTCTAAGCTGCTGAGAAGTCTGGGGTGGCTATACTTGGTGGAAACATTTGGACCTCCCTCCTGTGAGTAGGATGGACAGGGGTCTCTGGTAGAATGCATGCCCTCCCTTGGGCAGGCTGTAGAGGAAAGACTGAGACCCAGGCTTCTGGCAGAGCATCAAGAAAACAAAAAGGGCTGTAATCCATGGAAGAGGCTATGCAGAGGCACCATCCCTCTAGGGCCTAGCCCTGAGCGTCACAGACCCCACAATGCCCAACTCAGCCTCCCCTTGGAGTGCCTGCATGGAAGCTGCAGCATTGCTGGTACCACCACAACCAGCCATTCCTCCCTGCCTAGCCTTCCTGAGAAAGGGACTGCTTCTCCCCCTAAGGCCACCAAAGATAAGATTTCACTGAGGGAGCAGGGAGCAGCCATAACAGATAGACCGGTTGAGAGGTTGCGCGTATACTGTCTGTGAGCTGGGCCAGTGTGGCAGTAAAGGTAGAAGCTTCCCTGTTCTTAGAGATTATCTAGGTCCCTGGCACCTGCCTCTGTCCAGACCGGGAAAAAGCAGTGTGTGTGTGTGTGTGTGTGTGTGTGTGTGTGTGTGTGTGTGTGTGTCCAGAAAATGTCCTCACTTTCTCCCATGGCATCATTGGGTCTTAGCCTGGGTGTCCTGTACTTGCATGGTATGATTGAGACCAGAAACTGAGCCCACTTACTTGCTTGTCAGAACTTGTCATCATGGAATATAGGAAGTCCCATTCTGCTGAGCTCTCCTCACCATGCTAAGAGTTGGTTTCTGGATGAACCCCAGCCAGGCTAGATGTGGCTGGGTCTATTTTCACATCTTTATTATTATTATTTTTTTCTGAGCCTGTCAACAATGCTGTGTGACAGGCAAAATAAGGAAACTGAGGCCAGAGGCATGCCTTGCCTGTGGTCACTGAGTCAGAGGAGCCAGCTTGGGTATCGCAAATTGGTGGAGGGTTTCCTTCCTCAGCCCAGAGTCTGCATCTTGGATGTATCTAGACAGTGGCCACAGGGAGCAGGCTGTTTGTATCCTGTGTGCAGGCTTTCCTGCCTCTCTGTCATCTCCTGCTGGGTAGACTGGAGCCATGGCTGGACCACAAATGCCCTGTGGGCTATGGCAATTCCAGTGGGTGATGTCATGCCCAAAGAGGCCCCACCTCAGAACCTTTCCTCCCAGGCCTGGCACTAGAGCCCAGGCCTGTGGCTTCCAGCCAACTGGAGTCATGGAGGGATTGCATCAGCATGGAGAGAGGCTAAGTGCCAGCCTGGCCCCAGGCCAGTCATGTACAGGGGCTGGGAAAGGACTTGCCATGCCTGGGGAATAAGAGAAGACCCTGATGAGGTCTGAGCCATCCCCTGCCTGGCTTTCGTGTGCTGTGCTGACAGGCCACCTTGACCCCACATTTATGGGCATCAAAGCAGTGCCCCTGAGCCAGTTCCTAATTAGCCTGAGGAGGAATGTGGGCGTAGGTGCCTGCTCTAAATGGGCAGCAGCACACCCCCCAGTGCTGCAGAGAAGAGCAAGTAGCCTGGCGGCAAGAGTCCAGGTGCTAGGCCAGAAGCAGGCTGGGCTTGGGGTCCACAGAGGAACCCTCCTGCCCTGGCTGGCCAACCTCCTTAGGAACCTTCTGTGTCTCCTCCTACAGGGGGCTTCGCCACCTTCTCCTCCTGCTTCCCAGGCCTCTGTGAGGGAAAACCTGCCACCCTGCCATCCATGAGCCTCTCTCAGCCCTGCCTGCCTGTGCCCAGTGTGGGCCTGACCCGTATCCTGCCTCACCTCTACCTGGGCTCTCAGAAAGATGTCTTGAACAAGGTGAGTGTACAGGGGGTCACCGTTGATGGTGTAAAGAGGGGGTATCTGGAATTAGGTCCTAAGGTAGTCTGAAGGGAAGAGCAGGTGATAGATGAGTATGAGGTGGGAGCATAGGAGGTCCCAGAGCCCCACACCCTGGACCACAGCATGGCCCAGGGAGGAACCCAGCGAGGCTAGGTGGAAAAGCAGGCTCCCGGACTCTTCTGTGGTGGCCCTGGAAGCCTACATGCCAAACTACTTCTGTCACTGGGCCACTGGCCAGCTCTGAAAGAATCCCGTGTTTTAAAAATGGTGAGGAGGGAAAAGGATGAAGGCACCGCCCAGGCAACCATAAAATTCCTGGGAGCCCAATGCAGGCTGTGGGTGTGGCTTACAGAAGCCATCCTTCCTGTACCCATCCAGCGAGCTCAATGGTTGAGAAGAGAAGAAATTCCTAGAGCCAGTCTTTTCCATATAGCAAGATCCTAGACAAAATCTGAGGCTCGGGGAGCATCACGAGACTTTAGAGTCCTTCTATTCTGCAGAGAGAGATAGACAGACCACACATACACACACACACACACACACACACACACACACACACACACACACACACACAAAGACAGACAGGCACAGACTCTCAGCTCCTCCTCATCTTCCTATCTCTCCAGGATCTGATGACCCAAAATGGAATAAGCTATGTCCTCAATGCCAGCAACTCCTGCCCTAAACCGGACTTCATCTGTGAGAGCCGTTTCATGCGTATCCCCATCAATGACAACTACTGTGAAAAGCTGCTACCCTGGCTGGACAAGTCCATTGAGTTTATTGGTGAGGGGAGGCTCCGGAGGGTGTGTCTGTCTCTGTGGGGTGTGGGAGGCTGGCTAGAGGAAGACTGGACAGAGGCAGAGGGGAGGACTACCCCTGGGGCCACCCGGCTCTGAGAAGTCACCTGCACTGCCTGCCATAGAGAGGGTAGGGGCCTACCTTGGGTAGGGAGGAATAGTGCAATCTCAGCCCTCACCTGGTCCCCGTTCCCCCATCTGCCTGCCCCCAGATAAAGCCAAGCTGTCCAGCTGCCAAGTCATCGTTCACTGTCTGGCTGGCATCTCTCGCTCGGCCACCATTGCCATCGCCTACATCATGAAAACCATGGGCATGTCCTCTGACGACGCATACAGGTACTCTTCCCCTCCCGGCCCTAGGGACCTGGAACTCCACAACCAATGGCTAACAGCATCGCCCTCCCATCTTGCCTCCACCCACTTGGATGGTACAACCTACTGCCCTGGCAGGGAGGGAAAGCTGGGGCCCGATACAAAGCTTGGATACCTAAGGTGGCAGTGGGTGCTGCACGGGGAAAACTGGGCACAACAAGCCCGTCCTGACAAATTTCTCTTGCTTGCCCAGGTTTGTGAAGGATCGACGCCCCTCCATCTCACCCAACTTCAACTTCCTGGGCCAGCTGTTGGAGTATGAGAGGAGTCTGAAGCTGCTGGCTGCCTTGCAGAGTGATGGACCTCATTTGGGGACCCCTGAGCCCCTCATGGGCCCGGCAGCAGGCATCCCACTGCCCCGGCTGCCACCATCTACCTCAGAGAGCGCTGCCACTGGGAGCGAGGCAGCCGCTGCAGCCAAGGAGGGCAGCCCAAGTGCTGGAGGGGATGCTCTGATCCCCAGCACAGCTCCGGCCACCAGCGCACTGCAGCAGGGCCTGCGAGGCCTGCACCTCTCCTCTGACCGCCTCCAGGACACCAACCGCCTGAAGCGCTCCTTCTCCCTGGACATCAAGTCAGCCTATGCACCCAGCAGGAGGCCTGACTTTCCCGGCCCACCTGACCCTGGCGAAGCCCCAAAGCTCTGCAAGCTGGACAGCCCGTCTGGGGGGACGCTGGGCCTGCCCTCGCCCAGCCCCGACAGCCCAGACTCGGCTCCAGAGGGGCGCCCACGACCCCGCCGGCGACGTCCCCCAGCCAGTTCTCCGGCCCGCTCCCCGGCTCATGGCCTGGGCCTAAACTTTGGAGACACGGCCCGGCAGACTCCGCGGCATGGCCTCTCGGCCCTGTCGGCACCGGGACTGCCCGGCCCTGGCCAGCCGGCTGGCCCCGGGGGCTGGGTGCCGCCGCTGGACTCCCCCGGCACACCGTCGCCGGATGGACCCTGGTGCTTCAGCCCCGAGGGCGCTCAGGGTCCGGGCGCCGTGTTCTCTGCCTTCGGCAGGGCGAGTGCTGGTGCACCTGGACCGGGTGGTGGCAGCAGCAGTGACCTGCAGAGGAGGGAGGTGCGGGCCGAACCCCGGGACCTGCGGACCGGCTGGCCTGAGGAGCCTGCTTCAGATACACAGTTCAAGAGGCGCAGCTGCCAGATGGAGTTCGAAGAGGGCATGGTGGAGGGGCGGGCACGTGGCGAGGAGCTAGCAGCTCTAGGCAAGCAAGCCAGCTTCTCCGGTAGCGTGGAGGTCATCGAAGTATCGTGACCCTTCAGGAGTCCCTGAGCCCCCGCTCCAGCCAGGCCAGGTATAAATATATATTATATATAACACACAGAAAGGTAAATGGTTTTACTGCAATTTTTATCAAGAAGTAAATATTTCGATTTTTTATTTATTTAAGCTAGTGATCTGGCAACTGTGCGGGGCAGTCCTCAAGCTCTGTTTTTACTGTCTGGTATTTAAAACTGAAACAGGTTTCTAAGCAATATGAGGCTACCTTCAATCCCAAGCTGGGTTGACAGGCCTGGGCCCCTCCTCGCCCCTCCCCTCTGGAAATATTACTGACCTTGCAAAAAGCTGCCCAGCTTTCCTGCACTTTTTACATAAGAAAAGGGGAAAAGGAAAAAAATAACCCTTATTTGCCACAAACTGAGCCGCAGACCCCTTGCCCTTTCCTTTCCTTCCTCTCCTGGTCTCTCCTCTCCTGTCTCATGTCTTGGGCTGTGTAGCAAAGCCATAGGTAAGGAGAGTGGGAGACCCTAGTGTCCCTGCAGAAGGCCCCATCAGCAGCCCCTCCCCCGCACACCTCGTTGCCAAGTCTTAGTGGCATAGGGGCACCCTCTCTGCCAGTCCATCATCCTTCTCCGCCCCCCCCCCAGGGCTGTTCCTTAGTAGGTGTTGGTGGGCACTGGACTCAATGGACCAGAGTTTTCAGGGAGACTTGGACAAGGCAGGTGGGTTTCCTGAGAGCCAGATGAGGTAGCCCCTAAGGCAAGGATGGAGTAGACAAAAGAGCTCACACTTCTGTGAGAGTGAGGTCTAGTTCCTCAAAAGGGCCCAGGAGGCCATTCAGAGGAGGATTCTCTCTTTCCTTTGCAGGTGCTCTTGCCCATTGAGAAGCCCAGTAGCACCCCCAGCATGGACTGGGGCAGTGTCAAATGCTGGCGGGAGCAGTTAGGCTAGCTAGGGCTGGCAGGGGCTAGCTCTGCTGGTCAGAGGGGAGCTCTGGGTCCATTATAAATGGGGGTAGATCCAAGCTCTCATTCTGGGTTCTTCTTGTCCCTGGTAGGACTTGGAATTCAGGTGCACTTGTGGGTTGAGGGGTCTCTGGAGCAGGCCTCCTTACAGATGGAGCAAAGCACCTACCAAGCCCTTAGGCTTCCAGGAAGTGGGAATCCTCAGCTTTGGGAGAACTATCTCCAAGCAGAGAAAGACCCCATCTAGAGACAGATGCTAGGGGAAGTCCTCAGTGACTACCCCATCCCCACAGGGGCTTCTCAGGAGAGAGTCCCTCTGTGTGCTCCCTTCCCAGGATACTTTCCCAGTGTCTTCAAGATGGGATGCTTTTTTTTTTAATTTTAATTTTTTCTCAGAGCCAGTCTAGGAGCAGGGACAGGAGAAAGGTACCAGTCACCCTTGCTGAATACCCTCTTGGATCATTTGGGACCCAAAGTTTTGAGGCAGAATAGGGGTCTTTGCCCTCAGATATCCTCAAGTCTAGGAGTGGGGATGTCCTTTAGGAATAAGCTAGGGCTTGGTAACAGGCAGCTGGGGCAGGACAGAGTCCTGGAGAAGACCTAGAGTGGCACCTTTCTACCCCACCTCCCTTGCTGTGTCCTTCTGTTTGTCCTTTCCACCCAATGCCCTGTGTTCCTGTCATTCTCCTCCTTAAGCAAAAAATCCTGTTCCAGTTCTCTTGATCCCACCCATCCTGATCCCTGAGAAAATAAGCTATTGTTGTATTTGCAATCTATGGATTAGAGGTTTAAGTATTTATTATTATTGGTTAATTTTATTATTGTTATTATTGTTATTATTAATTATGTAAATTTGCCTCCTGTCTGTCATTGAATTTCTAAGGTGACCCTGGGTGTGGAGGATGCACTGGCTTCTCCCTCCTTGCCCCCAGCCTACTGCTGTCCAGGAGACAGTAGTATGTGGCCACCAGTTGGACCCTAAAGATCCCCCTTGGGTCTGGTCCCTCCCCTCTCTTGGTGGAGATCTGGCATCTATCCTGTCCAGGATAGATGGGGCCCATTGGCCTCAGTCTGTCTCTGCTCTCACTCACTCATGACCCTGGTCACTCCAAAGTGAGCAGACAAGATGGAGGAGAAGGTCTCAGCTGCCTGCTTCTGTGCAGGGTGGGGAGAGACGGAGCACAGGCCCTCCCTGGTGGCTTTTCACCTGCTCTCCAAGCTGTGGAGGGTATAGGGTCCTCTCTGAGTCTCTCTTGTTCTCTCACCCTCCTACCTGGTCACTGCCTGGCACTGGAATGGCCCAGAATGCACCTGGCCCCCTCCTGTTGTTTTCCGGAAAGTCCAGTATAGGAGAGGTAGCTGGTCCCTTGCCCAAGGCTTCTGGTCCCTGAGGACCAGGGTGCCAGCTTCCCCCTTGGGACCTTGCCCCATGAGGCCGCACTTTCACGTCCCTCCTTTTGTATTTGAAACAATGTGTTGTAATAAATCATGAGAACGATGTTTTCCCCAGGCCTCTGCTGCCTCTTTCTTAGGGCTGGTTGTGGGAGAGGTTGGGCACTGGGGGGCAGTCTGGAGGCTCCAGGAGACAAGGATCTGGTAGGTTGTGCCTGCAAAGCGGGCAGAAGGAAGAATCTGAGGTTTATTCTTGGTAGGCCTGGTATAGAGGGGGGGTATAGGACCTGGAATGTACTCAGAGGATATAAAATACCTGTTTTCTTATCTTCTTTTAAAATAACTTAAAATTAGATAACTTTAAATGTCAGTTCGCAGGCTGGGGAGATGCTTGAGTCAGTACGGTGTTTGCTGGGCAAGTGTGAGTACCTGAGCTGGATCACCAGAAGCCAGGTATAGTGACATGCACTTGTAATCCCAGAGCCAGGAGGCAAACACAGAAGGATCTTGGTGCTTCCTGACCAGCCAGCTTAGCCTGTTTGGTGTCCCAGGCCAGCTTGTATATGTCTCAAAACACAAGTTAGATGGCTTCTGAGGAATGACACCTGAGGTTGACCTCTGACCTCTACACACATGCACATGTAAACTGCGTATACATGCGCACACACAAGAGCTCGGTTCACTTGTCAGCTGCCCCCACAGTACAATCCTACTGTAAACACCTCATTCCTTGTCTCTTCATGCACACGTACATCACCACCATCTTTCCAACAGACACGGGGTTGCAAGTAACTCTTTTATGTTACATGATATGTGGTACCCCCAGCACCACAGGCGTACTGGAGGTGCTGACTTCTGCCGTACACAGACTAAAACTGGAGCAGCATGGAGATCAGCATGGCCCTTGTGCAAGAATGATACAGAGATTCATGACGAAGTCTGTATTTTTGAGATCCGCCTGGTATATCTACCAACTGATCCCTGGAGCAGCCCACCTTTCTGATCCCCTAGAGGATGTACCATTGGCCATGACTGTAGCCTCCTCTGCTCCACTCTTTCCCTCATCGCTCCTGTGGTAGGGAAGGGTAAAGGGAGTCAGGCACAGACCTTGGGTCATGAGCTTCTCCACAGCCATCTTTTTCATCACCCCGACTGGGACCAGGAGTCTCTCTTTGGCTCCTTTCCCCTTTTCACACTCTCATTCTCGCTCCCCCTGCCCCCTGCCACAGATCTTTGGATTGGATGATTTCTGACATTTTCATTTTTTTTAAAGTTTGTTTTTGTTTAAAAAAAAAAAAAAGCAAAAGCATACTAAAGTGTCTGATGTGAGCCCATTCTTGTCTCCAGACACAGGGCTCCTCTCTCTGGACAGACTGCCCCTACACCAGTGTAGACCAGCCAGTGCCCAGGCTTACCTACCATGTGTCATTACAAGTTATGTGGCCGTGGGCGTCCATGTACCATTCCCTAGGACAGACTTCCAGATGTGACTTTTCTGGGTCGCCTCAACATTTGGTTCTCATCTTAACAGTCCGTGCATAGACTACCCTAGATGCCCTGTGGGAATTCCTGAAAAGTGGGCTTTTTGGTGGATCTTAGTTCTCCTCCCTGCCTCTGGCTAATGCAGAATTCTCCATGTTTGTCCATCTTGTTCAAGAGACCCTTTGTGCTTTCAGGCAGACAGTGACATTGGCCACTCGTGTGTGTGTGTGTGTGTGTGTGTGTGTGTGTGTGTGTATGTGTGTGTGTGTATGTGTGTGTGTATGTGTGTGTGTTTATGTGTGTGTGTGTATGTGTGTGTGTTTATGTGTGTGTGTGCGTGTGCGCGTGCGCGCGCCAGAAGATGGAGGAGAAAGAATCAGGAGAGGAGGGCAAGAGGATGTGGTTAGCCCCTCTTCCAGCAGATCTTGAATTCTGCATCCTCAAGAGCCCTCAAAGAAGCTGAAAGCTAGCAGCATAGTCTGCCTCTAGCAAGGCTATTTTTAGCCCAAGAACATCTATTTATAGCCCTGGCAGCCCCTAGGAGTCAATAAAACCAAGGACTGGAAAAAGCTGATGGTTGTCTCAAGCAGGCCGGGTACTCCTTCCACCCTCGGCGCACATGAGCACCTGCAGTTGCAGAGGGTGAGTGACAGCACTTCTCCTGCAAGACCAGCTGGGAGCATTGGCCTCAGGATCCTGGGGACAGTGTAAGACTCCACATGAGAGTGAAGGAGGTGCCATTTACTAACTCACCCAGAATTCTAGAGGTCATCTCAGCCAAGGACTGCACAAGAGCGGAATATGCTGGGCTGGCCCTCTGTTCAACTCCTATACTACCATACCTAGATACATAGCCTCCTCTAAAGGCCTGACCCCAGCTTGCACCTCTCTCCTCAGCCAGCCAAGAACTGTTAACAGCAAGAATGACGGAGAGAGAAAGAGGAGAGAAAAATAGAGTGTTTGTGTGTGTGTGTATGTGTGCAAATGCATGTGACTTTGGAGACAGGTTATAACACGTAGCCTAAATAGCCTCAAGACTAGCCTCAGACAGTAGACAGGTGGGAATGTGGGATGATAAATGAATAGAATAGATAGGTGGTGAGTAAGAAGGAGGATGGATGGATGGATGAGTGAATAGACAAGTGGTTGGGTGGATAATAAGTGGCTGGATGGCTAAAAGGGAGCGGGGAGTGAAAGTGTGCATGGATAAATAATGTACTATTACAATGGAGCTCTTCTTATATTAAAGGCATGTGTTCAGCCACGCATGGTAGTCCAAGTCTATAATCCCAGCACTCAGCTGAGGCAAGAAGATTGCTTGGAGTTCAAGGCCAATCTGAGCTACATGAAATCTGTGTCTCAAAAACGATCAAATAGGGGCCAGGGAGATGGGTCAGCAAGTTAGGGCACTTGCTGTCAAGCCTAGTGACCCCAGTTCAATATCTGGGACCCATATGGTGGGAGGAAAGTATCAACTCCCATACATAGGTTGTCTTCTGAATTCCACATGCCAATTGTGGCATGGACACACCCACAAATATGCAGGTGCATGGTCACACATATAATAAATAAATGTGAAAAAACCCAAGCAAATGGCAATAATAATAATGAAGATGGCCGGGCGGTGGTGGCACATGCATGTAATCCCAGCACTCAGGAGGCAGAGCCAGGCGGATCTCTGTGAGTTCGAGGCCAGCCTAGTCTACAGAGAGAGATCCAGGGCAGGCACCAAAACTACACAGGGAAACCCTGTCTCGAAAAACCAAAATAATAATAATAATAATAATAATAATAATAGTAATAATAATAATAATAATGAAGGTGTGTGCGTCTCCCTGTTCAACATTGTGCTATAGACAGGCGCTAGCCTTAAACATAGAGGGCATTCAGTGAGTACCCTCTGAGTAAGCCACACATTAGCAGTTCTAGGGCTGCATACCACCACAGAGTCCAGTTTCTCTTCTAGGCCCAGAGAGAGGAGACGTTTTGTCCAACGTCCCCCAGCAAGTCAGGGGCAAAGTGGGCTGGACTAGGCTCTCCATTTGCTCCATTGTCATTTCTTCCAAGGCCCTGTGAAAACTCCCTGAGGATGTCCTAGAGGGCTGTTCTCAGTGGTTTTATGTGACCTGCGCTGCCCTAGGTGGATTTGTCAAAGCACTTCTCCGCTCAGGACTGGAAGGACTTTGGGGAGCAATGTGGGAGGCCAGTTCTCAAGAGGGCATCATTTAGCTTCCGAAGGCTGAGTGGTTGGGAGAAGCTGGGGCATGTATAGGTAGGGGCATTGCAGAGGGTCACCAGGCAGGAGAAATACAGAGGATACACAGCCAGGAGCCATGGATGTGCTGGAGGCCTTTGTCTAGGCAGGGTGCTCAGGAGATGGATTGAACCTACCTGGCTCCGAAGGGCAAATAGGGAGGGACTACAGAGGATTCTGCAGAAAGGTGACTCATCTCAGGGTGGTTGCAGGGGGTTAGGAGCAAGCCCCCCTAGAGAAATCAAATCCTATCTAGAAGTGAAAGCTAGACCAGGGAGGCAGGAACAGCTCCAGGCCCACTCCAGGCCTCAGAGCATTGGTCTCTCGAGGTAAGGTACTTCCTGGAAACAGAAGCAGGCACCCTGCAGTGGCGATATCTTTATGAAGGGATTGGGCCCCTTTTGGATCAGGAGGAGAGCCAGTCTTGCCCAAAGAAGAAGGAAAGAGGAGGCCATCTGAGCCAATTTCCAAAATTGTCCTGAAGGGTCGGGGAACATAAAAGTGCTCTCTCTCTTCTGCTACCCGCCCCACCCCACCCTCGCCCCAGGCCACAGAGAAGGATGCTGCAAAGGGCAGCCTTATGCCAAAAACCAAGCAGATGTCTGGTGAGCTCCCTCCAGCCTTTCCAAGTAGAACAAGGCTTGTCTGACTTTAGCATCTGCCAATGCACCCCTTCCCTCTCCAGGAGCCCCTACAGTAGAGGTGATCTCAGAAGGGGGAGGGTCTGAGACAGAGGACTTGGGGGACTTTCCCTAAGTGGAAGGATACTAAAGGTGCAGGTGTGGCCTAGAGATATGCCTCTACAGCTTTGCAAACACCAACCTGGGAACTAGATCACTAGCCAAGGGAAATGCTAGCATCCAAAGGCAAAGTTTCCTCTTACCCTTTCCTCACCAGGAGTCACACCAAAGCATGGGGGTCGGTGGCACCATTGGTATCCGTAGAGGAAGCCAGACTCAGGCTGATGATGCAGTTAGTGGACATGACTATAAATAGTGAAGGAGAGCCTTAAATAGAAGTGGTGGAGTGAGTCCCCGAAAGGCCGGTGGGGAGGAGATTGGACCTGAGTGCATGCCTAACTAGATCTAGAGGAGGCAACAAAACCAGTCCTGGGTCCTCAATCTCCCACTGCCCCTGCACAGAGTGTCGGCTCCCAAGAATGTTTCAGGGAAGAGGATAAAGTCGGGACTCTGTCCATCCATACTAGGGTGGTACCTCACAGCACCACCCTGGAACTGGGGAGGTTCAGGGAAGTGAGGACCCGTGTCCCTCCAAGCTCCTTTTCCACAGCAGCTCCTTGTCTTGGGCTTTCCTGGATAGCAGCCTCCCCTCCTAAGTAGAAAGGAGAGAGACTGCCCTACCTCTCTCTGTCCTTTTCTAGTCAAGCCCTTGAATTTGACTCCTCCCACACCTCTTAGGCACACCCGATAAGGTCCAGATGGATTGGCACTCCACTTTCCCTGAGTCAAGTATCCTCCCTTAATACCTTGATCTCCTCCCTCAAAGCCTCCCCCAGGTCAGAGGTGGATCTGACACAAGAGTCTGGGTGAGACAGCCCACATGTCCAAGAGGACACTACAGCTAATGGAAACCCAGGCACAAACTTTAGGCTCTAGGTGCCTGTCCTGCTTGCTCAGGCTCCTCTCCATGTCTTGTTCACTCACATAAGTGTTGTGCGCCTAGGCCCAAGCCAAGCATCAGTTGGGCAGACAGCATTGGGTAGCCACACTAGGCTGAGTCCTGGAAAGAGAGAACCCTACAGCCAATTAGTGACTTCCGTCCAAGTTCTCACTGAGCACATACCCTGCCTGGGATTCCCCACCAGCTACCCAGCTCTTTAATCTCCACTAATGGTCACCGGTGGAGAGGGAAAACTGGGGCTGATAAGACCTTTTGACATGAGGCAGCGCTAACCTGAACCACAGGATTTAGGATAATAGGACCAAGTGGGAAGAGGAGAGGGCGTTTGGGCCCCACCCCTCCCTTTGCCAGTAGCTAGCGGCCTTCCGCCCCGCCCTCCCCCCACTTCTGCATTCGGGGCATGAGTAGAGCTGGGGAGTGGGGAGCGCGCTACTGTGCCAATGGGAGTGGGCACGGTGTTGTAGGACGTCTGCGGCCACTGGCTGGGTGTCTGCTTGGTCAAGAGGTGCCCACGATAGCAGTGGCTAATGAAGGAAAAGCGAGTGAGCGTGACCCAGGAAACAGCTCCATCCTGGGGCCCCAGATGATGCTCAACAGAGGCGCAGTGCCTGCTCTGGGGTAGAAGGCCGGGCCGTGTGAGTGCAATGCCTTCAGGAGGCCAGGGCCCGCCCATTCTCCGCGGCGATTTTCTAAGCGCTGCTGCACCTGGCTCCCAGGAGACCAGAGACAACGGAGCACGGGTGCGTTGAGCACCTGCCCGCTCTGATGTCTGCACCTAGCGCAGCTCGAGATCCTTGCACTAGGTGGGCAAATGGTTGCCTCCGTTTCTCCTCACACAATCTGCCCTGACTAGGATGGTATTGACGCGCTTGAGTAACCTGCCACTCCCCTCCGCTCCAACCTGGAGCTTGAACAGTGAGGGTTGCGAGCAGCCTGCTAGCGCCACCTGCTGCCCACTTCTGAGAGGACGAGGGCGGGAGCCCGTATGTGGGTGATAGCCATTCTGCTCCGTGTTTCCTACATACCTGGTCTTCAAACTGAAAGGAACACTTGACCAAGACTTCAGAGGTCTCCAGACCCGCCTCCTTTCTACCTTCGGTCTGAGGCCCTCCCCTTGGCCTGTCTGCAGCCTCAACTGTGCCGGTATCCTGCACCTCCACCTGCTGTTGGCTCTCTGGCTTCCCTCAGAAAGGTCAGCCACACCCATGGTTTCAACAATCATCTGCCCAGTTCTTCCTCCAACCAGATTTCCTCCTGGACTTTCAGACCTGGAAATGCCAAGCTCACCTGGATGGTTTTACCACCATCCCTCTATTTGCCCAGCCACCCCCGCCAATCCTCCCACTCCTAGGCCATCTACAATTCCTCCCAGAAAGTGCCTCTCTCCCTGGCCTGCTGCCAGCCTGTGCATGTGCCAGGCTGGCACACCCATTCTCTGCCCAGGGGCAAGCTGCTGCCAGGTTCAAGGCTTCACTTAAACCCCTCCATGTTGAGTGCACAAGTCTTGGGGTTCAAGTCTTGGGGTGGGAGTCTGTTTCCACCCACCATACCCAATAGGGCCTGCCTGACATTTGAGAGTTTCCCTCTAAGGTACTGTGTGCTTCCAGGGGCTTCTGTGACAAGCCTCGTGAACTGGGTGGCTTACACAACTGGAGTTTCGTTCTGAATTCTGGTTAGAAGTCAGAGATCAATTGTTGCTTAGTGGATGGAGGAGTGCTGAGAGAGAAGACCCACCCGGGGCCTCGGTACCTGCAGTGGCCTCCTGGAATCCTTCATTACGTCACCTGTCACTTTGGATTAACATCCCCATGTATTTCAAAGTGGTCTCATCTAAGCTATATGGATAAGGACACACATTCAGTAAGATCACATTCTGAGGTCCCGGGCATTAGACTCAAATATGAATCTAGGGGGATATACAACTCAACCAATAATAAGCATTGGAGGGTGGCTACATGTACATTCTGCAGCTGTGGTCATGAAAGCCACGTGGACCACTTGAACTGCTACTAGCCCTGATGGAAGCTGTAGGCAGAAGGTTGATTAAGGAAAGCTACTAGTGGTCATGTGGACCTGTGGATTCCCATTTCAGCATTTCCTGGAATGTCTATAAATGCAGGTCCCTTGGGCCCCACCCAGAACTTCAGGTTGAGACCTAAAGCAAAGGGCTCAGGGATGTGTTCCCGGAGATTCCCCAGAGAGACCTCGTGTTTGGTGGTGTCCATCCATTGGATAGGGATGGGGGATGGACAAGAGTGAGCCCCAGTGGGTCAGCATGGAGCAGGGCAGTCTTTGGGCTTTCTTCGAGCCTTCTCCCTGCTCTCCTCTTTCGGGGGGTCACCTCCCAGAAGTAGCTCGAATACCAGACACTCATGCTTGCTGAAGCACAGGCTATGCCCAGCTCCACACACTTAGCTGGAATGCTGAGTGCCTCCCCTCCCTTGCCCACCTACCCCTTAAGTTTTGCCGTCAGCTTGATTGCAACTAGCATCAACTAAGAGATAAGCCCCTGGGCAAGTCTGAGGGTATTTCCTGGAAGTATTAATCAAGGTAGGGAGATCCTACCCCAGACTAGGTAGACTCTCCAGCAGTAGCCCAGATATAAAAATGGCTGAGAGGAATGCAGCGCTGCCTTTACCTGTCTGCCTTTGCTCCTTGCTTCTGAGTGCATCAACTATGTTGCTGCTGCTGCTGCTGCTGCTGCTGCTGCTGCTGCTGCTGCTGCTGCCATCACTGCCATCCTTTGCTGATATCAGAACCCAGTTACTTTGGCCTTCCACTAAGGGTTGAAGGCTCTCCAGGAATCCTCCAGGCCTTCGGACTCAGACTGCTGAGACATCTAGCCCTGTGGCCTGAGCATCAACTGGGGTCTCAGTCTGGCCATTATTGGACTACCTTGTCCAGATTATACAAGCCAATCAAATAAATCCCCTTTGTAATTGTATTTATTCTCTATTTATATATTTATTGTAATAAATTTATTAATAGAATGTTTAATATGTTATATAATAAATATAAACTTTATTAATATAATATATTTATTCTATCAATTCTGTTCCCTCTAGAGAATCTTGACTAATAAATAGAGCCTCAGCATTGTATGAAAGCAGAGGCAGAGGTTGAGCTATGTGTGTGCAGCAGAGAAATGCCAGGAATCAGTGGAGCTAGGAAGAGGCCACATAGTCCCTTGATCTCATGCTTCTGGCTTCCAGGATTGGGAGAGAATCTATTTCTGTTGTTTGAAGTCAACAAGTTTGTGATCTGATCCTTTCTAGGAATTCCTAGGAAACCCCACAATCCCCTACCAGTCACTTTAAGGTCTCTCCAACCCAGCATAAACTTGGAAGGGACAACCAGTATCTTGCGGGCAGGCACAGCCTCTGAAGTTGAATTGTAATGAGCCTTTGGGAACATAGAACTTGATGTGCATTGTGCTTCTTGAGGGGCCTACTACCTCTTCAGATGGCTGCAGCTCCCTGTTAAATAGACAAGATGTCTTTCAGGAAGCAGTGAGGTGCTGACTGGCATGCTATTTCATTTGAACTTTGGCTGGCAGGAACTGTAATGAGCTTATTATGGTTCCCTGTAGATGCCAGGCAAGCCATCAGTGAGCAGGGCCAGGTACAGCCGCCTAGGATGCAGGCTTCTGCTTCAGAGATCCCAGATGGCACAGCACACAGTGTGAGGCCTGAGTGCAACCCTCCACTGTGCCACCTCAGCCAGGCATCTTGGCTGCACCTACCTGGAGTATAGTGCCAGGCTGCTCCAGGGCCTGCTTGTGATGCATTTGCCAAGCTCCTGGTGAGTGCTTGGAAATGATCCCTGCTCGGGAGCATCCCCCACCCTGAGCTCTGGCTACCCCAGGAGCAGAGCACCATGCCCTGTGAGCCACGAAAGGGGTTTCATGTGCTCTGCAGAGGGTGATACAGGAGTCTCTATAGATATCTCAGTCCTTCCTCTGCCACTGGGCAGAGATCCTGCTGTCCAGCCTGCTCCTGTAGGTAAGTACCTCAACTGTCCTTTCGGGCCTGGGGAGGAGAGTCCCTCTAGAAAGCAGGATGGCATAAGAAGATGCAAGCGTGTGGTCTGAAATCCCAGCTCCCTACCTGAGTCGACTTAGGTAAGTATCTGGCCATTGAGAATCCTCAGTCTCCACATGAGAGTCATTACCTAGAGCAATATGAGAATACAATGGAGGCACAGCAAGGACTGCAAGGGGACATCTGAGGTGCTGACTGAAGCCTTAGGAAAGCCAATGCCTGGCAGGGCTGGGGGAGGGGAGGTCACAGACTATTACAACCCACAGGGGTCTGGCTCGCCACAATTCTTCCCCTAAACAGATCCCTGGACTTACAGAAGCTGAAGTAAATACTGTCCTTCATGGGTCGTGAGGACAGAGGGGCCCTCTCTCCTGTCCAGCAGGCTCTAGCAGCTGTGGGTGCCCTCGGCTTCACTTGGGACAGTCCCAAGCACAGAGCCAGCTCCCGAGGTGAGAGAGAACCATTGTTCCCAGTCTCCCAAGGGCAGGAGAATGCGTGTCACATGGCCCACCCTGTGCCAAACCCCCATCCATGGGGGTGGCAGTGAGGGAGGGAGGAGATGCTTTGCACCCCACACTGGCTGTGCCTCTGACTAGGGGTGAGGCAGGGCAGCGAGTGGACCCCAGAGAAAGGAGTAGTCAAACTTTTGTGAGAGGGGAGGGTCCATCAAACTCAGGAAATGTCTCAGAGTGGGGACGGGGCCACCCTTATCCTCTGAAAACCTAGCCACTTGGTTTGTGTCATCCTGAATGTTTCAGCCCTCCACCCCACAGGGAGACAGCTACCTGGGGTGGGGGCGGGAGACCCATAGGTCCTGACTTGAGGGCTGCCTAGTATGAGGTCGAGACTAGCCCCTAGATAGCTGGAGACACCTAGCCCCTCATTTCCTATCCCAGGGACCCTCAAAACTGGACAGAAGGAAGGGGTGTGGTAACAAAAGTGAGATCTAGGATGGACCTGTGTCTGTTTGTTCCCAAGGCTGCCATCACAATGTGCCACCAAACAAGTTGTTTAAAAGTGCAGGCACGTGTTGTCTTAGCTCTGAAGGACTTAAGTCTTGTCTTCAGTGTCCCCAAAATTGGCCCCTTCCCAGGTGTCTTAGGGTTTCTATTGCTGTGATGAAACACCATGACCAATAAGCAAGTTGAGGAGGAAAGAGTTTAATAGGCTTACACTTCAGCATTGCTGTTCATCACTGAAGGAAGTCAGGGCAGGAACGCAAACAGGGCAGGTTCCCGGAGGCAGGAGCCGATGCAGAGGTCACAGAGGGATGCTGCTTACTGGCTTGCTTCCCATGGCTTGCTCAGCCTGCTTTCTTATAGAAACAAAGGATCACCAGCCCAGACATGACACCACCCATCATGGGCTGGGCCCCTCCACATTGATCACTAATTGAGAAAATGCCTTACAGCTGGCTGTCATGGAGACATTTTCTCAACTGAGGCTCCTTCCTTTGATGACTCTAGCTGTGTCAAGTTGACACACAAAACCAGCCTGTGCACTTGGCCTGGGAGGAGCACCTGCACTGGGTTCCTCTGTGCCTTGTAGGGGGTTGTGTTATCGAGCCCCTTCCTCTTCAGCGTCTGTCGGAATTTCCCCTTTATTTAAGGACACTGGATTAGGCCTCTACTCCACAGTGACCTCACCTTCAGTGGATATACCCCAGTTCCTGTTTCATATATCGTCAGGAGCCGAGGTACTTGGGGTCAGAGCTTCACAATATCTTCTTTTGGATGGCATGAATTAATCTTCAACAACCGGCATTCTCTGCCCCCTGTGAGCAGTGGCTTTATTCTCCAGTGTGTCCATTACTTCCTGACATGTATATTCCTCCATTTTCTCATCAATTAGTACTCCTACCAGCCAACTGCTCTTCCAAGGAAGGTTTATGTGTATTTTTCCACTTCTGTTTTCCAAGCACCTTATAAATGCCTAGAGCATAGTTGGCACTCGAAACTTGTTAATTATGAATGGATGGGTACAAAGAAGGAAGGGCTACATGGAAAGCCCTCTGCTCCATCTTCTAGGCAAAATGGTGAACCACAATCAAAACTTCATCTCCAGAGAACCCCAGAGGTTGCTGTCACTCTCCCAGTTCTGATAGACACAGAGAAAGGGCTCATAGCATTACAGTTTTACTCCTGTTTTTTTCCCTGAACAGGATAAGGAGTGTTGTTATTAAATGGGATTGTCATAAGCTGGAAGACATAAATGAGTCCAATTGCAATTGTTTCCCCAGATGTGGGGACTATATTGGCACATCAATAGTTTTAACCTAGCAATCCATCAACACATCTGAAGGGACTCTAGATAGTCCGAGCATGGCAAATATGGCTCTGGCAGGCCTTGCCCTTCCCTCATTCCCTCTGCCTTGCTAAAAAAAAAAAAAAAAAAAAAAAACTATTAGATTACATTCCTAAAGCTAGCCACCAAGGTCTATTCTCTTATTTGGCCACTTCCTTTTCCTGAGGCTGACTACCAAGGTCCAGCTATCAAAATATTGAAGCCCACAATCAAAAGACCCCTTGTGGCCCCCCCTAATTAACATGCCCAATCAAAATTAAACACCTCATCCTAACAGATTTTTTTCCTTCTTATCTTTATAAACTGCCATTTGCCTCTGGGTTACATCTGTCTCCTTCTATCCAGAGGCAATCCTTTGTCTCTTTAGGACAAATATCACTTCCCCCTTGTCCCTTCTCCCTCATCCTCTGTCTCCTGTTTTTGACTCTTATTCCCCATCCATTGTCCCTCTGGGGCAAATAAATCTGCTTTGTGCTGAGAACTTGGTCTCTGGGTGTCTTGTGCCAAATACTGGTCCCTTCAGCATCAATGAGCTTTAAGTCACTATAGTAAAATACTGGACCCAGGCTAACTTTGCAAAGGAGGTATGTTTAGTTCACAGTTTTGTGCAAACAACATGTTGCAGGCTCTGATACAGGTCCTCCTTGGCTATAGTGCCTCACAGTATACAGTAATGGTGGGAACATGTGTTGGAACCGACGATCAGATCCCAAACCCAGTGGCAGAGACAGCTGGGAAGGGCCAGGTTTGCTTCTTTTATAACAATTACCTTTGAGCAACCCCCATAATTTTCTTAGTCTTTTTCAGAGCAGGACCAAAGGACCCCCCACCAAATGGCTCTTAAAGGTTCTAACACCCTGCCCTCACCATCCTGGAAACTAAGTTTCTAACATTTTTACCCCCACTTCAATAGAATGTGCCAGAAATAGCACGCTATCTCTTGGAGGGATGAACTTCTTGTCCCTACCATCTTGCCTCAGAAGTAAACTAGTTCAAATGCTGTTCTTCTCAAGACATGTCCCAGCATGTTCAGGATGTCACAGCATTCCACTACAGAGATGATGTCCTATGGGTAGACGCTGGAGCTGAGGTACTAGTGAAAGGCTAGATGCTAATATATCCTTGCCAAAGGGCTCCACCCTGTCTTAGTCACTGTTCTATTGCTGTGAAGACACACCATGACCAAGGCAACTCTTAAAAAAAAGAAAGTATTTAATTGGGAGCTTGCTTACAGTTTCAGAGGTTTATCTCATTATCATAATGGCAGGGAGTATGGAGGCAGATGCTGGAGCAGTAGCTGAGAGCTACATCTTGATCTGTAGACATAGAAAAAGAGAGTCTAGGCCTGACATGGGCTTTTGAAACCTCAAAGTGTCACCACCAGTGACACACCTACTCCAACATGGCCCACACTATTCCAACAAGGCCACATTTCCTAATCCCTCTGATCTGTTTAAAGAGTTCCACTCCTTGGTGACTAAGCATTCAAATATATGAGCCTATGAGGGTCATTCTTATTCAAATCACCACATTGACATGGAGACTTATTATTAATTATGAAAGCTTGGCCTTAGCTTGTCCCACTAGCTCTTTTAACTTAAATTAACCCACTTATTTTAGTCTGCATTCTGTCGAGTAGCTTGTTACCTCATCTCTCCATACTGCTCATACTGCTTCCTCTATATGTGGCTGGCAACTCTCCTTCTTCTTCTCAGAGTTCTCTCTATGTCCATAAGTCTCACCTATACCTCCTGCCTAGCTATTGGACATTCAGCTTTTTATTACACAAATCACAGCAATACATTTTCACACAGTGTACAAATATCCCACAATACCACATACCCCATGGAAGTTTAGGAACTCAGACATTGGTGACATTTGGGGGTTCCCATGGTCTGGGAATACCAGGGCATCAGCTTCAATCAGGTGTGGTGGCTCATGACTGTAAACCCTAGCACTCAGAAGGCTAAGGCAGCTGAGTTGCTGAAAATTTGAGGCCATCTTGGGTTATGCAATGAATTCCAGATCAGCATAGCTACAGAGTGAGACTCTGTCTCAAACACACCATGTCTTCTGGATGTGACAGAGCCATTGAACTTATGAACATTCAGCACAAGATCAAGTCAGTCAACATTCCAGCAAGAACAGGAGAAGGGCTCATGAGGTTGTACCCCTAGCTGAAGAGCTATTGGCAACTGACTTCCTGCTGGGGAAGGAAGAATTGTTTTTCTTTGGGAGTATGGCTGCTGGTAGGTTGTCCATGCTCCAATGAATAGGCACACACTTGCATGTAGCCAGCACTCAGTGTATTTTTTTTTTTTTAAAGAAGAAGACAAGAAGGTGAGAGGGGGAAATATTGGGAAGCTCTAAGGGATGGGGAGGGGGATTTTATTTGAGTATGAAGAAAAATTTTAGGTGTGTGAAATTGTCAAAGAATAAAACACCATTTTAAACAAAAATCACATATGCAAGCACATACACAAAAAGCAAGCAAGCAAGCAAACAAACACATTACCTCCAAAGAGAAGCATAAACCATCCTTACAGTAGTGCGGGCTTTTAATCTCAGCTACTTGGGAGGCTGAAGCAAGAAGACAATAAGTTCAAGGCCTGCCTGGCCAACTCAATGAGACTATGAAAATAAAGAAGTCTGGGATATAGACCAGTGGTACAGTACTTGCCTAGCATGAAAAAGACCCTAGGTTCAGTTCTTAGTACTGCAAACGAAAGAGTGCTGCATGTTGGTTGAACATCTTACTACTAGGACATAGAGCTCCCAATCAGATGGTATGTAAGGGCCTGGCATGCTGCAAGCCGCAAGAATATATTATAGATGTCACAGGCCATAAGAATATAAAATACAAGAATATACACTGGCATACAGCATGTGATCTGAATTTTCCCCTTTGAACTAGGTGTTGGATGTGCCCTATAGTGCAGTATCATTCAGGGAAAATAGGGCCAAGCCTGAACCTGGGAATGCTGCACCAGCCAGTATGCTCAGTCACAGTTTACTCTCCCCTGCTTCCCACCTACACAATGACCTCATAAAGGATTAGTTATGCCATGTTTGGTAGACACTTGTAAGATGTTTCTGTGATCTATAATGCTATGGGCATAGGTGAAATGCATATATGATGGTGGTCCCATAAGAGTTTAATGAAGCTGAAAACTCCTACTGTCTAGTGATGTTACAACATCTTACATAATCCATCACTTGTGTTTGTGGGTGCTGGAACAAATGATCTGTTTAGATACACAGACTCCATTGTGTTCCAGTTACCTACAGTGCAGTAGTAGTACAGATTTGTTACTCAGGAGTAACACCCTACACCATGTAGCCTATGTGTAAAAGGCCACACAATTTAGGTCTATGTATGTGCCCTTTAGGACATTTGTGTGATAAAATGGCCTAACAAGGAAATTCTCAGAATATATCTCCATTATAAAGCAACACGTGACTGAATTATTATTCTCATTACAATGAAAAGGAAATGGAGGGCTGGAGACATGCCCTGTGGTTAACAGTGCTTGCTGCTCTTCCAGAAGACTGGAGCTCAGTTCTCAGCATCCACATTGGGTAGCTCACAACTACTTGCAACTCCAGTTCCAGGACATCAGATGATCTGTTCTGGCTTCTGCAGGTACCAAATACACACGGCACGTGCGTGTGCATGCACACGTGTGCGTACACACACACACACACAGTGAGAGAGACAGAGAGAGAGAGACAGTCAAAAGCAGGCTGGCTCACCAAGGACTGATGCTCCTCAGAAGCAGTGGACAAGGGAACATTATAAGGCAACCAGCTGATGTTTGGCTAAAAGCAAGGTGACTATGATGGGGTGGGGGAGTCATTCAGTATGACCATGGGCACCCATGGGAATGAAAATGGGGGAGAGCACAGACTTGATTGCCTCCTGATATAGTCTTGATTAAGTGACTTTTCCCCCTCCAGATATTTCCTTCCTCACTGTTTCATTTCAGGTATTTGTTGGTGATGAAAGAGGCCACCACTCTCCACCCGCTCCAGGTGCCTGACAGTTTGTGCTATAAAGGAGGAATGGACTGGAAATCTCCCAGCACCCTGGAATGGTTCTTTTGGGAGGATTGAGTACCATTTCAAGTATATGACAGCTGTATTACAGTGGGCAGGTGGCCTGAAGGTATTAGCTGTCTGGTGTCTGCTATTCATGACACCCCATTGAAGACACTAGTGAGTTGGGTTGTTGCTATTCCTCTGCTCAAGTGTGTGCTCCTGGAAGTATCTCCCCAGTAAAGAGGAGAAAGGAGTCACAGGTACTCACTGAGTTCCTGGTATTGGTCAGGCTCTGGAAAGAGCAACCAATAGGACAGATATCCACGACCATGAGGAGACTTATGGATATCCTGGATGATAGAAAGTCACCCAAGAGCCAGAAGGTACAGTTCACGGAGCAAGGGGACAAGCGGTGACTCAAGGGGACAAGCATGTCCACATGGGTGGACAGCTGGGGTGAAAAGGAACAGAAAGCAAAGCAAGGGGACAGAGAAGAGGCAGTGTGGTCTGAACAATTCTGGCAGAGGCACTAGGTGGTGCAAAAGATGACTACAAGGTTAAGGTGGACAGCATGGGGGATATAGTCAGGGATGAGGCTCTGCAGAGGAAAGGGGCACATACTTGGGGGGGCATTCTGGTGTTCCAGCCTGGGGTTCAGAGTATTCCCAGATCTGGGACACAGGGTTGGGTCCACTCTGGGGTTCCAGGCACTTGTGAGTCTGGGCACTCCCAGGTCTGGGATACTGGGGCAGGGATACTTAGGTTCTAAGAATTTCAGATTCCCGGGGTCTGTGCATTCCGCGGATTCTGGCACTCTGGGGGTAAGGGTCACTCCTGGGGTCCGGGCACTCCAGGGTATGCAACACCGGGGTCGGGTGTGCTCCAGGGTCCAGTGCACTGTGATGTTACAGGCACTTCGTCTGGGGCACTCCGGAGTTCCGGGCAGTCTGGGTTTCCGGGGAGCTCTGAAGTTACACGCACTGGGGATGCGGAAGCTCCGGAGTTTCACAGTTCTGCAGGGTCCTGGAACTCCAGAACAGGTACTCCAGGGCGGGGCCGCAGGGGCCGCTGGGACTACGCGTCCCAGCAAGCCGTGCGCGCGTCACTTCCGGCAGCGGGCGGGAGCCATCGAGTGTTTACTTCCGGCCGCCGGCGGGGCTGAGGCCGAGCGAGGCGCGGGCCCCGCGCAGCCATGGACTGGCTCATGGGGTGAGTAGCAGCTGCCGGCACAGCGCGGCGCTGTGCGGGGCAGCGGCGAACGTAGCGAGCGCGGGGCGGCGGGCGGCTGGCTCCAGGAGGGGCGGGGGCTCGAGAGGACGGCCAGCTGCTGCGGGGCGCCGGGAGGCCGGGCCGGCGGGCGGGAGGGCGGCCGGCAGGAGCGAGGCCCGGTCCCCAAGGCGCTGTCCCGAGAGGCCGCGGCCCCTGCCGCGGGGTGACGGGCTGCGAGTCTGGCGCTGGGCACCGTCAGCCGTCCGTCTTCGCTGGGCCTGCGAAAGTTCTTCCGCCCAAATGACTTTCTTCCAAATTACTTTTGAGGAGAGTGAGAGGCGGGCGCTCCTGGTCGCGCGCGCTCTCCTAGCTTCTCGGTCCCTGATTCTGTCTGTGGTGGTGCCTGCGGCCCTGCTGCGGGGTTCAACGTAACCATGCTGGGTCACTGAGATGCCGCCTTTGGTTTCGGCAGTGCGAGGTCTGCGCGGGACCCTGGAGTTAGAACCGGGGAAAGGCGGAGGGCAGCATAAGTAGTGGTACTTTCAGGATGACTGAGGTGGTGGAGACGGGTTTTGACCTCCCAGTGCGTGCAACCTAAGGAGAGGGCGGACCAAGAGGACAGGCAGCCCCAGAGGTAATCAGAAGGCCAAGAGAGGCCGCGAGCTACATTGTGCCACTTAGGGTAATAGTGTGGGTGACACAGGGGACCAGGCGTAGGCCCATCTGGTTTCTCCAAGAGGCAGCACTGTCACTGGCTCTCCTCAACTTACTAGCTGTGTGTTCCTCTCTAGACTTGCTTTAAAGCATTATCTGTTAGGATGGACGCTGTGGAATGTGCAGTACAGGTATATGGAAGGGTAAACTGAGATAAGGGCCAGCACATGTTTGGCATGCAGTAAGCATGGTAGGGGATATGTTCTGGTCATTTTCAAGGTCTTTGAAGCCCAGGGGTTTTAAATGCAGGACACACTGCTGTATCCGACCTATTCCCAATCACTCTCCCTTTGTGCATTTGTGGAGAGGGCCAGCATTGGAGGTAACTTGGCCTATCTGCAAATATGGTTTCACTGCAAGAAAACTGGATCTGTCAGCTGGGTCACTGAGGAAGCTGCCCACTGTTATATGTGTTATTTTTACAGGCCCATGCCCATGAGTAGCAGGTACTTTTTGCCTGCAGACTGACCAGAAGCCAGTCTTTAAACTGACTGAGGACTGTGTTTTGTGGACTGAATCATCATTGCACATATGCAGACATTAACTCATCAGCCTTTGGAGGCACTGGTTCTTGGGACTCCTTGGTGACAAGGAGCTCTATGGAAAAGGACAGCTGAACCCTCATCTGTTACCCTAGGATGGGGTCAGTCCAGGCTCTAGAATATAGCTGGGAGCTGCTTCTGCTTTTGGGGCCTTTAGGAAAGGAAGGAATCTCAGCCTCACTGTAAAAATAGAGTTGTGGTTGCAAAGGGCAGTGGAGATTTTTTTAAAGAGGGATCTAGCTGCAGGGTAATTATCTTTGTGTCCATGTTCTTAAGTGTCACAGATTGCATACTGGATATTGGCAGTCATAAGTTTTATATAATTCCTGTCTATCCCCCACCCCCACCAACACCGCCCTGGTCAGTTCCTCCTTGGTGTCTTTGGAAGATAAAGGCACAGTGCCCTAGTATTCCTCATCCCTCTTTCATAGTATTGCTATAAAAGTAGGAAGACATGAAAGTTTCAGAGTGAGCCTCAGAGATCCCCCACCTCTCCACACACATACAGATCTCATCCACTTTGTTTTCTGATCCGTGGGTGGCAAGGTGGTCAGTAGAGAGTGAAGTCATTTTTTTCCTTTCGAATGCCCATTGTTTGCTCAGGGCTGGAGCTTTATCTGCAGTTAACCCTTGAACTAGTTTGAACTAGTTTTTCGTTTGGAAGAATTGGAGAAACGTATCATCTTTTACTGTGTCTTGGTCATTTTCTTAATTCAGACCATTGTCAATGAGGAGTTTAGAATACAGTGCTTGTGTTTTGAGAAAGGTTGTTTGCTTCCTTGCTTGCTTTAAAGTAAAGGTTTTGTTGAACAGCTTCATGTTGGATGGACCAAGTATGGGTATGAGAGTAGTGTTCTTTTCCAGCAATTGTTCGAGCCTGGAGAGTGGTCTACAGAAATGCAAGTGGAAAACCGCATCTTCCTCTTAGCTGGATGAAGATCAAACTGGGACTTCAAGCATCTCACAGCCTTATCTTCTGCATTCAGCTGCTCAGGAGGAAGGGAGGCCCTGCAGGGAAACATGCTTGGGATAGCCAGAGCAGAATTTGGCACGTTGGAACTTGGTAGTGGACCTGCTGGGACTTTTCTGGAGAATGTTGTAGGTGTGGCTCTTACCCGCCTCTTGTGCTGTAGGTTTCCTCTGCTTGGAGAAGCTTTGAGCTTCTTCTTAAGCAGTGTATATAGTCAGACTGCCTTCAGTCCTTACTAGAAAGGATTCAACTTTTGTGTAGTGAATTTTTGTTCTGTTGTGGACAACCAAGAACAGGGTAACACCCAAGGGGAAGCTGCTTAGGATTTGGAGGAGGGAACCTCAACATGCTGTGTGATACTTTAGGAAACTCTTGAGTCTTTCTTGTCAGGGGCAGGCATTTAAGCAGAAGGTCTGAGTGCAGTTTGGATTTTATCTAGCAGAAAGCAGTCCAGAAGCTCCTGAGCTCCAGGGAGTCAGAACACACTTTCTCCTCTTCCCACTGATGATAATGAATTGACCCTCCTGCCTAGCAACCCTTACTGAACCTCTTCTCTCTCCAGTAGTCCCTCTCCAGCCTGCCACTGTGGCTCCCTTTCTGGTTGTTCCTGACTCAGAGCTACAGGTGCCTTCCCAGCCATGCTCTCCTGTTATTGTTCGGGCCTTGAGGCTCTTAGATCTCTCTGGTGCAGGCAGAAGGAGATGAGACCTGATGTTGGCCATTCATACAGTGTACATTGGAAGGTCTGTTCTTGCTCAGCTAACAGGTAAAAACTAAATGGCTTCAGGGCTTTCCAGCCTCTCTGGAACAGTCTTCAGCAGACTTGTACTCTGAGCCATTGTGTGTAGGTGTCTGCAAGGTTGGCATGGGGTAAAAGGCTTTATCTCCTGGGAGAGTGTTTCTGGTGACTGACATCTGACTGGGCTTGCCAGAGTCTGTAGGTTTTGTCTGAACGGCCTCCTGTGGTATTGGTTTACATACCACCAAGTTTGCTTGTTTTAAGTGTATGATTAGGTAATTTTTAGTAAAATTATAGACTTTTGTTACTAAGACCATGATTTAATTTAGTTTAAAATGTGTGTGAGAGTGTGTGTGTGTGTGTGTGTGTGTGTTGCTAGGGGTGGAACCCACAGCCCACAGCCTCAGCATCTTGGGCCATGCCACCCTCAACCCAATATGGAACATTACCATTATTCTTGGAATAGCCTTCTAGTTGCTGCAGGTCTCCACCCCTACAAGAGGCAGCATCATTTCACTCTATCCAGTGTAATGTGTAAATGGAGTCATGAGATCTGTTCTGTGATGGGTTCAGTGATGGTGTCAGCCGTTGTGTCCATTTGTTGCTCTACCAGGCATTGTGAGGAAACTTGAATGTTCTGTTTCTCCCTTTACCTGTGGGTAGAGGTGGTTGTGGAAAGTTTGCAGTCATGACTGATGATGCTGTAACCCAGTCTTTTAGGACAGTGAATTGTACTCTTTCCCCAGCCAAGGATTCTGAGCCCACTTGTGCTGAGAGTAAGGCTTCCAATGGCTCCAAGGTCAGTGTTTTGAACGCTAAGGCTGGCAGAGGAGAACAGGACAAGCACAATGGAAGTATCAACGATCTGAGTGAGTGAGCGAGCGAGCGTGGGATGTGAAGTAGAGTATAGGGATCTTCCTAAAGAATTTTGGCACAGTAAGTGGAGAGGGTACCTGAAAGAGGCCTAGAGGCATAATGAAGATGCTGTCTCTAATAGCCAGGCTCTCCAGTGGATGGCTCCACTGGAAGATGTGATTCTAGGAACACCCTCAGGAATAGCCTCTTTCCATAAGGGGCTGCCCAGGTAGTCATCTGGGTTGGGTTTGCAGAGGTGTCTGCTTGGGTCTCTTGTGTCCCCATTCTCTTTAAAAAAATTTTTAAAAAAAGCAGTGATCATAAGTGCTGTGTACTTCAGGACACTCTGAACACTTCATTTCTCTCGTTTGCTTAGAGTATCCCTTAGAAGCTCATGCACGAGCATCCTAAAGCTGGCCAGCAGTGAGCAGGATGAGGCCAGTGTTGTGTTAAAGAAGAGCTCTCTGTTGACTGGGAACAGTTGGATGGCACGGCTGTGATTCCCTATAAAGGTGTGTCTGAGGCCAGTGCTTACTCTCCTTAGTGGGTCCTCAGTCCAGCTGTTGTTTGGTGCTGCCATACTCTGTACCTGCCCAGCAAAGCATCTTCTCAGGCTACCTCCAGACCTTGCTATCATTGTTGCCTGTGGGATTACAGTTGAGAGTGTACTTACTTGCAAGACTTCCTCTCAGGAGGAGCTGTGGTCTGCCATGGTCATCTAGTATAGCATGTATTTGAAGGCCAACTCAGTGGGGAACACCCATATCAGTGGTCCTGGTAGCCCAGCATTTCCTGTATCTTTCTTGCAGTGGCCATGGAAACAGAAACACTCAAACCCCACTTCCTGTGTTTGTGTAGACATGCTGTACAGCCCTGAGGGAAGCTTAGCCTGTTGGCAGGGTGGGCAAACTCAGATCCTAGTGGCTATCATTTGCCTTCCAATGCTCTACTGGGTAACTGAAAGAGTGCTGGGTGAGGTCATTGGTCATTTCCTGCTAGGGATTTCTGTGCACCCTGTCTATTATGGGCTAGTCTGGCAGAAGAAGGTGCGAGCTGCTTCTCCGTGCCTTGCCAGAAGTTCCTCCCATTCTGTGCCTACCTCCTGTTTGTTTTTCTTTCTGCACAGGATTTCTCAGCTGGGACACACCCGCTGGTATTCACTGCAGCTTCATGGGATGGTGCCTGGGAACACGGAAGTAGAAACAATTGAAATAAAAACAAAAGGTTAAAGAGAGGAGGAAGGGCAATTCAGGCCACATGTGGCCCCTGACCCCTCCACTTGGCATTGTCAGTGTCTGTGCCGTGCATGGACCATGACCACACCTACTGGTTTTCTTCTCTTTGAAGGTTCCCTTTGCCAGCGCTGGTACATGATCATCTGGGCTGCAGTTTTCATCCAGTTACTCCCACAATCCTTAGTGGGCACATCCCTGGCAGGGTCATGGGGCTGTGTATAGCTAAGTTCATGTGGTTATGTGGTGTTCTACCTTGGGCCCTTGATTTTGGTTGAAGTATTTCATTGTTTTGGTGTGTCAGGAAGGCATGAATACTCACTTTTGTGTATGAGCTTGTACCCCATAGGTCATGGATCGTGGGCAGGTAGAAACAGCAGGGAAGATCTGGTCTTCTCAGGGTCAGGCACTTTTCAGTGCCTTTTCAGTGGCACTCCTTTTCTTCCCTCCTTGAGCTAGCAGAAGGGACACAGTCTCAGCAGCCCTCGACAGGTTTGGACTGAAGTGTCCCTCCTGAAGGTTCCAGCCTTCACCTTATGGGGCTGTGTCCCCAGTCTTTGAAAAGGCCTGACAGTGCCAAGTGGCCCCAAGGAAGTGATGTCTGAGCCTGAGGCTGGCCTTGGGAGCAAGCCCAGGAATGTAAAATTAGTTTAGGCATTGTGTGACATACAGTTTGGCTTGTCTGCATGGGACCTTGCTGTGTGAAGTCCTGGCCGTGTCCCCAGGCCTGTCTCAGGGTTCTCTGCAGAGCTTCTGTAGGCCAGTGGGAGCTGCTGTGCCACCCAGCATATTTGCCTTTCTGCTCTTTAGCCATTTCTTTTGGTGCCATATGTGACAAGGCAGTTTGTGTGGGCTCTGGTGTTGTGAGCTAGAGAGTATGAGCCAGAGACTATAGTGGAATCAAGGAGCTGCCAAAGCTGAGTGCTGTATGACTAGAGACAAGTGGCCTGCTACTTAAGGGGGGTAATAAGGAAACTGGGATGTGGTGGATGTAGGGCAGAAGAGTAATTTTAGTAGCGATCCTGGGGTTTGAGAAGGTGTCATGAAGGTGACTGGACTCAAGGAGGGCTGACAAGATGGACAGCTGCACAAAAGGGCTGCCTGTGCTGTTCTCCTAGGTCACCGTAGACTTGTTCAGTATTCTACAGTCAAACACAGTCTTTAACATTTATTACTTTTATTCTTTTGTTTATTTCGATGAGTGGATTGCCCCAAATTTAGCTAGTGGGAGGACTTTTGAATTAGCTCTTTTTTTTGAGACAGGGTTTCTCTGTGTAGCTTTGCGCCGCTCCTGGAACTCACTTGGTAGCCCAGGCTGGCCTCGAACTCACAGAGATCCGCCTGGCTCTGCCTCCCGAGTGCTGGGATTAAAGGTGTGCACCACCACCGCCTGGCTTGAATTAGCTCTTTTATCCCTTGAGTAGGAAAAGGGAATTAGGAGAAGTGGCTGGAGGATGAGGGCTCTGAACGAAATTCTAGGGCAGCAGTTCTCAACTTGTGGGGCACGACCCCTTTGGAGGTAGAACAACCCTTTCACAGGGATCGAATATCAGATATCCTGCATATCAGGTATCTACATTACAGTTTATAACAGTAGCAAAATTACAGTTATGAAGTAGCAATGAAAATAATTTTATGGTTGGGGCTCACCACAACATTAGAGGAACTGTATTAAAGGATCACAGCATTAGGAAGGTTGAGACCCACTGCTGTAGGGGATAATAGCAAAGCTATTTTGTCTCATGATTTGGCAACTGTCTTTTTAGATTGTGGGTTGAAACAAGTACATACATCAGTGCCACAGGAAACAAGTTAGCTTTTCCCTCCACCTCTCCTTTTGGTTTTTAGAGTCAAGGTCTTGCTTCAACCAGCCTCAGCATGTGAGTAGTGGAATTGTAAGTGTCTGAGAGCATGCCTGGCTTTTGATGAGAAAAAAAAGCTAGTATGAAATATAATAAATAACAAAAACCCCTATAATGTTTCATCAGAGATACTAGGAACTTACAGTTCTGTACAGGTAATATCCTGAGGGTAGTGGTCCCGGGGCTACCTCAAGTACCAATCTGCTCAAATGCTCAAGTCTCTTTTGTTAGTAATATATTTATATGGAACATGGCCACCCTCCTGAGTACTGCAGATCATTTCTATATTTTCTTCTAACACATGACAGGTCCAACTGCTGTGTAAATAGTTGCAAGTTTGTATTATTTAGGAAATAATGACAGTCTGTCACCTGCTCAGTGCAGACACTATCTTTTGTTGGTTGGTTGGTTGGTTGGTTGATTTGAAACAGGGTCTTATGTAGCCTGGGCTGGCCTATAGTGTGCTACCACCTCCTGAGTGCTAAGATTATAGGTATGTATCACCACACATGGTTTATGCCCTGTGGGGGATGAACCCAGAGCTTCATGCAGCTAGGTAAGTGCTGTACCAAACCAAGTCACATCCCCAATACCATATACATGAGTGGGAGAGACCTGCCAGCCACTGCCATGACAAGCAAGATGTAAGGTACCAGTAAGCCATGATCCATGTGGCAACTTATAGATTAATAGAAATGGGTTAATTCAAGATAGAAAAAGTAGATAACAAGAAGCCTGTCACGGCCATACAGTTTATAAGTAATAAAAGCATCTGAGTGATTATTTTATACGTGGGTTGTGGGACTGTGGGGCTTGGTGGGACCTGGAGAGAAGCTCTTCAGCTACAATTTTTAAAAAGATTTATTTTTATTATTCTTCCCCCCCAAACCCCTCCCCTCCGAGACAGAGTTTCTCTGTATAGTTTTGGTGCCTGTCCTGGATCTCACTCTGTAGACCAGGCTGGCCTTGAACTCACAGAGATCCGCCTGGCTCTGCCTCCTGAGTGCTGTGATTAAAGGCACGCACCACTACTGCCTGGCTATTTTTATTGTTCTTAATGGTGTGTGTGTGTGTGTGTGTGTGTGTGTGTGTAGCTATGTGTACATGAGTGCAGGTGCCCAAAGAGGCTAGAGGAATTAAATCTCCCCAAATCTAGAGTTATAGGAGGTTGTGAGGTATTTGTTGTGGGTGCTGGGAATTAAACTCAGGTCCTCTGCAAAAGCAGTATGTGTTCTTGACTGCTGAGCTATCTTTCCAGCCTCTTCCAGATAGAATTAAAATGTTTTTTTTTCCCCCTTGTTTGGGGGACTCATGGATCCTTCAGATCACTGTATTGTTTCATGGTTATGATTTATACTTTGCTTGTACATGAGGAGCATTATGGATTGGCCTTGGCTTTCTTTGTGCTTCACCAGAACCATCAGCAAAGAAAGTCCTCTCCAGAACCCTCCTGTCTTCTTTCCATGATGCTCTTGGCCACATCTCTTTGAAGCAGTGTCTGTTCTCAGCAGAGACCCCAGCTGTCTACCCATTGTACTCACTGTTTCTGCTGTGACAGGGACACTCAGTGAGGCTAAGTGTATGTCTTATGGCAGCTCCAGGGACAACTGCTTGCCTGACTCTGCATCTCTGACTGTGATTATGGCTCAGCAGCCCCAGATGCTGCTTGTTGGTTCTGAACCTTGTACCAGACAAGGTGTTTTCACCTCAGCTGCCCTAGTTCTTCCGGGTCACCTGTGCTGCCTCCATGAGTGGCTAGTCTGCGAGGCTTGAGAGGGCCTTGCTTTCTTGAGTGTCTTGGTGCTGGCTGTCTGCCAGAGCATGTTTCCCCAATGTAGCCTCTCTTACATGAGGTTTCCTCCTGGGCCTAGAGCAGCATTCTCAAACTCTTTGCTCCTAGGACCCCTTTAGACTCTAAGTCTTAACCGCATTTGTGTTGTAGCTATCAGTATTTGCCATTTTAGACATTAAACAGAAATATCTTTAACCATTTAAAAAGGATAAAGACTAAACATAATTTAACGTAAATAACATTTTTAAATTGAAAAAGAGCTGTTTTCTAAAGTGGAAAAGCTGGCAAGAACAGCCTTGCTTTTTGCCACCCCTGGAGCTGGGTCCCAGAGTGGCTTTGTGTTTGTTCTGCTTGGATTTGGTCTTTACCAAGCTTATGCAGGCAGAGCTGTATTGAACACTAATGGGATGAAGGTGTGAGAGGCAAGTTATATTCATGGGACAGAGAGGGATTTTTGGTTAACTTCTGAGCCTGGATGCTACCCTGGGCTCTGTAGCTCTGGGGCTCGCCTGCCCGGGGGAGCTTCTCAACACAGGGACATGGCTGGAAGGGGAGAACAGTGTTCTTGTCAGCTTCTGTTGATCAGAATTACAGCTGCCGGGATAAGGGAGGTGGACTGGGAGGAGAAGCTGGTCTTTGGGTGAAGTGAGATTATTGTTGGTCGTGTTAGCCCTTGGTTCTTATCCCTAACAGGAGATTCAAAAGGCACTAAGGATCACCAAGGTGCCACCTCTTTCTTTGGCAGGTGGGTGGAGTTTTGTGGCAGGGTAGCTTCAAGTTGACTTCCAGGCAGGGTGAGATAGACTTCCTAGATTTCCTGATACCTAATCTCATCACTAAGTAACTAGTACCTTCTGGTCTGTGCCTGCAGTTGTTGTCTGTACGGTTATTTCTGCTGTAAACAATGGAGAGCCTCTGAGGCCTGACACCTAAGCTCCTTACTACTGGAGATAAAAGGGACAGACTCTCATACTTCCTTAGCAGTGTGGCTGGGCTCTTTCCTTGGCCCACTATCCCTTCTGTATCTTCTTGCTGTGACCTTGTGAACTGTCCTTGTATGCCATCATAGGATGTGATGGACCTTAGTATTCAAGGCCCAGTGTTCTTGGTAGCTTAGCAAGGGGAATCATAGACACAGCCATGATGACCAGAGAATAGGAATCTGCTCTGTCTCTAGCCTGCCTGTCCCTGGGCTTTGTTTTTTATCAAAATAATTGTTTCTTAGTGGAAGGTTTAACAATTTTTAAATTATTATTTCTTCATTTATGTATGTGGGCATTTTCCCTGGTTGTATGTGTACTACATGCATGCCTGGTGCTGTGGAGGCCAGAAGAGGGAATCAAATCCCCTGGAACTGGAGTTACTTAAACAGTTGTGAGCCACCAGGGGGCTGGGAATCAAGCCTGGGTCCTCTGGGAAAGTAGCCAGCACTCTTAGTCACTGAGCCATCCTCCAGTCTCTTTAAAAAGATCATCCTTTATGTGTAGAGCAGTCTCCTGCCAATGCCCCTCTGCCTTTGGGACTTGGTAGCCTTAACATGATGATCTGCTCTGGTCTTTTGGTGGGAAGACATCCTATATGGAATCTACCCTTCATTCTGTTATCCTGCTGGGGTCATTGCTTCCAGGTGTCTTCCTTTGGGATCTTGCTGCTTCCCTCAACTTGGCCACTCAGCCCAATGCAGATAGATTCCTTTTCTTCGGCTTGCTTGGTCCACTCAGCATGGCTTCCTCCAGGTACCTGGCTGGGCTCTCTAAGGCCCCAGACCCCTTTCTTGTCCCTGTCTGGGCAGGGTGTGGCCACTTGCCTTTCCTGCCCCTTATTTCCTCCCTCTTTTCTTCCTCTCTCTGCTTTTCCTCAAGGTTCCTGTGATTGCAGTAGCAGCACAAGGCAGTGAGGCCATGAGTAGCTGCTGTGCCCATTGCTCCCCTGTTCACACTCTTCTAAAAGGAGATGCCTCATATTATGATGGGATTACATGCCAGATGGAGGTGCCACTGGAACCACAGAGACCTGCTCAGGATTAAGCCCACTTCAGGGACTCCTTCTCTTACGCATTTTTCATGAGCCTGCCTTCAGGAAATAGTTGCCCTTCATTGTGAGGTTGTTTCTCAGTATCTGGAGGTAGTGAAGAGAGATAGTTACCACCTTCTTTCTTTATACCTGCCTTTATACTTGGACCTCTGTCTTCCTAACCACTGTTGTGAGGGCAGTGAACTGATAAGCCTGACTGAAGCGCTACATCTTGCTCCTTGTTCTTATTCTAGAACAGTGGTTCTCACAGGGGTCACTTAAGACCACCAGAAAACACAGATATTTACATTATGATTCATAACAGCAGAATTACATCTATGAAGCACAACAAAAATAATTTTGTGATATGGGGTCACCACAGCATGATGAACTGTATTAAAGGATTGCAGCATTAGGAAGATTGAGAACCACTGCTCTAGAATGAGAAGTGAGCACAGCCCTACTGCTGTAGAAGGCAATAACATGCTGTATGTAGCATGAAGCAGCAGCCAGACCCTCTGTGTCTGCAGAAAGAGTAGAGGCTGGACAGACACTGTATTAGACTTGATGGGTGGGGCCATTACCTTCACCTGGTGCTTTGACTCTGTCAAGCAGGTGTATGGTAGGAACAAGGTATCTGAGGAAGGCTTAGTGGGTGGAGGCTTTGCTTCAGTCTGTGTAGCTTGAGGGCTTTCTGCGTTGAGTAGCCCCTGTCCCAAATGGAAATACTGAAGCACCTATTAGAACCACTTACAGCATCAGTTGAGTTTTGGCTTCTGAACTTGACTATCTCTCTAAGTGCCCTTAGGTTGTTCTTCAGATACTTCAGAAGCTGGGAGTCAAGGAGAGTCAGCAGAGAATGACCCATCCAGGAGGTAGGAGGAACCTATGATTACCATACAGTCCCAGATAGTCAAGAATCAGAAGCTTCTAAAGCAAGTAGACTGTTCTTCACAGAGTACTGTCTCCCCTCTGTGTCATCTTGAGGTGCTGAGGGAGTCAGGTGAGAGAGCATTCCCATTTCTAGGGCTAGTGCCTCAAGAGTATGCAGGGCTCACTCATATCAGCAAGGGTACTGCCAACCAGTGCCTGTCAGTGGGTGAGATGGGCATGTAGTCTGAAGCCACCATCCAGCCTGAGTGCTATACAGGTATATGGGGTCTATTTCTGATCTGATTTAGTACCTACTCTGCGTGGGGCCTGGCATGGCAAATTTGTGACTTGAAGTAGAGATCATCCGACTTCCATATGGCTCTACTCAAGTGTCATCTCCCCGGGGCTTTAAAAAGGTCAGGAATACCCCTAGAGATAGGTGCAGGGATTGCCCGTTTAGCAAGAGTTCCTGAGCCCCCATCCTTGGTCTGGATACTTAGCACCTCCTCTGGATCCACCTACTGGCTGTGCTGCCTGGCACCTAGTAATTGGCAGAGTGGTGCTGCTGAAGGAGGGAAGAACCTGTGACAGCCAAGGCAGGCAGTTGGCTCTTGTGGGACAGTATGCCTCCACTTAGTGACTGTATCTAGCCAGGTTTCTTTGGGAGTTGCTCACCCTGCCTATGGGCCTGTACATGATAGGCTTTGCTGTCTTACTGTGTTCTCTGCAACAGCAGACCCCACAGGAGCTTACCAATGAGTAGGATCTGTATGAGGGTTCAGTGGCCTCACAGGGAGGGGAGGGTGGGGTGCATAAGAGACTGTATCATTGAGCTGGACCTGTTATAGCAGGGTAGAGGACACCACAGATGGCCAGCAGCCAGACACTCCCTGTGTTCTGGTGTTACCTGAGTGGGTGGGCGGCTGAGATGGGAGGGGTCAAACTATAATCGTGGGTCTTATCTCTAGCATGTGGTCTCTCTCTGACCTGCATTTCTTCTGTAAAATGAGAGTGAATCATTATCTTTGCCTTACTGAGGGTAGAAAGAAGTCAGTCCTTGCAGTGGCACCCCACACAGTGTCTAGCACCTGGGAAGCCAGCAGGGGAAGTTAGGTTGCCATTTTGCCACGTTGCATTGTTGCTGTTTAAGACAAAGAACAAAGGGTACAGGAAGGGCACTGGGTCCTGCTTATGTGTTGACACAGAGGGAGAAGAATCTGAGCCAGAAATCTGGAGGGCACTGCCAGTCCTGGGTGGAAATGGGGTCACGTCTGGCCATTTGGAAATGTGGGATTGAGGCACACGTGTCCTTGGAAATGTGAGTTTCTCTGTCCTGATGAGCTGTTCTCTAGTGGTCCATGGTGCTGCCATGGGGTTTTGGCGGGGCTGGACCTGGTGAGTGTTCACAATGGGGGCAGCATTGATTTCTCTGCCCACCTCTGAAGAGTAGAGACTTGCTGGTGGTCGTGTCACTCCCGGAAACTGGGTACATAGGCATGTTTAGAGCCCTCAGTTGGATTCACAGTCTGTCTCCCCAGAGCTTGTGGAATTCTGATGGGTGTGCTTTGAAACCTTGTATAGGTGTCATGGGAGAGGGAGCAGCATCTTTGCTCTTGTGAAAATTGGTATTATGTGTCTATTGTAGAAAGATGAAGCAGAGCAAAAAAATCAGAAACCAAAAGCTAATGATCCCACCACTTAGGTGGTTCAAGCTGCCACACTCTGTCCTGTTTCCTGTGCTGGCTATTTAGATGTTTCCAGACCAGGTGGTGCCACACTGCTGTACCTGATGCTTCCATGGGTTCTTGAGTGGCTGCTACCATATTCCACAGCAATTTTCCCATGCTTCTCCCACCTTTCCTGCTAGCAATAAGCAAAACAGTGTCATTTCATAGCATTGGTACCAGTGGTTTTCTTTTTGTGATCATCTGCTTTGCCTTTGCCTACTTTACCTTGATTGGTTCTGTCTTCATTTGATGGGCATTGAGTTCTCTGTATGGACAAGGTTCTGAATATTAGGAGTTATCCATGAGTAGGTTCCTAGAGACAAGTCAAGGCAGGAACCATGGGGTGGAATAGGGCCAAAGAATCCCTGCCACTCAGAGCTGCCATGAAACAGAGGATCTATACCAGAGGCAGAGATGCCTGGGGCCAGGAAGTGGTGACTGGAGGGATTAACGATAACAGGGATAGTCATGACACACCTGGCATCTGCTGGGCCCTGTGTCTGCCTTTTCCTTCGTTGACCCTTGAGGGGTGCTCTTGCTTTTGTTGTACCTTACCTTCTTTACAGCCTGTTCCCCTCCCCCTAGTTGTTGAAAGTGTGTACTGTTTAGTTCCTCAGTCAGGAATTCAAGGCCTATTTGCTCTTAACACAACACTGCCCTTATGTGTTGAGTGCTGAGGCTGCAGGGAGTTTTGAGAAAGTGCTGGCTGGGTACGGGATATTATGGAAGGCCTACAACAATTTCTCATTGTCTTTCAAGAGAACACTTCCCAACTGATATGACCAGGTGAGTGTAGTGGGCCCTGGATACATCTAGGAAGCTCAGTGGACTGTGGTAGTAGGGCTCTGAGCCATTCTGAATGACACCAAGGTTGATTCTAACCAATGGCTCCAACTCCCTGACTTCTGTCATCTGTTTTGGCCACTGACATTTACTCCTATCCCAGGGGCAGGATTTTCTCTTCCCAGTCCTTTGTCCCTGTCCTCCTCTTAGCTGTTGGAGATGATACTGGAATGGTAGAAGGGACAAGAGACCTTCAGGGCCTGGATGGCACACAAACACCCTCCCATTTGTCTGTGCTTATGGGGTACAGATGGGTATACAGCCTGGGTATTCCCTCAGTGGTCAGAAGTATTTACTTCTTGCCATAGATTGTTAGGCATTTATCACCCAGTGATTTTCCTTCTATGCGCTGGGTAAACAGCGTGGTGGCCAGTGTCACAGGGCCTTCTTCTGAACTGAGGCTGCTTTCTGGCTGCCTCTCTGTACCTGACTGAGGACTCATACCAGCAGTGGCTCTGTCTCATAAAGGTAGCATCTCTCCCTCTGTGACAGCAGTACTGGTTGTGATCCCCTTTCCTATGCCATCCTTGTCTTGGTAAAATGTCTTCTGCATGCTTGTTTTGTCTTTTCTCTGGACTCACTTCCTTTATCTCTTCCACACTCAGGCAGAGCCTGTGCTGTTGCTGCTATGCAGGGAGTGGTGTTAGTTGAGTCCCTTTGTCTGCCTGCCTGCCCTTCATGGTAGGCATCAGGGCTGCATTGAGTTATAGGCAGGAGACTTGTCTGCTTTTATGCCTTGGAAATGCAGGAACATTTATTGCAACATCTCCTTATCCAAAATGGGAGGCCAGGGCCCTCTCCAGAAGTGACACTGTCAACAGGAGGGTCACAAAATCTTTTTTTCCAGTACATTCTGCTGTGTCTGTGAAAATGTCTTCTATCTTGGTTGAAGTGGTGCTTGGCACCCTTAGTTCTGCTACAGGTTCAGGCATGGGTTCTCTGTATGGTAGGGTGTTAGTTCTGAGTATTAGGATTTAGTCATAAGCTGATTCTTAAGAGACAGATAAATGCCAAGGTAGATACTGTGGGTAGGTTAGGCCGAGGGCATCTGTCTCTACCACTCACAGCAGCAAGGAGAGTCATGGGGAAGTCAGTGAAGTCTGGCTGTGCCATGTGATTGTCATGAACTTCCAGGGCTACCATATTTGATGGTTGACTAAATGCTATGGTCATTGGTCCATGAGTGTTTACACTTGACTTTTTCCTTATGGGATGGTCTGTACATCATAAGGAGTAGGTTTGAGAGCAGTCTGCTTGCTGGATCACCTTCTGTTTTACTGGACACTCTGGTCTTAAGTATTTAAGTACCATTCCTAGGAATGTAGTAGGGCATTGGGTTTCCTAGCCAAATGTTCCCTGTCCCTCTAGATGGCTATGTGGGAAACCCCAATGGCACAGGTTCTGCTGCCATCTGGGTGCTCACCAGGAGCCTTTGGAGCTCACATTTCTGCTCAAACAGGATTTGGAACGACTATTCTGGGCCTGGAGCCCCCAGCAGAAGGACTAGGTAGGAAGCCTGTTCTGTCTATGCCCATGATATACAGTACAGTAAAAGTGCAGTCTGGCAATACTAGGTGGGACCTACAGCTGCCTTCTCCCAATAGGCTCCTTCCTGTCCTAGGTGTTCTGTGGGTTGAGTGGATCAGCTGTGTGCACTGGTGCTCAGTGTTACAGGCAGACAGTGGTTCAGCCCTTGCCTGGGGCATGTGTTGAAGTGATGCAAAAGCAGAGCAGTGGCAGAGTAGGGCAGGGCAGCGCTACTGGTGCCTTCCACTTATGTCTGCCTCTTTTTTTTTTACAAATAGTACTACACATTGAGGCAGGCCTGGCCAGTCTAGGAACACAGGTTCTGCCTTGTCTGTCCCATGGAGAGGCTACAATTGCTTGTCACTCAGGAACTGTGATGTTAGGCTGTTGGGATGGGTCTGGGTCTCTCTCACTATACCTGCTATGTAGGTCCTTAGCTGCTAGATGGTGATTGTCTCTGCTCCAGTAGAGGTCCTGGTTGTAGAGGCAGGTGTGATGATGGCCTCAGTAGCTATTGTTTCCACAATGGCTTGGAAAGAGGGGCAGTATTGGGGGCTCTTTGTCAGCCCTGGGGGTGATGGTGGAGGTGTTGTGCAGGCTGGCCGTGCCCACAGATACAGTGAGGTGGGGTGTTGGATCACTCCAGTGATGCTGTTGCCCTGCTCTACCTCAGAAAGATGAATGTCTCTTGAACCTTTCTGTACACCTCAGCTTAGTGATTCCTAAGTCAGCCTGCCTTGACCACAGACCAACTGCTGCATTTTAGCTAATAGTCCAAAGGTGAGATTAGGTGACACCTACAGCTGTCCCAGGTCTCTGTTAATGGTCTCTGCTGTCTCTGTATCATCTAACTCATGGACCAAAAAGGGAAAGGACCAAACCCCTTGTTCCTGCACTTGTGAAGCTGCTGTCTCTGCCAGATGTGGCTGACAGGGACATTAATGTGGATATAGTTTTGTCTCACCTTGTCCTTAAAAATTTTTTCTTACTAATGAATTAACTTATGTGTTTGGGTATGTTACCCGCATATTTGTCTGTGCACCATGTGTATGCCTGGTACCTAGGGAGGTCAGAAGAGGACAACAGATCTTCTGGACGTAGAATAACAGGTGATTATGAGCTGCCATTTAGGCAGTCCTGGGCCAACTCCTTTAAGATTGGGACTCTAGATGTGGGAAGGTCCTTTGGTTTGTATAGTGCCCTGTCTGCCCTGGGCTGGGTCCAAGCCACAGACCCAGTCTAGAAACCTATAAGGCCCACTGTTTCCTGGGATGACCCACTCTGTGGCTCCAGGCTATCACAGACACCTGGAGTAGAGAGGACCTATGTCCTGGTCTTTGATTCAGGAAGCCACTAGAGGGAACTGAACACACCTCCTTCCTGCTTAAAAGACTTTTGATAAATCCCTTTGCCTCCTTCACCCTCATCTTGTATGTCCCAATCACACTACAGCCTGGCTGGCAGGACACCTGGTTTATGCTTATGTGTGTCCTCAGCCTTTTGTCTCATGAGTGAAGACCCTGTGTGGACTTTTCTGGCTCCCAGTTGCTTTACCTCTAGTTCTTCTGTGCCAGGAGCCTCAGGTCCTAGACAAGAGGGGGCACCTCAGTTGAAATTTGGCCCAACTTTGTCCTTCCTCTTTTCTGGGTCCTGCACCTCTGGGAAAGGTGCAGAGTTGCCCTGGTGGTGGACTGCTGAAAGATGTTGGAGAGCTAAGCACTCCATCTGCTCAGTGATGTAGGGGTGGACATCACTGCTGAGGTGGGACCCTGTCTGGCAGCTCAGTTAGATCTTCTTCAAAGTTAGTAATGAATTGACAGCTTGTTGGCCACACTCCTTCATGCACTCAGGAGCATGGACTCAAATGGACCAGGTCTCAGCAAGCCTCAGTGGCCTGAGATCATGCAGAGTGGGTTCCAACCAAATTATTAACCTAAAACTTGACAGAGGAAATTATTTACATAGGAAACCAAGTGCACTTCCTATAGTGACCAAGGATCAGTGATGGGAAGTAGGAAATGTCTTTAGCCAGAACATAACATGAACAGTACATGCCCAGACTTGCAGAGTGATTTTCTTATTAAATTACCCTTCTTCTTAGGCCCTGTTACTTTTCGAGTTGTGTACTTCTCTATCTTTTTTTGCGGCCATCTGGCCATGCACCCTGAACCTACAAAAGCCATTTTAGTAAACAGCATGTCTACCTCCCTGTGGCTTCTGGGATAGGAGAGCACACTCAGGCATTATTGTCTCCTGGAAACTGGAATAGACATTTTAAAAACCTGTGGGTGAGTTGGGTGTAGTGGCATACACCTTTGATTCTAGCACTTGGGAGGCAGAGGCAGAGAGATCTTTGTGTGTTTGAGGCCAACCTGGTTTACATAAAAAGTCTGGGGACAGCTACATAGAGAGATTCAGATTATATTTAGGGATATATATGTATATGCATGTAATAATAAAGAAGAAAGAGACCATAACTTGAAAGAGAGTAAGGAGTGGTATATGAGCAGGCTTGGAGGGAGGAAGGAAAAGGGAAATGGATTTAATTATATTATAATCTCAAAAACAAAAGAAAATTATTAACAAATTAACAAAAGTAAAACAACAACCATTTGCAGCCCCCAGATGTTAGTGTTGGTTAGTTTCCCTGGCATTTATGCAAATGTCCTAGAATCTCTCTGTTCCTGGACTTTCTGACCAGTCTCTCTACCTACAGTAGGCCTTCCATGCCTTTCTGATGACACTCTACTTGTGGGCCTCCCTCAGTCCTGCAGTCTTGAAAGCTACAGTCCATGTGTGATGTTCTTTCAGCCTGTTCTAGATGTCAGTCTGTGGTCTCCCGGCTTTAGTAGTGATGTTGAGGAGTTAGCTGTCAAGGAAACTGGTGTGTATACATATATACATATATATACATGTGCACATGTGAACAACCCTTTCTTCCCTAAACTTGAGAGTGACTTTATTTGCCCAACGTGGAATTGAATGTGTTGTTCTGGTATGTAAATGTCTGAGGGCCATGACACTGAAAGACCTAACTAAGGGATCAGACTTTCTTTCCTTGTTCAGTACAACCCCCACTCAGACTAAAATGGCTCTGAATTTGATCTGAAGTCACTTTGAAGGCTCACAAATGAGGGTAGGGTATGGTGTTAGAGTAGGGCGATAGCCTCAGTGTGTCTGTTCTTGTGGTTGAAGAATGACAACGGGGGTGGGGTGGGGGGAGAAGAGAGCACTCACACACAGGGGTCCTTAAGAATGGAAGGAGCCAGAGGGAACTCTGCTCTCAGTCCTACGGGCTGTTACCTCAGGGCATATCCATTGTAGTGGCTAGGGGCAAAGCTGCTCCCTGAAAGCTGCACTAACGTTGAAGTATGTTCACACACTAGTATGTGAGACCTTAGAGGCCAGTTTCTGCTCTGGTGACAGGAAAAGAGAACAGAACAGAAGGGAGAAAAAAGATGGGATGTGCAAGATGCTTGGATAGTAACCCTGGGCCACCTTTGCTGCTCTTGTGAATCATGGCAGTCCTTGCATCGTTGATGGTTAAACCAAGTGTGAGGCTAATGGTTCTGAAATCCATTTCTAGACACTGTCCTAGTTGAGATTCCTTTTCCAGCACAACTTTATCATGAAGTTCTGGTTCGTTCTGTCTGTCTGTCAGTCAATCTATCATCTATCCGAGACAGGATTGGATAGGCCTGGCTGTCCTGGAACTCTCTACTACGTAGGTTGGCCTCAAACTGACAGATTTACCTGCTTCCGCCTATGATTCAAAGTATGTACATCACTGAACCTGACCTGAAGTTTGATTTCAGTGAGACCTTTCTTGTTTGTTTTTCTTTGAAACAGCATCTAATGTAGTCTAGACTGGCCTTCAAACTTGGTATGTATTTGAGGCTGGCCTTGAGCCTCTGATCCTCCTGCCTCCACCTCCTGAGTGCTATGGTTATAGGCGTAAGCCATCACATACGGCCTAGTATAGCTTTTTGTTTGTTTTTTGAGACAAAGTGGTCTTCTGGTCCTCCTATCTTTGCTTCCCTAGTGCTGAGATTACAGGTGTAAGCCACCTCATTTGGCCTTATATAACATATATTTATTTATTTATTATTTTGAGATAGAATCACCCAATTGTGCCTCTCCCTCCTCATTGCTGGTATTATAGGAGTGTGCATCATGCCCAAATGTTACATAGCTTTTATAAAATCTGCTGTGACATATTTGCACTCCGAGAGCCCACACTGATCTTGCTGGTGTTCCTCAGCCTGGCACAACCCAGAATACTTTCCGGTTTCCAGAATACTCACTCATGTTTGGTAGCAGCTTACCCTCTGATTTGTGTCCTGTGTCTCTGGCTAATGCCACAATCTGTCTTTACTATTATTCTGTTGGCATGGCCAGAGACTGTCCAGAAATGATGCAGGTCTACATTCCTTTGCTTGCTTGTATCCACTGTGTGCTCAGATTCTCTCTCCAGCACTGGAGCCTATACTTGTAATATTTCTTCCTGTGGGCTTCACATGCCAGCCTCCCCCTGGAAACTGGATGAAACAATTAATTCTTGGGTTCTTTGTACCATGGTCTCATGGTGCTGGCCTGGGGAAGACACATATCAATGCTTCCTCTGTTGCCATTGCCCAGCTTTGGCTGGCACTCTAGAGAGGCAAAAGGGCCCTACCCATACATGTAGCTTGTTCAAGGTGTCTGATAAGACAGAGCCTCACCATCTGTCTTAGAGGGCTCCTCAGGTATTCAGGTGAGCCATGCCAGCCTCTGGTAACTAGACTCTGAATATGCAATTCATGGCTACCTTCTTCATAAATCCTTATGAATGAGAGTTAAGGGGCTTCTTGAATGGTTTGGAAAGACACCAACTCACTGCAGAGGTTGAATATAAATGGGCCCCAGGGCATCAAAACTACCAGGTTGTAAGAGACTCTGCCACCTGTGGTGGGTATGGTGTACAAAGACTTTGTCCTATCTGTAATCCATGGGTAGCTTAGGGCCCTGGTTCTTCCTTGCTAGCACTGCACATTGCTGCAGTTCATTGTGCACTGCCTGGTGTGCAAACTCTTAACGTTGGGGCAGAGCAGAAAGTCAGGCCACTACTTTGACCACCTCCTCTTCCCTCATTCTGAAGGTCCCTGTCCACATGGGTGACAGGATAATCTATGGCAAGTTTTTGCAGTGGCTGGGACTGAAAGACAGCTCCATTGGGAATATAACCAACTTAACTCCCAGGTCAGAGTTGGACTCGGGTTCTCATTCACTTTGTGTCTGGTCTGGTCTGTGTTCAGAGAGCAAGCAGGTGCATCTTTTACCTTCTCTGTCTTCACCTTTCTGTCTAGATCCTGTGGGCCACAGGATCTAGGTGCTATGGTCTGATCTTTGTGAGTAGGGGTCAGCTCAGGAGGAACCTGAGGCGGATCCTGGATCTACTCATGTCTTAATTCTTTCTCCTTCCCTGGTTAGGGTTGCCCACCTGAACTGTTCTGTCATACCTCCTCAACCCTAGACACTGACTTCTGCCTTCACTCACCCACTGCCCTGAACCATTAGAACTCCATCAGGGCAAGTATGTGCATAGACTAGAGCTTGTGAGAAAACAAAAGGGAATTCGCTGTGTGAGTGCTAGGCAGATGTGGACCTGTTAAGTGTGTTAGATCCCCTGCAGGAAGCTCCTCCCCTAGGAGGCATTAGGAGAGCTAGGGAGGTATCTGGGAGCTCTTCAGAAATGAGAGCCTGTAAGTCTTAGGCCAATTGCCTGCATAGGATGGAGAGCCTTCAGGAGTTCAAATCATATTTTACCCTAGGCCCTTGCATGCCTGCCATGGGACTACCTCTGGGTCCTTGGTTGCCACCTTTTTCTAGTGGGAGCTCTAGTGACTTCAACTGTGTGTGTATGGGTGTGGGAATACATTAATGCGAGAAAGTGCTGCTTCTAGATTTGTCATCCTCTGCATACACCCATGGTAAGTGTTTCCACAGCTGTTGTTCAGGAAGTGTGGTGGGTGTGACTGGCTACATTAAGTTGTGTCCTGAGGTTGGTGGGGGTGGAGGGCTCAGAAGGGTCTTTTCTCCTGTGGAAGCTACTTGTGAGGAAGGAAGTGGCTGTGGTCTCATTACAAGGCTAGCTCCGAGGGCAGAACCAGGCAGGGCCTTCAGGTCTGTAATGAGCTAATTGTGCTGGCAGAAGAGTCACTAAATGGGTGTCCTGGGTTCAGGAGAGCTGGGTCAAGGTGTATGGTACATTGGAAAGGTGAGCCTGAGAGAGTTTTGGACCTGCCCTCTTTTTTCCCTTCTCCTCTCCTCCCTTGATACAGTGCCACCCTTTCTAGTCATGTCCAGATCATATCTCTGTGGGAGTCTAATGAAGCCCAAGAAGCTGAAGGGCACAGCCCTTAATGTGGAATGTTGCCCAGGCCACAGAATCAGAGAATGGTGTTGATGGCATCAGCTTGTAGCCAATTCCTGCTCTCTTGTCTGTAGCTCTCCCTTCCTGTCCAAGCATTTGATGAGCTTTATTTCTATATGTGGTGCTGGGAAGCAAACGCAGGGCCTCACAAGGTGAGCAGGTACTTTACTACTGAACTATGTATTCTCCCAACACTGCCCAAACATATCGAAGTCTTAGTGTTCTCTTGTAAGTATTTCGGTGTACATCTCTGAAAGATGAAGAGTGGTTTTGTTTTTGTTTTAAGATAGGATCTCAATTTGTCACCCAGCTTGGCTTTTAACTCCTAATCCTCCTGCCTTTGCCTGCTTTAAGTGGTGGAATTGCAGATGTGTGCCACCATTCTAGTCACGGAATCTTCTCTCAGTGTTCACATTTTCAAAGACTCACCCATATATCTGTCCTGTTTCTTTCTCTCTTCCAGCTTTTCACTCCCTTTTCTTTCCCTTTACACATCCCTCCCTCTCATGTTCACTCTCTTCTTGCCTCCCTCTTATGTGAGACCCAGATAAATCCCATGGGTGGCTCTGTTGGTGTTGCCAGGTGCCATTGAAGCTGTAGGAGCAGCTTCTTTGTACTTTTCTGTTGAGGAAACTGGTTTTGCTGTATGACTGCCTCTGTGCTGTGCCTTTCACAGTATTTCTCTTTGCTTGGGCTAACTGTCCATAGGCATCTTGGCAAAGGACCAGACTCCTTTACCAGTGTAGGTGCTTCTTCAGTTATGGTGGTGCTGTCAGCCACTGGTCATTGGCAGGATGCATGAAGTCTTTGGATGCTCCTGGATACCACAGAATATTTCCCTTGTCTGCTTTTCTCACTAGGTAGATATCTATGAAGAAGTGTCTCTTGTGGCTCCCTGGCACCCCCAAGAAAGTCAAGGCACATGTTGTCTTTTCTCTCAGTTTTCCAGCTCTCCGAGTGAAGGTGCTGACCTAGTTGCCTTTCAGAAGTGCAAGTTTAAGATTCATATATCTGTAAGCCATTCTTTTTTTTTGGGGGGGGCGGGGGTTTGAGATAGGATTTCTCTGTAGCTTCGGAGCCTGTCCTGGAACTTACTCTGTAGACCAGGCTGGCCTTGAACTCACAGAGATAGATCCTCCTGGCTCTGCCTTCTGAGTGCTGGGATTAAAGGTGTGCGCCACCACTGCCTGGCTATAAGCCATTCTTGGGTTGAATGAAGGTCTGTCACCTGGTATGGCTCTCACTATGCTTATGAACACCTTATTCCATCTTGAGCCAGTCTCCTGCTCAGCTTCAGTGCCTACTGGAGCCCTCATGTATGTGTCCCCTGGCCCTGCCCTGGCTCCCTGTCTGCAGTTTGCAAAGTGATCCCAGCATGTTTCTTAAGCCTTGCCTCAGTGCTGCAGGGTGTAGGTAATGCATGTAGTAGATAGACATCAAGGCTCATAACTTAACCCTTCTGAAAATGGAAGCCTGAAACAGGGAAACTTGGGAGGTACAAGGAGGAAAATAAGCTAGATATAGTTTTACAAGACAAGTGAAAGCCACATGCAAAGGACTACAGATACCTTGGCAGACACTAAAACAACAGCCTTCCTGGGTTCAGCATGACCAGATAAGTGTTTTTGAAAGACCACTCTGATGCTGCAGGGAGGGTTCTACCTCCTAAGTGTGGCTTGTTGGGGTTGTGATCACCTTCCACACACCTGCTGTGGAGGCAGCCTCTCATTGTTCACTGTGGCATGAGATACCTAGGCAGGGAGATGTCAGTTGGGCAGTGAGCATAGGAAATAGGTCTAGCCGTGCTATAAGGCAAGAGTAAGATGAGCAAGGGTGAGGTAGAGAAGGAGCACAGAGAAGTGGGACACAGAAGGCCTGCATGATCAGGAGTAGGGTGCAGAGACGGAAGATGAGAGCCAGCAGGTGATCATAGTGCTTCATAGGTGTGTATCTCTGCAAGCAGAACTAGCCACTGGTACAGAGGTGGCTTGTTGGGTTAGGCTTGCCTTGGGGATAGGACAGGGATGGTCCTGTCAATGTAGCTAGTGCTTGGCATCATCTGTTTGGCAGCTGGAAGATTCCTTTTCATGTGACTGTTCAGAGGTAGCTGCCCAGACAAGTTACCTCAGCTAGGGTTCTGTTAGATTTGAAACGCTACCTCAATCTGTCCAGAAACTCTTCAAGTACTGATGGCCTTTCCATTTCCAGGTCCAGGTCCAGCCAAGGGTGTCCAGGGATGTTGCCAGATTTCTAGAAAAATGCTGAACTCTGCTCTCTTGAACACACCTGAGCCATTGTTCTCACTTCACAAGTGGGAAGGTGAATCACAGAGGTTGATGAGCACAGGAAGTCTGCTTTTCCAAAGCCCACCTAGCCTGCATGGAGGGCTTCTGAAGAACATTCAGGCAGTGTCCAAGAAATGACTAACCCAACCTTATTTTTTCCTCAGGACCCTGCAACCACTGTATATCAATGCCTGTGGTCTCTAATTCTCTGAAGGCCTTAAAGGATTGTAGGCTTTGAACCTGCTGGCTCAGACCAGGGTGGCCCATGTGGAACCCACCAAAGCTGGTTGAGAAGGACTGGCTATTTATCCACATGTCAGCATGTCCCATCCCTATGTGTGTCACCCCACTCCACACTAGGGTGTCGTTGCAAGCAGACTAGTCTGGGCCTTGTTTCCACTAGAGGGCACTCTTGACCACTTAGGACCCCACAGTGATCCTGTTCACAGTACAAAAAACAGTTACTCTGTGGCCTAACTATGGGAACGTGACTTTTCTATGTGGTTGGCGGCCTCTCCTGAGTTGCTGTGGGGTTAATGAGAGAAGGCTGGAGGAAACTCTGCCTAGTGAGAACATATCCAAAACAGATGTGGAGCTGGCATCGGGGTCAGCGCCCAGCAGCCTACACCCTTAGGTGTGTCTGTACACATATGCACATGTGACCCAGGAGCCAGGCCCCAAGACCTGTGCCTTGTCCCTGCAGTGGTGAGAGAGACTCAGTGCTCACCTGTGCCAGCTTAGGATGACACTAGTATTTTCATCTCTGACAATTGAGTGAGTGAAAGAGATTATTCCAATTGGATCATTTTGGCCTTGTTTATTTTGATCCACCATCCTCATTGCTTGTATTTTGTTTGGTTCCAGGCTGCCTGTGACCACTCCTACATCTCAAGAGCAGTCAGGATAGTCATAGAAAATATGTCCATTCTATTTATGTCTGGTTCGTTCCTGAGTTTGGGGCTCTGTTATGCAGGCACAATCCTCTTGGCTCATCATGGGAATGGCATTTAGTTTTTTTGTTTTTTTTTTTCTGAAGGGAGCACCCAGAGGAAAGGCTTATAGTTTACTACATCATCGACCCTATTTAGATAGCAACCCTGCTTAAAGATTATGGTCAGCTATTATCCCCTTTCACAGAGTGCCTGGTGGCTCTGCACCAGAGGGAGAGGGGCTTCTGAATCACAAACCCACTTGAAAGTGGTTGCAGGATTTTGTGTGTGACGGGTGTGAGATGGGTACACAGTAGTGGCCTGTGGTGGGTTTGTGTGCCTCATCTCCAGTGCCCTGGCTTGCTGCATCCTCTCCTTTGTCTATCAGAGAGACAATGATTGGCAGCCCTGCCCAGGGGATAGAGAACACACTTGGGTGTCAGAGCTGTACTCTTGGTCCTTGGTACTGGGGCAAATCTCTATGCAAACAGTATGTCAGGGTTTTGATTTTGTTTTCTTAGTTTCTTTCTTTTTTTTCTTTTGGTGCTGGGGTGGGAACCCACGGCCTTGTGCAAGCGAGGAAAGTACCCTACTACTGAGCTACTACAACTACATCAGTTTTGGAGCCTTAAGCCAGGACTGTTATGTGGTCCATTAACTTGGACAAGGTGGAGTCCCTGACCTTCAGGGTCACAATAGCACTTATTATGGGATAGACCTGGAGCAAAGCCTCTGCTTTAGGCCTGGTTGCTGACTGGGAAGTGGGGCAGATGTGGAGCCAACCCATCTGCCCTGGGCATCTTCATAACAGGTACTGGATGCACTAGAGTCTACCTGAGTGGGGATGGATGCCCCTGATAGCCCAGACCTACCACATGGCACAGCCTCATCACCAGCTTCTATACATGTGAAAAAGCAGACTTGTAGCCCTCATGAGGGGAAGGGCTCTCTTGCTCTTTCTGGTGTATCATTCTGTAATCAATGCTTTATTCAGTCTCATTTGTAAGTTATTCTGAGTTTGAATGTTTGTGATAAATTGCTAAAATTCAGACTTTCTGGTCCATGGGTCTTCATGTTGTGCATGCTGAAGCATTTTGTGTGGTAACCTCTGGGCAGGGAATGCCTGGCTTGCTGTAATGGAAGATAGTGATAGCCATTGTCTTTAGTTGTTTCTTCTTTTCTTTTGTTTGTTGGCCTTTTGCTTGCCCCATCCTACTTGTATCTATTTTCTTCCTTGCTTTTTATTACTGTTTTTGGGTGGGGTAGACATCTCTTTGGTGTTGATTTGCAAACACTTGAACCTGTAAAATTGTCCCCCTGCTGCTTGGGCCCTTCTCTAGGATGCAGGTGACAACCTACAGATCAGGCAGGTTAAGGAGGACAGCGGTTTTGGGTAACCTTGGGAAGATTCATAGAGATCTGCAGGAGGGAAGTGAGAGCCTTCTGGGCAGAGGGTATGGCAAATGCTGGGGTTTGAAGAAGGTCTGTGTAGGCTAGCACATGTATGTCATGGTAGGTCTTAGAGGCCCTTGGGAGTCTGAGTAGCCAGAGCAAGACAGGCACTGCTCTAGTTTAAGTGCTAGTACTATGCATACTTCTGCTTATTTTCTGCCATTTTTGCCCTTCTACTTTCTGCTATGGATGTCATAGCATGGAGACCCTCACCAAATGCTAGCTTCTTGGACTCAGGAATGGGGAGCTGAATGAGCCTATTATAAATTTCCTACCCAGGTATTAGTGTGTTACATCAGTAGGAAAAGGATCAAGATTGGCTTTGGAGACATGGATCCAAGAGTGACTTGAGCAAGCTTGGCTTTGAGAAGGCTTTCTCTGGCCGAGGGCCAAGGCTGAGCCAGGGTCAGTGAGGTGGTGACTGGTAAACTGCCCTGTCCTGACTGGCTGGTGAGGTGGCTGGCAGTGTTATCAAGCCCGTCCACAGGTGTTGTATGCTAAGAATCTCCTCTGGAAGCCACAGCCTCTCAGTTGCTGCCTCCTTGAAAAATGTGAAGGATAGTCCCTAGCACCTGCTCTGCTGTTCCCCTCATTTTCAGAACACAGGCAACTCCCACATCTAATGCCTCCTCTCCATATTTAAAGACAAAAATATTTCTAATTAGAGAGGAATGTGCCTTTGAGGGGACAGCCTGATGCCTGCCTGGTGACCTGCAGCTGGTGGAACGGGTGGCTAGTGAAGGACCAATGTCCTGTGTCTTTGGAGTGCCAGCCTCCTCCTGTTCTGCCCACCCAATCTTTCCCTGTACAAAATAACCAAGACTTGTAGAGCCCTGACAAGGCCTGCTGGTTCTCCTTGGCACCTCTCACCTGGTATTTGTGATACCACAAACAAGGACAGTGCCAGATACTAAGTTAACCTCTCAGATCTTAGAATCCACTTGGTGGTTTGGGACTCCTCCTCCTTAGAGCCCCAGGCCAGGCAGAGCCCTAGAAAGGGTGTATATCATGCTGTGTGATTGAAGCTGCACTGCTGCAGCCGTGGGCCTGGGCTTTCCCACCTGCGTCAGTCAGGTCATGTTCCTGATGGGAGAAGGCAGTAACCAGTCCTCAGTGGAGCTCTCTGCATTGGAATCCTCTGCACTCCCTTCTGGAGATGGCTTTTATCCTTCCATGAAGATGCCTTTTCCTTTTCCTCTGATAGGCAGTTTCTCTATATTTCTCTCTGAAAGTCCTACTTCTCTGTGTTTCTGTATTTCAGACTTTCCTTTTGGAAAAAAAAAACAACCCACCAAAACCCTATTGATTTTCAGTTTTTTTAGGTTGGAGTACCAAATAAAGCCTCTGTGTGAGCTTCCTTGCCTGGCATGTAATGTGGAAGGACAACTGGAAGGGCCTCATAACCCAGTACTCAGGGAGCAGGCACCTGGCAGGCTCTGAGCAGCTCTATCCATCTGGCCAGTTGTGTCAGAGCTGCTGCCTCCCTCTTGTGTAGGGCTCTCTGCCTCCTTCCTGGGGACTGAGCCGGGCTAAATTTTGCAGCTGAGGTTTTTATACCACCAGGCAGGGAGGGGCAGCTTGGCAGAGTTGGCCATTACCCTTTCCTGACTGCCTGTGCTCAGAGCCTGTACATCTTGGTGACATGCCAAGGGTGTGTGATAGGCAGGATGTTACAGTCTTCCTGCAGTGAATGGACTTGGCTTTGGAACCTACAAGCTCCTGGGAATATGAACAGTCAGCTTGGTGGGTGTAGGGCCCACCTGTGATTGTAGGTGAACCTAGAGCTGGTTCTGTGCCTCTCCAGTATAAGGCATGCTTTAGCCATGAACACAAGTCTTCCTTCCTCCCTAGACCTCTTTCTCATTTGTCATGTGTAGTAGTCTGTGAGTGTAGGGCATCAGAAAGGAAGAGATGTGGAGACCCCTTAGTACCCCTGCCCTCTTGTTGGTACAACAGCTGGGTGAGACAGGATGACTGTAGCCCCCAACAGCCTCTTTAATTTTCCAATTTTGGGTGGGACATGAGCTTGAAACAGGATTTGGGTAGCATGGTGGTGCATTTTCCTGTCTTCTAAATTTTTCCTAGAATTCTGGCCTTCCTCCTCTTCCCTCTCGATTGTTCCAGGCAGTACTTTCTTTCCAACCTTACCTTGTTGCTGCTTCCTCACAATCAGTGCCTCACCTTTAGGAGGGTGTTTGGCCTGTAGCCTGGCCCCTGTGAGTCCTCTACTTGCTACCTTGGAAGTGAGGCTCTTCCTAATTTCTTGTGGCTGAGTTGTGTCAGTTTGCAAGGCACACTTGGCCTCCTCTTGGAGCTGAGGTACTCTGGCTTGCTGCCTACTCCTTTCTGTATTTTACATTGTCCTATCCTCTCCAGGTTCCAGGTTGACAACTGTGGAAGGGAGGCTCCTCCTGACTTGGGAAAGGATGTCCTTGTCCTTGTATTCCTCAGTTCAACACGTGAAGAAACAGGTGCTGAGTTCCAGCATCACTGGCTGGCTTGTGGGAACAGTGGTAGGTTTAAGGGTGGAGCTCACAGCAGCTGCTCCTTCTGTAGAATATCTCATCTTGAGTAGTAGTGGAGTTGTCTCATGAGCCAAGCACAGGATTTCTGGTGAAGGACTATGGAGTTCTGGCACAGGAACATCACCCTGGCCACATGGATGTAAATATGGTTGCCTTCTTTCCCTGTGCGCTTGTCCTCTTGGAGGTGGTCAAGGATAAAGGCTCCAGTGCTTCACTGCCAGTATAGGAAACCATGTGGAACAGGTCAGACCCCAGTGTAAGGGAAGGCCTGCCTTAGCTGCCAACCTCTGCCTCACACAGTTTCCTCTCCTCTGGTGAATGATGCTGGTAAGTAAGCTAGTTCTTAAAAGCTCTCCCTGTGTCTCCCTCCAGCCTGTATGTCAGCTCCTTTTCTTGTGACTTCTAGGATGTTGGTAAACAGTTGAGGCTTTTCTTAGGTTGCTTCTGGGCCATTGTTCATCAGTGGGACAATGACATCTTACTCAGGATCTAGCCCAATTGTTTTGAGTATTAGTGTTTGGATAAAGGATGTCCCGTCCACCCCCGGGGGCGTCTTAGTTAGGGTTTCTATTGCTGTGAAGAGACACCATGACCACAGCAACTCCTATAAAGGAAAGACATTTAATCGGGGTAGTATATTTTCAGAGATTTAGTCCATTATTGTCATAGTGTGGTGACATGATGGCTTGCATGCAGTTGTGGTGCTGGAGCAGTAGCTGAGAGTTCTTACATCTTGATTCACAGGCAACCAGAAGTGGTCTGAGACACTGGGTGGTATCTTGAGCATAGGAGACCTCCAAGCCTGACCGCACAGTGGTACATTTCCTCCAATAAGGCCACATCCATTCCTACAAAGCCACACCTCCTAATAGTGTCAGTCCCTCTGGGGACCATTTTCTTTCAAACCACCATAAAGGGTATAACCTAGAGGGAGTACTGTTACCTTTCACACCTTTTTTCCCTTTCTTCTATCTTTGCTACTGTGAATTTTTTATCTGAAAAATCACTTAGAGTAGAATGGGACACATAGCTGCAGGAGGAGCTCAGAAGTAGATCATTGATGTAGTGTATGCAAGGCCCTGGGCTCCATCTCGGCACTGCAGAAAAGCCACCATCCTATGGCTCCAACACCATCATTGTGAGTGTTAGGTTGTGCAGAACACAGCAGTTCCCAGATCTCCCTCCCTGATCTTGCAGTGAACCTTCTCAGACCTCAGAGGAGCCAGATCTGCAAGTCTAGTTTTGTGGGATTGCCTTGTCTATCCTAGACTCTTGAGTGAACTCTCTATACTGTCCTTGCACTTGCCACTGCCTCTAGGCTGTCCCCTAGTGGAAGCTGTGCTGCGTGTTCTTTCTCCTGGAGTGCGATATATGTTTAGAACAACTCAGCAATTTAAGGCATATGCTTGGGCACACATACTGACAAGCCCATGTAGCCATGAACCACACCCCAGGAGACAATATAGAGTAGTAAGAGCTTCTGAAGCCATCCCTAGCTTCGCCCTTAGCCACTGCCCGCCTACCTTCAGCACTTCATTTGCTTGTGATGAAATGTCATAGAAAGGGGCTCCTAGGTTGCCTTGGTCTTCATGCCTCAGCTTGGACTGTGCAGTTGGTGCTGATTTTGCACTTTATTGCCTGTGGTTGCTGTAATCCTACCGGGAAGCATGTCGAGGTGCTTTTCTCTTTGCATGGGCAAACTGGCCGCATCTGGAGCCTTGTGCTTTTTGTGTTGGTTGTGCACAAATGAAAAACAATAGGCCAACAAGATTTGACCATTGACGCTGTCAGTGGTGAGTCCTCTTTAGCAGGAAAGTTGACAGAAGCCTAGACAGTCATGTACATAGGAGTCAGAAGTAAGAGTGTGTCCAGAGTGCCACTGTGTAAAAAGCTGAATGAGGAAATTTGCCAACAGCACAGTGAAGCTAGTTTACACACTCATGGTACCACCTCATTGCCACTGTTCCTGTAGGTGTTGGGGTGGTTAGGAGGAAGCAGGTGATATACTTCCTCTTGGGACTTACTGGTGGAGTGATGAGGGAAGGCAGATAGTGTGCAGCTCCTGAGTGTGTGACTGTAGTGAGGAGAGTGAGGGGCTTCAAGATGTAGTAAGGAAAACACTTGAGAAAATGGTTCAGAGCTGACTTCAGTCCTGGGGGAGCCTTCACAAAGCCCTCAGAGCAAAATGACTTGGGGTCTTGGCCTGGCTGTGTGGCTTCATGGCATGGAGAGGGCCTGAGAGGGAAGGACACACAGAGATGCACACATGGGCATGAGTACAGCTTTTCATACAGCTTTGCCATGTACAGCCCTCCCTGAACACCACATGGAAGAAAGATGAACTGATTCAGTTTTGTTAGGCCACACTTTTAAGAAAAAGATTATAATGGGATTGGTTGATTAGAGTTAAAACACTGCTTCTCCAGATGGTTGGAGGTCTGCCATGGACATATGTCCACTGCCCTATTCTATATGGTTAGGAATTTAAGAAATTGGGTGTGTGATAGCTGTAACTGTCTACTTGACACAATCTAGACTTACTTGGGAAGAGAGTCAAATGAGGGATTTTGTAAATAAGGGTGGCCTGTGCGTAGGTTTGTAAGGGATTATTTTGATTATCTTAATTGAAGTGGGCAGATCATTCCTTGGGTTTGGATCCTAGACTGTATAAGAGTGGAGAAATTGAATAAAATAGTGCATAGATTCATTCTCTCTGTTCTTTACTGCATATGACTAGGTGACTTGACTTCCTCCACAGTAATGGACTGTAACCAGGTAAGCCAAATAAGCCCTTTCTTCTGTGTCTTAGTTAGGGTTTCTATTGCTATGAAGATGCCATGACACGGCAACTCTTATAAAGGAAAACATTTAATTGGGATTGCTTTCATTCTCAGAGGTTCCGTCCATTATCATGGTGTGACATGGTGGTGTGCAGGTAGACATGGTGCTGGAGAAGGAGCTGAGAGTCCCACATTTTGCTTGACCTATAGGCAGCAGGAAGTGGCCTGGGACTCAGAGCATGGCTTGAGCATATATGAGACCTCAAAGCCCACCCCCACAGTGACACACTTCCTCCAACAAGACCATACTTATTACAACAAAGCCATACCTCCCAGTAGTGCCACTCTCTTTGGGGGCCATTTTCTTTCAAAGCACCACATCCTGTAAAGTTGTTTTTGCCCAGTATTTTTATCACAGCAGCGGGAAAGGAAACTAGGACAAGACTGTGTGGGTTTTTTTTTGTTTGTTTGTTTTTGTTTTTATTTTTGTTTTGTTTTTCTGAAACAGGGTTTCTCTGTGTAGCCTTGGCTGTCCTGGAACTCACTCTGTAAACCAGGCTGGCCTCAGACTCAGAGATCTGCCTGCCTCTGCCTTCTGAGTGCTAGGATTAAAGGCATGCACCACCACCCACCGCCCGGCAGTGGGTCTTTTTTTAAACACCCATTGTGGGTATGGAAATGCCTGCTCTGATGCTCTTACAGGGTTAGGAAGATCCGCTGAGATGGAAGGGTGCTGTGCATGCATTTCTGACAGGAGGATGTTCCTCCTCAGTGCTAGCTCTATGCCAGCTGCTATCGATACAAGAAAAAGAAAAAGATCTTTGTTCTCATCTTCCAGTTTTCTTTGCTGGACCTTAGGATTCAGTGTTTATACAATGTCTGTAAGACTGATGACCATGTCAGAGCCCTCACACTTCTTCTTCAGGTCAAATGCTAGGTAGAGTCTTCTCATTTGGTGTGTGCAGCTCCTCCTTGGACACTCTTGTTAAGCCCTCCACTCAGGGGTCTGCTGGCATCAGGGTTCTAGGACCTAAGTTCATAGGCAGTGCGTGTTTGCTTTGAAAAGAGGGCAGCTTTTTCCATTAGTTATTTTTCAGTGACTTCAGATTGTTTTTTGTTTTTTTCCCTGCCAAGGGAAAACTTGAGAGGAAAGCAGTCTGTTCACTTTCCAGGGGTCCTGTGTGAGCCCTGGGGGGCTATGGTGAGAACTAATGTGTCTGTGCCCATTTCTTTTTCTTTTTTTCTTTCTTTTTTTAAAAATCAGATTTAGTTGAGTTTTAAAATTATTTTTAGATTATAAATATATATATATAGATAGATAGATAGATAGATAGATAGATATAGATATCACTTTTTCCTCACTTATATCTGTACACGCATGGTGCACAAAGAGGTTAGAGGGCATTGGATCTCCCTGGAACTAAAGTTACAGGCAGCTGTGAGGTACCATGTGGGTCCTGGGAATTGAACTCAGGTCCTCTGTCAGAACAAGTGCTCTTAACTACTAAGCCATCTCTTTAGCCTTGTGCCAGTTCTTGTGCTGCCTGGCACATGAAGGAGTCCCAAGAAGTGGCTTTCTTACCCTTTCCTAGAATTTCAGCCTGTAGTTTGTATAAAGTTGTCAGAAAGCAACTGCTTGGTGTCCTTGCCTGACCCCTGCACAGAGAGTATTCCTTTCCTACCCAGACCAGCCTGAAGTTACTCTGGGATTGGCAACTAGTTGGCAGCAAGGTTTGGGCCTGGCCCAGGAGCCTCTATGTAAAGGATAACCTCTAGCAGAGCAGGTGTGAAGCCCTATATCCTGAAGTTCCATGGGGGTCTCCTGCTGCTGCTGCTGTAGTCATATTGGCTACCTCCACCCTTCCATTTACTCAGGCTACCCATTCCCCCTAAAGAGAGCTGACAGGCCAAGCCCCTGAGTAGGATGGTCTTCTGCTACCCAGAATCTCTTAGTGTAGTCACATAGGGTGGATGAGATAATTGCATGCAGGTCAGGTTGGAAGCATAGAGAGGCTGGTGTCAAGACGGGGGTGTTCTTAGGGAGCCCTCCTTTCCCAGCAGGAAAGGTACAGCCCACCATGGTGGTTTTGAACCTTGTGGCATACCAAGAAAAGACTGCACTGTCTGGAAGTAAGCAGAACAGAGACTCTCACCTTTCACTGCCTCAGGTACCTGTGTTCTGGAGGAATGCCTGCCAGGAGACTGGGACAACATACTTCTCTGCTGAGGAGCTCTTAATCTTTGGCAGTGGGCAGGCAGTGCTCCTTCTGCCCAGCGTTGGCTCTCTGGCTGCACTGCCTGGGAGTTGCCTCTAATCCTGCAGGCTCTCCATAACTCAGGAAGGAGTGGGAAGCTACTGAAGCCAACAGGACTGAGCAGGGGATAATAGGATACTACTGTTGGTCACTCTGGATTTCTATCTAAGGGTTTTTTTCCCCAGGCATGTGATTTGTGAGAAATTGCCCCTACAGCCTGACCAGGTGTGTTCCCAACAGACTGGGGCTTGGCATGCCTTCGCTTTTTCCAGGCTAAGGTTGCATGGCTGGTGGGAGCATTTATTTACTTGACCTGGGGGCAGTTAACTGGACTGTCCAATATATGCCTGGAGGATACACTTGCTTTGCTTGGGGGCAGTAGGGCACTGAAATGGCAACTTTGTTATGGAATCTGTGCTCTTGGCCAAAGTAGGTCTGTGGGCCCAGGAGCTTCTCAATCAGGATGTTGCCTCAGGTGTATAAGCTGACTGCAGATGTGAACATGTGGGTGATTGCTTCCAGGCACCTCTCCTATGGATAGGGGTTTCTGCGTGAGCGTCTGCTGCACCAGAATCTGCAATGTGAGAATACTTTATAATGACACCTGCTTATTGGTCATTCATAAGTGAGAACTGCAATCATCTGGATGCTAAGCCTTGAGTCTCAGGAGGAAGCTCCCTGGGGCATTGCTCAGCTGACAGGTGCAGGTCTGTCTCCATCTCTTGTGGGGCTAAGGGAGGACAAGGCTGAAGCCAAGGCAGATGCCTCTATATCAGGATGTCACCTGAGGTAATAATGTTTCTACTGTGTGGTTATCTAGGATGTCTGATTGTCCTTGCATCTCTGGGTCCTTCTACCTCTCACCCCCAGGGCCTGTCCAACTTTGCCCCATGGTGCCAGTGAAATCTCTGCTCTTCTAATTAAATTCTACAGGACCTTTCCAAGTCCTCAAATCATAGTTCAGACTTTACCTCAGTCTCTAGAGGTTCTTTCCCTATTATGCATTCCCCTTTAGCCCTCCACTGACTTCTCTTCCCCTGAGCTCCCATCCCAAGACTCCTGTCCCTGGTCCTTTCCCTTTGAAAGCCTGGCAGAGTTGAACCCTCAATATAGGCTGATTGCCCAGTCTAACCAGCCTGGGATGGTCTTTGGTAAGCTTTTGAAAAAAGAGCCTGGGACCTGGACACAGGGTGGAAAGCCAAATATTTTACGCAAAGGACTATACATCCATGATGCAAGGCCCTGCCTTATTCTGTGGGGAACTGTGTGCTGTCCTCCTGTCCGATGTACTTGGGTACCAGGGGTTGCTGGTTGGAGTTCTCTGGCTGGGCTAGTGCTGTTCTATGGTACAAACTCATTTCTGGAAGCAGTTTTAGGAGCTCAGATGCTTTGGAACCTCAAAGGCAGGAACTAGTGAAAGGCCTTCTACTTCAAGGTGGTTAACAAGAGACTCTGTATGTCAGGGTCTGCAGATTCTTGTGATTCTTCTTACTTTGGGACTGATCTCAGCACTGACCACCAGACACTCTTTTCCCTAGTGGTCTCACCCCTACTCCTGCTTGTGAGACCAGAGAACAGACTATTCTATGGAATGGGCCTCCTAGCCTGGGCCTGAGAGTCTTGGCTGGCTGTGTAAAGCTATGTGTCTGCCAGCTACAGTAGCCTGGCAATAGAACCCTGGAGGTCTTCTCCAGGGTGGACACAGCAAAAAGATATCTCCATGTTTCTCTCCCATTAGCTTGCCTGCCTCAAGAAACATTTCAGCACAAATAAGTACTTTCATTATGTTGTGTGATAAAACCCTGAAAAGTGGCAGGAGACTCACTTGCCTCATAGTTTTGCTTACCTTAAATTTTTGCTTTATGGGGCATATTTAACCCACCCTAGGGATTTTGCTTTGGAAGATAGCTATGTCTTCTATGTCTTCTATGCCCTGCTCCAGACTAGCGTATAACAGCTTCAACACTTGTCCAGAGGGTAAAGATGTGTGTGTGTGTGTGTGTGTGTGTGTGTGTGTGTGTGTGTGTGTGTGTGTGTGTTGTGAGAGAATGAAGGAGAGCAAGGAATGGCTGGAGCTGTGATCTGAGCACCATAAGTCTCCCATTTCTCTGTTACTAACCACAGTTGCCATCAGTGATAAAGTTCAGTCCCCATTGTCTACTGAATCACTGGTACAGGTATCACTATTGTGACTGAGTGGTATCCTAGTGATTCTGGTTTACATGGAAGGTAGCACAGAATTAACTTATCAACATCACAGGCACTGTGGGGTCACAGGCAAATCACAGAAGGGCAGAAACTCACTGGGGAAGTGTTTATGACTGAAGAACTAAGGTGTGGCATCCAGGTATGTGTTTGGGAGGGCAGCTAGGCCTGTAACTCATAGGAACAGATCTGGTGCCTACCTTACTAGAGTGGTCCTTGAGCAGGTTAAATCCTACTTTTTCATAGACTTTCCCCTATCCCCTTAACACAGCCATTGGGACCATGCCTCAGATTTCATGGGGAACAGATACATGGCTTCTAAGGTCAGCTTTTCCTAGATACCAGTGTGGCTAGTTTGGGGATGTAGTACCGTTCATCTGGGTCACTGTGGGCATCCCAGTCCAGGCAGCTGCATATGTCACAGAGGCTACTGTCTTGGAAAAGGCCACCCTTTCCCCCATTCCTACCCCAGTGAGCCTATAATAAGAGCTTTGTACCTAACCATGTCAGCCTGTTCCCAGAACTGTTCCGGATGCCATCAGGGAACTGCAAGGATGGAGCATAGAGTTGATTCAGGCCTCGTGGACTGAGAACACATTGAAGCAGGGGAAGCAATCTCATTTGACTCACTGTGGTTTGACTCCCTCACCTGCCCATATCTACTCTGTGCTATGTTGACAGAAGTTTTTCTGTCCCGCCTAGCCCTGAGGTCCAGACAAATCTCTCCCATCTGAGCTCTCATAGCTGCTTATAAAATAATTGTTCAGAGGCTTATATTAATTACAAACTGTTTGGTCTATGGCTCAGACTTCTTGCTAGCTAGCTCTTACAACTTAACCCATTCCTATTAATCTATGTTTTGCCACGTGGCTTTGTGGCATTACCTCTTCTCTTACATCTTGCTTCTTCTGGCAGTGGCTCGCAGTGTTTCCCTGACTCTGCCTTTCTTCTCTTTCTCTCTTGGATTTTCCCACCTAGCTCCATCCTGCCTTGCCATAGGCCAATGCAGCTTTATTTATTAACCAGTGGGAGCAACACATACTCACATCACAGCATACAGAAAGATATCCCACAGCAGTGCTATTAGAATTAATTTTCTGAGCCAGGTGGTGGTGGTGCATGCCTTTAATCCCAGGTAGGCAGATCTCAATTTGAGGACAGCCTGGTCTATATAGTGAGTTCCAGGACAGCCAGGGCTACATATAGAAACCCTGTCTCAAGAAACCAAAAAGAAAAAAAAAAGTTATTTTCTGACTATAATACTAATTTGGAATTTCTTTCATTCATTGCCAAATATTGACTCCCTGCTGGTGCTCTATTCTAGGTATTGGGAATATAATGGACATAAGGTCCCTGCCCTAGAGTCTCTTTTCTGATAGCACAGATGTGGCTGTTGGAGGGTACTTTCCATATCTGACCCCATGTAGCTTCTGGCATCAAACAGGATCAGAGTGGTAATGGTCCTAGGCCCTTGCTTTCTTTGATGTGGACCTGCTGAGCTGTGTGATGGCAGAGAAAAGCTGGGTTTTGACACCAGAAGAGTTCTCTTTGAGGTGCTGCAGTGCACCCACAACTGCAGCTGCGTGTCTGCTGCACTTCCTGGTCACATGCTCAGAATCATACTACCTGTAGCTGGTTTGCACTAGCTCTTCAACTGAACTCTACTGGTCATGGGCAGTACCATGTAGCAGGCCTCACCCTTTCAGAGTAAGGCTTCTGCTTTCTAACTGCTACCATGTTCTTGCCTGAATCTTTATATGGACATTTATGTTTTCTTTTGGGTTAATCTGTAGCTGTAGAGTTACTTACTGGCTTGGTATAACTTTAAAAGAAGCTACCAGCTGTTTCCCAAAATTGTCATTCCACTTCCTGTCCCCACCAATGTTGTGTTCCTTCTCTGGTTGTCCCCCTCTTTTATCACCTTGTCATGTATTTGCATTCTGTTTGGCTTGAGCCATTCTGTCTCAGGTAGCATGCACTTCCCAGCAACCAGCTCTGCTAAACAAACACTCTTATGCATAGCAGCCTATGTCTTAAAGTTTCTATTGCTGTGATAAAATACCAAAAACAACTTGGGGAGGAAAGAGTTTTATTTTCATCTTACAGCTTGTAGTCTATTAATCCAGGGAAGTCAGGGAAGGAAATCAAGGCAAGAATCTAGAGGCAGGAACTGATGCAGAGGCCATGGAGGACTGCTGCTTACCAGTTTGTTCCCCATAGCTTGCTCAGTCTGCATTCTTAATACCATCCAGGACCTATCCAGGGTGGCACCACCTACAATGGTCTGAGTCCTCTCATATCAATTATCAATCAAGTAAATGTCCTACAGACTTGGCTACAGGCCAATTCTATAGAGGCATTTTCTGGATTAAGATTTCCTCTTTCCAGATGTCCCTAGTTTGCGCCAAGTTAACATAAAACCAACCAGAACACTGGGATTGTTGCCTTTATAATGTGTCTTGTTCAGCATTTAACTCTTCTTGAAAACAGGATTGTCTTTTCTTTAAATCACTGAGTTATAAGACTTATGTACTTAGTGCAGATAAGAGTCTTTTGTTAGGTACATGCAACCTATGGTTACCTACTACGTTCATTTTTTTAAGATGATTTATTTTTATTTTATGTGTATGTATGTTTTGCCTGCATGTATGTCTGTGTACCATGTGTGTGCCTGGTGCCAGTGGAGGCCAGAAGAGGGTATCAGATGCCCTAAAAGTGAGTTTCAGGTAGTTTTGAGCTGCCATATGAATGCTGGGAATAGAACCCAGGTCCTCTGGAAGAGCAACCAGTGCTCTTAACAACTGAGTCGTCTTTCCCTCCCCAAGTGTCTTAGTTAGGGTTTTATTGCTATGAGGAGATACTATGACCATGGCAGCTCTTATAAAGGAAAACATTTAATTGGGGCTGGCTTGCAGTTTCAGAGGTTTAGTCTATTATTGTCATGGTGAGAAGCATGCAGCATGCAGGCAGAAGGACGTGGTGCTGGAGAAGGAGCTGAGAGCTCTACATCTTGATCTGTAGGCAGCAGAAGACGACTGAGACACACTAGCTAGACTTCAACTTCTTAGACCTCAAAACCCACCCTTGCAGTAACACACTTCCTCCAATAAGGTTACACCTGCTAATAGTGCCACTTCCTATGGGCCAAACATTCAAACACAGAGTCTATGGGGGCCATTCCTATTCAAACCACCACACCAAGTCTGTTCATTTTTTACAAACATCAAAAAAAAAAAAAAGTTTGTTGTTGTTGGTTGTTTTCTTTACTCTTTTGCTCTTAGCTCTTTTGGGGACTTGCCACCCAGCTCCCAAATAAATACACACAGAGGCTTTTTCCTACTTAAGAGTGCCTGGCCTTAGCTTGGCTTGTTTCTTGCCAGCTTTTCTTAACTTAAATTATCCCGTCTATCTTTGGCCTCAGGGATTTATCTTTCTCTATTCCTGTATACCTTTTCTTTATTTCTTACTTCGTGCCTGGCTGTGTAGCTGGTTGGCTGGTTGGCTGGGTGGCTGAGTGGCTGGCCCCTGAAGTCCTCCTCCTTCCTCTCTTGTTCCTTGATCTTTCTTCCTCTTCTCCCAGATTTCTCCTTCTATTTATCCTTTCTGCCTGCCAGCCCCACCTGTCCTTTCTTCTGCCTCGCTATTGGCCATTCAGCTCTTTATTAAACCTAAATCATCAGATGTTTTAGACAGGCACAGTAACACAGCTTCACAGAGTTAAACAAATACAACATAAAGGAATGCAATACTTCTTTGCATCACTAAACAAATGTTCCACAGCATAAACAAATGTAACACATCTTAAAATAATATTCTATGACAGTTTATGTCTGTTTAAATGTTGGTGAGATTCTTTTTTCTCCTTTTAATATAATGTTGTCTGTATTTTGAAAAACTTTGCCCGCTCTGAGCTTGGCAGAGATACTACTAAGCTTTGTTTCTGTTTTGTTCTCTGATGCATCTAGCTGTGAGGTAGGGCTTACCACTGTTTCTTACCAACACATCCCTTTCTCCACTGAATGAGTTCATACTTTGGTTTTGTCATAGTTTTCAGTTTTCTAAGTCAGGAGAGAAGTGGTTGAGTCACATGGTAATTGTATGTTTAACTTTTTAGAATACATTCAAACTGTTTGCTAGACTAGTTGGCCATTTTGGATTCCCTCCAGTAAATGATTCAGGAATCTACTTGCTCCATGTTAGCACTTTTTTTTAGCCATTCTGACAGGTGCTGCTGTGGTCTGGATATGGTTTGAGTATGCCTCCCAAGAGCCTGTATGTTGATTTTAATTTCCACTGTGAGACATTCATCAGCGGAGACTGATTCTTACCATGGTGTTCAGAGGCAGGAGCTTCAGTGGGTGAGTAGGGTTAGAGAAATCTCGTAGGTTGGAACCCTAGGATACAGTTCTGTTGACCAAATAAGAGTAGAAGCCACACAGACATACACTCCCCATCTCTTGTTGTGTGATACTCTATGACGTCTTGGACTTCAGTCAGCAAAAAGGTAGTTGATGTGAAGCTGGAGAAAAGGTTAGGTGGTGACAAGCACTAGCTGCTCTTCCAGAGGACTGGAGTTTGGTTCCCAGCACTAACATGGCAGCTCAAAACCATCTATAACTCCAGGTCCAGGGAATCTTATGCCTGCTTCTGGCCTCCTTGGGTACCAGATACACATGTAGTACAGACAGACATACAAACACCCAAAAAATAAAGTAATAAAAATAAAAAGGAACATTTTAGGTTTTCTGTTTTTAGGCAATTGCCAAATGGGGATTTCTGAACTTCACAACTGTAAACTAAACAAACCCTCTTTTTAAGATTACCTAGTTTCCAGGCTGACCAACCCTGCAACTACCCAGGTGCAGAACCGGGGTTAAGTGTTGGCCCATCCCAGCATCCACCTGTGATCTGCTGGAGCATAGGCATGTGTGTGGGAGTGTTGTCCTGTGGACCCAGGACTATAGGATATCCACGACACAGCACAACAATAGGATGTCCAGGAAGAGTCCCAGTTAGGGCCCAGTGTCAACAGTGTAGCAGAGACCAGGTACCTCGAACCAAACCAACAGTTCTTTGCGATGAACGCCTGCATGTAAAGATGTATGGATAAAGGGGTTTACTGTGTGACTCACTGTGTCACACTACAGCTTCCATGATGAGATTTTCCCTTTCTTCCTTTTTTCCTTTTTTATCTTAAATTTTATTTTGTTTTGTTTTTGGGGGTGAGGTTGCAGGGCAGAGGGTGAATGCAAGGGACGGGAGATGGGTGGGGTTGAGATGCATGATGTGAAAGACACAAAGAATAAAAAAGAAAGTTAAAAAAAAAAAGATTACCCAGCTTCAGGTTATGCTTAATGGTAAGACAGGCCGGGTGTTGGTGACACACGCCTTTAATCCCAGCACTCGAGGCAGAGTCAGGCAGATCTCTGTGAGTTTGAGGCAAGCCTGGTCTACAGAGTGAGATCCAGGACAGGCACCAAAACTACACAGAGAAACCCTGTCTCGAAAAAACAAAAACAAAACAAATAGTAAGACAGAACAAAGTGATGCAGATTGCCAGAAGCCATACTGGATGCCATCTCTTCCATCATTGGTACCAGGCTCACCATCAGGCCCTGGTGCTATCTCCAGAGCATATTAAGGAAGTGCTTTTTTCCACCCCACGTCCTTCAATGTTTGCAGAAGCTGCTAGCCCAGATTTCTTGTTCCATCCCCATTAGTACATTCCACCAGAGAACCAGAGAAACCTGTGAGGAACATAAATTGGATCATGCCACTGCCCGGAATAAATCTTTCGATGCTTTTCTGTCCTGATCCCCACCCAGGACTTTGGGCCTTGTGCCATTTGTCCAACTTCTTTCCTTGTCTCCACCATTATACACTACTGATGCCCCTTTTGGGTTCTGGCTTTCTGTCTGTTCTTTAGCTAGCTGGTTGGCTTGCCCTGCCTTCTCAGTGTCACTAGGGTCTCATTTCACAGTGTAACAGTTTGACTTACATGTGTATGTGTTCTTGTTCATTTGGATGCTGTTTTTAAATTCTAAAAATTGACACATAACCTGCTTGTGGGATTCAGTTACTCACTATCGCTGGCATCTGAGTCTGTTTGCACTGGCTTTCTTTCCTGGTCGTGGTTTGTTTTTCTGTGTCTTTACATATCTAGCACTTTTTAAATACTACTCCCAGGAAGTATATTATTCAAAAGCTCAGCTTGTAACCAGGTTGCCCTCCAGGAGGTAGGACCAAGCTTCTCAGCCATCACCTACTCACTTCTAGCTGAACAAAGCCTCTTCCTTACTGAGAGAGGCTCTGTGAAGTGGAGACCTTGCAGGCAACCCAGCCAGGACAGCCAGGGCTCCTGGCTCAGAGACAAGTCATGTGGGGACCCTTGGTGGGAGGTTAAGAGAGGACCGTCTTCCTTCCTCATCCCATAGCCTCTGTCTAACCCTGGAGAAAATAAAACACCCAAGCCTGGTTCATATCTGTCACCTATGTAGAGAAGATCTGCAGTGCCCATCCATCCCTTAATTGGCAGGAACATGGGAGCTTGACTGGCACCCAAACCATAGTGGATCTTGTGGAGCAGAGCCTCCCTATCAGTCCATATTGACTACTCTGACACTCCAATGGAGTCCAGGATGAGATAAGGTGGGGGTACCACTCCTAGGTATTTGATTTTTAAGGCTTGGCAGTCTCCTATGTACAGAACAGCCACAAAGAAGACCTTGGCTACACAATTTCGTTGCCCGTGATATGTTCCGGATATTTCTGATGCCATAGTGGCAATGGTCCTGACTGGCAGGCCTTAGCAGCTCTGTCCAGAACCAGCTTTGTACCCCCTAGATTCTCCAGAAGCCTGTTGATCCTTTTCAAAAAGCTTGTCTGAAACTCACCTGCAGAGTAGCAGCAGTTGTGCCCATTCTGGAGGGAATCTAATGGCCTGTTGATCCCTGTCCTGAGTGTGCTTGCTGGAGAAGCCTTGCCTGCCTGCTGGTTTCCAGGCTTCACTTATCAGGGCTGTATTCAGCCCTAGGCCTAGATGCAAGGGAGGGCCTCCAGGTGTGACTTGGGTCTTTCTGACAGGCCCTTCCCACTGCTGAGTCTGCCCCTGTCTCCTCCCTTTTGGCTTTGCTGATCCCACCCTGCCTATGCCACTTTGAAAAAGCTGTTCAGGCACTCCCCTATTTTGCCAGCCTGGGCGGCCCTTGCTGTGTAAAGGGAGCAGCTGTTTGTCTCTACCGTGGTCCTCATTGGCCTAGAGCAAGGGCGGAGGGCACTTCCGAGGGAGGGAGCCCAGAGCTGCATTGCCTGGCCTCCACTTTTCCTCACCAGCTCTGCACTCCCCACATCATGTTTGGAGAGCACTGCAGTCTCCCTTCAGAGCAAACTCTGCTCAGCCATCCCCCCAAAACTGGACTCCGCTGCAAAATGGTGCTTCAGGCAGTCAGCAAAGTACTCAGGTAACAGTCGGCCCAAAGCAGTCTGCCTGGGAGGCACTTGGCTGTGGCCCTGATTGCCTTCTCAGCAAAGCAGCCTGCTGTGCAGAGCCTGCAGTGGGGTGGGTGTGCTGCCCCTGGGCCTGATGCTGGGGTAGTTGATATAGCCTGGCCAGCCTAACAACTGAGCTTACTGCATGTTGCCCAGGAGCAGCCATCTGCATTAGACCTTTGCTATGTGTGGCTCTCCTTGATGTTAGACAGAAGTCCTACCTTGATCCCTTTGGAGAGTGCTGACCAGTGAGTGACCTTTATCACAACAAGTGTGTCTGCCTGGGCTTGTGTTTTTGGCCAGTGGCTGTCTCTTGAGCATGGGCCTTGGCTACCCAAGGCAAGGATTTCCTGGAACCTGTCCTTGAGTGTCCAGAGAAGTGACATGGTGTATACCCCAGGTGCCTGCTGTATGTTAGCTGCTACTGGGTGTTGCCAGGAAAGCTTTTCAGACTTTTCTAACCTGTAGTGGTACTCTTAACCCAAGCCTGGGGTGTGCGTGGAATGCAAGTGGATGGGTGAGAGGGTGTGTGCGTGACTTGTTGATGGGGTGGCAGTGTCAAGGCAACTTGAGGCTGTATTCCTCAGCCTCGAGGGAAGAGGCTCTGCCTTTTAGAGTCCAGTCAGTTTTCCTTCAGTGCAGGAATCTTGTGTTTGCCTCCTAACTCAGTGAGTCAGTCTGTCTGTTCTTTTCTTTCTTTCTTTCTTTCTTTCTTTCTTTCTTTCTTTCTTTCTTTCTTTCTCTCTCTCTTTTCTTTTCTTTCTTTCTTTCTTTCTTTCTTTCTTTCTTTCTTTCTTTCTCTCTCTCTTTCCCTTTCTTTCTTTCTTTCTTTCTTTCTTTCTTTCTTTCTTTCGTCTGTCTTCCTTCCTTTCTTCCTTTCTTTCTTTCCTCCCTCCCTCTTTCTTCCCTCCCTCCCTCTCCCTCTTTCTTCTTTCTTTCTTTCTTTCTTTCTTTCTTTCTTTCTTTCTTTCTTTCTTTCTTTCTTTCTTCCTTTCTTTCTTTTTCTTCGTCCTTCCATCCTTCCGTCCTTCCTTTCTTTGAGACAAGGTCCCAATATGTAGCCTTGGCTATCTTGAAACTATGTAAGACTGACTGGCTTTGAACTCATAGAGATCTGCCTGCCCCTGCCTGCTGAGTGCTGGGATTAAAGCTGTGTGCTGCCATGCCCAGTAGGGCTGTTATTATTTAAAATGAAAGTAAATAGCATTTGCTTTTCCAGTACCTCTTTAAACTGTGAACTCCCAAAACAGAACTCTTGGTGAGGCTTTTGACATGAGTCCAGCCTATAGTAGCTCCTTGCAGGTGGCTGATGAGTTTTGGGATGCATGTGTCTGTGCACCAGCCTGTCCCTTGTCACCTCTGACCTTACCTGTTCCCCTGGGCCATTGCCACTACATCATTACCTGAGTACCTGAATAGGGAATGTCAGCAAAGTGGTGGCATCATCTGCCCTGATTTGGAATGTTATTGATGATGGTAGTACATAGTGGGCCACACACATGTTAATGTGTGTATTTCTGCATGTGTGTGGATAGCAGATAACCATCCTCAGCTCCAGGAAGGCTAAAGAATGGCACTCACCTGCCAGTGAATCCTGGCTGCCCACACTAGGGAAGTTCCCATTGGGAGACATCTTAGCTTGGCCTTCTGGAGGGTTACATTGAGTTCAGTAAGATAAGTGGGTACTGTCTAGGCATACCTCAGGCCTGATGTGTCTGTCTCTCTACTGCCTTGTTCTCCAGGTGAGTGGGTCTTTTACAGGGTCAAGGACACTGGTGAAAGTGTGCTGTGTCTGGGACTCCTAACCTTTCTGGATAGGGAGCACAGATACTCGTAAGAGAGAGCTCCAGTGACCCTCTCTACTGCGTCTGACCCCAGCCCAACCTGTATAGTGAGGGCTGGGAGGGTCTTCCCATCTTGGTCTCTGAGGTCAAGCATTGGGCAGTGGAGTTAGTGAGGAGTTGGTCCAGATATGGGCTTCCCAGTATTAGAAATGAAATTTTCAGGCCCCACAGAGACCTAGGCCCAGATAGATGCTTCAGAAGAGATGGCAACCAGGGATGAGTGTCTTCCCTATACTCACAGTCCAGTGGTAGGGTACCAGCTATTGAGGGGCTGGGGAGAACCTGGGAGTATTTGGCTGGGCTGTGAAGGCCATGCTAGCTTGTACCTTGTTGTCACAGAGGCCCTACAGTGATGGGAAAAGATACCATTATAAGCTTGGAGTTAGTGCTTTGAGTAGGCTGTAGCTTGGACATTTGCCATGACCAGGAGTGTGGGAGTCCCCAGTTATACCACTCTCCTTTTAGCATCTAGCTGTACTCTGCCTGAATAATAGTATTTCTCAGACCTGGCCAGGGAAGGGCTTGTATCTTCAAGCTCCTCATGCCCTGCCCCTTGCCATACCCTCCTCCAGTGCTATTCCCCCAGCCCCTCAGTGTCAGCATCTCCTTCCTTAATGTTGACCACAGGCCTCTAGATGTTAACTTCTGGTCCCTCATTGCTAATCCCCACTCTGTCCAGCCCCTCAGTGTTAACCCAGCTGGGACTGGTCAGGTGGCAGGATGGAAAGCAAACACATTCTGTTTCTCTAGATGCCTGGGATATCCACACTCAATGTTTTTCACTTCCTTGGAGTGATGTACTTTGCCACAAGACTCTTCTTGTATCTCCTCCCTACCATCCTCAGACCTTAGTGTTTTAAGCCCTGCATCCTCTTGACTTGCTATGTATGCCTCCCCCAAGTCTGAGCATCCTTTTCTTGGGGCACTTTGCTTTGTGAGCATCTGTGTTGGGTCAGAGGCTGGAGAAACCTGGGTGGCATGCCAAATGGAGGCTTGTGGGGAGGATGCAGGCTAAGCCTCACTTCAGGGCAAGAGCACATGTCAACATAGCATCTTACCATCCTGGTCCCAGAAAGATGCTGCTAGCCTGGCTCCCACCAGAACACTCACAGCCACCCCAGCCTAATGCTTGGCACCACAGATGTCACAGAGATTGATTTTTTTTTTTTTTAAATCTGTAAATTTCTATTACTCCTCAGAGGTTAGACTGTCAACCAGGATTGACTCATTCCTGGCACTGGGGGTGCCAAAGAGTCCAGTGTCGTGGGGTGTGGCCAGCTAGAATAGAAAATAATGACATTTGGAGACCAGGGGAAGTTTGCCATGTGGGCAGGGGGTGGACAGAGCACTATGGGCAGCAGAAGCACTGGAGCAGGGAGAAGGAGGCTAAGGCCAGATGAATATGTGAGAGGCAAGAAGGTGATTCTGATAGAGCATGGATACCTCTAAAGTAGTCAGTTTACTTTATGAGTAGGCCCCCTGCTCATTGGGGGCCAACCTCAGCCTCACTATTGGGGGCTTTGTTTTGGGGATGCCTTCCCAGGAGCTCATAGCAGCTCTGTGGATATGGTGGTGCCTGGATTCCCTAGTCCCTATAATACAGTCTCTGTGCTGCCCACTCAAGGCCTTGTCTGCATAGTCTTCCCTCCATATGAGTAACAGTGGCGAGTGGTGTAAGGGAAGCAGGAAGAGCCTCTGACCTCAAGCCTAGTATGCAGGCATAGCCAGCCACTGACATCATGGTCTCTTCAGCTTGCCTCAGAGCCCGTAAGATGTTTGTTTGCTCATCTTACTAGGTGAAAACAGAAACACTGGCAAAGGAGCTAAAACTGGTCCTCTAGATGAGTTCCGTGCCCTGGCTAAGCCCCACTCATTTAGGGAAAGGAGAGAAATTGGAGTTTGAAGTTTGATGTCCTACAGAAGCCCTTCCACTAGCATCTACCACATTCTTCTTGAGGCAGAACCTGGGCCCTGGGCTGCCTCTTGTTCCTTTTGCCAGAGTGAGGGCCCTGTGACGAGGACTGGAAAACTTAGGTTGGCAGGAGAGTGTCCCCGAGTGCACTATGCTCCGGGGCCCAGGTTAGCCCTTTGTGATGGGGACAGCAACTAAATGGGGATGTGACTGAAATAGGGAGGGCTTGGGGCCTGGTGTACACATGCTGGTGTCTAGCAGGGCACCGATTTGCTGCCGTTTGACTTCACCCTAAGCCCCTGGGGCCCATTACAGAGTGAGGCAGGCCTTTCAGGAACTTTTTCCCCATCAGGGTTGGGGAGTAGCTTCTGCCTGAAGGAACTATCTCCTCCCTTGTGACTGTGAGTGGGAGTGAGGGCAGGATGCTGTTCATAGGATACCTCCCCTGAATGGGTCCTGAACAGTGGGTGTTCAGGAGCCATGGTGATGGCTGGTTCCTACCAGCAGCTCTTCCTAGTTGTCCTGTTTTCATTCCCTTTAGCCTGCAGGTGATCACCTTAAGCCACAAAGCATGGAATTGGTTTGACAGCTTGGCCCTCAACAGCCCCTTTCTTTGTAGTCTTGGCTTCCAGGACAGGATACCCAGAAGACAGAAGGTAGCTTGATAGTCTTGAGGAAAACCTATCCTTTGAGGACACTACCGGCCTGATCCAGCATTAGCGAAGTAGACCTCTGCTTTTTGACTGAATAACAGGTGAACTCAGCCCATATCACTAGTGGAAGATGAGAGTTCAGAGAAGTGCCCAGGACAGGGAGTGGATGTGTCCCAAAGACATGGGCAAAGCCCCTCCTGGGGTTTGTCCACAACTGCTAGAGAGGCTGGAGCCTACACTGCTGGTCTGCAAGGCTCAGAAGCCCATGCCAGAGAGGCTTGAAGTGCCCACTTTCTATGCGGTACATCCACACCTATGTTTCAGCCCTAACAGACTTCCATGCTATTTTCCTTAGAGCTTGTGCTGTGCCAGAAGCCTCAAGGCTGTGCTGTGCCCTGCCCTGTCCACTGCTTGGTTCTGGCTGCTCTTGGCCCTGCCCCGGAGGCCAAGCACACATTGCCTTTTAAGGCTAAGCTCTGCCATGAGAAGCTGAAAGGAAAACATTTCTCTGGCATTCAGGGAACATTTTTCTTTCCTCTTTCTCTTAAGTAAACCATCAGCAACCTTTCAAAGCAACGAAAGGAAAAAATAGGTCACAGTCAGTTAGAAAGACCTTTCACCCTTCCCCCATCTAGCCTCCCAGGGCCATGGAAGACAGGATTCAGAGCCAAGTCAGGCTGCCTCCTGATGCCATGCATGGTAGCAGGCCTAACTGCCTATGTTCTCAGGTCAAAAAGAAAGATATATAAGAGGTACCCTGGTCTGAGGCCTATGCTGTACCTCATCTGGACAGACAGGGCTAACCTGGAGTGGGCATGGTGGGAATCTGAGCCAAAGGCCACCTCCAGCACCCCCCCCACCACCACCACCAGTCCACCTGTTTGCAAGGAGGCCATGGCCCTAGAGGTATGCCTTTAATGCACTATTCTTCCCTGCTGGGTGCTCAGGCTGCTTCTCATCCCTGTGGAGCAGGGTGGGCACTCCTAAGGAGACTGCTTCTGGGACAGGACCCCTCTGCTGGATCTGCTCCTCCCTTTAATCCCCCGGTCTGTTGTAGGCCTTGTATAGCCTGGTGCTCCTTGCAATTGGTTGCCTTATTAGAGAAGGTCTGTGTTCCTGTCCTTGGTCCTTCAGCTGTCCAGTACCTCCTACTGAATCCCATATTGAGAGTTCCTGATCAAAAGCATCCTTTTCTGATCATAAGGCTTCATGCCAGTATCAATTTACCTCTTACATTTTAACTTAAGAATTCATTTAATTATGTGAGGACAAGACTCAGCTTTGCTGTGGGAACATTCATTGTGTTTCTCAGATTTCTCATCCAGTACTCTCATCCTGAGCCTGAACATGTCAGACAGGTGTGGGTGCCAGCTGGCAGGTCAGAGATTGGTAGAGGCTCCTTTGTTTCTAGCATTGTGTGGTCAGTGCCTAGAAGAACCTGATATCCAGTGTGCTGGTCTGACTTGGCCAGCCAGGAACACCTACAGACTCTTTCACTTGACTTCCTCGAGGAGCTCACCAGGGAGACTTTAGGTCAAAAAACCTTTCTGACTTAGCTACATGACAAAGATTTCAGCAAAATCATCTGTCTTCTGGTGGGCTAGCATACCATCAAGAACTCAGGCCAGGTAGTTACTGCCAGTGGGGCACTGTCGTCTCCTCTCTTAAGGGGCACACTATCTCGGTGCCTGACTAGAAGCTTGTTCACCAAGAACCAAAGGCACACAGACTCAGTGTTACCACCAACGTTTGGGGAGTAACTGGCCTGGAGGAATTGAGCATATATGCGATTGGGGTATGCCATTCCATGGCTTTAGGATTTCTATTCAAGTGAAAACAAGACATTTTTAAAAATATGTTTATTGTTTAAAAATAGACATAATAAGCCCACTGTTAACAAAGCAAAACAATTTTATTAAAAAACTTTAAAACAAGGTAGAAGCTTAACAAAGAGTCCTATGCTGTCTGGCTTGGGAAGAGGCTGGATTCTCTTATTGCCTCTGTCTTTACATGGGGACTAGTGGAGGGATTCTCCGTGCTGAGGTAGAGCCTTATCCCTGGGGGTTGTTTTCTCTTGCATTCACTCCATGAAGGGTGACAAGGTGTGGGTGTTGTGCCCAGGCTGGGTGGGGCTACACCCCAGCAAGAGTTTGTTGCTCAGTGGTAGAGCACATCAGCAAGACCTAAAGGAGGAGCTAGCCCTCTACTGGGGAGAGTACTCTTTCTTGGGGTACCCTCCTATGGGTTAGCAACCTGGTACCTCCCATGGGTGGTTTTCCCTCTGAAGCTTTGATGGTAGCTGTGCACCCTCCTGGAACTGGCATGCCTGGAAGGTTAGAGCCTTGGTGTGGCCTGTGGGTGCCACTGCTCAGAAAGGCCCTTGTGTAATGTTACAGCTCTGAGGGGAAAGATTTCCCCAATGCAAGTGTTAAAGCTCTGAGGGCAAAGGTATCCTGGCAGTTGGGAGTCAAGGAATACTACAGAGTGACACCACACAACGATCTTCACACAAGAGACTTATTGGAAAAGACACAAGAGGGTGGCTGCCTCTGCTTAGTTGAGAAACAGCAAAGAACTGAATGGGATGCAGGCTTTATAGGGCAGCGGTTCTCAACCTGTAGGTTGCAATCTCTGCAGGGGTTGCATATCAGATATTTACATTACGATTCATAGCGGTAGCAAAATTACAGTTATGAAGTAGCAACAAAAATAATTTTCTGATTGTGGGGAGTCACCACAACATGAGGAACTGTATTAAAGGGTCACAGCATTAGCAAAGTTGGCAACCATTGATATTGGGTTTCTTGGGGGGCAGAATTTTCCAGGGTGGAGATTGGTGGGATTTCAAGTACTGAACTTGGGGCAAGCTCAGGGATTGGTGGGATTTCAAGACCAGAGCTTGAGCTTTTTAGTCTGTAGGAAGGAGCTTGGCCACCTGCATCTATAGAGTCTAGGTCAAGCCATCATGGCTATTAGAGTGTTCTGTGGGCGGAACCTGGCGGTTGGAAGTCCTCAGGGGCCAGCCCTTAGATTATTCTGGGGGGTGGGGCCTGGCAGGTAGAGGTCTTCAATAGAGAGACCTGCCTCTCACACACGTCAAGGGGTTTACATTATCCACCTTTTTTGTTTAAAAATCATAAACAATCAGGGGTCAGGAAAGGGAGGCAACAGTATCATGAGACTTATTCCTGTTGAATGGGGGCATCCAAGTCCTTGGGGCAAGCTTGATCTTCACCATGGGTGTATCAGGAGTTGCAGGCTCTATAGCTAGGGGCTGATAATCCTGTAATAGCAACTGATTAAAAGTCTGGTTAGATATCTTTTGGATCTGTTGTTGAAGAAATCTAGACAAGTTTCTAAGGCAGGATGTGACTAGTAGGATTAAGAAAAGGAGGAGAAAGGGGGTTAAGAAGAATACTATCCAATTCCATATTGGACTGTCAGTGATCCACTAGCCAGAGACATTGACTGTTTCTTACAGTTTTGGAGGTCTGTCTGGAGTTGTCAGATCTTATTTTTTACTACACCCAATTGGTTGACATAAAAGCAACATTTCTCTCTGAGGAAGGGACAAAGACCACCTCTCTCTGAAGTTAGTAAATCTAACCCTTGCTGATTTTGTAGCACTCTGGCGGCCAGTGAGTCTGTTTGGCCCTGGAGGATAAGGATGGTCTGAGCCACCCATTGGAGATACTGGATGAACTTAGGTGAAACTGATGGTAAATAGCAAGGAAAGTAGTCACTCCCACCCCCCTCAGTGGTGATGCCAGTGGTTATACCCAGGACTTTGAGAAATTATAGGACCTGAATCACTCATTTGTCATGCCATGCTGCTATAAACTCTGTGATGTGAACTGGCAAGGGTTCTTCACCTGATACCACCCCTAGTTTTGAAAAAAAGAAAAGGGTACAATTTCCAGACCACCCAGTGGGTAGTCATTGGGAAACTTGAGTGCTGCAGAGAATTGAGACATTTTTGGGCATAGGGCTTGGGTGATAGTACTAAGGGTTAAGGTGTATTGCAGTCTGCAGAATCCAGTAAGCCCACAAAGGCATGTTCTTGGAGTTAAAGCAATCCGTGATGTCAAAGAGAGAGATGTGGTAGAGATAAGGGATGGTAGTGATATTTGGCTTAGAGCAATTAATGAGTGGCGAAGTGAGAGAGTCTAATAAGCTAATGGGCAAGGCCACACAAATGGTGGTTGTGAGTTTGACCCAGGAGGGACACACAGCCAACATTCTCCAAAGCAGTCAGGCAGAGTATTATTCAGTAGCTGATATGTAGAGGTTAAGGTCTGAAACAAGAGATGGTGTGACAAGGAGGTAGAATCAATGTTGTCTAAGAGAGGTGATATTAGGGATGTAAGGACCTTTGAGGAACGTTGGACAACTTCTACTATGTCTATACCTAGGGTTTGAGAGAATGGGGTGTGTACTCTCTGTATTTTAATCATGCCCAATGGGCAGCTGTGATAAATACTATAGTAAAGTCTATCAATGACCCCCATCTCCCATCTAGGGTGCCATGGGTTCTTAGTTAGGATATAAAAGATCCCCCATTCTAAATAAAAGGTAGAATGCCTTCCTGAATATGCATCATGTCTCCTGCAGGACCAGTAAAGGCAGTCTCCATAAGTATCCAGCCAGCATCGTCAGTAATCTCTAGTTTGATCATAGAGAAAACAAACATAGGGACAGCTGTTTTAGAAATAGATTCAAGTGTTATAGGGATAAGTATCTCCTTTTGGCAACCTGCTGGTGAGCCGTCTCCAGACCCCACCATAGGAGTAGTCTGGTAGAACCGTTGGGTATAGGTTTCCTGAGCCTTTGAAATCTTAATATAATAATAGCATAGAGGGGAAAAGAAATCTAAAACATTTTTTCATTACCTTAAGTCACTTCCTTATATACTCAGAACTTTCATTTGCATGCCTTAAAAACACTTCCTCAGACCTTCAGTTATACACTTTCTTAGACCCTCAGAACTTTCTTAAGTTTTCATTTTGGAAGAGCAGCTTTTTGAAAGATGTTTATGCTTCAGGCATCAGGTACTGCTCCCTGCTGTTACACATGTGTTGCAGCCCAGGCCCACAGTGTTTTCCCCTAGGGTGTCTATAGAGTCATGACCATTTGGATTGGCCATCCAATTGCCCTGAGCAGTCTGGCCTTTGGTCTCTCTCCTTGCCTGCATCTGACTTAATTAGCCCAACGTACAGAGTCCTTCCTCAGACCCCTGTGGTTTGGGCCCAAATGGGACATTCGGTGACCTCAACATCCTTTCTTTCTTGGCAGGAAGTCTAAAGCTAAGCCAAACGGCAAGAAAACTGCTTCAGAGGAGAAGAAAGTGTACCTGGAGCCAGAGCACACCAAGTCCAGGATCACCGATTTTGAGTTCAAGGAGCTGGTAGTGCTGCCCCGGGAGATCGACCTCAACGAGTGGCTGGCCAGCAACAGTGCGTGCGGGTGGGGAGGCGGGTGCAGCAGCTGCAGGGCAGGGAGCCTCCCCCATCTCCAAGTACCCCCAGAGCAGTGGTCCATGGACAGGCTGAACTCAGCTGAACCCACTCCCTGTCACGCCAGCTGGAGCAGGGGTGTTTACTCACCTGGCCCTTTGCTTCTCTTCCAGCAACAACATTTTTTCACCACATCAACCTGCAGTATAGCACAATCTCAGAATTTTGCACAGGAGAGACGTGTCAGACAATGGCCGTGTGCAACACGTGAGTAGCAGCCTGGCCATAGCATCTGTTGGGAGTGTGGGATGGGTTATGGTTGACCTTGCTATCTTGGCTACTAGCTTCTCGGACTCCATTCTTAACTGGAGTCCCTTCACAATCTCAGGCTATGCAAAGTCTTTCTGTACGTAAGGGGCCAGGTGCCCAGCATAAGTGTCTCTGCTGGGGCATGAAAGATGCTAAGAGTCATCAGAGGCCAAATGCAGGCCATGCTTAGATGGTCCCTGAGCCTGCAGAGTATTCAGTGTCCTGGGAGCTGCAAGGCTAAGTGGGCAGGCTCATTCTACTAGTAGAGGTGTCTTGTTGATAACTTCTGAATACCTCTAGTGCTGACAGCTCTCTTCTGGATATATGTGTACATTTAGTGCTGTAGCATGCAGGTGTCTTCAGGGTCTCCAAGGTAACTCACCTTGCTTTGTGCATAGGAAAGCCATTGAGGGGCACATATTTGCCAGCAGCCCTGGGTTGATGGTAGGAGTGGCTATACTAATGCAGGCAGAAGGCTGGGTCTGGCAGGGCTCAGCCTAGGGTGGATATGGCTAAGGAGGTGGAAGATCTTCCATGATGACCTCTCAAGATGCTGTGTACACATGGAAATGTGTGTGTATATGCACGTGCGTATGTGTGGTATACACTCAAGCAGTCTTTCCTGTAGGTACAGATCTCCCCAGACAACAGCTCTGTTTTCAAGAGTCTGCTGTAAGTCCTGGTACAGCAGGTGACAGGAGTCCCCTCTGTCTCAGGCCTGATCACATAGCTTTAGTGACTCTAGCTCAGTTTCTGGCAGTGTAGGGGGAACAGAGCCAGCTGTCTGTTCCCCAGGAGGGTCAGGTGTCAGCTAAGCATTGCCAGGGAAGGTGAGTAGTCTTGCTAGGAACAAGCTTGGTGTGCATAGGACAGAGGCGTGGCCTCTGAAGGACAGACCCATGACAGATTCTGAGGTAGCACTTGAGAGCATGTGAGTAGCCTAGACAATGCCCTCCCTAGCTTCTCCCATGTGCCTTTTAGAGCTGAGTTTGTTTGGGAGAAGCTTTCTTGAGAGCATAGGAGGTAGTGTTGTACAGACCTTCATTTAGAGCATGCTGGAGAGCCTGGGCAGCTAAGCTTGCCTTTTGCTCACTTTGTAGAATCACTTAATAATTCCTGCTATAGTCCCTTTGCAGGAATCATGTGAGACCAAGGGATTTTGGAAACTCAAAGTTAGTTTGAAAGGAAAAGTGGGTTAGTCAGAAATCTGCAGAACTCCTTGCTGTGCACCAGCCCTGGAGGCTTGCCTAGATTGGAGAGGATCTGCATTAGGCTAGGTCTCATTTCTATCCTTGCAGCACCTGCAGGATAACCCCAAAAGGCCAGCATTGGGACCTAGGGAGCCAAGACACATTCAGAAACATGGCCGAACAGGTCCCTCAGAGACACTCCTTTACATTGACAGAACTGAGTGAACCCTTAAGGACTGTCCAGTGAAATAGCCCAGACACCAAGCACTGTAAAGGCCCCGTGGCCCCCAAGGCAGTGCTGCGGGATTTGGGGAAGCACCCCCCACGTCTCATGCGCCACAGGGAAGAAGCATTACTCCACATTCCACACCCAGCAGCCATGCCCTTCAAGAGCATAATTAAATGGACCACTGCAAGCTGTCTGACCTACTGCAGGAGAGTTCCAACCAGTTTTTCAGCTCTGTGACAACACAAAAGAAGAGTCAGCAACAGGAGAACTATAGACTCTTCTCTGGAGCGCTCAGAAGTTATTTGAGAGTGAAATGAAGTGTGTGATGTGACACATTCTCAGGGTTCAGAGAAGTGACATGTGAGCAGTGGTGGTGAGAGGGGTGAGGTGCCCACTTTCTGTTAGTGACCAACTTTCTCCAGCCGATACCAAACTCAGAGTGAAATCTTGAGCGTGAAAAGCCACGTATGTACTTTGAAATTCTTTAAGCAACTTCAAAAATGACATGAAAACATACAGCTGGAACATTAATGGGTAAATTGAAATGGAATAGTTAAAAGGATGCAGGTCAGGGGATATAGCCACAAATACAGCAAGACCACAGAAGTATGAAGATAAAAACAGAACAAGCAGAAAACCAGCAATGGTAATGTAAATCCAGCAGATGAGTGACTGCCACACTGTGAGCATAAGAGTTTCCAAGGAATTTTTATGAAAATATTCTTGTAGAACTAAATCTGAGCCTTCCTATGAGAAACATCATCATCATCATCAGTCTAGACTGCCATAATTAAATGATAGTAATGGAGGCTACTGAACAGCACTGGTATATTTCTCGTGGTTCTGAGAAGAGCTTCTTGGTTCATGAACAGCAGCTCTTTTTGAAAGGCAGGAGTACTGGTCTGGGAGCACTGCCACTGTGGCTTGATCACCTCCAGAAGCCCACTTCCTAATACATGACCTTGGGAGTAAGAATTCATTATAAGGATTTGAGGGACTTGTATATACCAAAGTGTTCATTTTGCTTGATTGGTTGATTGACTGATTAATTTATGCATTATGCATGCTAGCAAGTGCTCTGCTACTGAGCCATATCTAGAGCCCTGTTTAAAGTTTTATAAGAGACAGAATTCTGCCATTGCTGTCCAAGCTGACCTGGAGCTGGCATCCTCCTGCTTTTATCTGCCAAGCAGCTGAGATCACAGGTGCACTCCACCCACTTGTTCCTGGCTCATCGTAGCACTTTAAATGCAGTAAAGTAGGAAAGATGGAAGATGACAAACCTAGAAAACACTAACAGACGAAAGCTAACGTAGCTCTGTTCATAGCAGCAGAGACCCAAAATCAGCCAGGTTGTGAGTTGGAAAGGGCTGGTCATCAGGCCAGTAGTGTTCCTCAGTGCCTGTATGCCAGATGGCAGAGCTTCCCAAAGCATACCACCAGCTGCAGGGAGAAGGGCAGGGGCAGAGGGGCTGAGGTGCCATGTAAGGACATTCTAGCCCAGCAGCAAAATGAACCTTCTTTTCAACTTCACAAGGAGTGTTCACTAAACATAATGTTGTCCCAGCTCCCAGAAGAGTCCTTGGCAACTTTTAAAGAGTGGAAGTCACACTAAGTAAGTTATCTGACTATTGTGAAGTTAATCTGGAAATCGGTGTCAGACAAATAACAAATTTCCAAACACCTTGGGACCAGTGCACTCCTGAATTATCCATGGGCCAGGGGGGAAGAAAACAATATCAAGGGCAATGAGAAACTCATTTGAACTAAACACAAGTAAAAATGCAAAGTATCCCAGAATTTGTGAGCTCCAGCCAAGTATGATAGCTCACATCTGTAATCCCAGTACTTGGGAAGTTGAGGCAGGAGAATTGCTGGGAGTTTGAGGCCAGTCCTGGCTACAGAGTGAACCTGTCTAAGACAATGCAAAAATAAAGAAAAGAAAAAGAGAGAAAGAGAAGAATTTGTGAGTTGTAGCAGGGGCAGGGCAGTGAGAACAGTTTATAACACCAAGTGTACATTTCAGACAAAGACTTCAGAACAAAACCAACCTAAGGTAGACAGAAGAGAGGAAATCATAAAACAAGAGTGGAAGTCACTCAAATTGAGTTATAGAAACAATAGGGGAAATACATGCTTGCTTGGAAAGAGCAATAAAATTGATAAGCCTTAGCAAGACACAAAGATGAGACAGAAGATAGGAATTATAAGAAATTGGAACAGTTCACTATGAATCCTACAGTTGTTACAAAGGTTGTTAGGAAACTGCAGGATCCTCTCCAGCTGTTACACAGCTGGCATGACTGTTCTTTGGAGAAGAAAACTTGAGAGCTCATCCAGTTCAGTGGAGAAGGAAGAAAAGTTCGCATCCGAAAAGAAGAAATCAGCTGTCCCTCTTTGCAGAGAATACAGCTGTGAGACTCTGAAGGAGTCCAGTAATGAAATAAATTCTGCAAGATCAGCACACAGAAACAGTCAAAGGTCTCCATGCTAGCTGTGTATGATTGAAAGCCTAACTAATCAGAAGCAACAAAATGCTTAGGTTATAAACTTAGTATTCACAGGGTTCTGTTTCTGGAAACCACAGAAGTCCAGGACAGTGAGTCAAAGACAGCACATGAACAGCCACACTGTGTTCATGGATTGGAAGACAACAAGCTGAACATATAGATCTATGCTGAACAAATCTGTGGTTGAGTGTGTTCCCAGTTAAAAACTCCTTACAGCTCTGAGCTACTAGACTAGTGTGTTTGGAATTGACATGGAAGTGAGTAGCTGGAGTAGCCACAACAACAGTGCAGCTGGAAAGAGGCCCAGAGTTTGAAGATACACTGTTAAACCACAGGGACGAGACAGTGGAGTGCTGACCAAAGGTGAGGCAAAAGTTAGTGGATCAGAGCAGAGTCCAGGAAGAAACTCAAAAGCACAGTCTTTGAATTTTCATGAAGTGGCCAATGAAACTGAGCGGAGAGAGGACAGTTTTGTTTCCCAACAACTGCTGCTGTGAAATGCAACTTTACACAGAGGAAAAGTACCTCAACTTTAAGCCCCACACCTGATGTAGAAATGGGAAAACGCAAGGCTTTTAGAGGGCAGGAGGAAATCTCTATGACCTAGCATTAGGCTATTGGACACTATGTCAAAGGAGCAGCCCACTGATGAAAAGCATTCAGCCATTGGACTTTATGATGATTCAGAACTTTGCTCTAAGAAAGACGACTCTGAGGAGAAAGAACAAACACAGACTATGTGGAAACATCTGGGAGGCACCTGTTGCACAAGAACTAGTATCCAGGACATTCAGCGACCTCTCAGTGCAGCAGCATGCAAATAGCAGTTTGATTGACAAGAGTGGGGAAGGACTAGTTGCCACAGTGACAGTATGGCAGTGAGCCACTAAGAAGATTCTCAGCACTGGGGTGTTAAACACAAGTGAAACCCGCACGGAGTATTTCAGAACACCAGGTGCTGGGGAGCACCTGCCATACTGGTGAGGTACAGGTGGCACAGCACATGGGACAACGCTGACACAGTCTCATGAAATGATGTACAGACCTGCTGTGACCATAATCCCGTCCTTGGCTTTTGCTTTAGAGATGAAAACCTATGTTTACATAGAACAGCCCCCAATGGGAACATATGTAACAGTGTGGTCTAGAATCGTCCCCAATTGGAAGGAATCACAGGCCCTCAGCAGGAGCTTGGAGGAGCATGCTGTGCCCTTGAATCCAGGGCACTTAGGTGGTGTGACATCCCCACAGCATGGCCAGATATCAGAGGCTTGTGAGAGGCCCGTGTGATTCCTTCATCCAAGATCTCCCGAGGAGAGATGCCTGAGGGGGCAGCAGGTAGTGCACCAAGGGTAGCACCAGCTCCTCTTGGCAGAACACAGAGTGACTGTGACACTGCACATGGTTAAGACCCAGGGACTCTATATGCTTAGTATCTCCCTGTCTCTGATGCTGGTCTTCTCAGAAATGGCCATCATATGAGGACTGGCTACCCCATGCACAGGCTAAAGAGTTTGGGGAGGGCCTCCAGGGGTCAGGTCACTTGACTACAAGCATCTACTATTCCCCATGGGGAAAGTGTGACTTCTAATTCTGGGAATAAGACACCACCAAGGATCTAGGCTCTCTGACCAGTCCCAAGCCACCTCCTAGACAGATACTTGTGCCCAATTAATTTTAAGGGACTTATTCAAAATAAATACAGATTTATTTAAAAGAAGTAAAATCTGCAGAACTAGGCAAAAATGAAGGTGTCACATTGGGCTCCCTGCACTCTTGGTTCTGTACATGAGGCCCTTGCTCTCTTCAGATGCTGCTCTGAGCACTCTATGTGTTCCCATTGGAACAGTTGTATATAGCTTGCTCCACCCGACTGCCACTGCCTTTGAGTTTGTGCTGTATGAGTGGGAGCCTGCACTGGGGCGGGTATTTGGCAGGGTTGGCACCCTGACCAAAGTCTCTGTCCCTACAGACAATACTACTGGTATGACGAGCGGGGGAAGAAGGTCAAGTGCACTGCCCCCCAGTATGTTGACTTTGTCATGAGCTCTGTGCAGAAGCTGGTAACTGATGAAGATGTGTTCCCCACAAAATATGGTATGTCGACTGCAGCTTGTAACCCAATCCTTATTAAAGCCAGCAGGTTCTTCAGCACTTGGCTAGAGAGTCTCTGGGGTTTGATTGCAGGTGGGGTCTAGAAGGGCTACAACTTTGTAATTCTGGCTCCTGCTCAGCAAAGGACCCGGGCGAATGAGGGAGGGAGGTTCCCATGTAGGGTTCAGCTCGGTTAGGGTCAAATACCCACCTGTACTCTGGGACCCCTTTTAGCCCCTGCCACCAGCTCTGCACAATGAGGCCATCATAGTCCATCTTGCTGAGGTTGGTATTTTCAGATCTGTCAGGTCCTGATGGGGGCTCAAAACCCATCCTGAGCAGCAAAAGGCCAGCACTGGCCTACAGGGATTCCCATGCACTTGTTACTGCTCCTCTCCCTGGTCTCCAGATAGCCCTGGGGTGTCTGCTGGAGGAAGCATATGGAGCCTGAGGGCTCACCACATATTCTTTGCTGTGCAGGTGACCAGCATGGCTCAGCTAGAGCCTATTACTCTGGGCACATGCCACTCTGGGGGACAGGTTGCTGGGAACTCTGTGGAGGAGTGGTAGCAGGTGTGAGCACTTCAGGCCCATCCAGGGAAGCCTAGTTGTAGGAGCCTGGCCTCCTTTCAGGTCTATGACATGTGGCCTCCCCCTAGGCAGAGAATTCCCCAGCTCCTTCGAGTCGTTGGTGAAGAAGATCTGCAAGTATCTGTTTCATGTGTTGGGCCACATCTACTGGGCCCACTTCAAGGAGACCCTGGCCCTTGAGCTGCACGGACACTTGAACACATTGTACGTGCACTTCATCCTCTTCGCCAGAGAGTTCAACCTGCTCGACCCCAAAGAAACCGCAGTCATGGACGACCTCACTGAGGTGCTGTGCAGCAGCCCGGGTAGCAGTGGTGCCACTGGGGATGGGACCAGCAGTGGAGCTTCCGGAGCACAGAACCACGTGAAGGAGAGATGAGCCTCCAGGGCTAGATGGGTGCACATGTGCAAAGAGACAACTGTGTGTCTGTGTGTGCGCACACATGCCCGGGCGTGCTGGTGGCAAAGTCTGAGGGCCCCAGGCTGCGCAGAGTGTGGGCTCCATGGATGCCGCTGGAGTCAAGGCGTGTTTCCTGACTTTCCTGTTGGATGGATGAGTGCTGTTTGTAGTGAAGAGCCTTTGGAGTCATTCATTCATTCAACAAACATTTATTGGACTGATGTTTTGATTTTTCTTCTGTGGGGTTTTCCTTTCTTGGGTCTTCCATGTGGCTCTTGCCCTCCCCTCCCCCATTTCAGGGGGGCTCTGCAGCTTTGAGAGAAGCACCTTGTGAGAGGTGTCTCCCCCTATGGGCCTTGCCCTGCAGACCTGGAGTTCTGCTGTGCTTTGGGGATGGGCTTTACAGAGGCCCACCCTGCAGCTTCCCTCCCTAGCCCTTGCCTGGATCTTGGCTCGGAGTCCCTGGGGGAGAGAGGCCTGGGGTGACCATGAGGGCCCACACCTGCTGCTTGCTCCTGTCACCCCTTCTTGCTGCCTCCTCAGTGCCCATGCAGGTCCCATTTGTGCATAAGGGCCAGGGCAGCACCAGGACCTGGCTGAGGCCCTGTGTGGAGGCAGGGCTGTCAGTGAAAGGCAGAATCTGCTTTAGTTCACCTGTTCAGTCATAATAAAAGAATTCTCTCAGGTCAGAGCCTGTGTCCTCTCAGCCTGCTGTTTCATATTACTCTTCTGAGTCTTCCCTGAGGCTCCTGGGAAGGGAAGGGTGCAAGCACCTTGACCTTATCCTCACTGGTTGTACCTCCTTGAGTGAGGATGGAGGCCTTCAGACCTGTTTAGAGTTGGCTCAGGAGGAGGCAACTTGCTGCCTAAGTGGGGACAGGGCCTAAGTTCCAGCCTGTAGCTGGCCCTGGGCCCAAGTGTGCTAAAAGGGACACGGGGGAGACAGACATCGTTATGGTTTGGTCCTCACAGACAGCAAACTCAGGTCTTTGGATCCTGGCAGCCTGCCTGCTGTGCCCCGACAGGTTTCCTTTACATGGTGGGGCCTTCCTGGGTTTTGGTGTTCGCCTGGCCTCTTCACTTACTGCACCTCAGCAGCCCCTGGGAGGCTGAACTTGAGACTGGAGGCTTTTCTGTTAACTCTGGTGATTTAGCTCCTGTGAGCACCTGACCAACCCCACCTACTTTCTGACATTCTCAGCAGCCATCTGCCCCTATCTAATGATTACCAGAAAATTCCAGGTACATGGAGTCTTCACGGCTTGGTCCTACTCCCTCTTTATAGGCATCTTCTGAGCCTGAGGCAGGAAGATTTTAAGTTTGAGGCCAACCTAGGGCTACACAGGGAGCTCCTGTTAAAAACAAACAAACAAACAAAAAAACAAAACACCTCCCTGGACCAACTTCAAGCCTTTTGTCTTAGTTCCTGGTAGAACCCACCAGACTATCTGAGCCTCTGCCTCTGGGTATTACCTACCACATCTCCTGTCGCAGCCAGACCCCTTATGTGGAAACCACAGGGTGCCCACACAACTGTATGTCTAGGACTGCTATAGGATCCTGTGGTGGGACCTCAGCTGGCTGAAAGTGCCACTGGAGAGTCCTGGGGGCAAGGGAGAGCAGGAGCAAAGTGGAGCTTGACTAAGTGAGACTTCCCTCTCCTCAGCTCCCAGGTACAGGAAGCTGGACTAGGGCTCCCCAGGGAACAAAGCCCTGGCCACCTGGTGGAGGGGAGGGTACCCAGTGCAGACAGAGTCCTTAGCTCTGGCTGCTAGGAAGATGGGTTTCTAGCTGGAGCTGCTGTGAGGAGCCTGAGACAGAGCCTAAGTAGAGTGGTATGCCTCCACCTCCTTGTGGGGGGTGTGTGTGTGTGTGTGGGGTACATCTGATAGGAAAGAGTGGCAGGACCTCCAGGTACATGGTGTCACAACCTTTGGAAGGGTATCCATGAAGGGATGGACATCTAGGTAAGGGCTGCCATCTGCTGGGCTGTGTGCTAGGGCCCAGCTTCCATGCTCTAAGGCACACGGGGCAGTTGTGTATGCTCTCCAGCTTCCATGCTCTAAGGCACACGGGGCAGTTGTGTGTGCTCTCCACCATGTGGATGGCTCCTTGCTGTCTCCTTGATCCCTGCTCCATGGTGTTGTCATCTGTATAGGGAGCAGATCTATCAGGCAGTCCTTGGATTCAACCTTTGGTGAAGTTGAGTTCAGCTCAAGCTGAACCAACCTGGGGCAACAGATAGAGGCTGACTGCTGATAGAAAGGCACATGTGGAATGCCCAGAGGTCCCTAAACGGTAGCAGAAGTATGGCTGTCAGTGGCTGCTACCAAGTGAGGGTCGGGAAGTGAAGGAAAGGGTGCAGCCAGGAAAACCCACTCCATCCCTGAGAATGCTCAGAGTTGCTGTGACTAGTTGGGAAGTGGAAATACAAATGTGAGCAGCACTGCTAGTGAGGGCTGAGGAGAAACACATGCTCCTGGGAATGAAAGATGAGATGTGGTGACAGAAGGTAGCTGAGCTATTGCACAGCTGTGTGGGAAACAGGATTTGAAAGCAGGCAACTTGAGCATCTGCCAGAGGTTTCCAAACAGCATGAAAGGCAAAGCATGGTCTTGCCAATGTGTATTCTGAGGGGAAGAAGACAAAAGAGCTATAGCCCAGTAGGGAGCTAACACTTAATGACTGTGAAGCACACAGGCTATGTGAATGACGAATGACACTCAAGTTTCATTGTCAGGAAAATATACTTCCAAGATAGGGCCCAGATGAATCTGGGCAGCCCTGTGTTTGTACCTCAGCAAGGCAGAAAGGCTAGCCTAGTCTGTTCAACAGCAGTTACTGATACCTTTGGTCAAAAGCTGAAAGTAGAGCAAAGATTATTTGTGAAGGACTTGTGGACAAGCCTTTGTCTTAGGGAGTGAGTCCTGTGATAGACACAGAAGTCCAACAAGGTTCTTGAACAGTGCATCTCATCAGAAGCCCTGAGATGGGATGAAACAAAAGGCTATTGAGTCAGAAAGCTCTCAGGTGGGAAGTTAACTAGTGCAGTAGTGGATGCTGCTTTTCCTACAAACTGGGCAGCGCACAGGGCTAGACCCCTGAGCCATAGAGGATGCCTGTCACTGACTTCCTGTTTGTCCTTCTGTAGCTGGGAGTGCACGACTTTGTATTGGCCTGCAAGTGTAGAAAGATTACTTTCAGGATAGATCACACACTCCTACGGCTTCACACATAACAACCTCTTTTGACTCAAGAGGATGCAGTATGAGGCCTGGCTTGTGATGAGTTGGGACTTTGGGGTGTGATGAGTATTTTGCATACGGGATGGAAGTTTAAGTGTGGCCTATGGGCAGACTGAAAATAATGCCTCTCACATCAAACATGCCAAGGCCCTCACCCTGGAACCTGTTAATGTTATCTAGCACTGAGAGGACATAAAGTTATAGGTAGAATGAAGGTTGTAATCAGCTGATATATGGTGATGGAGGTCTCAATAAGCCAGGCCCTTATTGAGACAATGTCCATAACAGTGGGAGGGACATCAGCCAGTAGAACTAGAGGCAACAACACAGTGACTCAGTCTGGAGCACCTGTTTGGAAGGCAGTGGTAAGGCCCTGAGCTAAGGGATACAGAGCCCCAGGAACCCCAGGAGTGCCAGGGTGGCCTCCCCAGGTAGGAGTACTCTTCCCTCACCTGTCAATCCAGCTGTGTATCTCAGGTATCACACCCTTGGTGACCACCACCATCCCCTGGCACTTGGCTGCTGTTTGCTCTTTACTAAACTTCATCAAGAGACCTAGGCTAGTGGGTATAGAATGGTGTCAGTGGAGGGGTGGGCATTGGGTCACAGGAGAATGGAATACCTGACAAGGAGCCATCAGCCAGGCTGGAAGTCTGTAGTGAGCTGGCATTGAGGTGCTGGCGGGGCTGTACAACAGCCCACCCTGCAGCTGACCTGTAGGACTTTGAGGCCCCATTGTCTCTCCAAGGAATTGTGCCATTCTGCTCTCAGGATGCTCAGCTGAAGGCAGCATGAAGCCTGAGATGGCTCACCAAGGTGGTTGGGTTTTTGAGCATCTCTTCTTGAGAGGCTAGGTTGTGCTTCACTTGTCGGGTGAGGCACCCATCCTACCTACACACTTCCTGCTGTCTCGGGACAATCAAGTTATGTCCTGAGATGGGCTGGCCTCTAGAGGCCTTCTCTTTACTCTTTGGTAGTCCTCATCTTAATTTCTTCAGAATGATGTGCAGACCAGTGGGTTTAATACTTAGTGTGAACTGCATAAGGCCGAGTCTGGTGCAATCTCTTCCTCTTTATTTTTTATATGAATAATGGGCTGAGCTTGCTTTGCCGTATATACAGTCAGAAGTGGGATTGTAGGAGGTTCCTTTATGAGCCTTGGGGGTGCAATAGTGTGCAGATGGGAAGCTGCTGGGTCTGTGAGGTAAGCTGGCATCCTTAGTGCCCACCAAGGCTGACTGTAGACTACATGACCAGTGGGCCAGCTGGAGGAAGATCTCATGGGGCTGGGTGGGTTGCTGCTCTTAGCAAAGCAGATGCAGGACCATGGGAAGACATCTTAGCACCCAGACCAAGATAATCAGTCACCTTTGGATCAAATCCTTATCTAAACCTACATTTCAAGCTAAAGTTAACTGAAAAGCTCAAATAGGAGCTTGGTCCCTTGTCCTCACCAAGTGCCTTCTAGGTACCCTACTCCTTAGAGGGCACAGGAACATCAAGAATTCAGCAAAGGGTGACCCTGGCTTTACCTTGTTGCTTTTTTGTCCTGGGTTTTGAGCTTGATTCTGCAGAGCTGCTTCCTTTAGGTCACAGTGAAGCTAGGCAAAAATGGCTCTTAGACTTCTCTGGTAAGATTATGTGTTAACTAGGCCTCAGCTCCAGGGCAGGACCTCATTTGGAGCTACTGTACCCCCAGGAGACACATAGTAGTGTCAGAGAGCTCCAAAAGGGTAGAAGAAAGCTGGCATCTACTAGGCAGAGGCCAAGGATGCTGTGAACTCCTACAGTGCAAGACAGAACTATCAGCCCCCACTGTCAATGTGCTATTAGTAGAGCTCTGCCACTACGCAGTGTGGCACCTGTGCCAAATCCACAGCTTCATGGGCTGGACACTTTGCTCAGACTCCTGAGAATTGTCCAGCCTCAGGCTCTTGGGCATTCAAGACATGGCACTAGACCTGTCCTCAATATAATAGCAACAGAGAGGTAGTGATGAGGCCGGGGCATCCCGGCTGGTTACAGGGAGTATGGTAGGGACTCTCTTCCTGGAGAAAGCCCAAGTGCTAGGTGACCTCAGGCATACCTGGGGTGACACTGGCACTGCCATGAGGAAGACGGCACTCCTGTCACTTGTAGTATCTTCCTGGCAGAGCTCCTTGCCAGCCTGTCTCTAGACTGCTCTTTCCCTAGCTCTGGTTCTCAGGAAACCCATCCCTGGTGGAAAAGCCTAGGGCAACACCCTAGTCTGTTTAACAGACCCCATTCCAGGGGTGGACCTCTTCCCTGAGCACAGCCCAAACAGGTACAAGTTGGGGACAAGAGCCACTTCCAGACATCCTGTGCCCTTTCCCATTCCCACCCAGCCCGGACGGAGACCTTGCATCATGTGTCTTTATGGAAGGAATTTATTGTTCCAGAACTGAAATTGCTCACAGTTATTTGACAGGGGTTACACCAGATGGGGCTTGTCCATTTCTGTGATGTCTGCGAGTCCGCGTGTGTCCAAAGTACAAAAGAGGAAGGCTAACAAGAGGTATTGCTTTCAGTATCCTGACTCCGTGGATAAGTTCCTTCCCACTTGTACTGCGTGGCTTTGCTGTTGTTATAGGTGTTTGATTTTGCCCTATGTATGGGAATCCCAGCCTATGGTGGTTGAATGTAATAGAAGCATTAAAATCTGTACATGAGGGGAAGAGCAAAGGCATGCATGAAACCTGCCCCCCGGCCCCTCCTGCTGCTACGCTGGGCACCTTGGGCCAGCTGGGAGGGACTGGCTCAGCCAGACAGAACGGAACACAGACAGAAGCTGGGGATGAGGGAAGTGAGGTGGGCTTCAGTGGGCAGCAGGCAGTGGTGTGGGCCCTTTGCCCTCACCACCTCCAGGAGGAACCCACTGCAGAGCACATTGCTAACTCCATTTCTGGCTTTGATTTTTTTTTTAACTTTTTTATTTTAATTTTTAAAAAGCCCCGAGGTACCCCTGCCATCCTGTGTGTGAGTAGGGTGCCAGCTCAGGGCCTTCTCGCTCAGACACCAAACCAAGATCACCCTCAGCCTGGTGCAGCAGAGAAGTACTGGGCAGTACCTCTGGGAAGCAGGCACAGTTGGCCAGTGCAAGCTGACGCCCTGTATCCTGAGCCCTCGTGTGGAACTGGAGCTGCTGCTAAGTAGTAATAAAACAACCCGGGACAGAGCTAACCACATCGTTCTTTAAATATATATATATATATATATGTATATGTGTATAGAAATAGCCAAGAGCAAGGAGTCGAAACACAAACTCTAGCTCTGCCCCAGCGGCCCGACCCCACGCCCTTTTCCAAAAACAACCAAGAAAAGAAAGTTTATAAAAATATCTTGCAGGAATTCTTTTAAAGTTTACAGTAGCTTGCCAGTGCTGCATCCACTGGCTGGCTCCCCACCGTTCCCAGCCCCACAACGGCTCTGTCCTTAGAGGGAACCTGGGCTCCAGACACACCCTGCCCAAGTCAGACAGACAGAACAGACAGACAGACGGCAGGAGGGTGCTGCTGCTGCTCCCCCTTCCCTGAACAGAGAACAGAGACATAAAGAAACTCAATAAATTAAAACAGCAAATAAATAATACTGGTCTCAGCCCAGCCTCCACAGCTTGGCCAGCCCAGGCAGCTCTGGAGCACCCAGCTCTCTTATTTCCACTTCAGCCCGAGAGAACCATCACAACCGGAGCTCTGCAGCCTGACAAGGTGGAGCAATGGATGCAGATGAGAAGAGGTGGCCCTGGTGAGGCCAAAGTGTGAAAAGGCGAGGTGAGTGGCCCAGGAGGCCTCCAGATGTGGCGTGGAGGACAATCCATTCCCACTGCTTCACCCACCATGGTCCCCTACCCTGGAAGATGGTGGACAGGTTATCCCTGTCAAGGGTCTGGTCACTGGGAGTCCAGGGTGGCTGGGCTAGAAGAAGAGTCCCCTGGGAGTCAGGCCCTCCTCCCTTGGGCCATGCAGAGCTGCCAGGGAACGGGCAGAGGTGGTGGACAGTGGGCTAGCCTCTCTGCCCAGCAGCAGCAGCAGGAGGAGGAGGAGGAGGAGGAGGAGGAGGAGGAGGAGGAGGAGGGTGGTCCGCAGCAGCTGCCTTCAGTCAGCCAGTGTCCACACGCAGCACAGAGGATGGCCTCGTGGAGGTGACATGTTAACTTTTCGGGATAATTCCTGGTATCAGAGCGGAAACAAGCGATGCTGTCAGAGACAGGCAGAGACAGACCGCAAGAGAGAAAAGAGAGCAAGCCCAGCAGCCCAGCCTGCGGGCCACGCCCTGGCCACTCTCCTTTCCTCCCAGGCTTGAGACAAGTTCTGGGCAGGCAGGTGGGGCCTGGTCCACACAGGGCGGCAGAAGGCCACAGTCAGTGCTGTGCTGTGCTGTGCTGTGCTGTGCTGTGCTGGGGAGGGACTAGTGTCTAAGGCTGCTCACGGTGGGCGGCGGGCGGCCCCATCTTGGCCATGTCCTTGCCCATCGGGTACTCGGTGTCCCCTCCAGGGCCAGCGGCCGCGGAGTCACCCAGGGGGCCGTGGGCACTCCGCTTGGCGGGTGTGCAGGGGGCCTGGGCCGCCTGCCCATTCTTCTCGTCTGAAAAAAGTTGTTTAATTACGTCAAAGAAGTTACTCAATGGGGTGCCTGGGTACACAGAACAGAAGACAAAAAGAGAGAAAAGAAAAGAAAAAGGGGGAGGGGAGAGAGGGAGGGAAGGAGAGAAAGAACAAACAAATGAACGAAGGGGCCTTGACAAGAGAAAGAAAAACCCAACGAGATGAAGTCAGATGGAATGGCAGAGCAAGGACAGGCGGGTAGCAAGCAGGGTGGGCAGGCGGCCAGTGGGTCCCTAGTGCCAGGAGCAATGCAGTGGGAGGGGCTGTTGGCTGTGGGATAGACCCTTGGACCCTCCATACCTTCAAAGTAGCATGGGACCTGGGGGCTGCTTCTGAGAACTGAGGCCCAGCACTGGCAGTGAGATTCCTCCCTCACCCAGTGTAGCTCTGAAGGCCCTGGGCCTCCCTTCCCAAGTGTCACGTAAGCTGGCCAACCCCAGGAGTAGAAAGAGCAATGGAAAGACCAGGGCTGAGTCAGACCCTGGGGTTGGCTGCTGCTCTGTGGGTAATGATTGCTCTCAGAAAGGGTGGCCAGAGCCAGTGACCAGCAGCATACAGGGAGAGCCTGGCCCTGGCTAGCACAGACAGCTTAGCAGCAGACAGACAAGATGAATGGTTGGCGGGCAGGCAGGGAGCTGGGGACAGGCAGCCACAGCTGGGTTTCTGGTCCTGGAGGGCAGAAGTAATGGGTGACCCTCCACCCTCCTGGGCCTGTGCTCACTACCCAGCTGTGCCAATTGGATCCCTCAGTTCTGTTCTCTAACTTGACACCAATCTGAGCCCAGTACTAGATACCCCTCCTCTTCTGACTGGCATGGTCTATGGACAGGTGTCCACTTGCCCTCCAGGGCAGTGCTACATATAGGCAGTGCTTTTACATATAGGACCTTTGTGGGCCTCAAGCACAAAGACCTTTTCCTGCTCTGAGCATTGAAGTCCCTCCTCAGCCTGGCCTGATTGTAGAAATGGGCAGCAGGAAGTGAGTGGTTAAGACCACTCTTGGTAGAAGATGGGGCCCAGGGGTGGTGGGTAGTCCACTGCCTGTGCATACACAGGGGACTCAGGACAGTCCAGGGACAGTGGGACAGCACTAATCAGGGTAGGCTGTGGGGGCACGCAGTGGAAGTGGCAGGCTGGGGGCCAAGTGAGCATGAGGGGTTCTTACCACATTTGGAAAGCCGCCCCGTCATCACTTCCATACAGTTAGTGGTGTCTGGAGCACAGAATGGAAAGAGGGAGGGAGACAGTAAACAGGCTGCCCACCTGCTACCTGGGGCTGGTTGGCAACCTGTGGCCAGCCAGGGTGGGAGGGGGCAGGACCCTGAGAAGGCTGGAGCCAGGGGTGAACAGAGTCCAGAGGGATTGGGGCTCATAGAAGAGCAGGGCTATGAGTAGAGAGGGCCTAAGAATATTGGCTGGCAGAAAGGGGAGCCGAGTCTGCAGAGACAGGGTGAGAAAACAGGCAGGCCCAGGGAAGTGTTGGGTTTGGAAGGAGCAGAGCTGAGAGCTAGGATCTAGGTCAGAGTAGGCCTATGACTACAACTGGGTGGGAGCCAGGCAGATGGTGGATGGTTACCCTCCAATAGCCAAAGCCAGAAGACTGGAAGTGGTCTTTCCCCCTTGTGGGCCTGTCTCCCCTGGGCTGGGTAAGCCTCTTGCTCTGGCACTGTTTAACAGGCCACCTGTACAGTGCCTGTACCTCACCACCACTGGCTCCCATTTACCCATCTCTCCCACTATGCTAGGCCTGCTGACATCAGAAGACCTGGATGGGGCATGTCCATTGGGCCTACTCATTCGTTCCCAGCCTCCTCTCCCTGAGTGGGGTCCCTGTCTGAATGGTCCCCAGGTATCCCGGAGGTCTATTTCTGCCCACTTCAGCATGCTAGACTCTGGAGCCAAGCTCACGGGACAAGGGCCCAGGACACAGGGACACAATGGGAAGGTATCAGGGGCACAAGCTGAGATCCAAGAGTGGGTGGTGCCCAACAGTCTCTAAGGTAGGTTCTGGCACTGATAGGGCTGACTGAGTAGAACTGGTGGGTGGGTCCTGTGTACAGGCCACACCCACCATATTCCCTGCAACACCTGGGACATGACACTGGGTAGGGCTATGACAGAACATCTCAGAGGATACTCAGGAGTACAGGAGGGTTGCAGTGTCTGAGTGGTCACCATGATCAGAACCTCAGCGCATGCTAGACCCTGGATTTACTTGCCTTAAACAGCCCTGGGCTGCCTCTGCCTCAGACACTGCCTGTCATTTCTTGCCCTCAGTTTCCCACTACTATTGCTATTCCCCAGCCCGTTTTCCTCCTTCCAGGATGGAGGCCTAAAGCCCCAGGAAGACAAGACTGAAGTACAAGTGCCTACAGGAGCATCTGGCCCTGCCTGCTCGAGAAGAGTGGACAGCTGAATGAGACCAGGGCTGCTGGGGCTCCAGCCCCGCCTGCCAGATGATAAGGCCCATGTTGGGAGCACATCTACAGGCGATGGAATGAGGATGGAATGAGATGAGGAACAGGTGGAAAGGACCTACACACACACACGCACGCACGCACGCACGCATGCACGCACTCGAAGTGACTCTAACAGGCCCCAGATGTGGAGACAGTAAGCTGGGAATAGGGCTCAGAGAAGCTGGCCCCGAGCCACATCCCATCTCTTCTAGACTTCTCAAGAGTGTCTAAGTAGCCCCATGCCATACACCATCCATCAGTCTGTCCCTTTGCTAAAAGATAGCCCGGACTCTATCCTAGCTATTATTCTGACACACAGGTCCCATGTGTATGCCTATGCATAGGGCCAGACACACAGGCACTACCTCCTCCCATAGACACCAGCAGCCCAGGTGCCTTTCTTAGCACCATGCTAGGACCAGAGCCTCAGACCCCATCCTGCTTAAGGCAGAGCTCTGGTGGTCAGTGGCATGGAGGTGGCAAGTCCCAGCCTTTGTAGGGCATTTCAGGGGGAGCCCCAAGGATTAAGGCCTTGGGCCCTACTCCCAGAGCCTGCTCAGGCTGCCCTCATGTCTAGCTGCCTGGGTGCTGAGCCTGCAGGCCTGTCCGGAGCCAGGCCAGGTGAGTGGCCACAGGGCACCCCTCTTAGGGCAAGCCTGGCTCTTGCAGGAGGCCCTGCCCGCAGCCCCTCCCCTCCCCGGCAGCAGGCCGGACACCTTACCTGCCAGCGTCAGAGGCTACTCTCGTAGCTGGTGGCCACCTTCTGGCCCTTAAGCCCAGCACCCCAGCTTAGTCCTGGCGCTGGCGGGGGTGGTTCTACGGTGGACAAGAGGCGCCTTTCAGTGTGATGCAGCCCACCATGCCCTGGGAGGGGCCCTGCTCCCTGAGGGGTGCAGCACTGCTCAGGGCAGGGAGGTGGGCATCCGTCAGAGTAGGAGGCCATATCAGTCCTCATACCTCCCATCCAAGCAGCACTAGCCATAGATGCTATGCCAAGCCCCCACCTCACCTGACAGGTGCTGGGCTGATGGCTGGTCATGAGTGCTCAGCAGCTGGGCCTGGATGGTCTCCACCACCCTCTTGAAGCGGCGACTGGGGCCTGGGGGAAGACTGGCAGTCAGGGCACTGGCAGGACCAGTGAGGGTCAAACATAGCCACCAAGTGAGCTGGCTTACCTGAGAGCAGTGTGAATGTGACTGAGTAGATGCCATTCTCCTTCTGGGCCTCTCCACCCTCAGTGTAGGTGATATCCACCTGGAACTTTACTGGCTTCTGGAACACCGCTGGGCCCCCTGTTGCCTTATATTCGGCCCGGAAGCTTGTCTGGGAGATAACGCTGTGGCTGAGGCTGGGTATCTGCAGTGTGCACAGGTTGGACGTGAGCGCAGCCTACCAGCAGGCCTCACTCCTGGACCTCTGGGGAGGTGACCTCAGAAGAGCCAGCACTATGTGGGCACCAGACACAAACCCAGCCCTCCAAGTCATCTCCAGTTTTAAGAACCAAGTATAACAACAGAAGACTAACAGAAACTTCAGAGCCCCCTTGCTCAGCCAGCCAGGGTGTACACTAGCCTCTCTCCTGGGTTTCCCACAGAAAACCCTAAACTGGAAGGGGTTAGATGGCCTTAGAACCCTGAGTCAGGGACAGGAATAGCGGAGCATCACGGTAGTGATCAGGAAAGCTATGGGCCTTCTGTGGCTGTGGGCTGTGTGTGAGTCCACAGCCCTGAGGACTGGTCACTTGCACTTGACATGCACTTGTCATGCACTTGACAGCAGCAAGAGCAGAACTAGAAAGCAGAGAGGGTCACCCCAGTATACAGGACTAGCCACCATGGGGAAGTGCTGGGGGCCCCAGGCTGGCCTGGTGACCCAGGGGCCTTGTGAAGGGGTGTAATGGGTGGAAGTGAGGAAGAGACAGACTCAGGTCAAAGGGTAGGAGTGCTAAGGAGACACAGCAGGCCAAGAGTCTGGCCAACCTCAAGGTGAGCACTCTATTGGGAATGGCCTTCCCTGGTTTGAGTCCTCCAGCAGACATTCTCAGCTGTCCCCAGGGGACCAAGGAAATCCTTCAACTGTAGCCACAGATATAGTAGTTTGAAGATTCTAGGGCAGAAAGGCAAGGGCACCTTGGAGCAGGACCTATCTTGGAATAAGGCAGGCACCTTCTGATGGATAACCATTGGAAAGATGACTTCCCTGGGCCAAAGTCAGCATATTGAGGTCCTGGGGTGGGAGGTACAAGCTGAGGAAAGTCCTAGAGAGGCCCAGCCCAGCATAAGGCAGCCCTACACAGGAGGGACAGAGTCAATTCTGAGGGTACTCTGGGAGTTCATATCCTGGCTGGAAAGTCTCATCTCCAGTCTTTAGGTGCCTTTCTGCTCCTTAGAACATAGAGGTGCCCCATGTTTTCTGAGAACCCCAGTCTCTTCAGGAAGGTTGGGGGCGACAGGAGGTCACAGACTTCAAATCAGGAAATAATATGGGAAACAGACTCTGGGCCTCTAGATGTTAACTGGGTGTTATCAGAACCCACACAGATCCCACAGGCTCACAGCCTCTTTTTAATTTATGTGGCTACCTGTGCTTCACCCTCAGTCTCAGGGAGGTTTCACCTGAAGACCAGCACACCCCAGCCACAGGCAGCTCCCCACTCCCAGAGGTGCTGTGCAGCTCCCAGCAAGTTGAAGGCCTAGGTAGACAGTGGTGGTCCAGGCAGAAGAACATAAGGACAGGTGGGTGTCCAGAGTTAGTGGGAGTGAGAGGTCCTGTGGTCTGCCTGGAGGCTGGGCCCATGAGTGAGGGTTTCCACCTGGCTCTGCTGTAACCTCACCGAAAGGAAGGCATGAACGATGTCAGCCTTGATGGAGCTCAGGGGCTTGTCCTTGATCACCACAAAGATCTGCTCCTCCTTCTCGAGGTTGATGAAGTTCCCAAACCACGATTTCTTGGCCAGCCTAGGCAGAGCAGAGGCTGCGATGATGGGACTGTGATGCCTGGTCCATTCCTGCAACCTCCGTAGGGGCTGGGGCAGTAGAGCCTCCACTGCAGAGCAGTGCTGGTGCTCCCAACGACCCAGACCAGCCCTGTGGCCCTAATGCTAACTTGACCACACCACTCCCCCAACTCCACAATCCAACACTAAGGGCAACCCCCACCTCTAAACTTACCCCACAAACAAGACAAAACCTAACCAAATACCTTTTTACCATAACAACCAAAATCCTTAACCATCACCAAACTTCCCTAACCATAACCCCTAACCTTCCCCCAATATCCATAAACCTAGACCTGTATCCTCAGCCTGAACCCTATGTCACTAACCCAGACTCCATGTTTTTAACATGGACCTCTTGTCCCAACCTTCACCCTACAACCCTAACCCCAATCCTATGTCCTTAACTATAAATTTCACCCCAACACACACCCAACCACAAGTCCTTGACTCCTATAGAGATGTCTGAGTGGCACTTGTTGGACATTCCACTGGATAGAGCATGGAACAGGAGAGTGTCTAGGTCTCACCCTCGATTTGGGCCCTAAATTTTGGAGAAGCATGCTCTCCAGCTTCCTGGTAGAAATGTTCCCGGTGCATGCTACAGAGTCTGGTGGGGCTCTCTGGGGTCAGGTAAAGATTATGTGGCTCCACACCCCAGCTTGTGGAATAAGATCCCTGGCAGACCCTCAGAGTCAGTTACAGAAGGCCCTGCCCTGAGCTCTCACAGCCACAGCCTCATCCAGGTCTGGCATACACTGCCCACAGGACTTGTTTTCTTCCCATGATAGCTTGACATAGTGCTTGGCCACCACTCCACTACTGCCTAGCTGACCTCAGCTGTCCGGCCAGCATACACCAGTACCACCCCTGCCCACTGCGCCACTCCTCGCTGTATACACCATCTCCTAAGTTGTGAATACTTGACTCTTATGTAGAATCCTTTGGCTTCAGGGGCTGGAAATGGCAATCCAAGGGGATGGAAGGCAGATATCAAACTTCCCAGCCTCACATGCAGGGCCCTACCAACTAATCATAGGCACAGCTGAAGCTCTTACCAACTTGCTGACAGGCTTCCCACCAACATCTGCAGAGACCCCAACCCAAGCCACCACCATGGGCAACTGGAAGAGATTCTTTCCTAGCCCTAGAGACCACCACAGCCCATTGACACTTGGCTTGCAGCCTTGAGAACAGAAAGCAGGATGTCCAGTCAAGTCATTGCTAGATGCCTGTTCCATAGATCCTGGGGTGGGGGTTTGGAGGGTTGGGGGGGGGGCGAGCTGCAGGCTCACTCATGGCAACTCCCAGGCAACATGGCCAGGCAGACTTCGACTGCCTGGTATAGCTGCAGTGGGGGCACAGTCAGCACCCCCAGAGATATCCCTGTATCAGTGACTCAGAGGCTGGAAACTGGGGAAGTGGCCACAGAAGCACACTGGTGTTCAGGGACAGGGTTAGCATGTGGCTAGCATGAACAAGAATATCTGTGCTGGGAAGCACAGGCCTCTGTTCACCTAGGCTGAGTGTAGATTTTCCTGGCTGTGTGACTGCCACCTTGTTCATTTCTGGGGTGGGTCTTTTGCCTCTGTAGCAGACATAGACACCCCCCCCCCCAGCCCCTCTGTGCTTCAGCTGTCAGCTCTGTCCAGTCCTGTGTGTAAATGTCCCTTGGGCAGGCCCTACCTATGTCTAGAGACCAGCAATGTGGTTCTGGAAAAACACAGGTAGAGCTTCTGGATGAAAATCATAGGTGCAAGCAATTTGTCTGGTATGGCATGTGAGACATGGCCATGTCTGAAAAAAGCCAGAGGATCAGAGGGGATTGCATGGCACAGGGTGACAAAGCCCATAACAGAGCTCTGGTGTCCATATTGCTGGGCCCTAATGCTAGCCTGGGCACACAGAATTCTGGGTGTGGGCTGCATGAGAGAAGGGCCTACCTAGGTCAGAGGGCAAAAATCATTCAGCTTAGTGGGCCCCAGCTAACAGCTGAAGGCTCTGGAGGGAAAGGCTCTGGAAGAGTGATTTCTATAGACTGCTGCAGCTCCCACGGCTTCTAGCCAGCTGGCCCGAGATCACGGATGACCAAGGGAGCCAGTTCCTGAGCTACCTCTCCTCTCCTGGTTATAGTTCTGTGGAGGCCATGACCAATGAGGAACTGGCTTGTGAGAGAAAAGGAGGGCGCTAAGACCTTAGCTCTCCTGGGCCACTGTGCAGGGCTGGGGGAGGGTGAGAACAAAGCTTCCAGAGGATCTTGATCAAGGAGGAGGTGGTGTGGAAGGCCAAGGCCTTTCTCACTGGCCTTAAGCTAGTCACAGATTTTCTACTTTTCTAGGGAAAAAACAGTATTTATAAGTATACCTCCAAAACCTTTGGTCAGAGCAACATAAAGGCCTAACCTAGGCAAAAATGGCCCTGTGCTCCCAGAACCTCAGGGCAGGCGCCTCTGACCTCCACCTGGACAAAAAGCCTGCACAGCAATTACCTCTGCAGACACTGCTCCCAGTGGGTTAGCACAGAGCAAGCAACCTCCAATAGGTCCTTACTGAGTACTGGCAACACAACTGAGGCCTTTCTTCTTATCTGGCCACTGTGTGAGGTTGTAGAGCTACAATGATATACGCCATGCTTCCCCCCACCTCGGTCACACGACATTTTCACACTTTCACACCAGTAGCTACCAAGGAGGTGATTACTGAGAGGCCACTGTGAAAGACACGAAGAAGCCACACTATACGGGCATTCAGCATTTGTAGGGTGGCAACACTGGGCCCACCTATATTCCCTTTCCTCCAGCTGAAGGGTAGAGGTACTCTGTCTGTCCCAGGCCTCTGCCAATTCTCCCTCTCCGCAAGCATCACAAGCCAACCAGGCTACTGGTGCTCTACCTGGGCCCTACATCTTGTAGCTGTCTTTTCTCCTCAGCACAATCCCGTTTCTCCTGTGTCCAAACCATCCCTGTGATCCCTTAGACTCCTGGGAAGGCCAGGGCACAGTCACTTGCTTCTAGCCAACTTCAGATTCCTCAGAGGACATGTCTACCACTGGCATTCCTCATGTGGACAGGACCTAAAGTTCATAAAAACTCATGGGCTAGGTCAGACCCAAGGGGTTCAGGCCAGGGACCAAAAGCCCTCAGGTGGTTACCCCTGCCCAGCAGGAAAGATCCTAGGTCTCTCTCTCACCAGCCTCACGCAAAGCCACTTACTCTGGAGAGGACTCTGGGGTCAGGTTGGACATCTCCTCTGGCGTGGGAACTGTGTACAGGAAAGGACAAGGGCAAGGCTGGGTGAGCGCTGCAGGTTGTGTCCATTTGGCCCCCTGGCCCAGTGCGCTGTCCATGCTCTGGTGCGTAAATCCCATTGTGCCTCTCCAACCTCCCCCGCCCCCACCCCGCCCCCTGAGCAGAGAACTGGCCCCACCACAGGCCAGGACCTATAGACTTCCTGACCACCCAAAAGGCCTCACTGAACATAACTGCTGCTCAGAAAATGACAGAATGGGGCCTGGGACAAGAGAGGGTACAGGGCAGACTCGGAGACTTGTGGAGAGGCCCACAGACCTGCCAGCTGTAAGCATGTTCCATCTCAGCAGTGCAGGACCCCCCTATGCAGATCCCACCACCTAACCAGCCCCACATCCATGCTAACCTTGCAGTTTCCGGCGGTGGAAGCGAGGTGAGCCCAGGAAGCTGTTCTTGATGGAGTTGAGCCGTGTCCGCCAGGGCACCCCTCCAACACTAGGACTGGATGGTGGTGTGGGGTTGGGTGTGCCAGCTGGGCTCTCCTTTGGCGTGTGGACAGGCGTCCCTTTGGGGGTAGGAAGGGGACTACCCCTTGGTGAGGGGTGAGGGGTCACCTGTATGGTGGGGACAGATTTGGCGTTTGATTCAGTCCCAGTTGGCAGGAGCCGAGCAGGGGCCGGCAGGGTCGGGGGCCCAGGGGACAGGGCCAGTGGAGGGCCAAGGCTGGCTCCAGGAGGCCGGGTCTGGGTGCAGGCCGGGAGCGGATTGGACTTGGTGCCCTGCAGCGGCTTGTCAGTCAGCTTGGCCTTGCACGGCAAGGTCTGAGTCTTGGGGTTGGGCCGCAGGGCGGCCTGTGGAGAGAGGATGTGTCCCGGCCGAGAGGCACTCCGACAAGCTTCAGGCTCCGAGGAAGTGGCCGGGGGGCAGGCCACATGGGGAAGCTCAGGGGGCAGAGGGGGCAGGACGAACTTCCTAACAGGCTATGGTGGCGCAGAGTAGGGGCAGGAGGGGTGACCGCGAAGTGGAGCCCATGCCCACCCCACCCACATGCACACACAGCAGCCAGGATCAGCAAAATCATTCAAGCAGGACCCCAAGCAGGACCGGAGGGAGGGGGCAGGCAAGGGGAGGGTTTGCCACAAAAGAAAACAAGTGACACACAAAAACGGACAACACAAAACAAAAGAACATGCAGTTAGCCAGCGCCCAGCATCAGAAAAGCAGCCAGGAGGGTGCCCACAAAGGAGGCCTGTGTGCAAGGCAGGGAGGGGGGCTACTTCCCAGTCTGTGGAGGCCCTGTTCCCCACCCCCGGGTACTTTGGCTGGGGCTCCTTTTTTTTTTTTTTATTTCCTGAGGCTAGCCCTGTAACCTAAGGCTTAGGTGGGGTAGTCACTCACCCGAGGACTGCTGAGTGGACTTGTGGAAAGGCCTGAGGACGCACCACTGATGGATCGAGACCTGGGGGTGCAAAGCAGAGTATTGATTCAGCAGGAGAGGGCTCCAAGCTCCTGTCCCCTAGGTAGCCTTTTCAGGAGGCCTGGGGTACTGGCCCAGAGCTCCAAGGCTCCTACCATGCCCAGAAAGGTTTCTGGAGGCACAGCTGTGTCAGGGATTATCCTGCTGACCTTGGCAGTCACCATCGGTATCCAGCCAAGGTTCCTGGGGCTCCTCTCCACTCAGACGAGCCACCCACCAGCGACCCCAGGCCACCCACCAGCGACCCCAGACCAGGCACATGAAAAGGTACTAAGGGGCTCTCAACAGCAGTCCATAGACACTGTGTGGACAGAGGTGCAAGGACACGCAATAGAGGATTCCCGTGAACTAGATATAGCCTCATGCATCCCATGACCCTGGTACCCAAGTCCAGCCTCTCCAAGGCTGTACTGTACAACGTCCAGTATGTGGTTCACTACCTGGGCACTTGCCCAGTCCTTTCACATCCACCGCTACCCACAAGAGAAGCCCAGGACCATTCCACAGCCTTCATCTTAACCCACTATTACCCCACCAGGCTGAAGACCTAGCCTGCAAATAGCTAGGGGCAGGTGCTAGCCCTGTGTGTTCACTGCAACATGGTAGCACAGCTGCTCTGCAGGTCAGAGACCAGGCCTTCCATCCAGCTCACCATGAAAGGACACAAAAGCACTGGTTCACCCTTGGCAGTGGGACCTGCCATCTTGGGTGGGAAAAGTGGGGGTGGGGTACAGCCACAGGAGGAAAGAGGACAGAAGAGCACTAGACCAGCTTGCACTGCCCCGGCCTGCCCACCAGGAGCCAGACTATACACAATGGGTCTCTGATTCCTGCCTGGGCAACTCTCACCTCGAGCACCTGTGAGCAGAGCCCTGTGTCCATGACCTCCGAGTCTCTCCACCCACTGCTAAAGGAACCCAAGAAACATTGGTGACCCATGGTCAGGGCAGCATGCCTGGGTCAAAGTGGTACCAGGGCTCCCTACTGGGACAAAGGTCCAGGTGTACAGCTAGGAGCCAGGCCCTGAGAAGATGGAGATGGTCATACCAGGAGATGGGAGAGGGGATGCAGGCATGAGCAGTGAGGCCTAGGCCTTTGATCCCACCATGCCAGATAGGAGCACATTGCTGGGCACAAGGGAAGAAGAAGGGAAGCTGAGATGGAAGCATGGGAGCCATATCGACCTCTCCTCAGTCCAGCAATGCTGCAGTGGAGCTGCAGCTCGTCCAAAGTAGGAAAGATGACTCCAGCCCTGAGGACAGCCAGGTGGGCAAGAGGCAAGCAGGAAGGGGCACAGGCAGGTACAGGGGGCAGTGTGCTGCTCAACAGGATGTGGCCCAATCAATCAGCAGCATGAGTGGGCAGCAGATGTTACTGGCCTGTTGTCACTTGCCAGGGGCTTGGACACTCAGTCACTTAAACTGGCCAGCCCTTGGGGGAAGAGCACCCAAGGCCGTCTGGACAAAAGAGTGACGGGGTAGCAGGCCTGTAACCATAAGGGGGGTCTGTTCAGGGTGCAGGGTTGTGCCCCTGTCCTGGCCCTATGCAAACCTGGAGTATGTGGCCCTCTGCTTTGGGCTGGCCATGGGCCTTGCCCCAGCAACCCCACCCCTCCTTGCCTCCTCATAGCTGGCCAGGCTCTTCCTGGTGGATGATTCCATTCCCAGAAAGGAGAGGTGGAAGTGTCTGTTAGTAAAGCCCTGCCTCCAGGCCCACCTCTGTCTGCCTGGTTCAGGCAGGAGTCCTGCATCTGGGGCTGGGAGGACAGGATGGATGGGCAGGGTGTATACCTGTCTTCTTTGCTGAATTGGGGATGGGCTTCAGCGATATCCAGGCTTTTACTGAACACTGCTTTACTATAGCAGGAACAAAGCGAGAAAACAGAGTTACTGCCCTGGCCACATGCATGCAGGTCAGCTGCTGGGCCATGTGCTGCCTGGCCACACCGAGCAAGCCCTCCAAGCATGGCCCGCCAACCCCAGGCCACTGTACGGAGATAAAGAGAGAGGAAGGGGACAGGAGCCACAGCACAGCCTGCCCTGGGTGACCTTCTGGGTAAGGAGCCAGCCAAGCTTAGGGATATCTAGACTCACCACCAGCCACAGGATCCCTTATCCCAACCAGTGGTCCCATCAGAGCCCGGTGTCAAGTGGTAAAACCAGAGCAGAAGCAGGCTAGATGTGCCAGGACAAAGGATCTTCCATATTCCCTTGGAGACAGCCACCACCCCACTGATGAGCCCACCCTGTAGCACCTAGGCCTGGAAGGTGTATTAGAAGCCAGGGAAGCTCACTCAGGCTTTAGATGCTGGAAGGGCTGAGCTCTGGCCCTCAGCTACCCTTTGGGGTTCAAGGGAGGCCAGGGAGAGGCAACCATCTCTCGAGCAGATGGTGTGCACTAGAGCTACTGGGAGAGTCCTGATGAAGTGAAGCATATCCACAAGAGGCAGGATCCCAGAGAAGGGCTAGGTAAGAACACGGCCAAGAGGGACCCTTGCTGTCCCGCCTTGTTGCCAGAAGCCGAGGGGGCTGTGGGCCATGGCTGGCTGGAAAGTTGGAAGAAGTTTCTCAAGGAGGGAAACTTTGAGGCCAGAGCATGAGTCAGCCCAGATCCATGGGGGAGGGCCTAGTGGGGCAGAAATACCAGTACCCTAGAGTCAAGGCAGAGGAAATCCTATCTTGATGACTACCTAGCCACCTCATGGCTCCCAGTTCCTGACAAATTCAGGGGCAGACCTGGCCTGCTTCAGCACTCAAGCTCCCAGCAGGAAGAATGAACTGTAGGTGGGTGCTGTGTGCAGAGTACAATGCTGACCTCTGCTGGCAGGGCCTGTGGGATCTCCCAGCTCCAGGTCTGTTCAAGGATGACCCAAAGCCCTGCTTGTTAGGGAGCTCCACTCAGCCAGGGCAGGCTTGGCAGGCTCTAAGTGCCCTTCTACTCATCGCTCTCCTGAATTGTACATCCTGCCCACAACACTGCTACTGGCCACCAGGGAAGGACGAGCCTGCCAGGCAGGGGACTCTGAACAAAGCTGTACCACATCACAGCCCAGCTCACTATAGATCAGAGACAGCCAAGCACCAGAGAGGGACGAGCCTGCTGAGCAAGGAGCTCTGAACATAGCTGTACCACATCACAGCCCGGCTCAAACAAGAACAGACCAGCCAGGCACATCTAGCCTAGTCTAGTCCAGTCCATCCCTGCTCAGCTCAGCCCAATTCAATTTTGTCCAGTCCAGTCTAATTCAGTCATGGCCAACTCAACCTAGCCCAGGACTGCCCAGCTTAGTCCAGACCAGACCAGCTCAGTCCAGGCCAACTCAGTACAGACCAGCTCGTTCTAGTCTAGCACAGCTCAGCCCAGATCAGCTCAGCCAGTCCAGTTTAGTCTAGGACAGCCCAGTTCAGACCAGACCAGACCAGTTCAATCTATCCCAGCCTAGCTAAGTCCAGGCCAGCTCAGCTCAGTCTAGACCACCCCAGCTCACCCCAGTCCATTTCACAACAGTCCAGCCCAACTCAGCCTGGTCCAGTTGAGTCCAGTCCAGCCCAACCCAGGTCAGTTGAGTACAGTCCAGCTCAGCCTAACCCATTCCAATCCAATCCAGTCCAGCCCAGTCCAGTCCAGCCCAGCTTAGTCAGCTCAGTCCAGTGCAGCCCAGCTCAGCCCATGCAGCCAGCCAGCCAGCATGCTTAGCACAGTGAACTCCAACCCACTCTAGTGGCCTCAGTTCAGATCCCAGGGATAGTGGACAGAGACAAGCAAGGCCAGAGAAAGGGTAGTAGGCTAAGAACCTGATGCTGCCCTGGCCAGGGCAAAGGAGGGAGGCTTGGGCCCCCAGGGGCAGGCACATACCTCTGGCCATGCTGAGCCATCTCAATGGCTCTCCGTGCAGGCACTGGGGAGCCACCATCTGTCACACTGAGCACTTCCATGGACTTGCGCTCAGGTCGCCGCTTGCCATGCCGGTTCAGCATTGGGGAGTCCACACGCTTCCGGGGAGGGTCTGTGTGCAGACTGGGGTCAGGCTGAGCCAAAAGCCAGGAACAGGGGGCACAGGGTAGGCTGGAAGCTTTGTACCTATCTCATTCCTGGGAGGTAGGTCCTCATCCTCATGGCTGGGATACCGTTCTTTCCGGTCCAGGAGGAGGAAATAGATCATCTTTTCCTGATTCTCCCTGCAGAAGGTGAGAGGTGCCAAGAGGGTGGGCATATGGTGATATGGGGTGCCTGATAATGACGCTGCAGGGACTCTGGCTGTGGCCAGCTGCCTTGGAGGGTCCACAGGGGGGCAACAAGGATGTTCCCTAGAGCAGCTAGAGCTTGGGGCATGGAGCCCAGTAACTAAGCCAGCCCTACCCCCACTCCAACATACTCCTCAGAGAGCAGGTCCTGCAGCAGCTTGTTGCGGTCCCGGAAGCAGCCCAGCGAATGCATGCTATCCAGCACATCAGGGTCGATGTCTTCCAGGCTGGGCAGTGAGCGGATCTGAACCTTGCGTGGGATGGGCTGTTCCGGCTCTGGCTCGTTCTTGCCACCTCTGTGGACGACAGGGCACCCAGCAGAAGTCACTCATTTCTGGCCCATTCTGAAACCATTCCACCCACCCTGAGGTGGCCAGGAGGGTAGGAGGTCCACCCTCACGTGAGCCCAAGTCCTGCTGCTGTCCCTGCACCCAGCCCTGCAGACCTCCTGTATCCTGCAACAGCCGCTCAGGGAGGCCGAGAGTGAGGCTAGGGCAGCCCCGAGCTGGCTGGCACCCTCCCCCCTTCCTATCAGGCCCTGCAGGCCACAGCAACAGGCAAAGCAGGCGTTAGTGGGCAGAGAAGCTACTTACATATACCATATGTGTTTCTGAATGTGCTCTAGCTACAAGGAAAGAGAAACAGGGGTTAGTACCGGGGGAGCCCACGTTAGGAGGTAGGGGGCCAGAGCGGGAGAACAGGAGGCAGGGCAGGGGCCGCATCCCAGAGGCCCAGGCCAGCACCCCTACTCCACCCCAGATGCAGAGGAAGTAAAGCCAGGGAAGGAGAGGCTGGGGGGCAGGGTCCACGGAGAAGAGAGGCAAGGAAGCAAGCAGTGCCCTGGGACCCTGCCTGGTTGGGCCCTCCCAGATCAGAGGGCATGAGTGAGGAACCAGTCCAGGAGGCAAAGCCAGGAGGCTGGGAGGGGCTGGGTGCAGGTGTGGGCAGGAGGCTGAGGTAGCCCACTACACCTTTCTCTCCATCCTGGCTCAGAGACAGGGATAACTTGCTTTGCGAGAGAGAGCAGAAAACATCTCTTCTAGAAAAGGCCAGCCTACCAGGCATCTTGCTTCCTTTACATTGGCAGATGCTGTGTGGCTTAAAAACCAACTGCTGGGGCTTCCCTCACACCTTTGCCCACCCCATAGCTGATGGAGCTATGAGGCTGGCACTGCCAGGAGGCATTCCACAAGGATGTCCAAGGGGCAGAATGGCAGTAAAGGGCAGCAAACTCTCCAGGGCTCACCTGAACCAACCACTCACAGGCTCAGACCCGCCATCTACCACACATGTGCTCCTAAGATTTGGGTACAGGCCCCCCACACCTGGGCACGCACACGGCTATGTACAGATAACGCACATAGGCACTCACCTTGCATGCAGCTGGGCACAGTCACATACACACACCTATGCACATCGACACCCACATACTGCTGTACAGGTGACACACACCTGAGGACTCACCCTGCACACAGCTGGGCACATGCTTTCCAAGCTGGGTACACACTCTCCCCCACCACTTAGATACACACAAATATATGCATAAGTAACACACACGGGCACTCACTCTACATGCAGCTGTGCACAGCCTCATGCACAGCTGGGCACACTCTGCCCACACATACCTGGGCACACATGCTAGCAAACACGGATCGACACTTGAGCCTGTCCATCTGGCATGGCACAGACTCACATCACTGTGCATGTGGTATGCCTGCAGCACACACACACAGGCCCTGGTGGGAAGTCTCACCCTCAGAGATATTTTCTCCCTAAAGTGCCCACGAGCAAGTGCTAGAGATGGAAGCTTGGCCCCACCGGTACAGGGCGGTCTGAGGAAGGGACAGGTCCAAGAGATGGTGTGAAGAAGGGACAAGAGGAGGGAGAGGGGCCTGGCTCCCCAAGGGTACCCGAGTTCTGGCTAGGGCAGAGGGGTAGGCAGGACGCACCGTGAGGCGCCGAGCTGCATCCACCTCAATCATGCCACGCAGAAGACTCTGGCAGTCTGGTGGGATAAAGTGTGGCATGTGAAACACACCACGCTTGACCTTCTCCAGCAACTGCCGCAGGTTGTCATCATCGAAAGGCAGAGCCCCCTGTGGGTAAGCAGGACAGCACTCATCATGGGTCAGTAGCACGGGAGGAGGGAAGGGAGAGGGGGTGTGGGGAGCAGCAGGGAGCGGAACAAGTAGGTGAGGTGGGTGGGGCTCACCACCAGCAAGGCGAACAGGATCACACCACAGCTCCACACATCTGCCTTGCGGCCATCATACTTCTCACCCTGTGGGAGGAGGGCAATGCCAGGTGTTGGCAGTATGCAGGGTGGGGGGTATCTAGTCGGGGATTGGGTCTGAGGGAAGGCAGCTGAGCTGTGACTAGCCCAGCAGTAACAGGATAAGGGGACCTTCCACCACAGGGACCCCGGTGGCTGCTTACCCGAATCACTTCCGGACAGGCATAGTGTGGGGATCTAAGGGCAAAACAGCAGGTCAGGGGGCAGGAGGCCAGGGTGCACAGCCCAGATCTTTACACCCTCCCTGAGGCTTCCTCCATGTGAGCCCTGCCCTAGGAAGCCTGCATGTGAGGTCTACAGGCCACTGCTGGTCTGGCCCCAGGAAGATGAATGGCTTTGAGACCAAGTCCCCCCAACCTAAATAACCCTGTATGCTCTGGTAGGAGATGGAGGTCTGGAGTCTGGGGACTGCTATGCTCAGACCTACCTGCTCATCTATCCAGACCCAGGAGAGAAGGCCCAATGAGATGTTCCCCCAGATCCCACCACTGAAAGATGATGCTGGTGCCAGACAAAGGGTCCCCACATGCCTACTATAAGGACAGGGGTCATGCCTCCTGCCCTCAGTCCAGCTCCAGTGCTGGGAGAGAAAGTCCTAGGGTTTCCCACCAAAATAGCCTGTAGCTCCGAAGCCACAGGCCAGTTTCAAAGCTTGTCCAGACTGGGCAGCAATGGCTATGGTGTCTGCCCCCCAGGGCTATGTCCTGGGCCTGTGGGGTACCACTCACTCACCCGCAGCTGGTCTCCAGCAGGCTGTCTCCCACCTGCAGGGATGCCATGCCAAAGTCTGCAATACGGATGTTGTTCCTCTCATCCAGCAACAGGTTCTCTGGCTTCAAGTCTCTGTGGCTGGGGAGTAAGACCCAGGTGAGCTGAAATGAGGCCCTGTACCCACTCCCCACTGAAGCTCCCTGATAGGGACTGCTCCCCTTTCTGAACTCCTGTTAGTCAGGCAGGCTGGTGGCGACCGAGGTAGGTAATATACTGGCAGCTAACACTAAGTGGTCTTCCTGGTCTGGGTGACAGGGACAGGGATGAGGTGGCCTCCTGCCCTCCGTAGGGATGAAGCACAGGTGGGTTCCTGGCAGCCTTTCAATGCCTCCTAGATGAAGCCTGTAGGAGCCCCCCTGCCCTCTTGAGATGCAGGCCTGACTCAGCCTGGCCTGGCTCGCACCATATGGAGTGGCTGTGGCAGAAGTCCAGTGCAGAGATGATCTGCCGGAAGAACTTGCGGGCCTCCTTGGGGGTCAGCCGTCCCTTCTTCACCAGGTAGTCAAACAGCTCTCCCCCAGACACGTGTTCTAGCACCAGGTATCTGTGGAATGGGGCAGGGGGACATCAGTGCCAGCATCATGGCCTGGTACATAGCCCCCGCCTGCCCTCCTGCTGCCTCGTCAGAGAGGCCTGGTGCAGGGCCCAGAGCAAGGCTCCAAGGAGGGTACCTGCTATGGCTCCTGGTGGCTCTCACACCAAGCAGCTGGGTCCCAGGGAAGATCACATAGACCCCCCGGAGCTGGGCAGAGGGTCCGTGTGGAAACCAAGAATGGAGTGAGGCTGACCCAGCGGGGCCTGCCATCTCCTCCCTGCCCAGTTTGTACCAGTCCCTCGGGTCTTTGCTATACTGCAGAACCAGAGGGGAAGTGTGGGCAACTGGAGAATTACATCTCAGACCCCCTAGGATCTCAGCTGTGTAACAGGACTCAAGAGGTGACCAAGGAGATACATGGGCTGCACAGGATGTAGTCTGATGGACTCAGAATGGAACAAACTCCTGGGGAAGGCAAGACCCCCGAGGGAGGGAACAAAGGACAGTTAGTGACAGAGATGGGCGCCATCTCACTTGGTGACAGGCATCAGTGGTACTGGACAGGAAGCCAGGCTGGGGTGGGACCTGCTGACAGTAGTCAGCTGACCTGGGGTCCCAAGCCCTGTAAGCAAGCCTTGTGGTGCTGGGCCCAGCATTGGAGGACACAGGGGTAGGTAGAGGCTCGGCACTGCCTCAGCAGGGCCCCTCCCCAGTTCCCTCCTGACCGTCATAGAGGTCCAGGACTATCAACTGCCCAGCCCCCAGGCTTGTGGAAGCTGATGCCCTGCTCACTCCCACCATACATCCTCAGCTCTCAAAAGGGCCAGAATAAGCGCTTCTTCCCTCAAGCTGCTTCCTGTCAGGTATTTGGTCACAGGAACTAAAAGAGCAGCCAGACTCACCCTCCATGCACTGCCCAGTGAGCCTCACTCATGGCCCTGCTTGCTGGCCTCCTTAGGGCCCTGGCAAGCTACAGCTCCACCCTCTTCCCAGGATGTCTCACTGAGCCTGGGCCTTGTGGGGCAGTGGGAGTTGGAAGACTGATGAATCCCCACAGAGGGGCTATTCAGTAGGGGACAGCATTAGGAGGGAACAAGCTCTACTGGCCCTAGAACCCAGATCTTCCTCCAGGGAAGCCCTCCCCATTGTTGGCCTCAAGTTAACAGCCTGGAGATCCCCAGGAGCACCAGCCACAGGTCTGGTAATGAAAACTGTGGCCACTGTGGCTAGCCCCTCCTCAGCTGGATGGCAACACGGACACAGCCAGCTCTCCAAATGCAAGAGCAGTCTGGGCCTCTGCAGCCACCCCCTCTGGCCTCCCCAGCTCTCCAGGCCCAGCAATACCTACAAATATTTTTTGTTTTCATAGACGTCATGCAGCTTCAGGACATGTGGATGCTCGATGAGCTTCAGGATGGCAATCTCTCGCTCCACCTGCAGAGAAACTCTGTCACTGCCCTGCAGCCGACCACAGCCCACTGAAACAGGCCCTCCAGTGGCCTACATGCATTGTCTCCTAGGGTTATGACGTTGCATTTGGGGCTGAGCTGGAGAGAAGGGATATCTGCAGCTTGGATCTTGCTATCTTGCAGGGAAGAGCAGATGCCAGGACAAATGCCTTGGCCAGGGGTTCTGCATAAGTTGGCAGTGGGGACCAGAGCAGAGCTGCAGGTGAGCGTGCTTGCTCAGTGTGTATATGTGTAGGGGGCTGCTTGTGTGTACGGAGGACTGCACGCACATGCAGGATGTGGAACTGTGTGACAGGCCCTGCGTAAGAACTCAGGTCCCTCTTCTATGGGCTCCAGGATGTCACCATTCTTGGAAGCGAAGGTGGAGTCTGTTCTAGTGCCTACCCCAGGTCTGTTTCTGAGCTTAATTCGAGAACTCTGGTGAGTATAGCTTTGCCCACAGCCACCTTGGCCCTACAGGCAATGGCAGTGAGAAGGTACCAGTAGGCACTAACCTCTCATAGGCCTCTCTGTCCCCAAAGCCTTTAACTCCCATGCAGTCCCATGTGTACAATGCCCACAGAACCAAAACCCTGCCCTTTATCTCAGGGCCCCTGTGCCATGGAATATATCCATCCAACGTGTCTCCAGTTCAAAACTGGACAGCCCTCCAATGCCAAAAGTCCTCCACTCCACCTAAGCTGGTGTCTTCTCTTACAACTGCCACCCACTCAGGTCTCTCAGCTTCTCCACACCAGGAGCTAGAGCCTATCCAGCCCTCTTCAGGATAGCCTGGTCATGGCAGGAGGGGTCTCAGAGGCAAGGGGCACGTCCTCATTCTAATCAGAGAACTAGGGCTCAGCCCGCTGCTCCAGCATGTCATTGTCCACTGTGGAACTGTTCTCCAGGCTAACATAGTCAAGGCAAATGGAACCCTTCCTGAGGATGGAATAGCCCAGGAGCTAACCTGCTGTTGCTCCCCCAGAATGGGGCAGGATCCCATGGGTTAACTGGGGTAAGGGGTAAGACAGAGGCCACCCATGCTAGTCCCAGATACCTAGGTCCATCCTTCCAGGCAGTGACCCTTCTGCCTCAGCCCACTGCCTCACCTTCATCAGCACCGACTCACTGAGCTTCTCACGGTTGACAATTTTGATGGCGACCTTCTGGCAGGTGACGCAGTGGATTCCCAGCTTCACCAGGCCTGTGGGAGAAAGGCCAGACTCTAGCCCCAGCTCTACATCACCCCAGGCTTAGATAGCAGGGACCACCTCCCAGTCTGGGAGCTCTGCATTCTGTCCTGCAGTCCCCAAGCCTGTCCAACCCTGGCCATTGACCACCTTACTCCCTGATCAGAATGGTTCCGGAAAAGCGGCTTGCTGCACCAAAACCAGATCCCTCCTGAAACCTGAGGTCTCCGTGTGCCACTGTCCCTCTCCCAGGTCACCAGAGCCCTTCCCCCAGGCCAAGTACATCCCATGTTGAAGAGGCAACATGCTCTGAGTCCAGAGTCGCTCTGTCCTCTAACACAATCTTACTTAAAACCCTTCACCTGCAGACTTCTGCAGGGATAGTGTTCTGTACCTGTGCCCCCAGAGCCCTGTCAGGCCCAGTCCCTAGACATGCCCCCCCCATGGAGGAGTCTACCTATCTTGAGGCTGGTACCTGGAGCTGGAGGAATCTCATGAGACATATGGATGCTAGGCAGGCTAGAGGAGGTAGCAGGGGTCTTCTCTGGAACCCATGATGGTCAGTGGGAAGCAAAGCTAGACCAAGATCAGCAGCCATGAGGCAGAGACTGCTCTTTTCAACTCAGGCTGTGTCCAGATACTGTCCCAACAGAATGAGCCACAGCAGGGGACATGAGAAGAGTGCAGGGCAAAATCAGCGGAAAGGTAGAGTGGGGCTAGAGGAAGCGTTTCTGATGTGGGCATTATCTCCCTTCTCCACGGAAGATTAATTTCCTAACCAAATCAAAGGGCTCTTGAAAACTGATAAGAAAACACATACACACAGACATGTGCATGTGCACATCTATGCACACACACGTGCGCATGGCAGTATTATACAAATGGGCCAAAAATGAACACGAAACAGATAAATGTGTAGAAAGACAGTTCATGTTTTGTGTAAGGTCACAACAGAGATGTAGTTTCAGAACCCAGTTGGAGCTGGGGTCCTGGGTGTCTAAGTGCAGTACTGTGGTTTTTTTGATGGAGAAAATCCCAGGCTGCCATGTGAGAGCCCAGGCTAGGAGTTGGCCATGGTGGGACACCTTAGCCAGGGAAGCCTGGCATAGGCTCTGGTACCTCCTGCTGGCTGTCTTTGATCCAGTGTGATTCCTGCTCAGATTGGGGAGAAAGAGAAAGCCAGGAGGGCAAGGTACTGATAACCTGCTATCCATAATTCAATCAATCACCACATGGGCTGTGGCACTGGCCAAGGCATTAGGCCATCTGCACTTGGTCAGAAGGTACTTAAGACTTGGTAAAACTATCCAGTCCCCAAAACAAGACTGTAGGTGCAAGAGAAATGGGGAAGGACAGTATGACAAGTGATAAAAGCCTCCTGCCCCAGGAGGAAGGGCTCCTGCAAACCTACAAGATCCACTTGCAAAGGACAAAGGCAAATCAGGAGATGAGAGTGACCCAGAAACAATGTGTCCCCTCAGGAGATCTCAGAGGACAAAAAGCCATGTTCTGCCCAAGGATGGAATAAGAGCAGGGCTGGTGGGTAGGAAGGAGCATGACAGGCATCCTTAAATGTGTTCCAGGCAGGTAGGCCCAGCCTTCCGGCAGACTGGATGGCTCAGCATGTGAGGAACAGGGAACACCAGAGTCTCAAAAAGAGGAGTTCCATGTCATCACAATCCAGCTGGCAAGCATACCCAGAAGCCATTTAACCAATAGTGTGGCTAAATCATGAGATGCTTACCAAATGACCTCACGGATGACATGCTGGGCCCTGGCAGATATGGCACATGCCTCATCTCCTCACTCTTATGTTCATACTCACCCTTATATGGTTGTGTGCACACCCATCCCCCCCACAATGCACTTATGCATATCCAGTCACATACTATGTACATGCCCATGTACTCACCCTCACAAACAGGTGGCATACACATTCAGCCTCCCATGTATGTGCACATATACCAGAACACTCACATCTCACCTATGTGCATGCTCACCATGTACTCACCCTCACATGAATGTGCACACATACCCCACACCCAATCCCACATACATGCATTCACACTCACACACACTCTCCAGCCAGGTAACAGGTACCATGAGAGGCATGTAGAAAAGTATTGTCCTGCCTCAGGAAGGACATGGTACTAAACTGGAGTGGGCATCAAATATTAAGAAGACAAGGCTGTCATCTCCATCCAGTGTGATTTCCAAAGTCTGTCAAGCATAGCTGTGTATCATGCCCCACCTTAGAGGTAGGGGGAACTGGGGTTGTGGCATCTACCTAGCTGGCTTTTCAAAAGCCAAGAGGACAGAAGGCTACCAGAACAAGGTGCCCCTGAGCCCCAAGTCTTGTCTAGGGACTTCCTGGGAATAGGAGATCACAATCCCTGCTCAGGGGAATGGGTGGTACAATGGTAGCTCTAGATACAGTCTGGCTAAGGTTCAGGGGAGCCACCCTGGACCCTCCCTTCACCTTCTTCCACTTGCTTCCAGTGTGCACAGAAAGCCCACTTCCCATCCACCACTGTACTTGAATATCCCTACACACCCTGCACAGCCCAGCATGGCAATGCTTCTCCTTGGTAAAGCTCTCCTGGTGCTTTAGGCCACTCCCTCCCTGTCTTCATGTGGGAAAGTGTGGGCCTGCCTCAGGAAAAAAGGGCAAATGGGGGTCTTCTGGGGTGAAATGTCTGGGTCAGGAGCAGTTCTGCCCCCTTCCTGTTTCAGTGAGTAGGGAGTATGCCTTCAGAAGCCCCAGCCGTCTGGCCTGCAGCCTCGGGGACAAGCGACTTCCTGGCGGGAAGCCCACGATCACCCGTCATTACCCAGCCCTCTAACTCGCTGGGGCTTATTTTCCAATTGTGATTTTATCTGTAATTATTGTCTTCACACAGATGCAGCCTCACATAGAAAGGGAAAGTATACCATGTCACAGATAATTACACGGGGCCTTGCCAGGGTGGGGCTGAGCTGGAAGCATGAGGATCCACCAGCTCCAACTGCACTGCTTCTGCAAGGGGCAGCAGCAGGTTCAAAGGTCCTGGGGCTTCCATGCCTCTACGGAGGGTCCCCAGGCTTCAAAAGTATGGGTATGAAGGCCCCAGGCCCTTCTAGAGCTACTTCTACCCACAGGCACCCGGGGCTTCTGAGCCCGGCTAGAGAAATCAGGGGAGGTAAGCAGGTATGCAACTGTAGCTGGTCAACTCAGGCATTAGGCAGGCCCTGACTGGGCCCCCAGCTGCCCAGGAAGCACATGGTGACTGGGTTCTGAGCAGTGCTGACCCTCACTAGAGGCAGAGGCTAATGATTGTGCCAGAGTGAGGGCAACAGATATGCCTGTCCTCCACCCAGCTAAACAGAACTGGGGCAAGATACTACCATGTGGGCTGGGCATTTTCTAGGGGATGTGGAGTAGCAGCTTGGTATGCTGTTGTGCCCTCTGGATTCCAGTGATCCCAAAGAATCACTTCCTCAGTTGGGGAGAGGAAGGAATAAGCCTAACTGTGGATCAAGCCAGGTGATCTTCAAGGATACCCCAGGGATAACTTTGGGCAGAGGAGATGGAAGAGGATGAGGCCCTCATTTGGGAGGCAGATCTGGCTCCCTATGAACCTGCAGGAGTCCTTGGCTAATGGCCAAGTACCTGGGGGCACTGGACACATTCTGGGATCCAGTGTCTCTCCCCTCCTGACCTGCCATTGCTGGACTCTCTTATAGATCGTGGTCCTCTTGAAAACCCCAACCTCAGCATTCTCTGAGCCCTGGGGGACCATGGTCAGAGAACACTTCTCACTGTCCAGTGGCAGCCACAGAATGGCCTGCTGCTCTGTGGTTCGGGTAGTGTACACTAGGTAGGTGACAATATCAGCACCGGGGAGGGGCCTTCTGTATCTCTCAACACCTCAGGCCATAGCCATGGGACTGGAGGGGTAGAGGTGGCATTCCAGAGACGTCCTTCCCCGAGACAGACAGAATGTCCATTTGAGTGGCATCAGCAACCATGGATGCAGCATGTGCCTGCATGTCTCACGACTGATGTTCACCTCAAAGTGACAAGCAAGCAGAGCTCAGGGCTGCATCATACACCCAACTGGATCCCAAGCACAACATTTCTGCAGAGGCATCAAGTCAACTGGGAAACCATGGTCCACTTATAACCTCCTTCTGCCAGTCCCTTCCCTCAGTCTTGCCACAGTGGGCCAGGGTACCTAGAAAATGCACATGGTTGCAACCTTCTGCTTGTTCCCCAGGTCCCAGTGCGACCCTCAAGACAGTGACCCCCTGTGGTGGTTTGAAAGAAAATTGCCCCTAAAGGGAGTGGCACTATTAGGAGGTGTAGCCTTGTTGGAGGAAGTGTGTCACTGTGGGGTTGGGCTTTGAGATCTCCTTTGCTCAAGTTACACACAGTGAAACAGACTACTTCCTGTTGCCTGCGCAAGATGCAGAACTCTCAGCTACCTCTCCAGCACCATGTCTGCCTGCTCACCACCATGTCCCACCATGATGATTATGGACTGAACCTCTGAACTGTAAGCAAGCCACCCCAATTTCTTGTTTTCCTGTATTAGAGTTGCTGTGGTCATGGTGCCTCTTCACAGCAGTAGAAACCCTAACTAAGACAGAAGTTGGTACAAGGACTGGGGTATTGCTGTGATAGGCCTGAACATGCTTTTGTTGGAAGGAATATGGACCTTAGGACTGTGGATTAGAAAAGCAGTTAAATGATTTAAGTGGTACTTAATGATCCATCCTAGTAAGAGCATGGAAGACAGTGGTGCTGAGTGTGATTTGAACTGTGGGGGCCTGGATCAAGATGTTTCAGAGAAGAAGACTGTTAGTTTGTGGCCTAGAGACTAGTCTTGTGGTATTTTGGTGAAAAAATGTGGCTGCCTTTTGCCCTTATCTGAAGAGTCTGCCTGAGACTAAAATGAAGAGTTTTGGAGTAATTACATTGGCAGAGGAAATCTCAAAACAGCCTAGTATAGACTCTAATGTGTGGTAACTAGTGTTAACTCTAATGAACATTTATAATGGAAAAGAGCAAGCTGATCAGGGTAAATCACAAAATATAAAATTTGAGAAAAGGAGCACCAGGAAGTGCTTAGGCAGTGAAGGAATCCATGGAAAACAGAAAGCTGGTGAAGATGTAATTGAACTAGGGGACCATGTTCCAGCCCCAGTAAGCAGCAGAACTTGGCAGCTTCAGCCAAGTGGTTCTGACTTTAGAGTTAAGGACAGGAGAAAGGGGCTATGGACTTTGCCTCCAACTAAGGAAAGCTGCTGAGGCCAGGCATGTGTCAGGGATGCCCCTGAATGGAGGCCCAGAGAGGCCATTGTGTGAAGCTGTGAAGTTGAAGCCTGGATTACCTTGGAGAACCCAAGATGTTAGAGATGCCAGAGTCATGGGATACCTGCCGAGGAAAGCTGGAACCAGCCCAAGAGAAAGAAGTATGTTGCAGTCAGCAAAGCTAAAAGGAGCTGGAGATCTGAAGAGCGTTTTGACATCAGATATGGAGATGCAGAGTTTGGAGTTTGCCCAGCTGGTTTTCGGTCTATCTTTGATCCAGCATTTCCTCACTATGCTCCCTTCCCTACTTTTTGTATTGGTAATGTATATCCTATGCCATTGTATGTTGGAAGTATGCGATCCGTTTTTTATTTTTTATTTTATAGGGCATTACAGTTAAAAGATTGCATGAATCTCAGAAGAGAGTCTGAACTTTAGACTTTAAAACATTGTTGAAACTATGGGCTGAATACATTTTTGCATTATGATATGGCTACAAGTTTTTGGAGGCCAGGGAGTAGAATGTGGCTGTTTGAAAGAAAATAGCCCCCAAAAGGAGTGCCACTATTAAGAGGTGTGGCCTTGATGGAGGAAGTATGTCACTGTAGGACTGTAGTACCTTGAATATATTTGGCCCCCATAAGCTCATAGGGAGTGACACTATTAGGAGGTGTGGCCTTGTTGGAGGATGTGTAGTCTCATTGGAGGAGGCTAGATGACACATGCCTTTAATCCAGACCTTGAGGCTGGAGGGAGCACCTTTAACCCGGGCCACACCTTCTGTTGGAAGTGAGTCACTGTGGGGGCAGGCTTTGAGGTCTTTTTTTCAAGCATCACTCAGTGTGGCAGTCAGTCTACTTCCTGTTGCCTGCAAGATGTAGGACACTCAGCTATTTCTCCAGCACCATGCCTGCCTGCATGACACCATGCTCCCCCGCCATGATGGACTGAACCTCTGAACTGCAAGCCACCACAATTAAATGTTTCCTTTATAAGAGTTGCTGCGGTCATGGTGTCCCTTCACAGCAACAGAAAACCCTAAGACAGGGGCTGTGCTTTGAGATCTCCTTTGCTCAAGTTACACACAGTTAAACAGACTACTTCCTGTTGCCTGTGCAAGGTGCAGAACTCTCAGCTACCTCTCCAGCACCATGTCTGCCTGCTCACCACCATGTCCCACCATGATGATTATGGACTGAACCTCTGAACTGTAAGCCATCCAGTTAAGTGTTTACCTTTATAAAAGTTTCTCTGGTCATGGTGTCTCTTCACAGCAATAGAAACCCTAAGATTCCCTGCCTCCCCAGGATTCTTACCAGGGAGATGTGAGCTGCATCCACTTGCACTCATGTTTCTCAGGCCCTCAAGCTCCCAGTGCCCCAGGGTCTCCTGGTGTACACAGCCTCAACAGATCTTAGCTTAGGGCCAAGCTCTCCAGCCCCAGCTCCCCTCTGTGAAGGACGCCAGTTTCCCCAAGTCGCTCCCCTTACAAAGCCAAGATATGACCTGTCTGCAATAGCCTGAGAGGAACAGTGACCATCAGCCTTCCCACAGGGTCATCTCAGGCCTTCCTACCCATACTGCTCTACTTCCCCTCTTGCAAATGACATGACAGGCACACAGGCCCCATCTGTTCACTGCCAGTAGGCCTCGGTGCAGGCCTTACTACGTTACAGCGTACTACCTACCATGTGTAGATGGGAACCCATAATTCATGAGGCTCAGAGTCTACAACCCTGGGTATGGCACATGTGCATACCTGTGGGCCACCTGTTGTTGGGGGCACATGCTTCAAGAACATAGACTGGACAGGGAGGCATGATTCTCACAGATTCCCAGGTCCCACACAGTACTGACTTCTTAGAGCTTTGTACAGTGGTGCTCAGGTGCAGGGCATGGCTGTACAGAAGCCACCAGTGTCACAGTTGCTGCCTAGATCATGCTATCCCCATGAGCACTATGGGATCAGTGTAAAGGAAAGTCAGGGGCTCCCAGGAGCCGGGTCCAAGGAGACCTAGGCCAAGTGCCTCCCTCCTCTCCTATCCCCCAGGCCATCTCTAACCAGCCACTCTTAAGGCTCACCCCTTCCCAATCCTCTCAGACGGTCATTAGCATGGATACTCTGCCTAGTCTCCTCCCTGGCCTCTCCTGAACCTTGTCATTGGTGGACTCAGCTCTCCACAGGCCTTCAGGAACAGTCAGACATGAAGGGGCACCTCTCTTCTGGGCACCTGTCTGCACATACTTGGGAGCATCTGCCCTGCCACTACTACCCATGAGGTTGCTTATCTGCCTACAGGTCACCCTGGGGACCCACTTGGCTTCTGCCAACTCCTATCCTAGCCTGAGTTTGTTCGGAGGGTGGGAAGGAGTCAGTTCTGCCCAGGGCAGAGTGCCAGTGTTCAGATGCAGTACTAGGGCAGAGGATGGAGGGGACAGGCTGTGGCTGAACTACCTCCCTCCTGGCTGTGCAGGGAGGACTGAGCTGGACTGCTGTCCTTGGTGCTGAATGCAGTAGGCTGGGGGCATTGGTGCTTGGCCTGTGGCAGCCTTGGGGGCAGGGTCCTGCAGTTAGCTAGTGCTTGGGTGCAGCGTGTGAGTGGCTGGCAGCAGTCTCCTCTGAGGTTTTTATCAAGCGAGGCCTATCACACCAGGCAGGATTCAGCAGTACCTGAATGCTGGCCCCAGTCAGCTGATGAGCACACTGCCCCCAGTTCCAGTAGAGCCCGGCAGGGGGCACCTGCTCCAACCTTAGCTTAAGACTAGTGCTCATGAGAAGAATGCTTCAAGGGTCACCGGACCTCCCCTATAAGTGACCAGCCTGCCTCTGGGACCAAGTGCACCTTATCTTAAGACCCCTGGCTCTACCCTGGGAAGCTCAGCTCCCAGGGCAACCACTATCGCACATGATGACCCATTTTCCTTCACTTATCTGTAGGCAGCACTGTGGGCGTGTGAAGGGGCAGTGGCTCCCATTTCCCTGAGGTGACAGATGGGACTCACAGCCAGCCTGTGCGGGCTTAGTAGGGGGCGGCCCCATCCTGGGAAAATAGATCTCAATGCAGAGTCCAACTTGCCCTGGCCAGGCTGTCCATAACAGCAGCAGGTGAATCCTGAGGATGTGTCTGGTAAAATGCAGGACAAACACCTGAGAAATGAAGTTCCCACCCTCGCCAGAAGGGGGCAGATGTTCTACATCATGCACAGAGTCTCACTGACAGCAGAGAGCAGATGAAGCCATCCCTGCCTGCGTACAGCTGTCCTTGAACGTCCTGAGAGAACTCTGCGGGCTCTTCCCAGAGAGCAGGCACCAGCAGTACCCTCATGGTGGTCTCAGCTATTACTGCAGGTCACGTCCTCAACACATACACACAACCACATGTCAGAGCAGGAGACCAGAGGCACTGGTGCACAGGGTTGGCTGGGTTCCCATGGGTTCCTAGAAAAGCTGACCCTAGAGTTGGGGAGGAAGACCAGGAGGCAGCAACCACCCTGGTCTCAGCTCTTTCACCCACTCAGTCACTGTTCCAGCCGACCTCCCCAAGGCCCCCAATGAGCCAGCCTGTTGGAGCCACACCCTACACAGGCCCCTCTCGGGCCATGGGCCCCAAAAACATGGCCACTATTGGGGTTCTGCCTCCTGCAGAGAAATGAGGTCCTTGTACAGCAGCTGTCTGGCCCTGAGCAATGGAGGGAGTGGTCTTCACCTCCCAACAACATCCCAGTTGACCCTCATCAGACTGTGAGCCAGGAGCACAGCTAAGGCTGGGCCACAGCTAAGTCATGACCACAGCTAAGCCAGGGCCACAGCTAAGCCAGGGCCACAGCTAAGCCATGACCACAGCTAAGCCAGGACCACAGCTAAGCCAGGACCACAGCTAAGCCAGGACCACAGCTAAGCCAGGACCACAGCTAAGCCAGGACCACAGCTAAGCCAGGGCCACAGCTAAGCCAGGGCCACAGCTAAGCCAGGGCCACAGCTAAGCCATGACCACAGCTAAGCCAGGGCCATTAAGTGTTTTCCTTTATAAAAGCCAGGGCCACAGCTAAGCCAGGACTACAGCTAAGGCTGGGCCACAGTTAAGCTGGGACTGCAGCTAGGCCAAGGCTTCTGCTAAGCTGCCCCAAGTTCCTGACACCAGAGACCAGGGAATGATGGTGTTTGCCACCATAGGCCATTCAATGTCAGGGTGACCAGTCATAAAATAACAACGAATGTTCAGTCCCTAAAGGCCTCCAGATGATGCTAGGACAGGCAGACAGGCATAGGGGGCAGCCATTTCACTGTGGCAGTGCCCTGGCCAGACCCAACCCCATTCACCATGTGGTCTCTGAACTTGCTTTCACCTCCCCCACTTCCCAGGCCCAGTAGGACAAGGCTGAGCTCTTCTGGAGCAACTGCAGACAAGGTTCAACATCATTAGCTTGCTTAGCTCCCCTTCACATCCCCAGCCGTGACCAAAGCCCCGCAATCCTTCCTGATGGGAGTCCCATAGCTAAAGCACCCCCTGGGTAGCAAGAGCCCACACTGCTCACTAATCCCAGTCCGTCCAATGCCTGGGCCTCTCAGGCCAGGGCAGAGGACAGAGGGTCAGGAGCAAAGGATGAGAGACACTGGCAGTCAGCATGGACACTGGAGGAGAGGGGAGGGTCTTGGCCATTTCTTGCCCTTGCTGGATACCAAGATTTTTAGAGTGGAGGAGCTCTGTATCCCTCTTCCCTTTTACACGCTGGTGAAGTTCCCACTGATGAAGAGTAAATGGGCTCCTCATCCTGCCCCATCGCTCATGACGATTCCACCATTCCTCTGCTACCTGCTTAGAGGGCAGGGTCCTGAGGGTGAGCTGGAGCTCCCCTGGGAGCACCTCCTCCCTGCCTGGCCCTCCTTACTCTTGCCCTACACCGAAACTCATCTGGTGCTAGGGAACCCAGAGCAGGGGGCAGCCTTGGGGGTATGGAGGTGATAAGACTTGGTGGAGATGGGGTTGTCATGTACTTGTTGCTGATGCCTGCACCCATCTTGAGTGCCAAGCCTCAAATAGGGCACATGGGGGATAGGTGATGGCCTAGGTAAAGACCTTTGCACATTAGTTCACTATCCCAATGTGAGATAGCGGGATTGGGGGTATCCAAGACTACTAGCAACCCCCCAACACCAGAAAGAAGCTGGAAGGAATTCCCTAAAATCTCAAAAATCAGCCCTGCTGACCCTGCGGTGTGAGAGGCCAAATCCTTTTATAGTGACTTCTGTCTGAAGGCCCAATGAGCTAACACATGACACCTCAGCTCACATGCGCATGTATGTTTTTCATGACAAACCTGGTCACGTCTCCACAAAAGTTCACTCACAAAGACCTCTTTGCTCACTGCAATATGACTACCGCCAGCAAATACACTTGCACCGGCCAGAGGCACTAAGACCTACCACCAGCCTTGGACATGGAGGACAGAATGGTAGTCCGACCAGGTGTCCCAGCAATGCCACTGTGGGACCACGCTAGGCTCACATGCACCTTCCTCTTTAGTCATGAAGCTCTGTTCTTCTTCTCAGAAGGGGAAGCAGGCTCAGCACCTGGGGTCACATGCTCAGAAACTAGGTTCACAAGACTTCAGGCCTCATTCTCCTGCCACTGCACCAGCAGTCAAGGCTTCCAGCTGGGTGGTGTCCCAAGCATTTCCTCTCAGTCCAGGCTCAGGGCTGTAACATGAAATCTAAACAGTCTTTTAATAAAAAGCCTCGAGTCAGATTTTGGGGTTAATGCTGAAAGATCAAAGAGACAAAGGAACAAGCCACTGCCATGTCTTACCTCTAGGACTCCTCAGCCCGAAAAGGCTCCCTAGCCGAAAGGGAGCCAAAAAGCTTTAGTTCCTGTCTCCCCCACACCTTATATACCTTTCTCTGCCCACCACATCACTTCTTTCTTAGTGCTGGGATGAAAGGCATGTGACTTCCCAAGCAAAGGCATGAGATCTCAAGTTCTGGGATTAAAGGTGTGTGCCACCACTGCCTGGCTCCGTTTTCTCTCCTAGACTGAATCAATCTCATATAGTCCAAGGTAGCTTTGAACTCACAGAGATCCAGATATCTCTGCCTCCTGAGTGCTAGGATTAAAGGTGTGTGCCACCACTGCCTGGCTTCTGTGTTTAATCAAGTGGCTTGTTCTGTCCTCTGATCTTCAGGCAAACTTTACTAGGGTACACAATATGTCACCACACAGGGTGTCTACCATGCCTGAACAAAGGAGCAATGAAAAACGAGAGAAGATGGAGACAGCATGTGTTTATCCAGAGTCAACCACACTGGAGAGACAGTCCAGGGACAGCATGGGTGGGAATAGGAGGGCCCCAAGAAGCTTGGGGTCATGAGAAGCTCCTGGCAGCCATCAGATGTCAACACAGACAGCACAGTTCAGCTGCCAGGCGGAAGGGTCTCTGACCACACAGAGCTGAGCAGCGTGGGAGAGAAGATTTGCTTAGGACCAAGCTGGGGTGTCCTTGGGAGCTGGTTGCCAGTGTTCCAAGTCACCAGAAGCCCCTAACTCTCCAGGGCTCAAGTTTGGCGGGCTTCAGGGTTCCAGATCTCTAGAATCTGACACCCCCCCCCCCCATGCACTGAGAATGACAATGCTCTGGAGAAAGAGCATCTGGCACTTTAACTACAGTTCTAGAGCCTGGCTGCTGGCCCAGGAAGGCCCTCAGATTTCCTCACCCCCAAGCTCTGACTGGCCCCTCTTCTGATCCTGACAACAGATCACGTCAGGCTGGAAAGCAAGGCTCGTGGGCAAAGGGATCAGGATGCCTGGGGCACACACAGGGGAGGGAATTTGGCTCCTGGGTTGGGGGTGTTCAGACCCAGTGGGCAGCTTCAAAGGCAGACTGGCTTGGAGCATGCCTCTCCCTCAGCCGGGCTGTGGAGACTTTGAAGTTGAGGACATCAAAGTATTCATGTTCTCCTCAGCAGCCACACAGCTGTGGGTGCTGAAGCGGCCTCCACAGCCACTCCTCACCTGTCAGCCTCCACCCCCACAGCTCGGGCATCCATGTTTCCAAGCCATGGCTATAGTCAGGATTCCCCAGTGCTGGGGGAGGCTGGTGACAGGGTGCAGGCAAAGCTCCACACAGATCCCGAGGACGCCCACCAGTGCGCTAGGGAAGGCACACGTCTCTGGGGAGACAACTGTTCATACTCTGAAAAGGAATCTCTCAAATTAAATTAATTAAGCCCTGAAATATTTCACATGCCTGAGGCCCTTTGGCTGCCTCTGTGCACCCCCCTCCCCTGAGTATCACCCAAATAGGGGGCAGGAGCCTCCTGTTCTTAGGCAAAATGTACCCCCAGGTCAGTGCCCACTAAAGGAGGCTCTGGCCCAGGAAGGGAAGGGATGTGGAAAGGGAGAGGAGCATCAACCTCACGTGACCTTGCCTTGCTGTATCCCAAATCCCTTCCCAGATAGAGTGAAATCATCTCTGCAGCCCATGGATGGGCAAGGAGGGCTAGGAACCTATAACCTCATCTGGCAGGACCTGAGTTCCCCCAGCCTGGACACAGGGATCTCCTGGTAGCTTGTCCTGTGGTAGACATCAAATGTGAAGGACCCCACATTGGAAGTACTAACAACTCTGCACTTGCCCATCTCATCTCCCACCGAAAGGTGGCTAAGAGCTCACCAGGGAAGAGGCAGGGGTCAAACCAGATGCCATCCGCATTGCCGAAGGCAGCCTGGAGGGCCTAAATACTGGGCACCCAGGCCTCCAGGGACAGGCTGGCAAAGGCTTTGAGCAGATGGGAGAGAATGGCAATTTTGGCCAGGAGTGGCCAGAGGCATTTTACCCATCAGGCCACAGTCAGGTGAGGATAAGGAGGCCACAGAGCAAAGCTAGAGGAAGGAGACTGCTCCTAAGAGGCTTGCTCAACCCAGGCAAAGGGGTAAGGGGCACGTGCACAAAAATGGACCTGGAGTTTAGAAAAATCAAGCTTATAATAGGTAAACAATGCCACAAAAAGAAAAAAAATAAATAAAAGCAACTTAGAACTCCAGGAAACTCAAAGGCCTCAGAGACAGTGAAAATGTAAATGGACCATACCATAAATATAAAGCATCCACAGTATCAGATTTAAAAAAATCTACTCAACAGGCTTCCATCCCCCAACCTCCCAAGTCTATGAAAATCAGTCTCAACACAGAACTACTAGGCACACAAGTAGTGTCCTTCCAGTGGGTCACTGACTCCACCCTGCTGCCCATCCCTGTCCCTCACTCCACCTGCCCTATTCTCCTGCCTTCCAGCAATAAGAAAACAGTGCAATCAAGTTGATTTATATAACGGGAACATTCCACCAAGTGGCCAAGAAACCACTTTTGATCCCTTACCTTGGGGAGAGATTAATCCTCTGCCTCGACCCCACTTCTCCAAATGGGCTCTAGTGTTGGATGTTTTCAACAGAGAGCTCCCCTCACACCAGGGCCCAGAGGACCCAGTCCTCTGTACGTATCCCTCTCCAACCGGAGAATGGCAGGAAGTGGGCAGCAGAGGGAGCCCAGCCCACCTCCACATCAGGCCAGGGGCTTCAGTGAGCTCCGAGGCCAGCCTGTGTCACCCCTGTGATCTCAACCCTGATACCAGGCAAAGCCAATGGGTTTCCCCTGCAAGTGGGCATGAGACTTGCAGGGGGTCACCCACCACAGCAATGAGGCACTAAATCCCAACCTACCCAGCCTGTCAGCCCAAACATTCTTTTGTGATAAGTAGTGCCACTACCCACTGTCAGCCCAGGAAAGGAAGGCCATGCTTGGATGCACCTGTGCAGCAACTTCCTGGGAATCATGAGACAAAGGCCTGGGGCTAGAGGGGCCTCAACCTTAGAACAGCCAGAGGGGCTAAGCTCAGGCCCTATCACAGCTGCCTCCCCTTTGTTTGGCCCAGTCTCTGGGTTCTGGGAAGAGAGGAAAGGCCTGGCACCCTTTCACAGAAGCAGGTGATAGCCTTCATTTCCCAACACATCTGAGGACAGGGTCACTCTTCCCTGCCAACACCAATGGCAGAGGCCCTCACAAGCTAAAGGGACCCACTTGGACCCAAGACCTTCTAGAATGGCCCTGTAGGAACACACAGCCTCTTGAGGTGGTTCATCTCTCCTCAGTACCCTCTAAAGGCTCCATATGGGGAAGACCACATTCACAGGGACCATTACTGTGGGGGTCTTGGAGGTCAGACCAGAACCCAGGAACTGGGAAGGGCCAAATTCCCTGGATTAACAGGGAGGGTGGTGGGCTTAGCACGTGCTTACCTCGATCATGTCCTAGTGAAGTCATCTGAGGGTAGTAGACTGAAAATTGGAGAGAGCGCTGTCCACAATGGAGTACAGGACCACCAGACGTGCTTGTAGCCAGTATAGCCAACTGGTTCCAGCCTTAGTGGGAGTTGGGGTGGCCGTGAGGCAAATACCTACCCCACCATCCTCCCTGGGAGACTGAGCTAGCCCACCAGCCAGGCTTGTGACAGGCAGGGAGGGGCATGTAGTGGAGGACTATGCGATGGCTACCAGGTGAGCTTATATACTGTTTTTCTCTGTCTGGGGTCCAAGGAGATCCTGCCCTATACCTGACCTTGGAGAACGAGAGACACATGGTAGTGACCGGGGCTCCACAGACATGGTAGGACATTGTATCACTGTGTAGTCTGGGCCCCAAGGCCTACACTAGGCAGGTGGGCAGCGTTGGACCCAAGGTGGAAACTACCATGGGATCCTCACCACTGTCTCCAATTGGGGAAAGGTCTTCCCACTGATACCAGCCTTTCCTTTTTAACCCAACCCTGAGGTGCCTGCTACTGGGCCTCGCCCAAGGAACCCATACCCCAGTCCGTTGACTGTTAGGGAAGATGCAGCAGGGAAAACATACTGGGGGCTAGAGGCAGTACTCCAGAGGGTAGGCAGGTAGGGTTCTTAAAGCCAAATCAGGCTGGCAAGTTGCTCCTGGGTACCAAGGCCAGGCTTATAGCCAGTGATGCCCTCCCCCACAGAGGGTGGTGCCAGGCCCAAGGCCTCAGCTCAAGTGCCAAGCTCCCACAGTACTTGGGAATGCAACAGCTGGCCAGGGCTGTTCTCCCTCCCCACGGTGAAAGTTCCCACTGTTTTCTCAGGAATTTGTTTAGGCCTACCCAGCAGGCCAACTCCCTCTCTCATCTCCTCATGCACCAATATGAACTTTCACAGGCCATAAACGTCCCATGCAGGGTTGGTCTGAACCTGCATGCCTACCCTTAGCCCAGCCTTGAAGAGGTCAGAGTACCGAGGCCTGAGCCTGGGAGTGTAGCCAGGCTGTATGCCACAGCCTAGCTCTACCTGCCATGTGAGGCTGGGAAGCTCTCTGGGGAAGAGGGGAGAAAGGGCTCAGAGACACCTGGGACATGACCAGCTATAGGTGAGGCTGGTGTCCCTTGGAGGCCTTTTCCCTGGCTTCAGAGTGGGAGAGACAGAGCCATGTCCACTGTCAAGCTCTCTGCCTGATGTTCACTTCAACCCACCAGTATTCAGCTGGGAGCATGAAACCCTCCCCAACCTGCCATCCTGAACCAGAAATCAGGCTGAGAGGCACTAAAAAAAGAGGTTCAGTCCTACTCCAAATCCCACTCACAAGTCTTGGGGGGGGGGTCAATGGCCCTAGGAAGAGGTCCTGAGGTCACGTCCCTTCCTCTTGAATGATCCTTGAAGGATCCCTGTCTCCAAATCCCAGGCACCTCATATAGAGTCCTCCTTCTCTTCTTCCAAACCTCCATCTGTTGCCATGGTGACAGGAGCAGATAAGGAAGGCATCCAAGGCTCCCCTTTTCTTCCTGCCTCCTTTAGTTGGGGCTAGGTTCTGGCCCCCACTGTGCCCCAGTCACTTCCCTGGCCACTGAGCCCTATGAACAGAGTTTAAACTGCCCACTGATCCAGCTCCCTTGCTGTACCATCACCTGCTGGTAGCCAAAAGAAAGGGTGCCCAGGGACATCCTGGCATAATGCTTGTGTGGGTAACCAGCCCCCAGAGTCAGAGAATATGGCTCCTTCTTTCTATCTCTGCTACCCACAAAACTTCCAAGGGTCCAAAGAATAGAGGAGACATCCAGTACCTGCATGTGCTTAACACTGGGGACTCAGAACTGTCCAGGACCCATAGCAGCCAACAATCCACCAGCATGCTGCCTAAGGGTCTTCCCAGCATCACTCTGAAGTTCTCCCCACTCTATGGCGCAGAAGGCTACGACATCTCTACTATAAGACACCTGAGCCTCAGAAACTAGAAAGGCTGTATGACGAGTAAGTGGCAAGTGGGAAGAGGATCTGGGCCCACCGCTAGGATTTTCACAGTTCCAGTCTTCTGCTTTGAACTGTTGATGTGCCCCCTGAGACTTGCTGTCCAGCATTCCCACCTCACCTACATCCTATAGCACTCTCAATAGACTTGACTAACAACAGCTACAAGAATTTCAAACACTCATTTGGTCTTGTATTCAGCACTCATGTACTAAGTCATCAGTCAATCAGGAAAGCCTACACAGCCTTCACCCCACCCCAAGTGTCCTTGTGTTCTTTGCAACCATAGCTCACTTCCATCACTGCTATGGTCTGCCTTCTGCAACTTCACAAATTGGTCCACATGGCACATTACCCCAGCCCTTGGAACACCACACGAACCCTGAAGTGACTTCTACAATCCAAACACATATTAAGAGTGACAGGCTGGTATGAATGGGGACACAAGGTCTGTTGTTCACTAGGACATCCCCAGCACCCTTAAGGCTATGACAAGTGATTCTCCAAAGAGATGCAGACGACTGGACACCTGAGCTAAAGGACTCTACATGCCCTTCCCAGGAAGCATCATGGGATTCTGGAGAAACTGTCCTCACCTACCAATACATCTAAGCATGACAACATGACTCTGGGTTCTGGGAAGAGGGATGCACTCAAGCTAAGGGACAAGGAAGATGGGTTCTCTATAGTGGTTTCAATAGCTCTACCCCAGCATCTGCCCCAGGCCCCTAATGTGAACAATACATGTGGTCCAGGCATTGAACTCCAACCCCCTAAAGCCAGGATTCAGGATGGGCAGGAGAGCCTCCCCAAGGGCACTGAGAGTAAGATCATAAACATGTGTAATAATGGAGAGCAAGGACTAGACTGAGGAAGTCCCCCAGTAGCAGATTGTAAGCCCTACTGTGGAGGAGGCTCGAGGAAAGCTAGGCTAGGTCTGTGAACCGGGTATCACAAATCCATCATGCTGGCAAGAGGGGGCAGACTACAGGTTGTGTGTCCCAGAAGGAGAGGGTTTGAGAGGCTTATGGGGATGTGGGCAGGAGGTCCTCTACAGCTAAAGGGTCTAGGTCCCTGATACACTCCAAGATCTACCATCAATACCCTATGTGAGGGATGAGGGACAGTTCCATATCTTCCATTCATGGAGGAAGAGGGGCCAAGAACCCATAGCAAGGTGTTAACCTCGATATACACCCCCAGAAGCCCAGCAGCAGGAAGGGATGTCCAAGACCCCATGTGCAGGCCTCAATTCCCCCTAGGGAGCACCGTGGGAACCCTCTGCAGTCCCCCTGAGTTGGGCAGCCTTCCCCTAGCTCCCTTATCTGGGGTCACAAGCACTATCAAGCTGGAAATTTCAGGGCATACAGGAACCTAGCAGGACACCCCACTGGACACGACTTCCACCATCCATGCTGGACCCTTAGCCAGTTCTAGGAACCCCCTTCTTGCTGAGGCACATCCCTAGAGGTGGGTGGGGACCTCCCACTCCAATCCCCACAGTGCCAGGTAATCACATTACGTTTCTATTAACTGGTCTCTGCAATTCAATACTGTAAAATTGTTCCAATGAGGTATTTTTGATGAATCCCTTATCTATTCAGTAATTCAATTGAGTGAACCGTTCATCTAAGCTGGTGTCCTAGTTAAGGAAGCCTTGCTCTTCTACCCTCCCTAGGGATGGAAGCAGGTGATTAGGCCACTGGCCAAGCCGCTTTCAGAGTGACAGGCCTAGAGACCCCAGAAGGAGAAGGTTCTGAGGGAGCAGCATTTTCCTGGAAGGCATGTTGAGGGCAAAGGTGGAAAGGTGAGCAGGGACCAGGTGGAGCCCAGCAGAGTGAAGGGGAGCTGATGTCCACACCTGAGGATCCAACACTAGGAACTCCCATGGCCCCCATGAGGGTGAGGGCAGACTCCCACCTGCTGCATGTATGCCATGATGTCGCAAAGGAGACACAGCTGGTGGCAGAGCTCTAACCGGCAGCTGTCTAGCTCCTGAGGGACATGCAGGGCAGGGCAGAGATGTCAGGATTACAGTGCTGGGCAGTCTGTAATGCTCTGGGAGGGTGGGGCCTGGAAGGAGCCACTAGAGCCTGCAGGCCTGACTGTGGGAGTCCAGACAGACATCCATTCCCATGCTCCCATGTGCTGGCAGAGCTCTGAGTCCTGTAGCTGCTATCTCCTGCTTTGCACCTGCCAGGCCCCACCCCTTCAGTGCCCAAGGGATGGGTAATGGGGTTGCCATGGTGATGAGGTTGGGGATGCCTTCCTTGGGAAGCCCCAGGGATTCTCTGACTGTCATCCCACACACAGGCAGACATGAGAGTTCAGACCTTCACAGACACACCAGCTCTACACATAGATGCACGCGCGTGCACGCACACACACACGCACACACACACACACACACACCTTTGTACACACCTTCGTAGGCCGACATGTACATAGGTACACAAGACTGCAAAACACAGGGGACACACACACACACACACACACACACACACACACACACACACACGAGGATACAGACTCTGACATAGGCCTGCACACACCCTCAAACCCCATCATCCCAAAGCAGAAGGCTCCAGGCCTCCCCATCTGAGCATCCTGTAGGCTTTTCATCATTCAGGCCCTCTGATAGCCCAGGGACAGGCCACCCAAATGTTCTCCCAGAAACCCAGCTAGTACTAAGGACAACTTGCAGAACCCAGAGATGTCCCAATCCCACCAGCTCCTTCACAACCACCCATCAGTGTCCCTTAGCAGCATCCTCCACAGGCATGTGAGGCCCTGGCAGCTCACCCTGGACCTTTTCACCAGCAGAATCCTAATAACCCCTTGAGGAATTCAAAGGCAGAAAAAGGCCTCCATTCTTAATCTTTTCAGGGAAACTTCTGCCCTGTTACTATTGGCAGCTATGAGCACCAATGGGCCAGCATGGGCAAATCTACTCTCTCCATACAGATGGGACTCACCTGCTTCTATCTCCATGTCACTTAGCCAGTGTTCACCCCATGGCTGCCCTGAACTAACCCTGTTGCAAGAATCCACAGAGCAGTCCACTAAGAATCTATGAACTAGCAGAAAGCTGAGGAGGAGCCCAGCTGTTGCCTGTATGTCCTTATAGCCAAGGAGAGGGAGGCAGCCTGGCCAGTACTACTCTCATGTCCAGGGAAGCAACCTCCCTGGAGGAACATACACAGTTCAGGGACCCCTCCCCCCACCAGGGGGACACGCTGCCCAGATTATCAGAGACACGGACAGATGGACCCATGCCTGGCCTACAATGCCAATGGGAGGCCACAGTCAGGGAGAGAAGTCACGCTGAGCCCTGCAGTCACCTGCTGTCAGAGACAGAAACACTGGCCCCACCCCCGCAGCAGTGCCTGCCTGTCCATCCTCAAGCAGGAGGCCAGTAATCTGCAGTAAGGTAATAATAGAATCTGCTTAGTGGGCAGCGGGCAGGAAGGACAGGGAGAGGAGAGAGGCAGAGCTAGCCGGCCCACACTCTGGTGCTTCCAAACAGCAGCATCTGTCCCCAAGTATCACTGAGCTAGTGTCCAACCAAGAAACCCAGCATTATGTCTGCCTCAGCCACCTCTTCCTCTCCAGGCTGTCACCCAGACTGGGGGCCACCTTGTCCCAAGAGATCTGCCTGTTCTCATCCCAGTCCCCAGTGGATGCCAGAACTTGAAGCCAGGACTGATTCTGTGCAGTGGGGTCTCTATTCCCATGTCTGCCTCCCGGGCACTAGGCAGGGCCATCTGGCTGGCTCTGTCCTCATACACCCACTCTGAAGTCCACAGCTCTGAGAGGGAGCCCTGAGGAGAGGCTGTGACAGAGGAAGAAGGATCAGGAAGAGTATGGCATTGCGACTGGGAGCAGAGCTGGGAAGGCAGACAGAGAGGAGTGGGCAAAGAGAAGTGAGGCCTGCTAGAAGGAGCTGACCGTGGCACCTCAGGTCCCATAGCCCTGAAGGCCTTGGGGTGCTGGAGGTCAGGAGGCAAACCATCTGACCCTGGCAAGCATCCCAGAGTAGCTGAAGCCTGGAGGAAAATGTTGTAGGGAATGCAGGTGCTTCTGAAGGGCTGGGGAAGAGCACCAGCTCTGGAAGCTTCCATCTAGAGAGTGGGTCAAAGCACACTGGGCAGCCAGACCCAGCCTTGGCAGCAAGAATGAGCCTGAAGGCTGGCAACTACTTGTGGAGATCCCCCCACCCCTCACCCCAACCAGGTATCTACCAGCAAGAGACCAGCTTCCAGAGCATCAGACCGGCACACGCCCCACCAGGAGTGCTGTACTATGGAAAGTGGTACCCTATCAGCTCAGGACCCACAAGAATTCTCCCTGGTGGGACTGTCATCCCAGCATCGCAACAAAGGATCCAAGGCAGAGGTCCCCACAGTGGCCTATGAACCAAAGACAGTGGAGCCAGGGGTGACAGCCATCATCCTGCCTTCTTGGGCCTGAGAACAACTGCTACTGACCCCAAAGTGACCTACTCAGGCTCTGTGTTCCTCTCCTCCAGATGATGCTAGGGTTCACGCAGGCAGTGCATAGGCCCCAGAGGTGTGTGTATCAGGAGAAAAGCAGTGTGACACAGGAGAGGGGTTGGGGTAGGGGTACTTCTGCAAACCACTCCTGCCTGCATTTGTCAGTGTGTCTAGGATAGTAAGCCAAGCTCTGGGGGTCAATGGGACTACCAAGTGCCTATGCCAAGCCTATAGCATGACTTCTTCCCCCACCCCCAGACACTGGGTCCTGATGTCACTGGGTAGTGTTCCAACTCGCATCTTGGGATGGCCCTCAGTGTGTCCTTCCAAGGACGTGACAGAACAGTGGGCTTGTGAGCCCTTTCACTGGACACAGCTATGACTACCCTGTCACCCTGTGGCATTTACTGTGTACTGTCTGTAACACTAATGACTAGCTGTAAGTCCTCTGAGATTTGGGGCTTGGCACCCACAATCTTCCAATCTGAGATGAGCCCGCTTCTTTATAGACACCCCAGTGGCTGGTCCTTCAGCAATCTTTTGGCCCAGCAGCCCCTCCTGAGATCCCCAAGGGCTCTCATTGCAAATGTCACCTGTTTCCAGGCATTCCCATCTCCCAGTTAGCCTGAGAGGGGTGCAGGAAAGATGGATACTGTATACAAGGAACCAGCAGGGCTGGCCCTGAGAAAATGAAGGGCCCAGGTTGGAGCAGCCAGAAGTGAGCACCAGCAACCTCTCACCTCCATGCTCCTCCCTTCCCAGGGGTAGGGTGCAGGAACCAGCCTGGCCTACAGACAGCCTCTCCTCACTTCATGCCCCAATAGCTGCCCAAGGCCATCACATTCCTGCATGCCACCCACCCTTAGAACTATGAAACAAGAGACACCCAGGAGGGAGGGCAGGGGAGAGGCTGCATCAATGGTAGACCTACCCCAACCCCAAGATACTCATGTGAAAGGCTATGTCCTCGTCCTCCTGCAATCAGCACCACTCATGGGAGGATCTATCACCAAGAAGTCAATGTCAGAGTCTGTACCAATGAGAAGTGTTCTCCTCCAGAGGCCGTTGAAGGCCTGCACCTAACACCTGTGAGCACACAGGCCAGGCAGGCCAGGGCTGGCAGTATGAGGCCCAATATACATAAATTTCCACTGGCCCATACCCAGATCCATGTCCCAACAGCGACCCAAGGCCATCACAACCCAAAGCCACAGCTGGGAGACACATCTGGAAGTCCACCAAAGACCTCCGAGTCCCTCCTCACATAGCTCGGCACACCCAAAGCTGGGGACTGAAGACCAGCAGCTGTCAGAAGCCCCCTTCTCCCAACCCCACCTGGTAGAAGTGGTGGACTTCAGCACAGTCCTGATGGACAGCTCCCAGTTAGCCGGGAGCAAAGGCCAGACTTAGAACAGGAGCTCCACAGCAGAGCAGAAGGCCCAAGGCTGTCCCCCCAGGAAGGACCCAGAGACTTGAGGCCTCTGCACCACTTGGGCTGGCCAAAAGCTTTCTCTGCAAATTAGGGTGGGCAAGGGTCACTAGATGCTGGCACCCAGCAGCCAAGGGCAGGTAAGGTAAGGGGCTGCTCAGGTAAAGGGTAATAGTTCCAGGGGTTCCTGAGCCCTGACACCTCCCATACACATGGACTAACAAGCTGAGGAAAGGTGTACTCTTCTAAATTACCACAGTTGTATGTATACCCAAGATACCTGTGTTCTAGACATGAACCCCAACTCACAGGCACTAAGCTTAGCCTGCTACAACAGCAGCTCCAATGCCAATGAAAACACACATTCTCCAGGGATGCCCATGCCAGTTCCCCAGCATCTGCTAGATGTCAGGCAATACGACCATGCTTGTCGCTGTCCACTGCCTCCCAGCTTCTGGCACAGCCTCCTGTGCCACACAGAGGCCATAAGTCAGTGTGTTAGCACAAGAGCTCCATGAAGAAAGGTGCTAGGATGTGGGGCCTGGAGCAAGAGGCCTGGGCAGGCTGGTTTGCTTACCCCAGCTCCACGCCTACTGCACCCACTGTCCATCCGCTGGAAATGTAGCATCCCTAGTGGTGCTCACGGAACTGCACTCGGACTGGATGGAAGTCCTCCTCCTTGGAGATGGAAGCTGTATCAGGAGCCAGTGGGCAGTGAGGGGCACTGCTGCCCTGCCTGGCATATATGAAGGCTGGCATATGTGAACAGCAACTCTGACATCCAATCACACAGGAATTTGAGAGACCTGGCCTGAGCTAGGATGTCATCCTTCTGCCCACACCTCTGCCCTCGCCTACTGAAAGGCTCAGGACAGATGGTAGGGTCTAGGGCAATCCCAATGCTCAGTAAGAGGCTACTCTTATACTCTCCCTTGAGAGGCCCACCCCACCCAGGCTTTCTGGAGCAACAGATCAGCAAATGCAGGCGGCCAGTGGAAGAGGTTCAGGCCCAGGAAAGCTCTTTACTTTCCAGGGCTAGACCAGCTTCTACTGCTTTAGAAGCCGGAGTTACTTCTGGGGTGGTAACAGCTCTGTCATCCTCCAAGTCTCTGCCTTTCTGATATACACACCAGGACATTACCAGGTAGGATTTGCTTCCAAATAAATAGGGTTGAAGCAAAACTGGGTGACACTGCTGGGGACTGTAGCTGGGAATGTCAGGAAGGGGTACACTGTGTTTTAGGGACCCCTCTACATCCTACATGGACATGCCATAACCATAACCATAACCATAACCCAGGACAGATCCAGCACAGCACACACAGTTTCTATAACAGCCCCAATCCACAGAAATCCCACAGGGCTGAGTCTGGGAGGACACCCTGTAAGCTGGAGACCCACAGATGGCTTGCTACCCTAAATCCCCTTCCCCCATGCCCACCATGCTGGAGGCAGGGTCAGAGTGAGATGAGCCCAACCAGTAGGAATCCAGGGATTTGCTTGAGACTCCATGGGCACATGACAATCAGCCCACTCGCTCACTAGTCCAGAGCCTGTGAAGGTGGCAGAGGTACCATTCTGAGCCTCAAGAGGCTGGGCCTGCCCAGCTCTCCTTGGCTAGACAGAGATGACCATAATCCCATCACCTCTCCCTGCCTGCTGCTCCACCAACAAGGGCTCTGGGAAAATCTCCTCAGTGGAAGGGGTGAGCAAGCAGAAAGGCCCGTCTATCTTGTTTCTCCTCATGTCTCAGGTCCTTTAGCTTGCATATTGCTGACCCCGAGGTTGTCACTGGGCACAGTGGGAGGCACAGAACTACTCAGTCCCATGTAAGAAGGTTCCCCTGACACCATCTCATTGTTACACCCCTACTCCAAAGACCAGAACACTGACTTGATGATAGTGTATATGAGATCCAGAAGCAGCTAGGATAAAGGGACACTACCACTCCCCAAAGCCAGCGAAATTCTGTGCCCTCAACATGGTCTAAAACGAGAAGGGTTGGCATCCTGGGTATTCAGGTCATGCTGACTGAATATATATACCGTTAGTGCCCAGGCTACGCCAGGCCTTTGTTCACTTCTGAAGGGCCCACTGATGACACCAAGACAAGCCAGAGGCTGTGTGTGTGAGAGTCAGGTTGAGGGTGGGGCTTGCAGCTCTTTACCTGAGGGAGGGGCTTCACCTGGCCAGACATGAGGAAGCTGAACAAACCCTTACCTGTCCAATGGACTCCAGGCCCAGAGCATGAAGAACTCCATCTCAGGGACAACCTCCCCAGCCCCAGCACCAATAACCCTCAAGGTGGCCGCTCTGGCCAATATCCTGGGGCGAGGATTTGTGGTCAGGACGAGAGAACTCTGTGGAGGGTAGAGGCCATGTGCTGAAAAAAACCAGTATCCAGGGGCCCAGGAGCCCAGGAGCCCAGGAGAGCTTGTGGCAAGCCAGCCCATGTGGCAGTAATCCTATCAAGTTGGCTTTACCCTGGCCATGGGCTCTTGGAACAGGTTCTCAAGTACCCACAGCTATGTGACTCAAGCCATCAGCCCCTACTCCCTGAGCACTGCCACCCCAACTCCCATCCTGATGCTTTCACCCTTGTGAGGGCTGTAGACAGCTGGGGTCCCTCAACAGCCACATTCATAGCCTTCCTGCGCAAACCGCCCACGGCTCTGAGCCTCAGCTGACGTGTAGCCGCCCCCACCTGCGTCACTAGCCCTTAGGCGGCTGTCCACGCTGCCCTTAAGCCTCTGCCCAAAGGCCGCGAAGGCCAGCCCTGCTCTCCAGGACCCAGAGTGGGCAGCAGCAGGGTGAATGCAACCAAGGCACTTCTATCCCCAAGAGGGCCAAAGAATTTCTGTGCCAGAGACCCTCCAAATGAACCCTGGACTCCCAACGGCTCCAAGACCAGCCCTGTGCTCTGTTCTAGCCATCCCCAAACCACAAGGGCCCCAAATTACCCATTCGACCCTGGTCAGATTCACAAGGATGCTGTGGCTACCCAGAGAAAGTGGTTATGTCCTCCCACACAATTAGGAAGTGAAGACACTATCCCACTCTACATGGACTGATCAGTCAGCCAAGAAGATGATGTCAAACTCTAGGCCTGGGGCAAGACCCTAGACCCAGCCTGTGACCAGCATGCCAGAATCCACCCTCAAAAAAGGGGAGGTTTCTTATCAAACAGATGGACTTTCAGGATACTGTCCAGCAGGCGGGGCTGGCTCCCAGCTGCTGGGATCCAGAACACTGGCCCTTCAGAGACAACAGAACAAGGCCTGGACCAAGCGGGCTGGGCCCTGAGTGGTGGCCACCCTGGCACAATCCCTGCTTTGTCCCTGAAGCCTAAGCCAAAGCCCAGCCTCCATCCTGTTCAGAATGCTGGGCAGCCTGGCTCAGCCAGCATCTCTGGGCAAGGTCTTGTAGAGGCCTGTGGGCAGCTTGGCCATGTCAGGCTGGGACCTGGGTCGCTGGGCATATTAGCTACTAAGCAGGTGAGCTCAAGTCTTACTTCTAACCAAGGAAGTCCACTCATGAACCCATGAACTTCCTACAGAGTACAGGGCAAACAAGTGACCCCTCCAGAGGAGCCCAAAGAGACCCTCATCTCCCACAGTATCCCCAAGAAGGGCCATGACAGGCACCTTTACTTGCTCTTACCAGACACTATAACCATCTTTGGAGCCCCACAAAAGATCCAAGGAAACCCCACCCCCAAACCCATTTGTAAATGAGATCTAAGGCCTAAAGCCCTTCTGCTGCAATTAGTAGCCAGCACACAGCCTTCAGATTCAGAATCGCCTCCACTAAGTTCAAGTAACCACGGGACCCCCAGGCCTGGCCCACAAAGGACAGCCTGTACAACTGGGTGTTAACCTACCCCAGGGACTCTCTGGAAGAAATCACCAACTAGGTCACTGTGAAGGTGTCCTCACTACTCTGCCAGAGCCCAGACAATGGGACTTCCTAGTGACTTGAGCCACCCTTAATGAAAGCTGGTGGCTATCCTGGGGAAGGTCTGCTGTCCATTGTGTGGTATAGAAGCAGAGTACCAAGGTAGGAAGGGGTTAAAGTGATATGCTCTCCCCTGGCCCACTCCACACGTACCAGGGAAGAACCTAGGGCAGAGAGATGGCCAGGGTACCAGGAAACACTTGACAGGCTATGTCCAGGAGGGGGCCTGGCTGGTGCTGCTAAAAGTAGCGTACAGGCCTTACCAGCCTCACACTACTGTTCGGGAGACTAGTCACAGAGAAGAGCAGTGCACAGCAAGTTAAGGGGAGTCTCCACACCAGTAACACAGACAACGTCTGGCTACCCTCAGAGTTTAAGGACGGGCTCTGGCTACCTCACGCAGCCAGGGATATGGTGGGACCTAGAGCCCCCAGAGCCTCAGCCCACCCACCACCTACTGCTGTGGTGGCTATGGCCGGCCACAGTGGCATTCACCTCTGAGACTGCCTGATGATCTGTCAGAAACAAAGCCTGGGGAGCGGCAGCAAGAGCTGATTCTGCTTCGAGTTACAATGGGGGCTAGGCCTGCACCTACTTCAGCACAGCTGCATAGAACAGCTTGCTCCACCGCTTCTAGACACAGTTCTCCCTTGGGCATTAGCAGGGCAGAGACCTAGACATGGCCTACTCTAGAAGCCCACTCTTCATAGGCCCATTACACCAGGGCTCTGGTATGTAGCCAGGCCCTGGGCAAAGCCCTTATAATTCAGGCCCATGAACACACCAAGGAAGGATCTGTGCAGGCACATAGCACACCTTGAGTGAGCACCCATAGTGTACCTTTCCAGTATAAGCATATCCTATCCCATGTCAGGAAGTTCATGGGTCCATGAAGGGGCCTTTCTGGTCTTCATCACTGCCTATGACAAGGCAGATACCCATGTGCACCAGGGCACAGGCACTCTGAGCCACCTCAGTGGGCCAGGACAGTATGGTTCCCCAACCTCTACCACGAGCACTTATCCTTCAAGCGCACCTCCCCTTCCCTGGCCTCTGAGCCCCACTGACTGCAAAAATCTCTCAGAGAGAATAGGAACTCCTGAGCAGGTATGAACTGTGGGAGGAGGGCTGGCAGTGCCCAGGCTTAGCTGCAGAGAGGAGCTGAGCAGGGTAGAAGAGAAGCAGGACAGCTGCATGGCCCATGCATCTCCCAGAACTGCATGCCACCTGATCTGAGCTCTGAACAAGGCCCTGGGCAGGAGATAAATCATTCCCTGTTCCCAATAAGTAGAACTCTAACAGAGTGCTAGTTCTGAAGCCACAGCATCCTCATCTATACAACTAGGTCAGATGGCCAGAGCCAGATGTGGAAGAAGGCTGTGTAATTCCATGAGGGACTCACAGCAGGGGCCAGAAGAACCTGGTGAGTGGTGATCGCCAGACACAACATGCCACCCACCTTCACTGCTGCAAAAGCCACCAGGCCCTTTCCACCCAGCTTTAGGGGCTCTGGGACTTGGCCCCACACAGCTTCTCCCTCAGCCTCTCACCAGCCTGGCCCATCTATAGGGCCACAGCAGCCACTCACTTGCTCCTGCTTGGCTTTCAAAACGTGACCCGGTCCCAGCAGCCACCTTCACTCCTGCTTCTGTTCACTGTATTGCCCTCCACTCATAAACACCAACATTCCTGGTCCTGAGACACCTACAGGTCTGCTACATCCTTCTCACCTGATTCTCTACACCTGTCTCTCTTCTCACCTGTCTATCCTACCCATCTCCCCTTTGGCCCACCTGTCCCATCTCACAGCTTCTTCTACCCAAGATCCCCCTGCAGCCTGCCAGTCATCAGAGCTCTTAAAGGCCACTTGGCAGTGTGAAATGGACATCTCAGGTCTCTCAATCTGGCAGACCATCCACTGACCTGTGAGCCCAGTCAGGTAAGCTTGAAGGCAGTCCCCTTCAATCATCCCCTTCTCTTGGCCTGACTGACCATTTCTTGCAGAGTAGAGGGCCCTGGCATCACCTCCTATAGTAGGTCTGTGCTGGCTAGTTTTTATATCAACTTGACACAGACTAGATTTGGGAAGACAGAAGATCAATTGAGAAAAAAATGCCCCCTTCAGTCTGACCCATAGACAAGCCTATGGGGCACTTTCTTGATTAATGATCAATATGATATCACCCATTCCATTGTGGGTGATGCCACTCTTGGGTAGGTAGTCCTGGGGTCGTACAAGAAAGCAGATGGTACAAGTCATGGGGAGCAAACCAGTAAGCAGCACTCCTCCATGGCCTCTGCTTCAGTTCCTGCCTCCAGATTCCTGCCTTGCCATAAGATCCTGCCACGACTTCCTTCTATAATGGACTGTGATATATAAGCTGAAATAAACCTTGCACTCTCCAAGTTGATTTTGGTTATGGAGTTTTAGCACAGCTATAGAAATCCTAACAAAGAAAGGGTCCTACAGGCCCTCCTGGGCTGCAAGCCCATGAAGGCAGAGCTCCAGCATGGGCAGAAAGGTGCCCTGCTCTGCCTCTGGCAGGCAGAGTAGTGAGGCTACCCAGCCTATGCAATCCTCCTCTGTTCCTGATACCACCTAGACTTGAAGCATCTCCCATCCCTCCTCCCAATTCAGTCTATAGGGGTGACTTCAAAGGTAGGGACTGTCTTTCTTCTCTGCAGGGGCCAGGTCTGGAGGGAACTGGGGAAAAACACATCTCAGACCAGGGGAAAGTCCTGCCGAGTCTTTGCCAGTGGATCCCCCTCCCATCCCAGGAACACTTGGCCCTGGTGTGCCCCCAACTCCCAAACAGCCTCTGTTGGCCAGGCTTCCAAGTGCTCCAATGTCACTTAACACCTGGACCCAAGTGAATAAATCATCAAAGGACATACTCAAGGCCTCCAAGAGTAGTTTAACAGGAAGAGGGATGACTGCATGACCACAGACACAGCAGCAAGATGCAGAGGCCAAACACCAGCAAAAGTGATACAAGAAACTCACTGGGCCCAAGCCACCCACACAAGGCTGAGCCACTGCCCAATGGGTGGTCCAAAACAAGGGGCATATTGGATGCTCCAGAAAGTGTAGAGAAGCCGCACACCCTCTACCCCATCTAATTCCATGAAGGCAACATCTTGAGGTCCATCTTCTTGTATTGGGCTTACACTGCTCCAAGGTTCACTGCCAGCAGACTATCCCCATCCACAGCCCCAAGAAGCAGCTTATATGTGGATAGACAGACACAAGCAGAAAGAAGCAAGGGTTAGTGTTGAAATGAGCAGGTGGGTAGGAACTGAGAGCCATCTGTGTGTGTGTGTGTGTGTGTGTGTGTGTGTGTGTGTGTGTGTGTGTGTTCCCATGACATGTAGCCATGCCAGGAGAAGCCCTCAGATCAGCATGTAAGCAGGGCAGCAGTGGACAGAGGTCTGGCCTACACTCCCCATCAAGCTTTCCCGGCAAGAAGTCTGGCTCTGCCTGATCCAGGAGTAACACACAAGGTTGAGATACAGCAATTCTGCTGGCATCTGGTGCTATGTGGTCAGGCCCAGCAAATACAGTCAGGACCTACCCTACATCCACCAGGAAGACCTTTCAATAGCAGAGAGGGAAGACATACATGATGAGCGGTCTCCTTGGCTGCCCATTTGCACTCTGCTGGTCAGAAGTCAGGAGAGGGTGTGTCCAGAGGGCCCAGGAGCTAAGCTGCTCAGGGTCCTTCTATGTCACTGGCGATCGTAGTGTCCTTAACTATACAACCATGTAATGCCACAGAGAAGACAGGGAGCCCAGCCCCTACCCACAGAGTCCACAAGGCACCATGCATCATTCACTACTGTCATCACTTACACGCCCAGGGCTTCTTATAACAACGTTTTATTGGTACGATAATTAGATTATTTCACTGCCTCCTGCATTCTGCTGCTCCAGGCCCTTCCCTCACAAACTACAGTTGCTCATCCCAGGAAACATGCATATCCGGAATGCAATAGAACACCAGCTGCCTATGCCTTCCCCTCAGTCCCGAGCCCCTTGCTCAGTGCCTTGGTGTTGACTACTTAGCTTAGGGGTTGATTCCAGGGTGGGAAGATGTAGCTTCTGGGGCTCAAAAAACCCATGTGCCTCTGTCTCCGTGACATCACAGTTGCAAGCCTCCAAGGGAACTCAGCCTGGCCCACCTTCTTCTGAAACATCACCTTCTACCACTGCCTCCCTGAAGCCCTGGGGTGCTTCTAGAGGGCTCCTAAGCCCCCACCCTAACCACACTGCACCCTCCCGCTGTCCTCCACTCCCTAGCCTGCACTGGCTCTGGGGAACTTTTCCAAACGGAAAGGAGATGTGAGCAGTGCCAGTCGGACCTTTGGGCAGCCGGAAGACAGGCCAGTCCTGGGAGAAGAAAGAAAATGGCTGAGTCCCAGCCTCCCACAAAGAAGACTGTGTGAATGCGCCTGGCTGACCAGATGAGGGGGCTGACTAAACCCAGCCCGCCCCAGAAAGCTGGCCAAATGCAAGGTAGCCGGGTTCTCTGCTGGTCTACGGGGAAAGCTGTGCAGAGATGGAACCTGCCCAGGGAAAGACAGTGAGGCCTCTTGGGGAGGTTCGTCTCTGCTGTAGGCCCAGGTCTGTTCCAACCGTCAGGCAGGGATGTATGGCCCAAGCCCAGGAACTGTCACCCTCTACCTCCCGCGGGAAGCCCAGTGTCGCAGAGGCTCAGGCTTGAGACTGGGTGCAGAAGAAGGCGCTGTCCAGCTTTCCTAAGGTTCCTGCGCTGTCACCCCCCTATCCGAGCCGGAGGTCCGGGCTAGGAAAGCCAGGCCGGGACCTGCCGGGCGGTGGCCGCTGCCTGGAGGTGGGGGTCATGCGGCCGGGACGCAGCTGCTCAGGCAGCATGCCTATTAGCGTGGCAGACGGCAGATGGGCGCCCGCTCGTCCCCCTCCTCCCGTGGCACAATGGGCCCGGCGCTCGCTCGGGCGCACAATGCGGGCCCCGGGCCGCGCACCTGCAGCGGGATTGCCGGGAACCGCCAGGCCCGGCTCATGCTGCCCCAGTCGCCGTGCGCCCCAGGCCGCGCCGCGTGTCCTTGGGCTGCGCCCGCCCGCCTGCAACCGGTGGGCTGCGGGGCTCCACCACGGGACCCAGGAGTGCGGCGGACGACGGCGCACCGCCGCCCATTGTTCGCGGCCGCCGGGCCGGGCCTGCAGCATCTCTGCTCTGCGGCCTCCCTCCGCCCCGCCCGGCCGGTCAGCACGGTTTCACCGGCCCCACGGCCGCGCGCCCGCCCCCCACCCCGGCCCCGCCCGCGCCCCCAGCCGCCGGCGCGCACGCACCTGTCTGCCCCTTGCCCAGCGTCTTCTCCAGCCGGTAGGGCCCCACATACTGCGCGTGCTGCGCCCCGCCGCCGTCCTTCCCCGTCGATGTCATCGCTCCCGGGCCCCGCGCCGGCGAGTGGGCGCCCGGGCGCGCGGGCAGGGAGGGGCCGGCCAGCCGTGCGCCCGAGTCCGCCGAGCGCGGTCCGCGCTGACCCGGCCCGCGGCGCCCCCGGGCGGGCCGCGCCGCTCTGCGCCCCCGCCGCCCCCCACGCCGCGCCCGCCGCACCCGTGCGAGGCCGGGCCGCGGGGATACCTCTCTGCCTCACTGAGAGGACCCGGCGGGCGGGGGCACCAGGCTTCCGCCGCCACCTCCGAGGCCCGCGCCCCGCGCCCCCCAGCGCACGCCCGTCCGCGGCCGTGCAGCCGAGCCCCGCCGAGCAACCGAACCGAGCCGCTCAGCCGAGCCCAGACGAGCAGCCGAGCAGCTTCGAGTGCCGCCGAGCCCGAGCCGAGCCCGAGCGAGCGCCACCGGCCGCAGCTACCGTGACAAGTGGTGCTTGTAGCTGTCAATCAGAGGCATGGCCCAATCAGCGCCGCCCGCCTGGACCGCCCCGCCATTCTCCAAGAGCGCACTGGGCCGCTGGGCCGGGAAAGGCGAGATTGGGGTGTTGGTGGGGTGGGGGTGAAGTGGAGGCCACGCCAGGGCTGGGAGCCACCAGACCGTGTTCTATCTGCTGGGGGTCTTGTCATTAAAAGGAATGCCGGGGCGGTGCAGGCAGCAGGCCTCTGGGAGAAGTCCATGTGGCCGCCTTGGTCTAGGGGTTTCTTCCTGCACCCCTGGGTTTTGGGAGGAGTTTTCCGCCCCTCGCGAGAGTTTTGTACATAAAACTGGGCCGTTGTACCATGGAAGGGTGCTGCAGGAGGGTTTGGAGTGCTGGTTACCAGGCACAGGTGTTCCCTGCAGGGTGGGGATGTTAAGTGCTGGCGAGGATACTGCATGCGAGCCGGGTTCTGCAGACCGGGTGGAGACGCTGCTTTTAGGTTGGGGTTCTGCATACAGCGTGGGTGCTATGTGTAGGCTAGAGCTCTGAACGCAGGTAGTGTTCTGCATATGAGGCGTAATGCTTCATGCGGAGCGAGAGAGCTGTGCACTGCAGTGCCCTGGATGTCTTTCTCCACCGGCTGTTTCTGTTCCCGTGAGAAAGGGACAGCATTTTCGCGGTATGCCAGTAGACACCAGTATACTAGGATCCATGAATTCTAGCTGAGGCACTCTGCAGCAGGGCCCTCTGGTGCCTCCAAGACCTTAGCTGCAGACCTTTCTATATTTAAGATAAGCCATGAGTCAAGGGGTTTCATGGTTTCCTGAGAAGCCTCTGAAAAGTGTATGGCCTTAAGGCCAGCAGTGGAGGCAATCAGACCTACAGGGACCCTCCTTTTCTTGCATGAAACCCTTGTATTTCCTTAAGATATGCTGTGGGAGGTGGTGGGAAAGGAGAGATGGGGGCCAGATGTGGGTTATACTTCCTGTGTACCTCAATGGAAGCTGCATTAGCCAACAATGTTCCAGGTCAACAAGGTATGAAATGTCACCTTCTCCTTCAGCCACCTGCTTGCCCTTGCCCACCCTAAGTGTCACAGTGTGAACTTACAGAGGGGCCCACTTTTTCCAGCACTACCCAGGAAGACCAATGGAGAGTGAGGACATTGTGGCCTGTTCATATTTCCAATGTAAGAAAGAACCAACCCTCAGAACAGCTTTCTCTTCAAAGAGCTGGCCTGATCTTTGGAAGTGGTAGATTTAGGGCCACTGGGTACTAAGTGTTGTTCTGGAATGAGCAGCACTGGCCTGCTAATGGGGACACACAGGCAATCACAGAGGGTGAGCCTCAGGCTGATGCTGGCACCACTAGGGGCAGTGGTGATTTTTCAGCAACACCTGAGAGTATTTGGGACCTTGGAGTAGAGTATTCACCCGGATTTGGCCAGAGGTGAGCAGTAGAAGTAGAAATGGGCAGGTGAGTAGGAGGGCCAATGATCCACATAAGAAAAGGAAGACGATGCCAGGGCCTTTTCTACTGGGGCCCCTCTGGTCACCTGGCCTCCCTGTCTACATTCCCACCTTTCCAGTGGCCTTTGCAGCATTTAGTCTGTAGCTATCTTCATCTGGTCCCCCAAACTTTTATCTTCAAGACTGCTTCTCCCTACTTGCAGTCTACCCTCTCTCTGCCTCTTGGTCTCTTCCCCTCTCTCTAGCTGCCCGTTTTTGTGTGTGCATCTAGCCAACACCAATCAACAAGCTCTCCAGGGGCAGGTGTAGAGCCTCTTCTCTTGGATGTGGCCTCCAGGAGCAGCTGTGTCCCTGCGGTACCTACAGCTTTGAAGCCCAGTGAGTCTCTACTGCCAGGTCCACCTGGAGCCCAGGTTCCAACCATACCTGTTCCATAAATCCTTAAATTCTACATCTTTATAACAGATGCCGTATCCCCTATCCCCATCTTTGTGAAATCACAAACACAAACTCCAGGGTGAGCAGATCTGAGACTGAGGGACATTCCAAGTAATGGTCAGCTAAGAGGCACTTGTGACTGTGGATGCCATGGCTAGTGGGGCCCACTTGTTCCGTTGCATTGTGGGGACAGGAGCTGTGAGGGATCCAGTGCTATTGAGCAAGTTGACGTGCTCCAGAGTTAGGGAGGCCCTTGTCCAAACCAGGAGGCCTCTCTGGCAGACTAACCTCCCACTGCACCAGTATGTCCTTAATTATTTAACATAACCCAGGACCCACACCAGATAAAGATAGGTCAAGAAAGGAAGTGGAGCCCACTACTTCCAAGGATCTAGTAACGAAAATCCTTAACAGAGTGTCAGCAGCAAATTGATTCCAGCGATAAATGAAAAGAATTCCTGTGAAACTGTAGGGCTTTTGTCTAGGAATGCCCAGTTAATGTTTCAAACTAATTTTAATAGGTTAGGCCAATTAGGCCAGAAAAAAACCTATAATACTTATTTTTGAAAAAAAAAAATCCCATTGCCCTATCTAGTGTCAGGCAGGTCCCAGAGCCCTTAGCCTGAGGGTCCAAGTGAAATTCCTCTGCCATTTCCACCTGCTTCTTTTGGTTGTGTTTTGAGACAGGCTCTCTCCATGTACCCTAGACTGGCCTCAAGTTTGCCATGATCCTCTCCTTCTCAGCCTTCCAAATGTTGGGATTACAGGCACGTACTGCCATGCCTGCTTCTGCCTGCCCAGGGAAAGAGAATACAGAGCATTTAGGGGAACAGCCAGTAGGGAGACCAAGATGCCAGGAGAGGCTCAGAACTTCTGCAGACTAAGCCTGCTTCTATTAGCCTGGGCTAACCTAGAGACAGATGTGGGAGTAGATAACCCCAAGACCGAGGAGTATAAGTCCCAAAGCCACTACTTTGGGACTGCTTTTACAGTAATTTAGTTGTGGGGCCTGGACTTGGGAGGGGGCTGATACATTTGGGAGGGACATAGGGATGGTAGGTAGCCAAGCTTCAGGCCCATGTGGGGTGCAATTGGGAAGGTGTACCCCCACTTATCTTCACTTTTTCCTCCACCTTGTCTATTATTCCATTCACATTTGTCCGAGAAGGAAATGAGGCTAAGAAAACACAGCCTTGGCCTTGGGAAAGGTTGCACAGCCCTCCAAATGCGGATAAGAGACTGGCGTGTGGATACATCTGAAAAGGACCACAGATGCTGTGTGCATTTTCCCACGCTTTAAAAAATTGAAAGCAGGCTAGAGAGTTACATTTTAAAATTGGTGCTTTTGTTCCTTTCCTCCTTTACTTTCTGGCACATGGGATATTGTTGTATGGCATCTGGGGGCCCCACCGCCAGGGTTGGGGAAGCCGGAGCCAGATGCAGGATTATGGGGAGTAAGGGAAGGAGACATTGTTTCCAAGGCCTCCTGGATCAGTTTAGAGCACTAATCCATTTCCTGGGAAACAGCCCAGACCCCTGAATGCATTCCCTAGGAGACAGCACCAGGGGGCCCTCATCCTGGCTCTTTACTGTCTTGTACATACAGTAAGGCAACCAGAGTGGAGGACAGGCTGAGAATATACGTCCACACCCTGGAAGGAGGAAAGAGGAAGGAGGTTTGCAGTGGCAGTATTAAGCAAATGCAGTAAATGCAAGTACTACAGTTGCCAGGAGCATGCATTCTTTTCTCTTCCCTCCACTCCTTCTAGAGCAAGCCACAAAGAATTGATGAAGAGTGAAACTGTGTCCAAGGCAATTGAGCAAACACTCTCTGTATAGAGTCATCCCAGCCCACTAGTAACAGCTGAAGGAAGACAGAACGGTAAGCTGTACCTTCATCCGCCATGGATTTTTAGCTCAACCGTCCTTGTATTGACTCATTTAATGAGATGGCTTCTGAGGCAAAGGTGAGGTCCCAGCCACAGACCTACTTTGAGCCAGCCACCAGTGGTGCCCTGCCTAGCATTCTCATTCTGCCTGCTCTTGCTTGTAATGAGACTATTTATGGTTTCAATTTAGTTTTTATTATTATTGCTGTTTGCTTTTCAGAGTTTAGAGATGTACATCAAGGCTTCTCCCACCTCACATGCCTCCAAAGCATTCCTCGGCTTCCAGGGAAGAGCATGAGAGTCATGGTGAACACTGATAATTAAAGTCAACATCTCAGCACATTGAGTCAATTTCTTGAAAAAAAATTTTTCAGCACCAGGTAACCCTGTATATCAATTCTCCATACCCAAATAGCTGGTATGCTTCCGTTTCTGCAAAATGGATGTCTCTCATGAAATTTGCATTTAATAACAGTTGTTTTCCTGCCTTCCTCAGGAACCTCCAATACCATAGTCCTCTCTTGGTCCTGACCTGACCATTTTCCAAGTGATGCAGGAGAGTAAGGAGCTGCCTATGATTGTCATGGCTACAGAGTGTGCATTGTACTGCCCCATGTTTGTTCATACATAGAGTAATGTGAATCCTGTTTCACCCCAGCAATGTGATCCTTGGGCCTCCAACTCCTGCTGTGAAGAAGCCACAGGGCCCTGCCTTCCTGACCCCTTCCTCAGGGTCCAGGATGGGAACCAAGTTGGGCTGTGACTGTAGCCCCACAGCAGCTCTGAGGCTAGGTGCACCTCAGATGTCAAGCCTTTTGTGGTTGGGTATAGTAGTGAGGTCTCATGTAGAAACTCACAGTCCTCCCTCAGGTCAGGGCCTCTGCAAAGAGACTGTAGGCCGGGTGGTGGTGGCGCACGCCTTTAATCCCAGCACTCGGGAGGCAGAGCCAGGCGGATCTCTGTGAGTTCGAGGCCAGCCTGGGCTACCAAGTGAGTTCCAGGAAAGGCGCAAAGCTACACAGAGAAACTCTGTCTCGAAAAACCAAAAAAAAAAAAAAAAAAAGAGACTGTAGTCCAGGCAGTTAGAAGGGTTATAAGGTTATAAGGGCCTTAGAGACCCCCTTTCAAAGGGCAGCTGTGAGCATACTCGGGGAGGGTATCAATGACCCTGCGGTTCTCCAGGGCTTGAACTTTCCTCTCCACCCTTGTCCACCCTCTGCTCAGTAGTCATTGTCCCCCACTTCCTCAGTGGTATCATTCAGGGATGATGGCAGCAGCGAAGCCGCTGAAGGTCTCCCACATCCTTTGGGGTCCAGCCCTACCACCCTCATCTTGAGAGCAAAGGCCAGGGACTTGCTCATTGTTGAGGCCACTGTCCCTCCTTGTCCTCCTTAGCCCTGACCCTCTGGGAAGCCTGGGATCTACACAGTACCTCCTTGTATTCAGGGTTCCCTGCCCCTGTAGATCCTATAATCACCACTTGATCTCTCCCCTTCTCTCTCTGAGTCCCCTACTCTCTGAGCCTTTCCCTAACATATACCAGTGTTAGGGTGAATGCCAAACACACCCTGAGCACCTCCTGAGCAATTGTGTCTAGGTCCTTCGCAAAGCCAGGGCCCAGACCCAGGACCGTGGAGGAATGCTGTTCCCTGGCTTCCCCTAAGGCCCCATCACAGAACCAGCACCTTCTCCCTGGATAGGCACCAGTGCTGGCCATGACCAGCAGACCTGCCTGGCTAGTGCAGCGCACACAGAGTGATCATGAATTTGCACCTGACAGACCTTTGTACTGTCGTGGCTATAAGGAGAACAGGTCTGAGGTGGCTTCTCCAGCTGTAGCACAGGAACAGAGGGACTCTAAACTACACCCTGGAGTCACAGTACTGAGCCACAGTCCAACTGTCCTGCACACCTGCTTCAACTGTATACGTGCTTGTACTGCACACTGCCAAGCCTAAGGTTGTCGTTGGCTGTGCCACACTTTGTCTCTGGTGACAGACTAGGGCTCCTGCCACCCCTCCAACCCCAACCTGGTGACCCCAGGCCATAGTCCAGACAAACACCCAGTGCTCCTTGGCAGCTCTGCCCATTTCTATTTCCCACAGCCCATTTCCCCTCCCGACAGGTCTTTCAGCCCCAATGTCTAGAAGCAGCAAAGAAGCAACTGACCTGCCTATGACAAAGACAAAGAGCAGAGCAGAAGGAAAATTTAGAGCATTTTATTTTCATTAAAACATATCGGATACTAAGAATTGTGTTTTCCTAATCACAGCGCTGGGCTGGAAGCCAGGGCATCTCTGCTGACGTCAGCCGTGTGTGGAGGCAGGCAGGACCCAACCCACTACTGGTTGAGAGCTCTCAGAAGTTGCTGGGAGCCGACACTTTCAGCAGCCGCTCCATTTCCCTGTGAAGCTAGCACGGCCTGGGGTTTGGAGGGTTCATCCCCCACCTGTGACTGATGCTGTGACTCCTCTTGATTGTAGATTTCGGCATAGCTTGCTATCCCCCCCCCCCATAGTTGAGAGCGGCAGACACTGCTGCGTATAGTGCCTGCCAGTGACTAGTCAGAGGGGTCCAGGACTACAGCAAGGAGCAGACATGGGAACAGAGGACCCGAGCTACCCATCAGGTGGCTATAGCCAAGGGCTCCTGGAGCTACAGGATTCCTGAGCTCCTGGTAGAATCCCAGGAGACAGATGTTACTGGCATCCCCCCTCCTCACCCTGTAGATTCTGTCTCTTGGCAAAAAGCCTGTTGGGGACGCTGGGCCTAGAGTATAGCAGCCACTTCACTCCTGTCCTCCCTTGGCTATGAGGCTTGGCCCCTCATGCCTATTGGTACCTCAGTTTGCATAAAATAGATGAATTCACAAGATTCCTCAAGGTTGTGGGGTGTGTAGTGCCAAGGCAAGGATGTAGAATGTGAGCTAGTCAACTGTTCTCATTCAAAAAGATCCAAAAACAACCACACACACACACACACACACACACACACACACACACACACAAAGACTCTCTTGCTCCATCCCTGAGCCTGAAAAACAATCTTTCTTAAAATCAGAATCTGGTTTCCTGGACAGCAAGACAGGTCCCATGATCAGGATGAAGTATGATTCAGAATCTCGGTCCTAACTGACTAGACTGTCCCAGCACAGGGGACCTGGAGTGAGGTGTTGTGGAGGACACTGTGGCAGGAAGCAGCCAATGACTCTTTGTGAGTGGGTGTCCTCAACAACTAGTAGGCCATGCTGTGAAATAGATCTCCCAAACAGTGGCACAAAACAACTGTTTGTAACACTCAAGGGTATGAAAATCCAACCTAGCAGGCCCAAGCTGGGAGACAAAAGGCTGAGTCTGGAATTTTCCAGTCCCGGGAAAGTTTTTTCGAATGTTGCACTCTTTTCTTAATCATTTGGCTGGGGTCCTTATGGATAGAAATCGATGGGCAGGTAAGGAAAAGCTCTTCTAGTGCAAGTAGTCCCTGGCTCCTGAGTGTCCAAGACCTAGGGTGGGAGGACAATACCCAAGCTTACAACTCGAGCCCTGAGAGCTGAGGGTGTACTGTTCCAAGCTTTGGAAACTAGAGACTTAGGGTTCTCTACACAGCCTTATTACTCTGCACCTTACCCTTCAGTGACCCCAGCACTTGGCAGCTGTGAAATCCCAAGCTTCCAGCAGTAATGAGTGGCAGCAGTGGGCTGAGGAGGCAGGAGGCCTAGTGTTAACCTTCCTAAATGGCCTGCAGGTAACCCCAAGCTGTTTCAGTGGCTGATGTTACAGATGTCAGTCCCAAAATGTCAGCTCCTTCACCCTTGATTGCAGCTGGAGTTACAGCTCTCAGACCAAGGGGGTCTGAGGCCTTGACCCTACAGCTTAGCAGCTCCCTGGAACTTTTTTTTCTGGCAAGACTGTAGTTTCTTATCTTTAGCATCTGCCTGCCTGCCTTCCTTCTTTCCTTTCTTTCTTCCTTCCTTCCTTCCTTCTTTGTTTTGGTTTGGATTATTTTGTTTATTTGTTTTCTGAGACAGGGTTTCTCTGTGTAGGCCTGGCTATCCTGGAACTCTCTCTGTAGACCAGGCTGGCCTCAAACTCACAGAGATCTACTTGCCTCTGCCTCCTGAGTGCTGGGATTAAAGGCGTGCACCTCCGCTGCCTGGCCTACCTTTCTTTTAAAATAAGTTTTAGGGGCTGGAGAGATGGCTCAGAAGTGAAGAGCATTTGCTGCTCTTACAGAGGACCTGGGTTCAGTTCCCAGCACCCACATTGGGCAGTGCACAGCTGCCTGTAACTTCAGTTCTAGGGGACCTGATGCACTCTTCTGGCCTCCATGGAAACCTGCTGCACACTGTGCACAAACTTACATTCACGCATACACACATATACATAAAAAAAATAACATAAACCTTTAGCCAGGCACACTTTTAATCCCACCATTTGGGAGGCAGAGGCAGGCAAATCTCTGTGAGTTCAAGGCCAGCAGGATCTACAAAGTGAGGTCCAGGACAGCCAGGGCTGTTACACAGAGAAACCCTGTCCCCTGTTTCAAAAAACAACAGAGAGAGAGAGAGAGAGAGAGAGAGAGAGAGAAGAAGAAGAAGAAGGAGGAGGAGGAGGAGGAGGAGGAGGAGGAAAGGAAGGAAGAAAGAAAGAAACCTTTAAAGATTTTTCCATTTTTTATGTGCGTGTGCTGGAGTGTGTGTGTCACAGCATGCATGTGGAAGTTAGAAGACAACTCCTCTTAGGAGTCAGTTGCTCCTTCCACCACGTGGGTCCCAAGGATCAAACCCAGGTTGTTAAGTTTGGCAACCTTTACCTGCTGAACCAACTCAGCTTATGCTTTAGGTGCTCCCCCCTTCTCTCTCTCCCTCCCTCCTTTCCTCCCTCCCCTTCCCCCCTTCACTTCTGCCATGCCTTGTCTTTGCTGCTTCTGCCCCCCATCATTTGTTCTGCAGCCACTCTTTGGAACCCCTCAGCCACCTCGCTTCTGTCTGCCACCACCATCACTCCCACTGCCAGGATGACTGCTGCCACCATTTCAAATGGCACTGCCATTTTACCCTCACATTACCAGAATAGCCAACTCCACCAATGATAAAGATCAAAAGTTAGCATGAAAAGTGTTCTCCAGTGACACATTATATTATGTCTGTGCTGGTTAGCTTTTGTCCCGTTGACATGGGCTAGGGGCATTTAGGTCCTAGATTCTAGGAAGAGCTAACATCAATTGAAGAATTGCCTCCATCCGATTGGCAGATTAGGTGAGTCTGTGGGGCATTGCCTGGTTAATGATTGACGTGGGAAGGCCCAGATCATTGCAGGAGGTGCTACCCTCGTACAAGTGACGCTGGGTTGTATAAGAAAGCAAGCTGAGGCCGGGCGGTGGTGGCGCACGCCTTTAATCCCAGCACTCAGGAGGCAGAGCCAGGCGGATCTCTGTGAGTTCGAGGCCAGCCTGGGCTACCAAGTGAGTTCCAGGAAAGGCGCAAAGCTACACAGAGAAACCCTGTCTCGAAAAACCAAAAAAAAAAAAAAAAAAAAAGAAAGCAAGCTGAGCAAGCCATGGGGAGCAAGCCAGTAGGCAATGTTCCTCCATGGCCTCTGCTTCAGTTCCTGCCTCCAGAGTCCTGCCTTGAGTTCCTTCCCAGATTCTCTCAACAATGGAATGTAGCCTGAAAAGGGAAATAAACCTCTTTGTCCCCCAAGTTGCTTTCGGTCATGTTATTTATCACAGCAATAGGACGCAAACTAGCATGGTGCCTAATGTTGCAAAACCAGGAGGCAGTGCCAGAGGATGTCTCCTACCAGACTAGAGAAGTGAACCAAACATCTGGCTTCTACAGAGACAGAAGGGAATGTGGCAAGGATCTTTGTGCCAATCATAGCACAATCCTTCCTGCAAATAAAGGATTATGTTTACAACAACCACAGGCCTTCTTGCTGGGCCATTAGGAGAAGTGCTCCTCCTCTGGCCTTGGTGAAGATGGAGCCTAGAGTTCACTGAAATTTGTAATGGGGAAAGTCTAAAATAAGCAGGTCTTGTCCATGGCTGGGATAGTGTCTTCTGGAGCCTGAGTGTGAGCCATAGCAGCTATGGTTGCTGTGTAGCTTCATCAAGGCAGCTATGGAATTTCAAAGCAGCCAGGCTACCTTAAGAGCAGCCCAATGAGCTACTTTGTTAATAGTTCCTGCTTAGAGGAACTAGGACCCCCAAGAAGGGTCTAACAACTGGGAAGTCAAATCACCCAACGCCTTACATCTTGGCATATTTAAAGGCTAACATTAAAAAGAATGCTTACCATGAAGGTTTATCATTAGCATCAACGGTGATTTAACTGTACGTAATAATTCACTCTTAACCAAATACCGTAGGCACAAGTTGGATCATCTCAGTGCCTTACACTGCCTCTAGTAGTTGTGGGGCTGTCAGTGGATTTGCCATTTTCTCACATGCTGCTTAAAGGTCCACAAGGCTCAAAAGCAGCAACTGTCGCCTCCTGATGAGCAGTTCAGAGTTCAGGAGAACACTGGAACTGAGAGTGGCATCGTGGCCGTTCTTGGACTGTGCACCGTGCAGCACCAGCAACAGGCTCTTGTTGAAACACTCTTCCCCTTCTACAAGGGATCCCTGTATTCTACCCTGTATATACCCCTTTCCTTGTGCTCACCTCCCAGCCCTTGTATTCTGAAGGCCTCCAGCTTCTTCCTGTCCTGATGCCTTAAGCCTAAGCATAAAGCACACTGAGGAACCCTGTCCCATCCACCCTGGCTCTACTACATATTTGACTGCCTTCCCACCCCATTCTGATTCTCACACGTGCCTTCCTTCAGCCAATCCCAGAAAGGGAGTCTTGGGCTGGGTCTGTACCCTGCCATGAGCCTAAAGCCACAGGCTCCCAGCAGGGGATCGGGACCCTGCAGAAAAGTAGTTTCTCAGTGAACCTTGCCCAACTCTCCAGACCCCTCTCTGTACACTTTGTGGTTGCACCATCTGTTAAATTAATTTGAGCATGTCCCTTTGTCTCCTCTAGCTCCAGTGTAAAACCTGGGGCACCAAACACCTCTCACTTTACTTTGCCATTTGTGGGTCTTACTTCGATGCTATGAACAGAACTCTGAATTTCCTCAAACAGGTTGACTTGTATTGCCTCACTCAATAAATAGCCCTGCAAGATGTCCATTGTTCCCAAGGACATAGGTGAGTGATGGGGCTAGGTAATGTGTGTCTAGGACCAAGTTGCTTACTAAGGAGAGAGACTGGGGAAGAGACTGCTGATGTAAAGGGACCCAGGGACTTGCCTGAAAGCTAAAGGAAAGATTTCTCAGGGCAGGTGGCTATGCAGTGACATAATCCTCCACCCTACCTCTCAAGGCACTTTCTAATGGGGTGGAGGAGGTTCCAGGAAGCTGGGTCAGGTGAACAAGGGGACCTGATGTAGCCTTGGGAGCAAAGGAGAAGGGCTGTGGGACATGCCTGGACATCTGGAGAGAGAGAGAGAGAGAGAGAGAGAGAGAGAGAGAGAGAGAGAGAGAGAGAGAGAGTGAGTGTGTGTGTGTGTGTGTGTGTGAGTGATGTTTCCTGGTCATGCCCTGCTTCCTGGGCTGCAGTGCTCACACACTCACTGTATTGGTAACACTGCCAGATGCCAGCCCTCCCTGCCTCGATGACGCTTTCTGTGTGCACCTTAGCACTGGGTATTGAGTGAACAATTCACTTAATGTCCCCAAAGGGGCCTCTGAGGGTGGTATTGCTGGGAACAAGTGATGTATTCCTGTGAGGTGACTGCATTGGTGCAGCACACATCATTGTTTACTGAAGGAAGAGCATCCCGGTAACAAATAGGGATTCCCTGGCTTTTCCATCTAGTGCATTGGTTTTCTTTTTTTTTTTCTCTCTCTCTCCTTTCCTCCCCACTCCTTTCTTTCTCTCTTTCTTTCTTTCTTTCTTTCTTTCTTTCTTTCTTTCTTTCTTTCTTTCTTTCTTTCTTTCTTTCTTTCTTCCTTCCTTCCTTCCTTCCTTCCTTCCTTCCTTCCTTTCTTTCTTTCTTTCTTTCTTTCTTTCTTTCTTTCTTTCTTTCTTTCTGAAGGAGACAAATCTTCATATAGCCCTGGCTTACCCCCAATTCACCACTAAATAGCAGAAGATGACCTTGAACTCATAAGTCTCTGCTTCCCAAGTGCTGGGATTATAGGCATGTGACACCATACCTGGATATCACATTTTCTTTTCTTAAAATGAGAAGAAACCATCACGCCCAGTGGAATGCCAGTGCTTCCAATGAAAGCGATATCGTGAGTTTTGGCAGCACGCACCAACACACATCACCCCAGAGGAGTTGAAGAATATCCTGGATGTCCCTTTAGAGGCTGGTAAAACGATTCAGAGGGTAAAGGTGCCTGCCACCAAGCTTGACACCTGAGTTCAATCCCTGGGCCCCACGTGGTGAAAGGAGAGATCCAGCTCTCACAAGGTGTCATCTGACGTCCACATGTACTCTGTGGCTTCATCTCACACATAGACACACAGAGATAAAATAAATAAGTGCAATAAAAAATTAAAATTAGAGGCTGGAAATTAAAATTAGTTCAGCAGTTAAGAGAACTTTCTGTTTTTTACAAAGGACCTTTATTCAGTTCCCAGGACACACATAGCAGCTAGGATCTGATGCTCTGCTCTCTTCTGGCCTCCACAGGCACCAGGCACTCATGTTATACACATAAAATAAAATAAAAATAAATAAATTTTTAAATTAAAAATAAAATAAAATAGTGGTCAAATAAGTTTAAAATTTCTCATCTTAGCCACTTTTAAGTGCACAGTTCAATAGCATGAAGCTACCTTACCATCCACCTCTAGAACATTCCATCCTTCCAAGTGAAATTGTGTTCCCATGAAACATTTCCTCTCCACCCCTCCCCATTCTGCTTTCTGCCTCTGTGTATCTGATGGCACTGCAGACATCCTGTGAGTGTATTCTTGTAGTACATAAGTCTTTTGTGTCTGATTTATTTTGTTGTACCTGTCCCCCAAGTCCATCCACACTCTAACATGTGTCAGAGCTTCCTTCTTCTGTGAGCATGATCGTATTTCACCTGTGATGTGGCTGGACCACCTCATCAGAACACAAGAGGGACTGGACAACTGCTCAGATCTCTTGTACTGCTCGGTCACCAGCTGGCCTAAGGCAACATCCTTCTGAACCCCATGGGAGGAACGCTAGAAACACCAGTGTCATTGCTGGAGAAGAGCCTTGTGCAAGGGTGTAAGTGGCCCGGGCTTTCTGACATGCTTCCTGAGTTTCACTGTATTATGATCACAGGAAAGGGGCTCAAAATGAGACAGGAGCAATCCAAGCTGGTATGGGGGTTAGAGTGAGAAAAGCCCCCCATAGGCTCAATATTTGAAAAATTGGTTCCCAGTTGGTGATGCTATTTGGGGGAGGTTATGGAAACCTTGGGAGGTGGACTCTTGCCAGAAGAAGTATGTCACTGGAGGTGGGCTTTGAGACTTTATAGCCTCACTCCCACTTTCCAGTTCACTTTCTGCTTTTTGCATGTGGCTGAAGATGGATCTCTCAGCTTCCTGCTGCCAAGCCTCCTCTGCCATTATGCACTTTCCCTCTAGACTGGAAACCTAAAATAAACTCTTCTATAAGTTGCTTTTGGCCGTGGTGCTTTATCACAGTGACAGAAAATTAACTAATACAGCTGGAGGATGGCTCAGTCAGTAAAATGCTTGCCACACAAGCCTGAGGACCAGGGCACCATCTCCAAAAAAACCAACACAAAAATGTGTGGGTGATCAAAGCGCTTGCACTGGGGATATAGAGACAGGAAGACCCCCATGCGCACTAGCCAGGCAACCTAGCCTAATTGGTGAGTTTTGGGCCAAGTAAGATACCGTGTCTCAAAAAATAAGGTGCACAGTGCCTGAGGGAAAACACTCCAAGTTAACTTCTGGCCTTTGAGTATATATGCGCACACATGCACACTTAAAAATAAACAGTAATACTCATGAGTGTATGTACATGTGCACACACACACATAGAGCACAGAGGCACAAAGAGAGGAGTGGGAGAGAGAGAGAGAGAGAGAGAGAGAGAGAGAGAGAGAGAGAGAGAGAGAGAGAGAGAGAGATTGAGAAATTGCCTTAACTGCTCAGCTCCTGGGCCCAGGGCCAGAGCCGTGAAAGGTGTGGCCAAGCCTGGGCAGTGCCTTTCTCCTCTTTGTGTTCTTTGATTGTATCTGCATCACTCTAGCCTCTGTTTGGTGTTCTCATGGCCCCCTCCTTTCTGTCCATTCTTCTTTGATCTCTTTTATTAACACATTGTACAGGGGCCACCCTAACTCAGGACAGTATCATCTCCAACTCCTCCACTTGATTACATCTGTCAGAGTCCTTCTGTCATGTAGATGCCCTCATGGATGCTGACGACTATACATAGGTGGATCTTCAGGGCCTCCACATAGCCCACTACAACTCTGTACCACCCTTCAGTGTTAATCAGGATGCTAATACAAGTGAGGGACCCAGACTCTTGGGTGGGGGCCCAAACCTGTTATACCTGTGGGGCAGTGGTCCTTCTCCAAGGAGTGGAGGATGAGGCTGGGTCCAGGATATCATATGTGAGCTGGAAAAACATGGTCCTGGAAGCCCTATGCTCAGGAACACCCAGGCCATGGACCTTTCCAGAAACCAGCAGGATGTGAGCCCAGCATCAGCCTGGGGGTGGGGGTTCCACTGGTTATGAAAGAGCTACTCTAAGCAGCAGATGCTCCAACTAGATCTGCTACCTCCAGGTGAGGGCTTGGGTTGGACCCTTGCAGAGCCCTGAGTGACACCATACTCACCCTCTGCCAAGGAAGAAGATCCATAGCAGCCAGGGCAGAGATGGCTCTGAAGCCCTGCATGGCTGCAGGCTGAGGCTTAAGGGTGATATTGGCTCCACAGGCTCAGGGGTTATGAGGGACTGTCTCTTCTATCTTCCTAGATCCTGCCTCCAAGTTAGTGCAGCAATCCTATTGTGATCATCCTGGAACTGCCTGAAAGTTATTGGCCTCTTGGGATAGTACCTCACCCTCTTGAAGCTATGGGTCAGTGCAATAGGCAAGCAGATGGTCGGTTTCGCCCTGGGCGTGAGTGACAGACTGGCCTGCCAGGATCTCAGAATGTCCTGGGAGCTCCCAGAACAACAGGGAGACAAAGTACAGGGCAGAAGATGGCAGAAACCAAAACCCCCAGCCCAAAGCGGGTAGAGACTCCTACAGGACAGACAGGTCCTGAGGACTAGAGGCGGGTGACTCTACTGGAAAAGCCTTGCTACCCAGTTTTTGATCAGACTCCATCATCCTGGCCAGACCCCTCCGCAGAGAAGTGGAATCCCACAGTCTAGTGAATGAGAGACAAAGAGAAGGCTGGCCAACAGCTGGCCACTGAGCCTGCCCCCACAGCAGGCAGCCTATCTCCCAGTGTCAGACCAGACGGAGCAGGTGCGGGCCACCACCAGGACCAGGGCTTTGTGCTGTCAGCCCGGGGCCTGACATCCATCATCCATCATCAACCTGAAAGTCCCTCATCTGCATTCTAATGAGAAGGGAGTGGGGACCAAATGGAGCAGCTGATCCACCAGCCAGAGTCCCAGGGCCCCACTGGGCTAGGCAGTGAGAGGCTGCCTCCCAGAGAACAGAAGTGTGCATGCTCCTGGCTTTCCTGGAGATCCACCCAGATTGTACCACCTGCCACAGAAGGCACGGCAAACTGCCCCTGCCTGCTTGCAGGGAGGCCTTCCTGGACCCTGCCCAGCCCTGCTTGCCGAGGACTGAGTTCTCCTGGGGCCCCACTGTAGCTGATACAAATTTTCTCTACTCTCAGCTGGCCTAGTGTGTAATGAGTAATAGATGCCCCTTCCCAGATAGGTGCAGTGTCCCACACTGGGCCTTGCCTATGAATTGACTGGGGACGTTACTGCCTGACACTCACTGGGACCCCAACAGGGCCACACATCTGCACCTATGTGCACAGACAGGAAGGATCCGGGCCTTGGTTTTGAACCCCTGCAGTAGGAGAAGCAGGATGAGTTTGAGATGCTGTGGAGAGTGGTGTGAAGGGGATGGGGTTTGCAGGGGAGATCCCTAAAGACTATGGAAACATTTTATTCCAAAGGAGCATTAATTCACCACCAGGCAGAAAGGCAGAATCTGGGTCAAGTCCCACGCTGGGCCCACAGCAAAGCTGTTGAGAGTGAGGGAAGATCCACTGACTAAGGTTCCTAGCCATCTTTATGCTTAAAGAACCAGGTCGGGAAGGGTCCACTACAAGGCTCTGGAGAGTGTGTCCTGAGCCCGGTTAGAAATCAGCCAGAGACAGAGAGTGGGGGCTCAATGTCACTTTGTGGTAACTGTCATAAAACTGGCAACAGCTAATGTCTTCAGGACAGTTCCATGCCTGTCCTGCCCCTGGCAGCAGTATGTGTTTGTTTGAGACAGGGTCTCTTTACTGTGACCCTGGAACTCGCTATGTCAATCAGGCTGGCCTCAACTCAGAGCTCCACCTACCTCTGCCAAGTGCTAGAATTAAAGGTGTGCACCACCACACCTTGAGTGAATTAAAAAGTAATCTTTTTAAAATTTAAAAATTACATTTATGTATTTATAGTGTGCATGCTTGGGTGTTTGTGTGTGTATATGTGCATGCCATGGTGTACATGTGGAGGTCAGAGGACAACTTGTAGGAGTTGGTTCTCCATTTTCACCATGTGAGTTCTGGAGGTCTCAGGCCATCAGGCTTGGTGACCTTTACTCATCTTGCTGGCCCAGTAATGAATACTTTTAATTAGCCTGGAAAATAATTCCATGACCTAAGAACTATACCTGACATTTTGAAGAAAAATAAGTGGAAACATCTAGATCTCTAGAGTCAAGAAGACTGTGATCCACCTCTATAGCTACACCATGCATTTAGAATTCAACCAAGCACAGGAAAACAATTTTGTCTGTGCTGAGCATGGGTGATTCCCCCTCACCGCCAGTATCCAACTATTAAAGCCTGGCATGATACCCTATGTCTGTGATCCCAACACGAGGAGGCTGAGACAGGAGGATTACACATTGGAGACCAATATGTATTACAAAGTACATCCGTGTGTGTGTGTGTGTGTGTGTGTGTGTGTGTGTGTGTGAGAGAGAGAGAGAGAGAGAGAGAGAGAGAGAGAGAGAGAGAGAGAGAGAGGTGGGAGGGGAGAGGGAGAGAAGAGAAGAGAAGAGAAGAGAAGAGAAGAGAAGAGAAGAGAAGAGAAGAGAAGAGAAGAGAAGAGAAGAGATGCACTGTCAATAAAAATAGCCCACGACTATTTGTGTGGGTTTTCAGTTTTAAGTGTCTTGAGAGCAGAGCACTTACTGGCCTTGCAGAGGATCTGAATTCAGTTTCCAGCACCCACAGTGTGGCTTATAACCTCATATAATTCTAGTTCCAGGGGATCTGACACTCTCTGATGGCCTCCATGGGTACCTACATGCAAATGGTCCCCATAAACTCATATAGATTCATAATATGAATAAACAAACAAATAAATAAACACAGATATTTGTAAGAGTTTGGTTCAGCAGGACTACATGAGAGAGGTGGTGGAACCAGAGCAAGTGTCTGACCTGCTCAAGTATCCACTTAAAAGCAGTGCTTCCCCACCTTGTCCCGCTCCTGGAAGAGTCTGGCTCAGATCCAAGGTGCCCTCCTCTTCCCAGCACCTGTCGATGTCAAGGTGTGTGGAGCATCTGTTCCTGAAGGCTCTCCCTGCCCCACACATCCCAGCACATCTTGGATCAGGTCTACATTCTCTTTCAAAGGCTGTGGGTTATTTCAACATATCTCTGCCCATGACTTGTAGCACCTCCTTGTCACAAACATCTGATCTGCATCTTTCCCAGAGGTTTGCAGAGAGTTTCCAAGTCTGTGCCATCTGGTTCCCTCACAAGTTTCCTTTCTCTTCCTTAATTGTTTCATTTTATTTTATCAGTGTGTGCATGTATGTGTGCATGGCATGGCATGAATGTGGAGGTCAAAGAACAACTTATGGAGATCTGTTCTTTCCTTCCACCACATGGGCCCTGGCGGTTGAACATAGGTCATCAGGCTTGGCAAAAGATGAGCCATTTTGTCCAGCCTCCCTCACAAGTTTTCTACCCTGGCTGTTCAGACACAGGTGTTTCCTTAGGGTCAGTGTGTCTGATCCCACAACTTGGGTCCTGAATCTTCACCAGAATTGCACAGAATTTGCAAATTAACATGGGAAGAGCTGACATCAACATGGGACTTGGTCCTTCTGTCCACAAGAAGGAGATACTTCTTCATTCACTCAGGTGATTTATATATCTATCAGGCATCTAAAGGTGTCCCCACTACAGGGCTTAGGGCAGCAGCATGGCTCACAGCAGCTGTCATTGTCGTCCCAGAGAGGTTTTAAGTGACAGGAACCCATGTTTTGGTTCTAATCCTGGCATTTAAGAACTCCCTGGAGAACCAACCCCAGCCCCCATACCTCCTCCACATATCCCTGTGCCCATGGGAGAGACCCCAACCTTGCCTGGGTCCTAAAGGTGACCTTGATACCCACCACATCAGTAGAACTGAAGCGATGATTGTGATAGGGCAGATGGGCTTCAGAGAATGGATGAATTTGTGCTGGAATTTATAGTAAACAGGATGCCAAGGACATGGGACCCTTGGAGACTTCATCAGCAAAGCCCGTGTGCGAACAGAGGGAAGGGAGGAGTTGTTGGCTCTTCTCAATAGATCTGGTAATGCTTTCAATAAAACCTAACATTCATTCATCATTTTAAAAAAAACTAGGAGTAGAGGTAGCTTCTTCAAGCACCCTGGTGAGTCACATAAGCCATCTCTGACGTTATGAATGGAGCTGAGGCTTATGATGAACCTGACTTCAGTCCTGGGCTCTGGAGAACACAGAGAAAAGGCAGTGCTGCTCTCACATGTGACACAGTTGGACACATGGAAAAGTCAGCCTCTAAGCCCAGTATTGCACACTGTGACCTTATGTGGGGCCAGGTCAGAGGTAATGAAGTTATAGGGAGGTTGCTGGGGTTGGTTCTGACCCACAAAACTGGGGTCTTTAGAAGAAAAGGATTCCAGGGTGCTCATGCTTCTATAACCCCCCTAATGAAACTCATTGGGTCAGCAGGGACAAAATAAAGGCATGAAAGTGGAAGAGGGATTAGTTGTGAAAAGGAAGGAAATCAGCAGAAGTAGGAAGGGACAAAAGACAATAATGAGATGGATATGATCAAACTAAATTATGTACATGTATGAAATGTCATAATGAAATCCATTTTATGAATAATTGCTATATGCTAATAAAGCACATTTGAAAAGAAGAGGCTAGGGAGATGGCTCTGTGGGTAAAACACTTGCCACACAAGTGTAAGAACCTGAGTTTGAATCCCCAGAGCCTACATAAAGCTGGGTGTGGGAGCATGCATCTATAATCCCAGTGCTCCATAGCCGAATGGGAGGCAGAGACACAGAAGACACTGGAAGACTGTATGCCGGCCAGCCAGCCATCTGCAACAAGGAACAAGAGACCTAGTAGAATGCAAGGACTGATACCCAAGGTTGTCCTCTGGCCTCCACATGCATCACTGCCCCCACACTCAGGAATGCACACACACACACACACACACACACACACACACACACACACACACACACACACAGAGATACACACACAAACAGAAGAGCATTTCATGGCACAGACAGCAGGAGGATGACCATGTGAAGACAGAAGACACTGTCTCAAGCCAAAGAGAGAGGCATTGGGGGAGCCATCCCTGTGACATCCTTGTCTTTGACTTCCAGTTTCTAAGACTATGATAAAATGAATTTCTGTTCAAGCCCTTGGCCCATGGTTTTGGGAACACAGACTGAAGCAAACTACAAAATCAGCATAGAAGGAGCAGTTTTAGCTTGGGAAGTAGAAAATCTGGAGGTGGATGGGCCACACAACAAGGTGAAGGTGTCTATTGCTGCCAAGCTGTGCACTTAACAGCGGTTTAGATAGAACATTTTACATCGTGTGTATTTTGCGCCACTAAAACAATTAATGTAAGGTTGAGAAGAGAGCTCAGCAGGTAAAGCGCTTTCCGTTTAAATGAGAGGACTGAATTTGGGTCCCCAGAACATGCATAAGTGCCAACAGGGTGCAGCGGCCCACCTATATTTGTCTTGGAAGGTGGAGACAGGGATTCTTGGAGCAAGCTGGCTAGTGAGGAGACAAGCCAGATCCAAAAGCACAAAGAAAAGACACAAGAACGCTTGAGGAAAACTCCCGACACCAACTTTGGGTCTCCACATGCACTCATATACTCATGGACACACACTCAAACACAAACACCAGCACACATTCAGATATACACATATACATGAAACTACTAAGGAAAAAGGAAAAAATAGTGCAAGAAATAAGTTGTGGGCCAGGTGGAGTGATACATGCCCATACTCTCAACACTTGAGCAATAGAGGCAGGAAGATCAGGAGTTCAAGGTCCTCCCCAACTACATTAGACTAAGTCTAAAACAAACAAACCACAACCACTACCACAACAAAAACTAAACTCAAACCAAGGTAGACCAAAACCAGTTGTTTGCATGTTGGCATCAAACCACTGGTTAAGTGGAGACAATGTTCCTGATATCCCCCCAAATATCAAACACGTGTGAGTAAATCCAGCAAGAGATGTGAGAAAACTGCACAAAAATCGTGACAGTCTGAGAGGATTTAATTCATAACTAAAAGCAGAGAAAAACACTGTAGCTATGGGTCCAAAACTTGGAGCTGAGCATGTTGAATCTCCCTAAATTTCCCTTTGTGCTTCGTTTCAGACGTAAGGATTGGCCCTGTCCAGCTAATGCGGAAGAAGTCAAGGGCCGTTGCTGGGGGTCTCTGAGCCACATCCGGGGCCGCTAAGGCATAGATTTCTATTCCTGATGAACTTCTCAGCTCTGCGTGTGGGGCTGGGTGCAATAATAGACTTCCTAACATTGCCGCCCTCGCGCTGAGATAACCTGCTTCCCACCACGACTAGCTGCTATTTTCATCCTCCGCTGGGTCCCGTTCCTAGTGTCTTATTTAGGAAGCACAAAGGCAGCTCTGTGCATTTCCACAAGTGTAGAGAACCCACAGTTCCAAGCCCAGAAAACCATTTATCTTGGGAGGGGCAGGGACAGGCCATAGGAGGCAGCCACGGGGCAGGAGGGACACCTCCTGCGTAAGTGGCATATGGACTAACATAAACCGCAGAGTGGACCTCCTTGGAGTGTTTGTGTCCACCTCCTCTGAGGTATTTTCCTGTGGTATACTTCTTTCTTGGCGTGTGTGTGTGTGTGTGTGTGTGTGTGTGTGTGTATGTGTGTGTGTGTGTGTGTGTGTTTCTCTGGGCCTGTGTGTGAGACTGGGCTGTGTGAATGTTGTCTAATTTTATCTGTGTGTGTGACAAGTGGACTGTCTGTGTATCTATGTGTGTATATAGGTGTGTGAAAGGTGGACTGTCTGTGTGCATGCCTATGTGTATGTTTGTATGTGTGTATGGGTGTGTGACATATGGACTGTCTGTATCTATGTGTATGTCTGTGTTTATATAGGGGTGTGTGACATGTGGACTGTCTGTGTGCATGCCTATGTGTATTCTGTGTGTGCTTCTCTGTCTTGTTGTTTGTGACTGTGCAGGACCCAGGACTGAGGGCGCTGTCCACAGCGTTAGGAACACTATGTTCATTTGGACAGAATATATCACTTGGATATTCACCGAGCCCATTGTCAGGTTCCCACAGTGTCAATGTCAGACAAAGTCACTACCCTCCACTCTCCTGGTTGCCTTCATCCTGGCTTTCTGCCTCTCTGGGTCCTGTTATGTTAGATAGTTGGAGCCTCAGGAGCAGGGGTCCATGTTTATCTACTACCTGTCCCAGATCTAGTCGGCCAGGCTCGTCAGATGGTCCCACAGAACGTTTGGGAATGAATTTAGTGAATGAACCTGTTGTGACCCCAAATGGCCTTACAAATTATCCATTGCAATTGCTGCAAATTTATAGGCATAAGCAGTAAAATGTGTGTAATGTCCACCTTTTTCTTGTTCAGTTTTTACTTTTTGGTTTGTTTACTGTTTGTGTGTGTATGTGGGGGGGTCTGTTTGTTTAGTTTTGTTGCTATAAGGGCTCGTGATATAGTCCAGGTTAGTTGAATTCACAATTGTGTTCCTTCAGCCAGGATTACCAACATGCACTACCACATCTGGATTAATATTTTAGAAAAAAATTGTTAGTACATTTTATGTATTTGTGTGTGTGTGAGAGAGAGAGGGAAGGAGAGAGAGGGAGTTCATGCATGCACACATGTTCATGTCATGTCTCACCTGTTGAGGTCAAAGGACACAAAGGACAATCTGCAAGAGTTGATTCTCTCCTTCTACCATGTGGCTTCCAGGGATCAAACTCAGGTTGTCAGGCTTGGCAGCAAGCTCCTTTACCTGATAAGCCATCTGTGGCTGTGATCCAGTCCACATCTGACATTTAAGTAAATGTATATTTTATTTAATGTGTTTGGATGTTTTGCCTGAATGTATGTGAATGTGTCTGTTGCCCACAAAGTTTACAAGAGAGCATCAAACCCCCTGGAACTGGATCTGCAAATGGTGTAGGTGCTGGAAACTGAACCAAGATCCTTTAGAAGAGCCCCTAGTGCTCTTAACCACTGAGCCATCTCTCTAGTCCCACATCCAGCTGTTTAGATGAGCATCTATTATATGTATTTACAAACACAGTTGTTCTCTGTTTGGCTTCATGGCTGGTTGCCTAACCTCTGTTTTCTCCGTCCTGTTTTGTGGTTCATTTTCTATTATGTCTATTGTAAATGGCATATTGGCTCTGGTCCCCTTTCCCAACATTCTCAAATTTGGAAGAGTTTCAGTAAAGATTAAGGCCTGGACCCTACTCTGATTTCCAGTGACTTGGCATCTGCTCCTACTACCTATGACTTCCTGTCCCCTTTTCTTTCTCCAGCTGTGGTGGTTTGAATGAGAATGGCCCCCACAGGCTCATATGTTCAGATACTTGGTCCCCAGCTAGTGGAACAGTTTAGAAAGGATTAGGAGGTGTGGCTGTATTCGAGAAGATGTGTCACTCATGGCAGGTTTTGAGTTTTCAAAAGACTCGTCCCCTCTCTCTGCCTCATGGTTGTGGGTCAAAATATGAGCTCTCGGCTGCTTCTTCGCTCCTCCATCATGCACTGTAACCTTCTGAAACAATAAGCCAAATTAAATGCTTTCTTTTATAAGTTGTCTTGATTATGGTGTTTTATCAAAACAATAGAAAAATGACTAAGACATTAGCCCTCACTGTATCAACTGAACTTCCTTTCTGCTTTTTTTTTCTTCCGTTCTGCTTTTCAGGGTTGCAAGTTTTTCTGGTACCTCCCCTTCACACATTACACACCAAAGTATTTCTACCAACATCAGAAGTGACCCCTTGTGGTCCACCCAGGCGGGGCAACCATTCTTCTGAGAGACAATCACTCACAGCATTTGAGACAGTCATGGTGTGGTGTCAACACACACATACCCAATTGGTGTGTTCCTGATTTTTGAGTCCTCTTAGCACCTGGGTGTGGCGTCTACCTGTCTCTTGGTAGGTGGCTATCATTAGCCAAGGTCCTTTCAGAAACAAAAAGAGTCCCACACACTGAATCAGAAAGCCCCTATATAAACATGTGTGCACTTACACCTACATACACAATGCACTCATGTCCATACACACAACTACACTCTGATAACAGCATACCTATATGCCCACATGTGCCCAGTACATACTACACATTCATTTATGTGCACACAAAACAGACATGTATGTGTGTTACATAACTACAAAGTCACCCCACATACATACATATGCACAACCGAACACCCACATTCTACCACATTTGTCTATATCCACATCGCATACTTTGTGCCTATATACATACTCATACACGTACCTGAAATGCACACACACATGCATGCATGGCCCCTTTGTGTACAATACCTACACAGTATATGAGGACTAATCATGGACCACAGTTACACACAGGCATGTAGGGAACACCTCATGTACCTCAGCAACACATGTGTGTACACTCTATTGTTCACTCCCACATGGCCTCTCTCCTCTCTGCTCTGGCTTTGTCCCCTGAGATGCCAGGTCCTTGTGGACACCTGGTAGTGCCCTAGGAAAATAGAGTTGTGGTGTGTGGGACTAGGGCTGATGGAAGCAGGGGCCAGGGCCCAGGTCAGCTTTGTCCTCTCAGGGACTGCTCTGTCTTTGTCCACTCTGTCCAGAGACTCAAAATGGGACAGTTACTGTCAGCGCATGAACAGCTGCAAATAGCCAGCCTTCTGAAGGCTATCCATTGCAGCCTGGTGCTGCCCACTGTGCCACACAGCCAGCAGTCACTGGGGGACTCTAAACTCTGGGGACACTCTGGCCTCATGGACAACCTCCGGATCCTGAAAATAGGGCCTCGGTACTAAACGAGGGGACCCAGGGTGCCAGTGAAGAGCAGGAACTGGGCCTCTCCTTGCTGTGGGAGTGAGGCCAGGGCAGGAGAAAGAAGGACAGAAGATCAATAGAAGGCATTTTAAAAAGAAGGCAGGAGGTGAACGGAGAGACCTGGTGACAAAGATAGACACCGAGACAGGGAGACAGAGACAGGAAAATCGAAAAGACGAGGGTAGGTGGCTGGGAACCTCAAGAGCTGGGAAACACCCATCCTCATCCTGGCTGATGAAGCTTGGTCTCTGACTCCCTCCTTCACTGGCTCTGTGGGGGTTGGGGGAAACGTGCGCACCTCGGCCGGCAGGTGGCGCTAGAGGCCCCCCGGCTTGGTTTCTGCAGACAGGACCATGAATTTCTGATTTCTGATCTGGGCCCCTCCTCTCTTATTTAGGAACATTGTGCGAGGAGGCTAGGGAACAGTGATGGATGTGGGGTGGGAGGAGGGAGCTTTGAAAGAGGCAGGCTCAACACCGTGGCATCCTGCAGAAGCAAGCATTCTCTGAGGCGCTCAACATCAAATGCAAGTTGTCCTAGGGGAGGTGGCTGGAGGAACCCCAGGACTGGGATCCCCACTCCCCGTCCAGTCTATAATGTCCTCTTCCATGGAGCTGGGGTCATAGGACACAGTTGATCGTGGACATCTTCCTTCCACAATCAGTTGACAGAGACAGTCATTCTTCAATCTACTTTATCAGTAATCTTTCCAAGGGTTTCTGAAGTCCACACTACCCATGAATCACAGCCAAATGCACCCACTTCTGTGGGGGCTGTTCTCCTGCCTCTGTTGTGACTTTTTCTGGGGAGTCGTGAACAAAACATTTGTTCACTGTAGACAGGGCATCAAGGACAGATCAAAGAAATCATTTCCACCTAAGTGTATCTTGGTGAACCAATGACTTAGTTTAAAGCTTGCTTCCTAGAGCACAAGCTGCAGGCAGCTCCACTGAGGCACCCCGTCTCCTCGGAGGTCACTGGGATCGTGTATAATCTTGGGTAGAGTTGTGAGCCCATGAGTTGTGGCATTTTCTGAGTTTTATACTCGTGGTCAGCATCCCGAGCTTCCTGTGTCTTAGGAGCCTCTCACCTCTTTCCAGGATGGAATGTTCTAATTCCCATGGTGTGTGTGCCTGCTCACTTTACATGGAAGTTAGTTGAGTTCCGAGTCCTTTGTCTGTGCTGTTCAACTTGTTTGGTTCAGTAAATAATGTTTCCCACGTGAACATGAAGACTTGAGTTCAATCCCCAGCTTCCACATAAAAAGCTGAGTATTGGGGCTGGAGAGGTGGTTCAGTGGTTAAGAGCATTCTTCCAGATGACCTGGTTTCAGTTCCCAGCACCCACGTGGCAGCTCATAACTGTCTGTAATTCCAGTTCCAGGGAACCTGACATCTTCTTCTGACTTCCATGGGTACTGTATTCTGATAGTGTATATACATCACCCAGGTAAACACACACACACACACACACACACACACACACACACACACACACACACACAAAGAAAAAAACAACTAAACATGATGGTGTAAACTTGTAATCCCAGAACTGAGGAGGCAGAGACAGGAGGAGGATCCCAAAGCTTGATGGCTGGCCAATATGGTCTAATTGGCAAATTCCAGGCCAGTGAGAGACTTAGTCTGAAAAGGCTGTGGAAGTGGCTCTGTGGAGAAGGCACTTGCTCACAAGTTTGAGGGCCTGAGTTCAGATTCCTTAAACCTACACAGAGCTGGGCACAGAAACACACTCCTGGAATCCAGGCGCTGCTGATGTGAGGTGGGAGGCAGAAACAGGAGGTTCCATAAACTCAGGGGGCTAGTCTGAAGAACGTAGCAGAAAAAATGAGAGACAGTGTCTCAAACAAGGAGGAAGGAGAGGATAGACATCTGAGGTGTCTACTGACCTCTCTATGTACACTGTTATGGCGTGCATGTGACCACACACACACACACACACACACACACACACACACACACACAGGTCAGGGGGAGACACAATGCTTTGGTTTTTGTTGTTGTTGTTGTTGTTGTTGTTGTTGTTTGTCTGTTTTTTTTCTTGCTGTTTTATTTTGTTTGAGAGAATGTTTTACACTGTAGCCCAGGCTGTCCTCAAACTCAGCAATTTCCTTGTCTCGGTTTCTGAGTGCTGGGATTACATGTATTAGCCACCACACCTGAACAACCTAGAGCATTGTGAGGAAAATGTGTGGTTTTCCACATACCCGAGGTGCTCTCAGAATTAACAGGTGAAACTGTTTCATGCATCGTCCTAGTGCTCTAGCAGGGACACTGTGTTATGCGGGGTGTGGCGCCGTTGTGAGGAGTGTGAAGGGGTCAGCTTACTAGCTCTTCTCCATGGATGTTAGCTAAATGCTCATTAGCTACTCAGCCCTGTACATGTGAATCTGCTCATCTGTGAACAGGGACATTCCTGACAGACTCCAAGATGACTAACATCAGTACCGGTGCAAAGACACAAGTCATGTGCCTGGGTCCCAGCCAGTCACTAAAGCTGTCCAGGTCTGTGGGGGACAGTCTTAACCCAGGACTGGTTTTATCTTTTATGTTTTAATTTTTTAGTGTGTATACGTATATGCATGTGAGTACATGTGGGCCATGGCATGAGTGTGGAGCTCAAAGGACAACTTGTAGGAATAGTTCTTTCCATCCTGTGGGTCTCAGAGATGGAACTCAAGTCCTGAGTCTTAGCAAAAGTGCTTTTATCCCCCGAGCTGTCCTGCCAGCCCCCAAGGTTGGGTCTTGCCAAATGAGCAAGAGATTTCCAGGTGGTGGAGAGGATTTACAAAGCAGAAAAATTAAGGAACAAGAGAGTTTAATGGTCACTAGAAAGGGACAGGCATCTTAGGCCACAGGCAAAAATCGATGCAAAGTGAGGCAAGCTGGACAGGCAGAGGGAAAATGGTACAAACTACAAGGTGGCTGGAAGCTGATGTATCCGCCAAGCCGTATCACAGCTGCGCCACCTGAAACTGGCCAGGATTAGCGCCACCTGTGAGATGACCAGATACTGTTATTTGCTTGGTTACCCTGTCATTTCCACATCATTTGAGTTGCAAAGTCACTGGTTGCCATCACACTTCTATTATTAGAATACATCCAGAAAACCCCACTAAGGACAGAGGAAAGTGCTATGGTTTAAATGTAAAATGTCCCTGTAGACTTATGGGTTAGAACGTTTGGTCCCCTGTGGGTGGTGTGTTTGGGGAGATTGTGGGATCTTTGGGATGAGCCTGGAGGGTTATATTAGTTACTTGTCTTGTTGCTATGACAACATACCTGACCACAGTTATTTAAGAAGGAAGGTTTTCTTTTGGCTCATGGTTTGAGGGTGTATTCCATCATGGCAGAGAGGTCACAGTGGCAGAAGTTTGAGGCAGCTGGTCACATTGCACCCACAGTCAGGAACTTTCTTTTTTTTATTGAGCCCAGAACTCCAACCCAAACATCTTAGTTAGGGTTTCTATTGCTGTGAAGAGACACCATGACCACAGCAACTCTTATAAAGGAAAAACATTTAATTGCAGTGGCTTACACTTTCAGAGTTTCAGTCCATTATCATCGTGGTGGGACATGGCACTGTGCAGGCAGACATGGTGCTAGAGAAGCAGCCGAGTATCCTACATCTTGCAGCCAACAGGAAGTGAACTGAGACACTGGGCAGTATCTTGAGCACATATGAGACCTCAAAGCCCCCCTCCACAGTGACACACTTCTTTCAACAAGACCACACCTACTCCAACAAGGCCACACTTCCTAATAGTGCCACTTCCTTTGGGGGCCATTTTCTTTCAAACCACCACACCATGGAATGGTACAGTCTACGTTTAGGGTGATCTTCCCACTTCAGTTAGCCTGATCTAGACACTCCCTCAAAGACACACCCAGAACTTTGTCTCCTAGATGATTTCAGACTGTCAAGTTAATAGTCAAAATTAAGCTTCACAAGGCCTATAGCCACATCCCACATCTATCCCAAGCTTTCTGTTTCCACAATGACCAGCTACAAGTTTCCTCCTCTACAGGCCCAGCCGCCCTAGAGAGGCCTGCTAAAGAAACCTCAGAAAGTTGTTGGGATCTTTGCTTCCCCTTTCCTCTTAGTTACGAAGTGTTTCTAGTCTGGAATACACACCCCATCCCTTCAGGCCATGTGACTAAACCCTAAGAAGAAGGGACAGCAGGATGTAGCCCTAAGCAGGAGTTCTTGGCCTCTCCTTTTCTAGGTGGAGGCAGCTGTGGGGAGAAAGGATCCGAGGACCCAGGAAAAAATACCTAGCTTTGTCCTTGAAAGAAAAAAGGCCTCAACTTGCTTGAGCTGAAGCTCCTGGGCACCTTATTGTGGGACTGCGCACAGGCCCTGGCCTCTGTGTGCACAGAAAAGGATACAGAAGCCAAGAAGGAGAAGAGTGGGTCCCCCACTTGCTTCTCCCTACACCCTGAAGCGCTGACCCTTCCCCACACACCAGAAGCTTCCATCTGCAAGACAAACCCATGCTTTCGAGAAGCCCACAAAGCTGGGTTTACTGGTACAGACTTGTAACCCCAGAACTCAGGGGGCCAAGGTAGAGGTATTGCTGTAAGGTCAAGTCTAGACTTGGCTACATAGTGAGCACAAGGTCTGGCAAGATTATATAGCAAGATAAAATTTCAAAACAGAAACAAAAGCAAAACAATCACAAAAAATGGGAGCGTCAAAATTCAAGATTAAAGACTGTGGTGGTTCCATACCTATAATCCTAGAACTCAGCCTGAGGCAAGAGGATTGCCATGAGTCCGAGGGATGCTTGGGTTACAGAGTGAGGCCCTGTTTCCAAGAAAGAGAGGAGAGGAGAGGAGAGGAGAGGAGAGGAGAGGAGAGGAGAGGAGAGGAGAGCAGAGAGAGAGAGAGAGAGAGAGAGAGAGAGAGAGAGAGAGAGAGAGAGAGTGTGTCCTGGGCTTGGCCCCAGACAGCAGCCCAGATGGGCACTGAACTCTTTCAAGAGGCACGGTTGTAGTTTTCCATCTCGGCGTCTCTTGTTTCTTAATTTAAAGGCAGAATGAGTCTATCCTCTTGGGACCAACTCCTAGAGGCAAAAATTCCCCTGTAGCCTGTCCTTCCACGGCTGGCTAGGACAGTTGAAAGGACATTTCTGGTCAGCATTGTGTTGACTTTTGATACTCCCAATAGAAGAGGGCTTGTGGCCGGGTGGTGGTGGCGCACGCCTTTAATCCCAGCAGAGCTAGGCGGATCTCTGTGAGTTCGAGGCCAGCCTGGGCTACCAAGTGAGTTCCAGGAAAGGCGCAAAGCTACACAGAGAAACCCTGTCTCGAAAAACCAAAAAAAAAAAAAAAAAAAGAAGAGGGCTTGTGGGGAGAGTCACTGGACCCTTACCTAATCCCAGTCACTCTCTCTTGCACCTCCCAGCCAGCTCTACATGGCTCTGCTCCCAGACTTGTGGTCTCTGAATGTACTAGGACATGCAGACAGTGAAAGGTTAACTGAAGCGAGGACCCCATTTATGCAGCTAAGAGAACATCATCCGTACCGGGGTCAGGTTTTCCCGTGGTGTGGCTGCTTTGCGGTCACCCACACTCCCGTAACCTCTCACCCATGCTCCGTTATGTAAGTCTAATAAACTCACGGGTTCATCAAGCTGGACTCTTGACGAATCATACTTCGGTTTGTCATTTTTATTCTATAAGGACAGAGTAGACAGTTGTTTACATCTCTTCAGGGGAAGAATTCCTGTAACACCCCTCCCCCAAGTGGTGACTGTGCCTCTGTCATTGTCCTGGAAAATTATCTTGGCCATTTTACAATGCAGAAAATGTACAAGAGCCAACTGATGAAGAAGTCCACCAAGAGGCATGAACCAAAAAATAAATAAATAAATTAATTAATTAATTTTAAAAAGGTATATGTGTATTGGTTACTTTTCTATGGCTGGGATAAAAACAGTGTGACCAAGGCAACTTAAGGAAGAGAGTTTATTTTGGCTTCTGGTTCCAGAGCGATAAGAGTCCATGATAGCAGTGGGGAGGCATGACAGGAACAGGAAACTGAGAGCTCACGTCTTAAACTGCACGGACAAAGCAGGGAGGGGGGGAGAGAGAGAGAGAGAGAGAGAGAGAGAGAGAGAGAGAGAGAGAGAGAGAGAGAGAGAGAGAGAGAAAGAGAGGAAGGAGGAGGAGGAAGAGGAAGAGGAAGAAGAAGAAGAAGAAGAAGAAGAAGAAGAAGAAGAAGAAGAAGAAGAAGAAGAAGAAATAGAAGAAGAAGAATGGAGGGAGGGAGGGAGAGAGAGAGAGAGTTGAGGATGGTACCATGCTTTGCAACCTCAAAGCCCTACCCCAGTGACTACTTCCTACATCAAGGCCACACCTCCTAAACCTCCCCAAACAGCACTGCCAACTGGGCACCAGGTGTTCAAATGCCAGAGCCTATGGGGGAGATTCCTCACTCAAACCACTACAACTTGTCTCCAAATACAGCTGCGTTCTGAGGTGTTAGGGGTCAGGGCTTCAGCACAGAGACAGGCAGGATTCAGCCTGTGACATGGCTTTGGTGAGGCCACCAGCCTCAGAAACCTGCATGCCAAAGCAAAGGAGCAACTCTGCTATGGGGAGGTTGGAACTTCTGAGAGTTCCCAGGGACACAGGAGGAAGCGTGGGCAGTTTGGTGTCTGTCCCGTGAGAAGTGGCCACATATACCATGTAGTGCTCTAGTTCAAATCTGGGCTTCAATGGATGAGGCTGGACCAAGCCCCTGAACGGAATGGTGTCCACAGCTTGAAGAACAGCCAGCAGAAAATGACCTTCAACTCATGATCTTCTTGCCTCTGCCTCCCCAGTGCTGGGGTCACAAGTGTGTGCCACTATCCACAGCTCCCTTCAGTCCAAATCTTTTGCCCATTTTAGTTGAGCTGTTGATTTTTCTTGTTATTGGGTATAAAGAGTTTGTGATACATTCTGCATAAAAATTCTTTATCTGATTGATAATTTGCAAATATTTTTCTTGTCTATGGGTGTCTTTTTATTCTTTATTTTTTTTTAATTGTATTTATTTATCCTGTGTCTCTGTGTGGGGGGTGTGATTGTAGGACAACTTGTGTGAGTCAATTTTCTTCCACCGTGTGGATCTTGGGGATTGAACTCAGGTCATCAAGTTCGGCAGGAAGCACCTTTACCTGCTGAGCCATCTGGTCAGCCTATCCCTGAGTAATTTTGACGTTATTATAAATTGTACCTTTAAATTTAATTTCTGAATATTACTGCTACAGAAATGCAACAGTGTTTTTTACTTTTCTTAAATTTTGGCAATTGGTAAAACTCACTAATTCTAATAACTGTTGTGTAGGTTTTTCCACATGTATTTTGTCTGTGAATGAAGATAATTGGACCTGTTATTTTTCAGTTAGGACACACTGTTTCTTTTTCTTGTCTGCTTACCCTGAGCTTGGCCTCTCTTACTGCCCCGAATAAAAGTGACAGAAGTGGCCTTGGCACCCTGCTCCACAACCTGGGAGCACTGTCCCTTGTCCACCACCACTTGCACTGTTTGTTGCTCAGTGTCAGACAGTCGGTGTTCTTTCTAATTCTGCTACACATACACACACACACACACACACACACACACACACAAATGAACTACTAAACAGACATGGGTTGCTTTGTCTTATTCTCCTCTAAAGTTCTTTCTGCATCTCTTCAGCTGCCTATCTTCCTTTTTTTTTTTTAATTTTTATTTTGCAATACAATTCAGTTCTACATATCAGCCACAGATTCCCTTGTTCTACCCCCTCCCCTCCCTCACCTTCCCCCCAGCCCACCCCCCATTCCAATCTCCTCCAGGGCAAAGCCTTCCCCACAGACTGAGATTAACCTGGTGGACTCAGTCCAGGTAGGTCCAGTCCCCTCCTCCCAGGCCGAGCCAAGGGACCCTGCATAGGCCCCAGGTTTCAAACAGCCGACTCATGCAATGAGCACAGGACCCGGTGCCACTGCCTGGATGCCTCCCAAACAGATCAGGCCAATCAACTGTCTCAACCACTCAGAGGGCCTGATCCAGTTGGTGACCCCTCAGCCATTGGTTCATATTTCATGTGTTTCCGTTTGTTTGGCTATTTGTCTCTGTGCTTTATCCGACCTTGGTCTCAACAATTCTCGCTCATATAAACCCTCCTCATTCTCGTTAATTGGACTCCCAGAGATCCACCTGGGGCCTAGTCATGGATCTCTGCATCCAGATCCCTCAGTAGTTGGATGAGGTTTCTAGCACGACAATTAGGGTGTTTGGTGAGTGGGAGATCCCAGCTGGATCAACAACAGAGAGGGAGAACAAGGAATAGGAGACCATGGTAAATGAAGACCACATGAGAATAGGAAGAAACAAAGTGCTAGAGAGGCCCACAGAAATCCACAAAGATACCCCCACAACAGACTGCTGGCAATGGTCGAGAGACAGTCCGAACTGACCTATCTTCCTTTTTAATGTAGCATATGAAAGATTACATTGAATGATGATTTTAGATGAAAATCACTCTGGCATACTTGAGATAGATGCCACTGTGATCATGTTCTGACCTTTCTATATATTGACACTTGCAATTTTTAATACGATTTTCTTTTCCAAAAGGTTGATTTATTTTTATTTGTATGTGTATGAGTGTTTTGCATATATATACATACATACATACATACATACATATATTCTGTGCATACCTGGCACCTTCAGAGGCCAGAGGAGTGCAATGGGTACCCTGAACTGGAATTACAGGCAATTGTGAGCCAACTGAGTGGATGCTAGGAACTAAATCCAGATCTTTGGTGCTTTTAACTGCTGAGCCATCTCTTCAGCCCTCAACACTTTTATTTTATTTTATTTTACTTTACTTTATTTTATCGAGACAGGGTGTTACTATGCAGCCCTAGCTGGCCTAGAACTCATTAAGTGGACACGGCTGGTCTTGAACTCACTGAGATTCACCTGCCCTTGCCTCCTGCATGCTGGGATTAAAGGTGTGTGACATCACATCCAGGCAATTTTTGTTAAACATTTTTTTCTAGCCAGCTGTAGTAGCACACACCTGTGATCTGTCATTTGGAAATCTGAGGCAAGAGGATGCCCTCAAGCTGGAGACCAGTTTGAAATACACAGCAAACATATGTGCCTGGAAAGCATAACAGAACAATACTGTAGCACGTATGTTAGAAGGTCTTGTTAATAAAATCAAACCTGGAGCCAGGTATTGGGTTAAAGCTGGAAGATCAGAGAGACAGAACAAGCTACAGCCACCTCACCTTGCCAGTTCCTCAGCTGATCCATTTCCTGGAAGCCTCTGAGTCCTCATCCAGAATGAATCTCAGCTGAACCGCTGCTCAAAAGCCTAAAAGCTTAACTGGCCCTAGTTCCTGGTTTTCACGCCTTATATACCTTTCTGCTTTCTGCCATCACAATACCTTCGCATCTAGGTTCACAAGTGATACTGGCTTGCTGGCTTCACAAAGTGAATTGGAAAATGTTTCTCTGCTATAGTCTATAGAACTGGTGTTCTTTCTAAACTATTTCTAGAACTTGCCTGTGGAGCCGTTTGAGTTTGAGGTTTCTCAGTGGAAACGTTTTTAGACTTCTTTAATAAGCAAGGGCTGTTCAGGTTGTCTATCCCCCCACCCACTTCAGAAAGCTTTAGTCATTCACTTCTTTCACAGAATTTGTCTGAGCCAGGCATGATGGCACATACCAGTAATCTCAGCACTCAGGAGGTACAGACAGGAAGATCATGAGTTCAAGGCCTTTCTCAGCTATATAGGGATTCTGAGGAGACTGACTGGGCCTCATGAAACCTTGTTTAAAAACAAACAAACAAACAAAAACAAACAACAACAGAGGCAATGAAGAATTTGCTTCATTTTTCAACATTTAACTCAAGGAAAATTGTCCCTGACATCTCTTACGAGTTTCAACCCTGTGGAGCTGAAGTGATGTCTCCGTGTTCGCTGACGGTACTCATAACTTGTGTCTTCTTTCTCTTGTTCTCAATCTGCCAGATATATATTAGCTCCACTTGTCTTCTCAGGGTGCATGATTTGGCTGTTAATTTCTTCTATGACTTGTATGTTTCCTTTTCCCCAGCCCCTGCTTACCTAATATTAATTTTCTACTGGTTTTCTGAGGTATAACAGAGAATTCTGCTTTCCTTCTTTTCTAATGTAGATGCCTAGTGCTGTGGTTTCCCCTAAATACTGCTTCTGCTTCATTCTACAAAGCATTCTATGTTGTATGTTTTATTTTGTTACACAAAGGACTGTGTAGTTTCCTCTTTCATTTCTTCCCTGAAGCATGGGTTATTTGGTTGCATTTAGTCCACATTCATTGTGAGAAATTTCAAGATCTATTTAAAAATATTTTCAAGGATTTTATTTTATTATTAATTAAGTGCATGAGTATGTCTTTGTGGGGGGGTATGTTCGTGAGTGTAGTGCCCAAGGAGGCCAGAAGAGGGCGTCAGATCTCCCTAGAGCTGGAGTTACAAACAATTGTGAGCTACCTGTTTTATGGGGGCTGTGAACAGAACTAAGGTCCTCTGCAAGGGCAGCAAGCACTCTCAACCACTGAGCCATCTCTTGAACCCTCAGACTCCTTCTCTCTCATGTTCTCTTACACTCTGATTTCAAGTTTAATTCCATTTTTACCAGAGAATATACTTCCTACTATTTCAATAATTTCAGACTTGTTTTCTGGTCCAGAGTATGGTCTGTTTTTGTAAATGTTTGATATGCAACTTACACGTTCCTTTGTTGACTAATCTATAAACTGACATTTTTTTATGAACGTTGATTGGGTGCTGGTAGAGTCCTTCACACCCTCACTACATTTTTCTGAATGTTAAGAGAAGGGTGTTAAGATCCCCAGATATAATTTGGTATTTGTTTTATTTCTTGTGATTCCATCAATTTTGGCTCCAAGTATTTCAAAGCTCTGAAACTAGTAATAAACTTACAGAATTTTTATCTTCTTTTGTGAAACAACTCACAGGTCCCTGAGGGACCTGTTACCCTTCTGAGCACCGTCTAGGATATCCTGACAGCTATGTGGTCTCTTACTTATTTTGACTGGTGGTGGAGATGCTTTTCCTGCCCCTGTGAGCTCAGGGTGCTAACTCCATTTCTTTCCTGGGGCAGCTGCATGAGATGCCTGTATTGATCTGTACTGAGTCTCAGAGTCTCTGCAGATCTCTGCTGCTTGTTCTCTGTGCAGATCTCTCCTCCTCGGTTCTGTCCCCAGAAAATTCCAGCCTTTCTGGTCTTCTCAACTTAGGGAGTCCTAGTCTTTGCCTCGGTTTCCCTTCTTTGTGCTGTTGCCTGGAAACTCTCCAGGCAGTAAACAATTATGGGGCTCTCATTGCTTGCTGCTTGTCTCACAGGGAGAGCTGCCTTTCCTCCCCTGATACCCAGTGCCCTGAAAACTGCTGCCTAACCTATTTTTCTGGATTAAAAATAAAAGTATGCCAGTTGTTCTGTAAACATCTGCTTTGTTGCTTCTCCCTGCTGCACAGTGTTCCATAGTGAATACTCATCACAGTGTGCTTATTCATTCCTCTAAAGAGGGATGATTAAGCCAGCAACTCCTGCTACACAAACAACTGTGCAACAGACAGTCTGAAGTGTGTTCCCTTGTGAGCCCCTGTGAGAGTGTTTACCGAACAGACTCCAAGGGAGCTCATTAGGGGTGTCTTTGACTTCCTTAAGCAAGCCTACATCATGTTTCAGAGATCCTATACCATCTGGCCCCCACCCAGAGCCTCCCCTCTCCACCGCAACCCCTGCTCCTCCTGTTCTAATTGTTATTCTGATAAACACAAGTGGAATCTCAATGCTGTTTAATTTCTCTTCTTATTGATGAATTTGAGAGCCCCTTGATGAATCTGGGAAGCATTTGGGATTCACCTTTATGCTGTCAGTTTACAACACAAATTCATCTAACTATAACTTCTGTATTCCTTTTGATATTTAGTAGTGAGTTATATGTTGTATGAATATAAATTATTTATTGGATTTGGACATTGTAAACAATTCACCTTCCATCTGGTGTCCTCAGCTTGAAGCAGATTGACCCCAAAATACATTCTGCCGGGTTGTATTGTCCATTTGCTGAGATGACAGGCATGACTTAGAGCAATGCCTGGAACATAGTATTCTAAAATGTCATAGGCCTGTCGCCCCAGCATAGGGAAGGCTGAGGATCTTGAGCACAAGTTCAGCCTGGGCTATGTAGTGAGAACCTGCTGTTTTTACAGCAGCAAAAAAAGTAATGCAACCTAAAGATATGCAGGAAACATATCTGGGCCGAATGCTATACTGTCCCATGAATATGAAGGCACCTGTGCCATTGCAAGCCTGGGATAGAAACAAAAATGGAGACAGAGTAGACTTCTGCAGGCAACATAGTGAACATCATTTTCTTGAGTAGGAGACTTGGTACTAGCATTCAGATGTCTAAGAGATTGTAGGCAATTCACAGAAGCTACTGATGTTCAAGTCAGAATTCCTTACAGAGTCAACACTAAAGGCAGAAATGCATTTAGCTGGGTTCCTGACCTCCACCATACCCTCTTTTGTAGTTTTCCTGCCAAATACACCATCTCTGCTCACCAGGATGGGAGAGTATCATCATCACTTGTCAGGCCTTCCTTTATTCCTTTTGACATTTAGTAGCTGATGATGAGGTGATGACCTCTTCCCTGTTCACCTTGTGAGAAAGTCTTTTTTAAAAATCGATAATGGCGCGGGCGGTGGTGGCACACGCCTTTAATCCCGGCACTCAGGAGATAGAGGCAGGTGGATCTCTGTGAGTTGGAGGACAGCGTGGCCTACAGAGCAAGATCCAGGACAGGCACCAAAACAACACAGAGAAATCCTGTCTCGGAAAAAAAAAAAAAAAAAAAAAAAAAAAAAAAAAAAAAAAAAAAAAAAAAACACCGACAATGGCTAGCCCACCAAAGGGCCCATATTCTATAGATCTCCCCATCTTGTGTACATTTCTGTTTGTTCAGGGTACTAAACATTCCTGAACATTGACTCTTTATCACACCCTTCCTCTTCATGCTGATTGTGAATTAGCTAATTGTGTCAGGTTGTGAGGTTGAACATCCACCCGCGGGGCGAGACACAGTCACTCCTTGTGTTAAGAACTAAGCCAGCTTCCTGCCCCAGTGTACTTACTCATCTGGTTTGGATCTTAGTGCACCCTTTTGCAAGAGTGAAAATTGCCTTGCCAAGTTACTTTGACTTGATTCATCTGTTTCTTTGTAAGACACTAAGAATATTCTTTTCCAACAACCTGTAAAGGGCAACACCTTCCCTGAGCACCTGGATGGGGAATCATTTTACTGGTTCATCTAGTCAGAAAGACATCTTACCCAGTCACCTGTATGGGCAGATGCTTCCCTGCTCATGTGGGTAGGGCTACGTTTTTGTTTGCATCTCTCCATTCCTGAGACTCTGTGATGAGCACATCACTGTGCCTGTGATGGCTCCTAATGTCCTTCCCTAGGTAGGGAACTCCCTTTCTGTCCCACCTAGCCCGTTCTTCCTCCTCATTAACTCCACCTCCACGTGTACTGTTCCTCAGTGCCCTGTCAGGTTGTTTTAGTCTGCTGGGCACCTTTCTGCCATGCTTACTAAGTGGCTCCACTTTCAATATACCCATTGTTTCCCAACACTTCAGCTCCTGTTCGAGACTTCCCAAATGAATCACTTCTTGGTCATCCTTTAAAAACATGATACAGATACTGAATTCAACAATATTTATTGGACCAACTGTATTAGGAATTGCTGTCTTGTTTTTTTAATTAAAATATTTATTTTAATATGTGTGTGCACATGTGTGTGCATATACATATATATCCCTTTTGAGGTAGATAGATAGCTCAGAATATATACATTTCTAATAAATATGAGCCCTCTTGAGAAATTGAATTTTATAGAGCAGTTTGGAGACTACTGAGTCTTCCACCATCCCTCACCATGATGGACCTTATCTCCTTAAACTTTAAGCCAAAATAAGTTTATTTCTGCCCTTAAATTGTGTCTGTTATGTATTTGTTACAACAATGAGAAGAGCTAAAATGCATATTAATTATACTTAGAAAAAACTCTTAGTGGTTGCCCTGTAGTTCAGGACAGACAATTATTTACAGCTCACACAACACAGCTTCACAGGTGGTGTGAAGACACTACAAGAGATAATTCTGATCCTTCTCTCGACCTTGTATGGCTGCTGCCATTCATCAGAATTACATATAGGCTGAAATCCTCAAAGACACCCTCATGAGTATATTTGAATAAACTTACTGGTCTTGTTTCTTATTTGTCTTTTTTCTTTTTCCTTTCTTTCCTTCCTTTCTGATCAGGCTAACCTCAAACTCACAATCCATCTGCCTCAGTTTCCCAAGTGCTAGGATGACCAATGTGTATCACTGGGACTGACAACTTTTACCTAACCTGAATATCAACTAAAAATGAGGAAAACTGAAGTTTTTATTTAGCCTTCACTAGTCTCTTCTCTGATGTTCTTCCTTTAGATGGGTCTGAACACCCGACTTTATCACTCCTCCATCTCAAGAATTTGCATCAGTATTTTGGGGCTGGGAATATAGGTCAGTTGGTACAGTGTTTGTTTTCCATGCATGCAAACCAGAGTTTGATCCCCAACACTTCAAAACTAAGCTAAGCTAAAAAGAGAATGAAGATTCTTTCAGTGTTCCTGGCAGGGCAGTTCCACTGTGTGTTCCTGTTGTTTTGTGGGACAGGGGTGTTAAGGACACAGACTCAATCACAGCATGAGATTTTATTCCACATCACTGTCTTCTTGCTTGTACAGTTTCTGAAATAAAGCTGTGTGTAATTATCATCTTTGCTCTCTGTGTGAAAGATTTCCTTCCTCTTTCAAGAATTTTAGGAAATATCCCTTTGGTTTTTGTTTTGTGTTTATCCTGCCTAATGTTTCCTGAGCTTGCTGTGTCTATGGTTTGAGATCTTTCAGCGATTTGGGGGAATTCTCAGCCATGTGCTTCAGATTGCTTGTTCCTTTTGCTCTTTACTCTTCTCCCGGTATCCTCATCAGAAATATTCACACTTTCTCAGTTGCCACCATGGCTCTCTGTTCATCTCCTCTGTTCTAGTCAGGCCTCTCAGCTCTGCTTTTCCACTTTAGAAGTTTCTACCAATCCATCCTAGAGATCAAAGTTTGTTTTCCTGCTGTGCCCAGTAAAATGAGCTCACAAGGTGTACTGGCTGGTTTTGTGTATCAACTTGACACAAGCTAGAGTCATCAGAGAGGAGAGAGCCTCAGTTGAGGAAATGCTTCCATGAAATCCATCTGTGATGCATTTTCTCAATTAGTGATCAATGAAGGGGGGGCCAGCCCAAGGTGGGTGGTGCCATCCCTGGGCTGGTGGTCCTGGGTTCTTTAATAAAGCAGGCTGAGCAAGCCATGATGAGCAAGTCAGTAAGCAGCACCCCTCCATGGCCTCTGCATCAGCTCCTGCCTCCAGGATCCTGCCTTGTTTGAGTTCCTGCCCTGACTTCCTTCAGTGATGAACAGCAATGCTGAAGTGTAAGCCAAACAAACCCTTTCCTCCTCAACTTGTGTTTTGGTCATGTTGTTTCATCACAGCAGTAGAAACTCTAAGACACAAGGCAATCTTCATCTCCATGATAATTTTTTCTCTGTGTGTCATTTTCTTTTGATTCTTTCTCTGCCTACCTTTCCCACCCCTCTTTCATGTTTCCTGATCCCCCGTTACAACCCAGTATTAGCCATAGTTGTTTTGAATTCCCATTCTTAGTGTTCCAACATTCCTACTGTTATTTGGATCTGACTGTGCTCTCTCTCTCTCTCTCTCTCTCTCTCTCTCTCTCTCTCTCTCTCTCCCTCCCTCCCTGTCTCTTTCCCCTCCCCCTCCCTCTCCCCCCTCTCTCCAGGTGGAATTTTCTGCTCTCTAGTGTGCCCTGTGATCTTTACTGGAAAACCTGACATGATATATTGAAAGGACCCATTGCCAAGAGGCCTGTCCTGTGCTGAGGGCTCTGCGTCAGTGAGCTTGTGACTTTGAGATGTCAACCTCATCAGAACTTCGTAGGTCCCACACAACTTCAGGTTATGTGACATTGACAGATCTGAAATTGGGTGTCTTCCTTCTCTGGTGGGAAACTAGGCAGAGCAGGGTTTGCACACAGGTCAGTTGGAGTGGTAACACCCTGATTGGGTCAGTACTGGTAAACGAGTCTCTCTTGGGGGCAGGCCTTAAGAAAAGTAGAACATGTGGCATAGTTCACAACAGACACCTTCCCTACGTACTGTGGATGCTTGGGGAGGTGTTTCTCAGGTCTTCCCTGGGAGAACTTGGTAGAGCCCTTGAGAGTGAGTCTCACAAAGCTTGTAGCTTCATCTCAGGTCCTCTTGGCAGGCTGAACCTCTTGTGCTTCATTAACTGGGTGCCAGGTTCTCCTGTGGTTTCTGCTTTGCTGAGTTACAATTCTTTGTTTTCTTCTGTCTGTCTTTCTAGCTTATCTGGTGGGGGCATTTGCCCTGTGACCTCGCTTCTCTGATCTGCTGATTTTTCTAGGTGTTTGATCAGCACATTACTTGTGGTTGCTAGGACAGAGTGTCCCCATTAATTATCTTTTTGAGTATGCCATCTGTTCCCTGCTGGGATCCCAACTAACACAGTAATTGGTAGCAGAAGTGGTCCTAGGAAACAGACTCTTGGAGTGGGATTCTAGTACAGAGTGATGAGCACATGGATATACTCCTTGCCGGGGTGAGTGAAACATTGGGAACTGGCATTCTATGGTGACAAACTACCTTCAGTAATGGCATGGGATTCAACATAAGCAGAAGACTAATAGATGGAATAGACATGGGCTAAACCACTTAGTTGCTATGACAAAAAAAACTATTTCAGAGGATGGGATGGTCACTTCTGACTTTTCTGGAAGCTGTACACACAGGACTGGGCAGTTTCAGCCTTGGGTATGCCAAAGTCCTCTGACCACTTCCAAGAGCATGCCTGCAGCTGAGCAAAGCAAAGTCATGGCTCACTTCTGTGTAGGAGAACACATATCATGGAAACTGAAGAGAGACTTTAAGAGGGCTAACCAGATGTCTCAGCTAGTGAAGGTGCCTGCTGCCAAGCTTAACCTGAGTTTGATCCCTGGACCATTGTAGTACATTGTAGTAGGAGAGAACCAATTCCCACAAATTGTCCTCTGACGTATGCACACACACAGTATGGCAAGCATATACTCACAGACAGATAGACAGACACTATTGTGAGACAAATTTTACCTTGGGAGATGCAACACAATACACACACACACACACAAACACACACACACACACACACACACACACACACAACTGCTTGCACCAGAAAAAGAACTCACAACAGACCAAAGTGACATTGACATTGGAACCAAAGTTCAATTAGGGTGAACTTTGAGTTTTTATTGAGGTTACTTACAGCAATATGGGTGATGAATTACAAGGATCAAAGATGACTCAAAAGCTATCTGTATCACTGAAAAGTCCACTCCAATACAAAGGCTGCAATCCTGGAGCTTTCTGCATAGCTTGCTGGTGGCTCAATGGTCCAAGAATCCTCTTCTCTCTGCGTTGCAGCTCAGCTGGTTAGAATCTCCTTTCCCAGGAGTTACTTCTTTTTATACTATGGACCACATGCCTATGCACACCCAAAATAAAAAATCATAACAAATAACAAAGCTATGAATATTTTTTTCTGCCGAAAGTAGTCATCCCAATAAAAGTTCATTATTTTCCTAACTTCCCCTTTCCCCTCTACATCTATTAGCCAATGGCATCAGAATGTGAAGTTGAGCTCCCACCAATGGAATGATCCCTATGTCAAGAATAAAAGACAAAGGCCATTTTTGGAAGTGTGCTCAATATCCCTGTTTGGGTTCTGGCACACTCTATTTGCAAAAAGAAATCACCTTGCCAAATTCTTTCACTCTCTTCATGTGTTCCTTTGTGCGACACAAATATTATTCCTTTCCCAATAAAGATAGCATTGGTACTTATCGGAGAGGATTTGGGAAGTGGGATTTTGCTCTGGATTGGATGCTCTTAGGAATCAGAGGTAAGTCTATCATTAGATTTCTAGAAATTCTCATGTAAAAAGAATATGAGCCAGACAGTATTGGTGTATACCTTTAATCCCAGCACTCGGGAAGTGGAGATAGGAGGATCTCTGAGTTTGAGGCCAGCCTGGTCTGCAGAGTGAGTTTCAGAACAGCCAGGGCTACTCAGAAAAACCTCATTTTGAAAAAAAAATATGAGACTGAGTCTAGTCTGGCCCCATGACTATCATACTATCTGGGATGAAAGGCCTGCTTATTTGGCTTGAATGGTGTCCTAGTGTTGTTGTTGATATTTTTGCTCTTTTGAAGGCCCACCACCTGGCTCCCAAATAAATCACACACACAACTTATTCTTAAGTATAAATGCCTGGCCTTAGCTTGGCTTGTTTCTAGCCAGCTTTCCTTAACTTAAATTATCCTATCTACCTTTGGCCTCTGGGCTTTTCCTGTTCTCTTCCTTCTGTAAATCTTACTCTTACTCCACGGCTTGCTGTGTAGCTGGGTGGCTGACCCCTGGAGTCCTTCTCCTTCTCTGGATACTTCTCTCTACTTCTTCCTCTCAGATTTCTCCTTCTATATATTCTCTCCGCCTGCCAGCCCCGCCTATCCTTTCTCCTGCCTCACCACCAGCCATTCAGTTCATTAGACCATCAGGTGTTTTAGACAGGCACAGTAACACAGCTTCACAGAGTTAAACAAATGCAACATGAACAAAGTAACACACCTTAAAATAATATTCTACAACATCTTAGCTTGCTTTCTATTATTGTGATAAACATTATGACCAAAAGCAACCTGAGAAAGAAAGGATTTATTTGGCTTACATGTCCCAATCATATTCTAATGTTGAGGGAAGCCAAGTCAGGTACTCAGGCAGGGCAGGGACCTGAAGGCAGGAACTGAAGCAGAGGCCATGGAGGAACATTGCCTACTGGCTTGCTTTCCATGGCTTGCTAAGTTTGCTTTCTTATCCGACCCAGGACTTACACACAGTGGGCTGCTCCATCCCGCACACTATCAATCATTAATCAAGAAAATGTCCCTCAGATTTGCCTACAGGCCAATCTAATGGAAGTATCTTCTCAGTTGAGGGGTCCCTTTTCCCAGATGACTTTAGCTTCTGTCAAGTTAACAAAAAAAAAAGCACATACAGTGTCCAGACTAATTATTCTTCTGTCACACAGTGGCCTTGCTCAGCTAACTTGCTTATGTTCACCAGAATCCCCCAGTGAGGACCACAGGCTATGTGCCCTAAGCTACCCTATATTGTGTGGAACCTGGGCTTTCAGGCTGTGCCCTGGGTGACTCCACTTCCAGTTAGCATTTGGCTCCATTTTGAGTGCAAATGGACAGGCAAACTCTTCACTTCTTGAATACACAAACAATACTACCTGTACAGCACCTTCTATAACACAGAAACTGAAAAGTCACTTGTTTGTGCAAGTAAAAGAGTATCACCTATGAATTTATCAAAGTAGATTGGGGACACATGGGCACAGGGTGTATTAAAATAACATTAGAGGGAACTGGAAAGATGGCTCAGTGGTTAAGAGTTCTGACTGCTCTTCAGAGGATGTGGGTTCTATTCCTAGCACTGACACTGTGGCTCACAACTGCTGGTAACTCTAATCCCAGGGGACCCAAAGCCTTTTTCTGGCCTCAGACACCAAGCATACATATGCACAAACATATATTCAGGCAAATACCCAGTGTACTAGCTGGTTTTGTGTGTCAACTTGACACAAGTTAGTCATCAGAGGAAGGAGCCTTAGTTGAGGAAATGACTTGATAAGATCTAACTGTAAGGCATTTTCTCATTTAGTGATCAATGAGAGAGGGTCCAGCCCATGGTGGGTGGTGCCATCCCTGGGCTGCTGGTCCTGGGTTCTATAAGAAGGTGGGCTGAGTAAGCCATGGGAAGCAAGTCAGTAAGCAACTTCTCTCCATGGCCTCTGCATCAGCTCCTGCTTCCAGGATCCTGCCCTGTTTTGAGTTCCTTCCCCGACTTCCTTTAGAGATGAACAGCAATGCTGAAGTATAAGTCAAACAAACTCTTTCCTCCCCAACTTGCTCTTTGGTCATGGTGTTTTGTCACAGCAATAGAAACCCTAACTAAGATACCCATATACATTTTTTAAACCAAGCCTGTAGACTTACTGAACATATTAGACCAAGAAAGGATGCAACCCGCCTCACCATGTTGGAAATAAGATAATAACAAATTCAAGATAGTTGTGAAAACAAAGCTGTTGTTAATATATAGTTCTGCAGAAAGGGTTGCCAGCAAAAACCTCTGCCAGCAAGTCAATTTGTCACGAGACAGTGGTTTTTAAAATCCTTCAATTGCTAGATATTCCTGTCCTCTTCTTCCATAGGTCAGAACTTGCACCCCTCCCAAACTCCCCATTTCATTGGCCTAGGACACAAAGCATCATTCAGTGAGAAATTTGGGGCTTGAGTCTGACCCCTTCCCTTTCAGATCCTGGGCTCAGTCAAGTAAAACTTTCTAAATTTCAATGTCGAGATGCCAGGCACCAGCTAGGGGAAGGGAGGGGCTGGTTAGTGTCTCCTATAATGCTAATCAACTCTAAGTGCACCTCATATTGATGATAAACTATAATATCTATTTCTTATGCTTGGATCATATAAAAGGAGAGTCAGTTAATACTGGTCAGCATCTGCCTCACCACCCTGTCATGGGTGAACTCCTGAATGTCCCTGGGGTTTTAGCTCAGCATGGTCCTCATACACCTTTCTACCCAAAGTCCAACTCCTCCCTGGTCTGTTCACAACCTTCTGAGTTGGCTCTCCAGGTGGAAGTAGATGTGCCTGGAGCTGTTTTTATCCCTAGGTACCTTGTTCTTAGTGCCTCATGGTTTTGTTTTTCTTTTCTTCCCCCACCCTCCTTTTTTGACAGGATCTCACTCTGTAGCAATGGCTGGCTTAGAACTCACTACATAAACCAGGCTGTCATCAACTCACAGATATCAGCTTGCTTCTGTCTCCCAAGTGCTAGGGATTGGCATGCCCACCTACCTCATTTTTTTTAAATCCCTGCTTACATTCTGGTAAACAAATGTTTAATTAAAATACCTTGAACTATGATTAAGTGTGACACTTGACACCTGCTTGTACCCTGAATATTTGAGTCTTTAAAATCCTTTTTTTTCTTTAAAGAAAAACACTTCATAGTCTAGGTCTTTTTATACATTAAGCCATGAATTCAGAGAGAATGGGCTTCAGCAACTTGAGCTCCTCTCTGTTAGTTCTCACAAAACATACTTCTTTGGATGGAGCAGCTGGTGCTTCAGTTGAACACAGGTACCTCTCTTTGCTTTCCTTTTTTCCCCCCAGATGAACCCTTATTCCTAAGGATTTATAAAGTTGTGTGCTAGTTACTTTCCTTATTATTGTGACCATGTACTCAACACAAAGAAACTTAAGATAGGAAGGGTTTATTTCAGCTCACAGTTTGAAGGTACACTCTGTGTTGGGGGAAGTTGGGGCAGTAGGAGAGCAAGGCAGTTGGTAGCAGAGATTGGACAGGAGGTAAGACCAGGCTAGAAACCTCAAAGCCTGGCTCCAATGACCCACTTCTTCCACCTCCTGAAGGTTCAGCAACCTTTCAAAACAGGGCCACCAACTGGAGACAAAATGTCTAAACACATGAGCCTATGGCAAATATTTTACAACAGTGACTGTGGGGACAATCATGTTACTTTCAACTAGTTTCTTCCTTCCTTTATTTATTTATTTTTTTACTTTTTTCTTATAAATTTTTCAGGCTTTAAAATAAAGTGAGACTAGCAACCCTGTAAAATACATAGGAGATGTTTTGTCACTCACTTTTTAAATTATTGGGGTAAAACTTGTATGCATTCAAACACACAGATCACAAATACACAACTAAATGGGTTTTGAGAATCTTATATGTTTGCATAACTACCACCTGTCATCAGATGATTGGATCTTATAGTATGGAAACAAAAGAAATGGCACCAAGCCCAACATGATGAACAAGATAGGTAAAGCTTTACTGAGACTTCAGCTCATGAGCAGAGGGACTTAATGTCAGCTGAAGAAGTGGTCAGGCTACTCGCTCAACTAGGGAAGCAGCAGGCTTTTTATTGATTTTTCTGGAGAAGACTAAAGTTTGGTTATTTTTCATTGTCCATGGGCATGTTTTTCTTCTCCTGAAATATTATTCTGGCCTTGAAGTTTACTTAGTTGACTTAATCCAAGAAGTTATCGGTTTTGTTTAGAGCTAGCATCAGTGTCTTGCTTAAACATCCTGGCCTTGAAATTTGGTCTGAGCCTTAAAAGGCCATGGAACCTTAGATAATTGAGTCACTGTGGTAGGCAAGAAGAAGACATGCCAGCTCCAATGGCTAAGTTAGCACTGGACATAGCAGTCTTGGACATAAATGCTTCCCACCCCCCTTGGTTTGTAGCCCAAGCTGGCCTCAAATTCCCAATCCTCCTCCTGGATTACAGATGTGTGCCACTGTACTCAGCAACAACACATTTCCCAGAGCTTCTATGTGTCTACATGAAGAATTGAGTAGAATCTTGAGGTGGTAGAGCTCATAGGCCTGGGTTTGAATACTTGATCCTCAGTTGGTGTAACTATTTGAGATGAATTAGGGGTGGCCTTATTGGAGGAGGTATGTTACTGGAGGGAGGCTTTGAGTTTTCAAAAGACTGATGCCATTCCTAATGTGCTCTATGTCTCCTGCTTGTCTCTCAGCTGCTGCTTCAGCCTCCTGCTACCTCTGCTCCACCATCATGGACTCTAACCCTCTGAAACCATAAGTTCTGTTACTCATAACATCTCTCCACTGAGTGGAGAGTTAGTACTCACAACAGAGGTAGTTTCCATGTTTCTGCAAAGTAACCTAGGCAAATTCTATCACATCCCACATACACCAGAGCTGGTGCTATCTACAGCAAATGTAATCGAAAAAAGTTAGGTTGTGTTCTGTCTTGTGACTACCACCACTAGAAAGCTTTAAGCCAATGTAGAGCAAATGCTGTGATTTTGCTCTGACAGACTGTGTCACCTGAACTGACTTTGGGGACTTACTGGGGCATTTTATGGGATAAAGTTTTTCCTCAATAACAATTCCCCCTTGGTTTTTTGTTTGTTTGTTTTACCTCCTAATGTTGAGGGATTTGGGATCCATTGAAGGGCATATGTGTGAACATCTCAAATCCAATCAGTTTGAGCTGGTCTTTGTCACAAGGAGTTCCTAGACTGCTATCCAGATACAATCTTACACCACTTACAGGATTTCTGCTGCACTTTTAGACACAAGTCACAGGTTTTGTCTATAACCAAGGGAAGAGGATTGTATAAGGATGTGAACACCGGGAGGGGTGTAGAATGAATTGTTAGAAGGTATTATTAATGAAAACAAACCCAGAGCCAGGTATTGGGGTGAACGCTGAAAGATCAGAGAAACAGAACCAGCCACAGCTAACCTCACCTCACCAATTCCTCAGCTGATCTCATTTCCTCAGACTGGAAGCCTCTGTGTCCTCATCTGAATGGACCTCAGCTGAACTGCTGCTCAGAAGCCTAAAAGCTTAACCAGCTCTAGTTCTTGGTTTTCACGCCTTATATGCCTTTCTGCTTCCTGCTATCACTTCCTGGGATTAAAGGCGTATGTCACCATGCCTGGTTGTTTCCAGTGTGGCTTTGAACTCAGAGATCCAGATGGAGCTCTGCCTACGGAATGCTAGGATTAAAGGTGTGTGTGCCACCATTTTCTGGCCTCTATGTCTGTCAAGTGGCTGTTCTGTTCTCTGACCCCAGATAAGCTTATTAGAATGCACAATATATTGGGGAACACAATATCACCACAGAAGGGATCATGGGTCTCTTAAACTCTGTCTGCCACATTGGGTGCTGAGTCTTGTGTCCTGGTCCATCTTAGCTTCATCAGCATGGAGATGACATTTCTGGCAACAGGAGCTGGAGACCAGTGAGAACTGAATAGACAGGAGCTGGAGACCAGTGAGAACTAAATAGACAGCTGTCCAGGGACAGTCTAGATGCAGTCCCATGTGATATCAAGGCAGAGACTGGTAACAGAGGTAGAAGATGTGGTCCTAGAGATGAAAAAAACACAAGAGAACATGGTGTGAGTGAAGAAATGTACTAGGAGTAATGGCAGTACCAAGTCCACTGTAGCACAATGAAAGGGGGTCTGCAGATTGGTGACCACCATAGGGTAAACTCCTTACAGGAACTACACTGAGTCTATCTGGCCAAAGGTCCTTCTGAGGAGAGTGCTCTGAAGCGGCAAGAGTGGGTGGCCTGGGTTTCCTAGGGACATATCTTCCATCTCTTCCATTCATTTCGCAAATTCAAGACTGGTGGAAGTGTTCCAGCCCACTCTTGCCTCTCTTTCAGCTTGGTTTCTTTTTTAAAAATTTAAATATAAATGTTCTTCCTCCCACAGCATTTTGGGGTAATTCAAGGGCTTGAGGGTAGCTGGTTTTACTGCCATCTGCTTTCTCCTCAAGCTGCCAAACATCAGTTTTCACCTTCCTTCAAGCGGATCAGGCACCTGCAGGTGGTGGTCTCATAGCCATCTCCAGCCAGGTGACTAGACGCTGTGGTGATTTGACAGAAGTGAGATAAACGTCCCTGTTCTGCGTGCCTGCTCCTCGGTGAACAGACTGACGCCCGCCAGGAAGCGCTCAAGCTTAGGCATGCGCAGACAGCCTGGCAGCCATTTTAAGGGGTTACTCTACTCCGGGAGTGAGCCACTGCGCAGGCGTACACGGGAGACTTAACCCGCCACCCGCCCCTGCGCCCGGAGCACGCGTGCGCGGAGCAGCCGGAAGGGGCGGGGTCAACCATTGCGAAGCGCCTGCGCTTTGGGACTGCCGGGGTGGGGCGGGGCGGGGCGACTGTCAGCTGACTGAGGAGCAGATTGCCTCGCGGGACAACGGTCGGCGACGCAGGCTGTGGTGGGGGCGGAAGGGCTCTCCCGGCGGGTCTCTGTGCGGTCGGCGAGGCACAGGGCCGCCGCCGCAGCACCATGGCGACCACCGTCAGCACGCAGCGCGGGCCGGTGAGTCCTCTGGGCGAGGGCCGAACTGGGGCAACGGAGCTTGGGATCGGGCTCTTCTTCCCACCCCTCACGGGGCTCCTTGCGCGGCCCCTCGAGAGTTGCTGGGCCATCCCGGAGCTGCGCAGGTCCCACCTTCGGGTACCCATACGGAGTAGCGACCCTGGTCCTCAGGGTCTCGCGGGTGGAAGAAGGCAGAGCTTGATGGTTCCCTGGATGCTCACGGGCCCTGAAGCCCCTGGGCCCCTAGATGGAGAGGGGCCCTGAATCCCTTAGTCCCCCACACAGAGGAACCCTGACCCCATTGGTCAACCCAAGGGAGAAGGGCCTCAACCCTCCTTGGTTCCCCAGACTGAGAGGGACTCCGACTCTCCTTGGTTCCCCAGGTGGAAAAGGGGCCCTGAATCCCTTACTTCCCCAGAAGTACATGGGCTCTGACTCTCCTGCTTCCCCAGATGGAGAGTGGTCCTGACCCCATTAGTTTCCCAAACAGAGGAGTCGTGGCTCCCATGGTCTCTCGGAGGAGTGAAGCCGGACACTCTTGATCTCCCAGAAGGAGTGATGTCCTGGTCACCTTGGTTTCAGAAATAGTAAAAGATCCAAAAGATGCCACTTTGTAGTCAGTCCTTAGTTGTGTCAGTTTCCTCCTCTTCCTACACCTATAGCGAACATGGTACTACCTCTTGAGCCCAGCTAGTGGCTACCTTTCCAAGCCTCAGTTGTTCATCTGTAAATGAGAAGGGAGCAGAGAACGCCCAACAGTGTTCTTTCCTAAAAAAGAGACCCAACAGTGATGTCTGCTAAAGGTTGCCTTGGGTTCCATGATACTGCCTGTCTCCCCTGCCCCTAGTGTGGATGTCCTCGCAGTAGCTCTTGAGACTGGTGTGGATTGGATGTTGCTGGCTAACAGTGGCTGTGTGTAGTAGAACACAGTTCTGATGGCCCCACTGTCCTTTCCCTTAAGTTAATATTAAGTGTGTCTACAAAGCCTTTGGTTTCCCAGATCCCTCACCCAGACAGAGCTGACAGGTGTGTGTGTATGTGTGTGTGTGTGTGTGTGTGTGTGTGTGTGTGTGTGTGTGTGTGTGTGTGTATAAGTAACAGATAACTCCTTGGGGTAGATGGCTGATTTTCTGATTTTGAAGAAAGCCCCAGGCTTGATTAGATGCCTTTAAGGTAAGGCAAGGTGCTTTTATGGAGGGCTTTGAAGCCAGACCTCCTGACCCACTGTCATACTTGATATGGAGCTTTCCGGAGTTGGAGTTCCCTTATGTTCAGTAACCCTTCTTCATCCTCACTGTGTCTCAGCAAACTACAGGAGATTGATAGTGGCTGCCAGAAGAGGAAGGGAGCCAGTGCTTTGCCCTTTTCATATCCCCTGCCAAGTGGACAGATGGCCAGGCAGAGTGGACCCTTCCTTACTGTGTGGTCTGAGAGTGTCCTTACTTCTGTGGTTGGGCTGCATTTGAATTCATCTGATGGTGAGCTCAGTGTCTGACATTAATTGCCTGTTGCTGAGGGAAACTCTGGTGCTGTGTGTACAACACTGGAATAACCTACTCTGATGAGTAATTGGGAGTGTCAGATGAGGTTCATACTAGCGAAATCTGTGGAGTCAAGTCCTGATGTTTGATCTTCCTACTTGCCCAGTGTTCTAGGGACCACATAGTCATATAAATAAACATAGACAGCTGAGTGGTTTTTAGGAGCCCTCTTGATGACTTGTAACCTTGGGTCTGGGCTCTAAGAAATTGTCACCAGTTATCCGTATCTCAGTCTTTGCTTGGGCTATGCAGGACTTTTTGCTGTAGTGTTAGTGGACACAGTATTATAGCAATTGATGGACACTGAGCCACAAGTATGGAACACAGGGACACAGCTATGCATGGTGACTCATGTAAGCCAGAGAATAACAGTCACCATTAGGTCTGTGCTCCTAACCATTGAAAGCAGAAAGGTATGGACTTGGTGTGGGAGGACTGCATGGGTCATGGCTAGAGTCTTCATCTGGTGAGTGCCATTTCTCAGAGTACATGCCTTTTTCAGTTTTCAACTTTTCACGGCTACTTCACTTAGAATGACCTACCCATATGCCTCTGGATTCATTAGTATTTGCAAAGGTTTTTTTAGTTGTCAGGGTCTAGTAGAACTGTCAGAGTGTGGTAGTGCTTCTCTACTATTCATGTCATACTCAGGTTTGTGGAGCTGTTAAAGATAAACAGAATGCTGGCTTCCAAACATAGATAAAGTATGCATTTGGTCAGTACTGGGTTCTAAAGGCAGCCTTCTTTGCGTAGGTCCAGCAGTGGGTTAGGCCATGGCTCAGAGTCGCTATCCCAGGAGCCTGGACTTAGGCTTGGGCAGTTGTCTCTGCAGCTGACCTTCACCCCTAATGAGTGGTAAAGGACTGACAAACAGTGTCCTGGCAGGACACTCTCATCTGGGCTAGGAGGGTTCTCTATTCTTGGTTGAGAGGGTTTAGGGGGGCAGGTATGAGAAGGACAGCCAGCACCCACATAGTTGTGAAGGAATAAGTTTTTCCCTGGGACATTTGGTATTTTATGTTTTTAGTTTGTTTGTTTGCTTCTAAATAGCCACCATAGGGCTTTACACCCTATCCTGTATCCATCTCACTTTTGAAAATGCTGGTATTTTGAAATTACCCCTTTTGCTACCCAGTCCACACACTTGTTCCTTTCCTACAGTGAGTGACTTTAAGGACCCTACTTCTTGTGGGGATGCATGCAGGTCTTTCTAGCTGGAGGCTGCATCAGATGTAGGGGGTGGCATTTTGAAGGTCCTCCTTTATAGATGTGTTCTGTGGAGTCCAGCAGGCGCTAACTTGTCCTGCTTGAGATGCTGGTTAACCATTGAGCTTTGCCAGAGGCCACTGGCTCTGGCTTTGCCCCTCCTTATTCTGTGGGTAGTCCTTAATGCCCATGCCTGTCTGGAGCCTCATCAGTCCTATTCTTCCCTGATAATTGTGGCTGAGCCAGTGACTTGATTAGAAATGACAGGTTTTTTGTTTGTTTGTTTGTTTTGTTGTTTTCGTTTTTATATATATATGAACATTTTGCCTGTGTGTATGTAAGTATACCTTGTGCATTCTTGGTGCCAATGGAGGTCAGAAGAGGGGATCAGATTTCCCAGAACTGGAGTTACAGTTACTTACGGTTGTGAACCAGGTGGGTCCTGGGAATTAAACCTGGGTCCTCTGGAAGAGCAGCCTCACTGCACTTAACCACTGAAATGTCTGTCCAGGTCCAAAAGGGTGATATTTGAATTTGATCATATGTTCTACACTTGGTAACTGGGTCTGTTGTTAAAGATAAGCTTTTCCCATCAGCCAGAGGTGTCTGGGTTGTCCCTAAACAGTTTCTAAAGTAAAGCAAAATGCAGGCTTCTTATTTTCTAGTAATAGAGGAAAGAGTTCACTTCTTTAGGGTGTATGTTGGCTTTCTTTTTGAGTGTTACTACATACTGGTAGTTTTCAGTCCTCCTGTGTGAGTTAGCAGCCTCTGTGTCCATGCATTCTCACAGAGTAGAAGAACCTGAGCAAGAGGAGGTTGTGCTCACCAGCTAGCCACTAGCCCTGTGTCTCTGGGTCCCTGGGAATGTCTGCTCTGGATTCTGAGGTGAGGCTATGCCCTGGTACAAGTTAACATCCCTGCACCAGGCTGTGGCTACCAGATGATGACCTCCACTGACTTCTTGACTTTTATTTTGTATGATAGTATGGCTACTCTGCTTTTCCTTTTAGAAAGTATTTGACAGAGTTTTTCTTTCTTTCATTTGTTTTTTGACTTTACATTTTATTCAACATTTATGTTTAAGAGGGATCTACCCACAGCAGCATACAGCTGTCTCCTTAAAAGTCAAATCTAAGAAGTACAGGTTTCTATTGGAATCTATTAAATAGCTTTATTTTATATAGGATAAATATATACATATATTTTTAACACTTTTAGGCTTCCATTTGTCCTACGTGTTTCTATTCTTGCTTTGATTTATTAAGCATAAATTTTTAAAAATTCAGTTCAGTAGTAAATTCTTCACTAGTTTGATAAAGGTATGGTGTATTTCTTTTTTCTAGGGAGTTACCTTAGGAATTTCAACACACAGTATTGCAGATCTGAAGTTGGTTGCATCTCTGTCTCTCCCAGTCTGTGCAAAGACTGTAGCTGGTGGTGGCCAGGTGGCTACCTGGTGCTGTTGTGCCATATGTGATGGTTCTACTTTCCTTTGAGCAGCAGTGTTTTTATGTAGTCAGTGCTGTTCAGATCTGAGATGTGCCATTTTCTTCCCAAGCCTCTTTGTGTCTGTTGTCAGGATCCCTTTGCCTTACTTTCAAGTAAGAATCTTTTAGAGTTCTTCACTATAGCTCCTGGGGGCTCTGTGAAGAGTTTCAGAGGGCAGTAGCTTTTCAGTCCACTCTAAGTCTGCCTTGCTGTCGTCCCAGCCACTATTTTACTTCACTTCCATTCTTTGGAGTTTCAGTGTAAATCACTGAATGCCTTTAAGTGCAGTTTCAGTTCTGAATGAGAGCCAGTTACCATTTACAGAACTGTTGTCAGGGCTTGTGAGGATGTGCCAAGTTTATGCGTGGAGAGTGCACCAGGCCCAGCCCAAGGGAAGTACTATGAACTAGTGATCTACTGAGTCCTTATGGATTCTTTTTCATTTCTCAGAAAACATGATTATTTCTTTGATCAACTCCTTTTCGAATACCATTTCTGCTTTGACATCAAAGGGATGGTGGAGCTGGATACAGGTGGGTTGTGCAGTTGCCAGGTCCCTGTACCTATTGAAGGCAGGGATTGGGGCTGGCTGTGGTGACTGCAGGGAGACACAGCACCAGCTAGTCTTGTGTGTAGGAATCCCTGTGATCTCTGACTCTGGAAGGTTGTCCTGGTCTTGGCACCAGGCAACAGAGCCACCTCTGCCCAGCTGCCACAGGTACTCTAAATTATGAGCTGGTGCTTTTTCAGAATTCTCCCTTGCTCCCTCTGGCCTTGGTGGTACCACTGCCTCACACATGTGCACACACGCATGCAGCTCACACATGTATGCGCACACTCACCCACTGAAGTAACTGTGTCCTTGTCTATCTTTTTTTTTTTTCCCTGAAATCTAGACTAGCAGCTTCTTGCCTTTTCATACATTGTCCCAGACATGCTAGTAGGCAGGTCCTCCATGCTGGGCAGGCCAAAAGCCTTTGGACAACCGTAGGAGAGACAACTTGCTTCTCTGTCTGTGAGGAAATCCCATAGGTTGTGCCTCAGATGCAAGGATTGGGTATCTTGTATGCCCTCATTCACTAGATTAGTCTGCCTGTTCCTACTTTTACTTGCCATCAAGTGCTACACAGAGCCAAGGGTAAAGCTCAGTGTTCCCTGCCTACTGGCCCCTCCTTTTGGACAGGGTCCTGGGGGTTCCTTGCATTCTTTTAGGGACACAGACATACCCCATTCCTTTTGAGGACTGTGAGTCTGAGGCACACAGATGCTTCTGGCTAGGGAAGTCAGACATTGCTTGGTGGTTCTTTCTTTTTCCTAGGCCACAAGGAGTGAGCATCCCTATGCTTACGCTCTTGAAGCTTTTCCGTGGGACTGGTGCCTGGAAGTGAAATTGTTTAACCCACATGCTAAAAGTCATTTGTTAGTATTGGACTCAATTGAAGTAAAACCATAAAAAGATCCACTGTGAGTCTGCTGGCAGAATTCATCATTTAATATTCTTAAGTCTTAAGCCATGATAAAAATATACATTTTCATGTGGCCAAACATTTCCACCACCAATATATGGCAAAAATGCATTTTAGGATTAGCCCCATATTTTAAAACTTCACTAAAAATAACTGTTTATTGATGGTATTTTCCTGTGCGGTCATTGACTTCATCGAATTTGCGCCGATGCCTGGGTTCACCTTTTTCTCTTGAAGCATTTCTCACTATGCTAACAGTGGTGGCTTCCTTTAGGTGTAGCATGAGGTGTCCTCATTTAGACAAATCATCAGGGACCTGCAACAACAGGCAGGCTTGTCTTTTCCCTTCCAGGACAGCAAGTATTGGTTGTATAACCAGATTGTTTGTTGTCCAGTTTGGGCTGCAGTCTTTCCCATCCCTTCCTGCTCCCTCTTTGGGTTAAGGCAAAACTTTCTACTAAATTTGTGGATTGAATAATTTTATGTTTAAGGAAAATCTATAGAAAAAAAGCTCCCCCTTTTATCACTCTATTTCCCCTATTGTCGTGACACAGACCATTATCACTGCCATGAAACTGGCTTCAGTCCATGCTCCAGATTCAGCTTTTCCATTCACTGTTGTGGGCACCTCCCAGCACCTTGCCTTGCCTTTGACCATCTCTCAAGCTACCCTTTTTTGTTTTGTTTTTTGTTTTTTGAAAAGATACATTATTCAGGGTGTTTTTTCATATCCTTTGCTTGAATGATGGTTCACCTGGCTAAGGCAGAGTGAGTTAGCTTTCTCTACCGTAAGGTTGTTTTCCTACTCTTTAGTAACATTGTTAAACTCGCATTGTTAAAAATTTCCTTTCCTATTTATAATTTTATGGCTAAATCCTTATTGAAAAATAGCACATTTGAATTTCATCTTTTTAGGGCAAAGGTATTAAACCTTTGAACCTAGTGCATTGTGCATGTTTGTCAAGTGCTCTACCACAGAGCTATACCTCTAACCACATTTTGTCTTAACTGTCCCCCACCCCCAATAGTCTCTTTCTCTTTAATGAAAGCCTGGAAGAGTATACTATGAAATTTTTGTGTCTGAAGCTTCCAGTCCCAAGAAGGGGACAGATAAGAAACAAAATAAGCCGGGCGGTGGTGGCGCACACCTTTAATCCCAGCACTCGGGAGGCAGAGCCAGGTGGATCTCTGTGAGTTCGAGGCCAGCCTGGACTACCAAGTGAGTTCCAGGAAAGGCGCAAAGCTACACAGAGAAACCCTGTCTCAAAAAACCGGAAAAAAAAAAAAAAAAAAAAAGAAAGAAACAAAATAAAATATAGCCCTGACTTGCTCCACATGACCTTTCTTGACTTCTATGTTTGAAGCTGCCCCCATGACTGCCTTTATCCTGACCTATCACTGTAATACCTACTGGCCTGTCTGCCCTCCTGGGTGTATCCCTAGGAGACACAGGTGTGCCCTGCTATGGCCCTAAAGCTGTAATACGTGGCATACAATTAGTAATTGTTCCTGTGACAAGTGAGAACTTGACCTATGTAGGTTAACCCCAAGAACCTGACTGAAGAGAGTCTGGTTTTGCTAATAACCCATTTATGATGCATGGATAAAGCTGGTTATGCATCTTGGAGGTGCACCCTCTAAATTCATTCACTGCAGCTAGCACAAGTATGAGCCAGGAATTCCTCTAGGAGGGACCCAATGTTTTCTGTATACCATAGACACTGGTTCTTGGCTTCTTGTGCCACAGGCCTTTCTTAGCTTTTCCTAGACTCCCTGGAAGTCTGTGTGATGTGCCTTGGGAAAAGCTGTCTGTCCCAGAGAGGCTTTGGCCTTTGGGAGCTGTGCCTCTCTTGGTAAGAGAGGGTGTTACTGGCCACAGCTACTTTCCAGGACACCTCTGCCTGTGATAGCCCGGCGATGGACTGAGTGACCCCAGAGGTGCAGAGGGGCATGCTGCTGAGTAGTTACCCCCTAGTAACCCTCAGACCTGTACCCACTGGGCAAGGAGCAGTTCTGTCTTCTGTTGGGTCACCCTGGTTGAAGCTGTAGATGCTTGTTCCCAAGGCTTCCCTCACTGGTCCTTGGCCCTCCCATCTTGAGCCCCAGGCAGGTATGCCATTTCCAATTGGTGTTTTCTTGCTAGGAAGCCCTGGTTCAGCATGTATTCCTGTGGTCTCCCTCTGTGGTAGGTTCCTATGGTCCTCTCCAGAATGTGAACCTTAGCTAGGGCCACTATTAGGAGTTTTAGATAACCTCTCCATTGCTCTCCTATTTTTCTTGAAAAACTTTATTTTCTCAGAGCCGTTCAGGTCTCCCTCCAGCCCTGGTAGCCAGCCTTTTCAGTGACTGAGACATGTTCTAAACCTTCCAAGGGCTTTGAGCACCCCCTGAATAAGAAGATGTGCATCTTTAGGGGAAACAAGCTCAGATGAGGGCTGGCTGGAAACTCTTGTGGGTGAAAAAACAGGCCAAGCACTCTCCAGGCCTTGGTGAGGTGTGAGGGTGAGCTAGACGGGGCTTGAGTGAATACTGGTCCAAGGCAAGTAGGATAGTACTGTGAGATTGCTCGGCTACATGCTTTGACTCTACTCTTTTGCATCCTCACTGGAAGGTGTACATTGGTGAACTCCCCCAAGACTTCCTCCGTATAACGCCCACACAGCAGCAGCAGCAGATCCAACTGGATGCCCAGGCAGCCCAACAGCTGCAGTATGGAGGAGCAGTTGGCACTGTGGGCCGCCTCAGCATTACTGTAGTACAGGTGGGTCTCAGTTTCCTTTTGAAGACTGGTGGGGCTGAGGAGAAGAGGTAGTAGACTGTGCTTGGGCATGAGAATGAGCATTTCAGCCTTTGCAACTCACTTCCCATGTGAACAAGTAGAACTTTTTTGATTCTAGTTACTCCTGAAAATATCTGATGATACTTGTTGATTTCCCAGGGATCTGCCTAAGGTACTTACAATTACTATTGGTACATGCTGGGTACTGTCCTCCATGAGGACAGTTTCCCTAACCCCCTTATAGCAGCTGGGGTGTACAACTGCCCTGCAGACCATGGTTCTAAGACCTAGGATGACACAGTCAGTGCACAGATAGATTAGAGACTTTGTCTAAGTTGCTCTCTGCCAGGTGTGGCCAGGTTCCCAGAGTTGTGTGAGTCCAGCAGTGACTGGCACCACGTTCAGGAGCCAGTTACTGATGTGGTTAGGTGAACTTGAAGGCTGTTTTTTTCTTACACTGGGAAATACCTGTGAGGTAAGCAGTTTAGGTAAGCACTTCCCTTCTTCTCTGCTGATGGATGCCTCATTTTTCTAAACTTGGTGTTATTTCAGGCAAAATTGGCAAAGAATTACGGCATGACTCGCATGGACCCATATTGCCGCCTGCGTCTGGGCTATGCTGTTTATGAAACTCCCACAGCACACAACGGTGCCAAGAACCCTCGCTGGAACAAGGTCATCCAGTGCACGGTGCCCCCAGGTGTGGACTCGTTCTACCTTGAGATCTTCGATGAGGTGAGGGATGCCCCAGTGTCACAGGTCTGCCAAGTTTGGGATCCAATAGATTTAGATGTGCTGCAGTGTGCCTAGCAGTCATGAGGCTGCTCTACTGGTGCTCAAGCCTGTGTACCTAGCGTTTAGTGGCTGGGTGACAGGGTGTGACCTGCCTGGACACCTGGCATTTAGTGGCTGAATGACAAGGTACAGCTTTTTTCTCTCTCAGCTCCTTTGACAGTGTCCTTTGGGAGCCATCACCAGTGATACAAGTGTGGGCAGAGTGTGAAAATAGCTGTTCATGGGTAGGTCAAATTTCAAGCAAATCAGGCTCCACTAGTGGTGGGAGCACTGTTCTTGCAGGCATGAGTCACAGGCTCTGCCAGCAATGTCCCATGGCCATACCAGCAGTTAGGCATGCAGCTTTTTGAGGGCAGTCAGGGCAGGTGGCTGAAGTTATCTCCTGGTAGCTTAGTTCTAAGGACCATGTACCTGCCTCCTTAAACCAGAGCATAGGGAAGTGGAAGAGAATGAAAACAGTGTAGGTCAGAGAGGAGTTGGGCATGGGCAGCCCAGCCAGGAGGATGCAGCCTCCCCCTTGTATTGTCCCTGTGCCTCTTCCTCTGTTTGGGGGGTTTTGTTTGTTTGTTTTGGTTTTGGTTTTTGTTCCTTTCTCCTTCTGTGCCCTCAGAATAGTAGTAGGACCATATGAAAAGGAGGTTTAGGGATGTGGATGGTGGGTTGGAGCTCTTACCTCTTCTGTACGTACTTGGCTTGAGACTTGCAGTTTATATCTGGTGGATTAGGAGTAGGGCCACAAGGACTGGGGAGGACAATGTCCATCCCTGAGCCAGGATGACAGCCCAGAGATTCTTTCCTGTCCTTTGGCCTGGCCTTATATGGTTACTCAGAAGGTGCAGAAGTGGTGGTCAGGTTACAGATGATCCATGGAGGTCTGGGATTGTGGTGTAATGGGAATCTCCTTGAAGGAAGCTGGAGCAGTGAGGAGGGTGGAAGAGTCCGGTTGGAGTGACAGCATAGGGAAAGCTGGTCTCTAGAACATGGGTCATTGTGGGCCATGACAAAGTGACTTCACTCTTGCCCTCCTCAGAGAGCCTTCTCCATGGACGATCGCATAGCTTGGACCCACATCACCATCCCTGAGTCCCTGAAGCAAGGCCAAGTGGAGGATGAGTGGTATAGCCTGAGTGGGAGGCAGGGCGATGACAAGGAGGGCATGATCAACCTGGTCATGTCCTACACGGTGAGTCCACTGTCGGGAGAGACCACGCTCAGAAGAGTTTGTGGAACCTCCCTGAGGGAGCTATGGCTTCCAGAACCTTGGGAAGTCATGGGAGGCAGGGTTGGGGGTCTGGGCTTCCATTGTCTCCTTGGTATCATCCAGGCCTTTTCTTTTTAGTTGCTACCGAGCCTGTGAGAACATGAGAGTATAAAGCTCCCTGTGTGCAGGCCTCATCAGCTGCATGTCTCTCCTTCTGGTGTTTAGTGTTACCTATCTTTAACAGGCACTTTATGTAGCACAGGTCCATTTGCTACCAGCTCACCTACAGTTCAAGATTAGCTGGGGCTAGAGAGGTGGCTCAGTGGGAAAGAGCTCTGGCTGCTCTTGTGGAAAGTCCCAGGTTTGATTCCCAGCACCCATATGGTGGCTCACAACCAACTGTAACTCCAGTTCCAGGGAATCCCATGCCTTCATCTAACCTTCACTGGGACCAGGCACACATGTGATGCACATACATGCAGGCAAAACACTAAGACACATTAAATAAATAAATCTAACAAAACAGTTGAGTACTTCTGTGAGAAGCTACTGATACTGATGCAATCTCCAAAACAGACCCTGAAGTGAGCTTTGTGTGAAAAGTGGTAATGGTGGAAGCTCATGTGAAGCCAGCGGTTAACACCCTGACTTTTGTTCTCACTGAAACTGGAGCTCATTTATTCCACTAGATTGGTGGCCAGTCCTGTTCTCATTCACATATCAGTAGCTGTAGTTCTGTGTCTTAGCCCAAGTCTTCCAGCCAAGGGGAAGTGGTGTGCTGGAGTGTTGGTGCAGATGGAACCAGCGGCCAAGGCCACTACATTCTTCTGAGGACTGCATGTTCTTGGGTGTTCATGGCTGGGCTGTGGCTAGGACTATTATTGTGAGACTGGAAGTAACAAGATTTACATATGATATGGTCCTCCTTGACCCCCATGTTTTTCTTTGTTTGTGTTTCAGTCTCTCCCAGCTGCCATGATGATGCCACCTCAGCCTGTGGTCCTGATGCCAACTGTGTACCAGCAGGGTGTCGGCTATGTGCCCATTGCAGGTGTGTGCTGCTTCTTCACTAGGCAATTCTGAGACAGAGTAGGACTGGAGGAGGCAGGGGGCCCAGCATCCATCCCTATGAAGTTTGTGTAGTGTAGAATTGTGTAAAGATGGCTACTTCAAATGAAGGTCCTTCTAAAACTGACTCATAGTGTCATGCTTGAATGATTTATGCATAATTAATAATTTCCCTAGTTGCCAGTAGTTTTTGGAGGTGTAGAAATGTAGTCTATGTACATTTTCACACATGAGTCACTGGAATGAGAAAACCTGGTTCCTGTTAAGCAAGGCATACTGCATCTTAAAACACATGGCTTCCATTGAAAGTATTTACTTATGTAAATACTAACATCTGCTTAGGTCATAAAGTCAAGATGTGGCTTTTATGTATTTTTAAAGTTTTTCCAGTCTTTCTGTGGCTTTCATAGTGCCTGGTGCCCAACTGGCCCTCCCACTAGAACAGGGCAAGCCAGATGAGACCATAGCAGCTTCCTGGCTTGAGCCAGCAGGAGGACTGTGGCTCTGAGAGTAGGCAGCAGGGCAGTACTACAGTCCCACCCTCCCTCGCCCCCCATTCTCTGTCAGGGTCCAAGGAACTGGAGTCCAAGCAGACAGTGGTGGTCCTGCTACCCCTAGGAGATCAAAGGCTAAGGCAGTGGGGATAGCCAGGGCAAGAGGGAATATGAGGTCCTGGGTCGGATCTGGTCCACGTGGTCCCTGGTTGCTAGTGCTCAGGGTGGATGTTGTCTCAGAGCTGGGACAGCACAAAGGTACTGTGGCTTATCAGTGTGGGGTCTGAGGGTCCCACACAGCCAGAATGGAGTGACTCATTAACCTGAGCTGAGCTAGGGGAGACAGTGAAGGACTAGGGAAGGAGATCCACCACACATAGCCTGAAAACAACCCTGACAGACCTTGGGCCTGGGACAAATCTGCCTGCAGGAACTAAGGGCAGCACTCTGCAAAGGAGAGGGAGGGTAAGTCCACAGGCCTCTGGGCCTCTGCAGTATTTGGAGTAGAGTAGGTTGTCACCAGTCCAGCAGAGATCAGAATATACAGCCTGCAGTAGAGAGCAAACCAGTTCAATGGGACATGACCCAGGACCTTAAAACAGTTGGTTCTTCAAGGAGAGAGCCTTAGGGATCTGAGACTGGGGTCTCACAATGTGTACCCTCTGGAGTCCTGACCTGTCCTTTTCAGGAACCAGATCCTGAGGTCTGAGAGTTGGGTTCCCAAAGTGGCTCCTGGGTTTCTTTTTGAACTGTAGTACCATCAGTGCTCTGTCCAATGCATCAGTGGTATGTACAAAATTTGTCATTGAACTGTCCTGAGTTGGAGGTCTGAGGAGGGAGAAACAAGTGGAATGTAGTGAGCACAAAGGGTACTCCATTGTAGCACAGGCGAAGGGTCACAGGTGGGACCATGCAGCAGAAATCTCTTCCCCCAGTTTCTGAGGCCAGTAGTCCAAAACAAGGGCCGCAATTCCTTCTGAAGCTCCAGAGAGGGCCCTTTCTACTTCTTCCAGCTCTTGACGTTACTTGGTTTCTGGCCACATCTCCCCAGTCTGTTTTCATACTCCCGTGGTTACCACCCTCTTTGTGTGTTTCTGTCCTATATGATCACTGAACAAGGACTCTACTGCTCCTTTGTGGTTTCATCCTAACAAGGTACCTTCTTTCCAAGTAAGGCCCATCTGCAGGCACCAGGGTTGGACTTGAGCATATCTTTTGATGGTGGCAGATGGGTAGGGAGGCAACAGAGACAAACTTCTATCCAGTTGCTGACACCAGAACTACTTCTAAACAATAGATAAAAGTTGTTGACCAGTTTACTCTTTCTTGGCCCCTGTTCTTCATTCTCTGTAATGCCTCTAGACTGCTCTAGAATTTGTGTGTTAGGGAAGGGTCCTCTATAAATAGACTTTAATCCTTGCTTTTGATGTACATTTTGAAAGTTAAAAACAGTCTCCTACTGACAGAAAAGCTACCACAGAAATAAAAGGATATTTTCCTTTGAAGACCAGCCTCTGATGTCTGCTCTGTCCCCATGTAAGCATGCTTTCTGGAAGTGAGGACACTTCCCAAGGGGAACCTGCTGCAGGACTGCAGCCAGGTTCATCCCCACTTGTTCTGTGAAGGAGCTCAGGCCATGGGGCTAGTGGAGCTAGGTCTTCCCAGAACCTGTGACGGGCCCTGCAGTTTTTTGTGCTGCCCTGTCCACTGTCTGGCCAGGTGTACCCAGATACTGCTTAGAAAACTGCTCTCTTTCATTACTGCTGCTCACGCCCTAGTGTTTGGTTAAGTGACAGTGTGCCTTTTCAGTTTCTTGAGAACATCATGGTATCTGCTCAAGGCTTATATTCAAGGTCACAGTTACTGCCTGTGTTTTTGTCAGACTGAGCTGTCCACTGATAGCTGTAGCAGTTTGGGCTTGAGCTTTGTTTCATTTTCTGAGCTATAATTTGTTCCTATATTGTTTGTCACTTAGTGACCCCAGATTGGCCAGCCCTTCAGTCTGAATTGTGTGCTTTTTGATGTCTCACATGCTGTGTGAACTTCCTGACTTTGACACAGGAAACCTCTGGCTATCTTGTACATTTCCTTCCTCCACCCTGGAATTAGCCACTTCTCCCTGAACCCTGGCGTCCACTAATAGAGAATCAGTTCTAGAAAAGTTCTTGAATTGTTTTTTGTTTTTTATTTATCTTAATCCTTGGGAGAGTTAATAAGCATACTGCTTCGTTGAAACTTGATGCCCAGCTTGGTTCTTATAATTCCTATATGTTTGTGATGACAGAGCCATCCTATAAGATTACTTGGAGTGTCCTGTGTAGAGACTGACAGGGGCTGCCATCTGGTCTATGTGGCTGCTTTCAGAGTATCTTAGGCCACAGAAGCAGGAGCAGCGGTTCACCGAGTACATTTTTATTCCTATTCTCTGACTTCTCAAAAGTGAGGTCAAGTCACATGATCCTTCTTGCTTCATATTAGCTCCATAGCTGTCCTACAGAGTTTGCTCTCTTGGGAAAGACTCACACCCTTGACTATTTAGGGTGCTAGGTACACACAACAGACCATGCATGAAAAAGGACTGCACTCAAGTACCTGACAGTGGGGTGAAGTAAGTCTGTGAGCACTAGAACAGGAATGAGGAGACTCACAAGTTAGCCTGTTCTCACTGTCCATTGGTCTACCCCTGCCATATGCCCAGGGGGCAGTGCATAGCCAGTAAGTGCTAGCTGCCTCTGCATATTAGGAAACATAGACCCTGTCCTCTGTCTGAGGTTCTGGATTCAAAAATCACAGCTGCTTTTTTGCAGAGCTGAAGCTGAAGGTTAAGGATCAAGAGTTATCTGTGTGTTTATGAATCCACTAGTTTGAGAGCTTAGAAAAGTCCCATGATATGCAGCCTGCTCCTGAGTCCATGTAGTCAGCAAGGGAAGCTTCAGGGGCCTTTGGCTGTTGGTGTCAGTTCTGGGATATTGCTGTGAGGCCATTGTGGGGCCCAGGCTGTCTGTGCTGCCATGCTATAGCACCAGTTCTTCTTGAATGGAAAGCTCCCTTGCTTTTGTTTTCTGAGGCATTCTATTGGTGAAGAGGCTCTTGTTTCACTGAATTGTGCCTTCCCACTGGCTATATAGTGTGTGCTTTGTAGCTAAATATCCTGCTGTTGGAAATGAATTGGTCCTACACCATCAGTTTGTGTCTGTTTATGAAGAGGAAGAATCTCGTCACATCATAAGATGGTGTCACTGAGTTTCCCTTATTGAACATGGTGCTTTAGAATGGGCTATGGGTTCATTTCCATCTGTATGGCTCCTCCCTGTACCCACTTGAACCTGAGAGGACCTCGTTTGGGGCCCAGTACTGCAGGGTTCCTGTCCATCTTTTACCCACAAAGTTGGCTGGTTACCCCATGTCTACTCTCACAACTTTAAGGAAGTTTTGATAAACTAGTCCATACTCAGTCATGATGACAGGTCAAACTTGGATTGGGCCTATGGTATCCACTCTGGAGGATGGAAGACACCAGCACCAGAAGTATGCATTGGCCTGCTCCCCAGGGAGCTGGTTTATGAGAGCAGATGACTGTAGACAGCTCTCCTGTGCTGACCCTATGCAGTTAGTCTATAGGTTTTACAGAAGTTCCCAGTCCTCTCTTCCCTGTACCCAGCTAGGCTGAAAAAACGTTGGAACAATCTGAGCAGAACCCAAAGGGAGCTGCCTGGGCTGTTTATAGTCATACACCTTTCCTTGTGTTGCTGCAGTGACTGTGTGTGTATGCACAGGCACTTTATCCATACACCTGAGGTTATTTGAGTCCTTTTAGGAACAAGCTGCTGTCTCAGACCTGAGCCAGGCAACAGTCCACTATCCTCAGTGAAGGTGGCATTCCATCCCCTTCTTTGTTACCACTGAAAGGCTGAGCAGCATGACATTATGCTAACTTGTGAGGCTATGTGGTTGTAACCTGTGCAGGTCAGTCAGGACAAAGGCACGAAGGTAAAGACCTGGCCCAGAGGGACTTAGGAAACCTTTTGTTTCTCAGTTTGTGCCCCTTCATCTAGCACAGGGTGCAGGGAGCCATGTAGCATCAGTGCTGAGCCCTCTGCCAGCAGGCTTTCGTTGCTCACATGGCTAAAGGATTGGCTCCCCTGGTGCTTTAGGCTGCTGAAGACTGATGCACTTTCTGATGTGTGTATTGTCTTCATGGTGAAAGGCTAGTAGCCTTTCTGAAATGTTAATGTTTAGGGACTGCTATATGTAGCTTTACCTTACAATGCATGCATGGTTACTGTAATGTCTTAGCTAGGCTGTGAAAGTAAATTCTAGAATGTTGACACAAGCAGACTTTGGAGTGTGGGGTGTAACAAGCATAATATTTTGCTGTCCCTTGCTGTCCCCATTCTCAGTAAAGACTCATATCTGTGACAAGTCTCCTAAGTTCTTGAAGTAGTACATATAGTTACCGAATTTTCATCTTGCTCCCTGTAATTTTTGATTGGAAAGATCCAACTTGGATTTTTGTTCAGAAAGGAAATAAATCAGAAGAGGAGACATCAGTGGTGAGGAGGATATCCCAGCCCATCTGCCATGGGCATACTTGTTGGGTCTGTTTTCAAGTCAGACTCAAGGTAGCCTTTCTCCTTGAGGTAAATCAAATGAATTATTTCTTCCTTTGGCACTGCAGCTTTGTGATCCCACTGTTTTTGTTTTTTTGGAAACAGGGATTCTCTGTCTAGCTGTCCTGGAACTCACTCTGTAAACCAGGCTGGCCTTGATCTTAGAGATTCACCTGCTATTTCCCAATGCTGGAATTACAGACATGCACCACCACGCCTGATTGACCCCACTCTTTTTAACCTAACTTCATCTTTTGTTTTCAGGGATGCCTGCCGTCTGCAGCCCTGGCATGATGCCTGTGGCCATGCCCCCACCAGCTGTGGCTCCTCAGCCCCGCTGTAATGAGGAGGACCTCAAGGCTATCCAGGACATGTTTCCCAACATGGACAGAGAAGTAATCCGCTCCGTGCTTGAAGCCCAGAGAGGGAACAAGGATGCTGCCATCAATTCCTTGCTGCAAATGGGTGAAGAGTCCTAGACCCACCGTGGCCCTTGGCTTCACACCACTGACCCTTGGACTTGCCCACCCAAGGCTCCCCAGGGTCACCATCCCCAAAAGATTCCAATGAAAGATCATCCACGTACCCCTTCCTTGGACATCTGTGCCGCTCCTTCCCACCTACTTTGGGGATGCATGTGGATTTTTGGTTCTAGGCAGGCAGTCCTCTTCATTGTTGGTGGGGGACAGCTTCCTCCTTGTCTCTAGTTGGGTGATGGTGGCATGGCCCTGTTACTGCACAGACCAGTGGTCTTGCATCTCCCTTCCTCACCCTATTCTGGAAAGCATTCTTACAGAAAGCAGCTGCCCCTGCCAAGACATTAGAGTTTGTACAGCATCCTTCCAAGTCGATGGATGTCATGAAGTTACTCAGCCTAACTGGGGTGGTTGTTGAAGGTGCACTGAGCTCATGTGCACTTACTTGCAGGTTATTTTTAGAACTTCAAGCTGAAAACTCCTTCTTTCCTCTGATGTCGTATTTGAACCTGGGCCCTCACCTAGTCCTGGGCCAGTGAGATACGCTTCTCAGCCATATCCAGCAGGTCTGACCTCTTGTCTAGCTCACCTGTCACTGTCTGGCTAGGCTTCAGCCACAGAAATCCAACTTGAATGCAGAAGGTGTCCAGACCTGGTGCTTGGCTGGACAGGCCCCATCTTGGCCCTCACTGATAGAGGCTTTTTTTCCACCTCCTTCTGTTTAGTACCAGCACTGTGGTTGTTACTCCAGGGGCTGTTCTTGTTGATAGGCCTTCATCACACAGCCCAGAGTCACGTGAACGAGAGAGATGGGCAGATGTGGTACTATGTGTTTACTACTAAAAGGCATTCAGGCATCATGACACTACTGACCTGCAGCAGACTCTGTCAACCCATACTGTAGCTCGGCCTGAGTGATAAAAATCTTATGTGTAAATTAAACCTTCATGGAGGCAGAGGTGCCTGTCCCCGTCTAGTGGATATTGTGTATTGTATTTTGGATTGCAAACCTTTGGGCCCATGACCTGGCTGTAGCTCTGTTCAGGGACAGAATGGGTGACACCTGGTCCTAAGAATCAGAACCTTGAAAGCTTTCTCAGAATTGATACACTGTACAGGCACCATTAAGAAGCTAGGGAGCATTGTCACATGTTTGTGGTGTTACAGTTTTGCCTTACGTTGCAGTTGCTTCTTGTTTTTCCAAGAATTTGCACCCAAACTTCAGGTATGTGATCCACCAATATGGGCATGAGGTAACTTCTAGAAGTTGGAACTATTTGTGAAAGACTTAAAATAAGAAAGTTAGTGCTTCAGTTTTGGTCTTCCCCCCTCTAAAAACACAGATTAAGTTTTAATGTAAGCTAAAATATACTACTTTTTGTCATCCATGGGGGTGCATTTTGTCAAATGTATTGTTCATAAGTATTTATTTTTGTAAGCCTAAAAGCAGTATGTGGTGATGGTGAGCATGGGATGGTGGTAACAAGCACTTTTCTTTAGCTGTAGGACTTTAAACCTTTTAACTGCAAAATGGAGAAGAAAGACCAATGTTTGTTAAATAGATTCAACCACTCACTTTAACCCAGCCAGGCACTGGAAGTCTCCATTCTAGACTGTTGTGTGGCCTTGTGCTTGGTAAGCAGATGCCCTCTTGCAGGGTGGATGAGTCAAGCAGGACAGGACCTCCTTAAGTGGTGCACTTAGTGTTACCAGCAGACTTGAGACACTGCAGAGCAGGAACCTCAGCACCTGTCTCTAGGTCTCAGGTGTGGCTGTGTGCATCAGCTACTGTTTTAAGGAGGTATGGGCTGAGCAAGGGCTTGCTCAAATGGGGAAAATGATGGTTTTAAGACAGATTTAAGACTTGAGCTGAACACAGACTCTTCCCTTTGTCATGAACATTTTATTTTTTTAATAGATTGAAGAAAGATCACATTTTATAAGGCCTGAGTGAGACCCCACTCCTAGGTTTTGTGCTGTCTTGTCTTGGAATTTGCTTGTCAGTGCCTGTCTAGGAGCCTAGGCATTAGGACATGGCTTACCTGGCCTTCCATCCCATCCTGGGTCTTCTTGAAAGAAAAGTTGTTAGACCTGGAAGGAGAAGCTCAAAGGCAAAGCCATAGCAGATGTAGATAGGCTTCTAGGTGGGGGCCAGGCTCTCACTGGGTGTCATTGCTGCTCTTGCCAAGTTTGAAGATTCAAGGTGGTAGCAGAGTTTCACAAGATGATCACTGGAGCCCCTGATCTCAAGCCAGCTCTAGGGTGGGTATGGGTCTGGGTATGGCCCGGGCTATTTTCTTCTCTGGACATGCTGGTTGACTGAAGTTGTAACCTGCTGCACATCTGTGGTCTGATGTGGCCACTGGCTTTCATCTCACCATGTGAATGACACCTATCCAATTGAGAGAAGTGTTGTGCAACTGGGTTCTGCCCTCTCCCTCCCAGGTCCCTCTTTACAGATACTGGTGTCATCTGATACACTGTCTGGAGGTTCATGGGAATGGTTCTCAGAACTCTGTGTCTGTGGGTATCTTGGGGATGGGGTCCATGTCCAAATTTTTCTTTGATTATATGATATATTTTTACTTTTCAGCCTTCTAATTTAATAAGTGGTCTATATAAAATAGAAAAATAAAGCCCTTGAGGAAATGTTTACCGTTTTGTTCCTGAGTGGTTTTTAACAAAGCCCACAATAACCCAGTACAGGGAACCAGTAAACTCCTTGTTCATGATCTCCTACAGGCTTGTGCTGAGGAGCACTGAAGGTGGTTAAGGAGACAAGCCTAAGGCTCTGTATGAACCAGGCACTCAGTATAGGTGTTTACAGGGAGAAGCAGGCTCTGCAGGGGGGGGGGGGGGGGGGGGGCAGCAGGCCAGTGCTTTGGCTGTGTTATTGACTCCTCTGAAAGTATCACTTCCTGACTTTATTATACTTCTGACCTTTCTTCTCCAGGCCATTCTGGGTGCCCACCATTTCTCAGAGGGCCCATTGTATCTTTCCACATGGTCATCGGTCCCCATGTGGTATCCTTCTCAAGCTGTCTTTAAACTCTGAAGGCAAGTAGGGTGCACCCAACTTACCTGCCCCTCTCCACACTGGGCGAGGCAAGGAGGTGCTGAGGCAGCAGCTGGTATGACCTCTTTTGTCTGCACTCTTTGAAGTAGGTAAGTAGATGCAGAAGGTACCCTAGCAGTGAGCACCACAGGGGAGGCCACCCTGGGTAGTGAGCTATATTGGCTGGGATCTCCCACCTCATCCTGAAAGCAGTACTCTGCAAAGTGTGATCCTCAGCCCTTAATTCTGTGCTCCACACAGCTGACAGGAGTTGTGTTTCAGCACTGGACATGATGCTGATGAGGGGCATGTATTCTTAAAAGCTTTTCTATGACAAAAGACACTTCGCTAAGTGCTCATCAGGAAGTGGGGGACACCCTCAGGGTAGAGTGAAAATCGCATTAGATTTGAGCAGACCAAGAGGGTTTGACCTCTGTTTGCTGCTTCTCAAGACAAGGCAGTGCTAGGCATGTGTGGATGGACACAGGTCTGCAGCCCCAGGTGCAAGGTGTTTGATAGCAGTCCTGCAGCCAGTGTAGGGCCTTGGCTCAAGAATGGGACTGTTGTCAAGCTAGGATGTTAGAAGAGTAAGATCCTCATCCCCAGGTCAAGCTAGGTAAAAGCTGACCTGACAGGGACGAGGAGAAAGCAAGTGATGAACACCAGGAATTCATGGTTTAGCTTCTTCCTGCTGTCTTAGGTTGTGGTCACAGTCATGTAGTCCAGAATCTGTCCAAGGTGCGTAGAAATAAAAAGAGTGTTCCTTCTGGAGAAGCAGGGGTTGATGCAGGCCTACCAGCATCCAACACTGACCACATGCGAGTGCAATGGAAAGTTAGGATCACTAAGAAGCAAATTGTCAGCTGGGATTAGCAGAAGCAGCAATGCCTCTCAATCCCTGTTGAAGCATGGATGCTGGTTTTTTTTTTTTTCTTTAAGGTTTTAAAAACAGGACAGAAACCATTGCAAGCAAAAATCAACACACTACTAAAAGCACACAACAGTGGCAAGAACTGAATTGAATATTGAGAGGTAAAAACCAAGTCTTAAGGTGAACTTCTTCATGACCAGTTCACTTATATAGGTTGGTCAAGACTGAATAATGAGCTGGAAAATGGAGCCACACAGAGGAGGCACTGTGTGAGTAGATTAGAAACCAGTGGAGGAGACCGGGTCCTTCATGGAGTCTCAGGGTTTAGGGAGGGAGGCAGCATGTCAAAAGGACAGTGATGGAGAACACTGACAAGATGCAAGGATTGCAGAGAAGCTCAAAGGACAGACAAACAAACAAAACAAAAGAAACCACCCTGTGTAAACTGCACAAAGCCATAGTATTTAATGTCTGGCAATAGTAATGTGAAAGACAGGATTCACTAGAGGCAAAGCAGAGGAGATGAGTGTGTGAGCTAGCATGTTAAATTTTCAGAGCAGCTACTGAAATGGCAAGACACATACGTTGCCAGGCTCCAGCATTTCAACTATAGGCTCTCAGTTATGGTCTATATAGGGACCCTAGCATCTTGACTCTGGACCCTAGGCTCTTGTTTACTTCAGACCCAATGTGGACTTGATTTACCTGTTTTGGGTTCTGCATGGCCTGTCAACTGCAGTAGTTCCTATTGAACAGGCCAAATGGCCATGGGTACACACCATCTGCTGAGCATCCAAAGTCATGGGAAGTGATCAGGGTTCTGTCATGGGGTGGACAGAAGCAGACCTGGCACCTGACTATAAAGTCCTGCCTAGCATGGGCACAGTGGTGTGCCACATGATCCCAGTGTCAGCAATGGCCTGTCTGCACGAACACTCTTGAGCTGGTATTCTTACCCCATGCATACACTAGGACCCACACGCATACCCAGCTCTGGGGAGGCTGGAAACCCAATGCCTTGTGGTATCTAATGATGTTTCTCAAGGGAGTCCTGCCTCTCCCTCAACTATGCTTCCATGTCAGCCTGAGGCTTGCAAATGAATAAGACTCAGAGCTTCCCACTAAGAAGGGTGGCCTCAACCTCTGCTGTCCGGTTGATGCTTGGTTCTGAGTACATGTCCTTGTCAACTTGACCTTGAAAATTATATGGTCTGGGACCAGTTGCCACAGATCCTGCTTGACACACTCCTGAAATGCCCTTGGACCTAGAGCTTATTCAGGGCTTCTGACAGAGGTTTCCATTTCTTTGCTAGCTCAGAGTCCTGCTGTCCCCTGCTGTTTGAAGAACCTGATCTTAGCAATGCCTCTTCAAAGACCATCCCATATAGGGCAGCTCACCCCCTCGTGTTCTTCACTGCTTTCTTGAGCAAAGCATCCTCCAAGACCTGATGAAGAAAAGCTCTCTCCCCTGTTCTTTGGTCTCTCCCCTCACCATCCATAAAGCATTCTGGGGTTTCTCCTGGGACACTGTTCGCAGCTTCTAGGAGCCAGCAGCACACTAGATCAGTGCTGAATTCATTTGCTGTATCAGCAAACTCCTGTGTCCACCCTGCTGTACCCCCATCAGCCAACCGCCAAGGAACTTAAATGAGGCCCATTGAGGCATGTGTACTTTGTCCTAGTCTGGCCTCTTGATCCTAGACGCTGGCCAGCACTTGGAACCATCTTGTCCTGAATACAAATAGTAGCATATTTAACCCCATAGGGAGGCTTGTGGGTTTTATTGCCAAGATACCACCTGTGTCCATGGGCCAGGGAAATATGCCAGCAGCACCTCCTCATAGTCCATCTTGTCCCGACTCAGCACAGATGACGATCTCAAGAACCTGCAGGTGGAGCACCTGAGGCCCTTGTTGCTATCTGGACTGGGAGGGATTCAGGTTCTTCCCAGAATTCCAGTGCCACTACCTATTCTCTAGGATAATCCCCAGAAGCACGCCAGAGAAGGTACTCAAGCCGGTGAGTCTTTTGTTTTGTTTTGGGTTTTCAAGGCAGGGTTTCTCTGTGTAGCAGCTCTGGCTCTCTTGGAACTTGCTCTGTAGACCAGTCTGGCATCAAACTCATAGAGATCCATCTGCCTCTGCCTCCCAAGTGCTGGGATTAAAGGTGTGTGCCACCAATGCCAGGCTATTAAGGATACTCTCCCAGTAGAAGTTAGTAAGAGACAGGGACTGCGGGGAGCGGGGGGTTGGGGGTTGTCAGCGACACCCAACCAAGCTGCCACTTCAGAGAAAGACTCTGCTCAGCCAGGTCAGCAGGGACATAGTTGATCCATTTGCAGATCATGACAAGAGACCATTGTAGCAGGAATCTTAAAAGTTCTTATTAATAAAAACAAACCTGAGGCCAGTTATTGGGGTGAACACTGGAAGATCAGAGAGACAGAGCAAGCCACAGCTAACCTCACCTGGCCAACTTCTCAGCTGATCTTGTTTCCTCAGACTGGAAGCCTCTGTGTCCTCATATCCGAATGGCTCTCAGCTGAACTGTGCTGGTCAAAACCTAAAAGCTTAACCAGCCAAATGCTTCTAGTTCCTGGTCCTCATGCCTTATATACCTTTCTGCTGCCTGTCATCACTCCCTGGGATTAAAGGCTCACTTCTTGGGATTAAAGGCATGTGTCACCATGCTTGGCTGTATCCTTGAACACAGGGATCCAGATGGATATCTGCCTCTGGAATGCTAGGATTAAAGGTGTGAGTGCCACCATTTTCTAGCCTTTGTATCTAGTGGCTGTTCTGTCTCTGACCCCAGATAAATTTATTAGGGTGCACAATATTTTGGGGAACACAATACCACCACAGACCATCCCAGCCAGTCCTTGGCTTGAGGACCACTTAGGGGAGGAGTTCTAGACATTTCCAGTTCAGCATGTGGGTGCAAAGTCCCCTAAGGAAGTTCCTCCCAGGTGTGAGCCAGAAAAGTACAGGGACCAGGTAGTGTATGAACAGTATGGGAGCTCAGGACACGTGGATCTCTGTCAAGGTCCTTAGCAGGCTGCCTTGCAGTTAGCTCTCTTGGGGCACATGGCTTCACTGGGGTCTATCCAGTCACTTCATGTAAGCCATTTGAAGTCACTTCTTTATACGCTGTGCATTTGGTGACATAGGTACATTTGTTGATGTTGGTTTTCAAATATTCCTTGGTTTTAGTTTTGGTTTTGTTCTGTATCGATCATGTAAACTACTGTTTGATTCAAAGTCAAAGTGTAAGGGTGGGTCCACAGAGACTGAATTCTCCTCACCACTCCCCCAGGGCATACCCTACTATAGGTACCATCTCAGCACTATTTTGTCTGTCCTTCCTTGATAAATGTGTGCTGAGTATCAGCAAGCTACACAGATTTTCACCTCTTTTCCCTCTCCTGAATATTTTGCTTAGGTGCCCAGAAGACCCCAGCTACCATACAGGCTTCCTCCTTTCAGTTGCAACTCACACTGCTGTAGTGTCTTGTCTCTTCCTGGGGACTTTTCTGTTGTTCCCAGTGTGGCTGTGACATGTCCATCTTAGGGATAGATCCCTGGATGATGAGATAAAAAGCTCAAGATATACCTGGGATGTGCATACCTCTCTAGGTTCTGTGGCTCCCTGTTAGGCTCAAGCAGCTCAGCTGTTATGTGAATTTCTCTGACCTGGAGCAAGACTGAGCAGGTTCTGTGCATTTGAGGAACATTGCTTTCCTGTGTGAGGTCTTTTCCAGTCTCAGGTCATGTCTCCTTTGAGGCTGTGGTCTCTTCTCTGTTCTCAGCTTCTTTTTCTATGTTGCAGGCATTGGGCTGGTGGTGTAGCTCAGGGATAGAGTGCTTGCCTAGCATGCACAAAGCCCTGGGGTTCAGTTTTCAGCACCACAAAAACCAAACCATAGCTTCATGTCGCAGGCATTAACTCTGGCAGGGGCTGCAGGTGTTTTGCCTGCCCCATCTCTTGTCTTTTTATACTGTTGTTGATTTTATTTCGTGAAAGGTTTTCTTTTTTTGTATGTTGCCAAGTTTGCTAATCTTTCCCTGTGTTGTTTCCACATTTTTATTCAGTTAGGAAAGCGTTTTCTCTTTTCAGGTTTTAAGGAAATTTATCCATGTTTTCTCCTAATGCACATACAGTTTTTAACTTCTTCTGCCTCTTTCTGAGTTCTCTTAGTTACTGCTCTATTGCTGTGAAAAGACAGTATGACCACGGCAGCTTCTAAAAGAAAGCATTTAATTGGGAGCAGTTTCAGAAGGTAAGTCCATGATCGTTATGGTGGAGATGTGGTAGTAGGCAGGCAGGCAGGCAGGCTTGGTCCTATAGCAGTAGCTGAGAGCTTACATCCTGATTAGCTGGCAGGAGGCAGAGAGAAAGAGAGACTGGGCCTGGCATGGGCTTTTGAAATCTCAAAGCCCACCCTCAGTAGCATGTCTCCTACAACAAGGCCGCACCTCCCATCCTTTGCAAACAATCAGGAACCAAACATTCAAATATATGAGCCTATGGGGGCCATTCTAATTCAAATCTCCACAGTTTCCAATCCAATGGCTGTTCCCCAGAGTATGTGTGGTTCATCAGCTGAGTGCTTGTCTAGCATGCATGTATCTGTCCATCACCCACAGCAAAAATGACAACAGGAAGACAGAATATGTAAACAAAATCCAGGTGTCATTTCTTGGCCATTATCCAGTTAGCTACAAATATCCTTTGCCTTAGCCTCCATGTTACTGTACTCTAAATCTCTGCACATATAGGGACTGCATCTCTCCCCTGTCCATGTTCCGTCTACAGGACCTTTGCCACTTTAATCTTCTTTCTTACAGTCACTTCCTTTTCACTTCTGGGTAGGCTATTACTGTTAGGATTCATGTACACACTTCATAGTAGATAAGTTAGGCTTTAGGAAAAGCATGGTGACCTTGTGCTGGAATTGGTACAGTCAACATGTTAGGAGGCAAGCCCTCCTCTACAGCACTCACTTTTCTGTTTATTAAGCTTCACATATGCTCTGAGCGTCATTGTTACCTTCCTGTCTAGACTTTATCATGCTTTCATCTTGCTGTCTTGGGGGATTTTTAAGCCCATCTTCTCTAAGTGTTGACCCTTGGGGTAGATGAAAACACCGTATCTACATCTGCTCTCTGCCCTAATCCCAAAGTCTCTCTGTCTGGCTTTTCTGTAGATCCTTTATAAGTTTTCACATCCCATGAACTGAACCTAGAGGTGGTATCCATTTCTCGCCAGTGTTCACCATTTTGGTTCTCCCCTAAAGGACATAATGACAAGTTCATTCCAAGCACCACGGCGGGATAAGCACCAGGAGAGAGAATAGAAAAAGACATAGTTGTTAATTGTCTCGTTGCTGTGACCAAATACTTGACAAGAAGTAACTTAAGGCCATCATGGAGAGGAGGCATAAGTGAGCATGAAGAAGCCAGCCACATGAATCTAGTCACAAGCAGACAGCAGGTCTGGCTGGAAAACCTCAAGACCCATAGCCAGTGCCTTACTTTGAAGATCTACTCCTTAAAGATTGCACAGCCTTCCGAAGAGTGCTAACTGCTAGGGATTGAGAAATTAGCACCCGAGTCTATAGAGAACATTTTGAGTCTGTAGAGAATATTTCACATGTAAACCACAACAGGATCATAGGACTGACAAGGCTTGGGCAGGAGCAGTGACATCCAAAGGGACATCAGAGAGCATGAAGTCACATTGCATCACAGGATGCATAAATGATTCACCATGTCACTGTGTGCCTCAGGCTCCAGGACAGTTGAAATGCCAGAGAAAAAGGAGAGTCCACCTGGCCTCTAAGGTACAGAGCAGGCTCAGCAAGGTGGCAACCCAGACAGCTGGACAGTGGAGGAGCTGAGAAGAAGGTTCCAGGAGTCAGGGCACCGTCAGCCAGATATTGTGGAGACAGTGGATCCAGGACATCAGCAATGGGTTGGTAGAAGAATAAACAGAGTGCCAGAGCACAGCAGGGAGCTAGGACAGTTCTTCCTGGGAACATCCTGTGAGCACAGTCAGAGTAAGGGCCTGTGTTAGGGTCGGGTGCTGGGTCCACGTTTCTGTTCTCTGACAGCTGCACCCTATTCCATGCCCCACATTTGTCCTGCACCTTTTCAGACAATGCCACATCCCCCATGGCCCAAGTTCCTTGTCTCTTCATCTCAGTGGCTGGCAGAGAGAAGAGAGTTGTCCTCTGACCTCCACATGCACATGATGGCACGCCCACGCCCACACTTACATATGCACCATACGCTCACACACAATATTGACAAATGAAAGTTAAACCTAACTAAATGGGAGACTGGGGCGATGGCTCAGCTGGTAGAGGGCTTGCCACATAAGCAGGAGGATTTGAGTTGAGTCCCCAGAACCCACATAGCAGCAGGATTTGGTAGCATGTGCTTTAGTATCAGTACTGGGGAGGTAGAGACAGGCAGGCTCCTGGGACTCATTGGCCGGCCAGCCAGCCCAGTCTACTTGGCAAGGTCCAGGCCACTGAGAGACCCTGTTCCAAAAATCAAGGTGGGTGGCACCTGAGGGACAACATCTAAGGTTGACCACTAATCTCCACATGCATGTGTATCAGCACACACATGTATATACATGCAGGCACACACACACACACACACACCCCTGCACATCCACACACACACACCAAAAATAAAAATAAAAGGAGTCATGTTGATTCTTTGCCTGAACTTAACCACAAATATGTTCTCTCCTAAGCACTCAAGGTAGTCTCAAAGGCCTAATATGCTAAGCAGGAAGGTAGGTACTCCAGGAAAGGGCACTCGGCAACTCTGCCTTGTGTACCTGGGGGACCTGCCCAAGGCCGCGCAGTGGGAACAAGTGGACACTGTTCCTTCCTCCCACAAACAGTATTGGGGAATGTGGATGACAAGGAGACACACACTACTCTTGTGAGCTCACAAGCACGGCTGGGTAAGGTCTGCTCCACCAGGGGCAGGGAAGGAGAGAGAAGTATCTTTGCCACTGTTCTATTGCTGTGAAGAGACACTATGACCAAGGCGCTCTTATAAAATAAAAGAGCATTTAATTGGAGGCTTGCTTATAGTTTCAGAGTCGGTCCATTGTTATCAAGACAGGAAGCAGATAGGCAGAATGCCACAATGGAGCAATAGCTGAGAGTTCCTGATCCATAGGCAGCAGGCAGAGAAGAAACACAGGGCCTGGCATGGACTATTGAAACCTCAAAGCCCAGCCCCCATGACACACTTCCTCCAACAAGACCACACCTCCTAATCCTTCTCAAATGGTTTACCAACTGGGGACCAACAATTCAAACCTATGAGCCTATGGGGGCCATTCTCATTCAAATCACCGTGTAAAGTTAGGCAGGAAGGAGACGCTTGAGTGGCCCCACAGGGACAAGTGAACAAGTTCAAAGGCCATAAGAGGAGCATGCCAAGCACCCCCAAGAGGAGGATTGTCAGGAAGCTGGGCACTGCCTTTTTGAGACAGGGTCTCTCAGTGGCCTGGACCTCGCCAAGTAGACTGGGCTGGCTGGCCAGTGAGTCCCAGGAACGTTCTTGTCTCCACCTCCCCAGTACTGATACTAAAGCACATGCTACCAAATCCTGCTGCTATGTGGGTTCTGGGGACTCAACTCAAATCCTCCTGCTTATGTGGCAAGCCCTCTACCAACTGAGCCATCTCCCCAGTCTCCCATTTAGTTAGTTTTAACTTTCATTTGTTAATATTGTGTGTGAGCGTATGGTGTATATGTAAGTGTGGGCGTGTGCGTGCCATCATGTGCATGTGGAGGTCAGAGGACAATTTTTAGAGTCAGTTCTCTCCTGCCACCTTTATGCAGGTTCCAGTGATTGAACTCAGGTAGCCAGGCTTGTATGACAAGTGGCTTTACCTGTTGAGCTATGCCCCAGCCCCTCGTTTATGTTTTTAAATTTTTTATTATTTTATGTGTATGGGTGTTTTGCTTGTATGTGTGTCTGTGTACTGTGTGCATACCTTATGCCCATGGAGGCCAAAAGAGGGTGTCAGGTCCCCAGGAATGAGTTACAAATGGTTGTGAGCTGCCATGCAGTCACTAGGAATGGAACCTGAGTCCTCTGGAATTACAGCAAGTGCTCTTAACAACTGCGCCTTCTCTCCAGCCCCTCATTTAATTTTGAAGACAACTCGCCAGCATCTTTGTGGACGGCAGACCTCCACTGTGCTATCTATGGGAACAGGACCCTGCAGCCAAGATCGGTTTAAAAGCTGCAGGGTGGCTATGTGGAAACAGAAGGGAAGCATGTGGGATACAGTTTTCCCCAGGCTGAATAGTGCCCTTCCTTCCTGGTGATTGCAGCTCCAGCAAGAACATGCTGCCAGCGCTCTCTCTCTCTCTCTCTCTCTCTCTCTCTCTCTCTCTCTCTCTCTCTCTCTCTCTCTCTCTCTCTCTCTCATACAGGATCTCACTGTATAGCCCAGGTTGGCCTCCTCATGCCTTAACCTCTAGAGTGCTGGCATTACAGGTGTGTGCCACCACACCCAGCTCCCTTTCAGTTCTTTCCTTTGGGAGAACTTCAGGTCTATCACCAATAATCTTAAGTCATTTCTTTAAAACCACCCTACCTTACCTGCAAATCTGAGGGGCCGGTGCTCGATCCCTTTTTGTTTACTGAACTCTGCCTCACTCAGGGACCCAGAGGCCTGGTGACTTAGGAGCTAAGTGTACATTCCCTACAAGGAAGGGGATTGGGCCTCCTGATGTGGACCCCTGGGTTGCCCTGCCATTGCTGGTGTATTGCTAATGCCTTTTCTTTCAGAGTGATGTCTGCTTTCAACTCAATCCACTTATTGGTTGCAGTTTCTTTTTGTCAGTGTCTGTGGGCAAGAGTTGCCCACTCTCCCATCTAGGAGGCAGAAATCCCTCTTGGAATATATTTAAAGTGCACCTAGAGCTGTTGGTTTGTTCCTTGTGTCTTACTGTGATTTTCCCTGGGTCTGGTCAGGCCTTGTATTTTCAGAGTAGACTCTTGAGTCTACCACCCTGGCTGGAGCAGGCCTTGTTCCTACTAAAGCAAGGCTCCTCGTCTCTTTGTGCCTGTTTCCTGACAGGTACAGTGGAACAGCAGCAGCACACACTATATGGCCTTAGTCGGGAGTGTCCCCAGACATGGAAGACCTCAACATTTGAGAGTGTCTCTGTCAAGTGATGTCCTTGACTCCAACGATGGTGCTTGGAATGACAGAGGTTGAAGAAACATTTTGCTGTGGCTTCATGAGGACAGGGACATGGAACTTTCTGACCTAGAAGCCACATCATGAGAAGCTTAGAGAAGTTGGCCCCACGGCACACCTGCTGCCTCATCAGTCTCTGGACCATGTTTCCCCAGTGGGCTGCCTGCCAGACAGACCTCAACAAGTGCATATGAAAGGCAGCTTCACTGGCCAGATCTGTGAGGAGCCTGGTCCTTGACCCCAACGCCAGGCACAGGAGCTCTGCCACACTGGGTCTGTTTGCATTCACTTCCGGGGAGCAGGGTATCCCACAGCCCATAGCAGGGCTCCTCTGCTTACTTTTCCAGAGGCTTTTGGGTCCATAGCTAGCCACTGTGTCTGTCTTTATCTTCCTAGGTCATAGTCCCACCATTGACCACATTCTGCTGTACATTTAGAGGCCATCTTGTACCCTTCCTGCACAGTCAAGCTAGGATAGTCTCTGTCCCACATCACATATAGGATCCCTCTTGACATGCTACCTTCCTGCCATTCCTACTTCTGGAACCCAAGCTATAGAACCCCACATTTCCCACCCCTGGCCCCTATGACTCCCTGCCATGTTTATGGAATGGTCTCCATTTTGGACAGAGGGAGGGAAAGAAAGGAGCCAAGGATAGCCACTTACATGATAAACCAATGATTGACAGGTATCTTGAATATAGTACACCTGAGGAGACAGAACAAGACCTGGGGTCCCAGCACCACTGCATCCATAACCTCCTGGGGTCTGAGCAGTGCAAAGCACCCTTCTTTTCTGTCCATTACAGCCAGGCCACAGGCTCCTCTGTCTAGGATGCCCTGACACTGCCCCTGGGTTGTGTAGCAGCTAGACTGGCATCTGGTTCCCTGACTGGCCTTGCCCCTGCCCATGCTCTCAGTGTCCAGCCAGTGGCCAAGTACCTCTCCCCCATTCCTCTTAGCCAGTCTCTCATCTCTCATGTTCCTGTTGATAGCTCTAGCTTCATCCCTGGCAACTCCAAACCATAAGCAGGGATCCATGCAGAGTGGGCAAAAAAGACACCAGAAGGAGACACAAAGTGCCAGGGTTTATTGCAGCTTAGGGCTGGGTGAGCACAGACCCCTCTCCAACCCCAGATCCCAGGGCCCCTCCAGCAGGCAGCCACCTTGCCTGACAGCTCCCTGGTAGCTTGTCTTGCTTGGACAATCCCATCTGCCTTTGTGCACTTGAGATGATTGGCAGAGGACTTCATTATGTGTTGAAGGGCACACAGGCTTGCTATGGGGAGCCTTATAGTCACAGGCTCTCTGTTTTGCTCCAAGACATTTATATGTCATCACAGAGGATGAGGCCAAGACAGCCAAGAGGGTCCTTCAAGCACCAAATCCTTGCCTGGCACCCTCCTCACGGGGATCTTAATTGTCCCTTAATTACCCTCCATGATACTGGTTTCACCAAGTGGCAGGCAGAGGGTGGAGCAGAGGCAGTAGGAGCCACAGAGGGTTCTTGTGGGCCACATGGAGCATGCCTGCCTAAGGTTTTCATGGTCAGTCATACAGGTTCTGCTCCAGGTGGAGGGACATGAGGGGTTGGGGGATGCAATTGCCTTCCAGCACTGGACTCTAGGGAGTGTTCATGGAAGTCATGGGCAGGAAGCTGCAGGCCAGGGCACAGCTGCACTCATCGATGTGGCTATAGGTGTGCTGGATGACTGTACCGTTGGGACACTGCATGGTCACAGCTTCATCATGGACCTTGCTCTCCTGACAGCAGGTGCACTGATGTTCCATGGCCTGAGCCTCCATGGAGTACCTGCGGACATGGGAGGATCAACATTTCAACTCTGTGATCCTCTTAGCAGTACAGCATATATTCATGGTCCTCTGTGGGCTCTTAAAGGCTGTCTGACTGTCCACCATGGCTGCTTTCTTGAACACACAGCCTTGCCCCTCCTGGACTCCCTTTAAACCCTGCTCTACCTTGCATAGCCTCCTGCAATTGTCCTCCCTTTCCATCCTCCACTGATTCCGCTGAGACTCTTCCTCTGGACAGCCACCCTAAGCCCTGAAGCTAGCCTAGGACCCACAAATGCTCAACTTTCCTGGCCACTCCTGTTCACAGCTGACCACAGCCTGGGGCCATCTGGGGACCACAGAGGGATCTGATGCTGCCTGTCCCCCTAGACACATTCAGATTCCTGGACACAAGTCCCCAGCCCAAATCATATTCTGTGCAGCCAAGCCAGGTTTGCCTCTGGCTTGGCTGGAAGATGGGCCATATGTTTTATGCAGATAGATGTCTATGGCCTCCTGACCCCAAAAAGGAGACAGTCTCTGTAAGACCCAAAGTGATGGGCTGGAGATATAACTCAGAGGCCAAAGGTCCTGAGTTCAATTCCCAGCAACCACATGGTGGCTCACAACCATCTATCCTGAGATCTGGTGCCCTCTTCTGGCCTGCAGGAATACATGCAGGTAGAACACTGTACACATAATAAATAAATCTTTTAAAAAAAAAAAGACACAAAGTGACAAGGTAGCAACTGGCTCTGCTATACTCTTGTGGAGGCAAGATATCCACTCACTTGGACATTGCAGAGCAGGACCCTTTGCAGAAGGGGATGTTGACTGCCACATCTGTTTCACAGCCTTTGTACCGCAGGATGGTCGTGTTTATGTGCACTTGACATGTACTTGAGTCTGCAAAGAAGACAGGCCAATTGCAGAGGCCCTAGACTCTAACTCAGAGAGCCTGGACCTGGTAAGACTGACCTTCCGTGATGGTTAAGGTTGACTGTCAACTTGACAGGATCTAGAATCACTGAGGAGATGGAGCTCTGGGTGATTTTGTAGATTAAATTAACTTATGAGGAAGACCCACCCTGAATCTAGTGGTCAGGACCTCCCATGGGCTGGATAATCAGACTGAGTGAAAAGGAGAAAGTGAGCTGAGCACCAGCCTTCATCCTTCTCTGCTTCTTGGCTCCAGACATATATGGCCATCTGCTTCTATTGCTGCCATGTCTGCCTGCCATGGTGGGCCTGCACACTGAAACCATGAGCCAAATAAATCCTTCCTGCCTTCATTGGATTTTGTCAGGGATTTTGTCCCAGAGATGAGAGAAGTAATGGACACACATTTCATGGGTGACCAGCCCCTTCTATTATCCTGGGGCTTTTGGTGCAATCTGCTACCCAGTGGGAGAAACTTGGATTGCTTTTGCTGGGAACTGAATGGAACAGGAGGACTAGATGAGAGATATCTTCAACTTACCGTTTTGTTCACAGGAATAACAGCAACCTGATTTCCTTAGGGTTCCCTGCAGGGCCAAGAATAAAACAGAATAGGACTGGGACAGAGCCAGGACATGGGGTACAAGCCACAGAGACACAGACTTCTTGGGTCAGAACTTTCCAGGGGCATGAGAAGGGTGGACCACCCAAAGGCAGAGCCTCCCAGGCACATACCGTACAGTTGGACACATCAGGGCAGTCCGGGGGCATTGGAGTCAGTATATGGATTCCATTCTCATCCGTACAGTGGTACACAGTGCAGTTATCCACATGACTGTTCACCCAGGTTTCATTGGGCTGAAAAGCAAAGCACACAGTAGAGGTCCAGACAGGGATCCACTTGTGGTTGAGACCTGCTCAGGGGAAGATCTCTTACTCCCTCTCCTATTACCTGCATTGCCTGGCCATCTGGCGTGAAGCAGGCATTCTGTACACACTCCCCACAGCACTGCTTTGGTACCGGCGTATACTTGAAGCCCTGTGGGGACAGGAGAGGTAGTCAGGTCTCTCATTCACCTCAGCCACCCTTCTAACTAGGGGCCCTGGGCCTCCTTAGCAGTAACTCCTGAGAGGGCATGTCTTTGCTCTGTGCTGTACCCTCTTCCCAGGCCTTGCAACTTAGCTCACCCTGCTTCTTAGCCTCTCTGTCTACTGCAGGGGTTCTCAGCATTCCCAGAATTCCTAATGCTGTGACCTTTTGAATACAGTTCCTCATGCTGTGGTGACTCCCAATCATAAAATTATTTTGTTGCTACTTCATTACTGAAATTTTGCTACTGTTATTAATTGTAATGTAAATATCTGATATGCAGGATATCTGATATGTGACCCCTGTGAAAGGGTCATTTGACTCCAGTGGGGTCATGACCCACAGGTTGAGAACTGCTGGTCTACTGGTACCATACTAGACCTGTTTCTAGTCAGCTCACCAACCTGCAGGGCCTGTCCTCCAGTCCTCATCATCCCCTACTTTTCCCCTTAAGAAAAAAAAAAAACCAAGACCTCAAAATTATGGTGAATTGGAGCACTCTCAATGATGGGCTGCCATGGGTAGCCTCTCAGAATGTCTGTTGGGCCACAGGCTCACCTGGGGGCAGGAGGTGGTACAAAGGATCTCTCTACACTCTACTTTGGGTTCTTGATGGCCCACAGAGAAGCAGGTGCATGTTTGGCAGGGATCATTGCCTGGGAAGTTTGCCCCAACCTAGAGCAGGTAAGAAGAGTGGTACAGAGAGAAGGTGGGGGAAGGGGGTGAGCACATATCAGGTCAGGACTCTTGGCTGAGTCCAAGCATGGCCCATGGGTCCAGTTCTTTTTCCCCAAGGTGTCATTGTTCCCCTAGTTGAACACAGGTATCCAGTGGGTGGGGACAAGAGTAAGCTGGGAGACCCAGAAGCTGGCCACTCAGATACAGCAAATGTGGTAGCCTCTCTTTCCACAATTCCTACACACACACACACACACACACACACACACACACACACACACACACACAAATGGCCTTATGACTTATGTCTTAAGGGCCCAGACCCCCTCTTCAGATCTGCCTTTCTGGCAAGGATGCTGAGACAAGGATCAGGAACTGAGGGACACGGGCTTCCCACCCATCTCGGCCTCCCCTTACTTTCCACCCTGCCTGGGCTGATCCCTTACCCCATAGAGGGTGTCATTGTATGTGCACATCACAGGTCCTGCAAGGAAAGAGGATGAATATGCATCTAGGCAGTGGAGGAGAAACCCTTGCCCCTCTTCACCCCCAACCCCAGTGCAGCTGATCTCCATGCGCCCTCCCCTGGGCTTCAGTTCCATTCCCACTCACGACAGCTGGGGCTGGGGCAGCAGCTGCCCTCCTCATAGGTATGGATCAGCTCGTGCCCTGGCTCACACTTGGGCTGACTCTTGGGGCAGGTGGTTGTATTGCAGACTGTAGAGATGTGGCCATCAGGATGCTGCCCATTTTGCCCCACCCCGGCCCCCATCTTCTCCCTTTCTGGAAATACTGGTCTCTAGTGTCATTTTCCCTTGGGACCTAGTGTGCTTCATAGCTTTTCTGGGTTTCAAGTCCCCTCACTCTTTCATCCCCTTGGTCCTTACCAATTCTCTGCTCTGTTAGGTCAGACCAGAGGTCACCAACCTTATTTTTAGGTCAAAAGCTGAAGCATCTTGAGACCATCCCCCACCTGAGTGGCCCAGGGTAGCTAAGCCTAGAGTATGACTCTCCTATGTCCCCCAGGAGGTGCTCACCACAGACTGTCTCGGGGCAGCATGGGTTGTCAGGTTTAGGCCGGGTCATGGTCACGAGGCCGGCTTCTGTGCACTGTGGGTGCTCCTGTCTCTCACACTGCACCGGCCCACACTGTACTGACACAGAGCTGGGGTCACACACGCAGGACTGGCAGTTGCTGATCCAGTGTTCTCCCGGCTGAAACAGGCCAAATCAGGATCTCTGGAGGCTCAGAAGCACTAAAGTCCCTGGCCTGTCTGCCTGAACCCAACCAACTCCAAGTCATTGCTTGCCCTCAGCAGGTTAGGCCTCTGCTGTCCAGAGTGAGAGCAGGAAGGAATCCAGGAGCCTCCTGGGGAGCCTCCTGGGCTATGCAGACCCAGCCACCCTCCCTACTTCCTGCTTCTCTTTAGCTCCAGTTGGGGGGTCAGGGGAGCAGCACCACTCACAAACTTGGGTAGCCCATCAGGTCCCACGCAGGCTGGAAAGAAATGAGTAAACTTGTTACTGAAGATGCTGGGGTTCAAGGCCAGGCAGAAGGGGGTCATGGGCTGAGAGAACTGTGCTCTTAGTTCTGGCCACCTATACCCCAACCCAAAAGCTCTATCTTCTCACAGAGTGGAACAGAAGGCCTTAGAGAATTATGAGGGTGTCAGGTCCCTGAAGCTGTGGTGAGGTTGGATGTTGAGAGTCTAGCAACTTCTCTGACCAGCTCCAAGCAACAGAGTTGAGACAGAAGGGAGGCAGGCTCACAGGAGGCCTTTAGACATCTGCAGGGCTAATGACCTCACCAGGATCCTCTCACATACTAATCAGGCAGAAGAGAGTCTGCAGATGTGTGGGATCCTGGCCCGGCAGGGGAGGACCCTATGGGGGAGAGGGGCAGGATAGGGCTTGTCCTGGGGCAGGTGAATGGCGCTTACGACACTCCAGCACACAGATGTCCATGCGTGAGTTGAAGAGGAGCTGATTCTCAGGGCAGAAGCAGCCCTCTGCCAGCATCTCAGTTGAAATGTTCAGGGTTCTAGTGTGAGGAGGAGCAGCAGAGTGTAGGATCAGAAATGAAGTGGCACCTCCAAGAGCCAATTTTGGGGGACCCAGAACTCAGACCCTTCAGACACGGGAGGTCAGCTGCTACTTCCACACTCCCTGTTACTTAGATGGCACTCACCTGGAGCTGCAGGATACTGGATGCAGAGGTCCACAAGGCCTGTATTCCTTAGTGGGTGGACAGGAAAGGTCTGTGGGTGCAGAGTGTGTCACCAGGCAGGTTCGGAAGAACCAAGGAGACTGGAGCCCTCACTAAAATGAATGCTCCAACTTACCACAAAGCCCTCCAGTGGCATTACGCCAGTTAGTGCACACACCCCGGGCCCGGCAGAGTGTGGCATAGGCCTCCAGGCTTTGACAGGGCATGTCAGTAACATTGGTATTGCAGTAGTCATTGACACAGGAACTGAAGAAGGTGTCTGGAGGGATGAGCGTGTGGCACTCGGCGAAGACCCTATGACAGTGAGTGGTCAGGGCTGGGAGCTCAGGGCCCAGCAGGGAGGCTAGCCAAAGGGACTAATGCCCTGGCCCACCACCCCAAAGGCCGACTGACTCACTGGCTCAGCATCAGCTCACAGAGGGGTACAGTGGGGCATGGGGTGGAGGTGGGTGTGCTGGACACTGAAGGCTGGGGAGTAGTGCTTGGGGGAGGGCTAGGCTGAGCTAAGCAGCCATTGTTGGTGTTCCCAGGCACCAGCCAGTCTTTGGCCATGTCCTGGCAGTTGGAAGCTATGGTGCCATCTGGCCGGCGGCAGTCATCTGCCTGGCTGTTTGTGCAGGTACCTGGTGAATAGGGTAGGGATTACAATCAGCTTCTTGCTGTTTTCCATAGACCCATCCCTTCCTCTCATTTATGGGTGCAGAGTGAGCCAGGCCATGCCTACTCACCACACTGGCCCTCGGTATTGTTGCTGAAGTGTCTGTAGGGTAACCATATCTGGAAGATGTGCCCATCAAAGGTGATGCTGGTGCCAATGGTGGAAATGTTGACACTCATCGTGGTGATGCCGCTCAAGGACACTGTCACACCATTCTTACTGAAACCTGAGCTTATCCACATTTGGTCCCATATGATCTAGGGTGTCCAGAGGGAAACAGTAATCAAGGGACCAGCAGTAGATGCTGCTTTGCCAAACACCAGGGACATTCCTGTTTATTACTCAATCTAGAGCTAGGCATTCATTCTTCACCTAGGACAGCTCCTATAGGTCATTTCTGCAGAGGGGAGAGTGCTCTTGGTCCCAAGGACTTTTCATCCTTGCCTCTGTCACCCCATACCTAGACCTCATGTTTGCAGTGTGGCCTTGGGGCTCTACCTATCACGAAACTCACCAGGCCCTCCTCCTTCCCACTGGCAGTGGTGGTGGTGGTGAGGACAATCTCCATGGAGTTGTAGTACACACTGAGGGCTCGGGGACAGAAGGTGACATTGGTGGTAGCCCCACAGTAGTAGCTGTGAGCAAGGATGCTCAGGTTGCCATGGCGAGGGAAAATCTCTCTCATGAGCACCGAGGTACAGTTGTCCAGGAAAGTATAGGAGGTGCCGTCGAACGTCAGGTAGTGTGAGCGCCCCCATCCACTGCAGAAGCCTGCGGGAGACTACAGTTGGAGGCCCACTTCCCAGCCCTGTTACCCAGCACCACCTCTGGAACTGTTCCTTCAGGGGAACACAGTTGCTTTGTCTATAGGTGTCTCCCAAACCATATCTACCTTGAGAACTATGAATGTGACGTTGGTTTTAAAATGGGACCATCTCAAATTACCTGGGTGTCCCTTGAGCCTAATGACAGTGTGCTTATAAACGACAGGAGAGATGGACGTGGAACAGAAGGCCATAAGATGGAGGCAGAATAGAGTGATGAAGCCACAAGCCAAGGACTCCTATAGCCCTTAACTGGGAAGTCAAGAAGGATCCTCCATAGGGATTCATTGCCTGCCTTGATCTGACTCTAGCTTGGGAATGGGAGACCCTGAGTTTGCTGTTCTAAGTCCCAAGTTTGAGTCATTTAACACTCAGTAATGGAAGTTGTCATCAGGACCGCAAGAAGGACTCCCACTGTAGCTTTTAGCACTCTGCCTCTCCCTGGTCACACAGCCCCGGCCTGTGCCACATCCATGTTCCCAGCCTCCCTGTGCACACAATGCCTGTGGGCTAGCACAGCATTTACATGTGCTGTCTGAGATTGACAGACACTGAGATAAAATGCCTCAATCCTGTCCCATCTTGCTGAGCTCTTCTGCGCCTGCCCTCTGCTCACATTCACACTCATAGTGGAAATGGCAAGGCTCCTGGTCCCACACTTGGATGGGCGAGTGCTTGTTGGCACAGGTGACATTGTCCACAGGCTCCGGCTCTAGGAGGATGATTTGGTTATTTCCCTGGCACCTGGCCACTGTGCAGTTCTCCAGGGTCCAGGACTCGTTCACCTGAGGCAGAAGATGTGCAGGGTGTTCACCTTGAGGTCATGTGGAGACCCAAGCCCTGCCCTTTATGTAGCCCCAGGTCCCTACAGCTATGAATCCCAGAAGGCAGCCAGCTTCTGCTGCTGATCAAGACCCGAGATCCCCTGTGCCTCTCTCAATGGGAGCCACTGGAAGACAGGTCACTGAGATAGGCTACAGGGTTGAGGTAGTGCTGAGCACTAGCCACGACTCAATCCAGATGCAGTTGTCCTTGAGAACCCAAATCCAGACCACATCACAGGGAGGTGGAGGGAGAAGAGAGGCTCACCTGCCGGGGAGGAGTGGCATCATCACAGCCAGGAAGCGGGGGAGGCAAAGATGCAGAGGTAGAGGGCGCTGGAGGTGAAGAGGAGGGGCAGGCACCCTGGAAGCGGTCAACATCACAGTACTGGTTGCAGGTGGCGTACAATTGGCAGCCAGCTCCATCAGTCTTATTGTAAATGACCTCTCCTGTAGAAGGAAAAAAAAATGCCATACCCCAGCCGAAGAGGCAGGATGGTGTCAGGGGAAGACACAGGGTAGGAGGGCAGCCTGCCTAAGGGAGAAGGAACGTCCAGAGAGGGCATGGGCTGAACTTCACATGCATGAAATGGCCCATAGCTCCCAAGGCTGACAAACCCGGGTGGACAAGGGGCATGGGGTAGGGAGAACATGGACTTTTCTACTCACCAGGTAAGAACAGCTGTCCAAATGCCTGGCAGAAACAGGGTGACGGGGAAAATGGTCGGCTGGAAAGGACAGTAGGCCTGAGGGTACTAGGGCCCAAGGAAGAAGCAGTAGACGGGCTGAAGGTCACCTGGCTGCTGGGGGAAACTTCAGGGGGGTGAGTGGTCTCGGAAGTAGAGGAGGGGGCCACAGTGGGGCCCGTGGCTAGAGATGAAGTCCTGGTGGTCAAAACTGGAGAGGTGTGAGTAGAGCTAGTGACCACAGGTGAAGAAGTCATAGTATTCGAGGTTGGGGAAGCATGAGTGGACAGCAGGGGAGAGGAAGAAGGAACAGTGGAGAGGGTGGCCATAGGTGAGGTGGTACAGTGGCTGACATTGTCACAGCAGAGGAAGCGCACATGGTAGTTGTCACAGTATTGCAAAGGTCCCGTTTGGTTGATATTCTTGCATATCAGCCCAAATCGCACATCACACTGGACCACCTGCTCTAGAGTTTCCAGGGGCCTGTCTGGCTCATTCTCAGAGCGGCACTGGATGTCCTTGGGCTTCTCACAGAAGACAAAACCAACTTCCCGTAACACTGCGTAGACCTCAAAGTCCCCGCCTCTGGGGCCAGGGTTAGGGAAGTCCGCATCAAACCATTCTGTCCACGTGCACTGAGGTACACAGCCTGAGTTAGGATATGTGGTCCATGTGGATGCTTGAGTACTTGGTACGGGGGAGCTGAAGGGATGCTTGGTCTGAAAGGTGGACTCCGTGCTTGATGTGATTGTGAAAGGGACCAGGGGAGTGTGGGTAGACCAGGGCAGAGTTGACTTTGTGGTGCTGGAAGGGGTCCTAGGGCAGTGGCTGTCACTGCAGCACAGCACACGGATCATGTAGTTGAAGCACATCCCAAATTCGTGTTGCTGGTCCCTGTTGTGGCACACCAGACCGAGGTTGACATCACACTTCACTTCCTGATCCAACAGGTCCAGGCTGATATCAGGGTAGTTCTGGGCCACACACTGGATGTCCTGAGGCTGTTCACAGATATCTGCCCCGGCGGCTCTGATCCTGTCATATGTCTCAATGTCCCCTCCCTCTCTGTCAGACGTGGGGTAGTCTGTATCGAACCACTTTGTCCACTGGCATCGGGGCTGGCAGGTGGTGGAGGTCCCGGGGCTGCTGACAATGCCAGAGGATTCTGGGCTCTTGGGAGGCTGAGTTGTCTTTGAGGTGACTGTCAGAGGAGTGCTGGCTGGGGATGACACACTCTTATCCAGAATCCCAGGGGTGGGCGTCTCTGAGGCATGGATGCTGGTGGTGGAGCCTGAGGGAGACCAGGTCTCAATTGGACTAGTGATGGGATAAGGCTTGGAGGACAGGGTCTGAGTGGCAGTGGTGGCAGTTCCTGGTGTAGGGGGAGACCCTGCCGTGGTGGTAGGTCCCTGGCAGTGGCTGTCACTGCAGCACAGCACACGGATCATGTAGTTGAAGCACATCCCAAATTCGTGTTTCTGGTCCCTGTTGTGACACACCAGACCGAAGTTGACGTCACACTTCACTTCCTGATCCAACAGGTCCAGGCTGATATCGGGGTAGTTCTGAGCCACACACTGGATGTCCTGAGGCTGTTCGCAGATATCTGCCCCGGCGGCTCTGATCCTGTCATATGTCTCAATGTCCCCTCCCTCTCTGTCAGACGTGGGGTAGTCTGTATCGAACCACTTTGTCCACTGGCATCGGGGTTGGCAGGTGGTGGAGGTCCCGGGACTGCTGACTGACTGTGTGGAAGGTGCAGCTCCTGTGTGGATAGTGTTGGTCATCATGCTTTTTTCACTCTTTAAAGAGGTGGTAGCTTTGGTGGAGTGTCCTTGTCTTGCTGATGGACTGGTGGCCATGGTGGAGACCTCGCTGGTGACTTTAGGGCTGTTCATGGTGGATGTCGGTGGTACAGCAGTTGTGGTAGGGCAGTCGCTATAGTCATCACAGCAAAGCACACGTATATTATAGTTGAAGCACATTTTGAAATCATCTATCTGGTCCTCATTTTTACAGACCAGTCCTGTCTCCAGGCTGCAGCTTACTACTTGGCCAATCTTATCAATGCTCACTGCAGGGTAGTTCTCTGCCTGACACTCAATCTTCTCTGGTGTCTGGCACATCTTCTTACCAGAAGCTCTGATGTTTTCATAAGTCTCCATGTCCCCTCTTACTACTCCTGAGGTTGGTGAGTCCACATCAAACCATTCAGTCCACTTACACTTGGGCTGGCAGCGGGTTGTGCCCTGGCTGGTGGTGGCATTAGTCGCAGTGACTGGTAGTGTCTGTGTCCTTGGTGGACTGGTAGACAGCTCTTTTATGCCTGTAGTCAACCCCAGGCTCGTGGGTGGGGGTTTTGAGGAGACAGTACCAGCTGTACCAGTAAGTATTGTTGTCCAGATTTCAGTTGAGGAAGTTTGTTTTGTTGTCAAGGCAGGAGTTGAAGACTGTAATGTTTTAGGCAGGATGTTGCCTGTTGTATGGATAGAGGAAACCTTTCCTGGGATGCTGGTTTCCTTGACATTAGAAACATGTGGGGGACTACTGCCAGAAGATGTAACAAGACTGACTGTGTGGCTAGAGCCTGGGAGAGTTTTTAGGAGGCTTGTTGCTACTGTGGTGGGAGCCGAGTGAGTCCTGGTCACAGTCAGAGTAGTGCTGGGCTGAGGAATGGAGGACAGGGTCTGAGTGGCAGTGGTGGCAGTTCCTGGTGTAGGGGGAGACCCTGCCGTGGTGGTCGTTCCCTGGCAGTGGCTGTCACTGCAGCACAGCACACGGATCATGTAGTTGAAGCACATCCCAAATTCGTGTTTCTGGACCCTGTTGTGACACACCAGACCGAAGTTGACGTCACACTTCACTTCCTGATCCAACAGGTCCAGGCTGATATCGGGGTAGTTCTGGGCCACACACTGGATGTCCTGAGGCTGTTCACAGATATCTGCCCCGGCGGCTCTGATCCTGTCATATGTCTCAATGTCCCCTCCCTCTCTGTCAGACGTGGGGTAGTCTGTATCGAACCACTTTGTCCACTGGCATCGGGGTTGGCAGGTGGTGGAGGTCCTGGGACTGCTGACTGACTGTGTGGAAGGTGCAGCTCCTGTGTGGATAGTGTTGGTCATCATGCTTTTTTCACTCTTTAAGGAGGTGGTAGCTTTGGTGGTGGAGGCAGCTGTGGCTGAGCTCATGGTGGTGCTTTCAGGAGGAGCATAAGATGGTCCGGGTGAGGTCAGGGAGGTAGAGGAGTATGACTTGCTGCCTTGGCTGGAGGTGGTAGAGAGTGATCCAGTTGTGCTGAAACAGCTAATGTCTTCCTCACAGCAGAGCACACGGATATGGTAGTTGAAACAGGTTTGGTTGTTGGCCTGTTTGCTGTTCCTGCAGATGAGTCCAAAGTCCACATTACAAACCACCTCCTGGCCCAGCTGCTGGAAGGACATGTTGGGGAAGAGGATGGCTTCACATTCGATGTCCACAGGTTTCTCGCATATCTGGATACCTGTCTTGTTTCTAATATGATAGTAGGTCTCAATGTCTCCCCCAAAGTGACCAGGTTGGGGTTTGTCACTGTCCAGCCAATCTGTCCAGGTGCATTGAAACTTACAACCTGTAGAAGAGGTCCTCCTGGTTGTAAGGGCTGAGGAGAGACCAGTGGTTAGCCGTGATGAGGTTTGGGTCTCCCTGGGTGTGGCTGTGGAAGAAGCCATGGTGAGGCCAGTGGTTTTTCTGGGGGAAGAAATAGACTCTGTGGTGCTGGTGCTGGTGGGCATGTTGGACACAGGCCAGGAAGTATGTGTGACTGACCTGGAAGTGGCAGTGGTGGCAGTTCCTGGTGTAGGGGGAGACCCTGCCGTGGTGGTCGTTCCCTGGCAGTGGCTGTCACTGCAGCACAGCACACGGATCATGTAGTTGAAGCACATCCCAAATTCGTGTTGCTGGTCCCTGTTGTGGCACACCAGACCGAGGTTGACATCACACTTCACTTCCTGATCCAACAGGTCCAGGCTGATATCGGGGTAGTTCTGGGCCACACACTGGATGTCCTGAGGCTGTTCACAGATATCTGCCCCGGCGGCTCTGATCCTGTCATATGTCTCAATGTCCCCTCCCTCTCTGTCAGACGTGGGGTAGTCTGTATCGAACCACTTTGTCCACTGGCATCGGGGCTGGCAGGTGGTGGAGGTCCCGGGGCTGCTGACAATGCCAGAGGATTCTGGGCTCTTGGGAGGCTGAGTTGTCTTTGAGGTGACTGTCAGAGGAGTGCTGGCTGGGGATGACACACTCTTATCCAGAATCCCAGGGGTGGGCGTCTCTGAGGCATGGATGCTGGTGGTGGAGCCTGAGGGAGACCAGGTCTCAATTGGACTAGTGATGGGATAAGGCTTGGAGGACAGGGTCTGAGTGGCAGTTCCTGGTGTAGGGGGAGACCCTGCCGTGGTGGTAGGTCCCTGGCAGTGGCTGTCACTGCAGCACAGCACACGGATCATGTAGTTGAAGCACATCCCAAATTCGTGTTTCTGGACCCTGTTGTGGCACACCAGACCGAGGTTGACGTCACACTTCACTTCCTGATTTAACAGGTCCAGGCTGATATCGGGGTAGTTCTGGGCCACACACTGGATGTCCTGAGGCTGTTCACAGATATCTGCCCCGGCGGCTCTGATCCTGTCATATGTCTCAATGTCCCCTCCCTCTCTGTCAGACGTGGGGTAGTCTGTATCGAACCACTTTGTCCACTGGCATCGGGGTTGGCAGGTGGTGGAGGTCCCGGGACTGCTGACTGACTGTGTGACCACACTGGCTGTTGAAGTGGACCCTGTCTGTGAGGTGAATACTGATGTTGGCTGGGAACTAAGTGTTGTGTGCAAGGTGGTCTCTGTCACTATTGTTGTCCATGTAGGGCTGGTCATGGGGAGGCTGCTGACTGAGTGTCTCAACACAGTGGATTGTGAAGTTGTTCTTCCTTTTGAGGTGACTGCCACTGTTTTCCTTGAGGTGTGAGTTGTATCCAGGGATATCTTTTTCCTTTCTGTGGTCCTGGAGGGTGTGGACTTAGATACTGCAGATGTTGTCTGAGTACCGGTCTCAGGCTGGGAGTGAGTGGTACTTCCGCCTGAGGTCAGGGGGGAACTACAGGGTACATATTCACAACACAGAACCCTCAGCTCATAGTTGTAGCAGATTGGGGGGTTCTGCTCACTGTTGAGGCATTTCAGCCCCCAGGAAGGGTCACAGTTCACCTTCTGACCCAGCTCCTGTAAGTCCGTGCTGGGGAACTCCTTTGCACGGCACTCAATGGCAGCAGGGGTTTGACACACCTGGTACCCTTTGCCCCTCAGGTCCTCAAATGTTTCAAAGTCCCCACCTGCCATGCCAGGCTCTGGATAGCTCTGATCATACCAAATGGACCAGTGGCAGACCTCCCGGACACACACAGTGGACACAGTGGACACAGTGGAAGCTGAGCCTGTGTGAAAGAGATAAAGGCCCTGCTCAGCCCCTCATTTGTCTCAGGGTGAGGGAACAGATGAGTCTTCACGTTCACACAACGTTCCTGACCCATTCCAGGACCTAGCTAATAGTCTTGAGAGAGCTCACTAACTGAGGTGGTGCACACCAAGGACAAATGGAACCTGAGAATTTCTGTGGCCCCTGATGGCAGCTCTGCCAGTTATGCTAAGGCTTCCTGGGGAATCATAGAGGGGGGAGGGCCATGGACCCCAGGCAGGGTCTGGGCAAGTGCACAATGGCTCAGGACTCAAGACACCTCTGTAGCTGGAGTTCCCTGCATCGGCAACTTGTCATCTTCCTTTGTCCTAGATGTGGCCAAGCCTCTCCCTGAGTTAACATAATAGCTTAGAGCTCAGGGGCTTCCAGAGAACCTGGTATGGTCTTACCTGTTGTGGCACTGGGTGCCAAGGTACTGGTGAATGTGAATGGTGTGGTAGACAAGACTTCGGGGCACTCTTCAGCTGTGCGTATTATAGTCCCATTGTCTTTGCAGATGGCCACTAAGCATGCACCAAGGCCATCCGTGGTGTTGTAGACAACATCATTGAAGTGGTAGGTACGGCCCTCATAGGTGCATGTGCAGGCTGGGGGTTATACGTATTGGCTCAGCTTACTCAGCATCCAGCCTTCCTCCAACCCCAAACCCACAGCCTTTGCTTACCTGTAAGGTTGTGAACACAGCTGAGGCCACCAGGGGTGCAGAGACTGGAGGGAAGACAAGGGCTCTGAGGACCATGAGCACCCCCTAGCTGACACATGCTTTAGCCTGCCCCTGCCCTGTCCCAACCACTCTGGGTCTCTATCCTCTTCCATCCCTAGCTCCTCTCTCACCAACTCTGGCAGTTCTCAGCTGTAGGGACCTCTGTGCCAATGTCGTGGTAGTTTCCATCATCATCATAGCATCCACACTGGTCCACACACTTCATCTGGTCCTCATTGAAGAAGGGATGGCTGGGTGGGCATTGTGGGTAGCAGCCTAGAGCAGACAAGGGTATCATTGACTTTCTATCCTCTTGGGCATGTATCCAGCTGCCCAGCTCCCACTCAGTGGCAGAGAACCCCTAGTACACTGTGTCTGCCCTAGTGGTACCATGCATGGGTTATGGGCCCAAAGGCCACTGCCAGCACATTCCATCCTCACCTTCCAGGCCTGGCAGTTCAACAAGGCAGTGTCCAGCAGGGTTTCGACAGGTCTTCAGACAGGGGGCTCCACAGGGCTGGTAATGCCACTCACACTCCCCGTGAGGGTTGTAGTAGTCACAGAAAAGAGCTGAACACAGAGGACAGAGCTAAGCAGGTGCCTACTAGGCCTCATGCTGGATTACACCCAGACATATCAGCCTTGGGTTAGGCAGATGGTCTCCTTGGGTTCATTCCCTAACCTAGATCCTGCGGTCCCTGTCCTCAACTACCTCATAACAGGTGTCAAAAACCCACATGTATATATAGATGTGTGTACACATGTACACACACACACACACTCACATCTGAGTCCCCAGCCTCAACTACCTCATCACAGGTGTCCAAAAAACACATGTATATATAGATATGTGTACACATGTACACACACAGGAGAGAGAGAGAGAGAGACAGAGAGACAGAGATACAGAGAGAGACAGAGACAGAGAGACAGAGACAGAGAGACAGAGGCACAGACAGAGAGACAGAGAGACAGAGAACCAGAATCCAAGCCAGGAGGGAAGTACAGAGGCTGCCACCCACCTCATTCACAGTCCCACCCTTCAGTACCATGGACAGAGCTCTACTCACGGCAGATGTCTGGTGTTCTCCAGGACAAGCACACACCCATATCACGGCAGGCCTGGGCATAGGCAGCCACAGCAGTGCAGAAACACTCACAGTCACCCCCTGAGTCGCAGGCACACACATCATGCACACAGGCTTCATAGTACTTGGTAGAGTCAACCTAGAATGGAGGGGACAAGGTGCCACTCAGGGAGGACAGCCATGTCTGCCCAGGAGGTAGGTGAATGTGGGGGCGGATATGTAGTTAGCTGTAGTCCAAACTCCACACCATGGGAATCTTGATCTGGTACTGTGGCTGCTGTTAGAGTGTCCCAAATGGGAACTGTTCAACACTATCTTTCCTATTCACTAGTGCACCCACACACTTGTGCACCCATACACCTGTACACCTGCTCACCTGACAGCTTGTATACCTGCCTGAATATACAGCTGCATATCTGCCCATATGTATAACTATCTATTTGGCCGCCTGTGAACTTGCCTTTATGTCTATCTGCCCACCTGCATACCCCCACCTGCCTGCACAGCTGCACATCTGTGCACCTGCACACCTGGAAAACTGTGTACCTGACCACCTGTGCACATGCCTCCCTGGGAACCTTCACACCTGTCTGTATGTGTACCTGCCCACCTGTGCACATGCCTCCCTGGGAACCTTCACACCTGTCTGTATGTGTCTGCTTGCACAGCTGCGCATCTGCACAACACTGTAGCTGCCTACCTACACCTGCACAAATATCTACCTGCCTGCCTGTGTGCCTACCTGCATACTCACCCATACGACTGCATGCCTACACATCTGCCCCACTTTTACTCCTGCTTACCTTCACACATGTGCACCTGCCCACCTGGACACCTTCACTAATAGTCTTTGGATCCTTTCACTTGGATCTGGTCATATGGGAACTGGGGCATCTGGGCAAGATGGGGAGAACCTCCAGCTGTTTCCAAACTCCAGCACGTCTCCCACCACAGGTTTCATACCTGCAGGGCATTGCACTGTGGCCCCACTTCTGTTCTTGTACTCTTGCTTCAGCGCACTGGCCCCCATCCTGTATCGGCCTTCCCTTATCTGACTTGTCCCCTGGATTGCTGTTCCCATGACTTCTAGTAGCTCTCTATTTGGCTTTTTGGCGTGAGCCCCTCCCTGGCCACCCTGCTGCCTCATTCCAGTGGAGGATAACTAGGAGACAGAAAATTTTGTTTCCCATCCATTTAAATTAGCTGGTACCCAGAACCCACCTAAACTTCCATATCCTTGAGAACATGTCCCAAGGAAATAGTGAGTGATAACTATATCATCCAACAGTGTTTAACTTCCAGACTGGTGCAGCTGTGGGACATGGAGGAGCTGGAGTTAACCAGCTCCAACATGGGAGAGCAGTCTAATTCTGTAGAGGAGAGGGCCCACCACTTACACTGTGTCAACTGGCAGAACCCAGCGTGGACTCAAGTTCTCGCTTTTACCACTAAAAGCACATCCAAGTCACCCTTGTCAGGCCACAGTGAACCAAGCCATGGAGCAGGATAGCCAGAGAGACTGCTGGCCACCTGCTCATGAGGTGTGACCTGGGGTGCTCAGCACAAGTGAATAGCACTGGCCACCATGACCCTATGTGAGCGCGTTCTGGTCATGGCCAGCAAGCCTGTGTTGTGAAGCCACTTTCCGAGGAGGTGGACACTGAGTCTTGGTTTTAGTAACAGGAGGTAGCCTTTGGAAATCTACTGAGAGCCAGTTACCACTTCCTCTGGGAGAGTTCTGCTGATGTTCCTGATGCACACTGAGCAGGTCTGGGAGTCACCCAGGAGGGTGAAGAAGGTGCCTGCCTCACTGAGAGCCATGGATGAATACTGTAATCAAGGACTGGTCCCAAAATAGTGGTGATGACTCCATGCTGGGATATATGCATGAATTCTTACCCATCTTGTGGGAGATTTAGACCTAGAACTTGAAAACCCAGAGCCATGGACCATGTGCTCTGACTGGATCAAGACAGTCCTCAGAGGCCCACTGTGTCTAGTCGAGCAAGACTCAATTCCTACCAGGAAGAAGCAGGCAACTGCAATCCCTGTGAACCAAAGCTAGGCTCTACCTGGGAGTGGCAGGCAGCAAAGGTCGCACTGTTAATGATGCTGCACTTCTTCTGGGCCCAGGACTTGCGGTAAGGGTTGGCAGTGCAGGGGTCCTTGGGAACTGGGGCATCTGGGCAAGATGGGGAGAACTTCCAGCTATTTCCAAACTCCAGCACATCGCCCACCACGGACTGGCTGCGTGTGGTGAAGTCATTGATGGCATTGTCATCGAAGTTCCCACACAGGCCACAGACCCTTCCCTGCAGACATATGAGGGGAGAGAATCCTGGGCAGGTTAGCTGAGGTGGCACAGAGCCCAGCTTGGGAGCAAAACACAGGGAGAACCCATTTCCCCTGAGTTGTACCCAGTGAATTTGCAAATGGGTGTGGGAAGTGGATCCTGGGACAGGTGAGTGAATTGAACTTATTCTATTTAGAAGATTCTGTCTCTGCACAGGCCTGTGGGCATGGCTGTTTCATCAGTCATGATTCCAGTACACTCATTATTCATTGCAATTTCAACCCATCCTTCTTGGAACCTGGTGTTGTGTGTGGTCTCAATGACTAGAGCTTTTCAATGTGATCCATCATCCCTCAGTAGCCTTGTCAGCTGCCAGCCCTAGACCTATCCTAGCTGGGCCTAGAAGCAGGGTGCTTGGTGGCCACACTTGCCTTGTAATGCTGCTGCAGTCGGACAAACACACTGGTCTTCCTGTCCCAGGACACAACAATCCCACTGCGGATCTCAATGACCAGGAAGATACCCATGTATCTGATCTTGTATGGAAGCTCCCCACTTGACCCTCTCTCTACCACTTTGAAGTTCCCCTCATGAAGAATCAGCTCATAGCTCTGCAGATGGAGAAAAACAGGGCAACAGTTTCAGGGAGCTGGGACATCAAAAGGTTGCTTGTTACCGGTGGAGGACTCCTCAACATGAAAACTCACTGTGTGAGAAATGGGGAAAGTCAGGCCATACACCTACAGATCTCCAAAGGCTCATATGTGCAATGCTACCTTACATCATCCCCCACCCACCTCAGGTGACCTGCTGCTGCCTTCCTTGGCTCTGAAGGGGATGCATCTTGTACTGGCTGATTTTGTGTCAACTTGACACAAGCTAGAGTCATCAGAGAGGAAGGAGCTTCAGTTGAGGAAATGCCTCCGTGAGATCCAGCTGTAAGGCATTTTCTCAATTAGTGGTCAATGGGGGAAAGCCCAGCCCATTTTGGGTGGTCCCATCCCTGGACTGATAGTCCTGGGTTCTATAAAAAGCAGGCTGAGCAAGCCATGGGAAGCAAGCCAATAAGCAACACCCCTCCATGACCTCTGCATCAGCTCCTGCCTCCAGGTTCCTCAGCTCCTGCCTCCAGGTTCCTGCCCTAGCTTGAGTTCCTGTCCTGACTTCCTCCAGTGAGGGACTATGATCTGGAAGTGTAAGCCAAATAAATCCTTTCCTCCCTAACTTGCTTTTTGGTCATGGTGTTTTATTGCACAATAGAAACCCTAACTAAGACACATCCCAAGCCAGCAGCTCTGCTTTGTGCTCTGTGAATTCTGACTTCCCTTTGGCAGAAGTGCGGTACTGAGTGTAATATCACTCCCAAATATACCCATAATTCCCAGGACTTTAAAATAACACTTTACTTGAAAAAGAGCCTTTGGAGGATCTTGAGATAGGTTTTCTAAATTACCTGGGTGTCCCCTAAGCCCAGTGACTGCCCTTACAATGACCAGAGACATACAGACACAGAGCAGAAGGTCATGAGCAGACAGAGGCAGACTGGAGTGATGCTGCCACAAACCAAGGACTGCTGGAACCCCTAGTCCAGAAAGGAAGCAAGGATCCTCCTGAACTGCAGGGAGCATGATCCCGCTTGTCTTGATCTAACTCTGGTTCAAGGATGGGAGATGGCAGTCTGCTATTGTAAGTTGTAGGTTTGAGTCACTTGCTATCCTGTCCTGGAGAATAACTTACGGAGAACCAGAGGTGGAGCTGCAGAGGGAGGGCAGCAGTCCCCAGTGGCTACAAGTATACTCTCACCTCCACAAAGATCTTGATGGCCTTGGAGCAGGTGGTTCCCGTGGTCCCACAAGGGACATTCTCAGTGACAATACGGAAGGTCCCATCAGTACTGGTGTTGCCTCTGCAGTAGTCCTGAGGAGGGAAAAGATGAGGCTCTGGTCACAGCTCAGAAATAAGTGGTGAGAAGAACAGAGAAGGGTGACATGGTGGGAGGGGGCAGAGACTACACACCTGAGCTAAGGTATACTCGCAGCTGCCTTCAAAGATGTAGCGTTCACCATCAAAGGTGACAAAATGGCCATCCCCATAGGCCACACATGCACCCATACAGGGCTGATCCGTACACTCCCACCGGCGGTTCCTGCAGGTACTGTGAAAGGAGAGATCATTGCTGACAAGGGTATCATCCTCTGAGACTGGCTGTCCCAGTCCTGTGCTAGCAGGCCACTTCACTTGGGGAATTAAGCTCAGAGTACATCAAGCTTTGGTGTTGTGTGGGTATATGCATCCAATCACCCCCGGCTGGAGAAATAGCCTCTCCTCCACAGAATGGGGTCTGATGAGTACCTTGGCCCCCAAGACACATGCTGAGGCCTCTGAAACACCAAGGCCAACTCAGAGCAGTGTCCCTGTAGATACCTCCTGACCCCCTCTGAGGGTCCCCAAACCTACCAGTTATTGCAGTCTACCCGGATGATCTCCCCAGGTCTGTAGGTGGCCTCATTGTGTACGCAGGGGCAGTCCTCCTCAGCAATGCAGCCCCCATTCCCATCTGCTACCAGCCCTGAGGGACATACACAGCCCGAGACACAGTGTGTGCTGAACTGTGGGCACAGGTAGCCTAGTCAGGGACCGAAACAATAGCCTGTTCCCTCATCCCTATTCAGGTGCCCAGGAACCAAGCAAGTAGACCCTGTCCTGGGAGTGCCCAGGAGGAGGCCATCCAGGGTCAGCAAGACCCAAAGCCACTGGCCTTCCAGTGACATTCTCCCCCACCCCCGAATCTCTCTGTAGCTTAGGATGATGGATGAAGGTTGCTGTTGCAACCAAGAGGACTCACACAGTCCACATCCAGTGTGTGGCAGCTTCTGAGGCATTCAGCCCCTTGGTCACCCACTGAGGCGTTGTTACAGTCTAGATATACCATAGGCGCCTGGCACTCTGAGGAGAAAAAGCAGGTGAGAGAGGCCTGGAACAGGACACTCCTGGTCCCTACAGTCTTCTGACCCTGTCTTGCTGCTCAAATTGTAGCAAGCTTGGGTCTTACATGGCTTTAAGCTATGTCCCAAGCATCCAGGCTGTGTGGACCTGCCCCAGGAGGGTATAGCCCACAGCCCCAAGAGCTCTATGGCCACACTGCCAGAAAACCCATGGGCCCTCCTCCTCTAGAGCATCTTGGCACAGCAGCCAAAGTACAGGCTGGTCAGGGTGGAATATTACCTGTGCTCCTCTGCATCAGGGCTCCAAGACAGGTCAACTTTCCATTTTCACACGAGCTAGAAGATAAAGTAGTGCCCCTGCTCTAAGCCGACCAAGGTCTGGGCCTCCTTGCCTCCTCCCAACGTCCAGAGGGTGCCTGCTATTGGGGGTCCTTGGGAAGACCGTGAACCCCACATTCACACACATTAAAGGTTTAGTCATCAGCCTATGCTAATACTAGAAGGTGGTAGTGCCCTTAAGAAGTAAGGCCAACTGGGAAGAAGTTAGGTCATTGAAGGGGACAGTCGGACCTTAATGCTATCCTGCTCACTCTCTCTTTCTTGCTGTGAGGTGAGTTTTGTTTTCCACAATCTTCCATCATGAAGTGCTGCCTTGCAACAGGCCCAAAGCCATGGGACCACTCAGTCATATGCTGTCACGGGCTGAACCTCCAGAACTGTGAGCCAAGACAGACCTCTCTCTGTCTTGTCTCGGGCTTTTATTACAGCAATAGAAAGCTCGCTTACACTGTGAGTTGAGGAACTGCCTTTGAGGCCAAGGAGGGAGTAGGACCTCAGCTGAGAACTGCTTGTCAGCGCTTCTGCCCTGATACCATAGGACCCTCAGAATAACCTGCTATTTCTCAGGGGATCTGAAGGGTGCCCCCAACACCAGCATGCCCCAAGTATGTCTTGAAACCATCAATGAGGAGGCCACACAAACTTCCAGGTATGAAAGGACCAGCAGCTAGCGACCCCATTGGCACAGATTTGTGAGGATGAGGGATGGATGAGGGTGGTCTTCCTTACCACACCACACCATTGTCCGTAACAAACTCTCTAGGAGCCACCACAGTTCCATGGAAGAAACAGGGGCACTCCTCATCAGGCACACAGTGACCCTTGTCATCCAGGAAGGTGCCTTCAGGACAGGTGCAGCCATCCACGGGCACAAAGGAGATGCCACAGGTGACGTCGGCCTCACTCAGAGAGCGGCAGGTAGGCTCACAAGTACTCACAGCATAGGAGTAGCTCTTGGTTTGGGGACAGTTGTTCATGTACTTGGCTGTAAGAAGAAGAACAGGGGACAGCGAGATCAATGGCTGGGTGAACTGGCCCAGGCTTTGTTCTTCCCTGCCTTAGATTGGTGACACCATTGTAGACACAACAGAATGCAAGGTTCTTGTAGACATGGGACAGGAGACTGGTAGATGCTGTGGGATGGTCTGTATGTCAAGTGTGTTGCTGATTGGTCAGTAAATAAATCACTGATTGGCCATTGGCTAGGCAGGAAGTATAGGCGGGACAAGGAAAAGAATTCTGGGAAGTGGAAGGCGGAGAGAGGGACACTGCCAGCCGCCATCAGGACAAGGAAGATGTAAGGTACCAGTAAGCCATGAGCCATGTGGCAAAGTAAAGATTAATAGAAATGGGCTAAATATAAGAGTAAGAGCTAGATAATAACAGGCCTGAGCTAATGGCCAAGCAGTTTAAATAATGTAAGAGTCTGTGTGTTTATTTTATAAGTGGGCTCTGGGACTGGCGGGACTTGGTGGCGGGAGCTGGAGAGAAATTCTCCAGCAACAGGTAGATCCTGTTATCAAGGGTCCCAGGTGCCCCCTGTGCCAGAGTGACAGGATCTAGGTGGCTACTGTGGGGAGGTATAACCTGTGATGAGGAGCCCAGCTGGCCCACTGTGTACTCACAGCAGACGCCATCCCTCCAGCCACTGAGCAGCACGCCTTTAGCGGCACAGGCACGCACGTAGGAGGACAGGGCCGCGCACATGCAGTCCTCGCTCTTCTCACAGTTACACGTGTCAAATATGCAGTTCTGAGAGACAAGATGTCAGGAAGTCAGGTGCCTCTGTCTCCTAGGGTCCCTTATTGCTCCTTTGACTTGCCCATCAACATCAGCCAAACCTTGATCAAGGCCTGGACCTGTGGCTTTCCCACAGGAGCCACCACAAGCAGGGTCTCAGAGTAGTGGCCTGGGATTCATGTCAAGGACAGTGTCAGAGGCCACAGGGCAAAGTGGCAGCCAGAATGGAGAACAGACCCGAGGTCTGGGCATGGAAGCTGGAAGGCCTGAAGTCTGAGGCGGGGGCTCTAGGGAAGAATTTCCACAAGACAAGGGCAGGTTCAACTTGTATCTGAGGTGTTGTCCTAACTGGGCTGCACATAGGTGGCCTGGATGGAATGGGCAGGGAACACTGAGACAAAGGCCAGCGATGCTCAGGCGGATGTATCCAGCATGGAAGTGGGTTACCTGGAGACTCCCCCTTGAAAATGGAGTGATGTGCTAAAGCTTAGGGCTTTGGAGTGCTGTTTAGGGTTAAGGTGTGTCCCCCAAAAGGTGCTCTGGAGTGGCTCTGTCATGTGTGAATGGGACCAACATAGAAAGAAGCCTTTAAGGGGGAGCCCATGGAGACAAGGCAATGCTCCAGCACCAGTCCTTGCAAGAGTGAGGTTGGACACACACTAAGACTTCTAAGGACCCTTCTGAGCCCCCCAGAACCTTCTTTTTTTAGCTTCTCAGTTGGCGAACCCTTTGAGAAGTAAACACCAGAGTGGGTAGTGGTGGGAGGGCCTTGGGAGTCCAGCCTTCAAGGGCCCACCCAGGCCTAGGAGACCATGGTCTTACCGAGTAGAAGGGCGCTGGGCTAACGGTGGCATGGCAGGCTGAGAAGACGCCTGAGCTTTCAGTGAGCATGGAGCACCACTCCTGGGCATAGTTCTCTAGGGAAGGGAGAAATGTGGGCTGCCCCTCACCTGCTTCCCAGAGCCCTGTCCCCTCTTCAGCCCTAACCCCTCATGCCTTCCTGCCCACAGAGGGGTTCTCTGAGCCCTTCCCCCATGGTTCATGTGGCCCCAGAGGTCGGAAAGGGCTGTCAGGGTGGCCAGAGCCTAGAGGAGGTGGTTACCAGCCTCCACGCTGTATGAGCAGGGGTCCTCAAAGATGTTCTTGGCGTTGGGGCAGGAGACTTGAGTCTTCCAGGTATTGGAGAAGGCAGCTCCCGTGCCCTCCACCACCCCACTGAGGGCTGTGAAGTCATCGGCTTGGTTCTGGTTGAAGTTCCCACACAGGCCTAGGGACCGGAGTTAGGAGGTCAGCAGGTGGTTCAACCTGGCTCCTCTCCCCAGGGCTGTCTCCCCTCTAAGCACTATCAAAAGAGGACTGGGAAGAAAGTCTCTTCCTAGTGTTTGACTCCAGAACTACCCACAGATAAGCCCCTAACAGCTAGATCTGTCTTCCCGGGCCACTCCACAGGTTAGATGTCAGGTGTGCTGGGTGGTGCTGGGGTCTCGGCAGAGCCCTGGAGCCAATGCTTCCCAACCCCCTTCTGTTGGGGATTCTACAGCTAGGGCAGGCCCAACCCCCAGCAGCGCCCCCCCACGGTCCCGCCCTCAAGCCCACTGGTGCCTCACCACACATCTGGCCACGGTAGGAGGGGTCCAGGCTGACGAACACCTGCATGATGGGCACCAGCTGCACTTGCAGCTGTAACCCCACGCCTGTGTGCACCATGATGAAGAAGGACGATGGACTCAAGATGGTGACATTGGCTGTAAGGTGAGAGGTGTTAGACATGCTGGGAGCTGGCCCACTGAACAGGACAGTGCTGGCTGCTGGGACAGGTGGGGCACCTAAGAAATTGCACGCCCAAAGTTCCTAAATGTGCATGGGTCATAAAAGACTGCCAACTGTCCCTGATAGAGCATGAGTGCCACTGCTAGACACAGGATTCCCACAGAACCAGGAGTAGCAACTTGTCACCCCATGGGAAACACTGGAGTTGCCGGAGGCCACAAAGAGCTCACCAGGAGCTGGCCTCTACCCAAGGGCTGAAAGACGATTGCCCACTGAAGGTGCCAGCCCTGGCTTGTTCTCCCAGGGAGCCACACACCTGCTGATAGGGGCAGCTGAGTAAAGATGGAGTTCAGGAACACGGCACCATTGGCCTGGATCCGGATGACCTGGTATGTGGTGGACACAGTCAGTACCCATAGGGCCCATCCAGCCACTTATAGGAAGAAGTCTGACAGAATGCCCTCCCCCAACCCGGTGTCAGAGCCAGGAAGGAAACTCAGACCCACTCTCGCAGTAGGTTCTTTCCATCTGGGTGGTGGCTGCTCCTACCTGGGGGCTTAGAGAGGGAGTAGAGGCCTCTCTTTACTCTGGCCTGTCACTACTCCATAGGCTTCCCTACCTTTGTCACTTGCAGCCCATAATTTGATGGTAGTCAGAGCCCCAGTCCTCACCATGTCCCCACTGTTGAGGTTGAGTGTGACGGCTTTGAGGCAGTTCTCAGTATCCGTCACTCCACACTTCCGCAGATCGACCAGCACAGTGAAGCTGCTATCTGCACATTTCTGTCAAGAAACCCAAGATGCATGGTTGAGTGCGGAGTTCCCTTAGGCACAACTTCTCAAGACCTGAAGGGGTTCTGGAGGTGTCTTCAGGTACCCTGGTTTACCATAGGTGGCTTGTCATGGGACCTGGGACTTCCCTGTCAGCGTAGACGTTCACCACGGCCTTCACTCCTGCTGTGGACCCTCATGGGACCCTAGCTAATATCTACGGACCGGGATTGTGGCCGCACCTTGGACAGGATGTAGCTGCAGTCTCCGTGCACATTGTAGAATTTCTCATCATAGGTGAAGATGTGGGACCCGCCTTGCACAGAGCAGGTGGCGGGGCACAGCAGGTCCTGGCACTGCCACAATCCCCCGAAGCAGGTGCTGTGGGCAAGTCCATGAGCAGAAGGGGTACAGTGGGAAGAGGCAAGCCTTGCCCCGCATACCTCCCTCCACAAGGCTTTTAAGCTTACCAGGAGCTGCAGCTGGTGTTGAAGGACTCTCCAGGGGCATACGTGTGACCACCATGGGTACAGTGGCACTGCTCCAGGGGCACACAGCCCAAGTGTCTGATGTCATCCAGCACAGTGCCTGGAGGAAGGGACAGTGAATACAGATGCCACCCCCACCACCACCCCGTACAGGTATCATAAGGCAGCTTGCCTCCAAGACAACCCCAGCCCTAGGCAGGGGGAAGGGCCCCTAGTTTAGAATGCTGACCAGCCCGAACTGATTGGGATAAGCTCCTCTGGGCCTGTTTCCCCACTTGATCTCAGGGACTCGAGACACCTGTTCTCTGTCTGTATGCAGATCATCAGATCTCTGCCTTGTTAATAATTAGTTTCCATCCTTCCCTTAACCATGGGGTACAACACCTAGCCAGGCCCACTGCCATTAGGAGTGGAGAGGGTCAGCTGAGGTGGAAACCATGACCCAAAGGTAGCCATGGAGGTGGGGGGCAAAGGGCACAGGGCCTGCCTGGGGGACAGAAGCAGCCATCCATGCAGTGGTCCTCGCAGAGCTGGGAGCGTTGGGGGTTGGAGCAGGTATCCACACAGGGCGAGCTGCACTCCTGGTGTTCCATGTTAAAAGGGCATGTCCGGTCTGTAACAAAGACAGCACTTGATCTAGGAGAAGTAAATCCTGACCTCTGCAGTCAGTAGGAGCCATGCCCACTCCCTGCTCCCATGTCCACTGAGGTCCCAGAAAGCCACCTGCTAGGTAAAAGCAATAGGCTAGAGAGCAGGGGCCCAACACTTCTCACACATCCTTCTCTGCCTATGGCCACCTGCGGCCACTGTTCTCCAGGAGAGCCTACCTTGAGGTTTTGGAGCAATATCTTCTTGCTGTGCCCAAGAACACAGCTGGATTCCCCCTCTGGGACCAACAGGTTCACCAGAACCCTCAAGCACATCTTCACCCCCAACTTCCCCACTACCTCTCCTTTCCCTGACATTCACCCTTTCTCAGTGGCCCTTAAGTGGCTCTCTCTACCTTGACTTCCCAGCCAGGTTCGAAACTCAAGGCTGGCCCTTAGTAAGACCCTGGGCTATACTCTAGTGAGGATACTCACTGCACAGATCAGGACTCCTCCAGTTCTGTGGATGGCCCCCTGCATGGGCACACTGGCGGGAATATTCAGCAAAAGTGGCACATGGGCATGTGGGGCAGAGGCACAAGTCCTGGACACAGGCATCCAAGTACATGTTGACATCTACCAGGGCATTGCACTCAGCAAAGGCAGGGCCAAGCAGGACGTGGCGACAGATGTCCTCCTGGCAAGCACAGAGAAATTAAGCACTTTCTGACCCTCAAGCAGGATTGTCATGAAACTTGTAATGGGGTCCCTGCCCCTCCTAGGCCATGCAGGAAGCCCCTTCTTCCCCTGGAGGCTCCTTCCACCCACACGTCCATTCATCTGTCTGTCTGTCCATCATCTATCCATCCATCCATCATCTACCCATCATCCATCCACCATCCATCTGCCATTCATCTATCATTAATTCATCACTCATCTTACCCATCCATCCATCAATCACCTACTCCATCCATCCATCCATCCATCCATCCATCCATCCATCCATCCATTCATTTTCCATCCACCTTCCTTATACATTATTCTACCCAAATACTGTGCTATGTCTGGGTATAGAGCTCCACTTGGCTCTGAGGGAGTGACCCAGGGCTCTCTGTTCCTCCCACCTTCTACTTCAAGGCTCCAAGACATGCTGACTTGTGACTTTTGCACCCAGGAGCATGCAGAATGCACCCCTGTGTGGTGGCTCAGAAGAGAGGGAAATAAAGGTAACACCCACCCCCAGGTGGCCCCCATGGACTCAGGCAGCTACTCAACATCTTCCTACCCTAGCACCCCCAGAGAGGCCAGGTTTGACAACATTCTCATTCACTTCACAGTTCAGGTGGGCTCAGGTATTCTGCTAGTTTCAGGGATTCTGGAATCAGAGCCAAAGGATGAGCCCTTCCTGCTCACAGGAGAGGCTCCTTGAGGGTCCACCTTGGCCCTCTGTATGGTGGTAGGGCACACATTCCTCCACACACATCACCTACACACAGAGAATATGTGTTTTCACTCTGTATGGTGGTAGGGCACACATTCCCTCCACACACATCACCTACACACAGAGAATATGTGTTTTCACTCTGTATGGTGGTAGGGCACACATTTCCTCTACACACATCACCTACACACAGAGAATATGTGTTTTCACTCTGTATGGTGGTAGGGCACACATTCCCTCCACACACATCACCTACACACAGAGAATATGTGTTTTCACTCTGTATGGTGGTAGGGCACACATTTCCTCTACACACATCACCTACACACAGAGAATATGTGTTTTCACTCTGTATGGTGGTAGGGCACACATTTCCTCTACACACATCACCTACACACAAAGAATATGTGTTTTCACTCTGTATGGTGGTAGGGCACACATTCCCTCCACACACATCACCTACACACAGAGAATATGTGTTTTCACTCTGTATGGTGGTAGGGCACACATTCCCTCTACACACATCACCTACACACAGAGAATATGTGTTTTCACTCTGTATGGTGGTAGGGCACACATTCCCTCCACACACATCACCTACACACAGAGAATATGTGTTTTCACTCTGTATGGTGGTAGGGCACACATTCCCTCTACACACATCACCTACACACAGAGAATATGTGTTTTCTGCTGAATGAATTGTGACTTGCATAAAAAATGCAATCTGTTTGGTCCCACTGGAGAGAGCCAACCTGGCCTGCCTCCCTCAGGCCCAAGCAGCAGCCTCCTGGGAGCTCAGAGGCCATTCCCTGACTGTTCAGGAGCTGGAAAGCCCTCTCTATCTGGTCACCGGAAGATGTTCCTCAGCCATTGGCCAGGCAGTTCTCTGCTCTTTCATCAGTTGATGTAGGTCTTGCACTGTTCTCAGCCTTGGGAATTGTGGAATTATCAAGATGCTCACCCTATCTGTGCAGTTGTTGACAGCTGAGGGCAAGGTATCCTGGCACTGCTCTGTAGGACCATCCAGCTTCTGCAGGTTTCCGAACTGCACAGGGGTCAACCTGGTGTCTGCAGGAGAGAAAGCTCACAGTCAGGAGATAGACTCTGAGGTGGCTATTAGGGGACTCTATCTGGAACACACACAGAGACACACAGATGACACACACATGTGCGCACACACACACACACACACACACACACACTTCCCTCCTCAATGTCTCTGCAACACCCCCCCCCCATGTCCCTCCCGGACTTCCTTGATTCTCTGGCCCTTGGGACCACCTGGCCTGAAGACTCAGTGGCACTCACTGTGGGCGTAGAACTCGTTGACAGCTGGGAGTCCGTTGAAGTCACCGCACAGCCCACACGTCTGGTTGGTATATTTGGAGTCCAGCTCCAGCTGAGGGTGAGACAGAGCAACTCCAGCCTCAGGGCTTCTGCTCTGGCTCCAGGGCCTATCTGGCAGCTTCCCACCCCGCTTGCCCAGGGGACCAGAGAAGATATTCCCCCAATCGTCTGTAGGATCCCTATAATAGGGCCAGGGACTATAGGAGTTGTGGGAGAGCTGTAAGGGGATGTGGGTGAACTGTGAGGATATGCGGGAGGCTGTATAGGCTGTGGGAAGCCATGAGTGACCCTGGGAGTTTATGAAATCTATGGGGAGCTTGTGGAGTCTATGGAAACTGTGGGATTATAGAGTGGAATGGGAGGCTGTAGGAGACTATGTGGGGTGGGCCTGGGGGTCTGTGGAACTGAGAGGAATTAGGTAAGGCTGCAAGGGCCTGTGTAAGGCCTATATGATGTTATGGGGGACTGCAGGGAATTGTGGGTGAATCTCCTCACCAGGGCACTGTCTTCATTCCACAGGAAGGTGAGGACCAGCCGGATGCTGACCTTCACGTAACCACTGCTCTTCTCCATCAGAAGACCTGCTCGGCTGTAGGGTAGCTCCACCCTAGGCAGAAAGTTCTGGTCTTCCTTCAGCAGGGTATGAGTAGGGGGCTGTCTTCCCTACTTGCTCTGCTCCTGACCCCTCCCCAGAGCAACAGGTGGGAACAGAGTAAGGTCTAAAGGCCTGGCTTGAACATGCTTCTCCTCAAGCCCCAACTCACCACCGTCCGTCCACCAGGACAGAGCCATTGGACAGCTCAATCACCAGCCCCTGGGTCCTGAGGACCACGTGGGTGACCATGGGCCTGGAACCCTCCAGACCACGACGCAGTTGGATGTTGAAGTCCTCGTAGGTGGCCCCACAGTGTGAAGAGAAGACATAGTTACAGAGGCCAGGGAAGTGGAACATGTCACCGTCGAAGGTCTTATAGTGGAAGTCACCCCATGTGCTGCACACTCTTCCATTGTGTACCACGTTCAAGGCTGCAGGGAAACCAGATGGGGTCACCACGGAATGCTACCACTCCATGCCCAGTTAGCCAAGGGACAACAGCCTGGGGCCAAGGCAATGTGTTTGGAGCAGGGAAGCCAGCTACCCACAGCCGTGCGAGCCAGCTCTCTACTACCTCACTCCCTCAGCTGCTGGAATAAAACCTGAAGACCCAGACCCATCCATCCTCCCTTTCATTTACTGCAGTCCAGACACCCCCAAGGTGGTCAACAGATGTTCTCAGGGCAAGTTCCAGACCTTGTTCAGAGCTGTTCAGGGGCCCCACCCTACGTCAGCTTCAACCAGACTGTCAAGTCCGACCCCACCCCACCTTTACCCCCCACCCCCACCCCCGTACACTCCTTGGCCTGGTTGGCAGTAGGTACTCTCCACTTACGGCTCATGCTAGGGAAGACAGTGATAGGTGGGATGAAGGTGACATGCTGGGTGGATGAAGAGGTGGGAGCTGCAGGAGGAAGTTCAGGTCACACTGGGGATGTGGCTGTGGATATCCTCCCTGGCCACCCACCCTCTTCAATGCCCACCTCAAGGAAATTAGGAAGCCCCAGACTAATAGATTGATTCCAGGCTATTCAGTTTCTCCATGGTCACCCCTGGACCTTCTCCATAAAACCTTCTCCTGTCTGCCTAGGAGTTCTTCCTCTCCAGGGTGCTCCTGTCTGTGTGTGCCCAGCACTGCCTTCAGGCAGAATGGACTAGTCAAGAGTCTCCATGTGATAACTGGTATGGGAAGACTGTCTGCCTGTTCCACCTGAGCCCCATCCCACTCACTACTGCCCCTGCCACCAGAACATGACTCCCCAACCCAGAGCCTGAGCCACATACCGTTATATGCTTTCTGACCATCTCCGGTGAATTCTGGGTATTCCAAGCTCTGCTGTACCTGGCCCTGGATCTCTGCAGGAAAGAGGAACAGGGGTCAAGAAGCCATCAGACCATGGACTGGCTCTCGTTCCAGGTCAAGGCCTTCTTGTAATCTATAGAAACCTGAACAGACTTGGGCCTGGTGATCCCAACCCCATCAGCTGTAGTAAGTACCTTCCGGTCACTGAACATCACCAAAGACCCAGGTGTCCTCAGGAGTTCTGGCCCTCCCAGACCTGTCCTTCCCCTGCAGTGGCCCTCGCCACCTGCACCTATGGAGTGACACCTGGTCTTGCCAGGAGTAGGGCAGATGTTCCCAGTGGCTCAAGTGATCATCTGTTGGGAGGTGACTGTCAGCCCCATCGCTTGAGTCCCTTGGAAGACAAAGGCTGGCTTTGTTAGGGGGAACACAATTAGAGGTCGTCACGAGGGACGCAGCAGAGAGAAACCTGTGATTAGAGGCAGCCCCAGCCTGGATGAGGGGTTCAGTTCTTGGTGCAGGATGTCCACTCTCCGTGGCCTGGATTAGCCACCGCCTCTGGGCACGGCCACCTCCACAGCCTAACTGCTAGAAGCCCAGGAGATAGCTTCAACCTCCACAGCTGAAGCCTCCAAAACCTGATGGCTCCTTAAGGCCAGCACTTTGCAGGAGACCATGTCCCCCAGGCCTAGACCCAGATGGCTACTTGCTCCAGTGCCATGGGCATCTCGGCTTCTTGTTTGATTTTCCCAGCGTGTCCAGCTGACATTTAGAAACCGCAGGGACCGTCCTGTGCATTAATCCTTCCTCAAGGGCCCCGCTTGACTGCACTCCCCAGAGGGCATGGCCTCTCCCTCTGTCCATCACTAACCCCAGATCCAAAGCCTCTCCCAAGTGTTCCTGGCTGAGATCTCTCAGTCTCCACTTAGCTAGAGAGTTGTCAGCCACCCAGCACAGCATCTCAATCTGGGTTACCGCTTCTCACCCAGACAAGATCCAAATCCCCTTTATTTGAGGGCCCAGACTCTCACCCTTACCCCAAGCACAGTTCTCACAAAACCACACTCCCCCAACCCAGGGCTTCATTTTGCCCTTCTCGAGTAACATGAGTGGGGAAGGAGGGCTGACTGTTCACCAGGTAGGCTCAGCACTCTGATGGACAGGACCCGACACAGGAAGAGCCACGTTGTGGAGGGATATGGCCCAGGGGAGCAGTTACCCACCAGCAGACAGCCTTGGAAGCAAGAAGGACAGCCAAGGCCTCTTTGACTCTCACAGAATGGGCTTTGGGGACACCACCCCCCCTCACTGTCTTCTCTCACAGATACAGGAAGCCTCGATCTGAGGTTCCTCCTGCTCAGCCTCCTAGTCTAGGGAGCAGAGCTTGGGGAGGTCATGACACTTGGAGATTCAGGCCAGCTCTGCCTGCTTGCTGCTGAGCCCTGTGGGGGCCATCTTTCCAATGCTGTTGACAGTATTAGTACTGCAGCCTTCTCAAGGGCAAACAGGCAAGGAAAACAGCTCAGCTGACAAGGGTCCCACAGTCCACCTGACTCAGCCTTGGGTTCAGACTACAGCTCTGGGTATCATATCCATCTGATCTGGCTGCAGCCCGAACATCTGGAGGTAGAATCCACCTCACCAAGAAGGCCCCAGCCTCAGTGAAGATCATCTTGGTTCTTGTGACCCCAGCAGTGGGGGGTGGGGAGCAAGGCCTGTCCTAACTAGAAGTCTCTGTCTCTGCTAATTCTGATATGGCCCTCTCTGACTCAAAAAAGACCTCTGTGACCCTCACATCCCTCTCCCATTCCTGTTCACTTCCAAAGCCAAGACTGACACGGGGTTTCCACCAAGGTTCATATATCGAGGCTTATAAGGACCCAATTTCTTCCAGACACCTCCATCGAAGCCAGACCCTTAGGCTACTGACACAGCTAGAGTGTGGGACACAGGGTCCAGAGCCCAGAGAACTGCAAGGCCTGAGACCGTGGTGTTGGGGACAGTGGGAGGTGCCTGTTATCTCAGGATCCCCAGGGAGAAGTCAATTCTCCAGGAAGACGGTTTTTAAAGGGCAAAGGGGCTTCGGCCTTACCTGCTGGCCACACCTTGAGCAAGGCCACAGAGGCCCAGACCAGAGCCCAGCGCCAGATCCTGCTGCCCATCCTGGGGGCAGCACTGAGGGCAGACAGGAGGGACTGAGACAAGGCACTTGCTCCCTGGGGGCCTGGACTTATGTAGCAGAAGGCCTTGGCTTGGTGCCCAGTTCCTAGGCCATGTAAGGCACTGTCTACTCCCTGCACAGCCACGTGTGTTTGCTCTTGGGGAGGGGCCATGGCAGGAAGAGGCCATGGAGGAGGAAGGATTTGTAGCACTGTGCCACCAGACAGAGTGCCCCCACCCCCTGCAGCTTCTGAGAATTGGGAGGGAGTGGACGGGGCAAGGAAGGGTCAGCGTTTGGCCAGGGGGTGGAGCTGGCTACTCTTGATTCAAAGCCCTGGACCTATGGAGTGGGTATTTGGTCAGACAGCCCCACGTCAGCTCTTCTGGGGGCCTGGACAGTACAGGGATCAGGGTCAAAGGGGCAGCAACTTTGGCTTGTGTTTATCCAGGAAGCTGACCCCAGATGCTCAACACTGAGTCCCAAAAGAATGGACAAGGATTGAGGGTGGGCCCACTCCTCAAGGGTCATCCCTCAGCCTGAAAAATGGGGGCCAAGCAAGGGATTCTGATTGTGCTCCATATGGCCATGGATCAGATAGGGTCCCTGTTCTATGTAGCTTCTGAGGGTCCAGGGAGGAGGGGACTCCTCACAGACTCTGAGAAAGGATGCCTCTCTGGGCTCCTGTCTGCTGCAGAGCTCAAGCCCATGGTGAAAATGAGGCCCAGTGCTGGTTTCGGCCAACGTAGGCCACAGACTTCCCTGTTGGACTCTACCTCTTCCCAGGGCCGGCTTATTAACCCTAGGCCTTGACAAAGGAGATGGCCAAGGGTCCCAAAGGCCTTGGACCTGCCTGGGGCCTCAGCTCATGGAACTGGTGAACCCCATACCAGGGGCACAGTGGGGCGAGGGAATAACTGGGAGTTTCCTGACCCTACTGCCCATCCTGAATGGGAATTCCAGAGGCTCAGCTCTCTCAGCTGTGTTGGTTGGGTTCCCTGAGGGTTGTGGGGAGCCATTTCCTTGACCATGAACAAACCCACCATTTCTATGCTGCAAAGAGCAGGGTGTTCACGTCTTAGCTCCGCTTTCCTGTCAGGTGCACACAGAATATGTCCACATCCCTTCTCTTATAGCCTTGCAGCCACCAGCAACACATGCCAGATCTCAGCAGCCTGAGGAAGTCCCAAGGGGTGGGCCAGGTTGGGGGAGCGGCACAGTGTTCGAGTGACTTGAGTATCCTGGAAGTCCCTCCCTGACTGCCCCTGCGCTTACCTCTCTGAGGGTAAATTCCTAGAGATGAAATGTTGGGAAAGGGAAAGGTCCATATGAAAAGCCTTTGAACTATCTCACCACCAAGGGGTCAGCTGCCATCGAACAACAGAACACGGGTAGTGCTAGCAGGGATGTGGGGAGGCAAGAACCCCCGATCAGTCAGCGGACAGCCAAGTGGAGCCATCCTGACACTTCAGTTAAAAATAGAGCTGCTATATGGCCTAGCAGTTCTACTCTTAGGTGCATTCCCTAGAAAGAGAGAAAACAGTGACTACTACTGCCACCCATGATCTAGTGACCTTGTCCCATGGGTGCTAGAACAGAGGTACCCCAGGTATCTGACAATGGCTGAGCGCGTGATGGCCCATCCCTACAGTGGAATAATATACAGACTTTTTAAAAGAGGGCCTTCTGATACCCACCACAACCTGAGTGGACCTTGAAGATCCTGGTCTCTAAAGAGAGACTCCTGCAGGATCCCTCTTCTAGAAGGACCCCAGAGTTGTCTGAGGCAGAGACAAAAAGTAAGATGGGATGCCAGAGGCTGAAGAGCGTGTCTTTAGAGAGAACAGAGTGTCCTCAGGGAAGATGGAAAGTTCTAGAGGTGGATGTGGGTGGCTGTGCATGCTGCTGAGCTGCAGCCTTGGATGTAGTCCGGGTGGATAAAACCGTGTGGACTTTATCTCAATAATGATGTCAAGAGTCTGCTCACATTTGCTCCTGGCATGGCAGATGCCCCCAGGTTCCTGGGTGGGCTAAGGCTGGCTGCCAGGCTGACCCCTGTTTTTCGCCTTTGCAGTTTTTTTAGTGCCCAGTGCTTAGAGACATGGTGCTGGGTCTGGTATTGCACATCAGACCTTTGCTCTGTATGCTGCCCACCAGGGTCTTCAGATCTGTCATGTCCTCTTTCACGTCCAGTTCCACTTTCCACTGCTAAATGGTGCTGCTGAAGGACCCCCAGAGATGGACCGGAGAGTGGGCTCTGTCCCCTTTTTAGATGGTCTGTGTCACCAGCATGGCTTCTGTAGGCCTCAACTGCAACCTGCCCTCCTTGGCCTTCCTACCTGCTCACAGGCTGGGCAACAGCTGGTGTTCAACTGCGCTTAATTCACTGATAAGCTGGTCTCAACAGGAGAATCCTGCAGACTCCCACCTCTGGAGCGCCCACTGCCTGGGCAGCTGGCTGCCTTACCAGTTTCTCTCCTCTGCACAGGACCTGGCACCCTGTGTTCACTGAGCTGGGCCCAGCGGGCCTCATCCACCCCCAGCTCAGGTAATCTTGCCAACTCCTGTCTATCCTTACTCAGAAAAAAATCCCACTGTAGCCTTTGTGCCCACAGGCCGAACACAGTAGGCACTCAATAGATGCACATACTGCACTGGGGAAACTGTAGCTCCCACCCAAGTCCTTCCCTTGTTCTGGCACTGAGCACATCTCTGGGGACGGAGGGTGTCAGCTTGTTGGGGTCGCAGCTGTTGAGACATCCCGGATGTGGTGGCCACACGGCCTGTTTGCACAGCCTCTGGAGTTTACCTCTTCACAGTTGAAGGAGTTGGAAGCTGTGACCAGGGAGGAGAGGGACAGAAGGGACATGGTTTTTCCTGCTTGGCAGGGCTGGGGGGAGCAAGTGGCTGGCCAGCCGCCTCCTGGGGTGCAGAGTGTGTGTGTGTGTGGGTGCTTCGGCTATGCCAGGAACCAGCCCTGTGGTTTTGACCACAGAGCCTGGGGCGGGACCCTGTCCTTCATCCTGGCCTCTGAGCCCAGGGCCAGCCAGGACAAAGGGAACTGCACTGGGCCACACAGAGCTCAGGGGTGAACATGGTCCCTATGGACAAAGGTTCTCCAGGGCCACAGAGAGTCTATGTTGACTCATCCTAAGAACATTGCTTCTTGGTTTGGGCACAGTCAGGCTCATGTCCCCAATACATTCAGAGGTTCCTAGCAAGACCAGTCTTCAAGAGGAAAGAGATGGAAAGTACATGGCTTTTATGGATTCCACACTCCAGCCTGTCACCACACATGCTGCATAGTGACACTAGAGAAGCTATTGGGGTTGGACAGGTCACCCTAACTCTAACAGCCTGGTCGTCTGAGTTGTCATCATATGAGATAGGCTCAGTATGCACCTCCAACCCTGTACCCAGGCTTCAAGAGTATGCCTGGCTAACCCTGCCTCCTCCAAGGACCTTAATCTCCCTGGCTTCCACCGTGGACCTCATGCCGATGCTTCCTGGTCTATTTGTCTTTCCCTCTGTACCCTTTTCCTAACTGGTGCTGACCTAGGCAGAGGTATAAAAAGATCCATGGGGTCACTTCAAATCCTAAAACAAGGTTGGGCTCTTAGAGACAGCAACACAGTTGTCCAGGAGCCAAGAGAAGGTCACTGTGTTGTATGAGGGCAGGTGGGTGATGGGCAGCCTCCTGAAGATTAAAGAATGGTGATAACAGAGGTTATGCATCAGGGCAAAATCACTAGGGCAGGGATTAGCTGCTTCAGGAAGCCTTTAAAGGTATGTCTAGGACTGGAGCACAGAGAGAGGAAGCAAGACAAATGGGCAGGTCAGGTAAGGGGGCATTTCAGGGTTCTCCTCTACTTGGAGGAATTGAGGATATTAACAGGAACATTTAAGCAGACTACATGACACTTGAGTGTGGTAAAATGGATCTAACATAAAATTCCCCAATGGTCCCCACATCTAAGCATACAGTTCAGGAGCTTGAAGCATGTTTACAGTGCCATGAAGGCATTCTTACCATCATCTACCTCCAGAACTTCCCATCTTTCCAAACTAAAACGCTGTCTGATTGAACATGAACTCTCCATCTCACTTCCTCCAGCTGTGGCAACTCTTCTGTAATAGTTTCAACATAATTGCCCCCCATAATCTCATAGGGAGTGGCACTATTAGGAGGTGTAGCTTTCTTGGAGTGAGTATGGCCTTGTTGGAGGAAGTGTGTCACTGTGGGGAGGGGGGTTGTGGTTTCCTATGCTCAGGATACCACCTAGTGTGTTAGTTGACTCCTGTTGCCTGCAATATGTCATACTCTCAGCCCCAGCACCATGACTGTCTGCAAGCTGCCATGCTCCCTGTCATGATGGTAATGGACTGAACTTCTGAAATTGTAAGTGGGCCACACCAATTAAATGTTTTCTTTATAAGAGTTGCCATGGCCATGGTGTCTTTTCACAGCAATAGAAAACCCTAACCAAGACCGAAGTTGGTACCAGGAGTAAGGTATTGCTGTGACAGGCCTCACTATTTTTTGTTTAGAGTAAAATGGATTTTGGGGACGGTGGATTAGAAAAGCAGCTGAATGTTTTAAGTGCTGCTTCATGGGCCGTAGAAGCATGGAAGACAGTGGTGCTGAGTGTGATATGATTAACTGTGGAGTGCTCACTCAAGAGGTTGCCAAGGAGAAGAATTTTAGTATGTGGCCTAAGAGATAATTCTTGTGATATTTTGGTGAAGAAAGTGGCTGCCTTTTGCCCTTGTCTGAAGAGTCTGCCTGAGGCTAAAGTGAAGAATTTTTGATTAATTCCATTGACAAAGGAAATCTCAAGACAGCCTAGTATAGACTCTGTTGTAAGGTTACTAGTGATAACTCTAATGAAGATGTATAATGAAAAGGAGCGAGCTGGGCAGGATAAATTACAAAATGAAAATTTTGAGAAAAAAAAGAGCACCAGGAAATAGAATAGAGCTAAATCCTGTGTTCAAAGAGATAAACACATTAAGAAATGGAATAAAGGTAGTGGTGACCTCAGGGTAATATCACACCAGCTAAGTTTCCAATTTGTGAAAAGGAACTAAAGAAAAGCTTGGAGTCGGATGTGGTGGGGCACACCTTTAATTCCAGCACTGAGAAGGCAGAGGCTGGCAGATCTCTGAGCCTGAGGCCTGGTCTACAGAGCAAGTTTTAGGATAGCCAAGCTTAGGCAGTGAAGAACAGAAAGTTGGTGAAGATGTAATTGAACTAGGGGGCCATATTCCAGCTCCAGTAAGCAGCAGAACTTGGCAGCTCCAGCTGAGTGGTTCTGGCTTTAGAGTTAAAGATAGAAGAAATGGGTTATGGAATTTGCCTCTGTGACTAAAAAGGCTGCTGAATCCAGGCATGTGCCAGGAGTGTTCCTGAACAGTGGCTTAATAGAGAGGCCATTTCATGAAGCTGTAAAGTTGAAGCCTGGATTGCCTTGGAGAACCCAAGATGTTAGAGATGCCAGAGTTGTGGGATCCTACCAAGGAGAGCTGCTAACAGGGAGTGCGACCAGCCCAAGAGAAAGAAGTGTGCTGCAGTCAACAAAGCTGAAAGGAATTGGAGATCTGAAGAGCATTTTGATATCAGACATGGAGATGCAGAGTTTGGAGTTTGCCCAGCTGGTTTTCAGTCTTGCTTTGGTCCCGTATCTCCTCACTAGGCTCCCTGCCCTATGTTTTGGAATAGTAATATATATCCTGTGCCATTATATGTTGGAAGTATGTGATCTGCTTTTTTATTTTGATTTTTACAGGGGATTACAGTTAAGAGATTGCACAAATCTCAGAAGAGACTTTGAACTTTGGACTTTTAAACATTGTTGAGACTGTGATAGACTACAGGGAGTTTTGAAGTTGGACTAAATGAATTTTGCATTATAATATTGTTATAAGCTTATGGGGGCCAGGGAGTAGAATGTGGTAGTTTGAATGAAATTGGCCCCCATAATCTTATAGGGAGCGGCACTCTTAGGAGGTGTGGCTTTGTTGGAGTGCGTTGGAAGTGGCCTTGTTGGAAGAAGTGTGCCACTGTGGAGGTGGGCTTTGAGGAGTTCTATAATCAGGATACCACCCAGTATGTTAGTTGACTTCTTATTGCCTGCAAGATGCAGCACTCTCAGCTCCAGCACCACATCTACCTACCTGCATGCCTCCATGTTCCCCATCATGGTGATAATGACTGAACCTCTGAACTATAAGCCACCACCCCAATTAGGTGTTTCCTTTATAAGAGTTGCCATGGTCATGGCGTCTTTTCACAGCAATAGAAAACCCCAACTAAGACATCATCCTTCATCTTCTGATGCTCTGGAGGCCTCATAAGAAGATACTTGAGCATTTGTCCTCTTGTGACTGGTTCAATTATCTTAGTATGTTGTCCTGCACATTCATCCATGCAGTGGTATATTCCCTCTTTAATAGTCCATTGTGTGGTTGGTCCACACCTGCCTGTCCATTCATCTGTGATGGACATGCTTGATTGCTCTAGCCTTTGACTGTTTTGAGTAACAACACTACCACGGATACTGACGTCCAAGTATCTGAATCAGTACTTTCTAATGGTTTGGATAAAGACTAGGAGGGAAGCTGCCAGGCTGTAGGATGATTTTGCATAGTCTCTCTGATGAACTTTCTAAGGACCCTACTGACTGTCTTTCTCTGCAGTTGTACCATCTTAGAATCCCACCAGGCTTGTGTGAGGCTCCCGCTTCTCTGTAACTTTTCTAACCTTGTACTCCTGATCCCCCCCCCCCGATAACAGCCACTTTGTTGGTGTGAGGTCATGTCTCACTGTGGCTCAGTTTACATTTCCTTGTCTGTGGCTGACAGTGAGAGCCTTTCATGTACTCACTGGACCATCATACACTTTCTTTGAAAATATCTATTTGCATCCTTTGTCTATTACTAACCCGAGTTTCTTGGTTTTGTTTCTCCCCACTGTCTATTGTTGTTGGTTTTGTTACTCAATATTTTACATATTCTAGAAATTGATCCTTTATCTAGCATGTGATTAACCATTTTCCTATTCTGTGCTTGTCTTTTCATACTTGAAGAAACAGGATTTATTTTTATTTTATGTGTACGAATGTTTGCCTGGGCATATATCTGCGCATGTGAGCATGCAGTATGCTTGTAAGTTGAAAAAGGTCACCAGATCCCCTGGATCTGGAGTTACATATAGTTGTGAACTGTCATGTGTGTGCTGGGAATCAAATCTGGGTCCTCTGCAAGAGCAGGTAGTGGTCTTCCCCACTGATTTTGGGCTAGGGCTCTGCTTCAGGTGATAGAATGCTTGCCCAGCATGCAGAAGGCCCTGGGTTCCATCCCCAGCACTGCATGAAGTAGATATGGCAGTACAACACTTGGGAATTGGAGACAGGAGGATCAGAAGTTCAAGGCCAGCCTCAGTGACTAAGAGATTTTGAGGTCGGCTTGGCTACATGAGGTATCATCTCTGAAAAAAGCAACAGGTTTTAATTTTGATGAAATTTTACTTTTCTGTTTTTTTTTCATTCCCTGAGCTTTGGCTCCTGAAATCTTTGCACCTGTGTGACATGTGACATTGGCTATATAAAATTGGTACAAATCAAATAATTACTGATGATAAATCATAAGGAAAGTTATTTAAAAACAATTCCTGGATGTAAATGTAATTTTATCAGGTATTAAAGACAAAAAGCAAATTTACATACTAATGAGATGGATTGCTTGGGCTTTTACTAAATATTTAATTTTATTTTAATTGTGTATTCATGTATTTAATTTGTGTATTTAATTATGTATGTGTGTGTATGTGTGTTGTGTTCAAAGGCCCAAATAGGGTGTCCAGTCCTCTGAAGCTGAAGTTACAAGGTGGTTATGAGTCTCCTGGTGTAGGTAGTAGGAAATGAACTCTGGTCCTCTAGAAGAACAACAAGTATTCCTAACTACTGAGCTGTCCAGCTAGCCCCAATATGCTTATTTATTTTTGCATGAAGAATTGCATCTTGGCTGAATATTTCATACTACAAGACATAGAACATCTCTGATGTTTTTTAGAGCTTTGATTTTAAAATAGTCAAAACTTAGAACATTGCTTTACATAAATATGATGTACAATCTGGGTATGGTGGTGATTTTTTTTAATGGCAGAGATAAGTGGATCTCTATGAGTTCAAGGCCAGCCTGATCTATATAGAAAGTTCCAGGTCAGCCATGACTAGGTAGAGAGACCCTATCTCAAAAAAAAGCTCTGAGGGTAAATCATTACCAAACTCAATTGTTTGAAGGTTCTTCTGTTTTCTCCTAAGCACTTCATAATATTGGCTCATTAGCTCTAACGTTTATGCCCTTGATCAACTTGGAGATCATTGTGCTGCTGATGAGAGGTAAGGGTCCAGCTTCACTCTTTGGCTTCTGTCTATTTCTATCTACCCAGTTTTTCCAGCACCATCTGTCAAAAAGACCCAGTGTTCTCAACCATCAATAGGCAACAAGAGCCTGTGGTGATATATTGTGTACCCTAATAAAGTTTGCCTGAAGATCAGAGGACATAACAAGCCACTAGATTAAACATAGAGGCCAGGCAGTGGTGGCACACACTTTTAATCCTAGCACTCGGGAGGCAGAGATACGTCTGGATCTCTGTGAGTTCAAAGCCACCCTGGACTACATGAGATTGACTCAGTCTTGGAGAGAAACAGAGCCAAGCAGTGGTGCCACACACCTTTAATCCCAATACTTGGGAGTCACACGCCTTTAATCCCAGCACTAGGAAAGTTGAGACAGGAAATTATATGGGTGGACAGAGAAAACCTTTCTGGAGGAGGAACTAAAGCCTTTCAGCTAGAAGACTTTTCAGGCTGAGGAGTCCTAGAGGTAAGAGGTGTCTTGTTCCTTTGTCTCTCTGATCTTCAGGCAAATTTATTAGGGTACACAATATATCACCACAAGACCCTGCCTCTGGGTGCTCAGTTCCAGCCCCTAGCTATGTGTCTGTCCCCATGATGGCACAATGCTGTTTTGGTTGTGAATATTATTCATTTTCTATTACATATGTATATATTATACATACTATTTTGACATATCTAGAACTGTCTTGGGGTATCCTGATATAAAATATGAATTTAGGGTAGCTTTTCAACTTATCAAAGAAGATACTGTTGTGTGTTGTGCATGTATGTGTACGTGTGTTTGCAAGTGTGTGGGTGCGCATGCGTATGGAGACCAGAAGTCGGTGCCAAGTATCTTCCTTGGTGGCTCTCCATTTACATCTTGAGCCATGGTCTCTCACTGAACCCAGAACTTCCCACAGCTAGTCTAGTTGGCCAGCTTGCACCAGAGATCACTCCTGCCCAACACTTACGTGGGGACAGGGATTCAAATGTGCTCCTTACACTTGCAGAACAAGTATTTTAACCCCTGAACCATTTCTCCAGTCCCCGCCACTGGAACACTGATAGGGATGGTATGGAATTACAGGTCCTTCTGAGTAGTGTTACAACAATATTGTCTTGAAATCTGCAAATGTGAATGTTTTCCACTTTGGTTACTTTAGCTATGTTCTTAGTATTGCCTCTTTGACTAAATTTATTCCTGAATATTTTATTCTTCTTGATGCTGTGCAAATGAAATTGTTTTCTCTTTAAACTTTCTTAAAATTTTTATTGTATGTGTATGGGTGTCTGCGTGCATGCGGTGGCATGGAGGCCAGAAGCAGGTGTGTTATCCCCTGGATCCTGAGTTAGACAATTGTGAGTCATCGTGTCTGTGCTGGAAATTGGTCCTTTGCAAGAACAACGTGTGGTTCTTAAACCACAAAACAATCTCTCCAACGTCAAAACCGCTTTCTCAACTTCCTTCTCTACTGTTCTTTGATAGCACCCAGTGTCTCTTTGTCAGCTTGAATAGTTCTGTGGTGGAACTTCAGGGGTTCTGCCTGTAAATTGATGTTTCTGTCAACTGAGTAATTTCACTTCTTCTTTTCCAATTTGGTGACTTTTAATTCTTTTTCTTGCCTTTCTCTGTCCAGAAATTCAAACACAACACTACACAAAAGCAAATGCTGGGAAAGGTTTTCATTGTCCTGAGTGTGAGGCCAACTGTGGAGATTTCACAGATGAGCTCTATTATGTGAACTCTTCCCTCCAGCTCCTGCTCTGTTGAGTATGTTATTAAATTTTGTAAGTTTTATTTTTTTTAAAGTTGAGGTGACCATAGTTACTATTCTTCATCCTATGAATGTGGCATATCTCTCTGATAGATTTTTCATATCCAGAACCATCTTTGCATCCCGTGAATAAAGCCCTTGATCATGCTTTTAAGTTTTCTTTTAAGTTTTTTTTTTTTTAGCTTCTTCTTTGAGACTCTCGTATGTGTATACAATGTAATTTGATCATATGGGCACCTCATCTCCCCCTCCAACTCCTCATGGGGATTCCCCACCTCCTCCTTCCAACTTTGTCAGACTCCTGCTTTCATTTCTTCCCTGTCATGATGGAGTGCATCTTCAAATCAGGAGCCGAAATAAACCCTTTGTTTCTGAAGTGGTTTCTTGTCAGGTGTTTGACCCCAGTAATTACTGCCCAAATGTCCGTTGGTGTGAAGCTACCACTGTGCGGTTGTCTTAAGGACTGCCAGATTCACTTGGCTAGTATTTTGGCAGGGACACCTTTTACATCAAAATTCACAATGGAATCCTCAGGGTCTCAGCAGTTATGAGTGAGCACTACTCTTGCAGAGTAGTGCTACTCTCGCAGTACCCACATAAGTGGACTCACAGCTACCTATAAGTCCTGGTTCAGAGGACTAAACACCATCTTCTGGTCTCTGGAAGAACTGCATCTCTCTCTCTCTCTCTCTCTCTCTCTCTCTCTCTCTCTCTCTCTCTCTCTCTCTCTCTCTCTCTCTCTCATATACACACAAAATAATTAAACAAACAAATAATCTTTTTAAAAATATTCATCAGTGTGGTGGGCTGGAGAAATGGCTCAGGGGTTAAGAGTACTTGGTGCTGTTGCAGAGGACCCGGGTTATGTTCTCAGCACCCACATAACAGCTCACAACTTCAGATCCAAAGGATTGGGTGCTTCTTCTGGTCTCTGCAGGCACTTCAAGCACGTGGTGCACACACATACATGAAGGCATATGCTCATAGACATACAAAAATTTTGAAATCTTTTTAAAAATTCATAATTAGATTTCCTGTACTGTGGTACCTTCCTCTGGCTTAGATGTCAGGGTAGTCCTGTCTTCATAGAGTAATCCAAGAAGTGTTCCTTCCTTTTCAGTAACTTAGAAGAGTTTGAGGAGAATTGCTATGAATTCTTCCTTAAACATTTGATAGATGTGCCAACTAGGTTTATGGCAATTTGCCACACACTAGAGTCATTTGAGAGAAGGGAACCTCGACTGAGAAAAGACCTCCACCAGATTGGCCTGTGGCAAAAGTCTATGGAGCATTTTCTCAATTAATGGTTGATGTGAAAAAGACCAGCCCACTGTGGATGTGTCACCTCTAGCCTGGTGGTCCTGAATGATACAAGAAAGAAGGCTGAGCAAGTCAGTAAGCAGTGTTCCACCATGGTCTCTACTTCAGTTTCTGCCTCAAGGTTCCTGCTTAGAGTTCCTGCCCTGACTGCCTTCAGTGACAGACTGTGATGCAGAAATGTAAGTAAAATCAGCCCTCTCCTCCCCCAAGTTTCTATTGGTTATTGTGTTTTGTAGTTGGTTTTATTTTTTTTACTCTTTGCTCTTTAGGGGCCCACCACCCACGCCCAAATAAATACACAGAGACTTGTTCTTACTTATGAATGCCTGGCTTTAGATTGGCTTGTTTCTAGCCAGCTTTTCGTAACTTAAATTATTCCATCTACCTTTTGCCTCTGGACTTTTACCTTTCTCTATTCTATACCTTTCTTTACTTCTTACTCCATACCTGGCTATGTGGCTGGGTGGCTTTTTTTCTCTTTTTCTCCTTCTATTTATTCTTTCTTCCTGGCAGCCCCACCTATCCTTTCTCCTGCTTTGATATTGGTCATTCAGTTCTTTAGTAGACCAATCAGATATTTTAGGCAGGCAAAGTAAGATAGCTTCACAGAGTTAAACAAATGCAACATAAAAGAATGCAACACATCTTTGCATCATTAAACAAATTTTCCATGGCATAAACAAATGTAGCACATCTTAAAATAGTATTCCACAACACTGTTTTATCACAGGAAGGGAAGGCAAACAAGGAATGATGAATTCACCAGTAAAGCCATCAGGTCCCAGTGAGCTTGCTTTCTTCAGAAGGTTTGGAATCCTCACAATATCTGTACCAGGTATGTCTATTCACCTACCAGCTCCTTCACAGGCCAGCTGTACATGTCTAGGAATTTGTCCGTTTATTCTAGATTATCAGATGTGTTGGCATACATTGTTCATAGTGTTCTCTTTATCATTTGTATTTCTGTAAAGTTGATAGCGAAACCTTTCTTCCTAATTTTTGTAGCTTAACTGCTCTCCCATCTCCATAGCCAATCTAAACCAAGATTTGCTGTTCTTCTCAAAGAGTCGGTCACCTTTGCTTCTTGTGGTTTTCACAGTGATTGTCAATCTCTGCTCTGTTGGTCACTGCTCAACTTCCAGTGCCACTTCTCTTTGGCTAGTTTTCAGCTGCCTTTCCTCTTCTTTCCTTGGCTCCTTAAAATCCAGGCTTGGGTTATGAGGTGAGACTGCTCTTTCTGATGCAGGCACTCTGTTGAGGAATGTTAGTGAATATTTCTCAGGGGCCCCACAGACAACACTTGCCCACAGGCAACAGGAAGCACTCTAGAGAAGATGATGCCCACATTCCCAAGAGGTGGGGTGGGTAGTTTTTGGTTATTTTGGTGGGTTATGGATGTTCGTTATCATTTAGGAGAATATAGGAATATAGGATGAAAAGACAACTCTTTTTTTGTTGTTTGTTATTTTGAGACAGGGTTTCTCTGTGTAGCTTTGCACCTTTCCTGGAACTCACTCTGTAGCCCAGGCTGGCCTCAAACTCACAGAGATATGCCTGCCTCTGCCTCCCGAGTGCTAAGATTAAAGGCGTGTGCCACCACCACCTGGCTCGAAAAGACAACTCTTTTTTTTTTTTTTTTTTTTTTTGGTTTTTCAAGACAGGGTTTCTCTGTGTAGCTTTGCGCCTTTCCTGGGACTCACTTGGTAGCCCAGGCTGGCCTCGAACTCACAGAGATCCGCCTGCCTCTGTCTCCTGAGTGCTGGGATTAAAGGCGTGCGCCACCACCGCCCGGCGAAAAGACAACTCTTAATCTCAGATATTTTGCATTGGCGTGGATTTTGGTATGTTGATACAAATTTAAAATTATTTTTGTTGTACTGTATATGTGTTTCTACTCTTGTGTGGGATATTGTACTTATGCAGCTCATTTAAAAATGCAATGCACAAACAAGAAATGAGGTTAGTACTTAATCTATAATGATCAAGCTTGTAGTCACTTTAGGTATGTTTTCAAGATTAAACAGGTATATTTTAGACAGACGATTTTCAAACACTTTAAAGACCTACAGAATATGACATTTAAGGTGTTTAATAACCTAAGATTTTTCATGACAATGAGACACATCTGCTCCTGGCAGCACCAATTTACTTCATAAAAGGATAACAAGCATCGAAGAAACTCCATATGGAGTTTGCTTTCAATGTGACAAGGTTAGCCATTTGGGCAAGAAACTGCCCTTCCTTCGACTGCTGACAGTATGCCATACAGACTGGACAAGTGGGACACAAGAAAAAGACTGTTGAACTTTGCCAAGACAAGGCAGGAGAGTCCTTCAAGATTACTGCTTCACAGAAGAGTCTGCTAGATATTCTGTAGGACACAAAGGAAAAATGACTGACAAACTTTGCCAACATGAGGTAGGACATCCTTCAAATTTCCTGCTTCATAGAAAAGTCTGCCAGATATTTTCGGCCTGTAGGCTAAAGATGGATGCCCCAGGGTTGCAGAGGAACTTTGAGTGACTGTCCAGGCAGTCAGATGCCTCTGTTGTTAGGTAATATTACATCCTTCTGGGGTCTTTGATGGAGTTAAAGACTAAATAACTAGAGTTTCAGTTTTCCTTAGTAGTGATAGAAAGTAAATTAGGTATAAAACGTTGGAGTCACAAAGATGGAATGGGTGGTGGAGTGTTTTCTCTGAATTTGCTAAACACAAATGGACTGAATATTGTAAATGTAATTCTTACCTGGTAACTGTTTTTGTTGTATATAGTTTCATTATGTTAAAGTTAAAACTTTTCATTTTATTTAGACAAAAAGGGGGAAATGTTGTGGAACATTATTTTAAGATGTGTTACATTTGTTTATGCTATGGAATATTTATTTAATGATGCAAAGTTTTGTTGCATTCTTTTCTGTTACATATGTTTAACTCTGTAAAGCTGTGCTACTTTGCCTGTCTAAAACACCTGATTGGTCTAGTAAAGAGCTGAATGGCCAATAGCTAGTTAGGAGAGGGAAACAGGTGGGACTAGTGTGCAGATAGAATAAGTAGGAAGAGAAATCTAGGGAAGAAGAACAACAAGGATAGAGGATCAAGAAAAGGAGGATAGGAGGATGCCGGGGCAACCACACAGCCACACAGCCAGCCTTGGAGTAAGAAGGAAAGAAAGATATATAAAACAAAGAAAGGTAAAAAGCCCAGAGGCAAAAAAATAAATAAATAAAGAGAAATGGGATAATTTAAGATAGAAAAGCTGGTTAGAAACAAGCCAAGCTAAGGCCAGGCATTCATAAGTAGGAGTAAGTCTTTGTGTATTTATTTGGGATCTGGGTGGTGGGCCCCCAAAAAATTAAAAAAAAGGAACCAAAAAACCAACTACAGCACTCAGGGCTCTGTTTCCTTTTTATTCTTTTTAAAGGATGACTTACAGGAATTTGCTGGAGACCTGCTTTGGCAGGGTGGTTCAGGTCCTAAAGAGGACGTATGGAGTTGACAGAATAGGGAGTAAGGGAGTGCAAGGGTGGACATGGACATGATCTGAGGGCAAATCAGGATGGCTGCCAGCAGCTTTTAATTGAAAAGAGGCTACACTTTTTATACTCTATAGTTTCACGTAGGGTTAAGTGGGAGACAAGGGGCATGTGAGCTGGGGCATGGCTTGAGATCAGTGGTTGAGGAATCTAGCATTGACCTTCACAATAGATACCAGTCATATAATAATGGAAAGGCTACAAGTTCCTTTGGCTAGAGATAAGGATGTCTCCCTTTTTAGTGAGCAGGAACTTTCCTCAAGCCCCTAAGGGAATGGAGACCCTCATCCAAATGTCTGACTTGGGAAAAGGACTTCTGGGGAGCAGACACTATACTACAATTTCTTAGTCTTACTATATGGGCCTGTTTGTTCCCTTCACAAGGCTCCCAAAAGGGAAGGTCCTGATGTCTTACTTTTTTTCCCATTATACAGTACCATTCTGATTTCTCTACATTTATTAACTGAACTCTTGCCCTTAATGGCCTCAGGTTCTGGGTCTGAATTGTAGGTGTCTTATCCTTGGGATCAGGTATGTCTAGTAAATCTCTAACTTTCCTGTTCTTGGTGTAATTAGGAGGGCATAATGGAATTCCTGGTCCCGTGGTGGTGGGGATTGTTTCCAAAGAATTATTTTTTTTAGAGAGGCTGCCATTGTACACATTTTTATCCTTTACCAAAGCCCACACAGAATTTCCCAAAGGGAAAGGCATTAATATTGAGAATCATTAAAATGAAAGTAAAAAGGTGCTGGATACGTGTGGTCTGCAATGTTGAACCACGCTAGAACTTTGTCAAGCAGCAGTGGTCGCCATGCAGTCCACACCAGGAACTGGCTCTCCTTTTCCACCCTGTGGGTCCCAGGGATTGAACTCAGGTCCTCAGGCTGGGAGGCAAGCACATTTATACACTGCTGACTTGCTTACTCTCCTCCTTACTCTTGCTTCTGTCTAATGTCAAGTTTGGTATGCTGTGTTTTTGTTTTCTTTTAGCTCTCAGTATTGTCTGGTTTCCTTTGGGATTGATCTTTGGCCTACTAGATATGTAAGAGTGTTGTTTTTAATTTCCACATTCTTGTGAATTCAGGTTTTTCTTCTATTGTTGGTTTCTAATTTTATTCCTTTATGGTTGGTACACTACTTAGTGATTTTGATCTATTTTGAAGATTTATTTTATATTATTTAAAAAATGATGTCTATGTAAACATGAATGCAGGTGAATGTGGAGGCCAAAAGAGGGCATCAGATCTCCGCGAACTGAAGTTACAGGCAGTCGTTCTGGGAACCAAACTTGGGTCCTCTGCAAGTGTGGTTCTTTGCCACTAAGCAATATCTCCAGCCCCTGATTTCTATTTCTTAATGTTTATTAACTAACATCCAAAGTAATATCCAAATTGGGGCATCTCCAGTGTGATATGCAATCTTGTTAGCCTGATAGGATTTAGATTGCCACAAAAACAAATCCCTGGGCATGTCTGCAATGGAGTTTTTAGATGAGATTAACTGAGACAGGAAGACCCACCTGGGGCAGCATCATTTCATGGGCTGGGGTCCTGGGCTGAAATAAGAAGAAAATAACAAGCTCAGAACCAGCATTCATCTCTCTGCTTCCTGACTGTGGGACCATGTGACCAGCTGCCTCCTGTTGCCACGACACTCCAGCTGTAAGCCAAAATATACCCTTCCTGGATGGCCAGATTGCAACCCACAACTCCAGAGAGGCTAGCTAACAAGGAAAGACCCTAGGAGGGACACATTGATGACCCTGTGAAGGAGAAGTGAATGAGATCTACATGAGTGGACTGGGTGTGGGGGGTGGGGTGGCAGAGGGCGAGGAGTAGGGGATGAGAACATAGGGAAATGGGAGGGTCAAGTTGGAACAGGGACAGAGTGGGAGGGCAGGGAGGAAGATACCATGATAGATGAGGACATCATGGGAGTAGGAAGAGGCAGGGTGCTGGGGAGGCTCTCAGGAATCCACAAGGTTGACCCCACCTTGGTCTGCTGGCAGTGGTCCAGAGGGTGCCTGGACCGGTCTACTCTGGTGACCAGTCTAGCAAATAACCTAGCTGTCATCATAGAGCCTTTGTCCAGTGACAGATGGAGGAAGATACAGAGATCCACGGCCAGGCACCAGGCTGAGTTCCAGGAATCCAACTGATTAGAGAGAGGAGAGATACTGCAGGCAAGGGACATCAAGATCATGATGGGAGGATGTGCAGAGATGACTGGCCACACTAATGGAAGCCCATGAACTGTGGACTGGTGGCTGTGGAGCCCCCACGGAACTGGACTAGGCCCTCTGGACACAGAAGACGGTTGTTTGGCTCAAACTGTTTGGGTGGCACCCAGGCAGGGTGATCGGGATCTGTCCCTGGTGCATGGTCAGGCTTCTGGGAATCCGGTGCCTGTGGTGTGACACCTTGCACAGCCTTGGTGCAGTGGGAAGAGGCTTGGACCTGCCTAGGCTCAGTGTGCTGGGCAATGCTGACTCCCCATGGGAGACCTCGATTTGGGGGATGTGGGGATGCGGGGTGGCTTGGGAAAGAGGGCTGGGGGTGGGAGGAGGGAGGAGGGGGTCTGTGGATAGCATGAGGAGTGAGTAGAAAATTTCTTAATAAAGAAAAATTAATATATATACATATATATGTACATATACATATATATGTATATGTACATATATATGTATATATACATATATACATATACACACATATATATTAATTATATATATACATACACACACACACACACACACACATATATATATATATACCCTTTTTTCCTTAAGTAATTTCTTGTTAGGAATTTGACCCAGCAATGAGAAAGGAAATGGATACATTCAGGGTAGTCTGTGGAGAACGTTCCAGGATAAAATGTGGCACTGGCAGTGTCCTGTGTGTGCACGTTGGGTCCAGGCTCACAATCTTGTTTGGGTCTTTCTGGATCTTCTCTGTCCTTGATCTGCCTATTGTTTGAAAGTGTGATATTGACATCTTCTGACATCATTTCCATCTCTCCCTAAATTCTGCCAGTTTGCTTCATGTAGTTTTAGATTCTGTTGTTTGGTGCACATATGTTCATAGCTGTTCTGTCTTCTGTTGAGGCATTGCTTTTATCAACACATAGTGCCTTTATTTGTCTCATATGAACTTTAATTGTCAACTTGGCACAGCCTAGTCATCTGAGAAGGAAGTCTCAATTGAGGGATTGCCCAAATCAGATTGACTTGCGGTCTGCATGTCTGTTGGGGATGGTCTTGATTGTTAATTGATGTAGGAGGGCCCAGACACTGTGAGTGGCACCGTTTCCTGAGAAAGCTGTTTGAGTGCCTCCCCTCATTTCTCTCAATGATGGACTGTGACCTGGAAGTTTAAGCCAAATAAACTCTGCCTTCCCCAAGTTGCATTTGGTCAGAGTGTTCTATCACAACCTAAGGGAAACTAGAACGTTTTGTGTAAATTGTCCTGTATGACTGTGTGACCCCCTCAGCACCCCTTTGGTTATGATTTGCAAAAATTCTCTCTTCCTTTACACCACTTGAAGCATGCTTGTATCTTTAGTACTAAAAGGAAGGTCCTACAGATGCCCTTCAAGTCTGGTGAGATCAGCAGTTTGTCATCAATTCTGCCTGTCTCTGCCTGCCTAGGGGGAGTTTAAATGCATTCACATTTAAGGTAATTATTAATGAGGATATCTTTCTGGCCTCCAAAGCTTCTAATGATCATCCTTTACTGATTTTCCTGAGAATCCCTTGAACATGATAAATCATTCCTCTCTTACTGCTTTCAAGATTCTTTTTCTGGGGACTGGAAAGATGGCTCAGCAGTTAAGAGCACTTGCTGCCCTTGAAGAGGTCCCAGGTTACTTTCCAAGCACCCACATGATGGCTTAGCAACTGTGTAACTCCAGCTCCAGGGGCTCTGATACCATCCTCTGGCCTCTGTAGGCACCTCATATGGCATACACACACACACACACACACACACACACACACACACAGAGAGAGAGAGAGAGAGAGAGAGAGAGAGAGAGAGAGAGAGAGAGAGAGAGAGATTGGGATCGCCTCTGCCACGTTTGCTGTCTTCTGGTCTCTCTGATACTCACTCTGTTTGTCACAGTCTTTGGTGTTTAGTTGGACTTCTGAAGTGACACTCTATGATACCCTTTTTATCTCCTTTTGTGTGTTTTCTGTAGATGAGTGCTTGCTTCCTTAGTCATATATAACACCCTAAAGATGTAATCATCTCAAATCAATGCCAAATTAACTTGAATTGCATGAAACTCCATCCATTTTCTCCTAAGTTACTGGTGTCATAATTTTATCTTTATAACCTTGTGTACTCAATAATTTATAATTATTGTATGCATTTGTCTTCTAAAGCCTGCTGAAAATACAAATGGAGTGATGGAGTTACAAACCAAAATTGTAACAATACTGGCTTTTGTATTTGTCCACATATTTAGTTTCACAGGAGATATTCATTTCTTGACCCAGCTTTGAGCTGGTGTCTAATGGCCTTTTATTTCAACCTGGGGACCTCTATAGCATTTCTTGCAGGGTGGATCTAGTGGCAGCAGATCCTTCAGCATTTGCTGATCTGAGAATGTCCTGACTTCTCCCTATTTTCTGAAGGGCAGTTTTGCTAGAGTTTTGTCTACTAGCCCAGCATCTGAACCTAACCAAGGTTCCTGACAGCTTACACTTTGTTTCAATGTCCTGGTTTCTTTATAAGCCTTATGATTCTTATGTAAATATTTTTGTTAATTTCTTGAGAATTTTATACATGCATACAATGTATTTTGATAATATTCACTCCCCACCCTTCCCTCAAACTCCTCTCAGATCCATGCCCCATCACCCCACCCATTCCCAACTTCATGATCTCTTTTTGTTTTCCTTAACCTAGAGAATCCAGTTTGTACTTCCCAAATACTCCTGGATATGAAGCCATCACTGGAGCATGTTTGACCTACCAGGAGCCATATCTTGAAATTGGTTTTCACTAAATTTTGTGGTTTTTACGTTGAAAGCCAGGATTTCACTGTAAGAATGTCATGACTCTAGAAATCTGAAATCTGGTTCCACCTTCCAGTGTTTGCTGTTCTTTTTCTTCTTTTTCTTTAACATTGTTGGAGGTTTCTCTGTCACTGGGTGATCCCTCTGTCTTACTTAGGGTCCTCTTTAGTAGGTAACCTCCCTGGAGTTGTGAGTTGCAGTTTAGTTATCCTTTTTTACATCTAGTATCCACTTATGAGTGAGTACATACCATGTTTGTCTTTCTGAGTCTGGGTTACCTCACTCAGGATGATTTTTTTCTAGTTCCAACCATTTGCCTGCAAACCTCATGATGTCATTGTTTTTCTCTGCTGAGTAGTACTCCATTGTGTATATGTACCGCATTTTATTTATCCATTCTTCAGTTGAAGGGCATCTAGGTTGTTTCCAGGTTCTGGCTATTACAAATAATGCTGCTATGAACATAGTTGAGCATGTGTCCTTGTGGTATGATTGAGCATTCCTTGGGTATATGCCCAAGAGTGGTATAGCTGGGTCTTGAGGGAGGTTGATTCCCAATTTTCTAAGAAAGTGCCATATTTCCAAAGTGGCTGTACAAATTTGCATTCCCACCAACAGTGTAGAAGTGTTCCCCTTGCTCCACATCCTCTCCAACACAAGCTGTCTTCAGTGTTTTTGATCTTAGCCATTCTGAAGGGTGTAAGATGATATCTCAGAGTCATTTTGATTTGCATTTCCCTGATGATTAAGGATGTTGAGCAATTCCTTAAATGTCTTTCAGCCATTTATGAGATCTACATGAGCAAACTGGGGGTGAGGGAGGGTAATGGAGGGCAAGGGTCAGGAGAAAGCGAGCTTAGGGGAGTGGTAGGTCCCAGCTGGATTAGGAACAGAATGGGAGAACAAGGAAAGAGATACCATGATAAATGAAGACCCCATGGGAATATGAAGAAGCAGAGTGCTAGAGAGGTCCCCAGAAATCCACAAAGATAGCTCCACTATAGACTACTGGCAATGGTCAAGAGAGTGCCTGAGCTGACCTACTCTGGTGATCAGATGGCCAAACACTCTAACTGCCATGATGGAACTCTCATCCAGTGACTGGTGGAAGCAGATGCAGAGATCCACGGCCAAAACCCAGGTGGAGCTCCAGGAGTCCAATTGATGGCGAGAAAGAGAGAGAGGAGGGAGTATATGAGCAAGAGATATTGAGACCATGATTGGAAAAAGCACAGGGACAAGTAGCCAAACTAGTGGAAACATATGAACTGTGAACCAATATTTGAGGAGCCCCCATGGAACTGGCTCCGGCCCTTTGGATAAGTGAGACAGTTGATGAGCTTGAACTGTTTAGGAGGCCCCCAGGCAGTGGGACTAGGACCTGTCCTTGATGGATGAACTGGCTTTTTGGAACCTAGGGACTATGCTGAGACACTTTGCTCAGCCTTGGTGCAGAGAGGAGGGGACTGGACCTGCCTCAACTGAATCTACCAGGCTGGGCTGCCTCCCCAGGGGAGACCTTGCCTTGGAGGAGGTGGGAATGGAGGGTGCATTGGGGGGGAAGGCTGGAGGGTGGGAGAAGGGAGGACAGGGGAATCCATGGCTGATATGTAAAATTAAATTAATTATAAAATAAAAATATTTATTAAAAACAACATTGTTGGAAGTTATCATGGTTTGTGGGTTTTTTAATTAATTAATCAGTTAATTAATTTTTCCCAGGCTGATCACAATTTCCCCTCCCTCCCTCCCTCCTCTCCTCCTAGTCCCTCCCTACAACCTCCCCTTCTACCTCCCATCCACTCCCTCTCCTTTCCCTTCAGAAAAGTGCAGGCCTTCCATGTCTATCAGCCAGCTGTGGGATATCAAGTTGCAGTGAGACTAGACACTTCCTCTCCTATTAAAGCTGGATGAGGCAACCCAGCAGGAGGAAAGGTTTCCAAGAGCAGGAAACAGAGTCAGAGACAGCCCCCACTTCCTCTGCCAGGGGGTCCCACAAGACAGCCAAACCACACAGTTGCTACACATGTGCAGAGGGTCCAGGTCAGTCCCATGCAAGTCCTCTGTTTGGCAGTTCAGTCTCCATGAGTCCCCATGAGCCCAAGTTAGTTGACTGTGTGTTTTCCCATGGTGCCCTTGACCCTTCTGGCTCCCATAATCCTTCCTTCCCCTCTTCCACAAAATTCCCTGAAGTCCACCTAATGTTTGGTTGTGGATTTCTGCATCTGTTTTTATCAGTTGATGGGTGAAGCCTCTGTGATGACAATTAGGCTAGGCACCAATCTATGAGTATAGCAGAATATCATTAGGAATCATTTCATTGACTTTTTTCTTTTTTTGCTAGTCATGTTTGGTTTTATCCTAGGTCTCTGAACTGTCCAGCCTCTGGGTCCTGGCCCTCCAGGCATTGTCAGGGGTGGGCTCCATCTCATAGTATGGGTCTCAAGCTGGGCGAGTCATTAGTTAGCCATTCCCATAATTTCTGCTCCACCTTTGTCCCAGCATATCTTGTAGGCAGGGCAAATTGTAGATCAGAGGTTATGCACCTGGGTTGGGGGGTCCCAATCCCTCCACTGGAAGTCTTGCCTGGTTACAGGAGATGGCCAGTTCAAGATCTATATCTTCCATTGCTAGGAGTCTTAGCTGGGGTCACCTTCATCAATTCCTGGGAGTTTTCATTGTACTAGGTTTCTAGCTCATCCTAGAGATGCCCCTGATTCCAATTGTCTTTCCCATTACTCTCTTCCTCCATCTTCCCTCAACCTGATCCCTCCAGTTCCCACGCCCACCCACTGAGACTTCTCCCCCATCCACCTGTGATGTCTATTCTATTTCCCCTTCATGATGAGATTCATGAATCCCCCTTGAGCCTTCCTAGTTACTTAGCTCCTTTGAGTCTGTGGATTGTACCATGGTTATCCTTTACTTTACAGCTAATACCTACCTGTAAGCGAGTACATACCATGTTTGTCTTCCTGGGTCTGGGTTACCTCACTCAGGGTGATTTTTTTTGGGGGGGGGGGTTGAGACAGGGTTTCTCTGTGTAGTTTTGGTACCTGTCCTCGATCTCACTCTGTAGACCAGGCAGGCCTCAAACTCACAGAGATCCGCCTGGCTCTGCCTCCTAAGTGCTAAGATTAAAGGCATGTGTCACCAACACCCAGCAGGATGATCTTTTCTAGCTTCATCCATTTGCTAGAAAATTTCATGATGTCATTGTTTTTAGCAGATGAGTAATACTCCATTGTGTAAATGTAACACATTTTCTTTATTCTTTGGTTGATAGACATCAAGGTTGTTTCCAGCTTCTGGCTATTACAAATAAAACTGTTATGAACACAGTTAAGCAAGTGTCCTTTTGGTATGGTAAAATATCCTTTGGGTGTATGCCCAGGTGTAGTACAGCTGGGTCTTGAGGTAGATCGATTTCCAATTTTCTGAGAAACCACCATACTGATTTCCAAAGTGGCTGTACAAGTTTGTACTCCCACCAGCAATGGAGGAGTGTTCCCCTTGCTCCAAATTCTTGTCAACATGAGCTGTCACTTGTGTTTTTGATCTTAGCCATTCTGACAGGTGTCAGATGGAATCTCAGAGTTGTTTTGATTTGCATTTCCCTGATGGCTAAGGATGTTGAACATTTCTTTAGGTGTTTCTTGGCCATTTGATATTCTTCTGTTGAGAATTCTCTGTTTAGATCTATATCCCCTTTTTAGTTGGATTAATTTTTGTTTGTTGATGTCTAGTTTCTTGAGTTCTTTATATATTTTGGAAATCAGCCCTCTGTCAGATGTAGGGTTGGTGAAGATCTTCTACTATTCTGTAGGCTACCATTTCGTCCTTTTAACAGTGTCCTTTGCCTTACAGAAGCTTTTCAGTTTCATGAGGTCCCATTTATTAATTGTTCATCTTACTGCCTGCCTAACTGATGTTCTGTTCAGGAAGTTGTCTCCTGTGCCAATGCATTCAAGGCTATTCCCCAATTTCTCTATCAGGTTTATTGTATCCGGATTTATGTTGAAGTCTTTGATCCACATGGACTTGAATTTTGTGCAGGGTGATAGATATGGATCTATTTGCATTCTTCTACATGCTGACATTCAGTTAGACCAGCACCACTTGTTGAAGATGCTTTCTTTTTTCCATTGTGTATTTCTGACTTCTTTACCAAAAATCAGGTGTCCATAGGTATGTAGATTTATGTCTGGGTCTTTGATTTGGTTCTGTTGATCAACCTGTCTGTTTTAATGCCAATATCATGTAGTTTTTATTACAATTCTGTAGTACAGCTTGAAATCAAGTGTGGTGATACCTCCAGAAGTTCTTTTATTGTATAAGATGTTTTAGCTATACTGGGTTTTTTGTTTTTTCATATGAGGTTGAATATTGTTCTTTCAAGTTCTGTAAAGAATGGTGTTGGAATTTTGATGGAAATTGTACTGAATCTGTAGATTGATTTTGGTAAGATGCCCATTTTTACTATGTTAATCCTACCAATCCCTGAGCATGGGAGATCTTTTCATTTTCTGATATCTTCTTCAATTTCTTTCTTCAAAGACTTGAAGTTCTTGTCATACAGGTCTTTCACTTGCTTGGTTAGAGTTACCCCAAGATTTTTATATGATTTGTGGTTAGTGTGAAGGGTGTTGTTTCCCTAATTTCTTTCTCAGCCCATTTATTGTTTGTGTATAGGAGGGCTATTAATTTTTTTTTAGTTTATTTTGTATCCAGCTACTTCACTGAAGGTGTTTAAGAGTTCTCTGGTAGAATTTTGGGGGTCACTTATGTATACTATCATATCATCTGCAAATAGTGATTCTTTGACTTCTTCCTTTCCAATTTGTATCCCCCTTGATCTCCTTTAGGTGTCTTACTGCTCTAGTTAAAACTTCAAGTGTTTTATTGAGTAGATAATGGAGAGAGTAGACAGCCTTGTCTTGTTCCTGATTTTAGTGGAATTGCTTTAAGTTTTTCTCTATTTAATTCGATGTGGGCTGTTGGCTTGCTGTATATTGCCTTTCTTGTGTTTAGGTATGTTCCTTGTATCTCTGATCTCTCCAAAACTTTTATCATAAAGGAGTATTGGACTTTGTCAAAGGCTTTTTCTGAATCTAATGAGATGATCATGTGGGGTTTTTTTTCCTTTAAGTTTGTTTATATGGTGGATTACATTGACAGATTTTTATATGTTGAACCATCCCTGAATCTCTGGGATGAAGCCTACTTAATCATGGTGGGTGATCTTTTCGATGTGTTTTTGGTTCATGAGTATTTTATAGAGGATTTTTGCATCAATGTTCATGAGGGAAATGGGTCTGTAATTCTCTTTTTTTGTTCAGTCTTTGTGTGGTTTGGGTATCAGGGTGACTGTGGCCTTATACAATGTACTTGGCAATGTTCCTTTTGTTTCTATTTTGTGAAATAATTTGAGGAGTGTTAGCATTAGTTCTTCTTTGAAAGTCTGGTAGAATTCTGAACTAAACCATCTGGCCCAGAGCTTTTTTGTTGTTGTTGTTGGGAAACTTTTAATGATTGTTTCTATTTCCTTGGGGTTTCTTTTGTTGCAACAAAACACCATGACCAAAAAGCAAGTTGGAAGGGAAAGGGTTTATTAGGCTTACACTTCAGCATTGCTATTCATCACTGAAGGAAGTCAGGCAGGAACTCAAGCAGGGCAGAATCCTGGAGGCAGGAGCTGATGCAGAGGCCGCAGAGGGGAGCTGCTTACTGGCTTACTTCTTACATACTTGCTCAGCCCACCTTCTTATAGAATCCATGACCAGCAGCCCAGGGATGGCACCACCCACCATGGGCTGGGTGCTCCCCCATTGATCACTAAAAGAGAAAATGCCTTACAGCTGGATTTCAAGGAGGCATTTTCCTTAGCTGAGGCTCCTTCCTCTGATGACTCTATCTTGTGTCAAGGTGACACACAAAACCAACCAGTACAAGGTCTTTTTAAGTTGTTTATCTGGTCTTGATTTAACTTTGGTAAATTGTAGTTATTGAGAAAATTGTCCATTTCTTTTAGATTTTCCAATTTTGTGGAGTACAGATTTTTTAAATATGACCTAATGATTCTTTGTATTTCCTCAGTATCTGTTGTTATATCCCCCTTTTCATTTCTGATTTTGTTAATTTGAATATTCTCTCTCTGCCATCTAGTTAGTTTGTATAAGGGTTTGTCTATCTTGTTGATTTTCTCAAAGAACCAACTCTTTGTTTTATTGATTCTTTGTATTGTTCTCTTTGTTTCTATTTTATTGATTTCAACCCTCAGTTTGATTATTTTCTGCCTTTTACTCCTCTTGGGTGAGATTGCTTCTTTTTGTTCTAGAGCTTTCAGGTGTGCTGTTAAGTCACTAGTATGAGATCGCTCTAGTTCTTGATGTAGGCACTTAGTGCTATGAACTTTCCTCTTAGCACTGCTTTCATAGTGTCCCATAAGTTTGAGTATATTGTGCATTCATTTTCACTGAGTTCTAGAAAGTCTTTAATTTCTTTATTTGTCTCTTGACTCAGTATTGATTTAGTAGTAAGTTTTTCAGTTTTCATGAATTTATAGGCTTTCTGTTTTTTCTGTTGTTGAAATCTAACTTTAATCCATGGTGGTCTGATAAGGAACAGGGAGTGATTTCAATTTTCTTGTATCTGTTGGGACTTGTTTTGTGCCCAAGTATATGGTCAATTTTGGAGATTGTTGTGTGAGGTACTGAGAAGATGGTATATTCTTTTGTGTTTAGGTGAAATGTTCTATAGATATCTGTTGGATCAATTTGAGTCATAATGTCTGTTAGCTCCATTATTTCTGTTTAGTTTTTGTCTGGATGACATGTCCATTGATGAAAGTGGGTTATTAAAGTCTCCTATAATTAATGTGTGAGGTTCGATGTATGATTTAAGCTTTAGTAATGTTTCTTTTACAAATGTGGGTGCCCTTGCACTTGGGATATAGACATTAAGAATTGCAATGTCCTCTTGGTGGATTTTTTTCCTTTGAGTGTGAAATGTCCTTCTCCATCTCTTTTGATTCATTTTGGTTTGAAGTCTATTTTGTTATATTTTAGAATAGCTATACCGGCTTGCTTCTTAGGTTCATTTGCTTGGAAAAAAAAATTTCCAACCCTTTACTCTGAGCTAATGTCTATCTTTGGTAGTGAGGTGAGTTTCTTGTAAGCAGCAGAATAATGATCATGTTTTCATATCCATTCTGTTAGCCTGTGTCTTTTTATTGGGAAATTTAGTCCATTGATGTTGAGAGATATTAATGACCAATAATTGTTGATTCCTGATATTTTGGTGGTGGTGATGGTGGTGGTGGTGGTGGTGGTAGTGTGTGTGTGTGTGTGTGTGTGTGTGTGTGTGTGTGTGTGTGTGTCACGGGCACGTGGGCACATGCTCACGCACATGCACATGCATGAGTGCAAACGTGTGTGTGTGTGTGTGTGTGTGCGTGTGTCTGTGTGTTCCTTTGGGTTTTGCTGGTGTGAAGTTATTGCTTGTGTTTTTGTGGGTGTAATTAACCTCCTTGGGCTGGAGTTTCCCTTCTAGTACCTTCTGTAGGACTGGGCTTGTGGTTAGGTACTGTTTAAATTTGACTTTGTCATGAAATATCTTGTTTTCTCCATCTATGATGATTGAAAGTTTTGCTGGGTATAGTAGTCTGGGCTGGCATCCGTGGTCTCTTAGGGTCTGCAAGACATCTGTTAGGCCCTTCTGGCTTGTAGAGTCTCCATTGAGAAGTCAGGTGTAATTCTAAATTCTAATAGGTCTGCCTTTATATGTTACTTGGCCCTTTTCCTTTGCGGCTTTTATTATTCTTTCTTCATTCTGTATGTTTAGTGTTTTATTATGTGGTGGGGGGACTTCTTTTCTGGTCTAGTCTATTTGGTGTTCTGTAAGTTTCTTCTACTTTTGTAGGCATATCCTTCTTTAAGTTAGGAAAATTTCCTTCTATGAAGTTGTTGAATATATTTTTGGGGCTTTGAGCTGGGTTTCTTTTCCTTCTTCTCTTCCTATTACTGTTAGGCTTGGTCTTTTCAAAGTGTCCCAGATTTCCTGGATGTTTTGTGTTAGGAGATTTTTAGATTTAACATTTTCTTTGACCCAATGAATCTATTTCTTCTATTGTATCTTCAATGCCTGAGATTCTCTCTTCCATCTCTTGTATTCTGTTGGTGATGCTTGTGTGTAGTTCCTGTTCACTTACTCAAATTTTCCATTTCCAGAATTCCCTACATTTGTGTTTTCTTTATTGCTTCTGTTTCCATTTTCAGGTCTTGAACAGTTTCCTTCACCTGTTTGTTTTTTCTTGGCTTTTTTGGCATTCTTTAAGGGATTTATTGATTCTCTCCAATTTTTTGTTTGTCTTTTCCTCAATTTCTTTAAGAGATTTTTTTTGTTTCCTCTTTAAGGACCTCTTCATAAAGTTGGTTTTAAGGTCATTTTCTTGTGCTTCAGCTGCATTAAATTATTCAGGTCTTGCTGTGGTAGGATAGCTGGGCTCTGGTGGTGCCTTATTGCCTGGCTGTTGCTGATTGTGTTCTTACACTGGTGCTTAGGCATCTGGTTTTGGGATGGTTATAGGTCTAGGTGTTAATTCCTGAGTTTTGTCTTTGTTGGATGGGTGTTTTGTTCCTTGGTTTCTGTTTTCTCTCTGGTCTTCTGGCCTATGTGTCCAGAGGTTCTAGTCCTGTAGGATGTTTCTGGGGGGGGGGGGGGTCTGCAAGACCTCTGGAGTTTGGGACATCAACTTTGCCTCTACGGTCCCAAGCCTCTGAGGTTCTTGGTACCTGCTTGGTCTCTGGGGTTCCTAGTGCAGTGCAGCTTCCTGTACAGCAGAAGTTCTGCCAAGGTTGTGGGCTGGAATATGGAGCTCAGGGGAGGGGTATAGTTGGAGACTGTTGGGCCAGCTTTAGGGAGTGCTAGCTGGCTGTGGGCAGTGTTTTACCTTGGGTCTCTAGTATTGGCCTGGCCTCAGGTAAAACAGAAGTCTTCTGCTAATGTTGTGGGGCCAGAATATGCAGCCCAGAGGAGGGTGTGCTGTCTGGGGCTGTTGGGCAGGCTTTAAGGAGTGTTAGCAGGTGGTGGGTGGTGTCTTATCTGGAGTCCCTGGGAACCACCTGGCCTCCAGTAAAGGAGCCGGAGGTGTGGGTCTGGATATGGAGTCCAAGGGAGGCCGTGCTCAGCTTCTGTTTTTGGTTTGTTTGTTTGTTTGTTTTTGTTTGTTTGTTTGAAATGGTTGCTGTGGGATGTTCTGTATGGCAAATGTGTTGCTCTGATTAGTTAGTAAATAAAACACTGATTGGCCAGTAGTCAGGCAGGAGGAAGTATAGGCAGGACAAGGAGGAGAAGGATTCTGGGAAGTGGAAGGCTGAGTCAGAGACACTGCCAGCCGCTGCGATGACAAACAGCATGTGAAGATGCCGGTAAGCCACAAGCCACGTGGCAAGATATAGATTTATAGAAATGGATTAATTTAAGATATAAGAACAGTTAGCAAGAAGCCTGCCACGGCCATACAGTTTGTAAGCAATGTAAGTCTCTGTGTTTACTTGGTTGGGTCTGAGCGGCTGTGGGACTGGTGGGTGAGAGAGATTTGTCCTGACAGTGGGCCAGGCAGGAAAACTCTAGCTACAGATGGTTTCAAATTAGTTTTGCAAAATCTAGTCTTTGTCTTGTGTGGTCACTGAAGGCTCTGTGCATGGCTGTGTGTGTGCACACATGTCTGTGTTTATTTGTGTGAGTGCAGGTCAGAGGACAACCTCAAGCATTAGTCTTCACCTTCCATCTTATTTGATGCAGGTCTCTTTTGTTGGTTGCCACTGCATAGCCTAGGTTAGCCAGCCCATGAGCTTCCAGAGATTGTCCTGTATCCATCCCATCTCACCACAGGACACTACAGTTACAGATGTGTGATACCACGCCCTGCTTTACATACATTCTAGAAATCCCGTATCAGTCCCACACTTCCTCGTCAAGTGCTATACCCCCTGAGCCATCTGCCCAGCCTCCAGCTCTGGTTTCTTTAACTCATGTCTCCACTAGTATTTTGACAAGTATTCCCTTGAATTCCAGGGGTTTCTCCCAGATCTGCACCTTGGCTCTGCGCTGAGGTCTCTACAACACTGAGTCAAGTCCAAGGTGGGACGGACCCTGGTGGTGAATTTCTAGTACATAGATGCTTATAGATGCTCTCTCAAAAACACCTCCTCCAGCTTACCTGGGTTGTAGATGGTTTCCAGCTATGTTCTCGGCCTCAGGAGTCTGTGTGTCTGTGATCTCTAGAAGCATTTATAAGCTATGCAAGCTGCTCTTCCTGCTCTAGTTCCAAGTCAAGGAGAACAGAAGCAGCAACTGTGCCACCCCAGTACATGCTGGCAGGTCAGAACACAAGCACACAGTACCCTTTGAGTACCATCTGCTTGCTCTTCCTGGGTATGGGGAGTTGGAGGAGGCAGGGTCCTGGCGTTCAATGCCAGAGCTGTCAGTGGACAAGCAAGGACCTGTGACAATGTTTTGGATATAAGTTCTTCTTGATTCTTTGCTTCGTTTCTGGAAAATGGACAATCTCCTAGAGCCCTGGCCAAGTCAGTTTAGGCAGTGTCTTCTTGCTTTTGCTCTGACCCTGGCATTTGCGTGGAATAAAAAGTGCAAAGTTTTCCAGTATGCCATTTTTGCTAACTGGTTAATTCCTTTTTAAATATTATGAAAATAAAAATTTCTGAATCTGGGTAAATAAATGAATAGGGCCCAAACTTCTGGTGTCTACCCAGCTCCTGATGCTACAGGCCTAGGCTCCTGAGAAATTTAGTCAGAGAGAAGTTTGTTGTCTTAGTTAAGGTTTTTATTGCTGTAAAGAGATACCATGACCCCCGTAGCTCTTATAAATAAAAACATTTAATTGGAGTTGTTCACTCACAGTTTCAGAGGTTCAGTCCATTATCATCATGGTGGGGAGCATGGCGGCGTGCAGGCAGATGGTAGCTGAGAGTCCTACATCTTGCAGGCAACAGGAAATTGACTGAGACACTGGGCTGTATCCTGAGCATAGGAAACCTGAGAGCACACCCCCACAGTGACACACTTCCTCCAATAAGGCCACACCCACTCCAACAAAGCCACACCTCCTACCTCCTAATAGTGTCACTCTCTATGAGATTATGGGGGCCAATTACATTCAAACTACCACTTTTGTTTTTTATAGCAGACAGCAGTCAACTGGGAGATACATCACCAGTCACAGTGCTGAGGACCAGAGACTGAGTGCTCAGCCCTAAACAGGACATCTATACCACCACCCACTACTAAGGCTCAGGGAAGGGTGTGGGAGAGGAGAGGGAGAAATGTTAGAGTCAAAGGAATGGAGGGAGGGCTATGAAAGGGACGGCTGTGAAATGCTGCCTTTTGGACACAGTATGGCTACCACACGCATGAACTCACAGTGGCTATGTTTATCTGCACAAGATCAAGCCAGCCAAAATTCTGGCATAGATGAGGGAGGTGCTGTCTTGGCCTTACCCCTTACTGAAGGGCTATGGGCCTGAGCACCTAAGTGAGGGAGAATCATTCTTCTTTAAGGGTGTGGCCACTGTTAGCTTCCCATGATCCAGTGGATGCCCCACATCCATGCAGGTATGAACAGTATTAACTGGACTTAGGGTAATCAAAAAAAAAAAAAGACATGAAGTTGTGGGGAGGCTGTGATAAGGGGTTTGGGGGGGAATCAGTAGATATGATTATATTTCATTGTTTTTGTGTATGAAATTCTTTTAAAAAAATAAAAAATAAATGGGATAAAAGAGAAAATTTTTTCCTATAGAAGAAAGCCAATAAGAAAAGGGAAGGGATCAGAAAATCCTGGTGGGTACTACTCAGGCCAGAAAGGACATTAATGGTCCCCACATATCCCCACAAGGCACTTACAAATCCCAGGGGAGCAACTGTTCAGTAAGGAAACCCTGAGTCAAGTGCCATAAGCCAAATATCCCAGTGACAGTCCAGCCACGGGGAAGGGCACCCCTGAGCATGAGGGGGAGGGAAGACCAGGCTGAACTCATGTCCCTTGACGTGGAGAGCCAGATCTTGGGGTGCTATGCAAAAACATGCACCCCTCAAAAGATCAAGGTCAAGAAACACAGAAGCACGCCGGGCAGTGGTGGCGCACGCCTTTAATCCCAGCACTTGGGAGGCAGAGGCAGGCGGATCTTTGTGAGTTCGAGGCCAGCCTGGTCTACAGAGCGAGATCCAGGAAAGGCGCAAAGCTACACAGAGAAACCCTGTCTCGAAAAAAAAAAAAAAAAAGAAACACAGAAGCAGAGCTGGAGAGGTGGCTCGGTGGTTAGAATCATGTACTGCTCCTGCTGAAGACCTGAGTTTAGTTTCACTCATGTAGAGCAGTCACAACCTACAGTCCCATTTGTGGGGAATCGATGCCTCTGGCCTTGAACAAAAAGAAAGGAGACACAAAGCAGCTCTGAGGACAGATCCCAGATGGAAGAAACTACACACACACACACTTCTGTGACTCTGGTCATGTGTCAATAGCTGTGACAAATGAAGCCACAATGGCTAGGGGGTGGTCAAAGCTTTGTAGTGGCTCTCAGTGGGGAGGAGGGATAGCCTGGTCCTAGCATGGATGAGCAGGTTGGGGTGTAGGGTACAGAGGACAAGATGAGAGGCTCAGTATGGGAGTGAACAGCTATGATGGCAACTGGAGCCACAGGGTGGAAGTCAAACAGGTGAATGGTGACACTGTGGCCAATTGAACTCCTCTGGTGTGACCCCCGCCCTGTTTCCAGGAAGACACACACATATCTACCAGGTGAAGGGGCACACATCTTAAACTCTGGTGGTTCAAAAAGAAGGAATATGTACATACAGAGTGCGTATGTAAGCACAAGGTGACGCACACAGCAAAGCACACATTAGTGAATCCAGGGAGGGAGCACGTGGGAGCTCTTGGTTCTATTTTTGCAACATACCTGGAAATTCAAAATCCTATCAAGATTAAAAAGTCCATCAGAATGCTCTGTGTTGGCTGTGATTTGGAGAACAGATGGATAGAAGGGTAGAGAGGGGCAGCCACAACCCTCACCTGGACATGGATGCCCAGGTGAGGTCTAGACAAGGGCCAGGGAGAAAGCAAGGTCTCAGAAGAGGAGGGGGATTATGTTTCCAGGCTGAAATCCAGGAGTGGGTGGCACAGGAGTCTGAGACAGCTAGTGGATGGGGCAGGTGTTCAGGTGTCCCAGCCATGGCCTAGTGCCCCTTCCCATTTCCAGCATACCTACCCAGGGCCAAGGCCTTGCAATGGCTCTCCAAAGTTGGGCAGCCCAACCCTGGCACCGATGGTCAGGTTGGGACATGTGAGGGGTTGGTGTAGAGGAAAAGGTGAGAAGTAGCCCCCTGCCGCTGGGTTTGCTCAGGATTAGGCAGATTGAGGGAGAAGCAAACAAGAGCAAGGCCTCAGTGTCCTGTTCCTGAACAGAGATGCCAAGTGGACAAACAGGCCCTTCCCTCCCCTCCAGGAACCCTGTTGTTGACTTGCTACCTGCGAGGTTTGCTGAGAGGCCGGTGACCCCCTCCCTCCATGGCCCTGTGCTGAGAGAGATGTCTGATACAAAAGCCAGCTAGACTCCCACACCCAGGCTGCACTGGCCTCTCCCCAACAAGCTCATACCACCTAGTCTCAGGGCCCCTGTGGTAACTGGGCTATGGAAGCCCCAACCCAGCCAAAGGACACACCCCATGCAGACCTGGGCACTGGGAAAGGGAAGGCATAGACTGCTTGCACAACTGGTCTCTTGTCAGAGATGTGGGCCCAGAAAACTCCTCCACTATCACGTCCAGGTGCTTCCTGTTCCAGGGCCCTCTCACTTGAACCCCGCAGGAGGGACATGGACAGTGTTTGGAAAGGAGCTCATTAGCCATGTGTCCATGCTCCTGGGACACAGGGTCAAAGCTGCCTGAGGCCAGTATGTTCTGAGTTGTCCCCAGCATCATCATGAGAAAGCCCAAAGGATGAAGTGGATACCTAAAGGGATGACTTAGTCACAGGGTCTCTTGCCCATTCAGCTCAGACTCCTATGTCTGGAGAGGGGCTGCCAGCTGAGGTCCAGAGATGGTCAGCTTAGAGCTACTGCCACGTCCCTCCTTAAGAAGAGGGGTAAATGTGTTACTGCCTAAGGAGTGGACGAAGTCCCTTCCTGCAGAGCCAAGACTGTCCAGGTGAGCCTAAGCATCCACATCCATACATCAGCCTGGGACCTACAGGTATGACTGGACACACCTCCACTTGTAAACAAGTGAGCTATGGCACTGAGCTCTCTAAAAGCAGAATTTGCAAACCAGCCCAATCACCACTGCAGAGATAGTTTGAAGGTGTGGATACAATCTCGGGACAGCTGTTTAATATCCTAGGTCTCAAAGAGCTGCCAGGGGCTTCCTAAGCTAACACAGGCTCTGGTCCTGGCAGGTACCTTAGCAGGGTACCAGGAACACATTCTAAGTACGTGATTTCTATACTGGGGGCCTTCTTCCCAGTTCCCCCAGGGCTCACAGCAGGAAAGGGAGTCTCAGGAGTGCTTATCTTTTGTAGAACCTTGAGGCTCAGGAGCTACCTGCTAAAGACAGGCACAGCGTCAGTCAGACTGGGAGCTTGTCTGGCAGTGGGCCAGTAGGAACTGATCTACTCACAAAGGAAACCCCAGACCTTGCTTCATGCTGAGCCAGACTGTGTGGGGAGGAAGCTGCCCCTATCCTGGTGGAACTGGCTGGGGTGCAGGAAGAAATCCAATTCCAGAAATGACAGAAACATCTGATCCCCTGGGCTGTGTTTCAATATGTGAGATAAGGTGTCTCTCTTCCCTGGGACACAACAGAGGTGTGGGCTTCTCGAGGGCTACCCAGCTCTGAAGCACAGCCGAAGTGCTCTCTGGGCCCTGTGAGGGCTCCGCTGGGTGGAGGGACTAGAAAGGAGCCAGGGTGTGAGTGCAGTGAGGCTGTCCTAGCAGGTGCCCTTAGACACCTCTGTCCCCCTCAGCATCCCGTGCTCAGACTAGGGTCTCTGGAGTTTGCACCTCTAAGGCTGGAACCTTTTGTACTCATGCATGGGGCAAAGGGCTGAGACACTACACAAGGATACTGTCAGGTAGACTGAGCTGGGCACAGGCCTGGGGACCTGTTGCTGGTAAAGTGGTCTTGGGCACTGCTTGCTGGCAGCTGGCCTGGAGTGTCACAGAACCCCAAGCTGTTTGCCTTTAAGGAAGATAGGTTTACACTTGGCTGTGTCAACTGTGATCTGTCTTGGGGACAATTGCTTGCCTATACTCTACCTGACATTCCCACCAGGCCCCAGAAATCCAGCACACAGCAATGGGGCCTCAGGGGCAGACCAGAGTATGGCCTATAGGGTGGGCTTAGGGATCTGAACAGCCTCTTTGAAGTAGGGATAGGGTAACTATGGCCGCCACTACGGTGGCTGAGCATGTCTGCACATGTCTGCTCTAGAGTCCACTTCTGGTCATCTTACCTTGGGACTTGAGGACAGAAGCACTTTTTGCTTACCTGTAGAAGCACTGAGGAGTCCTTCCCTACTTCTGGACATAAGCACAGCCTCAAGTACCAACCCATCATTATCTTAACTTTTAGAAGACCACAGGTCAACTGGAGTTAGGCAATGGGACCTGAGGAGGCCTCTCACCTCTGACCCTCGGTGGACCACCCTCCTCTCTCAGCTTTGTACTGCTCCCTCTTGCCCATAGACCTCTAGACAGGGCTTCCCTTTCCACCCCACCTTCCCAGGACAGGAACTGTACCTTGGCTCTGGCCTCAGACTAAGCAGGCTTCCCATTGTGGGTGAAAGCAAGGTGCTGGGTGATGGGTCAGTCAGGAGCCTGCTCTGCCCTCTGCCTAACCAGTTCTCAACTTGGAAGCTCTCAAAACATGGAGGGTGGAACTCAATGTGGTGCCTCCTACAAAGCCCCTAAAGTTAGTCCTTCTCAAGACCTCATGCCCTCCAGAGCAGCTGGGACCATCCCAGGTCAATGGGGCCCCTCATTCAGATAAAAAGTTGTCTTGCTCCATTCCATGCAAAGCCTGGGGTGTGGGGTCAAGAAGCTACCCTTGTAGTCAGGGTGAAGACTACCACCAAGGAGTGTGTGGGCCCCTGTCCCGCTCTTCAGCTGTTTCCAGAAACAATGCATTGCACAATTTGGCTGAGGCTGCGGTGAGCAGGGTGTGCAGGTAAGGAAGGTAACCACTCCCACCCAGGGGCATGCGATCTGGTTGCTTCCTGCCAGCACACCTGCCATGGTTCTAGGCAGAAGTGACGCCGAGGGAGGACCTCAGCCTATGGGTACTCCAAGAGTTAGGGGATTAGTCACCACCGTACTACCCCACTCTGAGAGGAAGAGGCGGCTCTCTGGGATACCTGATCCTCTCCAGGGGCAATGACGCTGATTAGGGACTGGCAGCCACTAAGAGGTCAGTGGGGTGAGCCAGGCAGCAGAGCAGACCTGCAGAGCCTGCAGACCTGCAGACCAGCCTCAGGGTTCACAGGATATACTTCCTGCCTGCACCAAAGGTCACAGGGTCTCAGCCAGGGAGTGCTCCTCTCAGCACTGGTCGTGGGTAGGAATCAAGCCTTGGGGCAGCTCATACCACTGGAAGTAATAGCCCAAGCAACAGGGCAGCTGTAGGATTCACGTAGGGGAAGTCTGGAACCCCTAATATTGTGCAAGCAGGACTTGTCTGCCTGAAACCCAATGCCAGGAAATATTGAGAGGACTGCCATTAGTACAAAACCCTTTGTGACCTAGGGACCTGATGGAGACTGGATATATCTCTTGTGACTCCTGATTCCCTAAGCTTGAAGACTATATTCAGGCAGAATGGACCTGGAGGTTGCCTTAGGGACCAGCCCAAGCCTTGACTAGCAGGGCAGACAGACAGGTGGAAGGACCGTAGTTCTCCAGCTGAATCCAAAGCTTGCCTGTCCAGTGGGAATGCTCGAAAAGAACTGAAGGCCTGTCCTTACACTATCTCTCGGACCCTGAAGCCCTGAGACCCTGGGAAATTCCTGTCCCCTCTCGGACTTCAGTTCTGCTTTGGGCTGTCCTCCAGGGACAGTCCACCCAAGAACAAAAGCCCAAAGGTGCAGAACTAGGTGTGCACCACCTTCTGGTGGCTTTGAGGAACACAACTGAACTCCCAAAAGCTGGTTTCCCATCAGGTCGTGAAGGGTTGCAGGTCACTGGGCCCCAGACCAGACCCAGCTGAGCCTGGTTCTTGTATCTGAGGCAGCATAAAATAGAAGCAACGGACATTGAATTCCTGGAGACTGGGCTTGGATACATGAGTCCAGATTCCCATGTACACACTGCTGGCCACCAGCATGCTGCCTTGCTGGGTGAGACAAAGACCTGGACATGGAAACTGTGTTCCTCCCCTCATGCCACACCAGGGATAGTTAGATAGTCTGACCACACCCCACTCCATTCATTCTACACCAGCGACCACAGGTCTGAGGACCCTAGCCTGAGCCCCAGGATGCCTCCAAGGCATCCAAAGAGGTCTAGCTGTTTATCTTAATGTCCTGTCATGATATAGCTCCAGCCTCCTAGCAAATGTCTGGGTCCAAAAGCCTGACATCTCACCCCCTGGTGTCTGCTCTAGGGACACTCGCCCTGCTGCCTTCCATGGGCCTGCTCTTGATGAGGTCTGGAGCTCCTGAGCACTGGAGCGTGGTATGTGCATGATCCTGGACTGCCCATGGGCTGCTCAGCCCCACTTTAGGCCTCTCTCTCTGGACAGTGGGCTATCCAGACTTGCTTGGCTCAGGCTGGTCACCACCAGGTCCCTTTCAATATTTCATACATTCATGCACTTATTCATTCAACCACTTGACCATCTGTGCCTTCATCCGCTCACACACTAATCCATTGATTAATCCATTGATTAACACACATTAATCAATTGATTCATTCATTGGCTCACTCCCTCATTCATCTGTCCATTCATTTGCTCACTTATACATTAATTCATTCACTCATTTATTCAATCATTCATCCACTTACTCCCTAGTTCACTTACCTAGCCACTCAATCACTTGTACACTCATTCACTCCCTCCATCATTCAAGCACTTCATTATTCATGTACTCACTCACTAATTCTATCAGTCACTCACTTATCCACTCATTCACTAATCTCCTCAGTCACTAGTTCATTCACTCACTCATTCATCCATTCACACATTCACTCACTAATTCACTTAATCACTCACTTCCTTATTTACTCACTCATTCTCCCACTCATTCACTTACTCACTAATTCACTCACTCATTCACTAATTCACTCACTCATTCATTCTCTTCCTCATCATCCTCTCCCAGGATGCTTCTGACTCTGAGCATCACCCAGGCCCTAGTTAGCCTCTGTGTACTAATTGTCACCTTTAGGACATATCCTCCCAGCAAATAGAGGCAGAGAACTCCCCAGTGGCCCTCACCGGGCTGCCAAGCCCCTAGTGAACAGCCTGAAGTATAAGCCCCCTGAAGTCCAGGCCTGTCTTTGTTCTGTTCCTATATCTATGGACATGTTTTAAAAATAGCACACACACACAGAGAGAATCCACAAATGCTCTGAGTGTATTTATAAAACAAATTGGCCATTTTCTGAAAGGGGGCACAGGTGCAGGGCTGAGGTGGGAGTGAAGCCAAGCAGATGATACTGCATTCAGGTGACTCATTCATGGATCCTTTGATGATGCTGAAGTTCTTTCCAAAGGAGTCCAGGGGTCCTCATGCTCCTAATCGGTGGATAAGACCTCTCCCACCTCCAAGGACAGCTGAGGTTGATGTCCCTCTTGAAGAGAAAGTGGTGGGTAGGTAGAGGGTCTGGAATTCAAGCCACTTGAACAAGCAGCACATGTCCTGCTGGCCTCAGGAGGACTTTGGGGTGGTGTGTTGGGACAGCAGTGCTGCTCAGTTTACTGGGAAGGCCCAAGCACCTCCTCGCTGGCCCTGAATGCCGACTACTGGCCATGTTCCTTACTTCCCTTGGACTTGAACTCTGATTCTGAGGACTCTGGGTGGCTTGTGTCACCGAGAGCATGGCACCGCTGGCCCAGGCAGCCGACACTTCTCAACCTGGGTGTAGCTGAAGGTGCGGCTGGAGCCATCGTCACAGCGCAGGGTCACACTCCTCTGCGAGGTTTGCAGCTCCTGGCAGCACTCACACTTGTGTTCCACTGTGTTGGCCTCCAGGGAGTACCTGCGGGTAGATCTGCTCAGCACCCGGCCCTGCCAGGAGCTGCCTGCACCTGCCACAGTCTCCGTGTCCCGTGGGCACACTGCCAAGCTCCCGAGGTCTTTGTCACCCTGGGTACAAAACCCCACCCCTCTCACTTGCCAATGGCCCTGGGGCAAACGTTTCAGCCACAGCTGCCTTTGGCCACCAGGCGTCCTGAGTCTGCATCCAGAAGCACAGCAGATCACTGCTGCCTCTTTCTCACCCTCCTGGTTCTGGCCCTCTCTGCCCTGCTTCTGGACCTGAGTGCACCCCACACCCCACCCCACCCCCACCGCCAATTGCATCTCTGAACACTGTCCTCTGAGGCTCCCCGGGGCTCAGGGTTCGTACATGGAGGTGCTGTCCCCGCAGTTGCCCTGGCAGTAGGAGAGGCTCACTGGCCCCTCAGAGCTGCAGTTTTGCTGACGGATGATCTGCTGTCTTTGGTGTACCGTGCATTCTGGGAGGACAGGAAATGAGCAGAGGGTCAGTGTCTGCTCAGTCATTTCCTGGGTGCTCCAGGCTGGGATCAACCCCTTCCTTGTCAGACCCCCTGCCCCCACTTACTCTGCTGGGGTAGGAGACAGTCATAGCAGCAACCATCTTCTCTCAGCTGAGCGTGGCCCTGTGCCAACAATGGACCATTGTGAATGCCAGGGGCAACGAGGCGTCCGGAAGTGGAGGAATGGCTCATGGGGCCAAATGTAAAGAGTAGCGGGGATGACCCTCCATGGAGGGGACAAGCCTGATGTCCATACTGGCCTCCCCCTCATCTCCAGGTGAGCTGCCTCCTTGGCTGGAGAGGGAAAGCCCAAACTCACCGGTGGACAGTTGATCTTGGGGCACTCCTTCTTTATCGTCACAATAGTGAATACATCTTGGAGCTTCTCACACTTATGAGTCACACAGGGGTCCTCAGGTTCTGGCAGGACTCACCAGGCTGAAAAGAGGCCCAGCCTACATAGTGAGTGCTCATCCTCTGACTCCCCCCAGCCTATTGTCTTCTAGGGAGACACTGGCATAGGCCAGGCCTATGTCTGCCAGAGACAGCTTCCCAAGTGCCCCCAAGGTTCAGGACCCTGCCTATTCAGCCTGGAGACCCCAAGACCCTGCCTGATCGTCTCTGAGCCCCCAGATTTAGGCCACTCAGGGTCCAGTGCCCCAGCCCTTCCGACCTGTCCCAGAGACATACCGCCGGTGCAGAGAAAGAGGGCAGTGGATCAGTTCAAATGCTGTCTGTTTCATGCTCTCTGTACCTGGGCCTGGGACTTTTAGTAGTTCCTTGGAGCATGTGGTGGCTTTGTCCCAGCCTGTGTGGAGCTTTGCAGAACCTGTGGTCTGCTGTTCTTACCATCTATTCCCCTTTCTGAGGTCACCTAGCACAGTCCCAGGTACTCACGAGGTAGAAGTAGGTGGAACTGTTGCTGTTTTTAACGAGGCAGCCCTTCTGTATACACTGGCCACAGCATTGCCCTGGCTTGACCTGGTACTCAAAGCCCTGCAGGAAGAATGGTATGCTGCCTGAGTTCAGGCCATTGGCACAGGGTGACGAGAGCAGGGCTGGGACCAGGACTCACCTGAGGACATTGGATGTTGCTGCAGAGCTTAGTCTCACAGCTGACCACAAAGACATCTGAATGGAAATTGCTGGGCGCCTCACACAAGCATGTTTCACACAGGCTGGAGGAGATCACAGCACCAGGCTGGGAAGAGTCAAGGCTGGGCATTAGTGAGCTCAAGCTGGAAGAGACCTACCCTATACTCTGACTGGCCAGTTGCCCCAGCTGCCCACCAAGCTGACCCATTCTCTAGGAGATGATCCTTAACGTTACCTCATGGTGAAGAGATCATAACTCAGGTACTGTCCCAGGGCGGAGCTTGTAACTGTGTCTCTATGTCGGGGGACCCAAGATACTACATACTTGGAGAATTGGTGTGGGGGAAGTGAGGTGCTGGCATACCCAGTGTGATTTCAGGGGACCAAGAGCTGCTAGAATCCTGATGGGCCCGGACACCAGGTACTGGCAGCTTCAAGGATACTGGGGCCAACCTCAACTGCACCGCTCTGAGCTACATCCACAGAGGTTTGTGTTGTTGGTCTATGCAGGAGCTCTGTGCCAGGGTCTACAGTGGCTTAAGAACTCCTCAGCTTCTCAGATCACCACTCAAGCTCCACGGAGCTCATGGAGCACCCCAAATGGGAAGCTCAACCTCTGTAGGCTGTCAGGCCTGAGCACCAGTGGTTCCTACCTGATAGAGAGTCCCGTTGACTTCACAGCCCTTCCGACCTGTCCAAGAGACATACTGGCTATAGCCTGGGCCTTGCAAGGGCACAACCTGACTCCTACATCAACACGTTCTACTGCTAGTTACTGGAGCACCTTGGGCTTCCTTCCCACCAAGGGCTCCACGCCAAGCAACAACAACCCATCTCCAACCATCAGTGGCTTCATCTGGCTGGTCCCCTGGGAAATTCCAGGCCCCGGTGTGACTTGGTGCAAGGGTCAGGGACACTCACTGCTGCAGGTTTGGCTTGGGCAGCAAGCTCCCTCCTCGTATGTGACCATCAGGCTAGAATTCTCCGGGCAGTGCAGAGGAGGAGAGCAGTGGCTGGAGTTGCAGACTGTAATAGAGAAAGCTGCTGTCAGGGGCTGGGCTTGCCCTGTACCTGCTTCTTTTCTGTTCCAAGGGCCTACCCCACCACAGGATGTCATGACAGTTCCCAGGACCCCAGGAGCAGGCTCTGGTCAGGCTGGACAGAGGAGTCTCCACCACACACACCTAAAGAGCACCTGCTAGGACATTACCAGATCAGGACCCAGCAGGCTCCCTGTACTCAAGCAATGTACAAAGCCTGGGAAGGGATGGTTTCTACTCCCTTCCTCCTGGGACCATGTCCACAGAGCTGGCTGTTGACCCAGTGTACCTACGGCTCCTCAGGAGATAGTCCTACCTACGGGTATGGGGACAGTAGCAAAGGCTCACCACAGCTGGACTGGGGACAACACTGGCCAGCCTCCAGGGCTTCAGGCACCGGCACAAAGCCAGGCTCTGGACAGGTGGTCTGGGGACAGGGCTTCCTTTGGCAGGTCAGTGTGGCCTTCCTGCAGGTGCAGTCCTCGCAGCCGATGCTGATGGTGTGGCCCGGCTACGGGAGAAGGACACGGACCTGGCCTGTGAATGAGGTGCTCAGGCCAAGGGCAGCTGCAGCCAAGCCTCATATTCAGGTCTCACATGCGCTGAGGGTCTGTGCAGCAAGTCTGGGGGAGAGGGCTTTAGGAGTGCAAGGCCTGAGGCACTGAAGTCCAGGCACAGAGGCCGGGAGCAGAGGGAAGAAGGACTTTGTTTGGTGAGCAGCCCTTCCCCTCCACCTCATCACACCTCATCATCCTTCTTCAGGAAAGGAGTACTAGGGAAGAACAGGACTGACCAGTCCTCATGAGACACCCAGCAGCTCCAAAACACAGGCAAGGCAGAGAAGAAGGCCTTTCTGGATCCTGTTGGGACACTGGCACTCTCCCTGCCTTCATCTGGCCTTTGGCACACTAAGAAAGGCCCACCACAGCCCTGCACGGCCTTTGTTTTCAGAACCTCCCGCCTCAGGCTCTGGCCCCCCAAGAACCACCACCATTTGTACCTACCTCCACAGGTTCTCCATGAGGCCCCAGGCACCCTGTAGAGAGAGGTCCTGTCATTTTGGGCGGCCAAAGGGATGGGGCAGGAACAGGACCCATGTTGGGCACCATAGTGGGATCTGGGGTCAAGCCACATCCTGGCCCTCCAAACCCCCCATTACATGCCATGGGGACATACATTGGCAGGAAGGCATGCAGATTGAATCATTAGTGCTGAAAGGTGTCATGTTATCTGGGCAGAAGCAGCCCTCTGTGAAGGGGCCAGCTTCTTGAAGGGTCCTGCAAGAAACAGAGAATTGGTGGGTCCTTCACCCCCCAAGTAAGAAAGAACCCAGCCTAGGAAAGCCAAGTGCCAGAAGTAGATCCCCAGGGTTTATCAGCCCTGTGAACAGAGGGCTGGCACTTACAAACTGGTGCTGGTGTCATCATTCCTATAGCAGTATTGAGGGTTGGTTGGGCCACACGGCTGGTATACTTTGTTAGCAGGGCAGGTGAATGCTGCGTGGAGAGAGAGCCACCCCTGAGAAGCCATTTCAATTTCAAGGCCCCACTTCTGGGATCCTCCAAGCTCCAGCCACTGCTGAGTGCTGACACCCACTCAGAAGCCTCCAATAGCTTTCTACAACCTGCCCCACTCCCTCAGGTCCTTTGCTCTATAGCTTGTCCAAGACAGCTGGCACCCCAGGCCCTAAATTCACAGATACTTCCATTTGGATAATCGCCCTTTCCTGAAAACAAACCCAAAGCCCGGGGCTTTTCCCTTCAGGGAAGACTGGCCATGAGGCTTCATGTCCTCCTCCTCTCCCAGGCTATCTGCCTAGAACCTCTAAATTCTCACAACAGAGGACAGGAAGGCGGCCTGGCTGGGCACTCACAACAGGTATTGTTGGTCTGGCTTCTCCAGGGGATGCACCGGCCTTGGGCTGCACAGAGTGATGCGTAGAGCTCTAGGGCTGAGCACACCACCTCCAAGGTCAACCCATGGCAGGAGTCGAACAAGCAGCCTTCGTAGAATGCCAGTGGAGGGATGATGTCATGGCAGGATTGGAAGAGACTGTGGGTGGGCAAAGACAGACACAGGTGGTGTGTGCATCCATTATACTCGGGTTACCACTCACAGTGGGGGCTTCCAGATCTGTGACCTCTCCTTGGAGGTGAGGTTCTGGACAATGACTCAGCCCCTGTGAGTCTGTCTTCTAAGCCAAGGGACATCCCACTTCTGTGTGCATGCCAGGAAAGGTATCAGCCAGAGCACCGCTTCCTGCAAATGTCTCCCCCCTCAGCCTCCCTTATTCTGGAACCGTGCGTGCTGCCCAGGTGCAGGCAGTGACTGAGCTTGTATCAGTGAGAGGAACTGATAGAGCACTCCAGAGATGAGCCAACCTACCACCACCAGGTGTGCAGTAGCATTCCAGCATCGACGACTATCTGACAAGATCCCTAGAGACAGTGCCCAGACCCTAGAACAAGGCTGACCTCACTTCTCCAGGAGCCTTTTGAGGACTGGGTAGCTTTTGGCAGATGGAACCAGCAAGGTTACCCCCACTTTCTGGAATCTTACTTGCTCAGGAGGAGCTCACAGATTGGTGATGGTGGGCATGGAGTCGGCGAAGGACTGGGTACCACTGAAGTTGATGTTGGAGGAGGCCCTTGGCAGGAAGGCTGGTTGGGGACCTTCCAGTGGGGGGCCATCTTAGAACAAGAGGTTAGTGCCCCTCCAGGCAGGCGGCACTCATCCTTTTGGTCATTGGTACAAGTGCCTGCGGGTGAGACAAGGGTCAGCCAGCGCGCGCGGGGCAGCAGAGCTGTGCCTGGTGTGCTCTTGCTGAGGGTCAGAATTGGCACCTTGTCTCATATCCTCTCCTGTGTGCCTGACTCTCCCAGAAGCCAGCTTGGTTCCCAGTGTACAGGGAAGTCACCGTGGAACAAGTAGATGTGAACCACATGTGTGCACATTCAGAAAGCCCTCCAGGCCCATGGAGAGGCTACTCCTAATACCCAAACAATATCCAGAGTGAGCTTACCACACTGGCCCTCTGTGTTGTTGGAGAACATGTTGAAGGGCACCTCAACAGAGAAGATGAGGCCTGAGAACATGACCTGGACACCAATCTCCTGGATGGTCACATACATCTTGATACCCACGCGGGAGACGATAATGCCATTCTGCTGGAAGCCAGGATTGACTACCTTGTTGTTGAAGATGATCTGGATACAGATAGTAGAAGGAAGTTTAGAGTTAGGGTCCTCAACCTAGACCAAGCCTGCGGCAACCCCCTCCAAACACACACAGGAGGGCATGTCCACCTGGTTAGTCATGATCCCATCAACCGGCCTGCGGGTCAGCACCACGCGGTCCTGGTGGTACTCCACGATGATGGACTGCGGGCAGGAAACACTGTCTCCGGGGTCACAGAAGTAGTTGTCAATGAGCACACGGAAGTGTCCAAACACAGGCACGATCTGCTGCACCAGCACATATGTGCAGTTATCCAGAAAAGTGTAGTAGGTGCCATCAAACGTGATGTAGTGGGGATCACCCCAGCCGCTGCAAACACCTGGGGGGGGAGGTAGCTTACCTTATAAACTGGCTCTCATCCAGCTGATCCAACCCCCCCCCCACTGCCTCCAAATCAGGAACTCTTGAGGCTGTTGTACCCTTGTGACACATATGGATAGTCCCTTTAGACTTTGACTGAGGTCCTTCATAAGCTGCTGGGATTCTGAGACACAGAATCCCACTGGGCTCTGTGGCTCTGGGACTCAGTTATCTCCACTTGGCATCCCCATCCCTGACCTGATAATGGGACATCTTTCCTGGTGTCCACCTCATTTTCTCCTCCTCTGTCATGCCTCCCTTTGTTGAACACTATCCCCACTCACACTGGCACTGGTAGTGCTGGCAGCAACCATCCTGGTCATCCACCTTCAGAGGTGGGTAGCCGTTGGCACAAGATGGTGCTTTCACTTCTGGGCACTGGCGTGGGCTCAGGGAGACGACATTGTTGCCCTCACAGGTGGCTTGGGAGCAATTAGGCATGTGCCAGATGTCCCCTTTCTGTAGAAACAAAGCCAGCTGTGGGTCTGAGTCCTGGGCCATAGGATCACCCTTCAGTTCTCAGGGGTATACCATCACCTCTGCCACCTTCCCCCTCACTGAGGGGGAATTTTAACCTCCAGCCTCAACACCCAACTACCCAACTATCAATGCAACACTGATGAACCAAACATGCAAAGCCATAAAAAGACCCAGCCCAAAGCTCGCCCTGTGTCAACTGGGGGCTGGTGTTCTTCATGAGGACTTAAGTTGAGGTATAATTGCAAATACACCAAGGTCTCCATAGTGGCCATCAGTCTCCAGGAAGGATAACAGATAGACTTACCATTCTTGGCGGGACCACATTGCACCGATCCCGATGAATGACAGGTGTGCTGGTAGATGTAGATGTGAATAGAGCTGGTGTAGGGGACGGCGTGGTGGAGGGGCAGTCCTGACTAACACTTCTAACCACCTGGCAGTCCTGGCTACACATGGCATAGTAACAGTGGCCATCAAGATCTGTCTGGTTGTAGATGATGGATCCTGCAAGATCAAGAGGTATGTAGAGGTTGGGGAGGCCCTGGAGAAGACTGCTCCCCAGATAGTGGATTGCCAACCTCAAGACTTCCCAGTCAATGAAAGAAGGATAAGACTAGAAATGTCTAAAGGCCATTGTGGCGCCATCTGCCAAACCCAACGACGTTAACGGAAGACAATAAAGGTAAGGAGTACCTTGGGAAACTGCACAAAGATGTCTCACTTACCGATAGGATACAAATGGCCTGCCACGCTGCAGAAACAAGGGGTGGTAGAGTGGACTCTAGGGCTGGACGATGAGGATGGGGACACAGATGAGGGTGACACAACTGGAAATGAGGGTATGTGGGATGATGTCACAGGGGAAGTCGCAGAGGTCCCAGGGCAGCCTTCAGGAGTGCGGCAGCACAGCACTCGCACCTTATAGTTGAGGCACATCCCAGAGACGTCCTTCTGGTCCCGGTTCCTGCACACCAGGCCCACAGTGGGGTCACACTGCACCACCTGACCCAGATCCTCCACCCTCATCTCAGGGTGGTTCTCAGCCCTGCATTCCAGCTGTGTGATCTCCTCTGGCCGGTGACAGATCCTCTCTCCCCTCCTCAGGATGTTGCTATAGGTTTCCAGGTCCTCTCCATGTGGACCAGGCACCGGGAAGTCTGTGTCAAACCACTTGGTCCAGTTGCACTGTGGCCGGCAGTGGGTGGTCCCTGGGAAAGAAGTCACTACAGAAGGAGACCCAGGGCCTGTGGTGCTGGTAGGAGCAGAGGTGGCTCTGGTTCCAGGAACAGAGATGGCACTGGTTTTTCCTATGAATGTCGTGCTGGCTGTCTGCCCAGATGTGGTGCTGGTGCTCCTGATGGACATGGTGCTGGCTGTCTGCTCAGAGGTGGTTCTGGTGTTCCTGGTGGACATGGTGCTGGCTGTCTGCCCAGATGTGGTACTGGATTTTTCTATAGAGGTTGAGCTGGTCTGGGTTTTGAGGGTGGTGCTCAATTTTCCTCTAGAGGGTGAGCTTGTTTGGGGTATGTAGGTAGTGCTGGCTGGCTGCCCAGATGTGGAGCTGGATTTTCCTATAGGTGTTGTTCTGGTTTGGGGTTTGGAGGTGGTGCTGGATGGATGCCCAGAGGTTAGTCTGGGTTTAGGCATGGATGTGGTGCTGGCTGTCTGCACAGAGGTGGTTCTGGTGCCCCTGGTGGACATGGTGCTGGCTGTTTGCACAGAGGTGGTCCTGGTGTCCCTGGTGAATATGGTGCTGGCTGTCTGCACAGAGGTGGTTCTGGTGCCCCTGGTGGACATGGTGCTGGCTGTCTGCCCAAATGTGGTGCTGGTGCCCCTGGTGGACATGGTGCTGGCTGTCTGCACAGAGGTTGAGCTGGTTTGGGGTGTGGAGGTGGTGCTGCTTGTCTGGACAATGGTTGTCCTGGTCCTGGGAGTGGACGTGCTGATTTCTGCATGCACAGAAGTGGTGACAGGAGCCGAGCTGGTGACAGTCTCACCTGAGGTGCTGGAAAGAGTGGCAGGTGTGGTCCCAGGGCAGCCTTCAGGAGTGCGGCAGCACAGCACTCGCACCTCATAGTTGAGGCACATCCCAGAGACGTCCTTCTGGTCCCGGTTCCTGCACACCAGGCCCACAGTGGGGTCACACTGCACCACCTGACCCAGATCCTCCACCCTCATCTCAGGGTGGTTCTCAGCCCTGCATTCCAGCTGTGTGATCTCCTCTGGCCGGTGACAGATCCTCTCTCCCCTCCTCAGGATGTTGCTGTAGGTTTCCAGGTCCCCTCCATGTGGACCAGGCACCGGGAAGTCTGTGTCAAACCACTTGGTCCAGTTGCACTGTGGCCGGCAGTGGGTGGTCCCTGGGAGAGAAGTCACTACAGAAGGAGACCCAGGGCCTGTGGTGCTGGTAGGAGCAGAGGTGGCTCTGGTTCCAGGAACAGAGATGGCACTGGTTTTTCCTATGAATGTCGTGCTGGCTGTCTGCCCAGATGTGGTACTGGTGCTCCTGGTGAACATGGTGCTGGCTGTCTGCCCAGATGTGGTGCTGGTGCTCCTGGTGAACATGGTGCTGGCTGTCTGCCCAGATGTGGTACTGGATTTTCCTATAGGTGTTGTTCTGGTTTGGGGTTTGGAGGTGGTGCTGACTGGCTGCCCAGAGGTGGTTCTGGTGTCCCTGGTGGACATGGTGCTGGCTGGCTGTCCAGAGGTGGTGCTGGATTTTCCTATAGGTGTTGTTCTGGTTTGGGGTTTGGAGGTGGTGCTGACTGGCTGCCCAGAGGTTGGTCTGGGTTTAGGCATGGATGTGGTGCTGGCTGTCTGCACAGAGGTGGTTCTGGTGTCCCTGGTGGACATGGTGCTGGCTGGCTGTCCAGAGGTGGTGATGGATTTTCCTATAGGTGTTGTTCTTGTTTGGGGCGTGGAGGTAGTGCTGGCTGTCTGCCCAGATGTGGTACTGGATTTTTCTATAGAGGTTGAGCTGGTCTGGGTTTTGAGGGTGGTGCTCAATTTTCCTCTAGAGGGTGAGCTTGTTTGAGGTACGTAGGTAGTGCTGGCTGTCTGCCCAGATGTGGTGCTGGTGCCCCTGGTGGACATGGTGCTGGCTGTCTGCACAGATGTGGAGCTGGATTTTCCTATAGGTGTTGTTCTGGTTTGGGGTTTGGAGGTGGTGCTGGATGGATGCCCAGAGGTTGGTCTGGGTTTAGGCATGGATGTGGTGCTGGCTGTCTGCACAGAGGTGGTTCTGGTGCCCCTGGTGGACATGGTGCTGGCTGTCTGCACAGAGGTGGTTCTGGTGTCCCTGGTGAATATGGTGCTGGCTGGCTGCACAGAGGTGGTCCTGGTGTCCCTGGTGGACATGGTGCTGGCTGGCTGCACAGAGGTGGTCCTGGTGTCCCTGATGGACATGGTGCTGGCTGTCTGCCCAGATGTGGTACTGGTGCTCCTGGTGAACATGGTGCTGGCTGTCTGCCCAGATGTGATTCTGGATTTTCCTATAGGTGTTGTTCTGGTTTGGGGTTTGGAGGTGGTGCTGACTGGCTGCCCAGAGGTTGGTCTGGGTTTAGGCATGGATGTGGTGCTGGCTGTCTGCACAGAGGTGGTTCTGGTGCCCCTGGTGGACATGGTGCTGGCTGTCTGCACAGAGGTGGTCCTGGTGTCCCTGGTGGACATGGTGCTGGCTGTCTGCCCAGAGGTGGTTCTGGTGCCCCTGGTAGACATGGTGCTGGCTGTCTGCACAGAGGTTGAGCTGGTTTGGGGTGTGGAGGTGGTGCTGCTTGTCTGGACAATGGTTGTCCTGGTCCTGGGAGTGGACGTGCTGATTTCTGCATGCACAGAAGTGGTGACAGGAGCCGAGCTGGTGACAGTCTCACCTGAGGTGCTGGAAAGAGTGGCAGGTGTGGTCCCAGGGCAGCCTTCAGGAGTGCGGCAGCACAGCACTCGCACCTCATAGTTGAGGCACATCCCAGAGACGTCCTTCTGGTCCCGGTTCCTGCACACCAGGCCCACAGTGGGGTCACACTGCACCACCTGACCCAGATCCTCCACCCTCATCTCAGGGTGGTTCTCAGCCCTGCATTCCAGCTGTGTGATCTCCTCTGGCCGGTGACAGATCCTCTCTCCCCTCCTCAGGATGTTGCTGTAGGTTTCCAGGTCCCCTCCATGTGGACCAGGCACCGGGAAGTCTGTGTCAAACCACTTGGTCCAGTTGCACTGTGGCTGGCAGTGGGTGGTCCCTGGGAGAGAAGTCACTACAGAAGGAGACCCAGGGCCTGTGGTGCTGGTAGGAGCAGAGGTGGCTCTGGTTCCAGGAACAGAGATGGCACTGGTTTTTCCTATGAATGTCGTGCTGGCTGTCTGCCCAGATGTGGTGCTGGTGCTCCTAGTGAACATGGTGCTGGCTGTCTGCCCAGATGTGGTGCTGGATTTTCCTATAGGTGTTGTTCTGGTTTGGGGTTTGGAGGTGGTGCTGACTGGCTGCCCAGAGGTTGGTCTGGGTTTAGGCATGGATGTGGTGCTGGCTGTCTGCACAGAGGTGGTTCTGGTGTCCCTGGTGGACATGGTGCTGGCTGGCTGTCCAGAGGTGGTGATGGATTTTCCTATAGGTGTTGTTCTTGTTTGGGGCGTGGAGGTAGTGCTGGCTGTCTGCCCAGATGTGGTACTGGATTTTTCTATAGAGGTTGAGCTGGTCTGGGTTTTGAGGGTGGTGCTCAATTTTCCTCTAGAGGGTGAGCTTGTTTGAGGTATGTAGGTAGTGCTGGCTGTCTGCCCAGATGTGGTGCTGGTGCCCCTGGTGGACATGGTGCTGGCTGTCTGCCCAAATGTGGTGCTGGTGCCCCTGGTGGACATGGTGCTGGCTGTCTGCACAGAGGTTGAGCTGGTTTGGGGTGTGGAGGTGGTGCTGCTTGTCTGGACAATGGTTGTCCTGGTCCTGGGAGTGGACGTGCTGATTTCTGCATGCACAGAAGTGGTGACAGGAGCCGAGCTGGTGACAGTCTCACCTGAGGTGCTGGAAAGAGTGGCAGGTGTGGTCCCAGGGCAGCCTTCAGGAGTGCGGCAGCACAGCACTCGCACCTCATAGTTGAGGCACATCCCAGAGACGTCCTTCTGGTCCCGGTTCCTGCACACCAGGCCCACAGTGGGGTCACACTGCACCACCTGACCCAGATCCTCCACCCTCATCTCAGGGTGGTTCTCAGCCCTGCATTCCAGCTGTGTGATCTCCTCTGGCCGGTGACAGATCCTCTCTCCCCTCCTCAGGATGTTGCTGTAGGTTTCCAGGTCCCCTCCATGTGGACCAGGAACCGGGAAGTCAGTGTCGAACCACTTGGTCCAGTTGCACTGTGGCCAGCAGTGGGTGGTCCCAGGTTGGGTGATTGTGTGTGGACTGTCTGTGGCCCAGGTCTCTGTGTGTATGGTTGCTGAGTGAGTACTGGTGTCCTTGGTGGAAGAGGAATGCAAGCTTGTGGTCCAGTTGGTCTTTGTTTTTGTGCTTACTTCATGTGAGGCTGGATGGGTGGTAGCCGAAGCCGTGGAGCACAGGTCCACTACCTTACAGCATTCTATCCGGATCTCATAGTTATAACAAATGGGTGGCAGCTGGTTTTTGTTCAAACAGATCAACCCTTCCTCTCGGTTACAGATTACATCCTGCCCCAGCTCCTCCAGTGGAGTGTCGGGAAAGAACTGAGCCCTACACTCCACATTCCGTGGCTTCTCACAGAACTTGTAGCCTTTGGATCTCAGGTTTTTGAAAGTGTCAAAATCTCCACTGTTTCTGTCAGGCCCAGGGTAGCTGCCATCTATCCAATCAGTCCAAGTGCAAAGCTCCTGTGTGCATTCATGGGTAGTCTCAAAAGAGGCTGTGGTGGACCCTGAGCTTGGGATGGACACAGATGATGTGGCTGAAGTTGGCTGTGGCATTGGGCCAGTAGTGGACAGATTTACTTTAATGGCGGTAGAACTAACTGGGCCAGGGGTAGTTGGACTTGGAGCTGATGAAGAAGGACGTGAGGAAGAGGGAAAAGGACCTGGAGCATGGGTAGAGCGACCTGAGATAACTGTGCTATCTGTGTGGTCAGTTGAGGTGACAGGGGTTAAGGAGGTTGTGGTCCCCCTTGTAGCTGTCCTGGAGGTTATCAAATGGGTGGTCTGGGTAGGACCACTGGAGGTTGGACAGCTGATGGGGGTACAGCACTGAATTCTGATCTGGTAGTTGTCACAGAGCCTTGATACCTGATCCCTGTTGTGACAGGTCAACCCTCCAGTTGTACTACACTCCACATGCTGCCCCAGCACATGAAGGGGCACCTCAGGGGTTTCCTCAGCACGGCACTCCACTGCCCTTGGTGCTTGGCAGATCTGGTAGCCATGGGCACGGAGGTTCTCCAGAGTCTCAAAGTCACCACTGTCAATGCCACGTCCAGGATGGCTGACATCCATCCAGGGAGACCAGTGGCACTCCTGGCAGCCTGGTGTGGTTGAGGTGGAGGCCACAGTAGATGCAGTCAAGGTCGAGGCAGTGGCAGGTGTCTTCACTGACGACATGCTGCTGGTTGTCGACACAGCCCTGCTTGGGGACTCTGTGTATACTACACTCAGGGTAGGGCTGGGATGTGTGCTGGAGGGTGGCATTGAGGTCATGACTGTGGACAAAGGTAACAGGAGTGGACATTAGGGCCTTGGTGCTGAGATAAAAGCAGGGTCCCTGGTCACATCCTCCCTCCTCACACATCAGCTGCCTTGGGTCTCACCACCATGGTCATACTAACTTTGAAAACTGAACATCAGAGCCACATCACCTAGCCTGTCTTCTCAGAACCTACCTCTTCATGGACAGAAGTAGAGTATATTGGGCCCACAAACAGACAAATTAATCTCCTCTAAAGGCCATGCCCTGAGCAGAATCAATATACTTATACCTCTCAAAACTAGCTTGGGGTGGGGGGGACTCTGACAAACCCCCAACAGGATGAGACCTCAGGGATATCTAGTGATCCATTTAATGTAAGGCAAGCAGGCAGCTATGAATTCTGGGAAAATCTCATGTTCATCCAAGTACTGGCCTGGGGCCACTTGTGTTAGAGCCTGTAAGCTAAGGCACACACTCCCTTGAGATCGGGTCCAGTAGCTACAGAAAGTGGTACCATGGACACCAGGCCTTCCAGAGTGGGTCAGGGAGATTGATCCCTTCCTGCTGTGACATAAAAGCAGGGTACCCATGGTCCAGATGCCCAACTCCTGGGCACCTTCTTGAGCCTCAGGGCCTGACACCAATACCCAGAGCTAGCCATTACCTAACATTCTGCAGGAGAAGCAGTACCAGTCAGCAGGAAGAGAGACACCCCAACTAAGCCTAACGTTTTCTGCCACCAGTCACGTCTGCCTTACCAACTGGTGTGGAGAAGGAGAAAGTGGTCGGGGGTGTGGGGGTGGTGGGGCTGCAAGCATCAATGGTCCTTTCGATGGTGCCGTTGGCCCTGCAGTGTGCAGAAATACAGCCTCCCGTGCCATCTGTCGTGTGGTAGATGATTTCCCCAGGATGGAAGTGTTGCCCGTTGTAGGTACAGACACAGGCTGTGGGAAATAGACGTTTAGCCAGTCAGGGGGGTGCTGCTAAAACAATGACTTCCCCCACCCTGCCTCCAGATCAGAGGAGGCTGCAGGTGCTCACCACCAGCATCATGGGTACAGCTCACACCGTTCTCCGTGCAAATGCTGTCAAGAGAAGGGGGAAGTGGGACTGAGTGCGTGGGAACGGGAACTGCCTGCACCCAGTGTGCTCAGTGTTGGGGATGAAGCAGCTCCATTACAGCCCAAGCTGGACGCTGTGGTCCTGACCGGGTCCTAACCTTCAGCCTTTCAGGATCTGCTCCACTAAGGTCACACTCTCTCAAACATCTCCCCCCCCACACCTCAATAACCGATGGAGACAGGTGGACTTTGATGGACATCGTCCCCTCGTGCCTGGGAGAATATCTTGGCTGAGGACACCATCACATTCACACACAGCTGGATTTTAGGTCAAGGAAGTCCTCCCTTTCACATTAGGCCTTAGGCATTCTTCCTCTCAGCGGAGTCTCGGGCTGAGGTTTGTCCTCTCCTCATCTGAACCCCAGGCCAAGGGCACCCTCGGTCCCAGCTCAGCCACAAGCCAAGGGTGCTGTCCTTTTTCTCAATGGAGCCTAAGAAGAGTGTTGTCCCTCCCAGCTGAAGTTCAGGCCACTGGGGTTCCGGCAGGTGTGTATGCAAGGGACCCCTAGGGCTGGAGCTGTCCCTCTTTCCCCTCAGTTCCACCTCCTCACCTAGGGCTGAGGGTGCTTCTAGACCCCAGGCTGATGCTGTGTATAAGGTTGGCTTAGATTCACCATGGTGTTCCAGGTTCTACATCACTCTGGCTGAACGACTTACCAGGAATAGCAGTTCTTGTCTGAAGGTACTGTCGCACCTGGTCGGTACAACTTTCCATTGACGCGGCAGGGACGAGGTGGTGGAGGCGAAGGGGTGACTGTACAGTTGTGTACACACTGCATCAGGCCCTCATCAAAGATGGGGGCTGTTGGTGGGCACTTAGGGTAGCAGCCTGTGAACCAAGAGACCTGTGTCACAGAGAGTCTCTCCCACCACCACCACCCCGAGCCCTCTCACACCAGGGCCCTGGTCAGTCCCCAGTGCCTAGCTTCATCCCCACAAGTGTTTGAGGTTGAAGCTACACAGGTTCCTAGTGGAATCAGGAAGAATTCATCCCAACCAAGGCTCCCATATAAGAAGACCCTAGGGCTTGGATCCCAGGATAGACCCCAGTCAAGATCCTAGGAACCCAACAGACCCTGCCTCTCCAAGTTCAGCCTTCAACCTACCTTCAAGGCCGGGAAGATCATGTAGGCAGTGTCCATTAGGGTTCTGGCAGGTGCGCATGCAGGGAGCCCCACACGGCTTGTAGTGCCACTCACACTGACCCTCTGGGTTGTAGTAGTCACAGAATAGCGCTGGAAAGCAGGGAGATCTGCTGGCACCTAGGGTCTTCTAACCCACTTCCCACCCCACCCTGAGAGAAGGTGGCTCAGATAAGGGTTTCAGGCTGATCGGGGTGCCAGAGAGGCGAGCAACAAATGGGACTCTCCAGCTACAGCAGCTGCCCCCAGCCACAGGCCTCCCTGGGGGCTTCACATAGAATGCGCCTAACAAGGCAGTCTGATGCCTCCAGTGTAGAACATTTTCTGAGGCCAAACTTCCGCTTACAGATGCTCACCCTCATTTCTGTTTTCCTTAGGAAACTATCAGCCCTTCAGTGCTTCCTGATGGACATGCAGAGCTGGGCTTTCCTGCCTGGAACCATAGTCCCTCCCAGAGTACTCAGCAGACATCCTAGCTCAGCCCCTGCAGTCCCGAGCCCTTGGAACTACTCCTGTTACAGCCACCTGTTGAGTGGCCACAGTATTTATGCACATGCGTGTGCAGGACACACGCAGATGGACACACACATTGGAGGTGTGTGTGTGCATCTGTGTGTCTATGCGCACGTGCGCACAGGGGAGGCTATCACCCACCCATCCCCAGTTCCACCCTTCAGCAACACAGACAAAGCCCCACTCACGGCAGATGTCTGGTGTCCTCCAAGACACACACACTCCCACTTCATGGCAGGCCTGGGCATAGGCAGCCACGGCAGTGCAGAAACACTCGCAGTCTCCCCCTGAGTCACAGGCACACGCGTCACTCACACAGGCTTCATAGTACTTGGCGGGCTCCACCTGAAAGAGACCAAGGCTTCAGGCTCTGGGGACTCCTGTCCCCCTCCACTCTTAGTGCATACACTGGCCTAATAATTTGGGCTCGTTTCTACTAGTGTTCGTAGTGACAAGTGTATGACCATGAACGTCCCGCCAGTATATCATGGTGTCCATAGGCTGGCTCTGATCAAGGAGCTGTCTGAAGCTTCCTCAGTCCATGTTCAGAATTGACAGCCTCCAAACCATAGCCCATTCTGGCATATGCATGTGGGTTCCCGACCCCGAGACACCCACACCCTTGGCTGATGGTTTCTCTATCCTAAAGTTCAGAGACCACACAGTCCCACTGTCGTACATGGGCATGGCAGGCGGTGAAGGTCGCACTGTTGATGATGCTGCATTGCTTTTGGGCCCAGGACTTGCGATAAGGGTTGGCAGTGCAGGGGTCCTTGGACACCATGGCATCTGGGCAGGATGGCGAGAACTTCCAGCTATTTCCAAACTCCAGCATGTCGCTGACCACAGACTGGCTGCGCGTGGTGAAGTCATTGATGGCATTGTCGTCAAAATTCCCACACAGGCCACAGACCTTGCCCTATAGAAGCACAGAGATTAGAGATACGGACCTGAGCCCCCTTCCTGGACCCTGATATCTGCTCTGCTCTATTACCATGCAACTTTCTAAAGGATGCACCCAGGAAGAACAGCAAGTATGAGTTTAGAAGGCCCTTTGGTGTCCAGTGGTGGTGCAAGGCACTTGTGCCCATCTGTGTCTGTCCCCAGGCCACAACCCCTGCCCATGACATCCCGGGAGGTCTGTGAGTTCCCCAGCTGGGCAGCCCAGGAAACCTCATTCTCCGTTCTTCCCATAAGGCTGCTTTGTCCCTCTTCCCTCCACCCCAACCCCAGGGCCAGTTCTCAGTCCCTTTGCAGGGTGAGCACGGAGTTGTGACATTCAGCTTAGAGTCTGCCTTGAATAGCAGTCCAAAATAGCAGCTCACTGCAGTGAGCTGGACAGTGGCCCCTAACTTGTCCTTTTCTAACCCTGGGACTTGTGAATGGGGCCTTCTTAGAAATAGAATCTTTAAAGGTAGAGTCAAGTGAGATGAGGTCTCACTAAGGCAAGAGTGAGTCCTGTCTCCCATCTAGTGTCCTTACTAAAGAGAAAAATATAGACAGCTACACACAGTCAACCAGGTGACAACAGAGATAGAGACTAGGATGATGAAGCCACAATCCGGGGATACCTGGAGCCCCAAAGACTAAAGAGGCCTGAAAGACCCTCCTAAGCCTCCAGAGAGGCTGCAGCCCTACTAACACATCATCTGGGCTCCCGGGGTCCAGATACAAAAGAGAACTGGCCACCCGGTTTGTGGTCATTTGTTATAAAACTGCAAGACACACACAACAAGGGACCTCCTCACTGCTCTTCTAAAGGTCCTCCCCATCCATCCCCTCCCCCTCTCTCAAAAAATTATTACATTGATTTACTGTGTATGTGTATATGAAGGATGCGTGTGCCCCAGAGCTCTTGTGAAGGTCCAAGGACAACTTGTGGTAGTCAGCTCTGCTACCATGTGGGGCCTGGGCACTGAACCTCAAGTCTGAGGTCATAAGGCTTGTCAACAAGCACCTTTACCACTGAGCCATCTCCCTGGCCCCTCTTTATCTGTCTCTCTTTGTTTCTGTGTGTGTGTCTTGATCTCTCTCACTCTTCCTGTCCATCTCTGACTATCTCTGTCTCTCTATCTGTCTCTGTCTCTCTGTCTCTGTCTCTCTATCTGTGTCTGTCTGTCTCTCTGTCTGTCTCTCTGTCTCTATCTCTCTGTTTCTCTCTCTCTGTTTCTCTGTCTCTGTCTCTGTCTCTGTCTCTCTCTCTCTTGCTCACTCGCTCGCTCACTCGCTCACTCTGTATGTGTTTCTTTCTCTCTCTGTTCATGCCCCCAGCCCCTGAGAGGGGTAACAGCAATGCTTCCCTGTCTCAGTCTCACCTTGAACTCAGGGCTGAGTCTGAGAAAGATGCTGGTCTTCCTGTCCCACAGAAGCACCAGGCCAACGTCAGTTTCCACCACCAGGTAGATGCCCATCTGGTGGACATAGTAGGGGGGCTCCTGCCCCACGCCCTTCTGGACCACCTCCACCTTGCCGTCACTCAGCTTCAGTTCATAGTTCTGTGCGACAAAGCATCCTCAGGGCCTAGCCAGGACCACACCCCCTCCTGTGTGCTCTGGCACCGCTGTGGAGGCCCTGGGGTGTTCTGCCAGGTCCATTCCACTCACCCCCAGGAAGATCTTGATGTCCTTGGAGCAGGTGGTCCCTGTGGTACCACAGGGGATGTTCTCGGTGACAACACGAAAGGCATCCTGGGAGCTGCTATTCCCACCACAGTGGTCCTAGAGGAACAGAAAGCCGTTAAGGGACAGGGAAGGGATGTGAGTACCTGTGGGTGGCCACAGGTGAGGCTGTCAGCCAGGCATACCTGGAGCAGTGTGTACTCGCAGTTCCCACTGAAGCTGTAACGCTGCCCATCGAAAGTGAGGTAGTGGCCATCCCCATACACAGCACAGGTGGCCAGGCAGGGCTTGTCGGTACACTGCCACATCCTGTTCTCACAGGTGCTGCATAGAAGGTGGAGGTCAGCTGAGGGCTCCCATAGGAATGAGAACCTTCCCAGAGGCTCTGTGGGGACCCCTTATAGGAAACTGAAACACAGAGCCCAGATGCCTTGATAGTCTGTGGTGTGTATGTCCATCAGAGGCCATGCTGGAGCTGAGTCCATTCCTAATAAAGACCTCTGTACCTAGTGACAGCTTGGGTACCCACCTCCCCGCCCTCACATACCAGTTGTTGCAGCCCACTCGGATGGTCTCCCCAGGCCTGTAAGTAGCCTCGTTGTGCACACAGGGACAGTCCTCAGCAACAACACAGCCTCCATTACCATCTGCCACCAACCCATGTGGGCACACACAGCCAGGCACACATTCGGAGCTGTACTGTAGGAGATATGGACAAGGTAAGTGAGACTGGATGTAGATGGATGTCTGGGGCTGACATGGCTTGTCTGCAGGACTGCAGGTGCCATGGGAGCAGGAAGCCCAACAGCAGGTAACCAGGGATGCTCTGGGCACACAGCCCAGCCAGGCTGCCCTGAAGGCCCTCAGCATTGGAGAGCCCTGCTGCTCTGCACCAAGAGCCGCCATGAAGAAGCCTGATGGTCTCCATAGACACCATAGCAGGACAGGTCAAGGAAGTAAGGGGGTCACCAAGAAGGTCCTAGGGAGGGTTCTTCAGGAGTGACTAGGTCACTTACACAAGTCATGTCCAGGGTGTGACAGCTCTTCTGACAGCCAGCTCCAGTGTCCCCAGGTGTAGCATTGTGGCAATCAAAATAGATCATGGGTGCATCACACACTGGAGAAGGAAGAGGACCAGTGAGGTGATGCCATCCACCCCTGCCGAGCCTTCTCAGAGAGAGGCCAGTGCTGTAACATCTCAGCCTTTTGTTTCTAGACAGCCAAGCATGTGGCTGCCCTGTGGCAGGGGGCAGGATACACATCTGTGTTATGCATGCTGGGATATATGTAAGTGTGTGTGTGTGTGTGTGTGTGTGTGTGTGTGTGTGTGTGTGTGTATGCATGTGTTGTGTGTGTGTTGAGGGTGTACTGAGTGCTTTCACGATTATGTGTGCACAGTGTCCACACCCTCATCTCCCCTGTTCCAAAGCCCAAGGCACAGACTATACCAGACACAGTGAAACTGATCATTAACTCCAGCTCTGTTCAGTTGGGATGGGCATCAACCCTGACATGTCTTTGGAAGTATTCTCCCAGAGTTGACAGACTCCCTCACAGGCTTACCTGGAGTCGGAGCAGGACCTCCAATGCAGGTCAAGGTTCCTTGGGTGCAGGTGCTGTGAATAGAGGGCTGTTAGAACATCATCCACTCCGGGCCCCATGAATCCCTGCCATGTCCTCCTTGTCTGCATAACTACAGGTGCATGGGAGCAGGGTGACCAGGGGTCCTCTGGGAAGACAGTCTGCCAGACCTAAGGGTCTTACCAAATGGCCCCACTGTCATGTATTGACTCGCCATTGGGAACCGTGGATCCCCTGTGGTAGCAGGGACAGCTGGTGGCCTGCACACATTTGCCTGAATCATCCAAGAAGGTGCCTGCAGGGCAGGTGCAACCATCTACAGGGATGAAGTTGACATGGCAGGTGACATCTTCCTCATTCAGAGAACGACAGGTGGGCTGGCAGGTGCTGATGTGGTACTGGTAGGTCATCGACTTGGGGCAGGTAGTTGTAGGCTTTGCTGTGGAGGAGCAGAAGAAGGGGGGACACTGAGGACACTGGTGGACACACAGCCCGGCAATCAACAACAGAGGGCCTACAGTTCAAGGCCTTTCCAGCTCCCCCAGACACTGTCTCCTGATTAGGGCTCTTGGTCACAATGGCATGGGTCTTCCTTAGTTTCAGAGACTGGTGTGGTGATAGGACCCTTGGAGCATCCAATCAGCTGCTAGGCAATAGGAGGGGCCCTGATCTGTAGAGAAAGAGAGCCCAGCTGGCCACAGAACACTCACTGCAGACGCCGTCCCTCCAGCCACTGAGCAGCACGCCTTTGGCGGCACAGGCATGCACATAGGAGGACAGGGCCGCGCACATGCAGTCCTCACTCTTCTCACAGTTACACGTGTCAAACATGCAGTTCTAGGGGTGGGGACATCAGAGCATCAGGGACCCAGCCTCACATCTGGGAGCCTGGCATCTAACTGAGTGCCCCTGCCATCCCAACATATTCCCACCTTCCTTGCCTTCCTCAGGACACTTCCCCATCCCCCATTCCTCTGTAGTTCATTTGAATGTTGACATCTCACATGCAGCCAACCTTCCCTCTAGGACATGGATTCTGGAAAGACCTTGTCCCTTTATCTCTGTGGCCCGCCAGATCCAGCCCTGCAACATTGTGTCTTTCTCACTCTCCTGTTACTCATATTTCTCAAAAGCTTCATGTTTAGTCCTGTTTTTAGTGTAGACCAGAGGCTTGATGATCTAAACTCAATGAACAAACGTTATGTGAATAAGTGAAGGAATATGGATATCAGGAATGGAACCGGAGATACAGACTGGAAGAATATTCCTGCCACCTGCTCCACGTGCTGTCAATTGCCTCCCTCCAGTGTCCTCTGATCCTCCCAAGAGGACACACAATGCAGTGTTGGAGTCCTAGCTAGCCAGAGAGTGGGCATTACCGAGAAGTAGGTGCTGGGGTTCACAGTGGTGTGGCACTGGGAAAATGGGCCACTGGCATCCGTCAGCTGAGAACACCAGTGCTGAGCATACTTCTCTGTGGATAGAAGAAAACCCATCAGCTGCTTATTCTCCCAGTCCCAAATTTCCCCCACTTGGGGTTTGTGACACCTTGCATCTCTGTGCAAACAGATACCATGGGCACTTAGCCATACTGCACCACGGATGTCATTGCAGTATACATGAGGCATGGGAAAGCTACAGTCATTGTTGCTCTTCTTTCCTATGTCCCCAGAGTCCTCACCCCCCAGCAATGTGAGTAGCCATCACCATGGACAACAGTCAAGACTTCTGGACCAAAATACAGAGGGAAAAGGGGCAGTACCAGCTGATACTGAACCCCTCTTCCTCAATCCTACTTGGGAGGATGGACAATGTCACAACTACATTAGAGTCTGTGGCTTTCTTTTACCCTGAAGCAGGGCCCCTAATATCCAACACTCTGTGTACACAGTGCAGCAGATGAGGTCCTTAACAATCTGTGACTCTGCCCTGGAGATCCCTCATGTCCTCCCTGTCAGGTGGCAAGCATGGATGCTGGTCACCACTCTTCCCTGGAGTACCCACACTTGTTTCGCTTGTAATACTACATGGTATAAACTTCAGCAATATATTTTTCTAAAATATTGCTTGCCTTCAAGAAGACCGAATTTTTGCCAGATGCTGTAGCCAAGTTAATAATAAGCCTTGTGACCATTTAAGACAGTGTACTCAATCTGCTGTCCTACTGTGTGCTTGGCCTGTTCGAGTTTAACCTGACTTTAAGAGAACAGTATAAATGACCTTAATATGTCTTGGATTTCCTTTGTAATTAGTTCTACAACCTAAGCTAAATGTATAGTTTTAATCTTGAATTGTGTACTTCTCCATGCCCCTGACCCAAAATAATGAAAGTGTGTTATGATCATCATTTGCTGAAAGCAGCTGACAGGTAGAAAGCAACATTAAGAAAAACAAATATCCCATAAATGTTGGCAGCAACATGCAGATACAGACTGATAAAGCCTGTGTGCAGTTTTGAGTGCTTTCCTGGATCAGCTGGAGTCAGTAAAGTAACTTTTTCCTTTGTAAAACTCTGCTAAAAATTTCTATGGAAAAGAATTCCTCACTCATTCCCCATACCGTATTTTCCATGGTGTTCAATAAATACAGGGCAAAACCCTTTGTTATAGACAGGCAACAAGGACATATCAAATACAATAGACAGGCCACTGACTAGAAACTACAGACAGATGGAAAACACCAGCAGAGAAATGCAGGATTCCAATTCGGGCTCACTTTCAGTCAAACTATTCCAAGAGGAAAGCTTCCTTCTTTCATTCCTCAATATGACATCAATGTCTTTCGGTACCCTCCCTGGGGTGTCTTCAATGTGTGATAGACACAATGCACTACACACTAGTTTTCCTATTCACCACTTCAGGGCAGACAGTTGGACCCCAGGCCAGGTCAGAGTTTGCTGAGAAAATGCTGCTTTGGAAAGTAACCAGCTCAGAAATGGAAGCAGGTAAACCAACCCCTACGCATTCAACAGAACACAGACCGACAGCTAGACTCACCGTTCTCCACGCTGAGCGAGCAGGGATCCTCAAAGTTATTCCTGACGTTTGGACAAGCCGCCTGCGTCTTGAAGGTGTTGAAGAAGGCAGCTGCTGTGCCCTCCACAACCCCACTGATGGTCTGGAAGTCATCGGCCTGGATACTGTTGAAATTCCCACAGAGCCCTGGGCACAGGAGAGCAGGTTGAGGCCCCATATGGGCTCTAGAATGGAATGGGCTGAGGCCCAGAGTCAGTGCCCCTTACCGCAGGTTAGACCCCTGAGCTCAGGTGCCAGCCGCACAAACACTTGCATGATGGGCACCAGCTGGATCTCAAGCTGCAGACCCAGGTTGGTCTGGGCAATGACGAAGAAGGTTGAAGGCCGGAAAAGGGTGACATTGGCTGTGGGCAGAAGATGAGGGTTTCAGGGTGGGGACGCCCCGTGGGATGGAGATACACAGTTTAGATTCACAAGCAGCCCTCACCTGTGGACACCGGCAACTGGGTATAAATCTGATTCACAAAGACCTCTCCAGTGGCTTTCACCATGACCACCTAGAAGCAATTCCAGAGTCAACTGGGGCCAGTATGGCACTGAGGCGGTGTCTCCTCAACTGTCCCCTGGTGACCCACACAGGCTGTGAAGTACGCTTGCTAGGTCTGGGAGACCCTGGGCTACGAAGCTGTAGTCCCCATGTGGTCAACTTATGTCCCAAGGTCTGTCCACATACTTTCCCTGATTTTCTAAACTTTCAAAAGGATCATAGTCTAAGGAATATTAAAAACAGAAATTAATGTATACAAAATAATGTCAATTGAGTTGTACTGGATAGAGATGCTCGAATCCTCTTTCCTGGGGCCAACTGGTACAATCCCAAGAGCCCCAGGGCCAAACTCCTGCGATCTTCTGGGGCGTCCCCCAAAGAGCCCCAAATAGTGGATGCACTCACTGTTCAGAGTGTGAATCCAGGTGACTGGCCATGTGGACGTACTCTTTCCACCGCCTCCCAGAAACCCCCCTGCCCGAGCTCTCCTCAGCTCCCCTGTGATACTCACCGTCTTCCCCGCACCCAGGCTCAGTGTCACACTCTTCAGACAAGTCTCGCTGTCCGTCAGTCCACACTTTCGAAGCTCAGCCAGCACACTGAAGATGTTGCTGTCACAGGGCTGCAGGGAGAGACACCGGTCCTTGCACACTGCCCAAACCCCTGTCCGCCCCATCTTCCCTCTCCTCCAGTCCCTGCTGCATCCCCTTGTGGGAAATTCCTGGTCCACCATTGTCAAAGACTCTAAGAGGCAACCGTTGGATTTTAGGAGGAAGGCTCCCCTATTCCCTAACAAGGGGGCTTAATACACCTACTGAGTGCAATAATTCTAAAAGCGAAGTTGTGAGGGAGGTGTAGCAGGGGGAGACTGAGGGGAGTTGGGAGGGGGAGAGGAGGTAAATGATCAAAATACATTGTATACATATATGAAATTTTCAAAAAGTAAAAGTTTTGTTTTGTTGTTGTTTTAAGATCAGTGGTTTCCCAAGTGGGGAGGGAGATGCTCAGGTGGAGTCTAGAGTGGCCAGCATGGTGAACTGCTGAGTGACACTAGTTAGTAATGCAGAGTACATACAGGACATTTCACACCAGTCAAATCCTGGGGTATACTCGTGAGTGACCCTGTTGGACGCTGCCATGGATGGTAATGGCTGGCTGGTTTCCATTATCAGTCATCACCAATATGTTACACTAAAGTAAACTGTCGGTACAGGAAGACTGCTGGGCATGGTGAGGCTTGGGAACTCGCTGGACTTTCTAGTTAATTTATTAGTGGACATAAAACTGATCTAAAAATAAAATAAGACAGGGACTGGAAAGATGGATCGATGATTAAGTGTGTACTGCTCTTGCAAAGGGCCCAAATTCAGTGCCCAGCACCCATATCAGGTTGCTCCCAGCCACCTGTATGTAACTCCAGCTCTAGGGAACCTGATGCCTCTTCTGGCCTCCATGGCACTGTGCATAGATACACATAGAGAGACACATGCATACACATAAGTGAAAATATATAAATAAAATAATACATCTCTTGGCCGGGCGGTGGTGGCGCACGCCTTTAATCCCAGCACTCGGGAGGCAGAGCCAGGCGGATCTCTGTGAGTTCGAGGCCAGCCTGGGCTACCAAGTGAGTTCCAGGAAAGGCGCAAAGCTACACAGAGAAACCCTGTCTCGAAAAACCAAAAAAAAAAAAAAAAAATACATCTCTTTAAAAAGACAAGGTTAGTAAGGCCAAAGCAGTGAGCAGGGATCATTCAGCACCAGAGGCTCAGTCAACAGCTGAATGACTCCATGGAGCCCTGGGCCAATTGGCAGAAGTATTTCCTCACAGTTTCACCGCGAAGTCCCCAAGGTCTCCCTGGTGCAGCAGTGACGGAGGCCTAGGCTAGTGATACCTGGGGAGGCCCACCGACCCCCCAAATCAAAGGCCCCAGGACAGCATAGGCCTCACCTTGCTCAGCACGTAGCTGCAGTCCCCATGCACTGTGTACTGCCTTTCATCAAATGTGGAAAAGTGGGAACCCCCCAGCACTGAGCAGGTGCCAGGGCATGGGACCTCCTGGCAGCTCCACTGACCTCCAGAGCATGTGCTGTGAGTGGGAAGAAGGATATATTGTGTACTGGTCCCAGAAACAACAGTCCTGGTATTTTTGCCACCTAGACTGAAGGCTCCTGCCCATGGGGCATTGGCCACAACAGCCTGGGACCTCACCAGTCCACACATCCTGAGGAAGCAATCCTGGCATATGTCAGGCTCTTGGGTGAGAAGCCCAAGACCTACCATTTGGTGCAGTCAGTAGAGTAATTGGTACCCGGTGCATACGCTGTCCCATTGTACAGGCAGGCACACTGGGACACAGGGACACAGCCAGTCTGGTTGATGTCATCAAGCACGGTCCCTGAAGAAAGCAAATCCGTGTGGTAAGTGTCATCTAGAAACCTCAGTAAATCTCAGCAACACAGAGACACTTCGGGCCAGGGTCAGAGGGATCTTTCACCAAGGCTGAACAGTGGTAGCACGACCACCCATGCAACTGTGTGCTTTGGAGGTCCTGTGTTTGGATTGGTGGGGAAGAGACTCCATCTTACCCTCAGGACAGAAGCAGCCGGCGACACAGTGGTCCTCACAGACCTGGGAGCGCTGGAGGTTGGAGCAAGTGTCCACACAGGGTGAGCCACATTCCTGGTGTTCCATGTTGAGGGGGCACGTTGGAGCTGCAGGGAGACCAGAAAGAAAGATCGTATCAGGCCAGGTCCTACTTACCTGCTGGATGATGCTATGATGGTGGGGAAGGGGGCTGAGGGCACTCACAGCAGAGGTCGGGACCCCGCCAGTCCTGGGGCTGTCCTCCAGCATGGGCACACTGCCGGGAGTACTCAGCCAGGGTATGGCAGACACAGCTGGACAGGTCAGGGCTCTCACAGAGACAGAGGTCCTGCCGGCAAGCCTCCAGGTAGCTGCTGGTGTCCACCAGGGCCGAGCAGTCCGAGAACAGATGACCTTTCAGGATCTCCTCACAGATGCCCTGGACAAGGGCAAGACCCATGCTGAGTTCAGACCCCCGGCTTCCCAGAAGCACCTGGGCTATCCCAGAGTCCAAAGCCCTCCTCCCCACCCTGCCCGCCCATTCCTCTCAAGGCTCACAAATCTGGTGGAGCAGTTCTTCTGAGGCACAGGGAGGGGGTCCTGGCACTGTTCTGTGGGGCCATCCATCTTCTGGAGGTTCCCAAACTCAAGAGGTGTCAATCTAACATCTGCAGGAAGTCCAGAGCAGCTCTGTCTACAGGTCCCAGGCCCCCAGCCCATCATCCCAACAGCCAAGTCCAAAGGGCTCCCCACTGAGAATGTCCATGTGGTCCTATGATCCCTGCCTGGATTCTCCAGCCTCACTGCCTGAGATACTGATATCTGGGACCCATGAGAGAAGCCCAGAAAGATCTTGGAGTTCCTAGGGCAACAGGAAGAGTGGGTAGAGGCCTTAACAGATGCATAGCCATCAGACACAGCCCAAAGGACTGTAGAGTGAACCTGACATCCCACCAGCCCTGACTCTGGCTGACTCTGCATACGGCCTGGCCTGACAGGGGCAGCCATATGCACAGTCAGGGTCTGTTACCCACAGCTTATATGGGACTTTGGGGGACTGACAGAGGAGGGCTGATGCAGCCACATTTGTGATGTCACTGCTTGGAGGTAAAGAAATGTGACCCTCCCAAGGTGAAGAAAGCAGGGATGATTCCATGTGAGGGTTTGTGTCTTCAGAATAGGGGTACCAAGAACTAGAGGTTTCCCCGTCAGCACCTGTGGGGTGTATCAGAGTGTCAAGAGTGTACATGCACATGAGTGCTGGTATGTGCAGGTATGTCTGTGTGCACTTATGCATGAGCTGTAATTGTGGAGAGGGAAGCCTGTGTGTGTATATGTGCCTATGTGAGCTGCAGGCATGTGTGTGTGTGTGTGTGTGTGTGTGTGTGTGTGTGTGTGTGTGTGCAACAGAGACAGAGACAGACAGAGAGAGCATTTGTTTGTATACACATAGAGATACATGGTTTGGGATACTGGGAAACTAAGCCTCCTGGGGCCCTGGGGCATCGCCTGGGACTTACTGTGGGAGAGGAACTCGCTGGACTCTGGGCTGCCATTGAAGTCTCCACAGAGACCACAAGTCTTGTTGATATACTTGGTGTCCAACTCCAGCTGAAATTGGAGGAGACATCAGACACGTGACCCCATTATAGACAACCAGGATGTGAAGTATAGACTCCAGAAAAAGGGGGTGAGGATTCCCAGAGGAGACACAATCCAAAGACTTTCCCCCTAAGTCAGATGAAGTCATGACTCAGAGCAGTGCTGAAGCAAACACCCCACGTACACAGGACCTACATCTGGGGGTGAAGACCCTGAGGCTCTGTTGATGTCTGGATGCCCACCTTGCCCAGCTGTGCGTCCTATGCCCCCTCTCCTAACCCACCGCCTGGTCTCACTAGGAGATTCCACCCATTGCCCCCATTTTACCAGAAGGCTCTGCCCACCCACACCCATTCCGCACCACCAAGAGACTCTACTCCCTCTCACCAGGAGACTGTCATCATCGTTCCACATGAAGACCAGGCCCAGCCGGGCCACCACCTTCAGGTAGCCACTGCTGAGCTCAATAAGGACCCCAGACTGGCTGAAGGGCAGCTGAACCCTGTAGAAGAGAGTGGGGATAAGGCACGGGGTGGGGCGGGGGGGGGAGACAAGAGAGACCCCAGGTGAGAAGACCCCTGCAGCCATGTGTGTGACAGAGACATGGGACCTGGAATGTCAGTATTAAGGAGGCGCGGAAGGGGCCGGTCGAGCATGGGGTGAGGGAGTGCCTGCTCAGGTTCTCTCCTGAGAGTGGAGTCGTGCTAACAACCCCAGTGTCTCCCACAGCCCTGACATTCTAATTTCCCCTCACCACACAGCACCTCCATCACCCACCCAATACTGCCCCAGACTCACAGTTGGTTATTGACTAATACGGAGCTCTTGGTCAGATCAACAACTAGGCCGTCAAGCTTCATAGTGACCCTGCTCAGAGTGGTGGCATTAGACTCCCGGCCACGACGAAGCTGGATGTTGAAGTCCTCATAGGCAGCCCCACAGTGTGCAGAGAACACATAGTTGCAGAGGCCAGGGAAGCGGAAGACCTGGCCATCAAAGGTCTTGTAGTGGAAGTCGCCCCAGGTGCTGCACACCCGCCCGGTGTGTGCTGGGTTGAGAGCTGTGGACCAAAGCAATGGCAGGCTTTGGGGGCACTATTCTGGTCCCTGATAGGCCCTCCATGTTCTGCTTTTCACACTGGGTATCTGTTTTCCATGTGCCACTGGGAATCAGACAGGCTGCTGCCTACAGTGAGCATCTAAGGTCCCATCTGATTTAGAAAGTCCTGGGATCAGCTCACAGCAGCTTTAAATGCCCCCCAACCTTTCCTATGTTATTCTCAGCCAAGAATCAGGCACCCCTTTCTAGACTAGCTCTTTAGGTCTAAGGGTGAGTACCCCAGCTAAGCAGGGCCACTTTCCCAGAGAGGCTTTGGGGTTCACTCACCTCGTACCACAGGGATGGTCCTCAGAGGTGGGATGATGGTCACCCCACGGAGTGGAGCAGCTGTGGAGACAGGGGCTTGGATCATGGAATGCACACAGCCTTGAGGAAGGTTGTGGAGTCACTGTGGCCCAGAGGAGAGGGCCCAGGGCCAACAGAAGCAGACTCCTAGGTCTCCAGTCCAGCTTGGGTCCTACTGTCTATCGAGGTCCAGGTAGGGCATGGCCCAGCCTGAAGCCTACATACAGCATTGTCTTTTCTCACTGTCCCCTGGAGACCCCTGGAGCCATCAGCCTTTAGTGGCCACGGAGCCCAGAAACTTCTGTTTGCACTTGGGGGCTTGTGACTTGATCCTCACAAATGCCTGAATATAGATCAGCAGCTCAACCTCCTTTTTAACCAGTTTGGGGAAATATAAACTGCAAGGCGCTGGCCAGTGCCCCACAAGACCCCTCGCTTGGGCGCGTATGGCCAATCCCCCAGCTCCTAGGTCAAGTCTCAGACGGTGAATGTGATGCTGATATAGGTAAATTAAACCAAGAGAGAGGGAGGTAGGCTCTACATGGGTGAAACATGAGCCCGTGCCGCAGGGGACATAGCCCAGCCAGGCAGCTTGACAGACTCTCTGCATCTCCCTGAGAGCCTGAGCATGGATGCCTGTGACGTCTCCACGAGCTGGATCAGTCAGGGACAGGAGGTAGCTGACCACAGCCATGTATACCAGGGTATACTTCAGCTCCAAGTTCTCACTCAGTGTGCTAGCTGAGGAGCCATTAAGGCAAGAAGTCCTGGGGGACCCCAAGTCACATGAAGGTAGAGTTGGGGGGCGTATATGGCAGGCATATGGGGACAAAAGGCTGGGACTCACCATCATGCCCTTCAAGGAGAGAGAAGTCAGGGTGATGTTCATGGTCGGATTTCAGAGTATCTTGCCGGGCCTGGCCTACAGAAGAAGAGATGTGCCTGAACTGAGAACAGGACAAGAGCCTCAGGTAGCCCAGGCCGCTGGCCACCCGTGTGCAGATGGAGGGAGGGACATAATACATCACTGACTAATGGCCTGATTCAGAGAGTCACCATGATGGCGGGTGAATGGCCCACCCCCATACCTACACAAGAGGGTTCAAGCAAAGTCGTGACTGGCCTTCACCCTAAATCTAGTTTCCTGGTGCCTGCATCTGTTATTAGGGCCAGGCTAGGAGAAACCACATCCCCAGAACACCCTCCTGTGCTCCAACACCCAGAGCCCATGGTTTCTTGTGAGGTTATGGCAGCCCAGAGAGAGTTGTGAATGATAAAATTGACACAATGGGGCACATGAGAGGGCTGAGAGCCTGCCATGACCAGTTTTGGGGGCTCTGAGACACAGCTTTCTGCTCCCCCACACACTGGCTGCGAAACCTCAATCCCTTGCACATAGAATTACCTCCCTGCCTTTTAAGACCATTTGAAGTTGTCAGGCTGGGCTGCATAGCAGGACCCTCTCACAGACACTTTTAGCTTGCCAGGGCCCAGATAGAGAAAACTCTGAACTTCACTCCTCACCTGGAGTCCAGAGCATGGGGGAATGAAAATGTCTCCCCAACTGGCCTGGGAAAGCTGGACACTTTGAATCTTACCTGTGTGTTGACCACAAGCCAGGGCCAGGGCAAGGACCCAGAATGGGACCAACTTCCTCTGGCCGACACCCATGCTGTGGAGCATGGGGAAATGTCCCCACTGGCAGCCTCTGAGGAGGGACTCAAGTCACCAGCTGCCTTTTGTAGTCTGAGAGCTGGCTCCAGCCCCAGTGGCTTCACATGAGTGGGTGGGGCAGGCCTATCATTCCCCTCACCCAGGTAAACAGTGGGCACTCAGTCACTTTAGGCTGGTCCATGGCAGCAGTCAGAGGTGGGTGTGTCTGCAGGTGGAGCCTGGTTCCCCTGAGGCTCCCCAGGACTTACTTGTGTAGTCCTCCCCAAGCAGCCCCCACCTAGACTTTCCCAAGCCACCTTCTAAACCCATGAGTTTCTGGTACCTCAATAGACACATCTTCCAGGCTGACCAAATGCTGCCCTTGAGACTACCCCGGGGCTTGTCCTGGGCAGTCATGCCCTCTTTCCTTGAAGAGGAGCTCTGTGGGCAGCAACAGCCAAGCAAGCAACAGGAATACTAACCCCCAGGGCAATCCTCAGCTTCACACTCCCCAAAACGTGGGTTATACTCCAGGTTCCCAGACCCAAGTGGACAGTTGCAGCAGAGGCCCAGTTCTACCCACTGGATGCCAGAAGCCAAGGCATTTAGTGCTCACTGGCCTGGAGAGACGCTACTGACCCTGCTGAGAGGAGCCTGTACTCATTGTCCTGATGCTCAGATGAGAAAACACTTTACATGGACCCTTGCCCAAACCAAGGATGAATGAGGTTGGGCCAGAAATTGAACTGGACACACACCCCCGGTAGCCATACTCCCTCAGCTAATGTCAGCAGCTCTGTTGCTCACAAAGTAGACAGAGTGAAAGACCCTACTGGGGAGGAATGGCAGGAGAAGAAGAAAGGCTGTCCCCCTCCCTGCTGGAGAGAGGTCAAAGGTCAAAGAAAGACACACATTTGAACTTTCTGGTTGCTTCTGGCTTCCCTTGAGGTTTGTCCTAAGCCTGTGCTGCCCTTTGGTCCAGATGCCATGCCTTGGTCCAGGTGTGTGTGTGTGTGTGTGTGTGTGTGTGTGTGTGTGTGTGTGTGTGTCTATGAGAGAGAGAGAGAGAGAGAGAGAGAGAGAGAGAGAGAGAGAGAGAGAGAACACTTCAAGTATCACAGGAGTGTGGAGCCCCAGAGGAATTGTGGATGAGTGAGTGAATTAATGAGCAAATATAAGTCAGTGAACAAGTAAATGAGTGAGTGAATGAATGGATGCATGTGAATAAGTGAATGAATCAATCGATGAGCAAAAGTAGATGAATGAATGAATGAATGAATGAAAAAGTGAGTGGACAATTGAGTGAATTGATGGATAACTCAATCAATGAATGAGTAAATATGGACTAATGACTGAATGAATAGACATACTGAATAGAGTAAACGAATAAGTGAAGAATGGATGACTAGATGAGCAAATGCATGAATGAGTGAGTTGAAGAATAAATGAATGAGTGGACACACAGGAAAAGGTGCAGGTGGTAATGGGATGGATATATTGAGGAGGCCATAAGGAGCTGCAGGTGGTAGCCAGTCCCAGACTCGGGGGAGTACACAACCATGGCTATGCCTTCCTCACACCCTTAGCAAGGCAGGAGGCTCCCTGGCCAACAGGGTCTATGGTCCTAGCACAAGGAAACAGGCCCAGATCACTTCTTGACCCCTCAGCCCTCTGAGTTATCAGCCTGACTTTGGTGGATATCACACCTTGTAAGCTGATCCCTTGACCAGCTCACAGACCAGACCATCAATAGGCCATGGCACACAGGATTCCAAGGCTTGCTCTGGGGACCAGACCCATGTGACTGCCTAGTCCTGTCTTGACCATGCGGATGCTGAGCTTCCTTTAGTACCCAGGTCTGGGCACTTCAACCACTGGACATCAGCTACCGGATGCTGAGCTTCCTTTAGTACCCAGGTCTGGGCACTTCAACCACTGGACATCAGCTACCAGGCTTGTTGGCTGTTCCCATACAAATCCAACCTACCTGGACCCTTGGCAGGGCCCAATACTCTTCCTGAGGCTTGACCATCTCAGCACCAAGGATTCACAAATCCACCCTGTAGGGTTCCAGTGGCTTCTGGCCCCCACCTTCAGCTCACTCTGACACCTACGGGCTCCAGTCAGTCTGGCTGGTCTCTTGACCCTTCTTCCACCCTGGGATAGAGCCTGCTCAGCTTCTGATCCAGGACGGGTATGGGAGCAATGGTTCGACCTAGAAGCCAGGGTGACAAGACCTGACTTGCAGGATGCATCACAGGTGGGGACTGTGCTCAGCTGCTGGAGCCCCACTGTCCAGGATAAAGGACATACAGTAAAGACCCTGTGCACATGGAAGCAAAGGGGCCATGGGACTAGGGTCCAGAAGCCTTCCTTTGCTTGGCCCCTGAAGCCACTCAGCTCTAGGGCTGGGCCTGGGCTGGACTAGAGCCCTCCCTTCAGGAACTGATAAGTGAATGGCTCACTGCAGTGCATCAAGGAAGGGCTGGGATTATACCCCAGCTGTTGCCATGGAGTCAGGGAAATGTTAGGGACCAGAACAGGACAGAGGCCATGGCCGTATTCCAGAGCATCACTGTCACGCTGTTGTCTGACTAGCCCCACCTCTGGCCCCCCAGTGTGGGACAGGAAGCCAGCATCTGATATCCCCTTGATTCTGGCAGGCTAGCCTGGTGACTCAGTGGAGATTAAGTCCCATCCAGCTGGAAAACTTTGGGATCAGCCCCACAGTAAGGCAAGAAATAGCCAGTTTGGACAGCCTAGAGAATTGAAGGTCGAGACTCCATGACCCTTACACAAGACCCCTCACCTGCAAGTCTAGCCCTGCCTTGGAGGATGCTTGAGTTCCCCATGGGCAGTATACTCACTACAGCTCCCTTCCTACCTGGAGCAGAAACTGCTAAGCGTTTCCTTGCCTTAGGCAAAGCCACCCACTAAACATTAAGGTATCATACCCATTCTACTGGCCCCTTGCCTCCCCCAGCCCAGCCTGTCACTGGTCCGTATGAGCTGGGTAGGGCCTCAGATCTCAGTGTCTGGAGCTCCAGGCCTGGCATTCCCCCACTGCCCACACTTTTCCCTTCCAGCTTCTAGGCGTAGTCCTGAGGCCCTCAGACCATCCTGGCTCTACCCAGAGAAGTCCATGTCCCCTGAGGCACCGTGCAGACCTGAGGTCCCTCAGCCTTCTTACTCCTTCCCAAAGGTGAGTGGTTAAGGACTCTTCCTGGGAAGCCAGGGGTGCACTTTGCCGTAGGGTTGACTTCCTGGGCAGAAGATGGCATCCTGTATTATGTGGCCCTGGACTAGCCCATCATCTTCTCCATGCCTCAGAGTCTTCATCTGTAGGAGCTGCCTCCCAGTGAACTACCAGCCCAATGGTGAACTGAGTCTCAGTCGGCGCAGGATTCTCCACCCTTGCTCCTGGTCTCTGGGAAAGGGCTCAGTGGCAGTCCCCTTCTGTCCTCCCTGAGGAGGGGGGCACCCCCCACTTCCTGGAGACTTGAGGCTAGTCAAGGGGCTCAAAGGTGTTCCTGCTTCCTCATTCACGAAGCAGAGCGGCACTTCCTAGCCTGTCATTTTGGACACACATGCACAATCACAGTGCATAAAAACGCAACCGATTTTATGATCCTGATGGCTTCCCATGCAGTTCTATCCCATAGTCACATAATGCATCGGTGCCCTGAGGGGCTGGGGCTGGGCTGATCCTACTGACAAGTCCAGTTTTGATTGCAAAACCGGCATTTGAGGGGGGAACTGTATCTCCTTGTTTGATTGGGCTTTGTGGGGGCTTCCTGCAAAAGACTGATAGTCCATTCTTCAGAAGGGGCAGAAAGGAAGTGGCACCAGCTGTGGAAGGGGACAGCCCTCGTGTGGCTGAGCAGCCCCGCCACTTTCAGGAACTACCTCAGGTGTTGACAGAAGGGGCAGGCTGCCCAGTGGGTCTTTAGCAAGCCACGAACTTCCTTGATAAGGGAGAAAAGCATCTTAAATTTCTCCAGGTTTATTTGGGGGGGGGGGCCCAAGGGAGAGATAGGGTGAAGCAATGACCATGGGAATGTTGTTTCACCCTGCCCGGAAGGAACTGAGAGCTGGCCTAGCCTGCCTGGGGCCAGGAACTGCACCCCAACATCAGAGGTAAAAGGAATAGCGTCAATTTGATTTTGTGGTGGGGCTGCCCTGATTTGGAGCATTCCTGTGCTTGTTTGTTTCTCTGAATCATTAGGCAAACAGAATTCCTCCCAAGATCTGGCTAGCAGCTGAAGGAAGTCCTAACCCCTCTGGTTCTGGTACTCGCCAAAGGGCCAATTCTTTGGCAGTGCCCACAGTAAGGACCACTTAGATGGCTGCTGAAAACAGCCAATCCCAGCCTCCCACCTGGCTGGTGCCCCCAACACCAACTTCTGCTTACCTAGTCTGGGAGTATATTGGGCTTTCTCCTGCTGTCCCTGGGAGTTGAACCTCTCTTGTCCTACAGCCATTCATCCCTCTCTCTTTTGGTCTCTGGTCACCTCATCTCCTGGACCTCAAGCAGCTTTAATGTATCCCCTAGAGAGCGTGAACCTGAAGATAGGTTTGGGGACAGATAAGATCCTGAGGCACAATACCAGGCCCAAATCCTCCTCTGAAGCCATCACTCAGTCAGTCAGTCCAACTCTGAGGGCCACTGGGTCTGTGATAGTCAAGTGGACTCTGTCAGACTATCCCTTGGTCACCCCTCCATGGTGCTGCTCCCCAACTCTGGCCTAAGGGGCCTGGCCAGGTCGCTTACCTTCTCTAGATCACCTCTTACTGAGCCTCAGGGGAGAGAAGGAAATATTCCCTTACTGGCTTCTCAGGACCAGGCCCCAACTAGACCACTGGGACATGGATAGTAGCTCTGACCCTTTGGATGGAAAAAGAACATGCTTTCAAGTTGCATTCTACACAACAGGGTCTGTAGGACATTTTCCTCAATAATTCATCACATCTAGGGGCTAAGAAGATTACTCAGTCAGTAGCGTCCATAGCAGGGAAGCACGAAGACCTGATGTTTGGATCTTCTGCTCTCTCATAAACAAAAAAAAAAAAAAAAGCCTGGAAACATACAGAACACCAGCACTGTGGAGTCAGGGACCGGAGAATCCCTGGAGCTTGCTGGCCAGCAGGCCTAATAGAATCAATGACTCTAAAATCAGTAAGAGACCCTGTCTCAGAAACTAAGCTTCATATTTATTGAAGGAGATACTTAACAGCAGCCTGTGGCCTCCACACACAGGCCATGCACACACACACACACACACACACACACACACACACACACACACACAAAACCACATCCAATGAAATTTACAGTCATAGAAAAGTACTGCTCTGGATACACACCCAGAACAATGGAAGTGCTCTCCAAGAGATGCTTGCATATCCAGGTTTATAGCAGCACTACTCACAAAAGCCCAAATCCACTGGTATGTGCACAAGACATGCTGTGTCCAGGCTCCAGAATATTACTCAACACACACCTGTAATCCCAGCACCCTGAGCCTGAGGCAGAAGGATAGCAAGTTTGAAGCCAGCCAGGACCACATAGAAAGATACCGAGTCTCAGGAAAGTCAGGGGCAGGGAATTCCAGCATGTGAATGAAACTTTAGTGAGCTAAACCATACATAAAAAGATAAATTCAGGTGTGGTGCCGCACGCCTTTAATCCAATACGACTGGCTGATCCAGGCTCCTGCTGCCTTGGTTTCTCTGCAGTGATGGAAGGTAGCCTTTCTCCCCAAAGTTATAAACTCCCATTCTCCTAAGCTGCTCTTTGACAAGGTGTTTTGTCACAGCAACAGAAATGAACTTAGGACAATAACTAAGGCAGCAGATCTTACATGGTGTAGATTTCACTACGATCTTTTAAAATAGGAGGGAACATGGCAGCCATTGTTTCTTCTCTGGGTTGAGACCTGTGTGTGCACTCTTCCAAGCCTTGTTGACCCTGACAGTGACTGGACTCTTGGCTGCTTACCTGAGCCCCCCCACCCCCCATCCCACCCCACCCCACCCCCCCACCCCCAGTCACTCAGAGGGGCTGCTGCAGGGCCAATTTTCCCAGATCACATAAACTACAACTTTCGCCTCTGGAATATCTGACAACTGAGATCACCCCCCAAAGCCTAGCTCCAAGAGCAGCCAGATCAGGGACACTCACGTTTTGGGGTGAAGGGAACCACCCTAACACCCAGCTCCAAAAGTACACAGGCTTACTCCAACACCTTGGTCTCTAAGGACTGAACAGGTAAACAACCCATAGGTGTCTTGGGTGCATAGCTCTGTATCACTGCCCAGGCCAGGCCAGGGCTCCAGCAGGCCAGCTAAGCACTACTGCCCAAAGGTGTTGGACTCTACCCTCCCCCACCCTATGTGGGTCCCCATCAGCCAGTCAACCCTTCAGTCAGAGCCCACACAGCACAACCCTGGCCTGCCTTGTTTAACTAGGCCTGACGGCTCATCACAGGGCAGACAAGAGTGGCTGAGTCTGCCCAGCAGCACCAGGAAGATAGAAAAGACAGGCCCAGCAGCTAGCAGTCACCCTAGGAGATGGCACCATGCAAAGGGCAGTGCACACTCACCCACACAGTCCTCAGAACGATAAAGCTATAAAGGGGAAGGTGAGGAGGAAAGGCACTGAAATGATACCGAGACTCAGCCCTGGGGTCAGACCATGGCCAGCTGCCCAGTCAACTCACAGCAGCGGGGCTGAACCATGGCTACCCACATGCATCTAGATCAGTCTTTAGCAGCATGGCCAGGAAAGCTGTGTCTCCTTCCCAGACCACTCCAGAGACACAGATATGGAGCCTCCCTGTGGTTTGAGTGGTAACTATTCCCTGAGAACTCAGAATACAGAGATCTGTCCAGTTTATGGCCACTAGAAGCCTAGCTAAGATGTATGTGTTCAAGCCTTTTGTCAAGTTGTTTTGTTTTGTTTTGTTTTTCGTAGTGTAAGAACAGCTAGGAAGATGGCTCAGTAAGGAAAGTGTTTGCCAGGCAAACGTAAGGACCTAAGTTTGGTCCCCATGGTGGTGCTTGCCCTCGATCCCAGCGCTAAGGAGCAGAGACAGGAGGATCCCTGAAGCTTGCTGGCCAGGCAGTCTGGCTGAACTGGCAAACCCCAAGTTCAGTGAAAGACTCTGTCTAAAAAATAAGGTAGAAAATTGTTGAGGAATGACATTTGACATTGACCCCTGACCTACACACACACACACACACATACACACACAATTATTATTATTATTATTATTATTATTATTATTATTATTATAAATAAAAATGAAATAAAATTGAGGTGCGTCTCTTTTCCATATAGATTTGTAGGAGTTCTTTAAGTATGCACTATATAAATTCTCTTTGGAAATATACTGTGAACACCTCGTCTTTTGATGAAATTCTTAATTCAGGCGGCATCCAATTTACCGATTCTCTCTCTTGCACCCAGTGACTTTCATTCTGTTCAGGTAGCCTTGCCTTAAGACTCGGTCTATTTTAAGTCAGGGAGACTCACCCCCATGTTTTCTCCCAGGATGCCATTGCCAAGGTCCCACCTGTGAGACTGTGAACCACTAAGTGGGGTTTTGTGTAACATAAAGTCTGAAGCAAGGCTTGTTTTTACCCACTCCAATTTCCGGTTTGCCACCGTGCTGCTCTTTTTCCACAAAGGGTTCAACAGTGAGTCAAGTGACCCCCGGACGACAGTGTGTATCCAGGTTCTTTACTCACTGCTTCTGTGTTCACACCAAGACCACTCCACCTTGACCAGTAAAGGTCTTGAAAACAGTGTCCTCTACTTTCACTCCTGAAGACCTCTGGCTGTCCTAGGTAGGAGCTGCAGGCCCATGCAGACCAGAAGGAGCGTGGTCACTATCAAGAAAGAAATCTGCTGATTAGTCGCAGGGAAAATGTCATCTCAGCAATCCTGAGTCATCTTTTCTCCTCTTATATGGGTCTCTAAATTTCTTCTGCTTTCTCCAGTTTTCAGTGTAGAGGTCTTGTGTACACTTTGTTAAACTTAACCCTAGGTATTTACGGTTTTATGAATCGGCTGAGGACTGCTCGTTCCTCGTAGTCTGCTGGTGGTCCATCGCCATGAGGATCTAGTGAACGTACAGTGCTGCTCACCAACTGTGTCAGTCTCAGTAATGGCCCCCCGGGACTTCTGTCTTAGTTACTTATCTTGTTGTGACAAAAGGCCCAGCAACTTAAGGAAGGAAGAGTTTTAGTTCATCCATCCTGGCAGAGAAGTCATGGTGGCCAGATCATAAGGTCACACTATACCTGCAGCTAGGTATCAGAGATGGATATTGGTGCTCAGTTTGGGTTTTTTCTTTCTTATTCAGTCAGGGACCCCTGTTCATAGAATGATGCTGATCACACTTAGGGTGAATCTTCCCCCCTAAATTATCACTGCCTCACAGACTTGGTGATTCTAGACGCTATCAAGTTGGCAGGTAGTATTGACTATCATGGATGCCTGTGTCCACTCCCTTCCTTGATGAAAGTTGCAGGTATAGCTGTAAGAGGATCTTGGGATAGGGAGAGTGTCCTGGGTTTCCTGGGGACCCTAAAGTGATCCCAGTAACCCTCACAGAGCAATAGATGAAGAGGTGAAGGGCTTTGAGACAACAGCCAAGGAATGCAGGTGGAAGATGGAACACGAAGGGTACAGGTTCTCCCAGGAGCCCCTGGGAGAAACGGGGTCTGCTGACTGTAGACCTCCAGCTTCCTGGACTGTAGTCATACATTTGTGTTGCTTTAGGCCCCTGAGCCTGTGAACATTGTGAGGTTCCCTGTGTTGAAGATTCATTGACTGGCAAGAACTATGAATGTGGAGAGTTGGAAAGTGGCAGGTAAAGAGGCAAATTACCTTGAGCTGTCTTTAGTCCCAAGGTAGCCATTTATCATTTCTAGATCTAATCTAATGTCCTTTCAACTGTCAGGTGAAACCTTCGGAATGTATTGACTTAGCAGACGGCTAGCTTCTACCAATTCAAAAGCTAAAAATGTCATCAGATAGTATCTGAGACCTAGAGCAGAAATGTTATGCTTTGCTCATGGTGATAGGTATCCTCGCCTTTTCCCAGGAGGAAACAGGAAGCTTTGGCCTTTTCCCATTGAGCAGGTGTTAACAGGTTAGTGTGTGTGTGTGTGTGTGTGTGTGTGTGTGTGTGTGTGTGTGTGTGTGCGCGCGCGCGCGCGCGCGCACGCAAGGCAGCTGGAGAATAAGCTCGAATCTCTTTCCTTAGGAGTTGTCCACTGTGAGACAGGGTCTCTCATTGGCCTAAACTCGCCAAGTAGATCAGGCTGGCTGGCCAGTGAGCCCCTGTCTTTGTCTCCCTACAGCTATGACGACCAGTGCATGTCACCACACCAGGCTTCCCCCCACCCCCAGGGGCTGCATCTTAGCAACTGGCCATCTCTTCATCCCACAGCAGGGTTTGTATAGATGGTTTTACTTTTTTCATTTTCCTGAGGTGATTCTCTGTATGAGTTTACCATGAATGACTGTTGAACTTCCCAAACACATTCTTCACATTCCTCTCTGGACGCGGGTTACACAGCCACGTGTTCCTGGTTATCAAGTGTTTGGAGGTTCTCTTGCTGTCTTCTGTGATGGTTCTGATTTGACTCTGCTGTCATAAGACTCCTCGGTATGTGCAGGTTTGTTTGAGATCCCAGGACATGGAGAGCATATGCCTGTTGCATGCCTTTGTCTGCAGAGACCTAAAGAAACATTTATTCATCCCTGATAAGGAGGTTACCCGCAGACCGAAGAGCCTGAGTCTGGCTTGGTGAATATACAGGAGTTATGATTTTCATATCTATTACTGGCAAGAAGCATCTCAAGGGAGGATGGCTTTAGTCTAGCATGTGGTGTAAAAGAACACAGTCCAGGGGAGGCACGGAGAGGGGAGCTACTCAAGGCGGTGGTGGTGGGAGCTTGCTCACGTCTGCCTGGGGCAGGAAGCAGAGCTAGACTGTAAATCTCATGGGCCACCACCAGTGACCCACTCCCTCCTACTAGAACCCACCTCTGAAATGTTCCACAGCCTCTCAAAATACTACCAGTAGCCGGTAGCCAAGTTCAAACACAGGAGCCTGCCTGAAGCAGTCCACGTTCAAACCACAACCATAAACCAGTGAGTTTATTGGAGTGACTGGCAGGAGCCTGGGTGATGCTCAGGCAGCTACATCACTCTAAAGCCCCGGCCCCAGGCAGCCTTCCACCTCCTGTATACTCCAGCACTCCTCAAGAGCACATACAGCTGGAGCAAGACCAGCAACCAGAACCCCAGTATCCCGTGATTCTCTCTCTACGTAAGAATGTTAGCAGCCTCATTGCCCCAGACCATGCTATTGAAAGGACCAAGCAGACGCCATAACAGACTGCTCAGTCTTCTCTCAAAGATAAGGCCTCAATTTCAGTTTCCTGAGACTTGAGCAAGCAGTTTCTGGGAGGTCCATGAACAAAAGACAGTCCTTGCAGAAGTTCCCTTTCTGCACATACTCTGACCGCTCAAGGTTCAGCCAGTTGTTTACTGTCTGGGACCCCTCACCAACTTAGAGCTATGTGCATGGGTCAATGTGACAGCCTGGGTCACTGAGCCAGCCCCCATAATCAGTATGTGCTAGGTCAACCAGCCTCCATGGCACTAAAGGACAAAGCCTGGGACTTGTCCAGGTCTGCCCAAAAACGGATAACTATAACCCCCAACTAACCCTAGCCAATTAAAAGTTACTAACATGATTGCCACTCACATAAACCAATCCTGGGTCTGTTCCTATGTAGTCTGTAGACCCCAAGCCCCCTTGCTTTAAAAACCCCATTGCTACTTGGGGTCTCTCCTGCCCTGCTGCTGCGTCAGACGGACAGAAAGTCCCGAGTTAACTAGTAATAATACAAAGACTCTGCTTTTGCATCGGATTCGGTCTCTTGGTGGTCTTGGGGGACTCTGGGTAAAACACTACCAGCTGTATTCTGCTTAGCTCCTTGCCGTGACTGCAGGCTAAGGTCTTCTTTAGGTCACCACAGCAGCTCTGCTGCCAGACAATGATGGTCACACAACCTGGAGGAAGCAGCTGCTCAACAATGGTCTCTGGGCATTTGAGAGAAGGGTGTGTGCCCCAGGGTGGAGTGCCCCCGGATGAAGGCTATGTCCTGTTGGCTAACAGCATTAAGCTCTGCTACATCCTTGTTGGCCTTCGGTCTCATTGTTCTAACAATTGTTTAGAGAGGGTTTGTCAGCATCTCTAACTATAACTGTAAATTTGTGTTGCTCCTTTTGTTCCTAACAGCTTTGGGGCATAGGCTCTTTAGCTTTTAGTCCTTCCTCTAAGAAGGTCCTGACCCCTCTGGTTCTCAGAGTTGCCCTCACTGGGGTGGCATTCTGGGCTGGGGAACAGCTCTTCCCACACTTGGAGGAGGATGCCCTGGCACCTTTGAACTTTGTGGTTTCTGATGAGGAATCTGCTGTCAGATGAGCTGGTGCTCCCTGTGGGTAACATTTTTCTTTCCCACTGTTTTCAGAATCTTCTCTTCTGTTTCAGAAGTTTGCCACCGAGGCTTCCATGTGGGTTCTCAGGATGGATCCTGCTTGAGGTTCACATGGCTTCTTGAGCATCCATGTGCTTGGTCATACTCGGGAGACTTCACTTTTTTAAGAGTTATTTTTATCTTTAATTAGGTGTGTGATTGTATGTCTGTGCATGTGTGATCAGGTACCTGTGGAAGCCAGAGAGGGAATCAGATCCCCTGAATTTGAAGTCACAGGCTATTGTGAGCTTCAGTTCGGGGTGCTGGGAACCCAACTCAGGTCCTCTGCAAGAACAGCGAGTGCTCTTAACTGTTGAGCCATCTTTCCAACTCTACTCAGGAGCTTTTCGCCCTTTTTGGTACTTTTTTTCCTGCCATACCCTCTGCCTCTTCTTCCATGATTCCCATGGCTTTGTGAGTCAGCTTTGGCTACTATAATACAAATACCTGAGATATGTGGTGGTATTGTGTTCCCCAAAATATTGTGCACCCTAATAAACTTATCTGGGGTCAAAGAACAGAACAGCCACTAGATACAGGGGCTAGAAAATGGGTGGCACTTACACCATTAATCCTAGCATTCCAGAGGAAGAAATCCATCTGGATCTCTGTGAATTCAAGGCCACACTGGAAGCAGCCAGGCATGGTGACTCACATCTTTAATCCCAGAAAGCGAGCCTTTAATCCCAGGGAGTAATGGCAGAAAGCAGAAAGGTATATAAGGCGTGACAACCAGAAACCAGAAGCATTTGGCTGGCTAAGCTTTCAGGCTTCTAGCTGCAGTTCAGCTGAGAGCCATTCGGATATGAGGACTCAAAGGCTTCCAGTCTGAGGAAACAAGACCAGCTGAGGAACTGGCAAGGTGAGGAAGCTGTGGCTTGTTCTGTCTCTCTGATCTTCCAGCGTTCACCCCAATAACTGGCCTCAGGTTTGATTTTATTAATAAGACCTGTTAAGATTCATGCTACAGAGATAGTCATCCTAGGATGGTAATGAACACAATAGAGTTGGTTTGAGTTGGGGGGGGGTTATGTTATGGAGGTTCTAGTCCATGCCCCTTGGTCTCATGCTTGGGACCTGTGACAAGGTCACACATCACAGCAGGAGTGTGTGGTGAACCAAACCCTCTAGCCTTGTGGGTGAAAAGCAAAGAAAGAGAAAGAAAGGGCTAGTATCTCAATAGCCCCTTCCAGGGCATGCTCCCAGTGACCCAAGACCTCCTACCAGACCCCATTCCATAAAGATTGTCACCTCACTATAGCCCACACTGGAGACCAAGCCTTCAACACATGGCCCTTCAGGAAACACCAAAGATCAACTGTGTATGATGGTTGTTGATATTGACTGTCAACTTGACAGAGTCTAGAACCTAGGAAACGAAACTCTGGACGTGTCTGTAGGCAGTTTTTGGATTGGGTTGACTGAATCACCACCCTGAATATGGGAATCACCATCCCATGGGCTGAATAGAAAGAAATAAAGCAAGCTGGGTGCTGGCATCCATCTGTCTCCTTCCTGCGGACTTAATGTAACCAGCTGCCCTATGCTCCTGCTTCATGCCTTCCCAGCCATGATAGACTGGTCCCCAACTATGAGTCAAAACAAACCCTCCCGTATGCTGCTTTTGTGGGTATTTGGTCACGTGAAGAGTAACTAGCACTCCACGAAAGGCATCAGTGTGAGTTCTGTGATATAGTCCTTCAGATTGCTGGGGCTGTGTGTGTGTGCCTTCCCAGTTTCTGTTAGTCTATCTCCTCTCTAGCCTGGATCATCATTGTTGACTTACATCTTTCAGTTCAGTGTTTCATCTTCTCAAGGATCCTTCCCCTTCCTTCTGTCACTTGGGTCCACTATGGTAGCTACCTTTCTCAATGCTGCGACCAAATACAAGAAGCAACCTAAGGGATGAAGGGCTTGTTTTGTCTCATGGTTTCCATCATGGTGGGGAAGGTAGGGTGGTGGGCCACTCTGTGGCCAGAGTGGTTGTTAACCCCAGTGGACCAGAATCAGAGAGACTCAGGTAGAACAAGGGCTGGGCTACAACCCTCAAGGTCAGTCCCTCAATGATCCACTTCCTGCAGCAAAGCCCCATCTCTTAAAGGTTCCACAACCTCCAGAAACAGTGCCCCTCAGTAGAAGACCAAGGTTGAAACAGATGAGACTGTGAAGCATCCAGATACACACACACACACACACACACACACACACACACACACACACACGAGAGCTTTTGTCTTTTTTATCCTTTCCATTATTGGAGTTTTCGGTCCTAAAATCTCCATTTGGTTCTCCTTGATACCTGTAGTTTTTTGTTTGTTTGTTTGTTTTGTTTTGTTTTGTTTTTATGTGTATGGGTGCTTTGCCTACATATATGTCTCTGTGGCACTTGTATGTCTGGTGCCTAAAGAGCATTGTGCCAGAAGAAATCATTGGATCCCCTGGAACTGGGGCTACAGATGGTTGTGAGCTGGCATGTGGGTGCCAGGAATCCAACCCAGGTCCTCTGGAGGAGCAGCAAGTGCTCTTAACCTCTGAGCCATCTCTCCAGCCCTATTCCTTGGTATTTTTTACATCTTTGATTGGATTCTCTGCTCTTCGTTGAGCCTCTGTGTGTGTGTTAAGTTGCCTCTGTGTTGCCCCTTGGAAGCCTTCTTACAGTGGCTGTGTTAAGGTCTTGGCTGAGTAATCATACTGCGATGTCTCAGCATTGACCTCTGCTGATCACTTTGACCTCAGCTTGAGATCTTCCCGGTTCTTATACTGACTTTTTATCCAAGCCTATGTTTGACAGGGTCTGTTAGGAGTCTCTGGACTTAAAACTCTTTTAGTTGGCTTCCTCTGGCACTGATTCACCAGGAGGAGGCAGATGCTCACATTCCCAGCAGGTGTCTGAGTGCCCAAGGGGTCTCTGCTCATTGCTCACCTGGGTCTGATTCTTGCGGACTAGGGTGGGACAAGGTACCTAGTTACAGCTCTTCACAAGTCCTGCACCGACACTGTAGAGGCTTGGTCAACAGTGAGGTGAAGCCAAGAGGGAGAGATGAATGCTTCATTGCTGATAGTGTGGTAGGGGAGTGGGGAGGATCCATGTGTCCAAATGGCCTTCACTGAAATCTCACTGGCCTAAAGGGAAGAAGGAATGGGTGCCTAGCTGAGACAAAACCCAGCTGGGGTTCCTTAACTCCACCCCTGCTGTCCTTTGTGCACTATTTTTTCTTTCGTTTTGTTTGGCTAGACTAATCGTTCTTTGTGTGCGTGTGTGTGTGTGTGTGCGTGTGTGTGTGCGCGTGTGTGTGTGTGTGTGTGTGTGTGTGTGTGTGTGTGTTCTTTTTTTATTTGGAGAGTGGAGGAATTGAAGGGAGAGAATTGAGACAAGGTCTTGCTATGCAGCCCTGGCTGGCCTAGTACTTACTGTGTAGACTGTAGACAAGGTCATACAATGTAGCCCAGGCTGGCCTTAAACATGTGGAAATACCTCATCCTCTCAAGTGCTGGAAATACAGACATGAGCCACGATGTCTGCCTAGTTCTCCATTTTCTCCAGGGTGGCCCTTTACCTCATCACTTCAGCTCTACAAAGCAAGATTTTGTTCCCTGCCTGTGGCTTCTCTTCTGTTGGTGTTGCCCTCTGCTAACCTCCTCAGCTCCGTGGCTGGGACACGGAAGACCACCTGCTGAGGTCACCATCCCACTAAAATATAACCCCAGGAGACTCACCCCTATGGGAGCAAGGCTCTTGACTGGCTTTGCACTTCAGTAGATGAAAGGGGGTTTTCTGTTGCAGGAGTGGTCCAGAATAAAGATTCGGGGAGTTTGATCCTCAGCTCCAATCTGTGGTGTCCCCCAGATTCCTAACTCAAGGTCTGGCAACATCGTGCTTGGACCTGGGTCTATTCCGTCCGGCAAGCTGCTGCCTCCATCTTGAGTTCTCCCTGTCAGGAGCCTGCAGACTGTGGACAGAGGCACCACAGTTTGAAGGAGCAACCGCCCCCTCCCGCCGCAGGCTCACACGTTAAATGCGCACCCAGCTGGCACCACCATTTTAGGTATTTAGCTTGAGCTCTCTTCCTCTCCCCAAAAACTGGAGAGGCTCCTCCAGGGGAGCCAGCTGCCATAGTTTGAATAGGAAACGCCCCCACTCCCCCAGCTCATGTGTTGAACACATGCTCCTCATCTTGGGAAGTTCTGGAAACATTAGCTAGAGCCTAGCTGGTGGAAGTAGGTCACTGCCACGTGCTGTTGAAAGTGGTAACTTCCCTCTCGGCTTCCTGTCTGCCATGAGAGCAAGAACTTCCTCTCCTACACACTTCCGCCACTGTGACGCATGGAGTCCAAGTGACCGTAGGCTGAACGGACCCTCTGAAAACTGAGCCCAAGTCAGGCCTTCCTCCTTCAGGTTGTTCACATCAGGTCCTTGATCACAACAATAAAGAGAGCAGCCACTGTATGGGACAAATGCTCAGCCTTCATCTACTTCCTGTACTGGTTTGCATCCCCTCTGATGCTGTCCACCTCTCTCTACTCACCAACCTCTAACATAGGGGTCTTCCTATGCTGTCTAAATCTGTAGCTGTGAGTGGCAGATGTGTCGTCTCTTGTGAACCACTCCTCAGCCCTGAAGGGACCCCCTACTATCGCTCTACACTCTTCCTCCCTATTCACAGGGAACACCCCACCACCACCACCATGCCCTCCACCTGCCTTATTCTACTTTATAACCTGTTTTTCTCTCTGGGATGTTTTTCTTGGGCCCCACCACAGTTAAGTGTGTGTGTGTGTGTGTGTGTGTGTGTGTGTGTGTGTGTGTGTGTGTTACTCACATGGACATGGCCTCCTTAGCCTCTGTAGATCTCCCTAGGGCCTGTGGATCACCTGGCCCCATAAGACATCATTTGGTTGGCCTAAAAGCCTGTGCTTTAAAAGAGCCAAAGGGTACTCCCAGTATGTACACTGTGGGCTCGCTGGGCCTCTCCCTTGCTAATGGAGGACCAAGAGGAACTCTGGGCATCATAGCAAAGTACAGAACCAATAACAACTGGAAATCTCTGCTCAAGAGCATTGTAAGAAGTGCTAACTTCCCATTGCTTTATATTCCCCAGGCAGGAATCATAAGCCTGAATAAACAAAGAAGTGTGTATGTGAACTATCATGGGAGTGATGGAGGAGTCCTAAGGCTGGAAAACCATGACTGAGGTTTTTAGAAAGGACCCCTTAAGATTTCAGGAATCAGGATCACATACAGTGACGTCATGGCAATAATGGCAGGGACAGTGGGAGGAGACAAGGAGTCGGGGAAGAAGAGAAGAACCTTGTCCAGAGCCCAGGCCATCCCTGTGCTGACCATAGTGCCCACACAGGGCCCAGGGGGCCTCACTTCAGGAAGAGGGCAAAAGAACCGAGCTTGGCCTCAGCTGTCCTTCCTCTGGCCTTTTGGCAGTTCCCAGGGTTGCTGAGGCCCAGAGAGGCTCAGAGCCCTGGACAGGGCTGTACAGAACCACGTTCCTGCTGGAATCCTTGCCCTCCCTGCTTTGGACTGGGGACCAGCAGTCTCAGGAACACCCAAGCTCCCTCTCAGACAACTTCTGCTTCCCCAGGTGCCTGTTGGGTGGGGCCAGGTTGTCTAGACTGTGGGGCTCCTCAGCCCCCAGCTTTTGTCCCCAGAGTGCTTGGAATAGACGAGGAGGCCCCACACAAAGGGCTGTTTGCCTTTCCCCCAGCTCTGAAACAATACTTGGGCCGGGAGCCAACCTTGGGGCCCCAGGCCCACCAGCTGGAGGCTGCTGTTGCTCGTCAGCTTGAGAATAAAGGGTGGGTAGGAACAGACTCTAGAGGCTGAATTTCCTGCTGAGAAGGTAGGGGCTTTGTGAAGGGGTCTTGGACATAGAGCATTTAGATAAGTGGATGTGCAGCTTGTGGGGCATCGTGTTAGATGGGGTGTGTATCTCTGGCACAGACTTAGAAGAGACATGAGGACGTGATGAGGTGGAGCCTGGTGATGCTAGGTCTCAGGTGGGAAGCCAGGCACAGGGGGGCTCAAGTCAACCTGGTTGGAGCAAGGCTGGACGCAAGTGAGCTCTGGGGCAGGACAGAGGAGGAAGTGGACTGCATCCACTCCTGCCCAGCTCCCCAAGATCTCCACTCAACACCCTGCGCCTCCCTCAGGGTTCCCAGGGCCCCTTTCTTGGACCTTCCATACCCCAGCTCCTCTAGTGTCGAGGCTCCTCACTTCATCCGGCCCTTCTCTCACCACGCCATCCCTGCCACCTATGAGCCAAGCACCTGGCTTGCCGAAGCGGCCTGATTCCCACGTTCTCATGCTGGCTTTCTTTTGGTTTCAGTCGTGGATCACTGTAAAATGCTCAGGCCTGTCTTGGGATGAGATCTGACTGCAAAAGAGGCAATGATATTCCCCCATTCCAGTTCCCTTACAGTGGGTGCAGTCTCAGGAACTGATCAGAGGAAACATAGGGGTGTGTTTGGTCCCACAGGTGCCCGGCGCCCAAATCCTAGTGTTGGAGGCTACTCTCCCTTGTCATTGACCTTCATGCTCCACACACAGGGGACACACATGGGATGAGGAAGGCTGCCTCTGAGGACCAAACAAGAGCTGATACTGCCAACCTTGGCTCCCATCCACCGCGGGGCCCCTGGAGCAGCCAGCCCCTGGCCTGGCCTCCCCAGCCCTCCCCCTTCTTGGTGGGAGCTGGGTAGTGCTGCCTCTCTGTAGCCTGGGAACACCTCTCCCCTGGGCCTGCCCAACTCCACCTGAGACAACATCCTGGCCTCGATAAAGCCTGAGGGCACACGCCAAGCTAAGCAGCTTATCTACCACAACGCAACCGCACCCAAGAGGAGCCACACAGAGTGTAGAGATAAGGGGACAAGTTGGTGGGTGGTGTTCCCAGATATCCATCAAGGCCAGTGCCAGAGTCTGGCAGGCCCCTCTGCCTCCTTGGGGGGAAAGCCTCAGGTTTCAATCCCTTTTTTCCCTGAACCCCACACCTGTAGGGATCATCTTGGAGCTGTATCCAGATGCAGGACAGCTGCCCTAAGGGATGGCCCACTATTCATGGGAGTGGCTGATCCTAGGGGTGCCCCTCTGCTGGAGAGAATCACAAGGTGTCTTGATTGTATTCTTGAACAACTGTTCCCTCTTAGACTTTCGACTGTCTGTGTTCCCTGGCCAGGCCACAGCAGGCATATGGCTCTAAGCAGGGCAGTGAGGTGGTAGGCATGAGTCCAGCTCTGTCAGGATTTGCTATGTATCTTTAGGCCCTAGTTTCCCCAGCTACAATGACGATGTTGAAGTAGCACCATAAAGTCCTCTGACGTCCCTTCAGGGCCAGGGAGTGTCATCACCACCACCACCCACCCTACCTCAACCCTACATGCCTAAGCTCACACGAGCTTGAGACTCCAGCAGTCGGGTAGGGAGAGAGAGCTGGAGAAGGTGGGCTTCCATGGCTACCAATGGCCTTGCATGGTGGACACTACTCAGCCTCCACCAGGATCAAGACCTACTATTGCCAGTGGTAGGGCTGACTTTCCCTGGGAACTGCCTTGTCCAAGGCCATATTCGTCTCTAGCAGCCTGCTAGAAGGAAGGCACAAGGCCAGTGCTGCTGGACTCTCTGGAATTCCACAGCTTACCTTATACCTGGTTCCAAGGGTAACATCCTAAAAGTGTCCCATGAACCCCTGCCCACAAACTTCATAGTCCTACCCAAAGGTACTATGGAGAACGGGATATTGTGCTACTATAGGAAAAAATATATGATGCATGAGACCCCTTCTGGGCTGAGCTCCACCCTGGTGTCCTTGATGCCTGGGCAGGCACAGGTAGACTACGTAAGAAGCCTTTGCATGAAGGAGGGTGTGGTGGATAGTGGCCTTGACTGAGGAAGTGGGTCATGGGGCAGAAAGTACAGCTTCACTCCTCTGAGGCCTACAGTGGGAGGATGGGGTGGGGGAACCAGGCATCCCAGCCACACACACCCCCACTCAAGAACCTGTCACCAGTCCTGCTCATGCCCCTGCCCCAACCTCACACCTCCCTCCCCTCTTCCTGACCTCCTGAGGGCACATGGTCAATTACACATCTCATTGACTTGATTTGGGACCTGCTTGACAGTTGTCTTTCCATGTTGTTCTGGCTTGTCTCCTTAGCCACCCCTTTCTCCCTTCATGTGGAAGGCTTGAGGTGCTCCTTGGGCTTAGGATCCATAGAACTCTCTCTTCCCTTCTGGCATCCCTCCTGCTGGCCAGACGAGGGGCTGTGAGATGTAGTCAAGCTGTGAGGAGGCACACTATGTGGATGGGGTGCGTGCAACAAGATCTGAAGGCAGCTGGGTGGCTCCACCGGCCGTTCTGCTATGTATAGCGTGGGGACCTGGCCGGACAAGAGTCCTCACTGCCAGGCTCGTCCTGCAAAGGGCAGGAAAAGGACAGAGCATCCACGAGGAAGCTGGACAGAGGTTCCTGAACATGTTGCTTTTCCTGTTGCTAAGACAAAATACTTGGCAAAAGCCACTTAAGGAAAGGTTCATCTGGGCTGACAATTTAAGGGTACGGTCCATCACGGCAGAGAAGACAGAGCAGTAGGAGTGTGAGGCAGCTGGGCACATCGCATCTGCAGCTAGGAAAAAGAGAGAGATGAACACTGATGCTCAGCTCGCTTTCTCCTTTTTCAGCCTAGGACCCCAGCCCATGGAGCGGTGCAGCCCACATTCAAGGTGGGCTGTCCCACCTCAGTTGACCTAATCTAGAAATTCCCTCACAGACATGCCCAGAGGTTTGTCTCCTAGGTGATTTTAACTCCTGTCAAGTCAACATCAATACCAACCACCACAACAGGGATGCCTCATTCTAGGATTATGCAGATCTATGGTGCTGATAGTCTTGGCAGCCTGGCCCACAGGAGTGGGGCAATCATATACTCAGTTATATGTATCCAATTATATATATCGTTATCCTCATGTGCCTCCCTCCAAGATGCACCTGCTTAGGGGGTCTGAAGTGAGCTGGACACTTCGAGCAGTAGCCACTGGTCCTGATACACAGCATGTCACCCAGGAGGGCCAGAGAACTAGCCACATGGAATGACAATTGTACCCTCATGTTTCTGAGCAGGGCCAAGATGGATGGAGTCAGAACAGCTTAGTTCCTCTACTAGAGCTTTGGACACAGGCATCTGGAGAATCCTGCTTTGGTCAGACTACCTGCCTGGTGGGCACTACACACACATACACACACACACACACACACACACACACACACACACTTGATTCTAACAATGAGCCAGTTTTTTGCATACTCGTATACGCTTTACTTCCAAGAGTCAAGAGGTGGATAACCAACAGATAACTGGACAAGCAAAGCAGCACTCTTGTCTCATGTGTGGTCGTCCCCATGGGAGGACACTCCTCAATCTTTAGAAGGACATTCACCATGGATGACCATCAAGGATGCTGCATTGAATCTAGCAGGATTCCATGTCGGTCCCTATAGTTGTCAGATTCATAGAAACAGAAAAACAGATAGGGTGTTGGGTGCTGGGGAATCCATGCTTGACAGGAACAGGATTTCAACTTTAAAAAATGGAAAGTTCTGGAAGTGGATGATGGTGACAGTTGCACAACATTGTGAATGGGATTTATACCACTGGAGTGTGCACTTAGACATGGGTACAGTGGGAAGCTGCTTCCCCGGGCTCTTTTTTTTTTTCTAATATCATTTTCTATAATGTGGTGAAATACACCCTTATGACCATGTTAAGTGCACAATTCTGTGGCACTGAGTATATTCACACAGCTGTGTGACTGTCACATATTCATCCAGAAAGCTCCCCTTTGTGTCCCCTGTGGAAACCGAGGCTGGATTTGGGCTATAGTGGTACTGGCCACTCACAGTCAGCACAGGATAAAAATGTCCAATGTACAAAGGTGTGGAGGGATTGAGTGAGGAGACAAATGGAAGAACCATCCCCCTGTCTGACATTGTGTCAAATGTGTTTCCCACTGAGAGACCAGTAAAGACCTGATGGAAAGGGGAGAAGGGGAAGGAGAGGGCAGAGGGAACAAGACAGGGTTCCTGAGACTTGCTGGTCCAGCCCACTCTTCACCACGGGACTCAACCTGAGGACACTTAAATAAGGAGCCTGGGCCTTTTTGTGGGACTGTGGTGGACACACGTGCAGCTGGCAGAGATTTGAACTAGTCATTCTTCCTGTGACTCAGCCAATATTTACCAGGCCATGACCTTGGGCCACTGGCCACTGTGCCCCTGCAAAGCTCATTCATTGTGGGAAGTTCGGTCTGTTTAAGCCTGTCTGAACAGCTTTACATGGGGTACCTGGGGGAAGACTAGCCCGAGCTACCACTGGGGGTTGTTAGTGGGTCATTGGGTACTTGGAAGACACCCTGTGGATGATGAAGGTGTAGGGCTACTGTTGGGGCTAGCCTAGGATTTCTTCCGGCTGAGATGGGTGGTTCCAGGTTCCCTAGGGAAGCCTGAGTCATGGGCTACGGCCCAGCCAGGTTCCAGGGCCTATGAGCCGTGTACCTTGGCATGCGTATTCGCAAAAGACACTTTTATTCATAGAAAATATCTTCTCCTGCCACCCTCCTCCTTCAGAAAACAAACTGTGGGTTTATCTTTTCTTGAGGCATGGGAACCAGCCTTGGGTGGGGAGTCTATCCCTCAGACAAAGGACAGACTGGCTCGGAGCAAGGTCTCAGAACAAGAACAACACCTGCCACCAAGTGGACCAGATGACTCTGCAGCCATGCTCAGCCCCTGATTCCACTTCAGGCCAAGAGGGAAGGGAAGGGGATAACAGAGGGCATTCGAAGACCCACACTGAAGGACACCCTCAGAAATGACACCGGGACCCCCATGAGGCTTCCTTAATCTGATACCTTCTTGAAGTGAACTCCAGGACACAACTCCAGCTCCTTACCCAGCCCTTCTGGGGAGTGTAAGGCCTCTTCTGAGCCCAGTAAAGAGAAAAAGTACTCACAGTCTCTTAGCAATGCCAATCAAAGCCTGGGAGGACAATGGTCACCACCCTCAGGCTAGAGAACGTGGACCAGACATAGGATCATCCTCAGCTGTCTCCTGTACTAGAGACTGGGTGGCTCTGCTTGACTGCCTGGGGACATGCTGGTATCATTAACATCTGCCTGACCCTAAGACATGCTGCAGTGTTAGGACTATGCCTGGAGTTAGGGGGCGGGGTGCAGGTATGAGAGGTGGACCAGGTCTCAGTTCACAAGAGGGGCTGGCCAGCAAGTCTAGAGACCACACAAGGTGAGGAGTGTGAGAAGGAAATGGAGGGTGGAGGGGAATCTGTCTGGCTCTGGGAGGTGGAAGGCATAACTGTGTCCACCACAGTGTAAGAGAAGAAGGCCAAGTGTGGACAGCAGGAAATATGGGGCAGCTGAGACACCCAAGCAGGAACAGGTCCTGGGCCATAGACAGGATCCTCCTTGGGGGAAGAGCCTGACCCCTTACTCTGGAGCTCTGGCTGGGGCCATGTCCAAGGCTGTACGAGCTAAGGGTTTGTAATTGGCCCACAGTGGTCTCACAGCCCCCACAATACTTCTCTAAGGCTCACGGTACTCCCATAGCCTCTTACACCACACACCATACCTGGGTGGGAATTCAGTGCGGATGCCATAAATACCCATAAATCCCCAGGCTGTTGGTCCACTCACACCTTGCCACCTGTCACCCCTGTGTGGCTGCCACACGTTAATTCAAGCTACCAAGGTGTGCACTCCACATTCACAACCGAACAGGAGCAGAGTCACAACATGAAGATAGGACTCATGAGAGCCAGGCCAGGCCTCAACCAAGGACCTGAAATCACAGTGCAGGTCTGGAGTATGTGACCCTGCTGTGGGGCCCCCAGACTCACACACTTGAGCCCGGAACCCAGTCCTCTCCCATGCTGCCCTTCATTCTCCACTGAGTTAACAGGTCTGGTGACACAGACCCTCTCCTAGCCTGGCAGAGCAGCCTAGGAGCTGGTGCTGAGGGACACTGTCACTCTTCAGTTCGGAAAGGACTCTCAGAACCAGACAGTGTCAGCACATGGCTTGAAGAGAAAGTGCGAGAATTTTAGGGACTGAGGCAGCCAAGGAAGGAGGGGAGATCCTCACAAACAGTGGGGTAAGGCCACACGGCTGCACCGGGTCTGTACTCAGGGCTAGACCAGCTGCCTTATTTAGCCGTAAGATTTGTCAGGTTTTAATTAAGCCATGTGTAATGGTGCCATCACCACTAGATGCTCAGCATGGTGGTGGTGGTGGGAGGGGGGGTGATCCTACATTCCCTGGAAAACTCCAATTACCCAGCAAGCCTCCATGTGTCCGGATTCGAGCCCTCTAGAACCAAGGCTAGCCCCACAGTATCTTTCACCTACTGACAGGTCCCCTGAGTGCTACTCAGCAGGGCCTTTCAAAGGTTCCGGGTGTCTAGTCCTCTTCTCCTGCCACCCCCTGCCCCTGCCAAACACACACTCAAAACTCCCACCCACCTTCTCTCAGCCTCCAGAAGATTCTCCCAGAAACATGCCCCCACTTCCACTTCACTAATTGGCCCTTCATCTGGCCTAGCCCAGCTGGACAGCCAGTGGCCCTCACCCTGATGCCCACCTTCCTCTTCCCATGAACCTTCTCACCACCCCCCTCCTCCAATTCCAACCCTCTGCTTTCCTGGCAAGGTCTGCCCCAGACCTGAGGGCAGTCCAGAAAGCCCTCCCTGATCCTTCAGGCGCCTGCATCACCAGGCCTGCCCACCTAGGGAGGCAAGGGGACTCTGATCAAGACCAGTGACAACTGCAGACTGGAACCTTTGCTCCTCAGCCACCACACATCCTTATCTTGTAGCCAGACCCACTGGCCAGGGGTGAGTGGTTAGGCTGTTTGGACTGATCTGGGGTTAGCCTGGGAGGGGAGATCCCCATGAAGTTCCCCATGAAAGATAAGGAATAGGCTGGCGACGCTGATCTATGCCCTGAAAACCACAAACACAGATCTTGTCTAGGTTATTCCCTCGCAAGGCAAGAGCAAGAGTCAGCTGGACCTAGTTCTCCCACTATGCACACTTGGCATTGAAGGAGCCCTGTGGCACATCTGGCAACCTGCCCATCCTCACAGTTCTACACACCAGTCAGAAGAGGACACGGCACTAAGACAACCCAAAGATGGCGGACTCCTTGCTGGCCATGTGGGTATCACCCTGGTGGCTCCCTTGAATGTGACTCAGACTGTTTGTCTTTTCCATGGCTCAGTGGAGATAGTAGTGTGAGATGGCTGATAACTGATTTCCACCCTGGCAGCCCCTGCATCTGAGAGCCAGAGAAGTTAGCAGAGCCTACAGTGAGCCTCACGCCAGAAATCCAAGCACTCCAGGCCCTGTGTGGTCACAGGAGAGGCTGTCTGGCTCTGACTCCCAAGGAACCCACAGAATCCTGCAGGAGGGTGAGGACTGACAGTCCTGGGTAGACTCCCACACCAGGAGCCTGGCTGAAACTGTCAGGGGACTCAACTCCCCAAAGTTAAGAAGACAGGCTCTTTGGCCTTACCATATTCTTTGTCAGCCTTAGAAGGACAGAGAAGGAAGACTAAACCTGTCTGTACCTAGGAGAGAAGGGTCTTGAGACCTTAGGGCCATGCTGGAGGCCTCTGGCACCATGCAAGCCAGAGCTGTTGAGCTACTGTGGTTTGCAGAGACCACAGCCTGCAGCTTTCAGCCTGCAGCCCACTCCAGGGCTCCAGCATGGTCTGGGGCTCAGGATCATATAAGGCGGGAAGGCAGGAAACCCCCGCAACTCAGTAGCTGTGCTGTCCTTCACAATTAGGGGTTCCTCAAGGAAGCTGAGTCCTGGAGCCTGAGACTAGGCCTACTGAGACTCTGTCCCCACCACGGTGGGGGTGGAAGCGCTTCTTCGTCTATGGGGAAAAAAACACCGAAGAACACCCTTGGCCCTCTGCCATGCCTACACTACAGGAAGGAGTGGTGTGGAGTAAGACAAGCTCCAGGAATGCACACACAGAGGTACAGAGACAGACAGACACAGTGAAAGAGACAAAAACACAGAAGACAGAGGCAGGGATACAGGGAGGTACAGAGAAGAGGGTCACAGAGACAGACCGACACAGAGACAGAAAGCAAGGGAGACATGGAGGCAGAGTAGCACAGAGAGACAGACAGACACAGGGACAGACACAAACGAGACACATAGAGAGATAAAGAGTCAGACAGAGAGAGTGGTGAGAATCCAGAGACAGAGAGACAAAAGGAAAGAGAGAGACAAAGACAGAAAAACGAAGAGGGGCATAGAGACACAGAAGCAGACAGACAGACAGGCAAAATCAAAGAAAAAGGAGACAGAGAGATACAGACCAAGACATGGCAGCCAATCCCCGCCACTCACACCAACATAACGGCAGAGTGCAGTAGGAAGAAGCAATCGAGAGAAGAACTGTGTCTCTCCCAGAGTTCTGCAAGATGAGCAGGGTTCTGGGAAAGACATGTTGGCCCCACACAACGGTGGCAATGGGAACTTCCATTGTGTTTACCACAGTTCTACATTGTCCAGTTTTAATGGAGTATTAAAGTCATAATGGAGGTAGTTTTCCCATAATTAAGGGCAAAAGGGCTCCAATGAGGGGTTCAGAAAGGTAAGGGGCATAGAGAGACACCCATGCTTGACACCACACTGAGACTCAGGAGCCAGGAGAGGGCTCCTACCAGCAGTCCAGACTGCGTTCTATGTGTACAAATGTGTGGGCACAGCTGTTCATAAAAGCATTTGGCCTGCATAGGACCCTACTCCTCACTCCCGAGTTCCTTGAGGAAGCAGTCCAATCCACTCAAACCACATACGTGGACGTTATAGCCACCATGACCATAACAACCAAGAACTGTCTATCTGCCAGGGCCATGGGACATGGTGCCTCAGACCCATGCCTTCAACCATAGAAATAGGTGCTCTAGACAGGCAGGAGCCTGAGCTCCAGATGGGTGGGGCTGGTCCTTCCCAGGCTGTGAGGGAGTATGTCCAGCCTATACCAGCTCTTGTGGCTGCTAGCCATCCTTGTCATGGAAACATAACGGTCCTCTGCCTTCCTCTTCCCATGGCACTCTCCTTGAACACGACTGTGTTATTTCCCTTTTTATGAAGATGCCAGTCTGTCTTAGGGTTCCTATTGCTATGATCATGACCAAAAGCAACTCAGGGAGAAAGGGGTTTTTTCAGTTTACAGTTTGTAGTCCAGGGAAGTAAGGGGAGGAACTCAAGGCAGGAACCTGGAGGCAAGAGCAGATGCAGAGGCCATGGAAGAATGCTTACTGGCTTATTCATGGCTTACTCAGCCTGCTTTCTTATGCACCCCAGGACCACCTACCCAGCGGTGGCACCACCCATAATGGTCTGGGTCCTCCCATATTAATCACTAATTAAGAAAACACTGCACAGGCTTGCATACATCTGATCTTATGGAGGCATTTTCTCAGTTGAGGTTCCCTCATCTCAGATGACTCTAGCTTGTGTCAAGTCAACAACAACAACAAAAAAAAGTCAATGCACAGACAAACTGGATTAGGACTCAACCTCCTGGCCTTATTTGATGTGTTGGCCTTCATAAAGATCTGTCTCCAAATACAGTCACATTCTGAGGTCCTGAGGATTCTCACACCAACATATGAATGTGGGAAAAGGAAATAGTTTGAGTGTCACAGTGGGAATAGCAAAAGTATCAACAGTTTAAAGAATAAATAACCATGGTACGGGCATACAATGTGATGCTACCAGCAACAACAAGAAGGGGGGTGGGGCTTCTAAAGTCCACCATGTGCACGGTTCCCAGGCAAAGCTGATCCCAAAGGGGCCCGCACTTAAGATTCAGAAAACAGGAAATATACAAAAGGAAAAGTCTGGGTGCTGGGAATGTTCTGGGTCTCTCCAGGAGCCGGTCCCACATGTGTACCTGTGTGGACACTCACCAGGCCATGTACCTGTGAATTACTGGGCTCAATTCAACTCAGAGAGATTGCCGTAGCTTCATTTCTGTTGCTGTGATTTAAAAAAAAAAAAAAATGCCCTGACAAAAAGCAACTGAGGGGATAAAATGGTTCATTTCAGCTTATAATCTCAAGTTACAATTCACAATTGAGAAAATCAAGGCAGGAACTTCAAACAACTGGTCCTATCCCATCCGCAGTCAAGAGTCATAAATCCATGTGTGCTCACTTGCTCGCTTGTGCTCATTTCCTCACTCATACACTTCCTGATCAAGCCCCTGCCTAGGGAATGGTGCTGCCCACGGTGACTGAATCTTCCCACATCCGTTAAGACAACCACCCACAGACATGCCCACGGGCCAATCGAATTTAGACAATCTCTCATGAAAACTCTTTTCTCAGGTGATTCTACGTTGTTTAGTTGACAATTGAAGTCAACCACCACAGAGACCTATCAACATGATCAATTCGGGGTCTCTATGGCCAGGGGAGACAAGAGGCAATGTTCTTCACGTACTGAAAGAAAAGAAATTGATACTAGCATTCCAAAGTCAGATGAATTGTTTATTTTCTTTTCTCATTGCTGGGACAGAATACCTGACAGAAGCAACTTCAGGGAGGAGGGTTTTTTCATTGTAGTTTCAGGGATGCATCTCATCACGGCAGAGAGGACATGGTAGCTGGGATAGCTCCAGCAGTGCTAGTAAAAGTTTACAACTCAGCTTGTTTGAATCTTGGGGAAGCAGAGAGCTCAGGAACCAGAAGAAGATTCACCTTTAACACTCACCCCCAGTGAGTCATTTCTGGTAGGTCCTAAAAGTTCCACAGCCTCCTAAAATAGTGCCACAAACTAAGGACCAAACTCATGAGTCTGTGGGGGGACACTTCACATCCAACACACATCAGCCCAGCTGTGTTCACCACACAAGACACAAAACTGACCCCTTGACTCTGAGGCTGAGGAGGGTTTGGCAGAGGGTTAAAGAGCCATGTGGTTGCAGGGCTCATACAGGAGCATGCCCTGACAGCTTGCAGACATGTTGCAGGCAAAATAGAAAATATGTCTCCACAACCTGTTGCCATTCTGTCAGAAGAGGGAGACCTGGGGGAGCTGAAACCAGAACTCATGATGCATCAGCTTCTCAGAGACAGTAAAAGTGGGCCAAAGGACTTGGAACACTTCTTTCAAGGGAAGAAAGCAATGTGCTATCCCCAGACTTCTTTGGCTGCTGCTCCTGGGACCCACATCCACCCCCTGTGTGTGCAAGGGTACCACTGGGGTTCCGGGTAGCACAACCACATGGTCCTCTGTGGAGTTATCACTTCCTTGGCTTGGCCATATGGTAGTAAGTGGTGGCCTCACGCCTCTCAAGTCAGAAGAGCATGAATGGCCCCAGGAGAGGGATTTGTGGGTTCCAAGAATGAACCAGGCACCCTGGGTACTCCCTTTGGACTCTGACCCAGCTTATCACTCAGGAAGCCCTCTCTGTTCTTAGGTAAACTTCTGTGGCCTGGAGCATGGCCCACTACCCCTATACACACACACACACACACACACACACACACACACACACACACACACACACACCTGCACCTGGCCAGAGCTCTGAGGTCCTGTAGTTTGGCTGAGTTCTGTTGTTTTAGGTGGGTTCTATTTAGGTCCTGGCCTCATGGACAGGAGCCTCTGTGAAATGCTGATGTCCAGTACAGTATGTGCCTCTGCCTGCCACCCATGACCTGGTCTCATCGGGGAAGGATCTCAAAGCCACATCATAAAGGAGAGCCACAGTGCAACCCCTGCAAGCAGACTCAAGTTCAGTTTGCACTGGGGCCCTCTGTCCTGACAGAGTGGGAACAGTCTGGGTAGTATAGGGTTGCTGACTAGGTCATGACCCAAATTTCCCTAGGGCTTTCTGTGAAATGAAAGGCCCTCTAAGCTGAAGCCCTGACACATTAGCAGAGAGGCCAGTGTAGGGTCAGTGTATCCAGCAGAGCGCAGTGCAAGGCAGGAAGGTCACCATGGCCAACCAGATAGGCCAGAAGGAAGGCTCTATCTTCCCTCTGTTAACCTGGCCTAAACTGGTCTCAGGTGCCCTCCTGCAGGACTGGCCACACTTTCATCCTGTGACTGCATTTCCCAGGGTCCACGTGCAGAGCCTGCCTCAGCTCCTGTGAAGGAGCAATTGTCGGAGGCACTGTGCTTGCCGAAACTGACCAACGTTATCCCTGTCCCTCTACCTTGAGGCTGAAGCTAGGTCAGCGGAGTCAACAGTGAAGTAGAGGGCCCTGGTTATAACTGCCTTAGCCCAGGAGTAAACCACAGAACCCACAGAGGGGTCAGATGACCTTGGACTCCTGTAGCTCCCTGGAGACCTCTAAAGTTGGAGAGCAAAGACCACAGGTGCAGAGTGGCAGCCAAGCCACTATCTGCATCCCTGGGCTAGTAGGAGCCACCCTCCTCTGCACAGGAAGTATGAAGACAATTAGGTGACTCACTGACCCAGGAAACCACCAAGTCTTGATAAGCTGCATTTTGAGTACTGGTCACAGGCCCTGAGATGAGAGGATGCTGCCAGGCTTTCCACCAAAAGGACACCTTTCGACAATGGGCAATGGAAGCTCTCTTGTTGGGCCATGTTAGATAAGCCTATGGAGAGAACAAGGCTGTGTGGAAAGGGCCTGCATGCCAAGACAGGCCAGGGTCAGACTTGGCTTTGGGCTTGAGACAGTGAAATGACCCCTAGATTCATGAGGTGGGCATGGTCCTGATCACAACCCCGTCTGCAAGGTGGGGAGGGAGAAGAGCATCCTGAGCTAGCTGGATGTCCCAAAGACCAAGGACTAATCTAAAGCTATGAACAGCAGAATAACTTTCACAACACATCCAGGGTTTCAAGGACCGTGAGGACTTGGGGGTAATAATAGGGGCCCATGAGCCAGGGTGGCCAGGCAGTCCCTTCCATCTTCTAGCTCAATGCCAAGGTCTCATGGGTTGCTGATTCATCCAGTCTTGCATCTGTGACAACTCCCTGGACATTGTCACTGAGAAGGCAGTGAAGACTGAGTATTGTGCCCTCAGCATAAGCTCTAGAAACAGTCCCTACTGTTCCCACTACTAAAGACCACTCCAGGTGTCCCTTCTAGCTCCTCAAGGGTGCAGTTTCCCTATAGAAATGCTGACAGCATCAGCTAGACATCTCCATGACTGCTTAGGGGCCATGCTCCATGCACCTGCCCCAAACAGCTGAGTGTGTGGGCGTCATCAGCTCAGGACACTGTGGCAAAGCACCAGCCAGGGTGCAGAGTCACAAGGCTGGCTCTTCCTGAGGCTTCTTTCCTTGGCTTACAGTGTCCTCGTCTGGTCATACTGTGTGTCCATGTCCTGAACGCCTCTTAATCCATAGCCAATTTGATTAGGTCCCACCCTAATGATCTCATTGTGATTTAATCATCTTTTGAAATACCATGTCTTCAGAGGATGAATAAATGGCTTAATGGTTAAGAGCACTTGTTCTTGCAGAGGATCAGGGGTTCAGTTCCATCACACACATCATGGCTCACAACCATCTGTAACTCTAGTTCTTGTTGTAGAATATTAATTTAAGATGGGTTACATTTGTTTATGCTGTGGAACATTTGTTTAATGATGCAAAGATGTGTTGCATTCCTTCATGTTTCATTTGTTTAACTCTGTGAAGCTGTGTTACTTTGCCTGTTTAAAATACCTGATTGGTCTAATAAAGAGCTGAACGGCTAATAGCAAGGCAGGAGAAAGGACAGGCAGGGCTGGCAGGCAGAGAGAATAAATAGGAGAAAAAGAGGGCTAGAGAAGGAGAGACCAAGGAGTGAAAAAAAAGGGGGCCAGCCAATGATTAAGCATGAAAGCAAGATTACAGAAGCAAGAAAAGGAAAAGGCCCAGAGGCAAAAGGTAGATGGGATAATTTAAGTTGAGAAAAGTGTGCTAGAAATAAGCCAAGCTATGGCTGGGTATTTATAAGTAACAATAAGTCTCTGTGTGTATTTATTTGGGAGTTGGGTGGCGGGCCACCAAACAGTAAGAATAAAAAAACAAACAACAACAAGTTCTGGGCATCCAATGTCCTCTTCTGACTTCTGAGGGCACCAGGCACACAAAAAAGTGCATATACATACACGTAGGCAAAACACTCATACACATAAAATAAAAAATAAATAAATCCCAAAGAAAAGGACTCTCTTTCTAAGCAGTCACTCAGAGGTGTTAGAAGCTAAGGCTTCGATGCATGACTTTTCCAAAGTACAAACAATTCAGCCCAAAGCAGACAAGAGCCAAAGCAGAGAAAGGGTTTGAGGTCTCAGGACAAACCTGACTCCTCTCCAGGGCTCGGAAAGAAGGTGGGCTGCTAGTGTGACTGACAGAATCCTGCAGACTGGATCTGATTGGACACCATTCCTTCTGCACATTCTGGGGTTCTCCATGGTCTGCCAGCACTGTGAAGTTTTCAGAGCCCATTCCCTCCACACAAGTCCTATGCAGCTCTGGTTTCTGACCATTGATATAAGACTCAGTCTACGTATCCCAGGCCATGGAGGAGTTGTCACAGGGGCGGAAGAACCAGAGTGACAAGACCTGGTCAAGCAGAGAAAAAAAGCAAGTGGCTCAAGACCATGTGGCCTCAGGATCCCCTGCTGGTGGCCCTGTACACACTCTCTGGCTCCCCCTGCTGGTGGCCCTGTACATACTCTCTGGCTCCCCCCTGCTGGTGGCCCTGTAACACTCTCTGGCTCCCCCTGCTGGTAGCCCTGTACATATTCTCTGGTGCCCCAGCTGTTTTTATGAGTGACTTTAAACATTAAGGACAAAGAACAGCAAGAGCGACCCCATGACCCCTCAAGTTAGCATGTAGCAAGTTTTGCTTTCAAATGTTCTTCCTCGAGGGAATAAGACAGTACAGTCAGAGTTGCCCCCTCTCAATCCCTTCACAGATACAACCATAATCTTGAATCTAGTGCTTCTCAAGTGTTTATCACATTCATTTGCTTGCTTGTTTATGTGGGGGGTGCGTGTGTGCCACAACACACGTGTCAAGGTCAGAAGACAACTCCTGGAAAACAGTCCTCTCAACTCAGGTTTACAGGCTTGGTGGCAGTTGACTTTAACCCCAAATGATCTTACTGGACCTCAAATGTTTTGTTTATTGCATTTGCAAATATTCAAGTAATATGTATTGTTTTGCATTTGTAGAAACTCATAGACACCAGCAACCTTGGAGAGACGGCTCCCTCAGTAAGGTACTAGTAGATAAAGCATGAAGACCTATATTTAATCCCCAGAAAACATGTGCACACAGCTGCGGAGGAAGAGATGGGAGATTCCCGCAGCTGGCTGGCCAGCTAGCCCAGCCTAATCAGTATACCCCAAGTTCAGCAGAGACTCTGTCTCAAAAACAAGGTGAACAGCACCTAAAGAATGGCACCCAATGACAGTTACGTAGCCAGACCTGTTTGGGGAGCCCTTGGCAGTGGAGCCAGGACTTAGCCCAGGTGCATGAAATGGCTTTTTGGAACACATTCCCCAGGGTGGGATACCTTGCTTCCATTCCCTAGGGTGGGATACCTTGCTCAGCCTTGAAAAGGGGGAAGGGGCTTGGTCCTGCCTCAACTTAGTATGCCAGACTTTGTTGACTCCCCATAGGAGGCCTTACCCTCTCTGAGGAGTGGATGGTGGATGGAATAGGGGGAGGTGGAGGACGGGAAAAAGGGAGAGAGAGGAGGAACTGGGATTGGTATGTAAAATGAAAAAAAAACTTTTTAAAAATAACTTTAAAAAAAAGAATGGTACCCAAGGTTGACCACTGCCCTCTAAGTGCACCAACGCACGTGTGCACACACATACACACAACACAAACACATACATATAACTGCCTATAACTCCAGCTCCAGGAGATTCAATACTCCCTTCTAGTCTCTGTGTGAAAACACACACACACACACACACACACACACACACACACACACACACACACACACACACCCTCTTCCCAAAGGGGGACCATTTGCATTTTCTCTTGCTTCCATCCAAGAGCCATCATTGGACAGCCACCAAGTGTCTCTGGCTCCCCCAGCTGCTCAATGGTAGTATTACAATCCCAGCATCCAAAGTATTTGCTGAGCTGGACCTGAAGGATGGATTCTGGGAAGACTCCTGAGCTGGCTTTAGCCACCACAACAGAAGAGACCTTGGAGATGAGAGCTGCCCTGTCCCCTCAGGTTCTAGGCAGCTGAGGTGTGCAGTAAGATGCCAGCCGAGCAGCAAGCAGGAAACATGAGGAAAACAGGCCTCATGCTGTTGTAAGCCTCCGACACCTGGCAGTTTTTGTCATTGCTGCAGACAAAGTCCATCCTGACTAATACACCTTAGAAAGTTTTCTTTTAAATATTAATCTTTAGATTTTGAGATTAAACCCTATTCATGATTATGGAGACTCTGGGTAGGAGAGAGGGCTTCATACACAGTGCGCGCGTGCACACATACACACACACCATGTTTGAACCAATACAAGAGCAAGCTAAGGAAATTGACATGTTTCCTAAGGACCACACAAGCATATGCTGGTAGGTCCATGGGGTTTGACAGCTGTGCCTAGCAGCCTTTGAGGAGACATGTTATAGTTTGTGTATGGAGTATCCCCACCCCCTACCCCACCCCCCAAAAAAGGCTCACAGATTGAAAGGTAAGAGTGTTATCTGGGGAGACTCAAGGCAGGGTGAGACCTGGCTAACGTGACAAGGGGCTGAGTCCTTGCAGGATATTGCCCCTGGCCTTTTCCAGTCCTGTTCAGTCAGGTTCTGGCCAACCATGCTGTGAACATCTTGTCTCTGCCACATGTTGCTGCTGCTTTGGGGTTCTGTTTAAATGTATGGGGTCAAGCAATCTTGGGCTGACCCCTCAAAGCCCTGAGCCAAATAAACCTTTCTTCCTTGACACTGTTTCTAGTTGGATATAATTATTACAGTGATGCAGACGTAAACAATACAGTCCACAAAGTTACCATTGTTTTTCTTCCAGTTGTGGCAGAAGCCAGTGCCCTGCCGCCCAGTCTGTGGCCTGAGGCCTCTTCAGTGACACACACACATATTCCATAGGCACAAACCCATGGAAATACACTTATGTGCATGCACACCTGTGCACTCACACCTGAACACACACTGTCCCCAGAGCATGTGGACAAAAGTCTCACGCATAGCGGGAAACCCTGGAAAGGAACATAAGGGGCTTTGCTCAACCAGTGCTCTGAACAGACAGAGCCCAGAGCCCAAGGGAAAGTAATACAGGGGGCAGGGTCACATTGTGTCTGGTGTGCAAAAACCAGTAACTGGACCCCAGGGGTCCCTGAAGAACCCCCTCCAAACCATCGAGCCCCACCCAATTCCCAGAAGCTATCCACATAGTGGCCAGCTCAGACCCTTGCAGAACCAACTTATACCACACAACCAGAGTGGCTATGCCTGAGTTTATTATTAGAAAGCAAAGAATGGAACAGAAACTCTGAAAATAAATATCTGCAGAGAAGAAGCCAAGCTGAAGTGCAGGAAGCTCAGAGAGTCAGCAGGATGGTACAGGATGGGAAGGGATGTGTACAGTAGAACCCATTCACTTCCTTCCCAGAAATCGGGGACTGGAACGCCGGACTCGCTGGGTCTGTGGGAGCCCACAGACAGTGTCCTGGCACAGACAGCTCTCAATGTGTGTGTAGGTATGGCTCAGCTCACTGCCGTCTGGACATTCCAGGGTCACCTGGCGCTGGCTGGTCCTTTCTTCCTTGCAGCAAGAACATTTGTGATCCAGATCCTGGAACTGGGCAGAGTACCTGGGGACATGAAGGGCAGAATGAGTGCCAGCTCCCTGGGAACAGCATCCGCAGCCTCCCTCACTGGCTCCCTAGTCCTGCTCCTGCAGTCCAGTCAGCTTCAGCCCCCGCCCGAGCTGAGCCCCCAACCTATGTTACTGCTTCCTTCTGAGCCTGTATCTTGCCATTCCAGCTCCTCCCAGAATCCCACACTCTTGGTGGAAGGCTGCTTCTGTCCTTGATCTCCTCCACCCCTCCATCTCCCACTTCCAGCCTGGGACTCACATGGCAAAGGTCCCGCAGGAGCCGGAACAGTAGTTCATGGAGACATTCTTGGTGCAGCCATTGTGGGAAATCTCCTTCATGACAGGGGTAACAGAGCAAGGGGCTGCGGTATGGTTTTTAGGGATGCCTGTGGGAGGAGATGCAAGTGTAGGGGGTGGTCAAGACTCTCTCTCTCTCTCTCTCTCTCTCTCTCTCTCTCTCTCTCTCTCTCTCTCTCTCTCTCTCTCCTCTCTCTCTTTCCTCTCTCTCTCCTCTCTCTCTCCTCTCTCTCTCTCCTCTCTCTCTCTCCTCTCTCTCCTCTCTCTCTCTCTCTCCTCTCTCTCTTTCCTCTCTCTCTCCTCTCTCTCTCTCTCTCTCTCCTCTCTCTCTCTCCTCTCCTCTCTCTCTCCTCTCTCTCCTCTCTCTCTCTCTCTCTCCTCTCTCTCTTTCCTCTCTCTCCTTCCTCCTCCTCCCCTCCCCCTCCCTCTATTGTACTGTTTCCTCTCCTTTTTCCAAGCATGGCTAGTCCTTAACTCCCAGTCTCACTGCTCTTTCAGGAAATGGGCTCCAGCTTGCAGCCGGGTTCCACCCAGCCCCTTCCTGGAAGGGGACTCAGATCCCTATACATCCACACAAGCGAAGGAGAAACAGCAGGAACAGGAGTCCTGAAGTGCTCTGCCCTTGTGTCTTCCTGCCCAAGGTTCTGGTGAAGCCCACCCACCACCCTACCCATCTTCAGCTGTACTCACATGTCTGACAGCAGCCATTAGGCATGTACGTGATGGAGCCCTGAAGGGAAAGAGGAATGAGGAGGAAGCCCAGAGCACCCCCAGCAGGTGAGTGGGGTGCATAAGAGCTGTCCCATAGGAGGGTATGGAACAAGCCTCCCGGAAACCAGGCAGCTGGTACATCAGGCAGAGCACACACGGCCAGTGCCATAGGGGTCCCACTCACCGGAACACAATCACTGGGGTTGAAGTCCGGGCAGGTGATGTTGGAGACAGAGGAGATAAGCTGATTGTTGATTTTTATGCAGCTGAAGAAGGTGCACTTGTCATTGGGGTTTTTCTCTATGTCCCCAGGCTGTGGACACAACACAGTTAGAATGCGATTAAGCGAGTGCCCCTCCAGAGGCCAGCCCAGGAAGATGTGGGAGGTACAGCTTCACAGACAGGAGGCTGGCCCTTAGGTCCAGAGTCACTGGGCAAGTGACACCCATAAGAGTCTTGGAGACAGGAACTTACCTGCTTGTGGTTACAAAACACAAAAATCTCTAACCTAGGTCTAGCCTGTGAACTAGGAAGTGACTCTGAACAGGGAAAGGATCTTTGAAAATCTCAAGGAAAGAATCTGGAGATGAGGTCATCCTATGCCAAGATGGTCCTAACTCCAGGGATGAGCATCCTTGTAAGAGGAGATATAGGCTCAGATAGAAGGGAGGCTGCTACACGGAGACCAAGTCAGAGATGATGTAAACACAACCAGTGTCATCTGAAGCCCAAAGAAGAGGAGGCAGGAAGGACTCCTCACAGCTTCTGCCAGCCTTAATCCTGGACTTCAGAGCTCCAGAAGTGGAACAGCCATACATGTGGTTTTTAGCCACCCAAATATGGTCACTCATACCAAGCTATGTGGGACCCGGGATGACTCAAGGCCAGTGGCTGACAAGCTCATGGGGGGAGCCTGGAGCACTGCCCATTTGCCTGTGAACACGCACCTTCAGGATGAGGTACTGCTGGTTGGGCCCCTCGATGATGCAGTGGGTCTGCTGGCACTTCCTGCAGCACTCCCCAGGGACCTCCACAAGTTCAAAGCCCTGTGGACACAGGAGAGGACAAGGTTGAGATCAAAGACTTGTCCCTGCAACCAACCAAGTCCTGGGATCACTGGACTACCTCACCTGTGGGCAGGGATGGAACAAGTACTATGGTGGGAGGCACAATTCGGCAAGGAAGTGTTTTTTTAAAAAATTGAAGGCAAATCATGGAAATGAACGTGGAACCATGGCCTCTTAGAAGACAGGAAGAGGGTAAACTGAGGCAGGAAAAGGGAGAGAAGTGAGGAGCCGCACTTACGGAGCTGCAGGAGTTGTTGCAGGGCACATGAGTACAGGAGATGATGTTGACCTGAGTGTCATTGTCCATGGTGTCGGTGCATACACAGTCCTGGCACTTGGTGGAATGCACTGGAGATCCAGGCTGCAGGAGCAGGCAGAAGTAAGGGAGCCGCACACACCATCACTCATGCATACTCCATTATCAGGAGACAGACAATGCTACCATCCTCCCTGTCCCCTCCCTTCCAGTTCAGAACTCACCTGGTATTCAGCGTTCTGGTGCACACACACACCCTTGGGTTCTTGGAAGAAAGAGTGGGAAAAGCCATCAGAAGCCATCCTGAGCCTTAGCCTCCCACACACATCTAAGTAGGCTTAGGTCTGGGTGGATACACAGCCAAAGCCATGATAAAGAAGCACAAGGAGAAAGCATGCTCCCTCCACTGACCCCTTGTTCACAGCCTGCCCTGCCTATGGCCTTCTCTTGCCCGGCTGGCCTCACTTACCACAGGAGTAAACTGGACAGCATTTTCCAGGCACATGCTGGCTCTTCGCTTCGAATCCCAGCAAGCATGAGGGGCGTTCTGCTTTGCACAATTTGGTGTCACATTCTGAAGGCAGAGCAAGAGTGCGGTGACCAGGATGGATCACACAGGCAGAGCACCACCCCCCACTGCATAGCATGGGTCCAGGCCCCTGTGGAGCCCACCAAGACCAGTACTTGAAGTACTTTGGAGCAGGGGCTCCTGGTCTGATCCAACAGCCACTACCACTGCCCTCTCAAGTGAGTGTAACCTGAGCTCACCAGTGAGGAAATGGCGGAAAGCCTCACCTACACCAGGCAAGCTTGGTTACACTAGGAGCCCCAGCAGGACATAGCCCCAGTGGTCTGAGAATGGCTCCCATGCCCCAGGGCTGTCCTTACTGCATGAAGTAATGTTGCAGCACTTGTCATCTGGGTTGACCTCCTCGACAAGGTAGGTGCCATCCTCCTCGCATGTGGTCTGGGTCTCCCCAGCACATTTCTTGGCCTGGCAGACAATGCCACTTCCACCCTCTAGGCAAACACAGTCCTTGCAGTCAAACTCAAAGTGTTCTCCAAACTGCAAAGAGGAAAGATCAGATTAACACCAGGCTAGCCCTACTATGGCACTTCCATGGCCAACCAGGGAGAAAAGAGCTAGATCAGGTAGCCAGATGAGGGGTCAAGTGGGAAAGCCATATCCCCCACCATCCCTGAGCTCATAGGGAAGGTTTAGGGACAGGCCAGCACCTTTTCATTCAAGGTCACTGACATCACACAGATGTTACTTGCTCACCAGCACCCACCAACATCCTCCTGGTATGCAGCAGACACACTACACATATCTCACATTTAGTCAGAGTATATGACTGGTGAGTGGATGGGTGGATAGATGAATGGATGGCCTGATGGATGAGTTGATGACTGGAAAGATAGAAGGATGGATGGATGATGGATTGGTGGTTGGTTGCATGGATGAATAATATGTAGGTAGTTGGATGGGTGGATGAATGGATGGATAGATGCTTGGGTAAAAGATGGATGGGTAATGGGTAGGTTTTTAGATTGGTGGATAATGGATAGATGGATGAATGGGTGGATGATGGATAGATTGAGGGTGGGTAAATAGATGAATGAATGAAAGATAGATAGATGATAGATGGGTGGTTGGATGAATAGATAGCAGATGGGTGGATGGAGGATGAATGGTTCAGATGGATGAGTGGTTGGATAGATTGATGGATGTGGAATAGGTAGGTGAATAATGAATGAATGGAGGATGGATGGATGAATGAAGGATAAGCTAGTGAATATGGACAGGTAGATGATGGCTGGTTGGTTGGATGGATGGATGGATGGATAACAAATGGATGATGGATAGGATAAAAGATAGATGAATGATGGGTGGGTGATAATATAGATGGCTAATAGATGGATGTACAGATGGATAGTTTGGATAGATGAAAGGATCATGGATAGGTATTGGATAGATTGATGGGTGGTTGGACAGATAATGGATAGGTGAGTGGATAGATGGGTGGGTGGATAAATGGATGATAGCAGATGGTTAAATGGGTGACAGACAGCTCAAGGTAATGGACTGATGGACAGATGTACCAATGGGCAGATGGATGAGTGGGTGAATCTCAACCAGGACTTACATGGCTCATGACTCAGTCTTTGGACTCCCAGGCTGTCATATCACTTCACCCCACTCATTCCCCAGAGCTCAGGATTTTAGGGAGAATTACCCCAGCACACGGGAGAACTTACCTCTCTGGGGACATAGTCGGGTCCCACACAGCCTAGGAAGAGAGAGGAAACAAACTCTGTTAACACTGTCATGACATTAGAGGGAACTGGGATGCGCTTCCTGACCCTGCCTCTGTAGACACAGAGGAAACAGGAGGGAGGCAGCAGAGGCAGGAGTCATACCACAAGTCTTCACACAGACGTCATAGCCAGGGGCAAACTTGGTGGTGCCTTCAGGACAGAAGCAGCCTTCCACCAAGAGTGTGGAATTCTGGGAGGCACTGGAATGGCAAGACATAGGCTCAGAAGGAAGGAGTGACATAAGTTGGGGCTCAGCTCGGGGGCGGGGCTAAAGCTGACTGGACTGCAGGAGCAGGACTAGGGAACCAGCAGGGGTCTTCAGGCAGCATACCTGGACTGGCAAGTGGGTTCTTCTGCAGGACCACAGGCCTGGTACGCCCTGTGAGATGGACACTCCACAGCTGCAGAGGGGTGCAAGGATCAGGAAGGTCATATCCAGAGAGACAAGGTTGCCCCTCCCTGCGGTGACAGAGCTACCCAGCCCTTCTCACACAGGACTTCACCCCATGCCAACAGAGGATGGGGAGCTGCCCAGTTCCCTTGCCGACCCACAGATCCCCAGCACAGGGCAGCACATGGAGAGAGATGCGTGGTACTTACAGCAGGCCCCCTGGGTATGGTTCCGCCAGTCAATGCAGGCACCTTCCTTGGCACAGAGGGCTGCATAGGCCTGTACACTGGCACACTCCATACCAGAGCCAGGCACAAAGCAGCTATCAAACAGGCAGGCTTCATAGTAGTGCTTGGGAGGCACGAAGGGGTGGCACTCGGAAAACAGGCTATGCGGGGAGAGATGGGTCACACTCTGGTCAGCACCCCGGCCTCTTCACAGGCTTCCCGGACCTCCCTTTACCCTACTGGAGCCTACTCAGAGGCACCTGCCAAAGATGCACTATGGCTACAGCAGCAAAAGACAGAAAGTTCTGGCTTCTAGGAAAGGAAGGACAGGTGCCTGTGCCATCAGGCATGTAGAGATGTGCTCTGCACACCTGAATGGTCACTGGTTGTCAGGATGTCCCCTTCCAACAATCCTGGCAGAGAATCACCTAGCTTTGACTTCAAACACCTCCCAGGGACAGGGAACGTCCTCCTGTGGCTACCAGATTTAGGAGTTCCTGACCTGTGTCCAAGCTCAAACCTGCCTCCCTGATAGGCTAATGTCCTCTGGTCAGTTGATCTGCCCAGGGTCTCCAGCTCACCCGAGCCTGCAGCTGACCATGAGGTGAGAGATGTCTGAGAGCAAAGGAAAGTGCTGGGGTGGGGGATATCAGAGAAGATAGCTAGGGCCTGGGAAAACAGAAGCCAAGTCCTGGGGCCCCCTGTGACCCGACACCCATCCACAGTGATACCCCAGCTCTTCCAGGCCCACACAGGGGCTGCTCGGGCTGCTCTGCCTACTCGGGAGACAGCAGGGACAATAGAAAGACGAGACCTCTGAGAGCCTGCTTTTTTTTTTTTTTTTTTTTTTTGAGACAGGATCTCAACAGCCTAGGCTTGTCCTGATTCCCTTGCCTCCACTTCCCACAGGTCACCTGTCCTTGATGAGCTGGCAGATAGGAGACGCAGTGCAGTTCTTGGGCAAGAGCCCTGGTGTCGTGATGGCTGGGCGCTTGGTGGTGAAGTCATTGTGAGGACAGTGTGGCTTGGAGGGGTCAATCACCAACCACTGGTCAGCCGCAACTTCACAGTCGGAGATGATCTCCCCGCTGGGTAGGATACAGTCATCGGCAGTATTGTTGGTACAGGTACCTGTACACAGAGAAGCCACCCATCAAGCCAGCACCGAGACCACACTATCAGACTCAGGTCAAGCCCTGGCAGCTCTCCTTCTCCTGCCCAGGCTCCCTGTGTCCCACTGGTCAGGCAAGAGGGAAAAGTCAAAGCCAAGCTAACATCTGCTGGCTTCTCACAGGGACCAAACACAAGACATTGCCACAGCGCCCGTCCACAGAGGAACAGAGAACCCACAGCTAGGCGACAGGAGCTCACACCCAGTCTTGCCCTCCAAGGAAAGCGGCTGGGGGACTCACCACACTGGCCCTTTGTGTTGTTGCCAAACATGCGGTAGGGCAGCCGGATGGAGAAAGACAGACCGTTGTAGGAGATCTGGGCACCCAGCTCGGGGATGTCCACCATAAAGTTGATGCCAGATTCGTATACCTGCAGCCCATACTTCTTGTAGGGCAGAGCCACTACCTGCTTGTTCACTTGCACCTGTAGTCAACATGTCCAAGTCAGGGAGGGCCTCAGAGACAGGAGCAAGAGCCTGCCACCTGCCAGAGGCTTGCCCTGCTCTGTCCTGTCCCACCATTGTCCTCTGGAAGCCATATAGCTGATCAAGAAGGCCAAATTGCACCTTGGGATAGCACCTGGGATATCTCTACCCCTATCTAAAAGGGAATCTTTTCCTGTCCCTCACCTCTTTCTCTTCCCTTCTTGCTTCCTTTCCACCATACTGGGGCAGACCTTTGTTCCAGCTCATTCCAGGAAAAGCCAAAGAAGGCTCTTCCCAGAGACTTTGAGGCACCATGAAAGGGTCAGGGCTCCTCAGCTGTCTCAGTCAACATCCCCAATGACCCCAGAGGATAGAGAAGACTCAGCTAGACACAGTCACTTCCTGTTCACCTATCCTCAGAGAGGGAGTGTCTGTGCTCACTTAGAGAGCCCGTGAGAAGGGCTGATGTGACACTAAGGAGGCCCTACATGTGCCATGGCTCCAGGCTGGGCCAATGGACCTGCAGCTTAGTCCTCTGTTGCCCGGGGCCTACAGTATAAGGCCATGGCAGACACACTGTGGATGCCCAGACAGCCCCAGCCACATACCTGCACCTCAATGGGCATCATGTGCACAGTCTTGATTTGCACTTCCTGGGTCTCATGGCGCACAATTAGTGTGCGGGGGCAGGACACTTGGTCATTGACATCACAATGGTAGTTGTCAATGTAGACCCCAAAGTTGTCCACCTTGGAGATAATCTCCTCCACCAGCACGTAGGTACAGTTACCCTGGTAACTGTAGTAGAGCCCATCAAAGGTGACAAAGTGTGGGTCTCCCCAGCCGGTACAGTAGCCTGTGGAAGAAGCTCTGTAAGTTGATGTCACCAAGCCAGAACCACTGGAACCAAATCATGGTCAGGATTCAAGGGATGGGCTGAAAAGCCAGCAGTAACTAAAGGAATCTGAAAAACCTGGTCCCCAGGTTGAGCCACTAGGGGCATCCAAGCTGGAGCAGATCTTCTAAAAACATCTTCCCAGTTGGTTCAGAGACACCCCCTCTTCTGCAGGGTGAGACCTTACTTTAGAGCCAGAAGGTCATTCCTAACCTCAGAAGCATCCTTGCTCAGAGAGGTGCCTCTGCCCCACCAGTCAAGGCTTCTACCTACCCAAGCTCCTACCCAGGGAGACATAAAGGGTATTGAGGAGTCCCTAAGACTGTGTGCACAGCCTACAGCAGGCACTTAGCAATCAAGGTCTGTTCCCAGAGGCTGGCCCTGTAGCCACTGGGACCAAAGAAGACAGGGCCCTGGCAGGTGCATCCCCAGATAGCTAAGGGCCTTACAGTCACACTCCCAGTGCCAGCAGCAGCCGTCAGGATCAGTGACACGCACAGGCTTGAGGCCGTTGGAACAGGTGGGCATGGGTGGGGGGTTGCACTCCTTTTCCACAATCTCTACCACGTTGTCATGCTTGCAAATGGCCATGGTACAGTTACACAGCCACCAGGTCTCATTCACCTGCAGGATGGAGGGTGTGAAACAGTCAGCAGGTAGCCTAGCTTAGCTCCCCCAGTCTACACAGGAGGATAGGACACACTCAGGGATGGAGCTGAGGGAAGCTAGGATGAAAAGAGAGAGGGCCAGCAGACCCTGTGTCCACGATGTTCTACTGGAGAAGGTGCAGGGTGTGGGGATACGGGCATCTTGAACAACAAGGAAGCGTGTCATTCAGATGGTGGGTGCCTGGACGTGGACCTGTTCAGTGCCAGGGTAACAAGCCACATACTGCCCACTGACCTGTCTAGGAGGATCAAAGTCTTGGCACTCAAAGATGGAAGTTGTGGTTGGAGTGCCGGTTGTTGACTTGGATGATGTGGATGTTGGCGTAGAGGGTGTCGACTTGGAAGATGTGGTAGATGGTGTGGAAGGTGTGGTCGTCAGAGGGGATGTTGGTGTTGAGGGTGTAGAAGTCGAGGGAGTAGCTGGACAGGACCAATTGAAGAACTGGACTTTGCAATCCAAAGAGCAGTTCACATAATAACAAGTGTCCCCAAGGGTATTGTTGTAGACCAGTTCACCTAAGAAGAGAAGGAAAGAGAAGAATGTAGTCTTTACACCATCCAAAGGCATAGCTGGGCACTAGAACACACTGATAGACTCCATGGAGGCCATGGGGAGGGACTTACTGTACTGGGGGAAGGTCCTTAGGGGAGATGACCAGCCTTAAATGAGGTATGAGGGTGAGCCCCCTAGCATGGCATTAGTGGCATTACAAGAAGAGGAAGAGAGACCAGAGCTGGCACTTGTGCCACCTCAACACCTGATACCTGCATCATGTTTTGATGCAGAATGAAGAACTCATCAGGTGCCAGTGCCATGTTCCTGTACTTCCTAACTCCAAAACTGTCAGCTGAATGACCTATTATTTATAAATCACCTGGCCTCAAGTATTTTGTTATAACAGAAAACAGACTAAGACCACCCCTATTTGTTCTCCTGAACTTGGAAGAGCCCTGACTTCTGGTTCATGTTCTCAGCAAGGTAAAGCTGACCACAAAAGCATCCACCCATGACCAGCATCCAGCTTCCTGAGGAAGCACCATGTTGGGATCTGACCCTGGTTCTACTCACTGGAAAGAGCAGGACCAGCTTGAGCTTTATGAACATTAGAAATGAATACCATGGATACCTGGGCCATAGAATGTTCCATTCAAAACACAGCAAATAACCACAGTGGCAGTGTTGGTCCAGCTGGTGCTGGGAGAGGTGATTGGGGAGACTGAGACTGTCCCCCAAGAGGTGGTCCTGGTGGTCTCCAAAGTAGTTGGTGTGGTTGATGAGAGCCTTGTCTGGGTGACGGTTTCCATGGTGGACACTGGCACAGTGGAGGGTGTAGGAGTGGACGTGGAAGGTGGTCTGGTGGTGGTTGAAGTTGGCACTGTTGTGGTCTTTGAGGAGGTAGACACACCTGTAAGAAGAGTTACATTGTGGACCGATGGCACCGTTCATCTCAGATGCTGCAGAGCTCAACCTGCAAGCGCCACCACAGAGAGAGAACAGCTGGCTCAAGAAGCCATGTGGAGGTGTCAAAGCCTTGTATCCACTCACTAGGATTTGACATCACCATGCACACTGTGTGACTGTCACACTGCGCACTGGCATCTGACAGTGCCAGACTAGCTACCCTCCAAGGCCTCTTGTGCCATGCCCAGACACAGAGTGGCCCTCTGCCTTACACCAGCCCTGGCCTGATGCAGGGACTTCCCTGGGAGAGCTTTCCCCATAGAGTCCCATCAGTGTTGGGCAACCAAGTTTATGCTGAAGTAGCTCTTTCTGAGGAAAGCCTATCTACAGAAAGACAGTGATCTTTGTTTCCAGCCAATTCATCACTCCCAGGGATCTGACTCAGGGGACAGAGAAGGCCCAATTAGCCTGCCTCAAACATTCCAGGGGACTGGCCTCCCTGGGCAAGAACAGGGTCATGAAGCACAAAATGCTGAACCCAGGCTCCAATCTTGAGGCCACAAAGCTTCCCTGATGAAAGGAAGCTATCCTAAGAGAAGAGGAGAAGAGGTGGCCTCACATGTGTGCTTACCAAGAGTTGTGGTAGGTCCTGGTGTTGATCCTGGAGGTGAAGAGGGTGTGCTGCCCACTGATGAAGTGATGAACAGTGATGTTGTTCCAGGTGACGATGCTGTGCTAGATGTTGCTATGGTAGTTACAGGGGTGCTTTGAAGGGTAGTGGACTCCGAGAGTGGGGGAGAAGTGGACACAGTGGTCACAGGCGTCCATGGCTTGGTTGGAGGTTTGGAAGAAGTTGGTCCTGTAGTAGGTACTGTGTTTGTAGAAGTAGAGATCTCTTTGGTTGTGGTGGGTTTGGGGGTTGGGGTTTGGCTAGTAGAAGATGTTGGGGTTGTGCTTTCAGTAGAGGTAGAGGGTGGAGTTGGGGTTTCTGAAGGGGTGGGAGAAGGGGTTGGAGTCTCTGTGATTATGACAGTGGCCGTTGGGGTTGTGTAATGTGTGGTGGTGGTAGTAGTCACAGTAGAGGACGAGGGTGGGATTGGTGTGGTAGTTGAGGCTGGAGTTGGTGTCTCTGTGATGGTAGGAGTTAGAGTTGGAGTCACTGTGGTAGTGGGGGTTGGGCTTGGTGTCTGTGTGGTAGTAGATGTTGAGGTGGAGGTGCTTGGGGGGGGTGTTGGTGTTGTGCTCTGGGTGGTGGTAGATGGCGAGGTTGAGGTCTCTGTGGTGGTAGCTGTTGGGGTTGGAGTCACTGTGGTAGTAGGGGTTGTGATTGGTGTCTGTGTGGTGATAGATGTTGAGGTGGAGGTGCCTGGGGAGGGTGTTGGTGTTGTAGTCTCTGTGATAGTAGATGTGGAAGTTGAGGTCTCTGTGGTGGTAGGTGTTGGGGTTGGAGACACTGCAGTAGAGGGGGTTGGACTAGGTGTCTGTGTGGTGATAGATGTTGAGGTAGAGGTGCTTGGGGAGGGTGTTGGTGTTGTGGTCTGTGTGGTAGTAGATGTTTGAGTGGAGGTGCTTGTGTGGGGTGTTGAAGTTAAGGTCTCTGTGGTGGTAGCAGTTGGTGTTGGAGTCACTGTGGTAATGGGGGTTGTGATTGGTGTCTGTGTGGTAGTAGATGTTGAGGTGGAGATGCTTGGGGAGGGTGTTGGTGTTGTGGTCTCTGTGGTGGTAGATGTTGAGGTTGAGATCTCAATGGTGGAAGGTGTTGGAGTTGAAGTAACTGTAGTACTTGGGGTGGGACTAGGTGTCTGTGTGGTAGTAGATGTTGAGGTCTCTGTGGTGGTAGCAGTTGGTGTTGGAGTCACTGTGGTAGTGGGAGTTGTGATTGGTGTCTGTGTGGTAGTAGATGTTGAGGTGGAGCTGCTTGGGGAGGGTGTTGGTGTTGTGGTCTCTGTGATAGTAGTTGTGGAAGTTGAGGTCTCTGTGGTGGAAGGTGTTGATGTTGAAGTCACTGTGGTACTTGGAGTTGGACTTGGTGTCTGTGTGGTGGTGGATGTTGAGGTTGAAGTCTCTGTGGTGGTAGTTGTTGCAGTTGGAGTCACTGTGGTGGTGGGAGTTGTGATTGGTGTCTGTGTGGTGATAGATGTTGAGGTGGAGCTGCTTGGGAAGGGTGTTGGTGTTGTGGTCTCTGTGATAGTAGACGTGGAAGTTGAGGTCTCTGTGGTGGTTGGAGTTGGAGTAACTGTAGTACTTGGGGTTGGACTAGGTGTCTGTGTGGTAGTAGATGTTGAGGTGGAGGTGCTTGGGGAGGGTGTTGGTGTTGTGGTCTGGGTGGTGGTAGATGTTGAGGGTGAGGTCTCTGTGGTGGAAGGTGTTGGAGTTGGAGTCACTGTGGTACTTGGAGTTGGACTTGGTGTCTGTGTGGTGATAGATGTTGAGGTGGAGGTGCTTGGGGAGGGTGTTGGTGTTGTGGTCTCTGTGATAGTAGATGTGGAAATTGAGGTCTCTGTGGTGGTAGGTGTTGGGGTTGGAGTCACTGTAGTACTTGGGGTTGGACTAGGTGTCTGTGTGGTAGTAGATGTTGAGGTGGAGGTGCTTGTGGAGGGTGTTGGTGTTGTGGTCTGTGTAGTGGTAGATGTTGAGGTCTCTGTGGTGGTAGCAGTTGGTGTTGGAGTCACTGTGGTAGTGGGAGTTGTGATTGGTGTCTGTGTGGTAGTAGATGTTGAGGTGGAAGTGCTTGGGGAGAGTGTTGGTGTTGTGGTCTGGTTGGTGGTAGATGTTGAGGGTGAGGTCTCTGTGGTGGAAGGTGTTGGAGTTGGAGTCATTGAGGTACTTGGGGTTGGACTAGGTGTTTGTGTGGTAGTAGATGTGGAAGTTGAGGTCTCTGTGGTGGTAGCTGTTGATGTTGAAGTCACTGTGGTACTTGGAGCTGGACTTGGTGTCTGTGTGGTGGTGGATGTTGAGGTTGAGGTCTCTGTGGTGGTAGTTGTTGCAGTTGGAGTCACTGTGGTGGTGGGAGTTATGATTGGTGTCTGTGTGGTGATAGATGTTGAGGTGGAGCTACTTGGGAAGGGTGTTGGTGTTGTGGTCTCTGTGATAGTAGATGTGGAAGTTGAGGTCTCTGTGGTGGTTGGAGTTGGAGTAACTGTAGTACTTGGGGTTGGACTAGGTGTCTGTGTGGTAGTAGATGTTGAGGTGGAGGTGCTTGTGGAGGGTGTTGGTGTTGTGGTCTGGGTGGTGGTAGATGTTGAGGGTGAGGTCTCTGTGGTGGAAGGTGTTGGAGTTGGAGTCACTGTGGTACTTGGAGTTGGACTTGGTGTCTGTGTGGTGATAGATGTTGAGGTGGAGGTACTTGGGGAGGGTGTTGGTGTTGTGGTCTCTGTGATAGTAGATGTGGAAGTTGAGGTCTCTGTGGTGGTAGGTGTTGGGGTTGGAGTCACTGTAGTACTTGGGGTTGGACTAGGTGTCTGTGTGGTAGTAGATGTTGAGGTGGAGGTGCTTGTGAAGGGTGTTGGTGTTGTGGTCTGTGTAGTGGTAGATGTTGAGGTCTCTGTGGTGGTAGCAGTTGGTGTTGGAGTCACTGTGGTAGTGGGAGTTGTGATTGGTGTCTGTGTGGTAGTAGATGTTGAGGTGGAGGTGCTTGGGGAGAGTGTTGGTGTTGTGGTCTGGGTGGTGGTAGATGTTGAGGGTGAGGTCTCTGTGGTGGAAGGTGTTGGAGGTGGAGTCATTGAGGTACTTGGGGTTGGACTAGGTGTTTGTGTGGTAGTAGATGTGGAAGTTGAGGTCTCTGTGGTGGTAGGTGTTGGGGTTGGAGTCACAGTAGTAGAGGGGGTTGGACTAGGTGTCTGTGTGGTAGTAGATGTTGAGGTAGAGGTGCTTGGGGAGGGTGTTGGTGTTGTGGTCTGTGTAGTGGTAGATGTTGAGGTCTCTGTGGTGGTAGCAGTTGGTGTTGGAGTCACTGTGGTAGTGGGGGTTGTAATTGGTGTCTGTGTGGTAGTAGATGTAGAGGTGGAGCTGCTTGGGGAGGGTGTTGGTGTTATGGTCTCTGTGGTGGTAGGTGTTGCCATTGAAGTCACTGTGGTACTTGGAGTTGGACTTGGTGTCTGTGTGGTAGTAGATGTTGAGGTGGAGGTGCTTGGGGAGGGTGTTGGTGGTGTTGTCTCTGTGATAGTAGATGTGGAAGTTGAGGTCTCTGTGTTGGTAGGTGTTGGGGTTGGAGTCACTGTAGGAGAGGGGGTTGGACTAGGTGTTTGTGTGGTAGTAGATGTTGAGGTGGAGGTGCTTGGGGAGGGTGTTGGTGTTGTGGTTTGGGTGGTGGTAGATGTTGATGTTGAAGTCACTGTGGTACTTGGAGTTGGACTTGGTGTCTGTGTGGTGGTGGATGTTGAGGTTGAGGTCTCTGTGGTGGTAGTTGTTGCAGTTGGAGTCACTGTGGTGGTGGGAGTTGTGATTGGTGTCTGTGTGGTGATAGATGTTGAGGTGGAGGTGCTTGGGGAGGGTGTTGGTGTTGTGGTCTCTGTAATAGTAGATGTGGAAGTTGAGGTCTCTGTGGTGGTAGGTGTTGGGGTTGGAGTCACTGTAGTAGAGGGGGTTGGACTAGGTGTCTGTGTGGTAGTAGATGTTGAGGTGGAGGTGCTTGGGGAGGGTGTTGGTGTTGTGGTCTCTGTGGTGGTAGATGTTGAGGTGGAGGTGCTTGTGGAGGGTGGTGGTGTTGTGGTCTGTGTAGTGGTAGATGTTGAGGTCTCTGTGGTGGTAGCAGTTGGTGTTGGAGTCACTGTGGTAGTGGGAGTTGTGATTGGTGTCTGTGTGGTAGTAGATGTTGAGGTGGAGCTGCTTGGGGAGGGTGTTGGTGTTGTGGTCTGTGTAGTGGTAGATGTTGAGGTCTCTGTGGTGGTAGCAGTTGGTGTTGGAGTCACTGTGGTGGGGGGGGTTGTGATTGGTGTCTGTGTGGTAGTAGATGTTGAGGTGGAGCTGCTTGGGGAGGGTGTTGGTGTTGTGGTCTCTGTGATAGTAGTTGTGGAAGTTGAGGTCTCTGTGGTGGTAGGTGTTGGGGTTGGAGTCACAGTAGTAGAGGGGGTTGGACTAGGTGTCTGTGTGGTGATAGATGTTGAGGTGGAGGTGCTTGGGGAGGGTATTGGTGTTGTGGTCTCTGTGGTGGTAGATGTTGATGTTGAAGTCACTGTGGTACTTGGAGTTGGACTTGGTGTCTGTGTGGTGGTGGATGTTGAGGTTGAGGTCTCTGTGGTGGTAGTTGTTGCATTTGGAGTCACTGTGGTGGTAGGAGTTGTGATTGGTGTCTGTGTGGTGATAGATGTTGAGGTGGAGCTGCTTGGGGAGGGTGTTGGTGTTGTGGTCTCTGTGATAGTAGATGTGGAAGTTGAGATCTCTGTGGTGGTTGGAGTTGAAGTCACTGTAGTAGAGGGGGTTGGACTAGGTGTCTGAGTGGTAGTAGATGTTGAGGTGGAGGTGCTTGGGGAGGGTGTTGGTGTTGTGGTCTGGGTGGTGGTAGATGCTGAGGGTGAGGTCTCTGTGGTGGAAGGTGTTGGAGTTGGAGTCACTGTGGTACTTGGGGTTGGACTTGGTGTCTGTGTGGTGATAGATGTTGAGGTGGAGGTGCTTGGGGAGGGTGTTGGTGTTGTGGTCTCTGTGGTAGTAGATGTGGAAGTTGAGGTCTCTGTGGTGGTAGCAGTTGGTGTTGGAGTCACTGTGGTAGTGGGGGTTGTGATTGGTGACTGTGTGGTAGAAGATGTTGAGGTAGAGGTGCTTGGGGAGGGTGTTGGTGTTGTGGTCTCTGTGATAGTAGATGTGGAAGTTGAGGTCTCTGTGGGGGTAGGTGTTGGGGTTGGAGTCACTGTAGTAGTTGGGGTTGGACTAGGTGTCTGTGTGGTAGTAGATGTTGAGGTGGAGGTGCTTGGGGAGGGTGTTGGTATTGTGGTCTGGGTGGTGGTAGATGTTGAGGGTGAGGTCTCTGTGGTAGAAGGTGTTGGAGTTGGAGTCACTGTGGTACTTGGGGTTGTGATTGGTGTCTGTGTGGTAGTAGATGTTGAGGTGGAGGTGCTCGGGGAGGGTGGTGGTGTTGTGGTCTGTATGGTGGTAGATGTTTGGGTGGAGGTGCTTGTGTGGGATGTTGAAGTTGAGGTCTCTGTGGTGGTAGCAGTTGGTGTTGGAATCACTGTGGTGGTGGGTGTTGTGATTGGGGTCTGCGTGGTAGTAGATGTTGAGGTTGAGATCTCTGTGGTAGAAGGTTTTGGAGTTGGAGTCACTGTAGTACTTGAGGTTGGACTAGGTGTCTGTGTGGTGATAGATGTTGAGGTGGAGCTGCTTGGGGAGGGTGTTGGTGTTGTGGTCTCTGTGATAGTAGATGTGGAAGTTGAGGTCTCTGTGGGGGTAGGTGTTGGGGTTGGAGTCACTGTAGTAGTTGGCTTTGGACTAGGTGTCTGTGTGGTGATAGATGTTGAGGTGGAGGTGCCCGGGGAGGGTGTTGGTGTTGTGGTCTGTGTAGTGGTAGATGTTGAGGTCTCTGTGGTGGTAGCAGTTGGTGTTGGAGTCACTGTGGTGGTGGGGGTTGTGATTGGTGTCTGTGTGGTAGTAGATGTTGAGGTGGAGCTGCTTGGGGAGGGTGTTGGTGTTGTGGTCTTGGTGGTGGTAGATGTTGAGGGTGAGGTCTCTGTGGTGGTAGGTGTTGGGGTTGGAGTCACTGAAGGAGAGGGGGTTGGACTAGGTGTCTCTGCGGTGGTAGATGTTGAGGTGGAGGTGCTTGTTAGGGGTGTTGGTGTTGTGGTCTGTGTGGTAGTAGATGTTGCAGTTGAGGTACTTGTGTGGGGTGTTGGTGTTGTGGTCTGTGTGGTAGTAGATGTTGGAATTGAGGTACTTGTGTGGGGTGTTGGTGTTGTGGTCTGTGTGGTAGTAGATGTTGGAATTGAGGTGCTTGTGTGGGGTGTTGGTGTTGTAGTCTGTGTGGTAGTTGTTGCAGTTGAGGTCTGTGTGGTGGTTGAAGGTGTGTGTGGAGTCACTGTGCTGGTAGATGTTGGGATAGAAGTCACTGTAGTGGTGGTTGAAGTTTGTGTGGTTGTTGTACATTCTATACTACAGCACTGAACATTGATCTCATAGTTGAGACACACACGCATTGGTATGAACCCTCCTATTTCCTGTTCTGCATTTCTGCACACTAGCCCAACATTTTTGTCACAAATCACTTTCTGTCCTAGCTGATCAAGTGGTTTGTTGGAATACATCACAGCTCTGCAGGAGATGTTGTCTACTCTCCAGCCTGGTTCACAGGCTTCTCCAATCAGTTCAAAATCTCCACTGTCTATATCATGGGTGGGTTTGCCAGAATCCTTCCAGCCTGTCCACTTACAATCTTCAATGCATGTAGTGGTCTCTTGTGTAGTGGTGGATGTGGTAGGCAAGGCTGATGAAATGGTGCTTGGTGATGTGGTAGTTGAGGTTCCTGGTGAAGTGGTTGGTGAAGTTGTTACAGAGGGGGTTGGTGAACTGCTAGGAGAGGTGGTTGATGAAGATGGTTGTGAAGTGGTAAATGAAGTCATCAGTGTAGTGGTAGATGAGATGGTTGGTGTAGTGGTCGGGGAAGTGGTTGGTGAAATGATTGATGTAGTGGTCGGCAAGCTTGTTGGTGACATGGAAGTTGAGGTACTTGGTGAAACTGTTGAAGTAATAGGTGAGGATGTTGGTGAAGTAATAGATGAAGTCAGTGGGGAAGTTGTAGGTAAGGTGGTTGGGGAAGAGGTAGATAGAGTTGTTGGTGAAGTTGTAGGTGAAGTGGTTGGAGTAGTACAGTACTCCCTTGGATAGCAACAGTTGACTCGTATCTCATAGTCATAACAACGTCCAAATACTCCGTCTCCGTTTCCATACTGGTCTTCATTATGGCAAACGAACCCAACTGAGACATTACACTGTACCTTCTGGCCCAGCTCCTCCCAGCTGAGTTTGGGCTCTGTGGCTGCCCTGCACTCAATGTCCTCGGGAGCACTACAGATGCTGTCGAAGGTCTCTCGATCACCACCATCACTGCTATCGCTAGGACGGTTGTTGTTGATCCAGTCAGACCAGTAGCAGCAATGTCCTCCTACTGAAGCAAAATTACATATACGCTATTCACGTTTGAAAGGGGCTAAGGTGATTGAGTCCTCAGTGACTCCCTCAGCCACCCCACAGATACACTTGCCCACCCCATCATCACTAATGGACCAGGTTTATAGGGTCAGAGTTCAGAACAGACCCATTTCCACCTTTTTGCAGCTGAAAGACTGTGGCCCAAAGAGAAGGGGCCACTCAAGGCCATGTCTAGGTGGGACACACCCTGGTCTTAGAGTCCCAGCTCAGTACTCCTTCCTTGGCAATGTTGTGAAAGAGAGAGTAAAAAGACTAACAAGGGAGCCATCCCTAAGCAAGAATGTGAAAGGGGCTTTGTCTATTCCTGACCAAGAACACAGTCATCCACACAGGCCAGGGCCCACCTCTGTGTTCATGGACTTGACAAACAGTGAGCAAATCCATCTGTGATCCACAGGCAGGTAAGTGCAGCCTGCCCTCATGTCTGCTTCTGAAGGAAGCCCAGGAGGGATTTGGAAAGATTTTCTCTTCTTGGCCCTACCTATCATGGAAAAGTATTGTAATGTCACTTACTAAGAGTTGTTGGTGGAACTTAAATCAAGGAAAAAAGGAGGATATCACTGCACAATTTAAGTCTTTTTTTTTTAAAGCATGGTCTTGCTATACAGCCCTAGCCAGCCTGGAACTCTTGACATAGACCATAGGCCTCAAACTTATGGCAATCATCCTGCTTCTGCCTCCCAGGTGCTGGTTGTAAGTGTGCAACACCATGCTTAGCCTGCATTGTATGTGTGTGTGAACATCTGTGTGTGTGCACATTTGTGTGTGTACATGTGTTTGCAGATGTGCATGAACATGTGTATATGTGAATGCAGAGACCAGAGGACAATCTCCAGTGTCATCCTCAAGAATGCCATCTACTTCCTTTCAGACAAGGTCTCCCATTGGCCTGGAACTTGGCAATTAAGTTATACTGGCTTGCCAGTGAGTCCCAAGAATCCTGCTGTCCCCATGTCCCCAACAATGGAATTACAATGTGCACCCCCATGCCTGGCATTTTTACAAGGGCTCTGGGGATCAAATCCATGTCCCCATGTTTGTGAAGCAAGTGTTTTGTCAACTGAGCCCCAAGCCTAGCCCAGGTCCCCAAAATTACAGGTGTTCTCCCCTGTGTCTGTCATACCCCTGACAGCTCACACATCACAGATATGGTGTGAACTGGAACAAATGCAGAGCAATGTAAGGACATCCTCCAATGTCCTGAGTTCAGAAAAATGTCAATGCCACCTAAGTTCCCAGTTGATTTGCTGAATGGAGGCTGAATACACAGACCTGGCTCTGGCTCCCAGAAGAAGAATCCATGCTGGGTTCTCAAAAAAACAAAAGTCCCCAGAATAAGCCTCACCTTTAGTAGTGGTCATCGTGACTGTGGTAGTGGCAGTGGCAGTACTGGCGGTGGCCGTGGGGGTACTGGCGGTGGCAGTGGCGGTACTGGCGGTGGCAGTGGGGGTACTGGCGGTGGCAGTGGGGGTACTGGCGGTGGCCGTGGGGGTACTGGTGGTGGCAGTGGGGGTCCTGGCGGTGGCCGTGGGGGTACTGGCGGTGGCAGTGGCGGTACTGGCGGTGGCCGTGGGGGTACTGGCGGTGGCAGTGACAGTAGTGGCAGTGATGGTGGTAGTGGTGGTGGTGGTGGAGATGGGAGAAGGGGTGGAGATTGTGGTGAAGCTTGTCAGGGTGGATGGAGGTGCCGTAGAGGAGGCACAAATATTGAAGTGTTTCTCCACTGTCCCATTGGAGCCGCAGAACTCCATGTAGCAGAAGATACCATCCTGGGTCTGGTTAAGAATCTTCCCTGCACAGAGGGTATGGAACCATTAAATCAACAAGAAAGACAGACTTTCAAGGCTTCCCCAATTTATCATAGGTGAGGGAAGACTGGGATACATTCCAGCAAGACTGCATCCCCAGAACCTCTTGCTTTGAAGAAGGAGCCTCATTGAAACCCAGAGGCAATGAGCCCAGAACCCAGATGAGAGATGCACTAGAAATTCCCCATAGGGTACCACTCCCATTGGGGAAAAGAAACAAAGATGTGTAGTGTGGGCCCCTCAGGCTTGCTGCACAGCTCAGCTAGTTGAAGCTGGAAAGGACCTGGGGAACCAAGACACAGAGCCCAGGAGGAAACCAATCCCTACCCGAGGCCAGGTCCCATGTACAAGAATAGCACAGCCCACAGGCTTCCTGGGTTGGGACCTCGAACCCTCCATCTCCAGGACCCCAGCAGAGGGCAGCTTACCTTCATCGGGACGGCAGATGATTTCTGAGGTGTTGGTGCATATACTGCAAAGCAAGTATAGATGCTATAGGTCCCCCCATACTTCCCTGCTCACGGACACCACATGCCCATCTCCCTGTGCTCTGACCCAAAGCCCCAGAGTACTTCCCCAAACACAAGCTACAAAGAAACCCCACCCATTGGGTTCTAAATATGGCCAGCCAGATGCGGTGAAGCTAAGAAAAAGCTGGGCCAAGAGGATGGGGTGAGATCAAAAGGCCTCCATACCCCTAAGGACAGGAACTAGCACCTCTGTATCCTAGCTCCTATGATATGTGTCCAAGTGTGACTGGGTGTGCAACTGGGTGTGGCTGTGTCCATGTATGTATGCACATTGAATGGGCTGTGCACGCATGTGAGTGTGGCTATGAGCCATATATGCATGCTTGCATGTACATATGCACCTGACCGGAGTGACCACATTTCCCATTTTCATGTGTCTGAACATGGTGTGTGTGTGTGTGTGTGTGTGTGTGTGTGTGTGTGTGTGTGTGTGCCAACCTTTCCCTGTGCAATGTAGGCTCAGTACCAAGACTTGCAGATCTCCTCAGTGGGAACAGATGCATTGGGCAGGTAGCGAGTGTCCTCAATATAGCAGCCACACTTGTCCTCAGTCACACATCTCTTCAGATCCTCGTCATAGATGGGCCTGTCCTTAGGGCACCGAGGGTAGCAACCTAGTGGGTATAGGAAATGGGGCTCAGACCACCACAGAGGACCCCCTGCTCCGCCAGACCTTCCTCATCAGCCCCACCCCATGTGGTGTTTTGCTTGGAGATGTTCATCTATGAAGACCAAGAGTTAGAAGACAGGGTTTGTGTCTCCCCTGCCACTAGGATGTTCTGCTTCATTGTTCCCACCCATGAGTTAGCGTGCTCCTCTGCCACCTCTTCAGGAGTCAGGGTCTTAGCTGGGGTCTATGGCCCCAGTTCAGTGAATAGACTGAAGTGAAATGAACCTTGTTCCCAAGCCTCTTAGCCCTTGGGCACCTCTCAAACATCCCCATGTGTCTCCAGCTAATGGTAGCCCTCAGCCCGACAGGGGCCTACCCCTTGGCGACTCCCTTGCTGAAGGGCCCTGCCAGCTCACCCTCCAGGTAGGACACAGAGATGTTGGAGTGGATGCCATTGATGGTCCTACAGGTCTCAAAGGTGCGGTTCCCACATGGTTCGTAGTGCCATTCACACTCATCTGGGGGGTTGTAGTAATCACAGAATACGGCTAGAGGGAGAGAGGATGGGGACACGGTCAGGCTTGGGAGCATCCAAGGGGGTACCCAAGTGAGCCAGCATCAGGGTATGTGAGCAAGAACAGGTCCAGTCAGCTCCTACCAACACAAGTCTCACTATGCCCCAAGAAAGGATGCCTGGGGACAAGTATGGGATGAGGGACATTCAGTCGTCACTTGGGAGGGGAAGGAAGATGCTGCCTGCCATGGGTACTCACGGCACAGGTCCGGCGTCCTCCAGAACACACAGGCCTCTGCCTTGGTGCACTCCTGAGCGTAGGAGGCCACAGCAGAGCAGAAACACTCACAGTCACCTCCCGTGTCACAGGAGCAGGAGTCATGCACACAGGCCTCATAGAAGACCGTGGGGTCCACCTAGGAAGAAGACTTCAATGTGCCTAGGCCTGCACTGCCCTTAGAGAGCCTGGAACGCAGGACACTGAAGCTGGCCCAGGGCCCCAGAGTAGCTGATGGAGGGAGGGCACTCACCTTCAGGCCACCCTGGCCAACAGATCTGTCACCTATCCCCTGAGTGCCTCAAGATGAAAACTAAAACTGGCCCTCCCCCTGCTGTCTTCTAGGCACTAACAAAATAAGTCATTTCTCTCCCTCCCTGATGAGCATGTAGTCAGGGCAAAGGAGGTCAGAGTCTACCCAGGAATCGCAGAGAGAAAAGTTGATCATCTAATTACCGACTTCTTACCAAGTGTACAGAATTGAAGAACAAATGCCCCATGGTGGTACAGCAACGTACCTCCAAGTATCCTAAGCCTACATTGAGAGGCTAGGAGCCCGAAAAACAAATACAGCAAGACTAATAGGCCACACCCCTCTCATGGCCACAGTCATGCTCACCAGTCTCTTTCAGTGGCCCCAACCGTGGCCCTGACCACAACCACGACACACTTACAGTGGGACTCAGCCCTTTGTCCATGCCCACAGTCCGCACACGTCTGTGCCCCTGCCCACACTTGTTTGCACATGCCCAGGGTCCACCCCTACCTGTGCCCCTGCTCACCCTTGTGGCCCTCCCGTGCCTGCAGCCAATCCTACCTTGCTGTGACACCCTTTGAATACACCACTCTTGATAATGCTACACTGCTTCTCTGCCCAGGAGCGACGATGTGGGTTCAGGCTGCAGGGGTCTGGAGTGTGGGTCACATCTGGGCACGTGGAAGCTTCCTTCCAACTATTCCCAAAGTCCAGCTCACTGGTCACAACCATGTGGTCCCGAGTGGTGAAGTCATTTTTGGTCTGGTCATCAAAGTTCCCACACAGACCACATACAGTGCCCTGCAGGAGGAAAGACAAGAGTCTCCAGCTTGAGAAGTTCTTGAGGTAGGTGAGAGCAACATCCACAGGGTCTATGCTAGGGGTAGCCCAGGACACGGCTGGCATCTTGGTGGCCCACCTTGTAAGAAGGGGCCAGTTTGATGAAGATGGTGGTCCTCTTGTCCCAGATAACGATAATGCCAGAGCTGGCCTCCACCACCAGGTACAGGCCCACTTCCCGTGTGATGAAGGGCACATGGTGCCCCTCCTCCAACTGCTTTATGACGCGATGTTTATCCACCAACTTCAGCTCTGTTCCCTATCCAGAGAAAAAGATGGTCACTGACTGTGTCCAAGGGTTCCCAAGAGATCTCCTGTCCCAGGAACCAGCAGCACTCACCCCTATAAAGATCTTTATGGCCTTGGAGCAGGTAACACCTGTGGTGCCGCAGGGGACGTTCTCCGTGATAATGCTGAAGGAGCCGGTAGAGTTCTGGCCACAGTAGTCCTGGGGTCCAAAAAGACACTGTCAGCCAAGGCAGCTAGGACACAGGTGCCTACCCCAGCTGGCAAGGCTAAAGCCACCCATCTGAGTAGAAAATGCTCTGCCTTTCCCCATCTGGGAAAAGGCCCTAACTCAAATCTCACGCAGCCAGATCTGTTGTCTGGGAATAATAATGCCACACAAATGGGGGCTGGAGAGATGGCTCAGAAGTTAAGAGAACTGACTGCTCTTCCAGAGGTCCTGAGTTCAAGTCCTAGCAACCACATGATGGCTTACAACCATCTGTAATGAGATCTGGTGCCCTCTTCTGGCCTGCAGTCATACATGCTGTATATATAATAAATAAATCTTTTTTATCCCAGCTACTACTGGGATAGTAGCTGGGCCTGTCTATACACACACACACACACACACACACACACACACACACACACACACACACAGAGAGAGAGAGAGAAACAGAGACACAGACAGACAGACAGAGACAGACAGACAGAGAGGAGAGACAGAGAATGCAGGCTTTCCCAACACCCCCCATCCCCATGCATGGGTAGGGCACTGGAGGCAGGAGAGGGGTTTACCACATCCTCTCTATTCATTGCTGGGAGCCCAAATCCTGGCAGTATGGGTTCCAGGGTGAGGAAGGGTTAGCCCTTCCCACCTCAAGGACCCTCTTCCATATCTCAGGGCAGGCCCCTTCCTGGAGAGGTTCACAGTCGCACCTGGACAGCCACATAGGAGCAGTGTCCATCAAAGTCATAGTGCTTTCCATCGAAGGTGATGTAGTGGCCGCTGCCATAGATAGAGCAGGTGCTGTGGCATGCATACCGGGTACACTCCCAGCGTCCCTTCTGGCAAGTACTGCGGAGAAAGATAGAGAGGAGCCTGATGAGGCCTGAGGCCAAGACTCCCACCTGCCCTTGGAGAGCAGCCGAGGTAAGGCCCTGGACACCATGGCAATAGCTACTGAGGCAGCCCATATAGGAAATCTACAAGCACCTATACTGGCCTAAAAGTGACCTCTAGGGCAAAGGGCAGACATAAGACTTGCTCTGTCAATGGAGTGGGGACCTTCTTGTATCCCCACAAAACCAGCCCAGCCTCTCTAATGCAGCTTGACTGGGCCAGCTCACCAGGTGTTGTTACAGTCCAGTTTGATGCTAGCCCCAGGATTGTATAGGTCTTTGTTATGGATGCAAGGACACTTCTCCTCCTTCACACAGCCACCACGGCCATCATCCAGCAGCCCATCGGGACACACACAGCCACTGATGCACTCTGTATGGTACTGGAACAACAAGAAGGGCTCAGATGAGGCCCAACCCCTCATTGAGGGGTCAAGTGCCCACACAAGAAGATCTAACAGTGTCCTGGACCCCCAACTTCTTCTCCTCTCTCCTAAAACCCCTCCCTTCAAGCTCATCCTGGTCAGGGAGACCAGGTAGGGTTGCTGATCAAGGCCCCTAGACTGACGTCCGCATTGCCGTAGGCTGCTACTTCTCTTCCAGGGTCACAGGGAGTATCCACAGACCCAGGTGTTTATAAGACTCAGCCCCCAGCCTAATGAACTGGCAGCGTGGGAGTCTGCCCTAGTCCGCACAGTGGACTCAGGCATCCAGCATGCTCCCAAACAGCCCACCCACAGCAGCCCTCCCTGGCACTCACATAACCAGCCACCAGTGTCTGGCAGCTGGTGGGGCGGGGTTTCCGGGTGGCCAGAGCAGTCACGTTGTTGCAATCCACAAGGATTTTGGGGGCCTCACAGCCTGTGGGGTCAAGAAGCCTGTCTTAGCTCAAGATGAATTCAGGGTACCAGGTAAGAAGGGAGGGGAAACAAGACTCGGTGGCCATACATGGGCAGCATCCGTAAAACTTACTGTGGCCAATCAGTTTGACCTGGGTGCATTGCAGCCTCCCGTTCCGGCAAATGCTATGAGAGAGAAGTGGGACAGGATGATTAGGGTCCAGGTCTGTCCCCACACAGGACATATGCCAGCCAGGCCACTCTCAGAATCTCACCCCTGGCACCTCTGAGGCCATTTGAGAGCCTCAGGAGGTCCCACTTAGAGTCTCTCATTTTTGCACTTGGGGTAGAGATTCAAGAGAAGCCCCCTCCCCCCACTCTCTGGGCCCCTTGCTGAGTCCAGGGCACTCACCAGCGCTCCTCTTGCCTCAGGATCACATCTCCTGCCTCCAGGTAAAGACCATGGTGGTAGCAGGAACACTTAGCCAAGGGCACGCAGCGGCCCTTCTCATCCATGAAGGTATGGTCAGGGCAGCCACAGCCTTCCACAGGCGCAAATCCCTTGAGGCAGTGGGTGTCACCCTCTGAGAGCGAGCGGCAGGTCTGCTGGCAAGTGGTCAGGTTGTACAGGAAGATCTGTGAGCTGGGGCAAGCATGCACATCTTTGTCTGCGGAGGAAACCACAGGAGTGAGGGGCAATGGCACTGGACTCCAACTACTGTCCCTATAGGCTGTCCCTGACCTTCTCCCTCCACCAGGACCGCAGATAGAGGGCAGCCACCCTGGGAACCCTTCCCAGGCTCCTGAACTCAGCTGCCACAGCTGTGGCTGTCCCATAGCCCATCTCTGCAGAATTCTGCCCCACGCTGCAGGCAGAGCCTAAAAGGTCAGGTAAAGCTGCTGCTTCTGGCAGACGCTGGGAGGCAGCTACAAGGAGCTGGCCCCTCTCCCTGGATTGACTGTTCTCAGGGCTCCCAGCCCCAGCCCGTGGAGGTCTGTGGCTGGATCACCATCCTAGGAAGCAGCCAGTGGAGAAGCACTCACTGCAGACGCGCTCGCGCCAGCCCCACAGCATGACACCCTTGGCAGCACAGGCACGGGCATAGGAAGACAGAGCCGCACACATGCAGTCCTCGTTGTTCTGACAGTTGCACGTGTCGTATTTGCACCTCTAGAAGGCAAACAAAGGACCAGTAAGGTGAGGAGGCCAGGCACATGGCCCCAGCACCCTGTGCACTCAAGTGAACACACGCGTGCGCACATGCCACCACTCAGGCACACACGCATACCCAGCCACTCCCAGGCTCAGCCAGGTGGCCCGAGCACACTTTGCTGGCTCTGGGGACGCTGCATGCAGCATTGAGTATGTAAGGTTGGGGGATGAACTCACCTTGTAGTATTCAGTGGGATCCACAGCCGAATGGCACCTGGCAAAAGGCGTCTCCGACCTCTTCAGCAGGGAACACCAGTGCTCAGCATAATTGGCTGGGGAGTGGGTCAGAACCTTAGCATGGCCAGGCTCCCTTCACATACCCTGAGCCTAAAATTCTGATCACCCAGGATGGAGGTGACACGGTCTCCTGTGTGACCAAAGCCAGGTCCCTTCCTCCCTCCCGTCATAAGTCCAGGCTGCTATGAGCAAAATGAGACCTTTTTACATAACACCCACCACCTCCCTTTCTCAGCACCACGGGGCTAGAAATCTTCAAACATGATCGAGAAGTGGGTAGGAGGGCTTGTCATCCTAGCATTAGGCCAGGCCTGGATGACAGCCACCACCCAGCAGGTAGACTGACCAGCCCATCTACTTTGTCATTTAGAAAGCTGCCACCATGGGGCCACTATAAACTAGCCGAACAGCAGGTGGATGTGCAGGTCCTCAGCACCGTGGACCATGTGACCTCCACCCACCCCTCTACCCACATACTATGTCCTCATCAGAAGCCCCATCTGCTCTGAGGCGGTACTGGCCAGAACTGTGTGTCCTAGACAAACCAGTGGACGGCGGCCAGCTTCCCCTGAGCCTCACCGCTCTCAATGTTGAGGGAACAGGGGTCGTCTAGCCAGTCTAGCTTGTCATGGCAGCTTGACTGGGCCTTCCAGGTGTTGGCGAAGCCGGCACCCGTGGCCTCCACCAGCCCACCAGACGTCATGAAGTCATCACTTTCCAGGCCGTTGAAGTTCCCACAGAGACCTAAAGGGCCAGGACAGGATTAGGAAGGATTGGGGAGGGTCTGGGGGGCAGCAGGACCCTCATGGGGCTTTTTCAGGGACAAGACAGAAGGGACCACTCACCCTGCACCTGTCCCTGGGCAGCCTGGTCCAGAGTCACAAAAAGCTGCATGACTGGGACCAGCTGAACCTGTAGCCGCAGCCCAAACACCGTGTTCACAACAATGTGGTAGGAGGAGGGTTGGAAGATGGAGAAGCTCGCTGTAAAACAAGACCACAGTGAAAGGCAGCAGGGCTCCTGGGTTCCACCTCACTGTTGGGTGGCATGCCCACATCCCATCCCCCTACCACCAGCAGGGACCCAAGGATAGGGCCTGCCGGAGGCCCAGCCTCCTAGGCTGTCCAAATCCCAGCTGGCTCTGTTGCCCGGCAGCAGTTCAGGACCCCTCCCTGAGCCACTCACCTGCCACATGGGGCAGGGTCACCTCCAGCTCATTGAGTAACACGCTGCCACCTGATTTGAAGGCCACCACCTGCAAGAAATGTCACGGGTGCATAGAGCTGAGAGTGTCTGCGTGCAGGACCCAGGCATGCTGGGAAGGGAGAGAGGACTCACGTTCTTCTTGTTGTCAGTCAGCAGCACGACAGTCTTCAGGCAGGTCTGCTTGTCTGTAGAGCCGCAGGGGGCCAGCTCACCCAGGAGGGCATAGGAGTCATTGTGGCTGCCCTGAATGGGGAAGGGTGGTACAATCACTGAGGATCCTACAGCCTCCTGCAGCCTAGACCCACTACTTTTCATCCTGTTTCCAAGAGTAGCACCACCCACCACCCCAGGGACAGCCTTCTCCAGAACCTGTCTTTCCTCCTTCCCCAGAAGACAGAGGGCCCCCAGCTCCATCCAGGTAGACTGGCCTGCCTACCTTGGTCAGGACATAGTAGCAGTCCCCGTGAAAGGTAAACTTTTTTCCATCAAAGGTGGTGATGTGGGAGCCACCTTCCAGGGCACAGGTCTCAGGGCAAGGCAGGTCTTCACACACCCAGCGACCAGCATTGCAGACACTGCCGGGAAGCAGGGCCACAAGGTCAAGACTCAGCGACACCCTGGCCTGTCTGACCCCCAAGCTCTATGCTCTGAGACTTACCACTGCTCACAGTCATTGGTTATCTCCTGGCCTGGCATATAGAGGTGCCCATGCAGCTTACAGTGGCACTGGCTCACAGGGACACAGCCACTGCCCGTGATGTCATCATATACAGTGCCTGTGGTAACCAGAGATGTAAACTTACCCTGGAAGCCTTAGGAAGTGCCAATTTCCCCCAAGGAGAGGCTGCCAGCCAAACCTCCACCCACAGACATCAGGACCCCTGCTCTGTCAATGGAGATGTTCATCTCCCCACCCAGTGTCCAGGACAAGGATCTTCCATAGCATGTACCTTCTGGGCAGAAACAGCCATCCATGTAGTGTTCCTCACACAAGCTGCTGACCTCCAGATGTGAGCAGGTATCCACGCAGGGAGAGCTGCTCTCCAAGTACACCATGTTACCAGGGCACTTCTTGGCTAGAAGCAAAGTCAGCTCCATCAGTCCACAAATAAGGAGCTAACAGAGAGTCAAGGCCACTGGCAGATAGTGCCTGGGTGTTTGGCACAGACACACCTCCCACAGGGTCTCCTTAAACCCAGGGACACTGCCGGGCATTGGTGGCGCACGCCTTTAATCCCAGCACTCGGGAGGCAGAGCCAGGTGGATCTCTGTGAGTTCGAGGCCAGCCTGGGCTACCAAGTGAGCTCCAGGAAAGGCGCAAAGCTACACAGAGAAACCCTGTCTCGAAAAACCAAAAAAAAAAAAAAAACAGGGACACTAACACTGAGCACCATGTGAGTGGCCCCCAGGCACCACAGGGGTCGCCAGCTACTTACGGCAGAGTGAGGCAGTCCTCCAGTTCTCAGGTCGGCCACCTGCGTGGGAGCACTGGCGGGAGAACTCAGCAAGGGTGCTGCACTCGCAGGCACCACCCTGAGGACACTGGCAGCGGTCCTGCATGCAGGCGCGCACATACAACTCCACGGGCACCCGGGCCTGGCAGTCCTCGAAGGCTGTGGAGGTCAGCAGCCTCTCACACTCAGCTCGCTGAAGAGAAGGACATGGGCATGAACAGCTTCACACCCCTGTTCACACCCCTTCTTCCCTCCCCTTAGAGCCTAGGGATTCCCAACAAAGGCCAGCAAGTACAGGTTTCCTGAGAGCCTGGGGTTCCCCAGCAGTGACTCACATGCTCAGAGCAGGACTCTGGCTCTTGCACCACCGAGGGGTCCTCACATTCAACCTCAGGCTTGTTGATCTTCTGCATGTTCCCAAACTCAATGGCACTGTATTGTATGCCTAGGAATGCAGCTGGTCAGCAGTGGTCCTCGGAGCCAGGAGCCTGCAGCCTCACCCCTGTCTTCCTCTCAACAAGCCCAGCTTAGCACTCACCTTCACTGAGGAACTCATTATAGGTTTGCATGCCATTGAAGTCCCCACAGAGGCCACAGGTGTGGTTCTGGAACCGGCTGTCCAGCTCTAGCTGTTGAGAGGGAAGGGAGGGCAGGTGAGCAGACCTCAGGACCCAGCACAGCTTCCAGAGCCCCTAGGTCTAGGCAGCTTCTCCAAGAACGCAGGACAGGAGGAGGGCAGGAATCATCCACCAGGAAGGGTCCTTCAGGGTGGGGTGCCAAAATGCAGTTTCTGGGAGACAGACCATTCACTGCCTTATAGCACAGAGAGCCCCTTCCAGGCCAGACCAATGGAGACCCTAGTACCAATCACTGTCTCCAGCAGCCTTCTCTACCACAAAGAATCCTACTCCAATTGTGACGTGTGGATCCCCCAATCCTGCCCTTCTATGGATCCACCAGGCCTTTGGCTAGATAAAGGAGCCCCACCACCTCAGAACCCAGGATGCTGGTGCCCACCATGAGTGCATCTTCCCGGTTCCACATGAGGGAGAGGCCAGCACGGGAGTAGATCTTGGTGTAGGCATCATTCTTCTCAATGAGGAGCCCGGAGCTGTAGTGCGGGGTGCTGACCCTGTGGGGACCACTATGGGGTCACTCACCAACCCAGCATCTCAGAACCCACCCACTTGTCTTCCTGAGGGTTCTGCTGTCCACATGGTGCTGAGGGCATTATCTGGGTGAAGACAGCCCCAGCCTGGCTCCTTACTTGGTCAGTATGTTCTCATCTGGGGCCACAAACAGACTTAGCCAAGCTCCAGGAGGAGGCCAGAGAGCTGGGCAGAGGCCTGGGCAATGGTCAGAGAGCCCTTGTCCTGGCCTAGGTGGATTTCCTTGGGGCAGGGCCAGGCCCTTCCGTCTATTTTCCTTCCCACACCCTCTTGAGTCCAGGACAGAGGCCCTTCTCAGGAGCCCTAAAGGCAGTGGGTCTGGGATATGTTGGGGACTGAGTCCCCAACCCTCTCCAGGCCCTTTGTTCAGAGGTATTTGCTCATAAAATCTGCCAGAGTGGGACATTCAACCTCTGCCCAGACCATGACCCAGAGCTGTCCTTATACCAGGACCCCATCCTACTCCTGTACTGGCCTGGAACTGCCACACCTCAGCCCCTGAGCCTCTATCCTAGGGACCTCTGCCATACCCAACCCACTCATGACAGCATGGTCCAGCAGACCAGGCAAGGGAAGGAAACACTGGGAGAGCCCCATGCAGGACACAGACACCCCTGGAACAGGAAAAGAGCAAATCCCCAGTGGGGTGAACCTGCAAGACAGGAATGCATTTAAGAGGGTGGCATTGTTACTGAGACAATGCCAGGGAACAATGGGGCTGGGCGAGCAGCCTCTCCCTTCTGAGCTTCTGCAACCTTAGCCTGGGGGACAAGCTCTGCAGCCACTGTTCTATCCCACATGGCCCCCCAGGGGAGGTCCGCAAGGGACTCACATGTTACCTAAGACCCCTGGTCTACAGCGGGGACTCATCAGTGTTTGTTGAGTGAATCCATGCCCTAGCTCAAACCTCAAAGAACTCCTATTAGCCCTGTGCCAGAGCAGGAGAGGGTATCCTGGAGGCTGGCTAGTTTATACAAAATGTTCAGGGGCAAACTTGCTCTGAGGAGCCAGAAGCATCCCCCTGGCTGCTGGGACATGGGAGGCAGATATTAATCCCACTCACATGGCCCCATTCACCACTGCCAGCTTGTGGGTGAGGTAGATGGTGTCGTCCTTAATGGTAATTAGGATGGACTCTATCCGGGGGTGACCCCCAGCCTGGTCCAAGCCCCGCTTCAGGTGCACAGCAAATTCCTTGTAGGAGTCTCGACAGTCAGAAGCAAAGTTGTAATCACAGAGGCCGGGGAATCGAAAGACATCACCGTCAAAGGTTTTGTAGTGGAAGTCGCCCCAGGTGCTGCAGACATGGTTTCGGGTTCTGGCTTCTGGGAGAGCAGTGGGGACACAAGGTGAGACACCCATGTCTCAGGAGGCCTTCCCTGAGCCCATTCTCCAAGTTAACCCCAGAGGTCTCTCCAAGGGTACCCATCTGGGGCTCCAGACCAAGGTTTCTGGCCGAGATGGTGCCCCCTCCATAAGCAGTCTCTGCTAAATATTGGTTACCCTTCTGCAGAGACTCTCAGGGCACTAGCTAGCATGGAATGCAAGCAGGGAGTAAGGCGGAGGGCCTTCAGGCGATCTGGTCGCTCTGCCCACCTGGCCAGCGTACATCTACTTGTCACTGCCCAACCCCCCTCAACCGATGCTGATTCTCCAGTTAGCCCCCCTCTAGCCACCCCTCTCCCAGCAAGAGGCTGGGCTGGGTCCCTCAGTCTTCAAGAGTCCCCACTGGGACATCCCCAATCCACAGCTTTGTCCTGATGGGACAGAAGTTTCCCATGTGGACACGCAACCCATTCTCCAGAGGCATTATCTTGCCGAAGGTCCCCTGTATCTGGAACTGTCCTAAATTTGGCTTCTCCTAGACGTGCAAAGCTTCCCCCCACTCCCATGGACAATGGTCACTCAAGGGATTCCAGCTTCTGCAGGCCCCTGGTGCAGGCCCCTCAGCTTTCAACCTCAGAGTAATGGTGAGAGACCTAAGACCCCAGTCCAACTGGAGTGGTTGACTGGGGACCCCCTCATACCAGGCATCCCTCACTAACTGCTCGGGGCTTCCTAGCCTTCCCACCCTCAGGGTGCTCTGTCTAGTCTCTTGCCCAGATCACCCAGCCCCTTACCTCTTTGGAGCTCCGAGGCCCTGGCTAAGGCCAGGACTAGGCACACAGCCACCAGGCGAGCTAGTGGCAGCCCCATGGTGGCTCAGGAGGGTGGCACAGGAGAGCATCCCAGGGCAGGGGTCCAGGACTTATATGCCTAGCAGGCATCTGAGGGCGGGAGGACAAGGGAGGTGCAAAGGGTGGGTGGGGCATTTGCCGAGTTATCAGGAAAACAGCTGTAGGGCTCCGTGGGTCCCAGTGAGGAAATATTGATTCAGGTTATCTGAGTTTATCTTTATATGACTCCCTGGGTAAACTTGGCCTTCCTCAGGATGTCGCAGCCCCAATTATCCCAATGCCAGCACACACCCCAGGTGAACTCCATTCCTTCAAGTTACAAGCCAGGCCAATCTCAGGTTGGGAGAGGCAGGAGGTCCCCGTTGGAATTACTTCCCATGAGCTCTGCCATACCCCTCTAAATGCCCCCAGGCCCAGCCCAGCAACCTCCAACACGTCCAGGTAAAAGAAGGAGCTTCCGGGTGTCTGCCAACTTTTCCATTCTATTTCTCCACGAGCCGTGTGGGCTGAGACAACTCTGACTCCTGAAACGCCTCAGTTCATGTCACCTGGGGGAGACAAGTTTGGGAGGGAGCATCTGACCCCAGTTCGTGATCCACCTCCAGAAGGCAAGGAGCAGTGGGGGCCCCGGGGGCCACCTGTTTCCATACAGCCTGCTGTACCTACAGAGCCCAGCTAAGTCCACTCTAATCCCCTTGTTTTCCCAGGCTCTGCCAGTCTCTGGAATTACATGTAATTAGAACTTGGGCAGCCCTCAGCCCAGGCAACCACTCTTATTGGAATCATGTCCCCTGATGCAAGAGGAAGTAGCTGGAGGCCTGGAGTGACCACTCCGTGAGAATGGGGTCTAAGCAGAGAGGTGAGCCCCAAACCCAGCAGACCCTGTTCCTGCAGAGTCTCCTGAGGCTAATCCTTCTCCTAAAGCTCGGGCAGCCTGTCCTGTTTCCTAGCCACTCAAAGGATGTGATCCTGCCTCCATAAGGGCAGTGATCCTCAGTCCCCTTGAGCTTAACCCAAAGCTGCAGCTGCCTCACCAATGTCTAGAAATGCCTCCGGAAATCAGGATGCAGCATCCAAGCTGGTAAAAGCCACAAACAAGAGCCTATGAGATACTGGTTCCCAAGGTCCACACAAAGATGGAGAGGCACAGGTAGCCAGCTACCCATGCTGTAGCTGGAGTGTAAACTGAGACCTAGGGAAGCCCCCCCCCCATGTTTTCCTCTTCCTGAAAACAAGGATAGGTCCTGACTTTGGCTTGTGAATTTGGTCACAAGGTACCTCAGGCTCCAATTTAGTCTCCAAGTTCCAGAGGTGAATGAGAAAAAAACACATCGAGTGGTCACAGACTCCCTAAAAGGGGAATGGCATTTCCTTTCCTAGGCTACCATACTGCCCTTCTAGGCGCTTCACAAAAAACACATCCTGGGCTAAAGAAACAGTACTGCTGTCCTCTGACGCCACCCCCTTAGACCTCTGGGCCCTCTATACCATCCCAGTTAGAATCTGAAAGGGGTCTATGCCCTACAAAGACATCCAAGATAAGAGTGACCAGCAGCCAGGACACGGGTGGAGGCCACTCTTCCCATCTCACCGCGCCCACCAGCTCTAGGTTTGGTCTCTCCTCCCTACTGTAGCTCTGGCACGTGGGAGAACCTGAGTGTAGCCTGAGCCCAAAACACAGGGATTATGGAACTAGAACCAGCTGGGCCAAGGAAACCATTGTTTGACTTCCCTCTGTGGGCCCCTCAGCCTGGCACCATGCCCTGGGGAAATCCAAGGATGGACCAGGCCCCAAGAACCTGTGGTTTTCCATGCCAGGCTCTCTCTGCTATAGGGGGGAGTCAGAGGAATCCCGGCCAGACTCATGATCCCAGCACCCACCTCCAGCTGAGCTCTGAGCATCTGGAAGAAGTAAGTCCTCCCTAGATGGAGGAAGTAGTTCCTCGCTGGGAGGAGGAGCTGGAATCACCCTGGGTAGAAAAGGTCCACACTGTGTTCCCATTGGATGGCGCAGTGGTGATGACCCCAAGCTGAGTGACCTGACACTAAGAGACCTCTTGGTCCATTACAGGATCTCAAGTGACTTACGTGAGCTTTGAGGTCAGACCGCCCAGTGCATGGCTGGGCACAGTGGTCTAAGGAGCTGAGGCAGGGGCAAATGGCCGTGAGGGCTTTGTCGGCTGTGGATGGTTTCATTGCCTGCTTATCAGCTACCAACTCTGGTGGTGAAGGATGAGGACGAGGACAGCCTAGGTCGGGGGCCAAGGCTCCGTAACAAGATAAACATGAACTGGAAGGCACCGAGTGGCCACACAGAGGCCAGCACACATTTAGACAGATTCCCAGACCACGCTGAATGCAGCCAACACAAAGATGATGACTTTATCCACCTGATCAACCCCTCCTCTATACGGAGGTCTGATGGGCAGCTGCCATGGGCCTTGAAGCTCAGTTTCCCACTCTTGGCCCCAGAGGCCCCTCCCCGACCTCCTTGTAGCTTTTCCCCAGGGCATGAAGACTAGGATGAAGGCGAGGAGATGTCAATACTTGAAAGAAGCTGCTGGGCAGTGCCACTGTCTGCGACAAGGATGTGGTGACCAAGGTGAGAATGACTTCCCCGCCCAATCACAGGTGGACCCCGCCGGGGAGCAGAATGCCTTCCCAGTCCTTGAGTTAGACCAGAACTGAAGCTGACAGTGGACAGGGTCCCAGGCACGCTGGACCTTCTTCTGCTGACCCCACGCCCTGCAGTGTTTACCTGGACAAGACACTGTTCCTGGGGATTGCATAGAATTTACAGCCTTGACGGCAGGGAGGAGGCAGCAAAGACGTCACAGGCTCTTAACGTGAATGTTCCACTCTGTCTGTCCACACACTGACTCACCCGGAAGCTGGAGGGGAGGAGAGGAGGGGCTGCAGGAGGAGAAGGGAGAGAGAGGCAGAAGAAGGGACAAGATGAGAGAAGAGAGAAGAGGGAGTCCACCCCCAAACGGGGATCCTCCAAGCCCCACTCCCATTCTCAGTGACCTCCTGCAGTGGTTTCTGTTGTCTATCAACTTGGCTGAGTCTTAATACCCAATGTTTGGTCAGACACTAGTTTTTTTTTTGTTTTTTTTTTTTAAATTTATTTATTTATTATGTATACAGTGTTCTGTCTGCACATATCCCTGGAGGCCAGAAGAGGGCACCAGATCTCATTACAGATGGTTGTGAGCCACCATGTGGGTGCTGGGAATTGAACTCAGGACCTTTGGAAGAACAAGCAGTGCTCTTAACCTCTGAGCCATCTCTCCAGCCCCAGACACTAGTTTTGATATTGCCATGAAGGTAGTTTTCAGATGGTCCTCCCCAGAATGGGTAGTGAGATCTTGCAGAAAGATACTGAGGTCCACAAGTCAGAGAGGAGTCTACCTCCAGCTCTGCTTTGGGTCTCCCATCTGCTGACTTCCCTGCAGGTTTCAGACTTGCAGCCTGTACTGACTGGTTTTGTGGGTCAACTTGACACAAGCTAGAGTCATCAGAGAGGAAGGAGCCTCAGTTGAGGAAATGCATTTTCTCAATTAGTGATCAATGGGGGAGGGCCCCGCCCATGGTGAGTGGTGCCACCCCTGGGCTGGTGGTCCTGGGTTCTATAAGAAAGCAGGCTAAGCAAGCCAGGGGAAGCAAGCCAGTCAGCAGCACCCCTCCATGGCCTCTGCATCAGCTCCTGCCTCCAGGATCCTGCCCTGTTTGAGTTCCTGCTCTGATTTCCAATGATGAACAGCAATGCTGAAGTGTAAGCCTAATAAACCCTTTCTCCCCAACTTGCTTTTAGTCATGGTGTTTCATCGAAGCAATAGAAACCCTAAGACACAGGGTCTATATGTATGCATTTACACATCCCCTGTGTGTGCTTACACACCCTCTGCTGCTTCGGTTTCCCTGGAGAACCCTGGCTGATGCAACTTGAACAACCCCTCCTCACTCAGGGTGGGAGGCAGCCATCCATCCATCCATACTGCAGCTTTATGAACCTACCCCAGACAGCTCTTCTCTATCCCTACCCCATTTTGACCTCAATGTGACCTCACTGACATTTACTGTGTCAGCCACATGTATGGTCTCAGGTCATTCCCCAGGATGCTCCGTAGTCAACTTGATTACTAACACCTGTTACAGAAACAGAACCTGAACTACGGAGGATCTTGTGTCTCGGTTGCTACAACAGTCTCACTCGGCACAGGAGACAAGGCTGGCTTAACACCTATGCTGACCACTGCCCCTGCCTCTTGCCATCCTAGCCAAGCATCCAACACCAAGCTACCAAGCCCCAGACAGCTGGACTTAGTTGAAGTGGGAAGCTTGTATCTTGCCATGGTAAGCAGACAGAGGGTACTCCCAGAGAAGCCACAGTTCTCAGACCTTCTGGATTCCTACAAGAGACCCCAGCCCCAGCCACACAGGGACGAAGCAGCAAGTCCCGGGCCTAGGACTCTGTCACATCCTAGCCAAGCCTCTGTCACACAGCCGTCTCTGCAGGCCCTCCCCTGAAACATGAGAAAGGCAAGCTCCAAGGCAGCAAATGGGTCCCCCACCTGCACCTTCAAAGGCTTGAGAAGACTAGGGACAGACCTGGCCACACAGTCCCTTACCTGAGTTCCCTGGAAGGAAGTCAGCTCTGACCAAGGTGTGAAGGCTGAGATAAGAAGCAACAGAGGGGCTGGTCAAGTCAGTAGGTTCCACTGGGCAGGCTCATACAGGACAGGCTACTGGAGGCCACTGCTCCCCCGCCCCTGTCTATCAGGCAGGTCAACCTTTCAAGAGTCCAGCCATTCTGGGGCAGTTCCTCTCTTCTCCCCTCAAAACTTGGTTCAGTTCTCACACTCATAGAGACCACTGTCCTCACCACCCTGGTCATACTCTGTGACTGTTTCTGTTGTGAGCATCTCAAGGACAGCAATCTATGTGTAGTTCTCATGGGCCACCCTCACAACATATGCACCCAATAGCTTTGCTTCTGGATTGGAGCAGGGGGTATAAAGTATGGATGGGTAGATTGGTGTATGAATGAATGGATGGTGGGTGGGTGGGGGTGGGTAGATGGCTGGATGACTGAGTAGATAGTAGGTAGATAGGTGAGTAGGTAGACAAGTGAGTAGGTAGAATGCATAGATGATAGATGGATGGATGGATGGATGGATGGATGGATGGATGGATGGATGGACGGATGGACAGGCAGATGGGATAGATGAGTGGGTGGGTACATAAACTTTTTTATGTCTTAAATTGGAAGAGATTTTGATTGAGGTTGCATTGAACACATAGATCAATTTGGAAGAATTAACACCCAGAAAGATCAGTCTTCTAGCCTGTGACTCTGCATGGGTTTCTGTTTAGGTCGTGGGTTCTCTCAGCAATATTTTCTAAATTTTTAATGTGCTGGTATTACATCTTGTCAGATTTTTCCCTCAGTAGTTCGTATTTTTGGTAATTTTGTGATAGGTATTTTTTTATTCCTGTATCAAATTGCTTGGTGCTAAAATATAGAGACAGTCATTTTTTATTGACATAGAAAACATGTAACATAACACTTTCCATCTTAGCTCTTTTTAAATACACAGCTCAGTGGTATTGAATATCCCTACCACGCTGTGTGGCTGTCACTACCACTCACCTTGAGAACTCTTTTTTTCTATTTTTTTTTTCATTTTGTTTTGTTTTGTTTGTTTTTCGAGACAGGGTTTCTCTGTGTCTCTTTGGTGCCTGTCCTGGAACTCACTCTGTAGACCAGACTGGCCTTGAACTCACAGAGATCCGCCTGGCTCTGTCTCCCGAGTTCTGGGATTAAAGGCGTGCACCACCACCGCCCGGCTGAGAACTCTTTTTATCATGAAAAAACTAAATTCTACTCTGGAGAAATGGCTCAGCACTTAGAGCATGTGCTATTTTTGCAGAGGATCTGAATTGGGTTCCCAGCACCCACAGCAAGTGACTCACAGTCACCAGTAACTCCAGCCCTGGGGGATGTGACACCCTCCTCTGGCCTCTGTGGGTACTCACATATGTACACATCCTAACACACACACACACACACACACACACACACACACACACACACACACACACACACACACATACACACACACATACACATAAATAAAAATAAAAATAAAATATCTTGCTGGGAGGTGGTAGCACATACCTTTAATCCCAGCACTCAGGAGCCAAAGGTAGGCAGATCTCTGTGCTTGAAGCCAGCCTGGTCTACAGAGTGATTCTAGGACAGCCAGGGCTATTTAGAGGAACTCTATAGTCAGACTTTCCTTTGGGCCACCAGCTCACAAATAACAACACGGAGACTTATTGTGAAAGCTCGGCCTTAGCTTAGACTTATTTCTAACTAGCTCTTATAACTTAAAACAACTCATATTTTTTAATCTACATTCTTTCTCGTGGCTCGATTACCGTTACTCTGTCCTGCCCATCCTGCTTCCTTCACGTCTGGCTGGTGACTTTTGTCTTTCTTCCTCTCTAAGTCCTCTCTGTCCCCAGAAGTCCAACCTAACCTCTTCCTGCCTAACTAATGGCCATTCAGCTCTTTATTAAGCCAATCACAGTGACATATCTTCACACAATGTAAAGGAATATTCTGAAACAAAACTGTCTCAAAAAAAAAAAAACAGAAAAAAGTAAATTACCTTTTTAAAAGAAACACTTCCATCAAATTCCATCAAAACACAGGCTCCACACATCCCCTCCTACCAACCCCAGGCAATCATCCTACCCCCTGCCTCCTCTCTCTTGACAGCTCCAGGGATTCCTGTAAGTGAGGTCATGCGTGCAATGTCTAATTGTCCTCCCAGCTTACTTCACTGACTGTAGTGCCTTAGCAGTCATCCAGTCTATGACACACGTCAGAACTGCCTCCTGTGCAGGGCTAGCTAACACTCCATGGTATGCATAAGCCACATCTTTCTTATCCTTTCACCCACTGGTGGATACTTGGGTTGTCCCACAGTTCAGCTGTCATCCCTTGTGCTGTTTTCAACATCAGTATACAAATATCTCAAGGCTTTGCTTTGGATTCTTCCGTTTCTAGCCAAAAAGTCGAATTTCTATATTTTAGAGGGATTCTAGGCTTAACTTTTTGAAGGACCACCATACTCTTATTATTTTATACTCTCACCAAAGCATACAACAGTTTCTATTTCTTTTTCTTTCTTTCTTTCTTCCTATTTTTATTTTTGTTTGTTTGCCCTGGCTGTCCTGGAACTCAATTTGTAGACCAGGCTGGCCTAGAACTCCAAGATCCACCTGCCTCTGCTTCCCAAGCACTGGTACTAAAGGTGTGCGTCACCACTGGCTAGAAGTTACAATTTTTTAACATCCTCGCCAACACGTGCTGTTTTTCAGTGGGTTTGATTTTTTGTTTTTATCTGTGTGTGCCTATGTGTCTCTGTGTGTATATGACAGAGGCCAGAAAAGGGTGTCAGATTCCCTATCACTAGAGACATATGAGGTTGTGAGCCACCAGGTGGGTGCTGGGAACTGAACCTGGGTAAAGAGTAAGCGCTCTTAACTGCTGAGACGTCTCCCCAGCCCCCGATTTTCTTTCTTTCTTTCCTTCTTTCTTTCTTTTTTTTTTTTTTTTACAACAGGCATCTCAATGTATGGAATCCATTATAGTTTTTTTTAATTTGTGTTTATGTGTGACATAAGTACGTGTGTACATGTGCGCAGGTATGTATACACATGCATGCACATACAGAAGCAAGAGGTCAACATCAAGCATCTAAACAGTCTCTCTCACTGCACCTGGAGCTCACCATTTCGGCTAGGCCGGTTAGCAGTAATATCTCCCAGTGCCAGGGTTACAGGCACACACCACCACATCCGGCTTTTACAGAGGTGCTGGGTCCAAGTGCAGATTCTCCAGCATGCACAGTAGGCACCTCACTCACTGAGTCATCACCCCAGCCCTCACTGTGGTTCCGATTTGTGTGTTTCTGGTGACAAACGGTGCTGGGGATATTTCCTGTACTTCTTGGCCATGGACCTTGACTCTTCACGCACTTCCCAGACAGCTCACTGTGGAAATGTCTGTTCAAGCTCTTTGCCCATGTTCAAGAATCAGTATTTGTGTATTGATCCTAGGATTCCAGCAACCATGATGATGGTACCTACTCATTCTAGTGGCTTTTTCCAAACTTCTGTTGTCCAAGATGGATAATCATGTCATCTGTAAGTAGTGATGGCTTTACATCCTTTCCAATCAGTTATTTGTATTTATTTCCCTCCATGGTTGCACTGGCTATTATTTCCTGCACAGTGTTGATGAGAGGTGAGGAAATCCGATATCCCAGCCTTGCCCCAGTTTCAGAGAAACCACTGTCTTCTAACATAACAGCAGCTCTGGCCTTGCTGATAGCCTTTACCTGAATAAGGAAGTTCTCTTCTATTTTTAGCTCATGCGTTTTTTTTTTAATCAGGAATGTGCATTGGGTTTCTTCAAGAGTGCCTGTCTGTCTTTATTGAAATGGGCTGTCGTATGTTGAATGATACTGGTTGTGAGCATTAAGCCATTCTGCCTTCCTGAATAAACTATATCTGATTACATTTTTAAATGTATTTTATTAATTGAACTTGTTTTTAGACCATTTCACACCTGTGCAGTGCATGCTGACTGCTCTCGCCCTCCTCCATCATATTTTTTAGTGTTGGATTTAATTTGTCAACATTTAGAATTTTTGCCTCTGTGCTCATGGGGGGATATTGGTCTGGTTTTTTTTTTCACCTTAATTCTTTTACATTTTATTTACTTTTATATGTGTGTGTATCCCTTTGTCTGTAAGTGCATTATGTGTTTGCAGTACCCATGAAGACCAGAAGAGGGTGTCAGATCCCCTGGAACTGGAGCTGCAGACAGTTGTGAGCTGTCTTACATGGGTACTAGGAAAAGAACTCTGGTCCTCTGCAAGAGCACAGAGCACTCTTTATCTTTAAGCCATCTCTCATCTAGCTTCATTTCTTCCTCCTCCTCCTCCTCTTCCTTTCTTCTTCTGTTGTTTGTTTTTTGAGCAGGATAGCCCTGGCTATCCTAGAACTCACTCTGTAGACCAGGCTGGCCTCGAACTCAAAGATCTGCCTGCCTCTGCTTCTGCTTCTCAAGTGCTGGGATTAAAGGCCTGTGCCACCACCACCTGGCTCAGTCTTTCTTCTTATAACATGTTTGTGTGCTACTAGAATTGGGGTAATACTGGCCTCAGAAAAAGAATTGGAAGGGTTCCTTCTTTTTTAAGTCTTTGACTTTTGTTTGATCTCTTCCTCAAATAGTCAGTAGAATTTATCAACAACACCATCTGAGCCTGGAATTCTCCTTGCAGAGAGGTTTTTTGTTGTTTTGTTTTGCTTTGCTTTGCTTTTCATCACAACTCAATTCCTTTAGAATCTGGCTTTATTCTGGTTCTTTGATACATTGTGTGCACTTTGATACATTGTATGCACTTTGATATATTGTGTGCATTTTGATACATTGTGTCTTCCCAGTACTGTACCCTTCTGACTATGCTGCTAAACTCATTGTCGTGAGGCTGTTCGTGTTATCCCTTTAGTGTCCTTCAGTGACTAAGTCTGTAGTGATGTCACCATCCCTTTATCTTCTCCCTTCTCCTAGCAGTCTGGTTAGAGGCTTATCAGTTTTGTTAATCTGTTTAAGGAACTTGATTTGGGTTTCACAGATTTTTCTGTTTTGCTTTGTCAGTTTATCAAGGATTTATCCTTTTCTGCTACTTTGGAGTAACTTGATATTGTTTTCCTTTCCTGGTTTTTAAGGTAGGCGGCCAGTGACTAGAGACTTCTCTCCTGTTCTAATGCCACAGTTAGTGCTGTAGGTTTCCCCTAAATACTGTTTCTCTGGCATCCCACAAGTCACCACACTACACACAAATGTGTGCACACACTGAGTTTCTCTCTCATCTGTTCTCTGGCCTCTCCAACATTGGTACCTTGGCCCAGTCTTGAGAACCCACCCAGGGCCCAGTGCTTTCCAGTCAGTGAAAGAAAACCTCACCAAGCTGGGCAGCACTCAGGAGGCAGAGCCAGGCAGATCTCTGTGAGTTCGAGGCCAGCCTGGTCTACAGAGCGAGATCCAGGACAGACACCAAAGCTACACAGAGAAACCCTGTCTCGAAAAACCAAAAAGAAAAAAAAGAAAGAAAGAAAGAAAGAGAGAGAGAGAGAGAGAGAGAGAGAAAGAAAGAAAGAAAGAAAGAAAGAAAGAAAGAGAGCAAAACTGGCTCTGAGGTACCGCAAGATGAGCATCAGGAAGCAACTTCCACTCCCAGGTCCTAGAAAACAAAACGGAAGCAGGGGCTGCTGGAATTCAGGAACACAAGGCCCTGGAGGAGGGGCCTCTGGGAGAGTTTAGCAGAACCAGTTCAGGCAGTTTCAAAAGAAGCTTCCTTTCATATCTAGAGGGACTTTGAAGGAAGTCAAAAAACAAAATTCCTCCCTTCCCACCACTCAATGCTGCCTTCTAGGATGCCATGTGGCAGAGATGGAAAATTTGTAAAGTCCTAGCCATGTACATCAGTCTGCTACCACTGCATAACAGTCATCTGGAACCAATGGTTTCACACATTTAGCCGTAACTACTTGAAAAATAGGTGGACGGAAGTGTGTGTGCACTATGCGCACAAATATATATGTACAGGTGTTTTCTAGGATAAAACAAATACATATAAATCCATACTGATAAAAATAATTGCACAAACAATTGTAAAAGGAAATGGTGTATTTTATATAGGAATTCCAATGGATTCATGCCGGAAAATAAAGGGGACAGAAACTCATCACTGGTGTTAACAGTAACAATTGCTCTTGGTGACGTCTACTGCAAGATCCTAAAAGCAGTGGGTCATTGAAGGGAAAGAGATATTCACAGGGATGTAAACATCTTCTCCAAGGTATTAATTAATTGATTGATTACAAAGTAGCAAAATAGTGGTTTGTAGGGGCTGGAAAGATGGCTCCATAGCTTAAGTGCCTGCTGGGCAAGCCTAGGGACCTGAGTTCAGATCCTTAGCATCCACATAAAAGACACACAAGGTCACGAACATTTGTATCCTCAGCTGGGAGAGGAGAGCTCACTGCCCAGCCAGCCTAGCTAATCAGTGAGTTCTAAGTTCAGTGAGATACTATGTCTCAAAAAAAATAGGATGGTAGGGCTGGAGAAATGGCTCAGTGGTTAAGCCTCTTGCAGAGGGCCCAGGTTCAGTTCCTAGCACCCAAATCAGGAAGTTCATGACCATCTATAATTCTAGCTCCTAAGGATCAGATGCTTCTGGCCTCCAAAGACCCCTGCACTCATGTGTACATAGCCACATATAGACATACACATATACACATCATTAAAAATAATAAAAATAAGCCAGGGGGCATGGTGGCACACACCTTTAATTCTAGCAGTCAGGAAGCAGAGGAAGGAGAATTTCTGTGAGCGCAAGGCCAGCCTGGTCTATATAGCAAGCTCCAGAACATCTAGGAGCTACATAGGCAGACTGTCTCAAAAAAACAAAAAAAAAAAAATTTAAATCTTTAAAAATAAGACAGAGGCTGGGTGGTGATGGTCCATGTCTTTAATCCCAGCACTCAGGAGACAGAGGCAGGGAGATCTCTGTGAGCTCAAGACCAGCCTGGTCTACAGAGCAAGTTCCAGGACAGCCAGGGCTACACAGTGAAACCCTATCTTGAAAAACCAAAAGATGAAATGAAATAAAATAAAAATAAGATAGTGGTTAAGAAAGACACCTGACCTCCACATGCACACATAGCACACATACACATACATGCATGCCCCATACATGCACACATCCCTATGAACATATATGCACACCACCCACATTTACACACACACAAAAATAAGTAAAAAATGGCTTTGCTAAGGAGAATCCTGGCAGGTGCCACCTTACCCAAGGGATCAAGGCTAATACCCCAGCAATGGAGTGACAATGTCATGTCATACACTCTAACACAGGACACTGAGAGGAGCACATGACTCCCACGCACTCTTGTAAAAAATTGCACAACTACAACTTCTTTTTTTATTTCTTACTTTTATTTTATTTGCTGGGGGTATGGGTGTATGCCACTGTAGATGTATAGAGGTCGGAGGACAACTTGTGGGAATCCATGCTTGAAGTGATAACCCGCAAAGTCTGGTCAATTATTTATTAAGGAATGCAATGGGAATAACACACTCACAAATACAGAATGAAGTGGTGTCACAGCCTCCTTGTCTGCCAGGGAAAGATGGGGAAAGCTCCGTCCAAGCTCACTGAAACATGGAGTCGGGAAAACTTCCATATCCCAGAGAGAGTGTGTGACCCTCCTCTTCAGGTCTTATCTGGCCATTTACTCAGAGAAGACCACACCTCATGGGGTTAGTCATCCCAATACCATTGGCAAACAGCTCGAATTCCCACAACACATTCTCTCCTACTATATAGTTTCCAAGGATCACGTTCAAGTCATCAGGCTTGGCAGTAAGTGCCCACACCCTCTGAGCCACCTCCCTGGCCCACAACTCCAGTTTCAATCATGACCAAACATGCCACAAATTCAGATAAAGGGACAGTCTCCACATACCTGGTCAGCGCTTTCTGTGGGTGTCAAGATCAGGAAAAAAAAGGGACAAATGAGGCAGGAATGTTCGTGCAGCCCATGCTTTGGTGGGACAGAAGACCCCCTTGGTGAAGCATCTCAGCTCACCTGGTCACCTAGTGTCCCTGACAGGTGGGGCCCACAGAGCCTAAGGACAAGGCTGGCCTAGCAGCATAGAGACCCTGCACTGTCGACTTGGGAAACTTACACCAGGCTTTCCCAGAAGGTGGCCAGCCACCTGGTCCTCTGCATCATGGAGAGCTAGTGAGAGGTTCCCATCAGTATACTGGACATGAGATTGCTTCTCCTGCACACAGAGCTGTACAGCACTGTACATGTGGACCCAACAGCATCTCATTCATCATCTGCCCAGCATAGCTCCTGCCAAAGACTTCCTCTCACAAGCAGAGGAGTGTGGGAAGGGCTCTGTCTGCAAGTCACCACCCTCCTGCCACCAGACCATTGCCCAGGAGCAGCTGATCTGATATAAAGGGAGAGCAGTCCACTAAAGAATAGCTATGGGGCTGGTGGGAGCCCTAAAGGGCTGGGATGCTGTCCCACAAAGTGCGTTGGGTGTCTCAGGTCAAACTGGATGTCCCCGTGGTTATGACACACAGGTCTGGGGGCCAAGGGCTGGGGTCACAGCAGCCCCCCTTGCCACCTGCTCACAGAACGCTGCTGCCCAGTCACTGCAGTGAGGACTACTCACCTCCCAGAGGGATACTCACTCAGGCAGTAGTGCTGGCAATGTGGAAACAGAAGCCATGGCTGCTGCTGAATTTACAAGATGTATGTAAAGCCTCTGTGTGGGCTACAGTGTGAGGCCTCACCGTCCTGACTACCCAGGGGAACCTGGCGGCTGCACCAAACAGCAGAAAGAGTCCTGGAGGGATCCAGCTAGGCCCAGAACTAGACCAAATGGGCTGCAAACCCCAAACAGTACGAGACACATTTTGCAGACTTCTTTTTTTAAATAGAATATCTTTTATTTATTCCTTGATAATTTCATACATATAAACAACGTATTTGTATCAGACCCACCCCAAACTCCCCTCCCATTTGCTCAGGTACCCCAGATGAGAGATGCAGAGGGCAAAGCTGTCAGTAGACTGGCCCTATGGCTGTAGATTGTAAGGAGGAAGCTACGGTCCATTTTCAGTGTGAGATGCATTTAGAACTCAGCAGAGAAGCACAGATAAGCAGGAGGCACTAGGCCCCCATCCTCTCCTGCCTGCAGCTGGAGTCTGCATGTCTAGACATTCTCAGTTCATCCTAGAGTTGAAAAGTCACAGGCAGCCGGGTGTGGTGACACACACCTTTAATCACATAGCTCAGAGGCTGGCGGATCTCAAAGCCAGCCTGGTCTGCATAGTGATTTCCAGGGCAGCCAGAGCTACATAGTCAGACCCTCTCAAAAAAGAAAGAAACAGAGAGGAGGGGAGGAGAGGAGAGAGGAGGAGAGGGGAGGGGAGGGGAGGGAAAGGGGAAGGGAGGGGAGGAAAGGGAAGGGAAGGGAAGGGGGAAAAAGAAAAAGAAAAAGAAAAAAAAAGGAAAAAGAAAAAGTCACAGGCAGTCTGCTATGAGGAGGGATTCTTGAGTCCCAGGACATATACTAGATAAGGCTTTGTGTCCTGAACTAACAGGGTGGAGATCTGAGGAGGGGGCAACACTGGACACTGGGAAGATTGTGCCTCCCTGAAGAACTCAGGCAGTGAGGGATTCAAGGTGCAGAGAAGTGTGATAAGAATTTTAAAACCTCTGTTTTAAAATTTTCTGTTTGTGCCAGCCCCAGTGTGCCAGCCATTTCTGCCTTTTCTCTAAGCTGATGTGTAACTACAAAATAGAAAAAGAAAATGTCCCCAGAACACTTATGAAGTGAAGGTCATTGTTTCTCACAAAGTGAACTGAAGAGTTAGACAGAGGGAAAGCTGGAGGCCCCTCAAGGAAGGAGCCCAGAATGCCACTGCAAATACTGTTAGTGTTTCTCCGGTCTTCCCCAACACTCTAGGATAACTGCGTGTTGTCAGAGCTCTTGAAGCCCAGGCCTGGCTCTGGACACCTCACACCGTTGTTGCCCAGGGAACATGGCATTCTATGGAGCTCAGCGCAGGCTCGCATTGCAGCAGCCCATCCCTGGATGTCACCCCTTCCTGCCGTGCACCCTGGGAGAAGGTAATGCATACACAGCCTCCCTGGCTCTTACAATGGCCAGTGGCACTTACCCAAAAACCAGCACATCCCCAAGTTCACAAGATTTGATCAAGAAAATACAAAGCAAAATAAGACCCCGAGTTGACCCCTCAATTTGCAGTGGCTTTTTTTTTTTAAGATGGGGGTATCTTACCCTGTAGCTTAGGTTAGCTTTAACTCACTACATTGCCCAGGTTGGTCTCAAACTCATGACAATTCTCCTGCTTCAGATTCCCAAGTGCTAGGCTCGCAAGGCATGTGTCGCCATACCTAGATGCAATGACTTCAAAGGAGGGTGTTTCTAGAGTGTTCCCTGGGGGTACAAGGAAGCCTGGTCTCTGTCACATGACAGTGATGAACCCAAGCACTGTGGAGTGGGGGTGTGCCCAGTGTCTCTCTGAGGATGTCACCTTAGGAAGTGAGCAACCAGAAGTGGCCTGAAGCCTTTCTAATCTGCCGCTGCCCAGCTGTCCAGCCATCCAGCCAAAAGCCCTAGATGAATGAAGGGCCATGCAGCTGTGCCATGGAATATTCCAGAGCCATTAAAATCATGTTCCCAGTGCATTTGCTGTTGGGAGGAAAAGGCTATAAAGCAATCTAAGGCAATAATCAGCATGGCTTCTGCGCTAGTGGAGAAAAGATTCACAAACACAAGTCATCTCTGCCACCAGGGAAGGTGTACGCATCATTAGCCACTACGCAGGACAAAGCCATATTACCCAGTTGGTCTGCAGCAGCACCAGAACTCAATCCCACTAGACCAGAAGAACAACATCATCACCAGAGGGGACTCCAGTTTGCTGGCTTGAGACCTCAGTGCAGGATGGCAAGATGCAGCATCCTTCTTAACACTTTCCTGTACTCCACAGGTTGCTCTGGTGCATTCGAGATCCTGTAGACTCAGAAAGTGGTGTTACATATAAAGAGCATCAGGGTGCAGAGCAATCCCGAAATTAGCAGAGAAGGCAACTTCCTTCTTCCGCCCGTATCCTGGATTGTCCAGCTCCTACAATGAGTATCCACAGCTTTCTCTGTAGCATAGTGCTGTGTCTTGCAACTCTATTTACTCCTGTTCTATGGGTTAACAGCCCCCAAGCATCTCAGCTGTAGGCAGGGCACCACAGGCATCACTCACAAAGGAAGATGGGAAGGTCCAGTCATAAACTCCCAAATCTCACACCTTGGTCCTACTTAATAAAATTAAATAGTACAATAAAGGAAGAAGGCCATAAAGATGGTAAATGCCTGTTTGAAGGCCTGGCATGGCTGCCACATCCCGGCCAGCCCAATGGCACAGGGTCCGGAAGTCCTGCTTCCTGAGTCCTGGATCCAGCATGAAACTGAAATTGAAGTGAAATTGTGAGACCTCACCCTAAATCCCTGCCAGACTGCCAGGTTGTGCTCAGGACTTGATTCAGAGACACAGGGCCCATAGAACCCCTGAGCCCTGGAGAGCTCACAGCAGGCTTTAAGTACTCTTCTAAGGACAAAAATGTAGGTCCCCATGCCTCAGACATGATGGCGTCCAGGGACATGACTCCCTACAAGAATAAAATAGGTGACGAGTGGATGCCAAAATCTGAGGTGCAGGCTTCCAGTTGAGCTAGCAATTGAGGCCTCATCTGCAAACCACCTTTGGGGTCCAGGGCATCTCAGCCATGCCCCAGGGACCCTCCAAGGGTGAACTCCAATCTAGAAGGCCACAGGTCACACTCTGTAAAACCAGCCACTGGGGAGAGTGAGAAAAGATGACTGGGAATCTGAGACCAACCTGGGCTACATAGTGAGTTCCAGGTCTGCTTAGGCTACAATGATACCTAATAAAAGAAAGGAAGAAAGGAGAGAGAGAGAGAGAGAGAGAGAGAGAGAGAGAGAGAGAGAGAGAGAGAGAGAGAGAGAAGGATGGGGTACCAGGGACTGGGGTCAGTGTTTAATAGGAAGTGAGTTTCAGCCTGGGAAGGTAGAATGTTCTAGAAGATGGTGGAGGTAGCTGTATGACATTGTGGGTGTGCTTCTTGCCACTGAAGTGTGCACTTCACAATGATAAACAACAACAACAAAAATTTAAGAAAAGGTCAAACTATATGTATCACTGCTGGCCTCTTTCTCACAGTCTTTATGCCTCAGTTTCCCTGCTGGGACTATAGGTATAAGTCACCATATCTGTCAAAAGCTAAAATTTTAATATTTAAGTATTTTATTTATGTGCATGTCTGAGTGTGGGTATGCACATGTGCATGGATACCTGCAGTGAACAAAAGAGGACACCAGATCCCCCAGTGCTAGAAGTTATGTATGGGCTGTTGTGATCCACCCAAAGTGGGTGCTGGGAACTAAACTTGGGTCCTCTGTAAGAGCAGTATATGCTCTTAAACACTGAGCCTTCTCTCCAAGCTGCAAAATAAAAAATTTGAAAGAGAGAAAAACCATTTTACATAACAAATAAATATATAAAATGCAAAGCGGAAAAAATGCAATGCACAAATGATGGTGTTCAGCCATCACCTGAGATCCACGGAGGAAGAATCCAGGAGGGCAGTTCTGTCACTGAGGCACTTAGTGTCCCTAAGATAGAGTAGGATGATGTAGCTTACAATCTGGTCTACCTCAGGACCCTAGGTCAAATATATAGAGTCTTTGGAGAACATGGGTAAGATCTTGGCAAAATTTTCCCTACTAGACATTAAAACAGAAAATTACAATATGTGTCATTCACTTCAACTAATAATAACTACATTATGCACCAACACACCTAACACTTTCATGAAAAAAGACAGTAACTTTATTTTCCAAGACAAGAATGTTGAGGATCTGAGAGGCTAATAATATTACTCCTCTTGTTTTGTTTGGGGGTTCTGCATCTCCAAGGCCAGGCTCCACCTAAGCAGCTGGGCTCTTCTCCTGGTGCCTATTCCATCCACCAGAACACATGGCCTTGTGGGAAGGATGAGAAGGAAGTCCACTTCATCCAGGTCTGCCGTGGGAAAGACTGCCCTAAACACCCCCTTGGTCACCAAGGAACCCCATGAACAGCTCTCAACCTGGGAGAGGTCCCATGCTATTCCAAATGTCACCACACCTATGGAATGCTCACAGTTCTCACCTTAGAACGTTCCCCATCACTTCCCTCCTTAGAAAGTCTTCTGATTGGAAAACCACCTTGGTGTGGAGTTCAGATTTTCTCCAGAAAGCATGAATTGATCATAGCTACTCAGTCCTTCACTTGGTCCGCTGGGAGAGAGATTTCTGCCAAGAAGCAGGATATGCACAATCCCCCTCCTACAGCAAGAGGCTCTTCCAGCCAACCTAGTCCCATGAAGACCAGGCCACTGCACATGGTACTCACACTCCAGGGCCCAAAGCAGAATGCAAAATAACTCAATGGCATTGACTGAGTCGCCAAAACACCCCATCTTCCTCTGTCCTGTCCCTACAACCACGAGAGGTCAAGGATCCGCTATATGGGGACACACAGGGTCAGTGCAGGTATCAGGCCTGCAGTTTCTCATCTTACTTTGAAAATCATTTGGTTTTCAAGACCTCCCCTGAAGGCTGATAGACTCCCACAGAGAGCTGTGAGGACAGCACATCACTCAGGAAGATAATCGGTGTCACCAGGTGAATGTCTGTCCTTAAGTGGAGACTCAGGCCAGTCGCAGCCAGGAGGGAGCCAGAAAAAAAAAAAAAGAAAACAGTGATTTCCCCCACACTGGCCCCCTTTCAAAACTGAAGCCAGAAAGAGTGGCCCTGGTGGCCACCCTGCACTTCATCCAAGCTAAGCCGGCCATAGGAGAGACATGCCCAAGATGAGCCGAGATGGCCCCTGGTCCCACCTTAGAGATCTGCCCTTTTCGATCTCTGGACTTCAGCCTTCCTGCCAGTCACTGGCAGCTTCTCCAGGCTGGTACCCACATCTAGAGGGAGACAAGCAGGTGCAGCCCCAGGTTTATGAAGGAGCTTGAGGACTGGCATGCGACACCAGCAGCTCCTTCACGGAACAAACAAGGCCGACAGCTGCAGGCTAGGCCGGGAGGAAAGTCCACCAGGAGGGTCAGCTCTCCACACCAGGGCTTCACCCCACCCAGGTTTATGGCCAGGTCCTGTTGCAGGCACAGGTCCAGCACCACCACCCTTCCTCTCTGCTGCCATCTTCCAGGAACCACAGGGCATGGGGCACCAGGACTTGGGAGCTAGGAGGACTGGCAGAAAAGGGAATTTATTTCTCAGCAGACCTCAGAGCTGGGGCAATGTAGAAGAGAGCGGGACTATAAATTAACCCCCTAACATATGTCCCTCCCATCCCAGGCTGCCTGGATGTCTTCTGGACAGGGCAGGCGTACCAGGAGTGATAAACGTGGCTAAAGGGGATGGGACCTACTGATGGCTGTCCATCAGTCCTGAGGGTGTAGTCTGCTATTCTCTCTTCATAGGAGAGGGAGAAAGGATGCAGGTGTGGGAGGATGAGTTTGGGCATCACCAGGGGACTTTTTGTTTTGTTTTGTTTTTGGAGACAGGGTCTCTCTATTATGCAGCTCCGGCTGTCCTGGAACTCAATATGTAGACCAGGCTGGCCTCTAACTCATGGAGATCCACCTGCCTCTGCCTCCTGAGTGCTGGGATTATCAAAGGTGTGCACCACCACACCTGACTTGCCAGGGGACTTTAGGCAGGGAAGTGAGGACAAGGTTAAGGATCAAGGGTCAGGGCCTGGGGTACAGTGTAGACCTGAGGACTACAGTCTTGGGGTCAATAAGTTTATGTAGGATGTTTTTAAGGCTGCGAGTTGGACTGATCTGTGACAGTAAGGACTTGGGTTCAGGAGTCTGGGGTGATGCTGGAGGCTCGGACACTGGAGATATAGGACACAAGATCCTGAGAGGTACAGAGCGAGAGCTGGGCAACTGGGTATCCATTCTACACCTGCAGGGCTGTCCCGTACCACTGTCTAAGAAATCTGCCTGTTGTCTCCCAGCCCTGAAGGGCAGTGGGTTCAGCCCTTAGTCCTTCTCCCTGGACAGGCGCCACTAGCTGTCCACTCCCTTCACTAGGGGCTACAGGGTCACCAGTGGAGATCAGCTACCTTGAAAACACAGCCAGAGCAGGTACTAGGTGTCTAGGTAGCCTCTCCTGGCTCTGCCCCAGTGACATCCAATAGGCACTGGAAGTACTGTTAAGACATTACTGCTGAGCCCATCTCTCTGCCCAGGTAAGGGTACCTGGGAAAGCCACTTCCTCCATGCACACGTCAGCTGCAGTAAGGTGGTACAGTCTTCACACTCACTACTACTCATATGGCCTCTGGGACTGGTCAGGGAGGGGAGCAGACACTGCTGGTGGCTTAGAGCCAACAGGACCTCAGTGACCCTTCAAGGATCTCTCACCCTCGGCAAGAGGGCTTGCCCAGAGTGCTGGCCTAGGGTGAGGGCAGAGGTAACCTGCCCAAGGCACCTCACTTGCCACTCTGATGCACCTAGATGCACCTTGGTGTTTGAAAAGTATGCTGAGTCCTGAGTTTTCAGTCTTGAATGGGGTACCTGGGAATCTGCATATCTGGCCAGTACCCCAGCCTCTCAGAAACCTCAGTGCCCCTGCTGTAGGCCTGAGGGCCAACAGGAGTACAGCAGTGTTTCCATACCCCTCAAGGAGTGGGCCCGTGGGCACAGTTGGTAGCTTGAACATTACCACAAGGGTTGTGATCTGGTCTGTGCAGGGAGATAAGATGGGAGGGGAGCAAACAGACCTGGGTGGAGGCTGTGTTGGGGTGTGGGTAGCAACAACCATGATGTCTTGTGAAGTCCCAAAGATGCTAAGGAAGTCCTGTCCCTACCTTCAGTCTCCAGGGTGTGGGGACCAACTGTCTTGGCCAGATCTAAGGCTGTGAAGCACAGGAACTGTACACCAGCTTCCTGCCGGAGCGTCTCCAGTCCAGGCCATGGCCTCTTCTGGAACTGACCAGTAGAGACCACTGGAGAGCCTGACCTGGGTCAGGTTGGCTGGACTCCCTTGCCCTACTGAGCCCCTAGAAGACCCAGGAGATGAGCCTGCCTAGCTCTAGGGAGGCAGGCAGAGCCAGGTTATGGGGACCAGGGTAGGACAAACTCCTACCCCCATTTCTTCCCCGCCTAATTCAGGTTTTCCTCCTGAATCCACTGTTTCCTTACCCTACCCAAGCCAGCTCTAGCCAACCTTGAGGCTGCTGGTGTATGAACCATGGAAGATCCCAGAGCGCCATGACAAGATGCCTTCACCTGCCAGCAGGTGGCACCTGTTGTCCACACAACGTCTCAGAGGAGGGCTGGGCCATAAGTGCTGACCAAGGGAAAAACTGTCTTAAGGGTCTCAGTCACCTCTGTACACAACAGGCTCCATTGTGGTACATTCTAGAACAGGCCAAACTAGTTAGGATAATAGAAATCTGAAGTGTGGGGCTGGCTGGGCAGAGCTGGACAGGCAAGGGGGATACAGACATGTGGGCATATGCAAACTCACAGAGCTGCATGGGTAAGAGCTGTGCTATCCAGTTTATACACATTATACCTTGGATTAGGTTGGTGGGTTTTGTTTTGTTTGTTTGTTTGTTTGTTTGTTTGTTTTAATCACGGTGACGAAGTACCTGAGATGAACAATTTACAGGAAGAAAGATTTGTCTTGGTTTATGGCTTCAGAGGGCTCAGTCCACAGTCACTTGTCCCACATCATGGTGGCAGCACTGTGGTGAACAAAGTTCTAACCCTCATAGAAACTGGGAAACAAAGAAAATAGGAACCAGAAACCAGGTGTAACTTTCAGAGTTGGCCTCCCATGCTTCCTCTAGGTCCACCACACTTCCTCCAGCTCCCTCATACTTCCTCCAGCTCCCTCATACTTCCTCCAGCTCCCTCATGCTTCCTCCAGCTCCCCCGTGCTTCCTCCAGCTCCCCCGTGCTTCCTCCAGCTCCCCCATACTTCCTCCACCTCCCCCATACTTCCTCCAGCTCCCCCATACTTCCTCCAGCTCCCCCATACTTCCTCCAGCTCCCCCATGCTTCCTCCAGCTCCCCCATGCTTCCTCCACCTCCCCCATACTTCCTCCAGCTATGCTCTATTTCCTAGAGTTTTCCAGCATCTTCCAAATGGCTCCATGAGCCTTGTGGGAAGACACTATATTTAAACCATAACACAGCTTGATAACAGGAGGAAGTATTTGCATGTGTATGCATGTATATGGGTGTGTACACATATGCCCACTAAGGGACGAGCCTATGTGGCCCCGTATGGGTGAGTAAGGTGTATGAGTATGTGAGTACAAGTTCTCATAACCATGAGAATGGCTGCAACTGTCACTACTGTCCACTCTGGGGTCCTCTTGCAGTGGGAACATGTGGGACAGGTCCCTCTGGCACTGACCCTGTCCTAGTCTGCTTTCTACTGCTGTGAAAAACACAATGACCAAAAGCAAGCTGAGGAGGAAAGGGTTTATTTTGGCTTAGAGGTTACATGCCATCATCAGCAGAGCCAGGGCAGGAGCTCAAGGCAAGAACCTGGAGGCAGGAACCGAAGCAGAGGCCATGGAGCAACATGCTGACTGGTTTGCTCTTCTTGGTTTATTCAGCTTGTTTCTTATACAACCCAGGATCACCTGCCAGTGGAGGCACCACCCACAGTGGGCTGGACTTTCTCACATCAATCATCACATAGGCCAATCTGATGGAGGTATTTTCTCTGTTAAGGTTTCCTCTTCCCTGGTGACCTTAACTTGTGTCAAGTCCCCCTCATTCATAACTCCTCTGGGGTCCACCTTGCTGCCAGCCCTCTAGATGTGCAGTTTCACGTTCTCAGGAACCACAGAGGTCAGAGGTCATCAGCTTTTATTAATCCCACCTTTATCTTTCTGACCCTCAGACTCAGGCTCCAGGTGATCCCACACAGGCACCAGGACAACAGGGTCTACATCAGCCAATGGAGGCAGAGGACACACAGGATAAGCCCCAAGGCCTTGGCTCCTCCACATCCTCCCTGAATGGCCCTGGAAAACCCTTAAAGGCAGTACAGATATTTTTCGTACATACCACTGTGACCCTGAACATCACTGGAGTATGAAGCAAAGCCTTTAGGCATAAGGAAAGGAAGCAGGACCCACCCAAGGGCCAGAAGCCCCTAGATGAGGTCCCGCATAAAAATATGTAAGAAGTCTCCTTGGTTATTTTTTTCTTTCTTGAGCCTCAGGCATATGAGCCTAGGTAAATGTTCTGCCACTAAGCCACCTCTCTAACCCTTCTATTTGTCACTCTTTTATTTTTTAAAGATTTTACTTATTATTTATTTATTTTTGGTTTTGTAAGTCAGGGTCTCACTATGTAGTAGTCTTGGCTGGCCTAGAGCTTGCTATGTAGACCAGGCTAATCTTAAACTCATAGAGATCTGCCTGCCTCTTCTCCTGAGTGCTGGGATTTAAGGTATGCACCACCACATCTGGCCTATTTTTTATTTTTAATTACGTATGTGGATGTGTATCTATGTGTGAGTATATGCTCCTGAGTTTGGATCCCTCAGAGGTCAGAAGAGGGTGTTGGATCTCCTGGAACTGGAGTCAGTCACAAACAATTGTGAGCCACTTGATGTGGGTGCCGGGAACTGAACTTCAATCTTCTGCAAGAGCAATATGTGCTCTTAGTCACCAAGCCATCTCTCCAGACCCTGTCACTCTTTTAGATTTATTTATTTTTTGTATATGAGTATTTTACCTGCATGTATGTGTAGCATGAATCCTAATTGGTCTTATAAAAAAACCCAGAGCCAGATATTGGGGTAAATGCTGAAAGATCAGAGGAAACAAGCCACAGCCACTTCTCACCTCGTCAACTCCTTAGTTGAAAGAAGATCCTGTTTCCACCAATCCTCAGACTGAATGCCCCTGAGTCCTCAGCCCTGTCTCCTCCCGCCTTCTATGCCTTTCTCTGCCCAGCCGTATCATTTCCCGTCTCAACCTTCCTAGTGCTGGGATTAATGGTGTATGTGCTTCCCAAATACTGGGAGCAAAGGCATGAGATCCCAAGGGCTGGGATTAAAGGTGTGTGCCACCACTGTCTGGCTCTGTTTCTCTTTTAGACTGGATTAATCTCGTGTAGTCCAGGGTGGCTTTGAACTCACAGAGATCCAGATGGATCTCTGCCTTCCAAGTGCTAGAATTAAAGGTGTGTGCCACCACTGTCTGGCCTCTATGTCTAAACTAGTGGCTGGCTCTGTCCTCTGATCTTCAGGCAAATTTTATTTGTTAGAGTACAAACACAATATCACCACATGTATGTGTATGTGCCTTGTGCATGCCTGGCACCCTCAGAGGTCAGAAGTGGGCATTGGATCCCCTAGAACTAGAGTTATAGATTGCTGAGAGCTTCCTTGTGGGTGCTGGGAGTAAAACCAGGTCCTCTAGAAGAGCAGTCAGTGCTCTTAACTGCTGAGCCATCTCTTCAGTCCCCTGTCACTTTTCTTTTTTTAAATAATTTATTTTTATTTCATAAACATTCCTGTTTTGCCCACATGTACATCTGAGTGAAGGTGAGTCCTCATCTCACGTTCCTGTTTTTGCTCAGTACCACAGTGGAGGAAGGACAGAAGGGATGGGAAATGACCAGCAGGTGGCAGACTTTTCCCTAGCCACATTAATAACACACCAGTCAAAACATGCATGGCTTGCCAGACTCGATTAAAAGACAAAATTATCCTATAGGGCATCTAAACTCACTACAGCAGCCAATCATGATGATGCATGCCTGGAATCCCAGTACTCTGGAGGCTGAGAGGGGAAGATGGTAAGTTCAAGGCCAGACAAGGCTATATAGCAAGATCCTGTCTCCAAAAAGAAAAAAAAAATCATTATTATAAAGGACACATAAACTATATAAAGGATAGAAAAGGATCTGCTATGCTGATGGGAAGGTCAGAGTTCAGGGTTATCCCAGACTCAGCCAGCTCCTGCCCCACCCAAGGCCATTTGAGACCCTGCCTCAAATCCACGGCTTTACCAGTGGATCCTCTTCCTTCCAGAAGGCACGTCAACATTAACGTCAGACAAAACAGGTTTTTGAGCAATGATATTACCATCAACAAAGGCTACTTACTAATGAAAAGAAGGCTAAAGATGTGTGACCTCCAAAGAGTTCTTAGCCCCAACAATGGAAGCATAATGTTAAAGAAAGACTGGTAAGTCAGATTCTATCGAAGTGAAGAACAACTTCTCTGTGAAAGATACGAGTAACGTAATAAAGAGAGGCCACAACTTGATGCACTTGCAGATAGCAAAGGACTTGAAGGACTGGGGACATAGCTCAGGTAGTAGAGTACTTGCCTTGCATGCATGAAGCTTGCAATCCCCAGTTCATGTGCACACACACACACACACACACACACACACACACACACAAAACAAAAACTGAGAGACTTCAGTTTAACTGAGAGGTTAAACTAATAACCTGATCTGAAGATGGACCAGGGATTTGAAGTACTTCATTGAAGAAACAGGTTCAGAAAATAATGAGAAAATAGTAGATAGAGGAAGCCCACTGAAAGCTGCCCTTCCATAGCACTGCCCACAGTGGACACTGTGGACTTCCACAGCACTGCACACAGTGGACACTGTGGACTGCCGCTTTGTAGCACTGCACACAGTGGGCACTGTGGACTTCCACAGTACTGCACACAGTGGGCACTGTGGTCTGCCACATGGCATCACTGGCCACATACCTAGGGAGATGTGAAGGGCCCAGAAGTCTCTCATGCCCCAGTGGGACACAGTCCAAAGACACAGGCTACATGGCCATGGAAAACTTGATCATGGCAAAGTGTGAGCACCTGAGCCTCTACCCACACGCTCCCAACAGCCCACTTGAGGTTAACTCAAGCTGAAGACAAGCCAAGTAACCAGCAAAGGAGGTGAGCATCCATCAGGCTCCAAGGGTGAGCTGGGACACAGGCATAAGGACACGACATTGATTTTCTTTTTCTTTGTTTTATATTTACAATTTTATTGATTATCATTGGGTAGGAGGGCAAGCAAGCCACAGCATTTATGTGGAGGTGAGACTACATCTTTGGGGAGTCTGTACTCTCCTTCCACCATGCACTCCAGGATTCAGACTCAGGTGGTCAAGCTTGCACAGCGCTTTTACCCGCTGAGCCATTTTGCTGCCCCTGGACATTACATTTATTTTTTCCCCTTTGGTGCTGAGACCTGAACCCATGGCTTCACACATTCTAGACAAGCACGGTACCACTTAGATATGCTCCCAGCCCTAGCATTTCATTTCTTTTTCTTTTTTTGAAAAAAATATGGAACGCTTCACAAATTTGCGTGTCATCCTTGCGCAGAGGCCATGCTAATCTTCTCTGTATCGTTCCAATTTTAGTATATGTGCTGCTGAAGCGAGCACTTTTTTTAATTAAAAAATTTTTAAAGTTTATTATGTATACAGTGAGTTGGGTTTTTTTGTTTTTTGTTTTTTTGTTTTTTGGTTTTTTTTTTTGGTTTTTGGTTTTTGGTTTTTTGGGTTTTTTTTGGCCTGAAGAGGGCACCAGATCTCATTATGGATGGCTGTGAGCCAGCATGTGGTTGCTGGGAATTGAACTCAGAACCTCTGGAAGAGCAGCCAGTGCTCTTAACCTATGAGCCAACTCTCAAGCCCCAGCATTTCATTTCTTTTTTTGTTTGTTTGTTTTTGTTTTTGTTTTGTTTTGTTTTTCGAGACAGGATTTCTCTGTGTAGATTTGTGCCTTTCCTGGAACTCACTCTGTGGCCCAGGCTGGCCTCGAACTCACAGAGATCTGCCTGCCTCTGCCTCCCCAGTGCTGGGATTAAAGGCATGCGCCACCACCGCCTGGCAGCATTTCATTTCTAAGGCCAGTCTCAGCCTTGCTCAATCTGACCCTGGGCAGGAGAGGCTTGAGCCCAATTCCTCAGGACCCCAGAAGTCCATTTGTTTCCATAGTCTCTGCTTGGCTCGACCCTCCTCAAGCTACAAACAACTATGGCCAATGCTACAGCCCTTCTGTGCCCAAACCTTCCTCTCCCCTGCTGCCTGCCTATGCCACACCCACCTGGGATGGCCTTTGAGTTCCTGAGGATTGCACTGTTCTGACTATGGCTGCCATGCTTCTTAGGGGAGAGACCATAACTTTCTAGAAATTTCCTGCAGGATCTGTGGCCTCGGGGCTGTGGGCTTTGTGCATGTCTTTTTACCATGCTGCTGGCAGAGCCTACACATTGTCCTCAAACTCCACTGAGACACCTTACCCAGACTCCATGTAAGTACATACTACCCTCCTTACTCCCACGGCTAGTTCTAAGCACCTTCACCACCATCAGCTCTTAGGCTAAGTTTACCCATCTCTCCCAGCTGACTCTAGGTCCAGGACACTCTTGAGTACCTGCTGCCCAAGGCCTGGCCTCTATAGTCATGGCTCTGCCGCAAATGGTCTGGTAGCCTCCAGTAAATCTAGGCTGTTATTGCCATGCTCTGAAATGCACCTGGCTTCAGGGGCCATCCGACTTGTGTTTCTGGGGCCCTGACAGATCCCCAACATCATCCATGTATGATAGAAACCAAAGATGTCTGGGGAGAAGTGGCCTTGTGCCCCGCCAGCTCAACATCTGACCTCTAGCTTCAAAAGTCACCTACATAGTCTAGGACCTTCCTGTACTTCCCAAATCCCCCTCTGCAGCTCCCAGAAGTGGGCAAGTCTTCACTGACCCTACCTATAACACAGGTACTTGCAGGGGGCAGCAGGCAGCCCAGGAAACCACAGCCTGACAGGTATTGGTCCACAATGCCACCTGGGGCAGCCCAGGGGGTTGAGCCCTGTGTCCAGGACAACCCTATCTGTTTTTCACTCAACATTGCTACTCGCACTGTAGAGGGCAGGGCAGTTTGGGCAGGGCTCTCTGGCAATCTTGCATTGCGTCCTACTTGCCAGGCTGAAGGCACCCTTACATGTGGCCTGGAAGCTGGAATTGTGTTGACACTAGCCAGGGTTGGATGCAGCCCATCCTTTGGGATCCTGAAGTCTTCCCAGGGTTAAGTTTAGTGGTGCCTGTGTGATTTTGGAGTACCTGATGGGAGCAGGACCGAGGGATCAGTGTCCTGGAAGGCTTAATGAGGCATCTAAGCAGTGGGAAAAGTCACACCGTGGGCTTCTGTCTGATGGTCAGTGAGGCACAGGGCTCCTCTCCTTCCTGCATGTAGAATGAAGGATATGAGGAAGTCCAGCATGGGACTCGATCCAAGGGACAGCTGAGCCAGAAGCCTTCCTGTCAAAAGGTGGGTATCTCAGACTAGGGTTTGGCTCAGTTGGTAGAACAGTCACCAACATAAACAAAGCCTTGAATTTGATCCTCAGCACCTCATAAATCAAATATGTTGGCTCACACTAGTAATCTCAGCCCCTGGAAGTCGGAGGATGAAGGGGTAGAAGTTCAGGTTATCCTTAGCTACATAGAAAGTCAGCACCAGCCTGGGCTACATCAGACCAGATATCAAGAGGAAAAAAGAAGAAGGTGGGTGCCAGCTGTAGCCACCCTCACCCCAGGCTAAGACCTATTGGTTCCCTAGGAGTCCAGGCCCACTTAGCACCCCTTTCTGATGCCACCCCTATTATCTGCAGTCCCTCATTAGCGACAATACAAGACATCCATGAACAATAGGATTAAAGGGCCCCAGCCCTTTAGTGAGCTCTCCACCATTTCAAAACATAGTTCCACCCAACTCAGGCAGGACCTACCCCAGGTAGTCACTTCTCTGCCAAGGCTGGAGGCCAGGGCCCATATCCAGAAGGAGGGGCTGACCACAACCAAATCCCAGGCTAAGAGCCAAAGCCAAAGCAATTGGTGGAGTCTAGGCACTCTGCTAGGTAGAAACTGGGGAACAGTCACTGAAGGGGCTGTGGAGGTCACATACACCCTCTAGCTATGGACATAGCACAAGATTTGCTGGCTTCATTGTTACTTTCATCAGAATTGACTCCAGCAGCTCAGGGTAAATTCTACAAAAGCCAAAAAAGCAGGAGTTGGCTAGAGTAGAGGACCAGAGGCCAGGAGTTAGACAGGACCTTGAACATTCTGTAGAGGTAGTATGGGAATAGCACAGCGTGGCTCCAGGTAGGGGTACCAGCCAGCAAGATCTTAGGGCAAGGGTTGAAGGCCCCTGGAGAAGGTTGACCAGGAATACTTTATCTCCTATGTACTCCCAAGGCAAGCAGGAGGCCAGGGCATCTGAGAGTTAGGGCTGGGGGTGGGGGGGCACCACTGATACTTGGGGACAGAGAGAGAGGAGGGCACAGCCTCTTATGGGACAGCTAATGAAGCTCAGGCCCCACTGAGTCAGAGTCTAAGGCTGACTGCCACCTACTACACACAGGACATGGCAGGCATGGCTCTCGCTCCAAGGCTTGAAGTCCCTCAGCTACTTGTGTCCAAGGTCATCAGTTCTCACCCTCTCCCCAACAGCAGGTGCCCATGAGCCAGCCCTGAAGCTCACCGACCAGCAAGGTACAGAGAGCCCACCTTTAACCTTCAAGAAACATCGGGCCCACAGCCCCATACTTTATACCCAGTCCTTGGAAACTCAGATACAGCCTCCACCCAGAGTCCATACTGGTTGATCAGTCCTGGCTCACCCTCCTAGAGCATGGCTCAGCCACAGGGGAGAATTCCTACTTCTGGTGTGGACATCTTTCACAAACTCTCCCTAAATTTAGCCTTTTCATCTGATGGTGTATGACTACCAAGCCAAAGGGATTGAGAAAACACCAGCTCTTTCCCCAGAGACTGTCACACCTAACCCAGATGGGCCCAGAAGTCAGGGACAGGTGGTCTGGATGGGCTGACCAATATGTCAACTCCTGTACCTCTATGAAAGAAACAAAGCCAACCCAGGAGGGCTGCCTGTGGCGGGAGGGAGGACCCAAGCATAATGAAGGATGCTGGAAGCACTTGCCAGGGACAAGCCCTGGCAACCCCACACAGAGGCCTGCTTTTAATTGTGCATGATCCTGGGACACCTCTCTCTAGACCAGTGGTTCTTAATTTGTGGGTCATAACCCCTTCGGGGGTTGAATGGCCCTTTCAAGGGGTCACCTAAGACCATCAGAAAACACAGATATTTACAATACAATTCATAATAGCAGCAAAATTACAGTTATGAAGCAGCAATGAAAATAATTTTCTGGTTGGGGGTCACCACATGAGGAACTGTATTAAAGGGTCTCAGCATTAGGAAAGTTGAGAACCATTGCTCTAGACACTGGGCTCTGTGACCAGAACTGGCTTAGGCCACACTTCATAGCCAAGCCTAGGCCCTGGGAGGCCACTGTCTAGGGCTGCGCCACACTGATGGATGTGGAGGGCAAGGGTCTGAGCTGGACGTGAGAATGGACAATCACACACTTGTCCAGCTGCAGGTTCCGCTTTCCTGGCCCGCCAGCGGGATCTGGGGCTTATCACTGTGATTGCCGAGGGAACAATGGCGCACACACACTTACCTTCCTGTCAGAGCTATCTCAGCCGTCAGAGCTGTTTGCTCAGTGCATTCGCTCTCCCAAGTCAAAGGACAAAAACACTATTGAGCCGTGATTTCCTGCCAATCAAGTGTGTTGCAGAAGGTGGGCCCCAAGGCCCTCCTGTGGCCCCTCCTCACCAGGATGGAGCCATTGACCCGGGAAAGGGCAATGCCACTCCCTAGAGCTACCTTCTTGCCACAGGTACATGCAGCCCAAAACAGCCCAGAAGATCCTGGAAGGCACAGCTCTGAACCACTCATGCATGGTCATATGCACACACCCCTGCAGATTGTTAGACAAGCACATCCAGCCAGCCAAGCAGACACAGGGCTCCTAACTACACTGAGTCATAAGCACCTTCTACGTGACTCCCCTGTGTCCGGGTCCACGAGTCCCTCCTCACCTGCCCAAACCCAGCTGTGAGGCTGCAGCCAGAGCTACACAAGCTCCACTGGTGTCACTTTGAGTGAAAATGTCACTCTATCCCTCAGTTTCTCACCTGAGTGGGTGCTGTTGAGTGTTAATAAACCACTAAGATGGCTGGAGAAATGGCTCTGTGATTAGGATCACAGCTCAACACTGCCTATAACTTTAACTCCAGCTCCAATTTCAACTCCTCTAGCTTCTGCTGGCACATACCTACATACAAATACCACATACACATAAATCAGAATATGGAAGCTAAAAAGGAGAGAAAACACTAAGAGAGCCTGGAGAAACAGCTCAGCCATTAAGAGCAGTTGCTGCCATTACTAGACTGATATCTCAGTGGTTAAGAGCACTGGTTGCTCTTCCAGAGGAAGAGCACATGGCAGCCCACAACCATATCTAACTCCAGTCCCAGAAAAGCTGATTCCCTCTTCTGGCCTCTGTAGGTACCAGTCACACATATGGTGCCAGACATACATGCAGGCAAAACACTCATACACATAAAAACAAATAAACCTTTTTTTAAAGAAAGGAACACCTGTTATTTTTATTCATAATCCAGGTTTTGTTTCCAGTACCCACATAGCAGCCCGTAACTGCCTGTAACGCACTCAGGTTCCAACCCTCTTCTGGCCCCTGCAGGGACCTCCATTCACATGATGAACACATACACACTATGGTGCTCAAACTCGTGCGCACACATAACACACACACTACACAAGACAAATAAATCTATTTCATAAAAAGATGAGAGGAGGAAGGAAAGAAGGAAGGAAGGGAGGGAGGGAGGGAGGGAAGGAGGAAGGAAGGAAGGAAGGGAGGAAGGAAGGAAGGAAGGAATGAAGAGAGGGAGGGAGGAAGGAAGGAAGGAAGAGAGGGAGGGAGGGAAGGAGGAAGGAAGGAAGGAAAGAAGGGAAGGAGGGAAGGAGGGAAGGAAGAGAAAGAGCAATATAGGCAACCCAGAAGCACACACAGCATTAGATGACCACTCCACCCACTGAGGCTGAACTCAGAGTTTCTGTAAAGATCATGTTCTTTCTATGATTCAGTAGGGAGTTGTCTTTTTTGGGGGGGAAGGTGCTAAGGTCAAACCTAGGGCCTCAAATACGCTAGACACACACTGTATCACAGTGCCACACCCAAAGTCCAAAACATGCTGTTAAAGCTGAGGTTTATTTACAGAAAACAAACAGTCCTGCTTTGTCACAGGATCTGCTGGATTTGCTGACCCAAGTGAGAACAGAATCTGAGAGCTCCGTGTAGAGATGAGGGACCAGAGGAGACAACCTGGGTCCAGGCTATGGGGCTTGGCTTAGCTTGGCTATGAGATACAGGCTCTTTTTGGGGACCCAGACTCAGGCAGGGCTAGAGCTAATACCAAACCTGCAATGGACACAGCTAGGCGCTGGTCCTGAGTTCTTTCAGGGGTGCAAGTGGCACCACCCTAGGAGATCCCTGTGTCTCACTCCAGGTTCCCAGTGGGACTGGACAGACTCAATGGTTTGTTGGATCCCACCTCATATCCTGGCTTTGAGACAGTCTCAAGGAAGACCCTACCCTTTCCTCACCCCAACCTTATCCCTGATTCTTGCCCTCAGCCTGACCTTTGTCCTAACCCTAGCATTAGCCCCTTACGGGGCTGGCATGCACCCCACCTTTGGCCCCTGCCTCTCATATTCCCAGGAGCCCATCTTCCAAGTGGGTTTGGCCAGCTGTCTAAGGGTACCCACAGCTCACTCAACCCATGGAGATACTGCAAAGGTAACTTCACCCACGGGGCAAGAGCACAGCGCATAGCAAACAGTGCCAGGGAACCCCAGTACAGGCAGCAGGACCCCTTCCCAGGTGGTCTTTCTCATGGAGGGAAAACTCATAATAAATAGACTCAGCAAATAAATGTCTCTGGTGGGGTACCAGGACCCAGGGTGGAAGCTGGATTACCTGGCAGGATCAGGAGGAGGCCCAGCCTCTCTGATATCCCCCTGGGCCAGCCCCATCCCAGGCACCCAGGTGTGTGACTGATGGTGTCCACAGTGATCTGGCAGTTAGGACGGGCTGTTGACAGGCCCCACCATGGCCTCCAGGACAGCCAGATGCGGGAGGTGCTTATGGGCCCCTAGAGTACATGTGTCAGGCCCCCCACTGGGAGTAGAAAGATAATGGGGCCACAGCCACTGCAGAATTTTCCAAAGAAGTCTTGAGTCCTGATAAAGCAGAACCCCATATCCTGTTTGGCCACCACTGTGCCCAGCAGGCGGTGGCAATCACAGGCCTGGAGTACGGGGTGCAAGTGGGTGCGGCAGGGGAAGGGCACACCACCCCTATATAAGCTTCAGAGAGCTAGACACTCGAGTCGCAGGGGGGCAGCAGCAGGACTGCCTACGTGCCCAGCAGAAGACCAGGGCTGGTGGCCGCCTCTCTGCTCCAGGAGTGCCACCATGCTCAGGGGTCAGCAGCTGCTGCTGTTGCTGTTCTTCAGGGGACCATTAATCAATGCTGGTGAGTGGGCATCTGCCGGGCTATGCCCAGGGGGCCGAGTACCCAATGCCCTCCACAGGTCCCTGTGCATGGGAAAGTCCTCAGGTCGTCTCGCCTCATTGACTCTGCCTCAGACGGGCTGGCAGTGCGGACACTGATGAATAGGAGGCAGAAGGGACCACCCAGCAAACTGCTCAAACCCGATTACCTCCTGTGAGCTGGGTATGGGGGCCAGGAAAGGAACAGGCTCATTCATCTGAAATGGGGGACGGGGCTCCCTCTTGCGGAGTCTCAACAGTTTTGGTGACAGCAGAACAGAATGGTTAGCAACAGGGCAGACCTGGCACTCTTCCCCTCTCCCCCTTGGCTCTGGCCCTGAGAGGTCTTTGAGGAGCCTGAGGTATGCAGGGGCAGGGGCGTGTGTCACCCTAACAGAGTTGCCCCTTTGGTGCCGAAGCCAAAGTTCCTAGGCCGAGTCCAGGCTCCACTACTCCTGACCTCATTCACTAACAGGTCTCAACTTCCCCTTCTGTATATGTGGGGAGACATCTTGTGCCACCTCAGCCCACAGCTCTGTATGCCAATCACCAGCTGTCAGGCACCTCCCCTAGAGGGCAGGTCATATAGAGCCCACCCTCAAAATACACCCACCCTAGGTGGGTCTCGGACTTGAAATAATGTGATGCCCCCCCCCAGGCTGCCCTGCTCCTCTCTCCAGCAATAGCCTTCCCACTAAATAGGGCCAGATGTCCACACCAAAGGTGGCTCTGAACACCAAAAAGCAATGCCTATAGGTCCTACTGGGTCACCTGGGACCCTGTCTTGCCTCTTACCCAGCATTCCTGGCAGGAAGAGGAGGTGGGGGGACTAACAGGAACCAGGTCCATGGGCCCACAGCCAGGAATAAGGGAATAAGCCACAGGAGGGCCTGATGGGAGAGACTCTGGAGAGCTGCCGCATTAGGAGGCTGAAGGGACGGGGCTGCTCGGACAGCAGTCTTTGAATATCACCTCTGTGCGGCCTAGAGGGAGGGCAGGGGTGGGAGAGTATGAAGTCAGACAGGCCAGATGGGACTTGAGGCTGCAGAAGCTGGGGAGGGGACACTCGAGGCAGTGCGGTTAGCCCAGGACAGGTGAGGCCACCAAACAAGCTGAAGGAAGACCCTATGAACAAGAGTCCCCGTGGGCCATGGCCGAGAAATCAGTTAACAGAAGGTACAGATGGTCCCAGGAGAAGTGGCAGTCTCCTAAACATCTTCAAAAGGGCCTCTAGTTAGAGGTCAGCTCAAAGAAAACCAGGGCAGCCAGTGAGGGAGAGGGCATCTTGCCCAAAGCTCTTGAGATGATGTGTCATCTGTCACCCACTAATGGTGAAGTTGATTCTTGGCTGATCTGGCTGGCTAAGCAAGCATCCCCTTCCTCCCTCACTGTTCCATGTGAGACCCTCCTGAAGCTATGCTTGGTTCAGGAGGGTGCCTGTCCTCAATACAGGACTGTTCTTTGATGAAGGGTGTGTACATGAGCAGCTGTGGTCCCCAGCTAGAAACAACCACCCCAAACACTTCAGGAGAGCTTGGGTGGAGAACTGCATCCCAAAGGATGCACTATGTGATCCAGCTGGTCAGCAGGGTGGAAAATGTGTCAGGTAAGGCACTGGCAGAGGGGTCAGGACATTACAGCCCATGGGAGCCCCAGAGAAACCCTCCCTCACACAGCCATCTGCGGCTGCCTGGCCCTGCCTGGAGGTCACCGTGACAATGATTACCACAGTCCAAGGGCCCACTATGGCTGTCTTGGAGGCTGCCAAGGAGGAAAAGGGGAAGAAAACCTAGTGCAGGATCCCAGATGGGGGAGTAGGCAGCTTCTGGGTAGTTTACTGAATAGACCCACAGGGAGACAGGACAGCCAGATCAGGGACACAACTGGGTGTGGCCTGGCAGAGGAGACAGCCAAAATCTGTCTCAGCCCTCTGTCCTCTCCTAGGTTGTCACCTCTCAGCACACCCCAGGCCCACCCTCTTGTATCCTTACCAAGAGTTTCATGGAGATGAGCCCTGTGCAGAGCGGTCCCCTCAGCCTATGCCTGCATTTAGATTCTCCGTCTGCTGAGCTCTGCAGTCTGGCTCAACTGAGCGGTGAATGGGGAGTGATCCTGGCAGACAGGCATCGATGCCTATCCCGACACGGCACTTGTTCCCCAGGGATGTCTGCTAGCTCTACTCCACTCCCTGCTGGCCTCCACAGGACAGTGTGTCCCTCCAGCATGCCCCAGAGTAGAAAGTGCCCTTGGCCCTGTCCCAACGTTCCTTACTTGCTTAGAGAGGCTGTCCTCCCAATTCCAGAATGCACAGTAGCAGCTGTCTACACTTCCTTGCTTCATGTGCTCATCACTCCAGGTCACTTCTGCAGCATGTGTGTGCTGTATGAGTGGGTGCCACCTTCCCGGGACCTTGTGGGAACAAGCCCTGTGTTGTGGACCTGCAGCACCTGGCATGGTGACAGGCACCAAGCAGGAGCTTCCTGCAGCCAGGCTAAGCCAAAGATGGAATATATGAATGAACGAACAAACCAGGAAGTAATGAGAGCAGGAGGATGTTACAGCTGGGGAAAAATGAGCTGAGATGCCGGGGCTGGGACTGGACTCCATCCTTTGTCCTCCCTTAGAGCCTGCTACCTACTCAGTTAAGCATACTGAAGACAAGCTTGTGCTGTTCCAGGGCAGGGGACTGCTACAAATGATGGGCAAACGGGGGCTGTGTACTTGGGCAGCCTCGGGTAGAAGTGGACAGACCCACCAGGGATGACAGTAGGGTGGAACAAGTTGAGATAACAGTCACAACACTAACCATGGGTCCTGCCCATGCAGGTCTGGACACCACCTCCTTTGCCAGCCTAGGTCCCTGGAAGCAGGACTCTCCACAGACAGGTGAGAGCCAACAGCAATCACATCACTGACCAGAGTACCTGAGACCCAATGGCCCAGAGGGCAAAAAGGAGGGGGCCACACCTCAACACACGCACACATGCTTGCTTGACCACACCCATGTATAGCATGCAGGTCTTAGGGGTACTGTGGTTTGGGGTTTCCACAAGAAGTATCCAGCAATGAAAGCCACAGCTCAGGCTCCAGCCAAGAGTTCTCATCCAAGGCACTGTGACCTCTGTGCCTGGCCCTTGGGGGACACTGAGTCATAGCTTCCTGCCTTATAGGTGCCTGGACTGGAGATGCCACAGATTCCAACACTGAGGATAACCTGCAATCCTGTAAGGCCTAGACAGAAGGCGGAGCCTGGGCCAGAGCTGGGTGGGCATGTGGGATTGCGGCTATGGTGGCCTCTGCAGGGCCTGGCTATCCCAGACATGCCCTGCCTGGTCATTGGACACAGGACTGGGAGTGTATCATTTTCTTTGCAGCCCCAGAAAAGGGCTGGTGCTCTACATGGGGAGCTGGCCACTTTTCCACCTTTGACCACCATGAGTACGATTTCAAAGGGATGTGCAACTATGTCTTTACGGCTACATGTGGGGATGCCTCGCCCACCTTTAGCATCCAGTTGCGGAGAGATAGGGATGGGAACATATCCCGGATCATCATAGAACTCGGGGCTTCTGTGGTCACTGTGAACAAGGCAATCATCTCTGTCAGAGACATCGGGTAAGCTATGGGGCAGGGTAACCAGGGTCAGGGGCAGAAGGGACAGCTGCTGACTTGTCTTACCCACAGGGTTGTCCGCCTGCCCTACACCAGCAATGGCCTCCAGATCACACCATACGGCCAGAGCGTGCAGCTGGTGGCCAAGCAGCTGGAGCTGGAGTTAGTTGTCACTTGGGGTCCAGATGCCCATCTTATGGTGAGAGCCATGAGCTGACAAACAGCGTTCAGGAAGGGCCCTTCTCAGAGTGAGTCCCAGGAGCCCAGACTGGCTGGACAGCACTGACTGCTGGCCAGCAACCCAAGAGGACCCGAGTTTAGATAGCGGCTCAGTTTTCCCATTTGAAAAGGAGCAGGATCCAGCCAGGAAAGGAACCCCACACCCCACAAAGAGAAGGGTGGGGAGGTGGGAACACCTGGAACCTTGAAGCAAGAGTCCAAGGCTCTCCAGCCTGGGTAGGGAACCCCTATGCATTCCCACAGGGACCAACAGTGCTACCCTGCAGGTCCTGGTAGAGAAGAAGTACATGAGCAAGCTGTGTGGACTGTGTGGTAACTTCGATGGGAAGACAGACAATGAATTTCTAAGCGAGGATGGTAAGCTAGGTTGGGGTTGGGTGGTCAAGCCCCAGGTCCCTCTGTAGTCTGTTCCCACATGCTGACCTCTGTCCTATGCCCCCAGGCAAACTTCTGGAACCTCACAAGTATGCCACACTCCAGAAGCTAGATGACCCCAATGAGATCTGTGCCCATGAGGCCATCCCCAGCCCTACCACCCTGGAGACCAAATACGTATGTGAGGTGGCCCAGAACCCAAGGCCAGAATGTGGCTGACACAGGGGGGCTATGTAAGGGTCTCTGGGGTCAACGCTACCCCCACTTCTAGCCTCCCAAGTCCTGGTATGTATGATACAAAATGTGGCCTCACCCATATGACTTTGAGCGGCTCTCTATTCAGGCCCATATCTGCAACCAGCTACTGACCCTGGTGTCCCCTGGGTGTGACGTGCCTAAGGAGCCACTGGTGCTGAGCTGCCAGGCAGACATGGCTGAGTGTGCCCAGCCAGGCCGGCAGAATTGCAGCTGCGCCACACTGTCTGAGTACTCCCGTCGATGTAACATGGCCGGCCAGCCTGTCCGCAACTGGAGGACCCCCGGACTCTGCCGTGAGTCCTAGGCAGGGCGAAAGGGAAAGCAGCTTCGGGTAGGGAAGGAGCCAAGCAAAAATGAAGTAGGAACTCAGGAAGGCGGGCAGGATCTTCTTACCAGACTCTATGCCTGCTGCCTGCAGCCGTGAGCCAGTGCCCGGGCAACCAGGTGTACCAGGAGTGTGGTGAGGTCTGCGTCAAGACTTGCTCCAACCCACAGCACAGCTGCTCCAGCTTCTGCACCTTCGGCTGCTTCTGCCCCCATGGTGAGGACATAGACCAGTACCCACTTTCCCCATAACTCACTCGCACTGACCTAGCTTGGCCTAGACAGTCTTTATCTGAGTCCCAAGTCCAGGCCTTATCTACCCACCCCAAAACTTTCAGTCAACCCAGGGCTCCATGTAGAGTGAGCAGTGGGGAAGAGGGATCTAACAGTACTAAGGAGAGGTGGGCTTTGAGCCATCCAAGGCAACTGCCAAGGCTGGCAGGGCTGAGGGAAGGAAGAGCACAGCCTGGGACTGACTGAACAGCCTGGGGAGGAGTCTCCACAGTGATAGGCTGCCTAAGGAACATCCATCCAACCTGAGCCCATGCCCTTAGGTACACTACTTGACGATATATCCAAAAACCAGTCCTGTGTGCCAGTCAGCCAGTGCCCCTGTATGCTCAATGGTGTGGTCTATGGCCCCGGGGAGATCACAAGGACAGCCTGCCAAACCTGGTAAGTACAGAGAACAAGTTCTGCTGGCATGGAACCTGAGAATGGGTACCATTTACCTTGGGCCTCACAATCCACTGGGGATTACCCTAACGCCCACCTGCAGCCAGTGCACCATGGGTCGCTGGACGTGCACGAAGCAGCCTTGTCCTGGCCACTGCTCCCTAGAAGGTGGCTCCTTTGTCACCACCTTCGATGCCAGACCCTACCGCTTCCACGGCACCTGCACCTACACTCTTCTCCAGGTAGGAGGAGCCTAGGGCTGGGGGGGAGGGAAGTCTGTCCACTCACCTCCCCACTCACTCCCACTCACTCACCTCCCCAGAGCCCACTGCTTCCCAACGAAGGCACCCTCATGGCTGTGTATGACAAGTCAGGTTACTCACACTCAGAGACCTCCCTAGTGTCTATCATCTACCTGTCCAAGAAGGTAAGGCTATCTGCCCTGAATCAAGCACACGCTGTGGACAATCGCTGCAGACCCAGCAACTGGCTCCTGCTCCTCTTACTCCCTGCTCATACTCCTCTGTCCCTCCAGGACAAAATTGTCATCTCAGAGGATGAAGTGGTCACCAACAATGGGGACACCAAGTTGCTGCCATACAAGACACGTGAGTCCTTCTGGGGTTGGCACTGAGAATTTTGTGTTGCTGTGCCTTTGTGGCTTGGCAGCAGGGACAGCCTGCTTAGGCCTGAATTCTTGCAGACAACATCACCATCTTCAGGCAGACATCCACCCACCTCCAGATGGTGACCACCTTTGGACTGGAACTGGTGGTCCAGCTGCAGCCCGTCTTCCAGGCGCACATCACAGTCGGGCCCCAGTTCAGAGGCCAGACCAGAGGTGAGCCACTGTCCTGCCGGTCACCCCAGAGTCAGCCTGGCTGTCTCCTCTGCTGCAGCTAGACGCAGAGGGGACCCAGGAGTGCCTTATACTGGCTCTCTACATCCAGGGAACCCATAGCCCCAGCCTCACGAGGACAGTGATGATTAATCAGAGGGTCATAGCTGGAGAGAAGAGAGCTTTAGGGTATACGGTGGAACTGGATGGGCGGGCCAGGACTCACTCAGTTGCTCTCACATCCCGGACCCTTCAGGGCTCTGTGGCAATTTCAATGGTGACACAACGGATGATTTCACAACCAGCATGGGCATCGATGAAGGCACTGCCTCACTCTTCGTGGACTCCTGGCGTGCAGGGAACTGTCCAGCTGCCCTAGAGCGTGAGACTGATCCCTGCTCCATGAGCCAGCTCAACAGTGAGTCCCCTACACTCCACCCTCAGCCACCTAAGCCTGTAGGGATGGGGACGGAACAGGACACCCACAACTGCACCTGTTGTCCCCAGAGGTGTGCGCAGAGACCCACTGCTCCATGCTGCTGAGGAAGGGCAGTGTGTTTGAGAAGTGCCACACTGTGGTGAACCCCCAGCCCTTCTACAAGGTGGGTCCGATGGTATTTAGGAGGGGATAAGGGGAAGTGGTAGCAGCAGATGCAGTCCTAGACACCTGGGTCCTGCCCTCCCCACAGAGGTGTGTGTACCAGGCCTGCAACTACGAGGAGACCTTCCCTCACATCTGTTCTGCACTGGGGGCCTACGCCCATGCCTGCTCTGCCCGAGGCATCCTGCTCTTGGACTGGAGGAGCAGCGTGGACAATTGCAGTGAGTGCTGGCTGTGGTGAGGGGCTGTGGAGGAGTCAGAAGGGGCAGGGCTGTGGACATAGGAGGAATGGGAGCCTGAAACCCAACAGAGCCCCTGTGGTCATTTTGAGGAATTCCAGGGCCTTAACTAACTCTGCTCAGCCATTTCTCTGCCTGCTAGTCATCACACCCCCAAGCCCCAGACCCTTTCCCCACACAGCTTTCTGTCCTGAGAACCTGACCCCTAATCCCCCCACAGCTGTGCCTTGCACTGGCAACCGCACATTCAGCTACGATAGCAAGGCCTGTGACCGCACCTGCCTGTCTCTGTCGGATCGTGAGACAGAGTGTCATGCAAGTGCTGTGCCAGTGGATGGCTGCAACTGTCCTGAGGGCACCTACCTGAACCACAAGGCAGAATGTGTGCACAAGGCCCAGTGCCCCTGTCTGCTGGACAGCTACAAGTTTGTCCAGGCTGATCAGTCAACCATGATCAACGGGGTCATATGGTATGGAGGGCAGGGCTGGGCAATGCCTGGTGAGGGAGGGGCCCTGCACATCTGGGAGCTCATGTGCCCTTGCCCCTCTCTTACAGCTACTGCATCAATGGCCGCCTGAGCTGCCCACGGCAGGCCGAGATGTTTTTGGGTAAGTGTATACCAGGAGCTAGCCAGGAGACCCTGTTCGGCAGGCCCCTACACCACTTGGCATCCCTCAGTCCACCTGACCTGTCTTCCTCCTCCCTGCAGCATCCTGCCCAGAACCCAAGACCTTGCAGTCCTGCAGCCAGTCGTCAGAAGACAAGTTTGGGGCTGCATGTGCCCCCACGTGCCAGATGCTGGCCACAGGCATTGACTGTGTAAGCAGTGAGGAGGGTTTCCCCACATCTACGGGAGCCCAGTGCAGGGCAGGGACATGCTGCATCCGCAATGTCCCTCTAGCCATGTCTCTGTCTCAATAGCTAGTGCTGGTATTGAGTCAGGAGCTGACTGGCAGCTGGGTAGCTGGAGCACAGGGTACTTGTCTACACAATTCTGTGAGGACATGGACTGGCTCCCAGCTTGGGAACTATGGCCACCTGTCCCTGTGCACGTGGCAGCCCATTCTGATACACACAAACACACACACACACACACACACACACACACACACACACACACACCCCTGGAACATTACTGGAAGGGTGGCTTCTCTAGAAGCAAAACTCAGCTGCCACAGACCGTAGGGAAGGCTAGACAAAAGGGAAAACATGAGGAGTCTCGAAGCTGGAGCTGCGGTAGCAGAGTGCCGAGAAGCTAAGAAGCCTGTCTCCCCACCAGGTACCCACCAAATGCGAACCTGGCTGTATCTGTCCCAAGGGGCTCTATGAGAACAGCGATGGGCAGTGTGTGCCTGCAGAGGAATGCCCATGTGACTTTGCAGGGGTGTCCTATCCTGGTGGCTCTGAGCTCCATACTGACTGTAAAAATTGGTAGGTCATGCCTTAGCCTGAACACCCAGACCCTGAGGGCCATCTGGGCAGGCAAGGACTCTCAAAAGTAAGTTGCCCCAAGGTGGGGCTTCCAGAGGTAGGGTATCCTAAGGTCACAGCCAGGTCTCCAGCCCACCTCCTTGTGTGGAAGAACTGCCTCTTACCAGTCCTCCCCTTCTCTCTCCCCAGCACTTGCTCCCAGGGGAAGTGGACCTGCCAGCTTAGTGCACAGTGCCCATCCACCTGTGTCCTCTACGGTGAAGGCCACGTCGTAACTTTCGATGGACAGCGCTTCGTGTTTGACGGCAACTGTGAATACACTCTGGCCACGGTAACCACTGTGCCCAGTGCCAAGGCTGCAAGGAGCCAGGGTGGGGACCACGGGGGCTTCTCCTCAACACCCTTTCCTGCAGGACGACTGTGCTGCCAACAGCTCACAGCCTACCTTCAAGGTCCTGACAGAGAACGTCGTCTGTGGGAAATCAGGGGTCACCTGCTCCCGAGCCATCAAGATCTCCCTGGGTGTAAGTGGCTGGGTCCCACAGGGTGGGGGAGGGCTGGATTTTGATCCGTTCCCTCCCAGGTCTCCCAGCCGCCACCCTCACTGCATAGCCCTCCCACAATCCCTCTTCATCTGTATGACGGGAAGGGGTGGCCAGAGATTGGTGACCCACTGGGTTGTTACACACTCAGAACTTGTGGCCACATGGTCTCCACCAGTTTCCCAGGGATGTACAGCATTTCAAGGGCAAAAAGAAAGTTGTTCTTCAGGAAGCTGAAATCTGTTTCCATGTGTCTAGAACCTTCTGTCCAGAACTGGCTCCCAGCAGATACTCCTACACATGTCTTTCACTGTTCTTGTTATTGTTTTGAGACAGGGTCTCATGTAGCCTAGGCTAGCCTCAAGTTTATCATGCAGTTTAGGCTGGCTTTGAACTCCCAATCCTCACAAAGATGGAAATTTATTATGCTGGATTGCACCTCTACCTTCCAAACACTCAAATCACAGGCAGCCGGGGCACTGGGGTGGGCAGGAAAAGAGACCAAGTGGTGACAGCCCTCCCCACACAGGGGCTGTCCATCACAATGGCAGACAGGAACTACACGGTCAGCGGGGAAGAACCCTTGGTGCACCTTCAGGTGAAGCCCAGCCCCCTAAACCTTGTCCTGGACATAGGCATCCCTGGAAGGCTCAACCTGACACTTGTGTGGAACAAGCACATGAGTGTCTCTATCAAGATCCGCCGTGCCACCCAGGTACTCACCGCATGCTTGCTTTTGAACCATGGTCCCAGCTGGTCTCAGGGTGAGGGATCTTCTGTGAAGCCTGCATGGCTTCTCAGCAATTGCTCCCACAGGATGCCCTCTGTGGCTTGTGTGGCAACTCCAATGGGAACATGAAGGATGACTTTGAGACACGCAGCAAGTACGTGGCATCCAGTGAACTGGAGTTTGTGAACTCGTGGAAGGAAAATCCACTGTGTGGGGATGCGAGTTACGTGGTGGATCCCTGTAGCCTAAATACCTTCCGGCGCTCCTGGGCTGAGCGCAAATGCAACATTATCAACAGCCAAACCTTTGCCGCCTGCCACAGTAAGGTAGGCCCTATCCTCCAAGATGGAGACATGAGACACAGTCCTCCTACCATGGGATTCCAGGTTGGCTGGAGGCATCAGGTGTGGAGAGGAGAATACCCATCACCTGAGGCCAGGGCCATCCACATGATGGTTAGCTGTACCCAGACCTCTGCCCACTAGAGGACCACAGCAGACAAGAGAGTTGAGTAAAGTGTCACCTCAGGCAGAAAGCTAGCTGCTCCAGGATGCATGGCCCAGAGAAGAGATAATCAGTCATAAGAACCCAGCCCCGGCCAGGGCTAAGAATTTCAGTACAGCCCCTAATATGTTGTCCTCAGTAAAACGACAGGGAGCTACCCCAGGTGGTGCAAAGCCTCTGTAGCCAGGGGCCAGCTGGGGTGTTCAGGAGGACCAAAGAAGGGAGTAGAGACCCTAAGAGGATCAGGTATTCAAGCAAGACACAGTCAGCCTTGGTTTGCCACACCCTGGTCCCAACAGGAGTTGTTTCTAACAGACACTCCAGGGCAGGGTTGACTGACACCAACAGCACTGACCTCCAGAAGGTGGCCCACTGACAGTTGCAGCTTACGCTAGAAGATGCTCTCAGAGTGCCAGGGCATTCCCCCAATATCTATACCCTAAGGCAGCAAAGTCTAACTCCACCTTGCCACCACTGCAAGCCAAATGCCAACATGAGACCCTCCACTCCACAGGTATACCACCTGCCCTACTATGAGGCCTGCGTGCGTGATACCTGTGGTTGCGACATGGGCGGAGACTGCGAGTGTCTGTGCGATGCAGTGGCTGCCTATGCCAAGGCCTGTCTGGACAAGGGCGTGTGTGTGGACTGGAGGGCCCCAGACTTCTGCCGTGAGTGTCTCACCCCATGCCCAAACCCTGCTCCACCCAGGGGCATACCCCAGAAGCCTCTCTCCAGGCAGGCACCAGGCTGTATCCCTGCAGGGCAGCCCTGAGTCACCAGGGGTTCCCCAGGCTCTCCCTTCCCAGACCCATCAAGAGGAGACAGCATCAAACAGAACCCAGCCCTTCATTCTGGCACTTAGACCTCGATGACAGCTGATGCACATTCTTCTTCTCAGCTGTCTACTGTGACTTCTACAACATCCACACACTGGTGGGTGAGGAGGAATACCAGTATGCTCAAGAGGCCAACTGCACATGGCACTACCAGCCCTGTCTCTGCCCTGGCAGCTTGGGGAGCTTCCCGGACACAAACATTGAAGGTATCAAGCACAGGGATGTACATGCCAAGCATGTAGACTTTTGTTCATTCATTTATTCTTTCATACACACATCTATTCATAATGCATTCATCTGTTCACACACAGACCCACTCTCATGTATTCATTCACCGACACATTACTCAGCACACATTCATCCACTCACACATCCACTCACTCACATACTCAGCAAACGTGTCCTGAATTCCAGGCCTTGTTCTTGACTGAGGACCTGGCCTCACACAAACTAGTCCTTCTCTCTGGCCTGGGAAAGATCCTTAAAAAGCAAACTAAGGAATTAAAAACCTGTCAGCTGACACACCTACCACAGTGGAAGTTAAGACAGATGCCACAGGAACAGCACAGCTGGGTGGCTGCTGCTGCTCTAGAGTCTCTCACAGGGTCGAAGATCAGAGGGGCAGGAGCTGGGGCAGAGACAGTGGTCTCCACATCAAAAAAGAGCAATTAGGCCAGTCATGGTGGCGCATGCCTTTAGTCCCAACACTCAGGAGGCAGAGGCAGGCAGATTTCTGTAGGTTCAAAGCCATTCTGGGTTACATAGTGAGTTCCAGGTCAGCTAGAGCCAAACAGTGAGATGTCTCAAAATCAAAGACATGAAAAGGCAGTTCAGACACAAGCACCAAGAGCCAGAGCAAGGACACACAGGGCAGAGCTCGGGAGCCCAGCAGGTGACTCCAGAAGCTGGTGTGAAGGGAGAGGAAGAGGTGGGGGCGGGAGGGCTGAGAAGGGAACACAGAGCAGTAGTGGGCAAGCAGTAGTGGGCAGACAAGTGGGGCTGGTGGGTGTGAAAAGGAGTGCCGAGCTTGACCCTTTTCTGCCCCAGGATGCTACAACTGCTCCCACAACGAGTACTTCGACCACAAAGAAGGGACCTGTGTACCCTGCGGTAAGTCTAGCACATGTTCCTGCCACCAGGGAGTACAGCCCTTGTGTGGGCAAAATATGCATCAAGCCTGTCCAGCACCAGTAACTCCTTCCTAGATGCTTTCCTTCAGGATACTATCACACAGGCTCGAACAGTGTCATAGTACACAGCAAAAAAAAAAAAAAAAAAAAAGCAGTACTGGTCCCCTTGGCCTCTGCTCTATACCCCATTCCAGCCATTGCTTAGCCACAATGTTAGGGCAGGGCGCCCCAAGCCATCGAGGAAACTTGGGTACACAATGGGGATTTTCCTATGAACCCAGCTTTACACTACCCTGCCATGGCACCCTGGCTGGTCCCCTACTCTCCCTGCCAGGCTGACAAGGGAGGGAGGAAGAGGGACAGTCAGAGGAGCAATGGGACAGTCAAGCAGCACTTCCTGATGACCCCCTTCTCTTGCAGCAGCACCACCCACTACCACACTACCGCCAGCCACCACAGGTGATTGCTCACCCACTTGGTACCACAGGATGAAGGCTTCCAGACTAGGGCTCACCTTAGCTCCAGTGGACAGCCCTCCCCATCCCACCAGCCCAGTCTCTACGTCTGCCAGGTCCTGGGAGGGTGGGTAATGTATCTTGCAGTCCCAGGTCAGAAGGGAAACAGCATACAAAGCTTAGCTCCTGGCCAGCCATTGGCCGGGGCCACTTGACTCACTTGATCTTTGACTGAGCAGGAAGCAAGGCCTCCACAGGTTAAGTCTATCAGGAGTCCATGCTGCCTTCATAGGTCCATGAGCCACCCTGTACCTTTGGCCTAGCCCTTCATCCGGCAGATCAGTCTCTTCCCAAAGAGGCACCAAAGCCAGATCCTGCCCATCCATGAGAGCACCTATGCCCCACACAGGTTCACAGCCCACCACGGCAACTCCCACCAGCACTGAGTTCTATAGTTCCAGCTCTGCAGCTACACCTGTGGGCCCCTCCTACTTGCCAGGTCTTCCAACCCCAGCACCTTCAACCCCCTCCTCCACTGAGGAAGTAACAGACTGGACCACCCCCAAGAAATCCACAGTCTCCTCAGGTAAAAAAGAGGGATGCAGTAGAGTCCTAGGGTAGGGAGGGGGCTCTCACTGTCTTCCCACTGAGATATGCCTGAAGGCAGTGTCTCAGCACAGAATTCCCTGGGCATGAAAGGCAGGGTGGAGATTTTTCTGAAAACCTAGCTTACAACTCAAGCTAGCTGGTCACTCAGTGTGGCCATTCAAAGCTGTCTGAAACTTCCACTAGAATATACATAGGATCCTCTAGGCCTCCATCCTGAAGCCTGCCCCACTCACATACAGCAGCAATCCCAGATGCTGCTGGGGACACCAAGGAGAAAGGAACATCAGCCCTAAGAGCAGAAATGTGGGCAGAGGGATGATCAGTGGCCCATGAGAGCCTGTGTGGTTACTGCCCTTGAGGTGAGTCCACATCAGCAAGGTGGACTTGCAGGCTAGGAAAGGGACAAGACTGGTGTTCATTAAACTATGAAGAGATAACAATAAGATAAGCACCCTGAAGGCAGGAGTAAAGAGCAGGGGACTTAAACACGCATCTGGGAAAAGCAAGTGGGAAAGAGGTATTGCCATGACTTTCCTCTACAGAATACCCTCAGACCACTGAGGCTACTGCACCACTGACATCACCTTTGCCTCCTACATCCATACCGAGGTCAACACCCACAAGGCTCCCAGTGACACAGGCCACAACCAAGCCCACAGCATCTTCCCCCAGCTCATCCACAAAGACCACAGCTCAGTTCACAGAGAGTACCACAGTGACACCACCAACCTCAGTAATGCCTGAGATGTCCACCAGCCGAGGTGAGTCAAGGCCCCTGGGAAGCCAGGGCACCCGAGCCAAATGTTCAACTCTGACCCTCAGTATAGCATATCCAACTCAACAAGAGGGTCTGCATTGCTCAGGGGGTGAGGGAGAGGGGAGCCAATGGGGCAGACAAGTGGCAGGGAGAAAGGGACACAGCATGACAACCAGCCACGCCTCAGGCCACGCAGGACAGGCAGGAATGAGGTAAAGGGGTACATCACGGTACGTGTAAAGGAGGGGAGCTAGGACAGCAGGAAAGTTCACCAAAGAAAGCCAAGAGCCTCATAAGCTAGGAAAACAGAGAAAAGCCAGTCCAGGGACACAGCACAGCATATGTAAAGGACTATGAGCATAAACTGAACATTATTCACTGCCATGATCCACAGTGACATCAGCCCAACAGGAAAGTCACCATCCAGCCACAACAAGCCATGCAACTGAGACCACAGAACTACCTCTCTCAGGAAAGACTACCCTGACCACACATCAAACAGGACAAAGCAATAGCCTACCACCACCTAATACAAATACTTGGACCCCAAACACAGTATCTCAAACTAAGTCAACACACATGACATGGAGCACCCACTCTCAACCAACCATTTCTTTCCACACTACAGAATACTCCACAACTGCTCCCTCAGAAACATCCATCCAGACAACAACCGCTTTTCCAAGGACTCAAAGCTCATTAGCCTCTGTAAATCCAACACTTACTACGTCAGAAGTGACACCAACATCTCAGACTCTCATGACCCCAACTACTTCACATATACTACCATCACCTTCCATAATAAACCCATCCACCACCATGTTACAAACCACCACAGTAGAGGAAACAGAAATAACACAAACATTAGCCCCAGGCACCTACACAACCCTAACCTCAAATTCATTCTCCACACAAACCACCTCAGCTTCCTTAACACACCCTTCAAATACAACTCAGCATCAGCCCACATCACTTCCCCTCACTACAACATCCAATGGGTCTACCATGGGAGGAACTGGTACCCCTGTGGTGCACACCACCTCAGGAACAACTAGCAGGCCTACTACTCCGCATACCACACAACCTCCACCCACTGTTCCTGTCTCTAGCTCAACATACACCACCGGCCCCCCCTTAGAAACTTCTGTGCAGACCACAATCACCTTCCATACACAATCAGGTCCTCAGACTTCTTTGGCCACAACACTGCCAGTATTTTCAACCTCCTCTGTAACACCAACTTCACAGATAATTAGGACTCCCACAAGCACAGAAACAGTTTCAACTGCTTCCACCACCAAGATATTTAGCACCATTCTTCCAAAGACCACAATGGAGGGAACAAGGCCCACACTTACAGCATCTCTTAGCACTTCCAAAATAAGTGCCACTTCTCAATCTCAAAGTTCATTCTCCACGACCAGAAGCTACACTTCTGTCCTTTCTCACCCTACTTCCATGACGGCCCATCAGTCCATATCAGTTCCACCGACAGTCAGTTCAACTAAGCCCTCCACGAGTATTACTGATACCACAACAATCAATACCTCCTTAGTCACACATAGCAGTCCCCATAAGACACTTAACACCACCCCTCAAGCCACAGCTGTTATCTCTGCCACAACACATACCACAAAGCCCTCGGGAATTTCCGAGCGGACCACCATCAAATTCCCAACACCATCAGCTCCTGAGTCCTCTCTGAAGACAACACTGGCATCATTATCAACCTCCACTGTGACAACTTCTGAAAAGCTTAGCACCCCTAGCAGCCAACACAAAACATCATCGGCTTCCGTGACCAGACCTAAGAGCACCATTCTACAAACCAAAACCGAAGCCACAGAGACCACACATACACCAACAGAGGTCATTCACACAACCAGTGCCACCACACAAGCTCAAAGCTCATTCTCCACAGGCAGGACCTCTCCTTCCCACATCTCAAAAACTTCGTCCATGACTGCCTATCCATCCACACCAGTTCCTGCAACAACCACATCAACTATGTCCACCATGGGTGTAACTGGTACTCCTGTGGTCCACACCACCTCAGGTACACCCAGCAGTGCTCATGGTCCACACACCACATACCCTTCAACCATTGTTGCTGTTTCCAGCTCAGTACACACCACAGGTCCCCCCTCAGAAACATCCATGCACACCACCTCCAACTTATCAACCCCATCAGCTCCTCAGACCTCGTCCACACCACTGCCATTATTTTCAACCGCCTCTGTGACATCAAATTCAATGAGAACCAGCACCCAAACCAGTCAACACACATTATCATCAGCCTCCACTTCCATGACGCCAGCGACTGTTCTTCCTACCACAATGGAAGGCACAAGCCCTCCACAAACATCAGTTCCTGTCATTCTCACAACCAGTGCCACCACACAAGCTCAAAACTCATTCTCCACAAGCAAGACCTCTCCGTCCCACATCTCACAAACTTCTTCCATGACTGCCCATCCATCCACAAGAGTTCCTGCAACAACCACATCAACTATGTCCACCATGGGTGTAACTGGTACTCCTGTGGTCCACACCACCTCAGGTACACCCAGCAGTCCTCATGGTCCACACACCACACACCCTTCAACCACTGTTGCTGTCTCCAGCCCAGTACACACCACAGGTCCCCCCTCAGAAACATCCATACACACCACCTCCAACTTACCAACCCCATCAGCTCCTCAGACCTCATCCACACCACTGCCATTATTTTCAACCTCCTCTGTGACATCAAATTCAATGAGAACTAGCACCCATACCAGTCAACACACATTATCATCACCCTCCACTTCCATGACACCAGGAACTGTTCTTCCTACCACAATGGAAGGCACAAGCCCTCCACAAACATCAGTTCCTGTCATTCTCACAACCAGTGCCACCACACAAGCTCAAAGCTCATTCTCCACAGACAGGACCTCTCCTTCCCACATCTCACAAACTTCTTCCATGACTGCCCATCCATCCACACCAGTTCCTGCAACAACCACATCAACTATGTCCACTATGGGTGTAACTGGTACTCCTGTGGTCCACACCACCTCAGGTACACCCAGCAGTCCTCATGGTCCACACACCACACACCCTTCAACCACTGTTGCTGTCTCCAGCTCAGTACACACCACAGGTCCCCCCTCAGAAACATCCATACACACCACCTCCAACTTACCAACCCCATCAGCTCCTCAGACCTCATCTACACCACTGCCATTATTTTCAACCGCCTCTGTGACATCAAATTCAATGAGAACCAGCACCCAAACCAGTCAACACACATTATCATCAGCCTCCACTTCCATGACACCAGGAACTGTTCTTCCTACCACAATGGAAGGCACAAGCCCTCCACAAACATCAGTTCCTGTCATTCTCACAACCAGTGCCACCACACAAGTTCAAAGCTCATTCTCCACAGACAGGACCTCTCCTTCCCACATCTCACAAACTTCTTCCATGACTGCCCATCCATCCACACCAGTTCCTGCAACAACCACATCAACTATGTCCACCATGGGTGTAACTGGTACTCCTGTGGTCCACACCACCTCAGGTACACCCAGCAGTCCTCATGGTCCACACACCACACACCCTTCAACCACTGTTGCTGTCTCCAGCCCAGTACACACCACAGGTCCCCCCTCAGAAACATCCATACACACCACCTCCAACTTACCAACCCCATCAGCTCCTCAGACCTCATCCACACCACTGCCATTATTTTCAACCTCCTCTGTGACATCAAATTCAATGAGAACCAGCACCCAAACCAGTCAACACACATTATCATCAGCCTCCACTTCCATGACACCAGGAACTGTTCTTCCTACCACAATGGAAGGCACAAGCCCTCCACAAACATCAGTTCCTGTCATTCTCACAACCAGTGCCACCACACAAGCTCAAAGCTCATTCTCCACAAGCAAGACCTCTCCTTCCCACATCTCACAAACTTCTTCCATGACTGACCATCCATCCACACCAGTTCCTGCAACAACCACATCAACTATGTCCACCATGGGTGTAACTGGTACTCCTGTGGTCCACACCACCTCAGGTACACCCAGCAGTCCTCATGGTCCACACACCACACACCCTTCAACCACTGTTGCTGTCTCCAGCCCAGTACACACCACAGGTCCCCCCTCAGAAACATCCATACACACCACCTCCAACTTACCAACCCCATCAGCTCCTCAGACCTCATCCACACCACTGCCATTATTTTCAACCGCCTCTGTGACATCAAATTCAATGGAAACCAGCACCCAAACCAGTCAACACACATTATCATCAGCCTCCACTTCCATGACACCAGCGACTGTTCTTCCTACCACAATGGAAGGCACAAGCCCTCCACAAACATCAGTTCCTGTCATTCTCACAACCAGTGCCACCACACAAGCTCAAAGCTCATTCTCCACAAGCAAGACCTCTCCTTCCCACATCTCACAAACTTCTTCCATGACTGCCCATCCATCCACATCAGTTCCTGCAACAACCACATCAACTATGTCCACCATGGGTGTAACTGGTACTCCTGTGGTCCACACCACCTCAGGTACACCCAGCAGTCCTCATGGTCCACACACCACACACCCTTCAACCACTGTTGCTGTCTCCAGCCCAGTACACACCACAGGTCCCCCCTCAGAAACATCCATACACACCACCTCCAACTTACCAACCCCATCAGCTCCTCAGACCTCATCCACACCACTGCCATTATTTTCAACCTCCTCTGTGACATCAAATTCAATGAGAACCAGCACCCAAACCAGTCAACACACATTATCATCAGCCTCCACTTCCATGACACCAGGAACTGTTCTTCCTACCACAATGGAAGGCACAAGCCCTCCACAAACATCAGTTCCTGTCATTCTCACAACCAGTGCCACCACACAAGTTCAAAGCTCATTCTCCACAGACAGGACCTCTCCTTCCCACATCTCACAAACTTCTTCCATGACTGCCCATCCATCCACACCAGTTCCTGCAACAACCACATCAACTATGTCCACCATGGGTGTAACTGGTACTCCTGTGGTCCACACCACCTCAGGTACACCCAGCAGTCCTCATGGTCCACACACCACACACCCTTCAACCACTGTTGCTGTCTCCAGCCCAGTACACACCACAGGTCCCCCCTCAGAAACATCCATACACACCACCTCCAACTTACCAACCCCATCAGCTCCTCAGACCTCATCCACACCACTGCCATTATTTTCAACCTCCTCTGTGACATCAAATTCAATGAGAACCAGCACCCAAACCAGTCAACACACATTATCATCAGCCTCCACTTCCATGACACCAGGAACTGTTCTTCCTACCACAATGGAAGGCACAAGCCCTCCACAAACATCAGTTCCTGTCATTCTCACAACCAGTGCCACCACACAAGCTCAAAGCTCATTCTCCACAAGCAAGACCTCTCCTTCCCACATCTCACAAACTTCTTCCATGACTGCCCATCCATCCACACCAGTTCCTGCAACAACCACATCAACTATGTCCACCATGGGTGTAACTGGTACTCCTGTGGTCCACACCACCTCAGGTACACCCAGCAGTCCTCATGGTCCACACACCACACACCCTTCAACCACTGTTGCTGTCTCCAGCCCAGTACACACCACAGGTCCCCCCTCAGAAACATCCATACACACCACCTCCAACTTACCAACCCCATCAGCTCCTCAGACCTCATCCACACCACTGCCATTATTTTCAACCGCCTCTGTGACATCAAATTCAATGGAAACCAGCACCCAAACCAGTCAACACACATTATCATCAGCCTCCACTTCCATGACACCAGCGACTGTTCTTCCTACCACAATGGAAGGCACAAGCCCTCCACAAACATCAGTTCCTGTCATTCTCACAACCAGTGCCACCACACAAGCTCAAAGCTCATTCTCCACAAGCAAGACCTCTCCTTCCCACATCTCACAAACTTCTTCCATGACTGCCCATCCATCCACATCAGTTCCTGCAACAACCACATCAACTATGTCCACCATGGGTGTAACTGGTACTCCTGTGGTCCACACCACCTCAGGTACACCCAGCAGTCCTCATGGTCCACACACCACACACCCTTCAACCACTGTTGCTGTCTCCAGCCCAGTACACACCACAGGTACCCCCTCAGAAACATCCATGCACACCACCTCCAACTTACCAACCCCATCAGCTCCTCAGACCTCATCCACACCACTGCCATTATTTTCAACCTCCTCTGTGACATCAAATTCAATGAGAACCAGCACCCAAACCAGTCAACACACATTATCATCAGCCTCCACTTCCATGACACCAGGAACTGTTCTTCCTACCACAATGGAAGGCACAAGCCCTCCACAAACATCAGTTCCTGTCATTCTCACAACCAGTGCCACCACACAAGCTCAAAGCTCATTCTCCACAAGCAAGACCTCTCCTTCCCACATCTCACAAACTTCTTCCATGACTGCCCATCCATCCACACCAGTTCCTGCAACAACCACATCAACTATGTCCACCATGGGTGTAACTGGTACTCCTGTGGTCCACACCACCTCAGGTACACCCAGCAGTCCTCATGGTCCACACACCACACACCCTTCAACCACTGTTGCTGTCTCCAGCCCAGTACACACCACAGGTCCCCCCTCAGAAACATCCATACACACCACCTCCAACTTACCAACCCCATCAGCTCCTCAGACCTCATCCACACCACTGCCATTATTTTCAACCACCTCTGTGACATCAAATTCAATGGAAACCAGCACCCAAACCAGTCAACACACATTATCATCAGCCTCCACTTCCATGACACCAGGAACTGTTCTTCCTACCACAATGGAAGGCACAAGCCCTCCACAAACATCAGTTCCTGTCATTCTCACAACCAGTGCCACCACACAAGCTCAAAGCTCATTCTCCACAAGCAAGACCTCTCCTTCCCACATCTCACAAACTTCTTCCATGACTGCCCATCCATCCACATCAGTTCCTGCAACAACCACATCAACTATGTCCACCATGGGTGTAACTGGTACTCCTGTGGTCCACACCACCTCAGGTACACCCAGCAGTCCTCATGGTCCACACACCACACACCCTTCAACCACTGTTGCTGTCTCCAGCCCAGTACACACCACAGGTACCCCCTCAGAAACATCCATGCACACCACCTCCAACTTACCAACCCCATCAGCTCCTCAGACCTCATCCACACCACTGCCATTATTTTCAACCTCCTCTGTGACATCAAATTCAATGAGAACTAGCACCCATACCAGTCAACACACATTATCATCAGCCTCCACTTCCATGACACCAGGAACTGTTCTTCCTACCACAATGGAAGGCACAAGCCCTCCACAAACATCAGTTCCTGTCATTCTCACAACCAGTGCCACCACACAAGCTCAAAGCTCATTCTCCACAGACAGGACCTCTCCTTCCCACATCTCACAAACTTCTTCCATGACTGCCCATCCATCCACACCAGTTCCTGCAACAACCACATCAACTATGTCCACCATGGGTGTAACTGGTACTCCTGTGGTCTACACCACCTCAGGTACACCCAGCAGTCCTCATGGTCCACACACCACACACCCTTCAACCACTGTTGCTGTCTCCAGCTCAGTACACACCACACGTCCCCCCTCAGAAACATCCATGCACACCACCTCCAACTTACCAACCCCATCAGCTCCTCAGACCTCATCCACACCACTGCCATTATTCTCAACCTCCTCTGTGACATCAAATTCAATGAGAACCAGCACCCAAACCAGTCAACACACATTATCATCAGCCTCCACTTCCATGACACCAGCGACTGTTCTTCCTACCACAATGGAAGGCACAAGCCCTCCACAAACATCAGTTCCTGTCATTCTCACAACCAGTGCCACCACACAAGCTCAAAGCTCATTCTCCACAAGCAAGACCTCTCCTTCCCACATCTCACAAACTTCTTCCATGACTGCCCATCCATCCACACCAGTTCCTGCAACAACCACATCAACTATGTCCACTATGGGTGTAACTGGTACTCCTGTGGTCCACACCACCTCAGGTACACCCAGCAGTCCTCATGGTCCACACACCACACACCCTTCAACCACTGTTGCTGTCTCCAGCCCAGTACACACCACAGGTCCCCCCTCAGAAACATCCATACACACCACCTCCAACTTACCAACCCCATCAGCTCCTCAGACCTCATCCACACCACTGCCATTATTTTCAACCGCCTCTGTGACATCAAATTCAATGAGAACCAGCACCCAAACCAGTCAACACACATTATCATCAGCCTCCACTTCCATGACACCAGGAACTGTTCTTCCTACCACAATGGAAGGCACAAGCCCTCCACAAACATCAGTTCCTGTCATTCTCACAACCAGTGCCACCACACAAGCTCAAAGCTCATTCTCTACAAGCAAGACCTCTCCTTCCCACATCTCACAAACTTCTTCCATGACTGCCCATCCATCCACACCAGTTCCTGCAACAACCACATCAACTATGTCCACCATGGGTGTAACTGGTACTCCTGTGGTCCACACCACCTCAGGTACACCCAGCAGTCCTCATGGTCCACACACCACACACCCTTCAACCACTGTTGCTGTCTCCAGCCCAGTACACACCACAGGTACCCCCTCAGAAACATCCATGCACACCACCTCCAACTTACCAACCCCATCAGCTCCTCAGACCTCATCCACACCACTGCCATTATTTTCAACCTCCTCTGTGACATCAAATTCAATGAGAACTAGCACCCATACCAGTCAACACACATTATCATCAGCCTCCACTTCCATGACACCAGGAACTGTTCTTCCTACCACAATGGAAGGCACAAGCCCTCCACAAACATCAGTTCCTGTCATTCTCACAACCAGTGCCACCACACAAGCTCAAAGCTCATTCTCCACAGACAGGACCTCTCCTTCCCACATCTCACAAACTTCTTCCATGACTGCCCATCCATCCACACCAGTTCCTGCAACAACCACATCAACTATGTCCACTATGGGTGTAACTGGTACTCCTGTGGTCCACACCACCTCAGGTACACCCAGCAGTCCTCATGGTCCACACACCACACACCCTTCAACCACTGTTGCTGTCTCCAGCTCAGTACACACCACACGTCCCCCCTCAGAAACATCCATACACACCACCTCCAACTTACCAACCCCATCAGCTCCTCAGACCTCATCCACACCACTGCCATTATTTTCAACCTCCTCTGTGACATCAAATTCAATGAGAACCAGCACCCAAACCAGTCAACACACATTATCATCAGCCTCCACTTCCATGACACCAGGAACTGTTCTTCCTACCACAATGGAAGGCACAAGCCCTCCACAAACATCAGTTCCTGTCATTCTCACAACCAGTGCCACCACACAAGCTCAAAGCTCATTCTCCACAAGCAAGACCTCTCCTTCCCACATCTCACAAACTTCTTCCATGACTGCCCATCCATCCACACCAGTTCCTGCAACAACCACATCAACTATGTCCACCATGGGTGTAACTGGTACTCCTGTGGTCCACACCACCTCAGGTACACCCAGCAGTCCTCATGGTCCACACACCACACACCCTTCAACCACTGTTGCTGTCTCCAGCCCAGTACACACCACAGGTACCCCCTCAGAAACATCCATGCACACCACCTCCAACTTACCAACCCCATCAGCTCCTCAGACCTCATCCACACCACTGCCATTATTTTCAACCGCCTCTGTGACATCAAATTCAATGAGAACCAGCACCCAAACCAGTCAACACACATTATCATCAGCCTCCACTTCCATGACACCAGCGACTGTTCTTCTTACCACAATGGAAGGCACAAGCCCTCCACAAACATCAATTCCTGTCATTCTCACAACCAGTGCCACCACACAAGCTCAAAACTCATTCTCCACAAGCAAGACCTCTCCTTCCCACATCTCACAAACTTCTTCCATGACTGCCCATCCATCCACACCAGTTCCTGCAACAACCACATCAACTATGTCCACTATGGGTGTAACTGGTACTCCTGTGGTCCACACCACCTCAGGTACACCCAGCAGTCCTCATGGTCCACACACCACACACCCTTCAACCACTGTTGCTGTCTCCAGCCCAGTACACACCACAGGTCCCCCCTCAGAAACATCCATACACACCACCTCCAACTTACCAACCCCATCAGCTCCTCAGACCTCATCCACACCACTGCCATTATTTTCAACCGCCTCTGTGACATCAAATTCAATGAGAACCAGCACCCAAACCAGTCAACACACATTATCATCAGCCTCCACTTCCATGACACCAGGAACTGTTCTTCCTACCACAATGGAAGGCACAAGCCCTCCACAAACATCAGTTCCTGTCATTCTCACAACCAGTGCCACCACACAAGCTCAAAGCTCATTCTCCACAGACAGGACCTCTCCTTCCCACATCTCAGAAACTTCTTCCATGACTGCCCATCCATCCCCATCAGTTTCAGCTACAAGCATATCAGCTAAACCCACCATGAGTGTAACTGGTACTGTGCCAGTCTATACCTCCTCTGACACATCTAGCAGTCCCCATACTCCACACACTACATACTTAGCTCCTACTCTCTCTGTCTCCAGCACAGCAAGTAACACTGGTTCCCCTTTAGGAACATCCATGCACACCACCATCACCTATCCAACACCATCGGGTCCTCAGACCTCTTTGTCCACACCACTTTCAGTTTTTTCAACCTCCCCCGTAACACGAACTCCTGGGATACCTACCACCCAAACTCTTGAACACACATCATCATCAGCTTCCACATCTATACCATTGAGCACCATTCTTCCAACTACCCCAATGAAGGGTACAAGTTCCCTCAATACAGCACCATCTATCACTTCCACTACAACTGCCATTACCCAAGTTTACTCTTCATTCACAACAGCAAAAACTTCTCCCTCGGAGTTCAATCCATCCTCATTGCCCCACAGCTCTACTGTTTCCCCTTCCTTCCCATCCCTACCAACTGCCTCTTCTGTCCCAACAAGTTTTCCATCCACTTTGGTTTCTCTCACTAATGTCCCACATTCCCCATCTGTAACATCATCCACCTCCTTCCTGCCCCACTCTGGTACCACTACATCTTTTCATTCTTCAACATCTTTCCCATCTTCTTCCATGACATTCCCTCTCACACCTGCTTCAAGTTCTGCAGGTTCTACTCTACAGTATACTTCTACTCCCAGCTCAGTGTCCCATTCCCCATTGCTTACTAAACCCACATCATCTCATCCTTCATCTGTTTCTGCCTTTGTGTCTCCAACTGCTGCCTCTACTCCTGTTAATTCCTCTGTTTCCCCCGTTGTCACCTCATCCATTCCTTCCTCTGCTCTCCCCACCATCCACATGACTCCCACCCCATCTAGTCAGCCAACCTCCAGCAGTGGCCTTCTATCCACTTCCAAGACTACATCTCATGTGCCCACCTTTTCTTCATTCTCCTCAAAGTCCACCACCTCCCAGTTTACCTCCCTTACTACCCAAGCCTCTACATCAGGGCTACTGTCTTCAACCTTGGGCATGACAGTCTTCCCAAGTTCCCCAGACACCAACCACACCACTAGGCCTGGTACCAGCGCACTGCCTACACCTGTGTTCCCGAGCAGTCCTGCTACTCCCACGGGAAGTTCCTCACTGTCCACCCCAGTGTCACTCTCCAATCCGGACTCCTCCGTCTCCTCTCCACCCATCGATCCTGGTAAGTGGTGCCATTGGCTGGGTCCTTGTTCCCTAGGCTGCTTAGGTTCCAACTGTTTACTCCACAGAATTCTTCACAGAGTGTGGTCTGCTGTTTAGTGTTTTCCTCTCATTGTCCCTTGGTGCCTTCATGAAGGCCTGGTCCTGGAGCTTCTTTGGGGCATTTCTGAATCTAAGAGCAAGCTCCTTTCTCTTCACCTCTCAGGAACACTAGTCTGTGTTCTCCCAGTCTGGCTGAATTAGAGACTTGATCCCCTTACATTTCAGGCCCATGTGCCTCCCTTGGTCCTAACTTGTCTAAGCGGCCCTCCACACCTGCCCCTTGGGAAGCTAGCATGTGAGATCTGGCTCTGCCCTGAGTTTAGGCACATATTCTACCTCAGTGCTGAAGGAAATTACAGCCTAGTCCAGGCACGGCTCATCCCAGGTGACATGCAGGAGGCAGAGGTGGGGATAGAGGCCAAGCAAGGCCTGAAAACCAGTATGTACAATTCTTGCTGCCCATGGTTTCCACTAGCTCTCCTCCCCAACAACGACCAGGGCTCCCCACAGGGCAGTGATCCCTACACAGTGTCAGCCTGCACAGGAACATGAGTTCAACACATACTCCTAGGACACCCCTGATTTGAGTGTTCCTCTCAAGACACCCACCTTGGGGCCAGGCTCCCCATACATGCTCTAGGCCTCCCTTATGCAGGAAGCCCTCACAGAGCAGCAATCAGTTCTTGTCTTACGGTTACATATTGTCACTTTACGTTCAGGCTGTTTCCCAAGAAAATGGCCTCAGGAAGTAGGAGAGAGAACAGAAGGCCACCAGACCCTCCCCAAACCTCTTAGAGAAGCAGGGCAGGAATAAACTCGAGCACAAGAGAGAGATGATATACGGAGCCTATCTGTCACCCACAAATGATTTTTGAACTTAAACTACGTGTGTGCTGTGTGGAAACTTGCAGGAACCCATCCTTTCATCATGTGAATTCTAGGGACCTGTTGAACCATCTTACCTGCCCCCAACTTTTAGTTTTGTTTTGTTTTTCAAGACACGGTTTCTCTGGCTGGCCTCAAACTCAGAGAGATCCACCTGCTTCTGTCTCCCAAGGACTGGGATTAAATTAAACCCAACCCCAATTTTTATTGTATTTTATTTATTTATTTATTTTGAGACAGAGTTTCTCTGTATAGTTTTGGCGCCTGTCCTGGATCTCATTCTGTAGACCAGGCTGGCCTCAAACTCAGAGAGATCTGCCTGCCTCTGCCTCCCGAGTGCTGGGATTAAGGGTGTGCGACACCACCGCCCGGCCTCCAACCCCAATTTTTAACTTTTTAATCTAAGTACCACATGGGCAGTTTGTAACCCAGCCTCTTCTTGAACTCCCAGACTTCCTACATATGCAGGTGTCCACCAACACACACTGCCCACACTGGCAGTTCCTAAGGTCAACAGTCTGCCTGCCTGATGAGGCAACACCACCACCACTTGTCACTGGCTGCCGTGGCCTCTGAAACCTTTCCAGAAGCCCAGAGCAAAAGGTTTTCTCTGCTCTTCCTTAACCCAGGTGGCACAATGAATGCTTATTCTCAGATCCTGTGTGTTCTTTTGTGAGGAACATGGACATTCTTCAACACCCTCCTTTGGCCCTTAGCATGTCCTATATCCAACAGACATAAGACATCTTTACTGAGGACTACTGGGGACTGACTCAGATCTACCTGGGCCTGGCTCATTGCCAGATTCTTTCAGAAAGCCTTGAATACTGGAGGGATAAGGAGCTACAAAGAGGAGAGAGCTGGGGGGGGGGGGGTGGAGACTAGAAGTGACTGAGACCTGCTCTTGGGCCTCCATCTCCATCTCCAGGAGCCTGCAGCTTGCAGGAAGAGGAGCAACAGATTATCTACCAGGGCTGCGTGGCAAACGTGACTCTAACTCGTTGCCAGGGTTTCTGCGCCTCCTCTGTCAGGTGAGTTGTTGGTAAACACCCTCCTTTCTGCAGGGACCAGAACCCTCCTAGGAGCTGGGCTCTCAGTGTTTCCCACACCTACTCTGACCAACATAGGTCTATACCAGTGGTTCTCAACCTGTGGGTCACTACCCTTGGGGGGGGATCAAATGACCCTTTCACAGAGTCACCTAAGATCATCAGAAAACACAAATATTTACTTATGATTAATAACAATAGCAAAATTAGTTATAAAGTATGTGAAAATAATTTTATGGTTGAGCGTTGCCACAACACAGGGAACTATATCAAAGGGTTGCAGCATTAGTAAGGTTGAGAACCACTGGTCTAGGCAGTGCACTCTGGCCACACTTTCCTTGCCTGTGAGCAGACGCTGGTTCTTGAGGGCCTGGCCTACAAATCAGCTAGTATCCATTCTACTTTGGAACTGGCCTAGGAGGAGAGGCTCAATCCTGACCCTGCTGGTCTCTGCTTCTTGGCAGTCTCAATACGGACACCTTGCAGTTGGAGACCCGCTGTGGCTGCTGCCAGCCCCTTAGCACCTACGAGAAGCGACTCTCCCTGCCCTGCCCCGATCCCAATGCACCAGGTCAGCAGCTCACACTCACCCTCCAAGTGTTCAGCAGCTGTGTATGTAGCCCCCTGCAATGCAAGGACTAAACAACAGCCAAGTGGTTTCTTGAGCACAAGGGAACACACACACACACACACACACAGCCATTCCTGATACTTCCCTAACACCTGTAACCATCAATCCCCTTACTGGCCATGGGCATGGCCTCAAGGAGACCTTGGACAAGGCTCATCCTGAGACAGCAGAGAAACAGAGCAACAGCTGTCACGCAAAGCCTCCTACCACCTACCTCCTGCGGACCTTGACCAAGCAAAACAGGCCTTCAGTGGAAATGAACTACCAACATCTCTTCAACCTTGATGCCCTGGGAATTTCCTGTCCACCTGTATAGCACCTCCCAGCCTCTGGCTATAAGAGGCTACCCAAGAAATCAGAACACCCAAAGCAGATGCTGGGAAGACTGGGCAGGGCATCTGGGGAGACATGGGGAATAACAAGAAGATGCAGGGGTATGAGCCTTGGGTAGGGACAGGCAGCAGGGTAAACACCAAAGAGGCACAAGGAAAGGAGTTCTCCCCAGAGGCAGGGAGAAGCAAAAGGCATTGGTACCCACTGGGCAGGAGGCCATCACCCAACCAGTCAGTAGATTGCAAATAAACTGGTTCTTTTCAAGGCAGAACCTGGTGTGTACATGTTGCTGTTGTCTTCCAGAATCCTGAGCATGATATCACAAACACCTGCACAGGCCAGGCCACTAGGACCTGGGACTGTCCAGGTCCATGTGGGACTAAGACAGAAAGACCACCAGCCCTGGTCTTGAGCTGCACCCATCTGGGATTCTGTGGGGAAACCCATTATCTTCCAGGCTCCCCAGACATGGACCATCTCTCATGTGCAGCCCCAGACTGGGGCAGAGGAGAGGAGTACTCAATTCCACAGGGCACAGACTAAGGGCAGTATAGGACACTCCCCACAAAGATCACACACATGTTCCAGTTTCCTGTCCTAGCATTTATTTTTTTTTAATCTCTGAGAACAAGCACACTGTACTGATGAAGGCCCAGGAGTCACAGAGGGCAGGCCTGTGCCCCAGCAGCTTCCATGTGCTGGGGCATTACTGATCTAGACACCACCACTGGATAGCACATGGTACATAAGCCACAGCCACACATGTTGAGCTATCCACATGGTCCTTGCAGTAGTGCATGAATTGCACATAATGGAGAGCCACACTGTCCAGCTACTGGAGCAAGAGAACTCCAGAGGCTCACTGTGGCCACAGCCAGATCATTCTTCTGCAACACAAGCCTGTGCCATGGCAAGTGTGGATCACAACACATGACAGCCAGACCAAGGGCTTCATGGAACACAAGGGGTCAGCACAGCAGGTATTGGTTGTTCTGAAACTAACTGCCTGGGCTGTACAGAGCGGGGCTGCAGGAGCTTGAGTGGGATAGGAGCCCTGCCACTGTCCTCAAACCCACCATGGCAGGCTGGCAGCCTAAGGCTGAGGCAAAAAACCTCATGCATATGTGACCATACCGAGTGCTCTAGTGAGCAAGGGTCATCAACACTGCTGTGTAAGTACAGATAAACCTGTACAGCTGAGTCTGTGGCAATCCTGGGCATCATCTCAAGGCAGAGTGCAGGGTCCCAGCCTGGGCTCCCAAGGCTTCTGATATGGTCTATGCTCACCCCTGATGGGCTGCACATACAGTGCAATGCTCACAAGAGGTTAACTAACAATTGAGCTGCCAGTGCTCAAGCTAGGCAGTCCAGTGCATCCTTAGCACAGCACCTGCCTGGGTTGCCATTCTCACCCCAGCCTCTCCCTCCATTACCACACTCAGGTCTCCCTTTCCACCCAACCACAAGGGCTTCACAGAAGTGAGAATGCAATACTGGGGCACCAACTAAGACCCTCTGGAGAGAAGCACACCTTATGAATTATTACTTCACCACCTGACCCATTAACCTTCAAGTCCCCAGAATGTACCACAGAGACAGTACATTCATTAAAAACAAAAGATGGGTGATGTCCATGTCTTCCAAAGTCAATAGGAACCCCTCTACCCACCATGCTGCAAACCTAAGGTCTCAACTATGTGGTGAAATGTTTCAACTGTCCCTTCAAGAACATTGGTATGCTAGGCACAGGACCCTGCCGGGAGTGGGGCATGGAGTTTGCCAACAGTCATAAACACAAGCACTTCGGCACCATCAGTAGTGCTATAGCAAACCCCATCAACTGTTCAACCCATGAGGCCACACACTTCTAAGCCACTGTTGTAAACGTCCTGCAGGGCCACACATCCTGTGTTAACCCTATAAGCACATGGCGCTGTTTCTGGATTCTGAGAATGAGTCAGTGGCATTTTAATAAAATTTGAACAAAATTTCCACTTTCGTTCAAACTTCTAATTTCCCTTTAATTTGTAGGTTGAACCACAGGGCTGTCTTGATTTTCCAGGCCCAGGCACCCTTCTTTGACGGGGCAGGCCTGCTGCAGCCCTTCTCAAACTGTGTCCTGTATTCTCTCCACACCCAAGGGGCTGGCTGTAGGTGTAGGGCTGGAGGTGCCTTGAGCGGCAGTTTTTCAGACAAGGGGTGTTTATCTGCAGTGTGGTACAAAGACAACGGTAGAGACAAGAGAGACGCACAAACAAAGAGCCTGATCTTCTGGCCTGTGGATTAGAACTGTTCCGACAGCAATTCACATAGTCTCTGAGAGACGGTGTCTTTGCTGGTACGCAGCGTGAGTCGGTACATCTGAAACAGAGACCAGCAGCAGGTGAGCGGGCACTGAGCCCCAGGTTCTTAGCAGGTACTTTTGTGGTCCAGGCCTCACTATTCGCAGCAGCCCCTCCCGACGCACCACTGTTTCACCAGTCAAAATAGAAAAGTCTAATAAAAGCAAATGTTTGCAGCAAGGGAGAGTGGCTGTTAGCGGAGGTGGGGGTCAGCCAGTCACTCTGGAAAGCTCTCTCTTTTGTATTTTGAGACACAGTCTTACTGTGTGGCCCAGGCTGGCCTTGAACTGGTACTCCTGCTGCCTTCTCTTCCTGAGTACTGAGATTACAGGCATGCACCACCATACACAACCAGTTTGAGAGCTTCTCATCAAGTTAACTATGCATGACCTTTGAGCTGACCACTACACCCCCAAAAGCACCCCAGTGTTGGGAAAACAAGCATCCACAAACAACGGAACACACAGGCTGGAGTCTCCAGAGGAGCACTGCTGAGGCAAACAGAATGCGTGCCACTCACAGGAGGCAGAACAAGACAACACCAGGAAAGCTGCGCACACACAGCTCAGGCTAGGCTGCTACATGGGCATGTGGTGGCACACCAGGCCTTCTGTGAGGAGAGGGGAATCCATGTGCTCTGATGGCCAGTAGCTGTCTAAGTGTCTGCACCATCACCATGACCACCAACACTTAGAATCTGCGTGTCTCTATAAATAAACCTCACCAAAATAAAAAGCAACACAATCATATCCATCCTCCTACTGTGGAGACCTCACCTGAGCTTGCAGATTTGGCTCCAGGCGCAGCAAGCAGCCGATCTGGGTGGTTTTGGTATGTATTATGCCAGCACCCACAAAATTTGCAGGATTTGGATCAACTTCCTCAAGGAGTGCAGAACCAAATCCTATAATCTGTACAAGAGTGAAGAGGCAGGTCAGGATGCACTGGTAACAACATCTGCCTCAGCTACATCACCATACACCCTTTACCTTTGCTTTAGTGATCTCTGTGTCCATCGGATGCTTTGCTTTGAAGATATTCTGCACTTCTTGCTGTGGGCTATAAAAAACAGCATGTTAGTACTAAAAGCCATGCTGAGACCCATTGAGCATCCTGTCCAGGGACAGCCCCCCCAATTCCCTTCTCCACCCATAGTACAGCCCTCTCACTTGCTCAACTGCTTCCAACGTTGAAAGAAATCCTGAGAAGCCATTTCTGTGGGCTGGAAAAATTTGTTGAGTGTAATGGGCAGCTTAACAGACACATTCTGGAAGGTCCCACCATACCTGTAACAATAGAGTCATGTTATGGAGAACAAATGCTTGGCTAAAATGTTCCAGTTAATTGAGTCTTCAGCACTTAGAGAAGAGCCATGTGGCCACCCATCTCAATAATAGCCACAAAGATTACATACCAGCAGTATTCCTGGAGGGGCTAAGCCACATTCTCCATCCATCCCTCCTGCTGCAGTCCATATCTACACCATTCACAGGTGAGCAAGGGACCAAGCAACTGCTTTGTGCCAAGTGTCAGAGGACCAGTTCCTTTCAGTCCTACTCCTTTGGCAAATGAAGACCCAGGACAGGCCCAAGTAGACTACCAAATCAATTAGCCTTGTAGCTCCCCAACAAGGAACCACTGTAATGACTAAAAAGAAGGCTACATGCTATGACCCAGAAGTCTAGCTCCAAACCAGCTACTATTATCCCTCAAGATGGCCTTTAAAGCCAGCTTCAGCAGGCAGCACAGAGAGCCTGGCTCTCTGCCTCCCAGAAGCAGGACCTTCCATTTCTCACCACAAAATCATCTGGTTCAGAAATAGCCTAGCCTGCAGACCACACAGGAGACTCAACCCCATGGGTACCACGTCATGGTCACAGAAACCAGCTCCCTCTCCACTTGCTCCTATACTCTGGAAGCTCCAGGTCTGGCAGTACTCTGCAGGCATGCACAGTGGCACAGCAGTAACTAATGAACTCCCTTGAGGAGCACACAGGTTGGGAAAGGACACAAGAGGCACACACCCCTCACCTGAACTGGATGTTGAGAACAGGTGCCTCTGTGAAATCAGATACACACTCAATGTTGACCACCTGTTGCACCTGTGCGCCCCCATCCACAGTTGGGTCCACAGGCTTGGTCTGCAGGTTCAGATGTGAGAACATTAAGGAGTCCAAGCAGGCAGGGAGAACGGGCCCAGCACAGCCACCCACAACGGACAGCAGCGGGGTCCCCTACACATCACTTTGCCAACCTGTCCTTCCACCATTCAACATATCCCACTGGCCCGGACCACCCACAGTCATATGTATCTGGCTATTCCCTTTCTCTAAAAGACCTTAGAAGTTGTACACTAGCAGCATACTGGCCTTGGCACTGCAGAACTAAGCTCTGGAACTCTGTGATGACTCCCGCTGTGCTCAGCAGAAACCATGCCTACTAACTCAAAGGCACACAGCTTTACAGATCAGTGTAGCTCTGCACTTATGCAAGCCAGAGACTGAAACATCTGAACAGGAGCCTCTAAGTTCACTGTAACACCCTTGCATCTAGGATCTATGCAACCATAGCTCGACCTGGGCAGTTTCTGCTTCCCTGTGCATTCTGCATGGCAACCTGTATCCACAGCTCATAACTCCTTGGAGCCCAGGAGAAGGAGACACACAGACGGTAGTTCTACATGCATCAGTCCTTTTGTGTGTATAGTAGGGAAATGCTGGAGATGGAACCAGCATGAGCTGGTTCTTGCTTATGCATTCTACCACTGAGCCACATGCCTAAACACCACACCACTGTTTCTGACTTGTTTCCAAATGGTTCTATATTTAAATATATCATCTCCAAATGAACACAGGTCTACTACATACTATGAGGTGAGCCCAAGGCATGCATCCCCGGTTGTTGTGAACCCTACTCTGCACACTGCAGCAGACCCCAGCTGTCCCTCTCTCACAGGCGCTCAGCTGAAGCCATCCAACATTCCTCACCGTTCCTAGTGGCCACATAGAGCCATCCTCTGCTTGAGCAAAATATGTGCCAAAGCACACATAAGCCCAGCAGGCAGGAGATGCTCCATACTGGCTAGTTACCATAGACTCACTCTGCCTTCGGCCACAGCTCCTTTTGGGGGACTTCACAGGGTAAAGGGCAAATGATATCCACAGGAGAGCAAAATAAGAAAGAGAGTGACTCACATAACCAGATGAAAGGGACAGCTGTGTGGGTGGTGTCTGATGCACCATCAGGTCAACTCAAAGTGAAGGCCCCTGATTTTACTAAGCCATGGAAAACACTGCCATATGAACAGGAGCAGCCCCCCCTTAAAGCTTCCTCTAACCCCAATTGTTGTCTGCTGTCCGGGAGCCTAGAGATAATCAAGGATATTAGCCTGAAGGTCATCAGCACAGATTAGCGTTGGAGTGAAGTTTAGGAACTGCGTGGAGGTCTTGTTACCATAAAATATGAACATCCGGCCTAAGAGGAAACAGAGATAGTTTATTTTATATACAATATGTCACACTTACCATGAATAGTCAGTCAAAAGTAGCCCCTGCAATTCCCAGTTGAATGTATTTATTGTGAGCTATGACGATTGCTAAAATTAAAAACAACTTTTTTTTTCTAAATTTTTGGTTAACCAAACAATTGTTTGGTCTCAGTATGTAGCTTACGCTAGCCTAGAATTCCCTATGTATCTCTGGCTGGCCCTGAACTCATGACAATCCTCCTGTCTCAACCTTCCAAATGCTAGGATTATACACATGAGCCATCATACCAAGCTTCTAGTTTAAAAGTAGCACGGCAGTCAGGCACAATAGCATTCGCCTTTCATCCCAGCACTTGAGAGGTAGAAGCAGGAAGATCAGGAGTTCAAGGCCAGCCTCAGATACATAGTACATTTGAGGACAGCCTGGGCTACATGAGAACCTATTTCAAACACAAAACTAAAGCCAAATTTTAAAAAAAAAAAAAAATTAGCATGGTAAGATTAGAAATGGGGGAATAGGAGGTTTCTTCCTCTCACACCTGCCCTAGGGCCTCCTTCTTACGTAGTTACTCAAGGGTGAAAGCCACATTTCTGTAAACTAGAACCAGAACCACAGACACCAGGTCAGGAGGTTGAATGGCACAAATAGGACACCCAGAGCCTTCGGAGGACCAGCCTGCCCTGTGTTGAAGCCACCTAGACCTACCCAGATATCTTCCACTGGTGTCTACCAGCTGACCCACTTGGTGATACTAACAGCCAGGACCGTCCTTCAAACTTGCCATGCCCCCTCCAGTGACCAATCAGGACATGCTCCCTGTACCTATGGGCCAGACCCTGTGTTGACACTTATACCCTTAGGGTTCAGAAAAGAAACCAAACACCAAAAGTTCTGGAAAAGAGAGCAGTTTAACTTCCCTCCTCAACCAAACCTGGTGAAATCACCAGGCACAGGGGGGCATTCTCATCAACTTGGCATCTCTCAGAGGAATACGACTGGTGCCCAGCATCCCACAGCTCCTGCAGGACAGGTATGCTGTTCTTAATCTTCCACATTCCTACTCCCTTTTCACAGACAGCAAACCCATCTTAGTAGCAACTCCAACAGTTTGATGGGCAAAATGTTTTCTTTCAGGACTCAAGAAAACCCCTCCCTTTTTAATCGTGATAAAGTACATATAACTTAAGTCCTGCTAGGTGCAATGGCTTAGTAATGCATAGCCATCCCCACCATCCAATTTTCCATGTTACCTGTCAGTGTATAAATTACAAACATTTCTCATTACATAATTTCCCCCTAATTCCTTTTGGGGTTTTTTGTTTGTTTTTTGTCTCCTTTTTTAAAATTTTTTTATTTTTTCTTTAAGACAGGATCTTACACATTGCCAAGGCTGGCGTGGAACATATGACAATCCCACTGCCTCAGTCTACCAAGTGCTAGAACTAGAGATGTAAGCAACATACCTGCCTTTAAAAAAATTTTGTTTTGTTTCGGGGGAGATCTTGCTAAATAACCTTTGCTTTCCTGGAACGTGCTATATAGCCCAGAGTGCTCTCAAACGCACAATTCTCCTGTCTCTGCCTCCAAATGCTGTGATCACAGATGTGTGACACCATGCTTGGCCATTTCCAATAATTTCTAAAGAAATTTTCATTAAGGAAAATACATACCTAAATTCTGCCGAAATTCAGACTTAAGTCCAATTTGAAGCAGCTGGTTTTCAAACAAAACACCATTATTTTTACAAACAAACCTAGGAGAAAAGGATAGTGAAGCATTACTTAGAGCCACCCACAGGAAATAAAATTTGTTTCAGAAAGGGCTTAAAGTATTTGGGGGCGTCTCAATGCACACCTGAGTAGACTCAGGGACCAAGGTGAGTGACCTCTGCCCTAGATCAATCAACTCAACCAACTTTCCCACACTTGTCTCTAGGGTATGTAAGAGCTGTTTCTTTGCAGTGAAGCCATCACATTGTGCCGGGGCACTCGGGGCAGAAGGGCTCTCCTGGTCCCACTCTGTACTATGCCACAAGAGCAATGGAAAAAGAGTCCCCTCTGAACACACCAAAGGCCCAAATGTCACCAGCTCTTCCAAGTCATCTAGGCCACAACCAACAGCTGTCTGCCCAGCTCTGGATACAGTGAGATGTCTCAAAATAAAACACTGTCTATTCAGTATAAGAAGCCATTTTCCAAACACTTCTGAGAATCTATAACAATGCACATGAGAATGACTGTTCCCTCATAGGATGTTCCCTCGTAGGCCATAAGCCTGGCCTAAGGCTCCAAACACTAGCATAAGGCCCGCCATCCTAGGCCAGCACTCTACCCAGGCCCAGCTTGAATGTTACTCAAGGAGCCTGAGCAGAGGTTAGGGGGCTCACACACTTGGATCTGGGTTATCAACCTGTCATCCAAATGATAAAGAAGCCCTGCCATCCATGTATGGCTGACTATTTCCAAAAGGTCACTTCAACTGCACTTGACCTAAGGGAACACAGGTGAATAGTCATGTCAGGCTTACGGAGGATGCAACCTCCCTCATGCCTGCTGCACTGCCCAAAGCAACAGGTCCTTCCACAATGCACCAAATAAACATCATGTGGTAACCCTGTGTGGCCACATCAAAACCAAGACAGGCAAATCCCTGCACAGGTCCTGAAAAACTGCCATAGAACCTTAAGAGATGGGATCAAGGACCAGACCAGCAGGTCAGGGTAAGGAAAAAATAAAGGTGCATGACCTCCTGGAGCTGGGAGCACATACCAGAAGCTTACACCAACAGAGGAAGACTCAAGTCTGCAAACAACTATCACTTCCATTCCCCACGGCCATCACCACAGGACACCAGGGACCCAGGGACCCAGGGCCCATGGCTGCCATGGAGCGACGACAACAAAGCAAGGCTAAGGCACTCTGGATACGGACCCTGTCAACACTAGGGGACATGGCTGGACCCCACGCTGCCTCTTCAACAAGGGTCGGGGAAGCTGAGTTTTCCAGATGTCAAATACCAAGCTCAGCAACTCTCAAGCCATCAGAGGTCTGTTCACAGCCTGCTCCAACACACACTCCAAACACACATTTCCTAACAGGAAGGAAGGATCGTGTGCAAAATGAATACAAGGAAACGAAAACTCTGAAACCACAAGAATCCTGGTATCATCTCCAGCAGGAAACAAAGGCCATCCTATGATGTGTTCTAATCTCCCCAGACAAAAGCCACTGCCACTGGAGGTAAAGTGAGGAGCCCCACATCAGCCATGAACCAGGACACAAGCAGGGTAAGTAGCAGCAGGGAAGCCGGCAAAACCATCCAACAAGAAGGAAAGTGATCCCAAACCTTTCCAAGTGGGAAACAGAGCAAGTAGCTGGACAAAGGCCATGTAAGTGGAAGACATACATGGAGTCAGCAAGAGAGAGCCAGGCAGCCTGAGGCTATGGTGAGAAGGCAGCTATCTATGCACAGAGCTGAAGGGGATTTCCTTATAAAGGGACTACGCCAGAGGAAGACAAAAAATACAACTTGACAGAGCTGGAAGCACAAGGTACATGGGGCGGGGCTGGGGAATAAGTGGGAAGAAGAAACAAGCTCAGAGTTTTTATCAAATGTCTCAAAGAAAAGAAACAGTAAAGGTACCATCAGATTCCAAAGCAAAGCACAGCCACTCATATGCTCTCTGTCTGCAAGAACACCAGCCCCCTCTCTAATAGTACCCATTAGGTGCTGGGGACTAAGCAGAAAATCACCCACGAGGTCTAGCTCCCACCATGCCTCCCCGGCAGTACTCCGAAACTGAGCTACCTGGCAAAGTTGTCTTCGGAGCCGGGTGCAAGAGGTGCGACTGCAGAAGCTGAGTCTGAGAACACGTCCACTAGTAAGCCCCCGCCAGAGGAGGGAGGGGGCCCTGTAGGAGCAGGGGGAACAGCCCCCAGACCCAGCAGGTCTGCTGACGGAGAAGGTGTAGACTGCAAGATAAGACATGGGTACATCAGCATGGATACTTGGACCCACACAACCCTGTGTCCACTCCCAGGTCAAGTAATAGGGAGGTGGGTGGAAGGGGCAGTGAGCAGTCCAGAGACTGCAGATCAACAAGAGAGGGCTGCTGGCCACCTCCCTACCCATGAGTCCAGATGAAGACATTCACCTCACAATACCATCATAATTTCACACAACTAGAAAATTGTCTGCATTTTCCCCGCAAATGCTATTTGAATAAAACAACAAAGTTCTAAAAAAAAAAAAAGTCTTGCCATCAAAAAGGTTGAAATGTACAGGTTAAGAAATAAGTCCAGTCGGGCGGTGGTGGCGCACGCCTTTAATCCCAGCACTCGGGAGGCAGAGCCAGGCGGATCTCTGTGAGTTCGAGGCCAGCCTGGGCTACCAAGTGAGTTCCAGGAGAGGCGCAAAGCTACACAGAGAAACCCTGTCTCGAAAAACCAAAAAAAAAAAAAAGAAGAAGAAGAAATAAGTCCAGCCAGGCAGTGGTGGTGCACACCTGTAATTCCAGCACTCGGGAGGCAGAGGCAAGCGGATCTCTGTGAGTTTGAGGCCAGCCTGGGCTACAAAGGGAGTTCCAGGACAGGCACCAAAACTACACAGAGAAACCCTGTCTCGAAAAAGAAGTAAGTCCATGCACATTACTGTCAACTGTTCAAAAAGAGTAAGGTTTACACACGGTGGAAGCAGGAGGATAGGGAGTTCAAGGTTATCCTCTGCTACATAGCAAGTTCTAAGCCAGCCTGAGCAGCACAGTGAATTCCAGGCTACAATATGAAGACTTGGTTTCAAACAAACAACAACAGAAAAGTTTTGGTGTGTGATCTGAGGTTAACAGGGCCCATCTATATAAGCATGGTTGGGAGCTATCTATTGGAACCTGGTAGGCTCAGCAGTGGGTGCACAAGTGAGGACAATGACTCTACCCCTCCCAGAATCTGTCAATAGCCAAAAGTTCATCAGAAAGGGTTAGAGCCCTGTGAATCTTTCCCTCATCTACAACTGATTGTTGATAGGAATGAAAGAAATGTCCAGGAAGGAAAGTAGGTGGAGGAGGTGGAGGAGAGATAGGAGGGTGGGAAGACAGTAATCAGTATGTATTATACACATGTGTGAAATTATCAAAGAACAAATTTGATCAATAAACCTGTAAGACTTAAAAAAGTAAATAAAATAAAAAGATGCAAAGGTAAGCAATCAGCTTGCTGGATGCATTCTCGGCTCAGCTTAAGTCCAGTTCCATTATGAGAGAAAGCAGATGAACAAGCATACAAACGTCTTACAAAACCCTTGCTGTCCAGTCCAGGAGACAGCACAAGAAAAGAGCCCTTGAAGCCAGGCGGTGGTGGCACATGCATTTAATCTCAGGGGCAGAGGCAGGGGAATCTCTGAGTTCTGGGCCAGCTTGGTCTACAGAGCGAGTTCCAGGACAGCCAGGGCTACACAGAGAAACCCTGAGGTGGCGGCGGAGGCGGAGGCGGCCTTGAGTCATTACTACATCACACAGGACAAGGGCACAGCTTGTCACCCCACATTCAATTCCCAGACCTGACTTACCCAAAGGTGACCCTGCCATACCAAAGCTGACTCACACACCTGTGTGCTATCCACAGAACTCCCCAGACCAGTCTATAAATGTGGGGTGCTACTGGCATGAGACCCTGTATTCAAGAGTCACTTTGAATGACTTTTGAACATCCTGCTGGTCATTCACGAAGGCAAACATGAGGAAACTCGATCCTGAAGCCATTCTAATACAGTACATCTTGTGCAGAGCCCTGTTCTGTGGCTGCATGTACCCTGCACACAGGTGGCAATGGTCTGTCCCAGCCATAGGAACTCCTTCAAGTAGGGCCAGGTCTTGGAGTGTGCCTCAGCAAAGAATGCGGAGGGTAGAAGTATATTAGCAGGGAAGCCAAAATGTTTATCCTTTGAAATAGATGTAATATGCTGTGCTTTGTATAAAGCATGTGTTCATGTGTAGGTAGGCATGTGACAACGTGTATGAATATTATTTCAAATAAATGATACACCCAAAGTCTTTGTCATGCAAGGGGCACAGGTATGAATGACAGCCTTGCCAGGCCTCAGGCCAGGAACAGGCCTAATTGCTGCTGCTGGCCAGCACAAAAAAGAGAATGGGGAGGCTGGGGACAGAGGGAGCTCCTGGCCTCTCCCCACCCCCATGTGGCTGCATAACTCTTTCAAAAGGGCCACCAAAAGTAGCAACACAGATGTCCTGTCACAGGGGTACCCCTCACCTCCCAAAGCGGACAGGGTCACAGCGAGGCTGGTTAGAGAAGAACTAGAAAAACCTGGGATCACAGCATCTGATGAAGCACATCTAGAGCAGCCCAGGTCACAGCCCCAGTGGTCACAAGACCACATTCCTAGTCCTGTTTTAGTTGGAGAAAGACAGTACCGCTCCAACGGCATTCCCACCTCTTCCACCCACAGGAATGTCTTCACTGTGCCACATCAGGGGGAAGTTTGCTCTACTTTAGTCACTACCGGAAACCTCCCAGAGGAAGAAGGCAAACCCTTCCAAATCTATAGAGAACACACACCAGCTCTCCTACAGAAGTGTGGAGTCTCAGGCCACGGGTCCTGGCCTGGCCCCAAGAATCCATAAGCTCGTCTCATAGAATAGGCTGCCCTGGAGACCCTAAGTTCAGGGGCACACCTGACCACATGTCCAGCGCTAGACTCCACTTCTGAGTACCTACCCACAAGCTTTCCCACAGACACCAGCCCTGCCATTCCCAACCCTGGGATATAAGGCCCTGATGGGCGCCAGGTACACAGTGGCAGGAACCCACCGCAGCACTGGTGCTGGCTGGAACGGGTTCAGGGCCCCCATTCACGTCAATGCTTCGCTCACGCTTGCTCTCTTCCAGGTCAGTCACTGTGCTCGGGCCCTTCTTCTTCTTTAGCTTGGCCAAGATGGAGGACTCACGCTCAGGGAAGGGTGGCATTTCCTCTAGGACAGTTGCCTATTAAAAAGACTAGAGGTTGGTGTGGCCACCCTGGCACCCAGTACCAGCCCAGCGGCCCCAGCACCAAACAGCCCAGCCCGGAGCCCGCACCAGGATGTCAGTGCTGGCAACAGTACTCAGCCGCAGGTACTCCACAGCCCGCTGTTGCAGTTCCACATCTGCATTCTTCAGTTGACTGTCACTGCGGAGCACGTCCTGAATGGTAGCCTTTACCTCTGGAAAGAGGTTCACGAACTTGATGTAGGTGGACAGCAGGAGTGCCCGGGTGGGGACGCTGCACAAGTGGAACTTGGAGTGGAGCAGGTTGAACTGGATCAGAGGGCTTGAGAGGGGCAGAGAGCACAGACGGGAGTCACACTATCTCATCTGTCTCACGTGCTGCCTTGTGCTCAGCCTGCACCTGCAGTGGGGACCCTACGCTAAAGCAGTACCTCCTTAAGGAGGACACACTGCCAGCTCCCAGTGTAGGGGTTTCCTCCTCCCTCGGGATGTCAAAGCAGTGTAGAGAGCAGGGCAGTCCAGTGCAGTGCATACCCCTGGTTCCCTGGGGTCTTTTACCTGGATCGTGGGTCCCCAGCTATCAAGTTTCCAAACTCCCCCAGGATGTAGCCGCCCACTTTGACCAAGTTCTCATGACACGCTGGAGCCTGCAATGCCTGTGAAATAGGGAACACCAGGAGCTAGGCCACAGAACAGGCAGCTGGCACAAGGTGAAGCTACAACAAAGACAGCTGGGTCCTTCCTTGAAAGGTGTATTTTGAAGTCAGTGAGAGCTTCCTCCTAAAGCCTTGGCAGACCCTGGCTTCCTGCAGCTGGCTGCAGTGCCAACAGCAGAGGGCCCAACAGCAAAGCCTGAGATACAGCAGACATATGATGTCCCTCATGCATAGGATAGCACGTAGGTCGCTCAACAGCCTCATCAGCCCTAATATGGTTTTGGAGATTAGGGTGAGAGCAAGCTGCAGCTTGGCGGGGGCATTAGCTCAAGAAGGGCATAACCACTACTGAGACCAAGAAGGGGGAAAATCAACACCACTGAGGCCCATCTCTGTCCCCTTAAGCTCAGACACCACTGGCCCTAGTGAGGGTGCACACTCTTCTCCACCATACCTCAAACACTGTCTTGGCAGCATAACCCTGCACATCATCCCGGTTGATGACAATCTGGATGACACGGTACCACACTTCTTCGCTCACATAGTCGCCTGCGATGCGGATGAGGTTGAGAATGGTGTCCACATACCAAGTGTAGTCCACTGCATACTTCTCAGCTAGGATGGCCACCTTCAGCACCTGCAGGGAAGACAGGGCCCTCATGAAGGTGCTACCAAGGCTGGCACACAGCTTATGCCAGGTTGCAGAAGGACCTAAAGCTTGGAGTGGACAGGAAGCTTTCAGCAGATCTTTAGAGGCCCAGAGAGTAGAGAGCAGCTGATTCAGGTGAGGAAAGCTGGTCAACTCCAGGGACATAACAGTACACCTGGGACAAGGTGAGAGCAGCTGATTCAGGTGAGGAAAGCTGGTCAACTCCAGGGACATAACAGTGCACCTGGGACAAGGTGAGAGCAGCTGATTCAGGTGAGGAAAGCTGGTCAACTCCAGGGACACAACAGTGCACCTGGGACAAGGTGCTAACACTCAAGACAATCGGCTGAGGTCAGCCATACCCCAACCCTGCATCACCTTACCTCCCTGACTCCATAATACTTCCAAAGTGTGGTGGTTTGAATGAGCCTATACATAGTCCTCATAAGCTCTTACATTTGAATGATTGGTCTCCAGTTAGTGGAACTGTTTGGGAAAGCCTTGGAGTGGGTGTGGCCTTATTGGAGGAGGTATGTCACTGTGGAGGAACAGGGTGGCTTTGAAGTTTTATTTAAAAGCCCATGCCAGGCCCAGTCTGCCTACAACTTGCAAGCCATACAAGCTCTCAGTTACTGCTCCAGCAGCCATGCCTGCCCACCTGCCACCACACTCCCTGCCATGATGCTCATGGACTAAGCCTATGAAACTATAGGCAAGCCTCCAATTAAATTCTCTATTTTAAAAGTTGTCTTGGTCATGGTGTCTCTTCACACTGACAGCATGGACACTAAAACTAACAATTAATAAATGGGGCCTCATGAAGCTTAAAAGCTTCTGTATGGCAAGGACACCATCATTCCAGCAAAGCGCAGACTAGAGAATGGGAAAAAGTCTTTACAGATTACACATCTAATAGAGTGTATCTAAAATAAAGAACAAAAAAAATGAACAACCCAATTTAAAATTGGGATACAAGGCCAGGTGGTGGTGGTGCACATCTTTAATCCCAACACTCAGGCGACAAAGGTAGGCAGATCTCTGTGAGTTCAAGGCCAGCCTGGTCTACAGAGAGTTAGTTCCAGGACAACCAGAACTGTTTCACAGAGAAACAAAAAAATAAGTAAATAAATGAATGAATGAATAAAAATGGGATACAGAACTAAACAGACAGTTCTCAAAAGATGAAATATAAATGGCTGAGATATACTTGAAGAAATGTTCAATATCCTTAGTCATCCAGGAAATGCAAATTAAAACTACTTTGAGATTTCATCCTACCCCAGTCAGAATGTCCAAGATCAATAAACAAATGACAGCATGTGCTGGCGAGGAGTCAGGGAAAGGGGAGTACTTATTCATTGCTGGTCGAAGTGCAAACTCATACTGCCACTAAGGAAATCAGTGAATCAGTGTGGCAGTTTCTCAGAACCTCAGCAAACTGGAAACAAATCTACATAGGATTTCAGGATAGCCAGGGCTACATAAAGAAGGCATGTCTTTAAAAAAAAAAAAAAAAAAAAAAAAAAAAAAAACCTCAAAAAGATCCAGCTATACCGCTCATACCCAAAGGATTCTATATCCTACTACTAGAGATACTTGCTCATTCATGTTCATTGCTGTTCTATTCATAATAGCCAGGAATTGGAAACAACCTAGATGTCCATCAACTGATGGATGGATAATGACTTTTGTCTAGCTCCATCCATTTGCCTGTGAATTTCATTTTACTCTTCTTAATAGTTTTGGAGGATTTTCCCTCACGAATCAGCTCATGCCTGCCTAGCACAGATGACCACACCCTGCACTGCCAAACACCCACACTGGAAGGCCAGAGACAAGGAAGCTGATGCCAAGCAATCTTTTATCTAGTGTCTCATAGACACTCAGGCAAGCCTGCCAGACACTGAAAACCACCCAGGAATTTTATCCACTGGAACTCATATCCACAGTAGGGAGCAGCTCGGGCAGCCTTCAGGCTGCAGGACTCACAATTTCCTCTCGGATGGAGTAGTCAGCCGTCTCTAGGTAGCTCAGCATCTCAGCCACAATCTGCTGGGCGTTGCTGCGGTCACACATGGCGTAGAGCAGGTCCACTGCCCGCTGCCGCACACTCACGTCTCGTTCCGTCTGGGAAACAAGGCAGAGTCAGAGCCACTCCTGCAAAGCACAGGTTGGTGGACAGTGCCTATCCACTGCTGTAGGTCAGTCCATGAGCTAGCATCTATTTATTCCATAGGCGCTATCTTGGGGCACCCTACAGCACTGTGCCCATCAGGCAGGATGCTCCCCTATCTCCAAGTCCCTTACTGGGCCACCTAACTATCAATATATGGGACCCAACAATTTAGGCCACTTGGAACCCACACACAACTCACTGCCTGCCCCTCATACTTAGTTCAGTCAGGATAATCCCGTTCTAGCCTTGTTTGTTCACTCTCCCTCCTCCCCGATCAGCTCTTCTGAGGATTACACTCGGGCCTAGTGAGCAGGTGGTCACTAAGGCCTCTCCATTGTGTGGGCACAGACCAGCACCTTCCGTGTTGCCCGGGAGCTGGTTCCGAGGCAGGTTCTTGGGCCCCTCTCCAGCTGGCATGGGAAAGAGATTCCAGAAACCCTACCACACACAATGCTTGAGAAGCATGGTGCAGGTATCTGTAGCCCCCTGCAGTGGTAGAGAACAGTACAGGATGACCCAGGGCAGGGCAGAGGGACCTAACAAGGGTTAGAGAAGCTTGAGATGAGAGCTTTGTGATCAAAGGGAATGAAGAGAACAGACATCGATCAGGACTGGGAAGAATGCAACTTCATGTTCAAGACAGGCACCAAATGCCTATTGAGTTATACAAACACAGACCAGGGCCAGACCTGCTTCACTGCAGCTGAAGACTCACCAAGATGAAGAAGGGTCTGCATCCACAGTTCCCTACTGAACTATCCTAACAAGCGGGTACAGTGGACAGTGTGTGCTGTTCCAGAGAAGCAAACCAGCAATGTCACTCACACTCAGAAGCACATATGAGAACAGGTAACCTCAGCTAGGCTCTTTAAATTCTGGAATTCTAATCCTTAAAAAAAAATCTAAAATCCTTGACAAGGAATTTTGCTTTGTAAAAGGTGAAGCTTCCTGGAGATAAGAACAAAGTATTTCATCTTTTGACCAAAAGCAAACTACTTATGTTTACTGAACTATATTATCTTGGACTTAAGGCAGGTGTCACATGAATCCATCTCATGGGACAAAACTGTCACAACAGAGACAAACTCAGGTAAAGGTACTTGGCTAGAACTCTGTTCTCAGGGAATAGCAGGACTTCACTGCAGGAAGACAGACAGCTTTCTCCCCCAATTGCTGCATCCACCCCACATGTCAGCAAGAAACAGGCAAACACCCTAGGGTCCAAACTAAACAGCTTGAAGGAACTCATCTATGCCTACAGGAGGCACCTCCTAATCTTCTGGCATCCACATAAAGGCAGCCACACATGACCAACAAGGAGCACACCTTCAAGGCATTGATGACAGTCTCAATGTGGGTCTTTACAGCCTCATGAGAGAACTCAGAGCTGGCCAGTGTGCACATGCTCTCCAGAGCCAGGTAGCGCAGGTTTGTCTCCCGGTGCTGCAGGAATTGGCCCAGCTGGTTGCAGGCACGGACGAGCAAGTTTGGCTCACTGCAAGGAACAGGGGACATGGTGAGGAGGGGCACAGTAAGGAGATGCAGTGGGGAGGGGCACAGTAAGGAGGAGATGCAGTGAGGAGGGGCACAGTAAGGAGGAGATGCAGTGGGGAGGGGCACAGTAAGGAGGAGATGCAGTGGGGAGGGGCACAGTAAGGAGGAGATGCAGTGAGGAGGGGGCACAGTAAGGAGATACAGTGGGGAGGGGCACAGTAAGGAGATACAGTGGGGAGGGGCACAGTAAGGAGACACAGTGGGGAGGGGCACAGTAAGGAGACACAGTGGGGAGGGGCACAGTAAGGAGACACAGTGGGGAGGGGCACAGTAAGGAGGAGATGCAGTGGGGAGGGGCACAGTAAGGAGATGCAGTGGGGAGGGGGCACAGTAAGGAGATGCAGTGGGGAGGGGCACAGTAAGGAGGAGATGCAGTGAGGAGGGGGCACAGTAAGGAGGAGATGCAGTGGGGAGGGGCACAGTAAGGAGGAGATGAAGTGAGGAGGGGGCACAGTAAGGAGGAGATGCAGTGGGGAGGGGGCACAGTAAGGAGGAGATGAAGTGAGGAGGGGGCACAGTAAGGAGGAGATGCAGTGGGGAGGGGGCACAGTAAGGAGGAGATGAAGTGAGGAGGGGGCACAGTAAGGAGGAGATGCAGTGGGGAGGGGGCACAGTAAGGAGGAGATGAAGTGAGGAGGGGGCACAGTAAGGAGGAGATGCAGTGGGGAGGGGGCACAGTAAGGAGGAGATGCAGTGGGGAGGGGCACAGTAAGGAGGAGATGCAGTGGGGAGGGGGCACAGTAAGGAGGAGATGAAGTGAGGAGGGGGCACAGTAAGGAGGAGATGAAGTAGGGAGGGGCACAGTAAGGAGGAGATGCAGTGGGGAGGGGGCACAGTAAGGAGACACAGTGGGGAGGGGCACAGTAAGGAGATGAAGTGAGGAGGGGGCACAGTAAGGAGGAGATGCAGTGGGGAGGGGGCACAGTAAGGAGGAGATGCAGTGGGGAGGGCACAGTAAGGAGGAGATGCAGTGGGGAGGGGGCACAGTAAGGAGGAGATGAAGTGAGGAGGGGGCACAGTAAGGAGGAGATGAAGTAGGGAGGGGCACAGTAAGGAGGAGATGAAGTAGGGAGGGGCACAGTAAGGAGGAGATGCAGTGGGGAGGGGGCACAGTAAGGAGACACAGTGGGGAGGGGCACAGTAAGGAGATACTGTGGGGAGGGGCACAGTAAGGAGGTAGTAGAAGTGCAGTGAGAAGTGAGTGAGGAAGGGGAGCTGTAAGGAAGGAGTACAATGAAGGGTTGTAAAGAGGGGTTACAGTGAAGAAGGGTGACTTTCTAGTGAGTCTGCAGGATTTCCCCTACTCCTGTGTGGACTCCAGAAAGTTCTGGTAGACCAAGGCTTCACTTTCTTCAAGTTGTGTCCAGAAAAGTGACTTGAACAGCAGCCAGCCTAGAGCAGGGCTGTGCAGGATTGGACCAGGCTAGGGCAAACAGTAAGTGGTGAGGGCTAATGGGGAACTCAGGATAAATCGTCACAATTCCTCCTTACACGTTTCTTAAATAAGAGCTGGACAGTGGTGGCGCACGCCTTTAATCCCGGCACTAGGGAGGCAGAGCCAGGTGGATCTCTGTGAGTTTGAGGCCAACCTGGTCTACAGAGCGAGATTCAAAACAGGCACCAAATACACAGAGAAACCCTGTCTCGAAAAAACAGAAAACAAATAAAAAGAACAAATAAGATCTCCTTCACATTGTTTTTTAACAGTTCATTCTCAACCCTGCTCCAGTTTGACAAACTGTTTCTGTCCCAGTAACATTTATCTAAATGATTTAGTAAAAACAGCTGGTTCCAACCAGCTAGAGTTGCTGTCTTCTACAGCCCTGCTCCTGAGCCTCATGCCTCTGGCACAGATCCAGAGCACAGTGCCACAAGCATACACGAGGGCATGCCACCAGGGTTGAGCATCAAAGACCAGAAGCAAGCCTGTGCTATGTAAGACAACCACTGCCTGTGACCCAGCCATGGCCCTCTACAGGGGCTGGGAGTCAGGATTCAGGAGACCTCAGAATACTGGAGTGTGCCTTCCTGAGCAGCAAAGCTAACAGCATACAGGTACTTCTTCCTTTCAGAGAAGCCTCTTGGTGACAGGGATACTTTGCTACAGCCAAAGTATCTAGAGGGGACATCCTGTAGCCAGAGACGGAACATCAGCTGGAGAAGCATGAGGAGTCAGTGGTCTTACCTGACACAGGCCAAACCTAGAAGGCAGCTACCTGTCAGCATCTACCTGTCAGCATCTGCACAAACAACAGACACCAAGTGCCAGCCTCCACCTGCTACCTCTGAGAGTGACGTGTTGCTGACAGTGGCTCACCTGTCATGATGGATGATCAGGCTGATGGCCTCAAACAGAACAGCATTCTTGGCATTTGAGTGTTGGACCTTCTTAGACTTGGGTGGCTCCTGGGCCTTGTTCAGGATGGTCTCCAAGCACTCAGTCAGACGGCCACGCACCGCAGGGTCTTCTGGGCAAGACACAACTGTCGGCTGGGCTACCAAAGCATACATCCCACCAGCCCAACCCCACACCTGGGCAAGAGGCCTCCAACACACTGTCCTATTGACAGTTACTCCCAGCTGCAGACATAGCTGGGAGCATTTGTTAATTGCCATGGGACAGCTCCCTGTTCAGTTTCATAAACATGAGGTGGAGACAGAGCAGCTGTGGTAGCCACACCTGCTTCTGATTCAGATGGAACCAAAGTACCTCCGTTGAGACAAGAGTATATTAGTCATAAAATCCAAGAGTTATGGGTGAAACATCTAAGAAGCTTCAGAGACAAGGAGACTTTTTTCTGTTATTACCCACAGAAATAGAGAAAATATACAGCAACATAAAGAGGAAGAAATTTTTTTTAATTTGGTTCAAAGCAGAAGGAAAAAACAATGTGCAAAAACTAAAGCCAGCCATGGTGGTACACACTTGTTTCAGAGCACTCAGAAGACAGAGGCAGAAGGATTAGGAGGTCAAGACTATATAGTAAGTCCAAGAACAGACTGAGTTATTACATAAGACCCTGTCTCATTAAGAACAAAACTAGGGAGGCTGGAGAGATGGCTCAGTGGTTTAGAGTACTGATAGCTCTTGCAGAGGACCTGGGTTCAATTTCCAGCACCCACATCACAGCTCACAACTGTCTGGGACCTGACACCCTTACACAGACATACACACAGGCAAAACACTAATGCACATAAAAAATAAAGAAATAAAAATAAATTTTAAAAAAGAAGAACAAAACTAGGGCCAGTGAGACAGCTCAGTGGATAAAGGCATTTCTCATCAATTTGTCAAACAGGTCCCAGACAGTTGTGAGCTGTCATATGGGTGCTGGAAATTGAACCCAGGTCCTCTGGAAGAGCAGCCAGTGCTCTAACCTGAGCTCAATCCTTAGAACCCACATGTGGAAAGAGAGAACCAACAACACCCACAAGTTGCCCTCTGACCTCTGCATGCATGTTGTGGCACATGCACCCACAATACACACACACACACACACACACACACATACACACACACACACACACACACACTGTAAAATATGGAAACTAATAAATGTAAATGTAAAAACTAATAAAACAAAAACCTATAGAGAGCAAATTCAAGTCATAGTGGTGGGAGCCTGTTATCCTAGCACTTGAGAGGCTGAAGCAGGAAGATTACAGTGAATTCCAGGACAGTCTAGGCTGTACAATAAGAACCTATTGCTGCCAGGCAATGGTGGTGCACACCTTTAATCCCAGCACTCGGGAGGCAGAGGTAGGAGGATCTCTGTGAGTTCAAACCAGTCTGGTCAACAGAGTGAGTTCTAGGAAAGCCAGAGCTGTTACACAGAGAAACCTTGCCTGGAAAAACCAACAAACAAGAAACAACCTATTGCAAAAAAGAGAAGGAGGAAAAGGACAGAACAGAGCCAAGGCTCCCAATGAATTTTATGTGTGGATATATGTGCATGTGGGAGGGGTCAGCCTCCGGTTCCACCCACATCCACACTTTTGAGATAGGGTCACTCAATGGGACAGGAGTCTTGCCAGTAGCTTACACTAGATCCTCCTGTCTCTCCCTCCTGCTACTAGGATTACAAGTATGTACTACTAAGCCTGGCTTTTTATGCTGGTTTCAGACTGAACTCAAGTCCTTGCTGTCTATCATGCCAGCACTTCACTAATTTAACCTCTCTCTGAAGCACCTAATAAACTTTTAAATCTAATAAACAAGATTTTGATCAACTAAGGAATTAAATTCTCCCTCATAAAGAGTCTGGGGTGAACTGAGTCTGTGGTCATGGAGTAGGGGGCTGCAGGGAGCATCAAGGAAGGGGATATGGGGAATACTACTTGCAGGGGAGAGGGGGTTGCTGTAAAAAAAAAAAAAAAAACATAGAAGGGCTGTAGGCAACATTACCTGGGGGTGGGTAGCATTGCAGCAGTCTCAGAAGTTTGACTGACAGCCAAGGAGCTGGGACAAAGTAGTAAGTATAATCCTGAAGATCTGTCGATGCAGACGTCACGATCTGTAAAACAGGTGAGTGGATAACAGGCACTGTCCTCAGGAGCCTCTGTGGGGACCCTTAGAAGAGCCACACTGGTTCCCCGAACCATGCCTTCTGAGGACAGTAGTTTGCAGTGTTAGCTATTTCAATACCGTTTCCTGTCTCCCCTTGAAAAGAAGCTGGCATGGCCACATCAGCTCACACTGAAAGGGACGGTGCACCCCTTTCAGAGGACAACTCCAAATGCTGTCACCAGGAGGGCTACGGTGCCCTGAGGCACAGATGACCAAGGCTGCTTCCAAGCAATAACCAAGCAGCAACCATCCCTTAGTACTAAACACTGACACCTGAAGAAGGAAATCAGTCTTTCGTTTGTGGGCTAGAAAATGAACAAACACTAAAGAAAGTGCCTCAGGGCCACTCAGAAGGGAGGCGACAAGCTAAGAAGCTGACATTCTGACCCACGCCCAGAGCCCCCAAGCCTGAGCCATGCTGTGAGCTTGCTGAGCCGGGCAGTACTTGCTCTGCTTACAATCTCCACCTCCTAATCCACTATGTCCCCTGGCCTAGCTGTGACAACAGCTGTCTGCACGGACAGCTCCGTGTCCTCTCCACCTCATGTACCTTTCTTTGTTGTTGCTGCTGTTTTTGAGACAGGGTTTCTCTGTGCAACAACCCTGGCTGTCCTGGAACTCGCTTTGTAGCCCGGGCTGTCCTAGAACTCACAGAGGCCCAACAATCTCTGCCTCCTGAGTTCTGGGATTAAAGACCTGCACCACCACACCTGGCTGCCTGTTACCTCTCTTTCTAGGGACTCAGAGTTGCTCCATCCCTAAAAGTGCACCCGTGTGACCTTTAGCCATGTGAGCACATTCTAGAAAGCTCATCCTGATGTTAGCTGGAGAGTCAGGAAAGGACTAAACAGGGCAAGAAGTTGACAGCAAGCAGCCAAACCAGGCAAAAAACAAGCCCCAAACCACCTCCAGGAAATGCACAGAGAAGCAAAAATATGTTTTGTCTTTCCAACGTGTTCTTTCCAGCTACATCATGCTCAGAGAGAAACCTGAAGCTTTAAATGCATTTATTTACAACAGGAAGGCAAGGATAACTCTTGAATGTTTAGGAAGAAATAAGACAATAAAGACATAAACAGGAACAATATAGGAAAACACAATAGAGAAGACCAAGAAAATCAAAAGTGAATGCTTTCAGAGGAATTAGTACAGTCAATACAGCACACCTCAGACATAGTCCATGAAGCTGCAATAGAGAGGGGGCTAGAGATGTAGCTCAGTGATAGAAAAACTTCCACAGACTCAGGCCCTAGGTTCAATCCCAACACCTCCTCCCAAGGGGAAAAAAAAGAAAACCCTGAGACTTGCCACTTCTGCAGATGAGATAAGCACATGGCCAATAAGCAATGAAAAGATGCATAGTAGCATGATGGTACATACCTATAATCCCGGCACTTGGGGGTGGGGTGGGATCTCCAAGACCAGCCTGGGCTACAGAGCAAAACCTTGTCTCAAATAAGGGAGGATGGGAGGGTGGTCTAAATGGCTCAGTGGGTAAAAGCACTTGTCTGTCTCACAAGCCTGACAACCTGAGACCAATCCCTGGAACCCATGTAAAGATGGAAGGAGAGACCTAGAGAGATGGCTCAGTGTTTCTTCCAGAGGCCCCAAGTTAAGTTCCCAGTATCCACATCAGGCAGCTCATGACTACTTGTAACTCCATCTCTAGAGGAGCTGATGTCTCATGTACATAACCACATGCAAACACACAAAGCTAAACAAAATTAAATCCTTTTAAAAAAAAAATGGGAGGGGCTGGAGAGGTGGCTCAGTGGTTAAGAGCACTGGCTGCTCTTCCAGAGGTCCTGAGCTCAATTCCTAGCAACCACACGGCAGTCCACAACTGACTGTAACTCCAGTTCCAGAGGATCCAACACCCTCACACAAACACACATGCAGGCAAAACACCAATGCACATAAAATAAAAATGTATTTTAAAAAAAAATGGGAGAACCAACGCCTAAAGGTTGGCCTCTGACCTCCACATGAGTCATGATGTGCACACACATACACACTAAAAGACAAACATTAGGGCTGGAGAGATGGCTCAGTGGTTAAGAGCACCGACTGCTGTTCCAGAGGTCATGAGTTCAATTCCCAGCAACCACATGGTGGCTCACAACCACTTGTAATGAGATCTGGTGCCTCTTCTGGCCTGCATGGAAACAGGAAATTAGACCCTTGTGTACCATTGATGGGGATGTAAAATGGTGTAGGTACTCTGCAAACAGTATGTCAGTTTCTTTTAAAAATAAAATTAGCGCCTGGCAGTTGTGGCGCATGCCTTTAATCCCAGCACTCGGGAGGCAGAGGCAGGCGGATCTCTGTGAGTTCGAGGCCAGCCTGGTCTACAGAGCGAGATCCAGGAAAGGCGCAAAGCTACCCAGAGAAACTCTGTCTCAAGAAACAAAAAACAAAAATAAATAAAAATGAAATTAGCATATAATCCAGCAACTCCACTCCCAAAAGAAAAAGCAGCATGTAGGAGACACATTATGCACAACCAAGCCACATTTACAACAGCACTATCCACAGCAGCCAAAACATGGCAACCCAGAAGCCAGGTAGCCCAAGGCTGAGGAGTTAGCAAAAGGCATATGAGACAGAATATTATTCATCCCTCAGAGCTGAAGAGACAGTTTAGTGGTTAAGAGGACATACTGCTATTCCAGAGGACCTTAGTTCAGTTCCCAACACCCATGTTGGGTGGCTCATAACTGCTTGTAACTTCAGCTCCTTAGGGACCCATCTCTCTCTAACCTCTGTAAGCAGTATGAATATACATGTGTATACACACACACACACACACACACACACATCTAAAGTAATTATTCAGGCCTAGGAAGAAAGAAAATACTGAGAAGTCTAGCGACACAGGTGGACCCTAAGGGCATTATGTTAAATGGAAAATATTATGTGATTCTATTTGCATAAGGTAGCCAGTGTTGTCAAAGCCAGAGACAGTCATGTAGAAGGTGCCAAAGGTTGGCAAGGGGATAAGTGGAGTATCAATGTCTAATGAGGACAAGTTCACAGGGTGAAAAGAGAAATAGAGGACCAGTGAGATGGCTCAGGGGGTAAAGGTGCTTACAGTTAAGCCTAATGACCTGAGTTTGATCCCTGGGACCCACATGGAAGGAGAGAACTGACACCCACAAGCTGACCTCTGACCTCCACATGCATGCCATGACATACATGGCTCACAAGTGTGCACAAATAATAAATACATATTAGAAATGAAGTTGTAGCAATAGACAGAGATTATGGATCTAATTAACACCAAATGAACTATATACATTTTAAAGTCAGAATAATAGATTTTATGTGTATTCCACCACACTAATTTTTTTTTTTTTTTTTTTTTTTTTTTTGAGACAGAGTCTCACTATGTATCCCTGGCTAGCCTTGAACTCATGGCTCTGTCTCCCAAGTGCTGGGATTAAAGGCAGGTGCAACCAAACCTGGCCCCAGAAAAATTTTGTTTAATCAGTTGCATAAGATAACATCATATGCTGGGTAGCGATGGCATATACTCGGGAAACAGAGCCAGGTAGATCTCTGTGAGTTCGAGGCCAGCCTGGTCTACAGAGCAAGATCCAGGACAGGCATCAAAACTACACAAAGAAACCCTGTCTCAAAAAAACAAAACAAAACAAAAAAGATAACTCATATAATAGTTAAAGTACAAATTCTAGACTTGTAATACAGCTCAGCAGTGGAATGTTTACCTAGCATACACAAGGTACTAGATTCAATCCCCTGAACCTCAAAAAAAAAGTAAAAAAGTAAAAATTTTAAGCAATCTCTGAGAACAGCATTTTAAAACAGAGCTGTCAGTCTAATATATAAGGCACTTGGGGGTGACTGAGGATGGTATGGCTGTGGCAACAGGGTCCTGGGACAGCTTCCTCAAGACCTGGAACTAAGGCCAGCAAGTGGATGCTATGGTGACTGGAAGACCATTCCAACCTTGAAGCGGTAGCATATCCTATCCAACATACTAACATGGACATCTGGCGGTGGGTGGCGCACACCTTTAATCCCAGCACTCAGGAGGCAGAGGCAGGCGGATCTCTGAGTTCAAGGCCAGCCTGGTCTATAGAGCAAGTTCCAGGACATGGTCTAAAGCTACACAGAGAAATTCCGTCTCAAAAAAAAGAAAGAAAAAGAAAAGCTACAAAAGGTTAGAGACACCTTGTTTGTAAAGGTACATGACCCCGTGGGATTTTGGGGGGTAGGGACAGGTACACAGATGATTTGTGAGACCGAAGACTGGCAAAGCTTCAGAGAGCAGTGTAGGGAGAACAGGAAGTAGAACTCACAGAGTAGCAGGCTCTCCAGTGTGGTCCAGGGTATTGGGTCCCTCACATCTGTACAGGGCCAGCTGTGCCACCTAGGAGGGGCCTCAGAGCAGCTGACTTCTCAAGCAGGATTTAGTGCTCTGACCACAGGAGGCTCAGCAACTTAAGTCTCTAACCAGAGGACTCTACAAAACAGTGACATGGTAATACACCTAGCCATGGAGGAAAGTTTGTCAGTTCAAGGCCAGCCTGGGCTGCACAGTTAGAGCCTGTCTCAAAGCAACAAGAAAGCCAAATAGCATGTCACACCAACTTCTACACACAGATCAAGGAAGGCTATATACACTCACCACCTTTTAAGAACAATAAAGGGTAAGTGGTGGCAAGTTGTATGTTCCAATCCAATGCAGCTGACAGTGCAAATCCATGTGAATGCTTCTCAGTCTCCGTGACTACCAGGCCCTATCACAACAAAATACAAGTCCAAGAGGCCAGTGTGAGCACCCTCAGGCAAGACCAAATCAGAGGAACCAGCCACATTGCTGCAGGTGTCACAGCAACTAGTGTAGAAGCTACTGAACACCCCTACAGCCTGAGCAATGCCATCCTACTGCTTCCAACATTTCACACCTAGACCACAAAACATCCTGGGCTGCTCACAGTCCGTCACTAATGACCGTCTCCAAGCAGAACGTAACAAGACTTGAGAGAACAGGGATGACTATACTGCAGCCCATCGAATGGCCACTTCTTTGCAGAATCAGGAAAGCAGTAACAGCTACTCCAAACAAAAGTGAGGGGTTCACACCCAAGACTGCCAGATAGACACACACAAAATAAACATGCCGCACAGACCCGCTGACAAAATCCAAGACACAAAGCCAGGGCCAGTCCTAGCTACAGTGAAGGTGGGTAGGGAGTACACCAGCTAACAGGCTCTCCTCTTTAGGAGAGGGGACAGGAGAATACTTGCCACTGGCAGCTGCCCCCCAACGTGCACACTGGATAGGGCAGGGTGCTTCTCAACTATAGGAGAAAGAAACATCAAGAACTGGCAGAGACTATTTTTATCCTGGAATTTACAAACTGGGCCAAAGATCCTGCATTCTAAAGCATAAAGAAATACTTCAGTCAAGCAATGAAGATCAAGATCCCCTGCTGTCTGTCCGTCCCCACAATGGACTTACCCTGCTCAGTCGAGAGACAGCTAGGGAGACAGAAGTCTTGAACTCCTCGGGATTCTTCTGGGCCAGTGTGGTAATGAGGCTAGTTGCAGCAGTCACTACACCCTGAAAGACAAAAACTCCAATCAGGAGGCCCACAGGCACCACAGGTGACAGTACATATAAAGTACAATCTACAGTACACAGCCACCTGAGCCCCAAGCCTGCCCTGACTGACCCATGAGGTTTGCAAAACTGAGACAGGGCACACTGGCTCCTTCTGGGTCCACCTTCCCTCTGGAAACTGGCAATCTAGTCTAGCTTGGCCCAGGTACTTGCAGGTAAAGCAGGGCTGCAACTAGAAAGCCTGTGAGCCCTATTCTGTTTGTCACCTGTGTGCCTCTGTCCCCATCTGTTCCAGTTGCTTTTCATTTAAATCACTGTGCCCACTGTAGTGGGAGACAGAACCTTCCAACTTACTTGAATTTTCACAGTCCTGCTGTATCTTAACTTGGATAGATCCCAGACCCAGGGCTGAAGACTGCTCCCCTGCCGAGTCCCCACACCCTACGGACTCAGATTGGAGCACTGCTCCCCAGTGCAGCATGGCAGTTCCCTCACTGTCCCAGGAAAACAAATAGCCATTTCTAGTACATTATCTCTTGAAAGATTTTGGTTAAGAAATCTCTAGCCTGGCAGTATGGCACACCTGTAATCATAGCACTTCAGAGAAAGAGGAAGAAATGTTTCTTTAAGGCCAGTCAAAGCTATATAGCAAGATACTGGTTCAAAAACAAAAGTAAATTCCATCAGGTTAGGAGTCAGGTGTGGTGATATTTTGTATATCCTCTAACAAATAAAGCTTGTCTGAAGAGCAGAGGATGGGGCCAGCCACAGAGTTAGCCAGAGGCCAGGCAGTGGTGACACCTTTAATCCTAGTACTTGGGAGGCAGAGGCAGACCGATCTCTGTGAGTTCAAGGCCACTCTGGACTATACAAGATTAATCCAGTCTAAAAGAGAAACACAGCCATGGCTCACACCTTTAATCCCAGTACTTGGGAGTCACATGCCTTTAATGCCAAAACTAGGAAAGTTGAGACAGGAAGTGATATGGCTGGGCAGAGAAAGGAATATAAGGTGAGAGTTCGGCCCCCTTTCAGCTGAGGACTTAGGGCATTCAGTCTGAAGATTCATGGAGATAGGATCTTCCCCTTTTAGCTGAGGAGTGGCTATGGCTTGCTCTGATCTTTTATTATTTACCCCAGGTATCTGGCTCCGGGTTTTTATTAAGACCATTTAGGATTCATGCAACAGTCAGGTACTTCAGGATTCTTAGCATTTGGAATAGGCCAAATTCATAAGAAATACAGCTACTCGGGCTGGAAAGATGGCTCAGAGGTTAAGAGCACTGACTGCTCTTCCAGAGGTCGTGAGTTCAATTCCCAGCAACCACATGGTGGCTCACAACCATCTGTAATGAGATCTGGTGCCCTCTTCTGGCCTGTAGGCATACAAGCTGTATACATAATAAATAAATAAATCTTAAAAAAAAAAAAAAAAAAAAAAAAAAAAGAAATACAGCTACTCAAGCTATGTGCAAACACCTAACTATTGGCCACCAACTCAGCTTCTCTTCACATCACGGTTTGTTCTTCTATGATCTCACAGGAAGCTAAAAACAAGAAGCACACTGCCATATGCAAACACATGGTCCTCAAGTATCCCCTGGCCTCAGGTGGATATAGGGCAATCCTGGCCTTTTGCTCCCTCTTCAAATCTCTTCCCCAGGTGGCCATTCAGTCCTCATAGCTCTAAGTCATCTGTTCCATCTCACCACCCTTATGGGTCATCAGGGCTGACCCCTGCCTCCTTACCAGTATATCCCTCTACTGAGAGGCCTCTGTGTGTTCTTGATCTCACCTGCAGATCCTTGGCCTTGGGATTATACACTGTTCTCAGAAGAAGTCACCAAGCTATAAGAAAGCATCTGACATCTTACCAGAGTAAATGCTGCTCAGTGCTCTTCACAGCTAGCTCACCTGCACCAAGGCATGACATCTGACTCTCACAGCCTCTGAAAAGCTGGTTTAAGTCTGGACTACTATGGCTACAAGAATCTTAATCTTTCTGAGCCTTGGTTTCCTTAGCTGTAAGACTGGGAAATGCCTACCTGGTGGTAGTGGCGAACACCTTTAATCCCGGAACCCAGGAGGCAGAGGCAGGCAGATCTCTGTGAGTTCAAGGCCATTCTGAGAGAGTTCCAGGACAGCCAAGGCTACACAGAGAAATCCTGTCTCGAGAAAAAAAAACTGGGAAATTCCCACTGTTTATAATTACCAAGTCTACTGATGGTGAACTACCATTTACCTGACACAGTTGATGGCCTCCAGCAACATCTTCTGACCCCCAGATGGTACTCAAACCTGCAGGGTCTAAGCTATCTGCACCAGTGCTCAGGGCCCACTCACAAAGCAGCATTACTGGCTCACCTCCAGGGCCCTTGCCTTCTCTGAACTCCCTTCAAGATCTACTCAACTCCTCTCTCAACAAGCACAAGAAGTCACAACACAAGGACAGCTTGAACGGCTGCCATTACACAGTAAAACGTCCAATGCAAGCCCCATCTACTGTTCTCTGAATGTTCATGTAACAATCTTTAACTTTCACAGCAGATCATCCTGGGGGGAAAAAGTAACTAGCAAATACACTTGCCTGACCCCATTAGACTCACTTGCTCAGCAGTCCAAGCAGCAGAGGCCATGGCCCTCAGCTGTTTCCCACCCAGCTGAGCAGCCATAGTCACCATTACAAACCTCCAATCCTCTTCTATAAAATGGTAATTTAGTAATACTGGCACACTGAAGCTTAACCAAGAGGTGGAACACACCCGTCACAGTCCCACACAAGCCGCTTATAAGGACATAGATGCTGAATGGGAATCACCCTGAATAGATGGAATCCCTGGAGAATGTCTTGCTGCAGGGAGAGGCTGGCATCCTATGTGTCTAGCTGCAGAGGAGACCTTCATCATCCTGAGAGTCTCAAAAGGCCACTTCTACAGCGCTCTTCTGAAAAGGTTACTGGATGGTTAAGAATGGAATGAAACACAGACACTTACCAAGTGCTGGTCATTGAGGAGGTGTACCACTCGGGATGTCCAGTCACCCATAGGAACTAGGTCAGGTGATGTCCTATATAGACGCAACAAGCAAAGGGCTGCACTCTGCTTCACACTATCCATAGTGTCTCTGGAAAACAGACATCATCATTCACTCAGGAGAATGGCAAACTCTCACAGTACCACAAGTTAAGCCAAGCAGAGCATGGAGCTGCGTAGAGAGCATATCAGGTTTACCAGGAGACTAGTGGGTCAAGAGGGCCTGCACAGCTCAACATGCCAGCCCTGCACAGGTCACTCTGAAGGACAAAGTTCAAGCACGACACCGGCCCACAGACAAAAGCCTGCACTGTTTGCTCTTTGACCTCCAAAGGCTTCAACTCTCATCCCTTCCTGGACACTGAATACACAAGATAGACAATGGAGGCCAGCCATGTCTATGATGCTCCTCTCTGAACCACAGGACAACCCCCCCCCCCCAATTTGTTACAGCAAGAACAGATTGAAGACCTGAAATACCAGAGTGGTTTCTACAAAATGTGTCCTGCTCCCCACACTTCACCCTGCTTCCCTACTCTGAGGAAGCAGGCTCAAGTTGTCTTGTCCTGGTGAGGAAGTGGGGTCTCTTTTTCTATTGCTTTGGATTTTTGCTGCTGTTTGGTGCAGGGTGTCATCATGTATCCTACACTACCTCAAACTCAAGATTCCCCTGTCTCAATCTCCTGAGTGCTAAGATTACAAGTATACGTCACCATGCCCAAATCTAAGTCAATCTTAAGAGAAAGCACAGTGGCCTGGCCCGGCCCGCAGCCTCACATCAGCATCGCCATGCAGCCTCACATCAGCATCGTCATGCAGCTGTTGTGCTCCCTCCCTCACCTGACACACAGCTGCTGCCTTCCAGACACACCGCATGTGAGGGCCTGAGGCAGCCTCTGGTGTCAGGGAGTGCTGCCCTTTCTCTACTCCCTCCAAGGCCACCCAGGCCAAAACAAAAGTTGTAAGTGAGTGCAGACACCAAGGAGAGGCGACTGTTTTCTGCTCTGTTGAAGACAGGAGCTCTGGGAACTCCCCTTCACCCTACCAGACCCTGCCAAGAAGTAGGAAAGAGGCCAGGTGTAGTGACATGTCTCTAGTCTTAGCACTCAGGAGGCAGAGGCAGAAGGATCTCTGTGAGTTCCAGGCCAAACAGGACTACATACTGAGACCCTCTCTCAAAGACAGTCAAACAAACAACCAAGCAGTAGGAAAACAAACAGGCTGGTCAAGTCAGCTGGAGGAGGCGGTTGGTCAGAACATCCCATAAGAACCAGCTGGAGTCTTTATGACTGAGGTAGGAACTGTGGCTTTGATGAGAAGGAAGAGAAGGGCCTGTGGACTCCAGCTCAGTCAACTTTTTTTAGTTACTGGATTTTTATTCCCAAATGAAAAACCTTTTAAATCTCCCCCAGGACTATTCCAATGAAGAAAATTACTACTGTGAATAATTTTGGTTTATGTGTAATGCTGGGAATGGAAACTAGGGTTTCACACGTACTAGATAAATGCTCACCACTAAGTTGCAGCCTAGGCTGAAAGTCCTTTTAGATACTCATCCCATGGGGAGAAGAGCAGGCCCATGCCTCATTCTGGCCTCATATCAATCCCATGGGAGCCACTGCAGGTGCCCTCACTGTAGGCTATACCTGCAGGGTCTGTGCAACAAGAACTATGTTTGTTTCTACACGTTCAACCAGGACGCTGAACCAGGAGACCATCTCCCCTTATTCCCAGAAAGCTCAAAAGAAAGGAGCAAGTACCTGCCAGCTCAGAGGTAAGACACAGAACATCCTCATATACCCACTGAGCCCAGCGCAGCTCCCACCTGTCAAAGGCATTCTTTCTGATCCTCTACTGTATCCTAGAGCACCAATGCCACCTCCCATCTCATGGTAAGGTGCCATGGTAAGCTTTGCCTATGAACTGTCCCTACAGCCCGACATTCTCCAACTGGGAGGCACCACCTGTCTTCTGCTAAAGAACCTTTACTCAGCATTGGGCCTTGTGGTCACTCTGCATGTGCTCTTGCGTATTTCAGGAAATATGCCTGCTCCTCCAATGGTTTTCAAGGCTTGCCCTGTCCACACCTCCTCCATTGGAACAGCCCTGAGGCAGTGCCAGAAGGCAGCAACATAACAGAGACATCCAAGCCAGAAGCCCTCATGGAGCACAGCAGGCAACACTCAGGTGTCCTGTCCACAGGACTCCATGGTGACTATTAGGGAAGAAGGCCAGGGAGGCCTTGCTGGCAGCTCACACTTGCAGTCTGCCCAACTTCCTTTCTCTCTGGTCTGAACTCTAGCCTTTCCTCTACCAACATCCACTGTGATCTCCTACCTCAAGTACCCTGGTGTTCTCTATGATTTCTGCTTACAGTCTATAGTAATAAACCTTCAAGTTCCCAATGCAACTCAGCTCTGTAATGCTTGTCTGCATCAATCTCCTGTGGTCCACACCTACATCTCCACAGAACGGTTCTCTCCAGCCTGGCTCCTCTACTCCTGTGCTTCACAATACTCAGGGCTGAGGTGCCAAGGCTGGCTTAAAGCTCCTATACCACAACACAGTGACAGAGACCTGCACTGTTCTCTACTTGTGTCTGTGTTATACACAGGACATTTAGTAACACCTTTGGTCTCTGTCTACTAGTAACAGAAGTAGGCCCTCCACTATGAAAATGGTGAGTGCTCTGAGTCTTTGTTCAGTGCCAGCCCTATCCATTTCCCCTCAGATAGCTGACTAAGTAGAGAATGTAGGCTAGCTCTGACCTCTGGGACCCCCTACCTATACGCCAGCTTCATAGGCAGCAGAGGGATGTGGCCACATCTCCCAGGGTCTTGATACCCTTTTCAATTCACTAACAACTATCCTATCTGTCTCCTGGACCATGATGAATGTAACTACTATGTCTATTGATTGGCTAGACAACAACATAAAGCATGTGACCAGGCAGAAGCTAGACTTGCCTCTGCCAACCTTGAGGCCCCAAACAGCCCAGGGCTGCTTCAAACTCTTCCAGAGCAGCCCCTTGGCACCACTTGAGGGAAGAGATGATTCAAATTCTCAAGATACAAGAGCTTGGCCTTTGCCCCAATACTTCTGGGAAGGGATAAGACTCAGGGCTATGCCAAACAACTTTGTTCTTTCTCCCTGGAGTCCATGCAAGGCTGGAGTCCTTTCTGGGCTGGCGGGCTAAGAAGGGCTTTCTTCTATGATCTGCTATCTCAGTGGTCTCAGGAAGAGAATCTGGCGGTGCCTCTGAGCTCTATACTAGGACTTTGTGACATCCCACACTACATATAGTGGAGTGTGTTTAGAAAGAGCATGCTGTCTGTCAAAAGCACCCAGATACATACCCTGCTACGAGGATCTTGGGGATCTCTCCAGCGAAGGCCTCTGCCATCTCACGGCTACCCACATTGGCAATGCAGTGCAGGGCCAGGCCCATAAATGTGGGGTTGCGGCTGGCCAGGTCATTCTTGATGGCATTGTTAATCAAGCGGATCAGTTCGCTGTTCGAGTTCACCAATACAGAGATGAAAAGGTAGCCCTGTATTCCCAGAAGGCAGGGACAAAAAGCTTATGACAAGAAGCCTAACACACAATGCGCATATAAGCAAGCCTGGAAAGCCTCAAGTGCCATCCCAATGGGTGCCACAGAGTCTGGTCCCTGAAGATGGCCCACATTCAGATGATATACCAGTGAACAATACTTTTGCTACCATCCAGCCCTGATGCAACATTCCCACTAAAATGTGTGCATTGTGAGAGGCACAAGGAAACCTGACCACTCAGTCCTTCCCAAGCCTCACTTCCCTCTCAGTAGCTCACACATCTGTGTCCAGATGCCACAGCATCCTCAGGTCAGAATGGGAGGGGGCTGTCACTGCAAGAACCAAGCCTGGCACCATTCACTAATAAACATACATGTCTGTCCAGAAACCCAGTTTACTGCTCTCCCTCCTCTCAAGTTCATCCCCATTGTTACCCCACTACTTGCTCACACCCCGTCTTATATCACCAGCCTGTCACAAGGTGAAGATGTGAAGGCTAATTTCCTTAACGAAAATCCTAAGACATTTGGCTTTTTTTTTTTTTTTAATTTCTGTTAAGTTAAATTTTTAACCAAAAGAGAAAGCTATTAATTGAAACACAAACAGCCTTACTACATACAAAAGAATGTAGAGCTAAAACACCAAGCCTAAGCAAATCTGAGTAGCCTGCGTAACGGGGACCCTTCCACTCTGGTGCAGGGACAGGGAAGGAAGGGACAGCACCGGCTATGGCTTTCTTTCTTTTCTTTTCTTTTTTACAGTTTTATTCTTTTTTTTTTTTACAATTTATTTATTACATATACAGTGTTCTGTCTGCATGTATGCCTGTATGCCTGTATGCCAGAAGAGGGCACCAGATCTCATTATAGATGGTTGTAAACCACCATGTGGTTGCTGAGAATTGAACTCAGGACCTCTGGTAGAACAGCCAGTGCTCTTAACCTCTGAGCCATCTCTCCAGCCCCATATGGCTTTATTTCTTGCCTCTGTGGGCACAGATTCTGTTCAGACAGTCATGTAAAAGGCCATGCAGTAAAGTCACTGCTGGCACTATACTCACTACCAAGGTCCTGTGAAAAGGCAATGAGGCCTGTAGGCAGCAGACACAGGGGTGTGAGCACAGAGAATCTACCAGTCTAAGCCAGAGAGCAGCGGGAAGAAGGCCACCCCACCAAAGTCCATCCTTGGCACCACTGCCCCCTAGAAGCAAAGCATGGCTGCTAGGTACCAGCACCAGGCAGGAACACAGGCCAGAAGCACAGGTGGTTAGTACCCAATATGGAACAGAGTGAAGGAGGAGAGTCTGCAAACTGCACACAGGGCACATGGCCCTGCCCCTCGATCATACTCACAATCTGCTTTTCTGTGTATCTGTTTGAGCTCAGAAGATTCACAGCTTCCATGTGTCCAAAGTCAATGTCATGACCAAGGAGAAAGATGAAGAGCAACTTGCAGACATACTTCTTTTTACTGTAACCATCAAGAGCCTTGTCACCTACAGAAAAGGTGAAGAAAGGTTTATATCTGGTGGGCAAGGTGAGGAAGGCAGAGACCTGTGTAGCAGAGTGTAGCAGACTGCAGTAAAGGCCTCAATGAGGGCACAGGCCTCCAGTCAGACATCCAGCTACAGACACAGACAGAGCAGCTATCTCACTTGGTAATCACCGTGCACACCAGAATCCAGAATACCTGGCAGTTAGTGCTCTGTACCCAAGAAGACCTGCTAGTGCCTGTCAGTGGGGCCTTGACCTCTTTCAACCTGCCTTGGCCCCAAAAGTCCCAAAGGGATAGATCTGCAAGCCCTGCATAAGCCATCAAGCTAATCCTTTAAACAGGCTTATTGCCTTAGGCAGATACACTTACTATAAATTATCTTCCATTTCACAACAATTATGGGGCAAATCACCTAGCCATAAAACCACACACACAGTCCAGGAACACGTGGTATGGCTGAACTCCCTCCTAATCACAGCAAAGCAGGTCCAACAAGAGACTTACTATAGCACAAAGCTCCATATGTAACCCAGAGCCATCAGTACTGGGGCTCACTTCATCGGAAGCACAGGAATATTCCTGAGCCGACCTGCAGCAGTAAGGGGGGTGCTGGCATATACTCTTCTCACTGAGCTGGGCCTTTCTGGTGACACTGAGTCAGTATAAGATACATATAAAGGTATGTGGCTGGTCAAGACCAAGCGGCAACATTTTCCTTCTGCTTGTTAATTAAGGGCTGAGCAGTGGCATCTCTATGGATAGGACTGCGGACCTTCCAGGGATGTCCAGAACAAACACCCTACATGTTGGGTAAAGACCAACTCAAAGTGACTTTGTGGAGCCCCTGAGAAATCATTCTTCCTTTCTAGCAGCAGAATATAACTAAAACTCAAACACTGAGAGGCCCTATCTAGCTGGGTGTACCTCTTACTTATCCTCAGCCTATTGCTATCTTCAGTGCTCTGTGTATGTGGCCTGAGTAATCGCAGGGAGGCAGAGACAGGCAGGTCTTTCCAAATTTGAGGCCAGCCTGGTCTACATAGTGAGTTCTAGCCTAGTCAGGGCTACACAGTGAGACCCTGTCTCAAAAAAATAAGGTTATGGCCGGGCGGTGGTGGCGCACGCCTTTAATCCCAGCACTCGGGAGGCAGAGGCAGGTGGATTTCTGTGAGTTCAAGGCCAGCCTGGGCTACAGAGTGAGTTCCAGGACAGGTGCCAGAGCTACACAGAAAGACCCTGTCTCGAAAAAAAATAAATAAAAAAAAAGTAAATTAATAAATTCCATTTTGAGGTATGCCTCAAAGACTATAGATCAGGAAGTTAAGCATGGTAGCACATGACTGTTATCTAAGAACTCAAGAAGTGGATGCAGGAGGATCAGGAAATTCAAGGCCAGCCTCCGCTATATAGTAAGTACAAGGCCAGCCTGAATATAGCAAGACTGGGAATAGTGAAATGTCAGCAGTTAAAAGCATCTAATGCAAGCCTGATGACCTGAGTTCAATCCCTGGTACCACATAATAGAAGGAGATAACTGCCTGTGGCAGGCCGTGCTCAAACACGGTAGCACACAGAGAGCAGAACAGTTTAAACCAATGAGAGATTTATTTGCACATCAAACATGAATGAAGCTTTGCTTTCATTTATTCTATCACAATACAGGATCTCAGAGAGCAAACTGAGTTAAAGACACAGAGGATGAGGCTGGAGAGATGGCTCAGGGGTTAAGAGAGCATGCACTGCTCTTCCAGAGGACCAGAGTTCATTCCCAGCACCATATCAGGCAGCTCACAACTACCTCTAACTCCAGTTCCAAGAGGATCCAACACCTCTAGCCCCTGCCCACATAAAAACACTCACATACACATAATTAAAAATAATAAAAATTGCCGGGCGGTGGTGGTGCACGCCTTTAATCCCAGCACTCGGGAGGCAGAGCCAGGCGGATCTCTGTGAGTTCGAGGCCAGCCTGGGCTACAGAGTGAGTTCCAGGAAAGGCTCCAAAGCTACACAGAGAAACCCTGTCTCAAAAATAATAATAATAATAATAATAATAATAATAATAATGATGATGATGATAATAATAATAATAATTAATTTTTTTTTTTCAAGACAGGGTTTCTCTGTGTATCCCTGGCTATCCTGGAATTCACTCTGTAAACCAAGCTGGCCTCAAACTCAGAGAACCCCCTGCCTCTGCCTCTCAAGTGCTAGAATTAAAAGCATGCGCCACCACCACCCAGCTAAAATTAAAACTTTTTAAAAAGACACTGAGGATGTGCCAATCACATCCTCCTGTTTGGTGGCAATGTGACCTGGATGGACGATGAAAGAGCTGCAGGAAAGGAACTCGTCAAAATCTAGCAAGGCAATGAACAGTACATATTCATAGACTCTTCTGCAAAACCAAAAATAAAAGTTAATGAAATTTTTTATAATCTAGTGTGGTAAATTAACAGAAAACCTCCAGAGTCTGGGAAGGCCTATGAAAGTCAAAGTCATCTTGTCTGCTCCTTTAATAGACTAAATACATTGTAGCTCTGATGCCCAATTAAACAGGGCAAGAGTCCAATTCTGTTAAACCTACCATGATCAGGCTGGAGGGATGGCTCAACTGTGGGGGGTCCTTACAGGGTACTCAAGAGGACTGGCATTCAGATTCTAGACCCATGTAACAAACTGGGTGTTCTGAAAACACTTGTAAGTCTACATATGAAGGATTCAACACCCCCTTTTGACCTCTGAGCATGCATAAGTACACAAACTGCTACCTTTTTTTTTTTTGAAACAAGATCTCATGTGACTCAGGCTAGTCTCAAACTCACTATGTAGCAGAGGATAACCTTGAAATTCTGATCTTCCTGCCTTTACTTCTTAAGTGCTGGGCTTATAGGTTAGCACCACCATGCCTGGTTTTATGTGGTGCTAGGAATCATATCTGGGACTTTGTGTGAGCTAGAAAAGCACTTGAGCAATAGACCCTAATCTCCAGCCTCAAACTTACCATCATCTTAAATAGACTTCCTGTGCTGGTAACCTTGAACCAGTGGAGAAATACCACTGTACCAGCTACATTCTAATCACAGACTTTTACCTGTATCATAGTCTTAGAATATTCAGCTTATAAGGTCAAAGCCTACATCCATCCATTATTACTGCTGAGAGACAATCTTCACCCACCAGAACGCTCTATACTTTATACTAGAGAGACTGTAGTTTCTCAGGTTCCGCCCAACCCTGCAGTCCCGCAGCCACTTATAAAATAATCACTCAGAGGCTTATATTAATTACCAACTGTATGGTCTATGGCAGGCTTCTTGCTAGCTAGCTCTTTCATCTTAAATTAACCTATTCCTATTAATCTATATGTTGCCACGTGGTTGTGGCATTACCAGTCTGCTGGCATCTTGTTCCTCCTTTGGCAGCAGGCTGGTATCTGCCCCACTCTCCTTTCTTCTCTTCTCTCCAGCTCGAATGTACCGCCTAACCTTATTCTGCCTCATCATTGACCAAACAGCTTTATTTATCAACCAATCAGAGCAACACATACAGCATACAGAAAGACATCCCACAGCAGGAAAGTAAAATGGTAAAAGTTTTTATTGTTGTTTTTAGTTTTTATGTTTTCTGTTTTTTGGGGGTTTTTTGTTGTTGTTGTTTTGTTTTTTGTTTGTTTGTTTGTTTAAGACATGGTTTCTCTGTGTAGCCCTGGCTGTCCTGGAGCTCTCTCCATAGCCCAGGCTAGCCTCAAACTCATTCATATAGATCTGCCTGCCTCTGCCTCCCAAGTGCTGGGATTAAAGGCACTCCAACCGCCCGGCTTAAAATGGTAAATCTTAAAAGTATCACAATGTTAATTTAAGAAAATCCCAGCCAGACGTGGTGGTACTCGCCTATAATCCCAGCACTCAGAACCTCTGCAGAGGCAGATGGATCTCTGTGGGTTCTAGGACATCCTAACTCCTCATCCAGACTCTTCAAATCTCCTTGTTCCTTTTTTGTTTACATAGGGAACAGTATTTGTAGTTGTGAACAGCAGGAGGCTACAATAAGAAGTACTTATTTCCAGAATGATGTTTTAATAATTTCACAATTCCTTTAACTCACTCTCAGGCTTGTACAACTATGGACTCCTACTATGAATCCCTGGCTTGCTCATGCACAGATATGGTTTGTAACATCAAATATGCAGGTTTGGTGTTTCTGCCTGTTAGTGAAGGTTTCACATGTGTAACTTTTGGAGGGGTGTTGATTGAAACAAAGCCTCATTCTATATCCCAGGCTGGCCTGGAACACACTATGTAGCCCAGGATGGCCTTGAACTTACAGTAATATTCCTATGGCATAGCAGCACACCTGTAATTCCAACACTTGGCAAGAGACGAGAGGATCTAAAGTTCAAGGCCAGCCTTGGCTGCATAGCAAATTTGAAGCTTTCCTAGATCATGCCTCGTTAAAAAAATTTAAATATTGTATGTCTAGCTGAGAACCACTCTATTTAAGTCGACCAACTCAATGTTATAACTATTTTGAGGTGGCCAAGTGTGAACTAAAAGGGCTAAAAACAAAACTCATTGAATAGAAGGAAGACCTGGGTTTGACCCCACAGATCCCCTACAGAAACCAGGTGTGGCAGCAGACACCTATAATCTCAGAACTAGGGTGGAGGGGAGTTAGAAGTTCAAAGTCAACCTTCATAACGTCACATTTTCTAGGCCAGTTTGGTCCTTCTAGGCCAGCCTGGTCCTAAGTCTTAATTAAAGTAGTGCCCTTTTGCATAACTCAGCATCAATCATTCAGTAAGTTTAGACTGCCATAAAAATAAACAGATACAGATTCAACTCTCCAATGTTCACTGCTCACATTTTATCTGCTTGCTATCAAGGACTTAATTTCTACATAGACTTTAAACCCCACACAAGACATACACAATCACCATCTAAATTTACCCAGCATCCTTTGCTTTATCATTCCTTTCTGTGTAACTGACCTTGTACTTGGAATCATGAGTCTGTAAAAGTTCCTCTATCAGAGAGGCCTGTTAGGAAATTCTTCCATTTTTGTCTTTAAAACATCTTTTTAAGCTTTATTATTATATTACTATTATTATTATTTTAGAGTTTTGAAGAGGTTGTTTTTCTTGAGATGGGGTCTCACTATGTGTTACTAGCTGGCCTGGAACTTGCTGCCATGTAGACCAGACTGGCCTCAAATTCACAGAGATCCACCTGCCTCTGCCTCCCAAGTGCTGGGATTAAAGGTATGTGCCACCATGCCTAGACTTATTATTTGGTTTATTTTGTTTTATGAGTATGGATATTTTGCCTGCATGCATCATCACGTGCATTCAATCCCAGAAAAGGATATTGGATATCCTGAAACTGGAGTCACAAATGGTTGTGAGCAACCACATGGGTGCTAGGAATCAAATTAAACCCAGGTACTCTGGAAGAGCAAGACTCTTAACCACTGAGCCATCTCTTCAGCCTTATTTCATTTTTTGAGACAAGGTCTCACTATAACACCCAGACTGGCCTTGAACTGGTAATTCTCCTGCCTCAGCCTCCTGAGTTTTACAAGTGTTTGTATATGCAAGCTCACACTTTCTCCTGTCCTCTCTCTTCCTCCCTCCTACTTCCCTCCTCCTCCCCACTCCCGTTGTTGTTGTTTTAAATCCTCTTTTCCTTGAGCTTTGGTTTTTTGTTTGTTTTTTTTTTAAATAAGACATTTTTTTTTCCCAGAGTCACCCCTAGAATGGACTTCCTCAATGTCTGGACTTATCGTCCTTCTTCCTGCTCCCTGCTGTTCCTGCTCCAAAGCTGCCAGCCTTGCACAGCTGCTGTGGAGACAGGCCCTCTGCCCTCACTGCTCAGAGCATCTGTTTTTGAACCTACACAGTGTATGCTAACACAGTCAGTGGAGGTTCTTTTACCTATTCTACTTCTTCCATAAACTCTTAGTTTTCTAAAGTCTATCCATCAGAGCTGCCCACTCCCACCGGGTTCCTCCAAGACACCAAGCAACCTTCCAGGCATCAACTCCAGTCTGTACCTCCCACCGTCTAGCCACCATCTTTTCCTCCTCAGAGCTACAGTTTTCATCTGACTAGCCTTGCAGAACACCAAAGTTCTCTCAAATTACCCCCTGTCCCCACAGCCATCCACTACATATTGAAGTTACTGCAACTGGTCTTATTTCAAAGTCTGTCCTCACTTCTGACACTGGCGAAGTTTCCTATCGAGTCCGTCTTCTAACCCTCTAACTGCTGTAAACCTAGTTCACTGTAACATGAACCTGACTTAAAGTCTTCATGACTCCGTCTCTTAGGCCTCTGGGCTCTGGCTCACAGGATCTCGTTTCTCTGAGCACCCTTGTTCTCTCTGCCCACACACTAAAGAGCGTATTTAAACCAACTGCATCCAGGTCAGGGAGATAACACTTTCCTACCAAAGGGACTGTGTTCCTCGCCTCAACACAAGTCTAGGTGTGAGGCTGTGTGCAGTGCCACATGCCAACAGAGCCCAGTTGCAGTCTGGGAGAGGCCAATGGGACCACCAGTTTCAGAGCTCTAGGGGGATTTTGGTTTGATGTAGAAGAGGGTCTCCAATCTGGTGGGCTCCAGATTTTGACTTTGATCCCTCTACGCAGGGGTTCCCAATATTCTGAGTCAGGTATTTCTTGGTAGGAAGGAGCTATGTTCTATGGGTGTCCAAAGCCTCTAGCCTCTGCCTACCAGATGTTAGCTATAGCCTACCCCAGCTGACAATCAAAAGTGCATTTCTAAAGTCCTTAACGCCACCCAAACGGCTGTGTCTGGACTCCCTTTCTCAGGGTAGTAAGGGAAAGGCACAAACAGTGCTGGTCCTGGCCTCACAAGCCATAGCCTCCTCCTGGGTACCCTGGGAATGTTTCTTTTTGATGCTCTGATGCTCTCAGAAGGCCCTGGAACACTGTCTACTCCTCAGCTGACTTCCAAGGGCAGGACTGGTCTCCTGTGGTATTCAGCAGAGGTGGCACACGCCACCTGCACAAGCCTCCCATGCCGTCAGACACCTGGGGAGGCAATGGGTCCAAATGGAGACGGGTTCCAAATGTGAAAGAAACACAAGAGGTGTCAAAGGGTTACATGAAAAAACAGAGTACACCTCTGCAATGTTTGCTGTCAATAACATGTTGCAGCGACAATTCAGAAGCCTGGGTGTGATGATATTTTGTTTGTTCTCTAACAAATAAAATTTGCCTGAAGATCAGAGGACAGAGCCAACCACTAGATTAAACAGAGAGGCCAGACAGTGGTGGCCCACACCTTTAATCCCAGCACTTGGGATCTCATGCCTTTGCTCCCAGTATTTGGGAAGCATGCACGCCATTAATCCAAGCACTAGGAAGGTTGAGACAGGAAGTGATATGGCTGGGTAGAGAAAGGCATGTAAGGCAGGAGGAGACAGGATTTTCCCCTTTCAGCTTGAGGGGTTGACGAGGTGAGAAGTGGCTGTGACTTGTTTCCTCTGATCTTTCAGCATTTACCCCAATATCTGGCTTCAGGTTTTTATTATAAGACCAATCAGGATTTGTGCAACACCTGGGCTACACAGAGTATGCTATCAAAGTTAGCTTCATCTATGTCTATTTACTTTTTTCAGTGAGCCATTAATGCCAGGTGTGATAGCACACACCTTTAATCCCAGCACTTGAGAGGCAGAGACAGACAGATATCTGTGAGTTCAAGGCCAGCCTGGTCTACAGAGTGAGCATATTCTAGGACAGCAAGGGCTACACAGAGACCGCCTGTCTAAATAATAATAATAATAATAATAATAATAATAATAATAATAATAATAAAAATCAAGAAAGGAAGGAAGGAAGGAAACTTGGACTCAGGAGGTACCATCTACTGCAGGCTTCCAAGCAGTGCAGACCTAAGCCAACTGGACTCCTCTGACCAGAGGGGACACCTGAGCCACAGGCTCACCAAGAACAGACAGACTTTCTATCTCGTTAATGCACAGGAGTGCCTTCCTTCCTGCACAGGACAGCTAAGTTTCCCAAGACTTCCTAGTTCCACAACAATGTTTATAGAATGGATAATTTAACAACACCTCCTTTGATTTTCTTTTTTTTTTTGGGGGGGGGGGCTGGGATTCAAATCTAGGACTTTGTACCATGTCAGGGGAACACTACGGCCCCAGCCAAAGTCCTTAATCTCTTTTTTAACATTTGTTCATTTTCTGTTTGTGTGTGTGTGTGTGCATGAGGGAGCACACATGCCAGGGTGCACATGTGTAGGTCAGAAAGCAACTTACAGAACTCAGTTCTCTGCCCCTACAATGTGAGTTCCAGGGATGGTTGTCAAGCTGGGGAAGTACCCATAACCAATAAGGCATCTCTCAGGCCCCAAAGTCTTTAATCTTTAACTTACACATGAACAAATTAGATTATTGATAATAAAACTGACAAAAAAAATCAACATTTGGGGATGGAGAGATGGTTCAGTGGTTAAGAGCACTAGCTATTCTACCAGAGGACCCAGGTTCAATTCCTAGCATCCACCTAGCAGCTCACTACCATCTAATTCCAGTGCCAGGGGATCTGATGCCCTCTTCTTGCCTTTGTAGGCAGTGGGCACACACATGGTGCACAAACACACATGCAGGCAAAACACCCATACACACAGGATAAAAAATAATGTTTCAGCGGATAAAGGGTAAAATAATAATTTTTCAGCCAGCAGTGGTGGCTCATGTCTTTAATCCCAGCACTTGGGAGGCAGAGGCAGGTGGATCTCTGTGAGTTCAAGGCCAGCCTGGTCTACAAAGGAAGTTCTAGGAGAGCCAAAACTGTTACACAGAGAAACCCTGTCTCGAAAAACAAACAAAATATATAATAATAATAATAATAATAATAATAATAATAATTTTCCTATTTCAACATCCAAACTTGATCCTTCCCACTTTGAAAGTCACAAACTCTGTATTAATTATATAGATTAAAAATGTGCCGGCCAGTGGTGGCACACGCCTTTAATCCCAGCACTCAGGAGTCAGAGGCAGGCAGATCTCTGTGAGTTCGAGGCCAGCCTGGGCTACAGAGTGAATTCCAGGACAGGCACAAAGCTACACAGAGAAACCCTGTCTCAAAAAAACAAACAAACAAAAAGTATGGTGCTCATCTTTTATCAAGTGAGCAAGCAATATGCGTTTCCTCATATAACACAGTTAGAGCAGCAGACACAGGTACTTCAGTGAGGGCCGAGAGCTGCCAGCATGTGAGAGCTGGAGGGGTGGCTGTGTCCAACTCTGCTCAAGTTTGCCTGAGCCTGAGCATGGATGACCTAAGGCCCCATACGCGGGCCTGACTCCACAGCTCCCCCGTGGGATACAGGTGACTATCAGTCAGTATTTCTGCCCACGGCCTCCCTCTACATTATAGTGTACTGTGTATCCTCTATAAATCTTCGGCATTGCAACCCATCCTGGGTTCTGCATTGCAGAGAAGCAAAAAACGGGCAGCCCCACCCCTTACAAAGCAGTGAGTGACAGACTCACAAAAATACAATAGTCACTGCATGTACAGTGTCAGGACTTTCAGAGGTCTGTTTAAAATACTCAAATTTCATACTTTGCCAGCTCAACAGCAAATACTCTGACAAGTAATAATTTAAATTCTACTAGTTTTCACACTGCCTGATCATCCAGAAATGCCACTTTCAAGGCCCCTGAGGATGCCAATCCTGAGATTCTAGGAGACCACAAGGCTAACACTTACTGACCTTGCACCTCTCCAAGCTTCTCCTCTACTCATCATTTCGAGGAAATTACAGCTGTTCTCATGGTTAAAGCACACTCAACTTAGAGAGTTAGCTGGGCTTCCCCAAAGGTCCTGCAGACAGGAGTCTAAGCCTGTGCTGTTGTGTGCAGTACAGGTAAGAGTGCTCAGAGAAGACATACCTTTTTAACAGAAGCAGCATGGTAAAGCAGGTCTCTGACTTCAACTGACAGGGCAGATACACTGGGGTTATTCGTCACACTTTAGATAAACAACAGCAAGGGCCTTCAGTGTATTTAACAGACATAGGTACCCAGGGATCCCTGGCCTGTCAAGGCAGCTCCACCTCAGCATAGTGCTGAGCAGCACTTTCCAGACAAGACACCAGGTCAGTTTTATTTCCACCCCCCAAGGAAAGAGCAATATCGCAGCTAGGAAGGGGCCGACCACCCAACTCAACACAAGCTGTTCTTACTGCCTGGATCCCGCAGTGGCTGGATGCACTATACTAAAAACTTGATGTGTTTTAGGAGTTTTAAAGAAATGTTAAAAGCTGGGTGGTGGTGGTATACACCTTTAATCCCAGCACTCCAGGGAGGCAGAAGCAGGAGGATCTCTATGAGTTGGAGCCCAGTCTGGTCTACAGAGCGAGATCCAGGACAGCCAGGGCTACACAGAGAAACCCTGTCTTGAAAAACAAGCAAACAAAAGAATGTTAAGACTGTTTCTGTCTTTCTCACTTTTCTGACAGTTGCGACAGAAACACCTAACAAAAGCAATTTCAGGAAGGGTTTATTTTGGTTCACAATTCAAAGGTCTGTCCATCATGATGAAGAAGTCAGTGCAGGAACTTGAGGTGGCTGGTCACACTGCATCCAGTCAGAAAACAAGTAAGATGAACCCACAGACAGACCTAAGCATCACTAATCTCCTGTGCACACTTGCTTCTATAAGCAGGGATCACTAGGGCTGAACTGGGAACACTCTTGAAGCTGGAGGGATGTAGTCAGCTCACTTTCTTCTTTTAATTCAGTCCAGGACCTCAACCCATGAAATGGTACCACACACATTTAGGGTGTCTTCCTTCTTCAATGAACCTAATCTAGATCCCTCACAGACATGCCCAGATGGATTCCAGATCTCATCAGGCTGACAACGAAGATCAACAATCATCACAAGGCCCTTACTATGTTGTAGGAAAGAGCAGCACTTACCTTTAAATTTTGATCTAATATTTGCCAGTTCCTTGTTTATCCTCTTTATTTCAGCTTCTTTACTTTTACCTAGGAAAAAAAGAATATAAACACATTGTTTCATGGCCTCTAAAGAAGCACTCATTCCTGCTAGGACCCACACTGAGAACTGATGCCAGACCACGGTTTTCAGTGGTGCTGGGGTGGGGAAGGGCTGTGAGGCACATGGATGTCTAACTACATGGGACATGAACTCAGACAAAGCCCTGGGGTCTCCACTCAGCCTCATAACTGGAAGACAGGAGGCAAGACCAAGGAATGAAGTAAACTGCTTCAAGACCAGCAGCAGAACCCAAGACCCTAGTTGACTAGCCTAGCATAATCACAGCAAGGCGAGTACCCCATCAGGACAGTGATGAACCAGGTCCACAGCACCTCACAAGGGGTGCACTACACCACTGGTTCAATTCTTTCCTACCTGTGGCCGTAGCTCTGAGGCTAGAAAGGTCCACAGCACCCACTGAGGGCTTCCCCAGTAAGCCATCAGCTATAGCTCACAGAAGCTGACTTCCAGGAGCACAGATGAAATAACAGTGTAACCCACAGGCTTCCAAGTGTCTTCTCTCATGAAACTCACAATCCTGTAAAACCTAGCAAGTCTGCCCCCAACACGAAATGAAATTAGAAGAAATGGAAGAACAGCTACTTCACAGTCAAACTTCTACCACATGTGATATCCACTGCTGGACATCACCCAGCCTTCCACAAACACTGGCTTGTTACATGCCTGTCTTTTAACTTTACCTGGACTGGCATGTAAATCAGTCTAGAGAGTGCTGGGAAATTAACCGGGACCACACATCTTACCAGGTAAGGATAACTGTGTAAAAACAAGTCTGTATGTTTAAAACACTTTTTGAAACAGCAAGAAAACAATTTAAAGGGACCAGAAGGCAGCACAGTGGGTAGGGCACTTGCTGGACAAGCCTGGCAATCTAAGACTGATCCCCAGAAACCCAGGTAAAGGTGGAAGGTGAGAACTGGCTCCAGTTGTCTGTCCTCTGGCCTCTACATGCACATCACACTCCTTACACACATGCAATATTAATAAATAAAATGAAAACTTTAAAAATAGCTTTGCCAGGCATGGTGGAGCACTCAAGAAGCAGAGGTAAGGCCAGCCTGGTCTATTAGTGAGATCATGTCTCAAAAAAACAAAATCTCAACAACTGAGAGCTGCTCAAAGACGTAAAAGAATCCTCCTTCTCTGAGAGTGTGGGTGCTCACTGGCAGGTTTCCTGAGCACCAGTAAATGGCCCCACACAAGTACATATGAGCAACATTAACTGGACTTAGTTATCAGACAAAAACAAAACAGAAGACAATGTAAAATTGAGAGGGAGATATGTAGGGGAAGGAATACAAGGGAAATTGAAGGAGGGAAATGAGAAACGGATATGATAGAAATTTCATTGTATACATGTATGAAATTCTCAAAAGAATAAAAAAGCAAAAGAAAAATGTAAAAGTTATATGCATAAAAGCACTACAGACAACACACAAACAGTACCACACATGGTACCCAATCAATATGCATGATCTTTGTGTTTTTTATGTACAACTTAAAAATAAAGTAATTAAAATGGCCTCAAATAAAAAATAAAACCAATCCAAGGCCAGACAGATGGTTAAAAGCATTTGCTGCTGTTGCAGAGGACTCAGCTGAGCAGTTCACAACTCCTCTAACTCCAGCTCCAAGGGATCTGATGCCCCACTCTGGCCTAAGAGAACATTGTATGCACATGGTGTATATACACAGCATACATACAGCAAACACTCATACAAATAAAATAAAAGTAAATCTTGGGGGGGTGGCTGGAGAGACGGCTCAGCAATTAAAAGCATAGTCTGCTCTTTCAGAAGACCAAGGTTTGATTCCCAGCATCCACATGGCATCTCACAACCATCTGTAACTCCAGTCCCAGGGATCCGAAGCCCTCCCATGCACAGACATATGTGCTGGCAGAACACCTGTACACATGAAATACATAAATCAAAGTTTTAAAGAAAAAGTTAAAGAACCCTCTCCATGGTAGTGAGAAATAAAAGTGCTGGGGTTGAGGAGAGTGGATATGACTGAGATACACTGCATTCATGTGTGAAGTTATAATAAAATATATAAACAAAAGAAAAAATAAGTCAGGCGTGGTGGTGAACGCCTTTATTCTCAGCACTCAGGAGGCAGAAGCAGGTGGATCTCTGTGAGTCCCAGAACAGCCAGGGCTACATAGAGAAACTCAGTCTCAAAAAAAAAAAAAAAAAAGATAAAAATAAAGGACCCTCTCAAGTTAGTCCTGAAGGAACAACCCATCTGCAACACAAAACCACAGCACAGGCCGACTCAGGCCCAAGGCTGTCAGAGCACCAACACTGACTTATCCCACAGCAAACCTTGCAGGGCCTGGCTTCACACTGCTGCTGCCCAGCTTATCAGCTTCCCAGCAAGACAGGCCCAAGCATCACTTATCTCCTGTGCATACTTGCCCATGAACAGCACTCACTATGGCTGAACTGAGAGCATGTGAGTCCAGCTCTGTCCTAGCAAGCTCTAGATGCATGGGTGAGCAGGACAGGCTAACAGGATTCTATGCAGCTGGGGTATAGGGCAGCAAGGCCTAGAGCCCAACATCCTCCCCTCACTGTCACCAACCCTGATGGAGCAGGTCTTAGGACTTGGGCTCCCATCTGCCATGCCTGAGCAGCTGAAGGCTCATCCAGGTGGGCACAGCCAGCACATGCTTAGCACTGGTGCTTCGTAAACTGCCAGGGGCAAGGTAAGAAGCTGTTTTTTCTAAAGCTTTCTTTCATTAATCCTGGTTTAACCAGGTATAGTAGTTCAACTTTATAATCCCAGTATTCAGGAGGCTGCGGAGTTGGAGGCTAGCCTGGCCTAACAGTACAAACAAAAAAAGAAAAAGAAAAAAAGAGTTAAGTATAAAAAGCCAGGCTTGGTAGGACACGCCTACCGTAAACCTAGCATAGGCCTCATCTCTACATCTCCTTTGAGCATCAGGTTCTGCCACATCTGCTCTAAAGAGATATCGAGGTATCCCCTGCAAGTGGCCCAGCCTTAGTAGAGAGGCTCTTGGAACACACAGATGTCACCTGAGGTCCAAAAAAAAAAACTTAGGCTGCAGCTGCACAGTTCCTGTGGTGATACAGGACCACCTGTGTAGAACGGCTGTGGAAACGGCCATTAAGGCAGCTCCTCCTTCCAGGACAGAGGCTATGGACTGCAACACAGACAACATTTACAGAGAAAACGGGCTGCAGTTTCATTTCAGCAAAGAGATGCTTGAAGGAAAAAGATGTTTGTGAACCTACTTTTTATCCAGAAGCAATTTGCCTACTGGATAGTGCAGAAAGGGTTGTGAGAGGTTTCAGTTGTTCTAGAGAGAATTAAAATTTAGGCCATGAATAAGAAATGAAAAGAAAAAATCTTAAAAATGAAAGGATTTTCTTAAATTGTTTTGTGTTTTACATAAACTAAAACAGCTTTAACCTGAAAAGCATTTCATACTCCCTCTTTTTTTTTTTCCCCCCTCCCCCACTTTGAGACAGAGTCTGGCAAAGAATGTAGTGGCCTCAACTAGCCTGAAACTCATGATACTCATGATAATCCTTTTGCCTTGATGTCAGCCACCACATCTGGCTCTCATTTTTCTTATAACAAAGGAAAGGGGACCTCTATCAAGAAACATAGAAATTCTTTCTGGTATTATCTATAATTGATCATTCCATATAAATCTGCTCTGTAGTGATGTAATACAAACATCCTTTAAGCTAGGTGTGCAATTACAGGTTCTAAATGTGTTATTTAAATTAAAAAATGATACTCTTTCAGGAAAAAAAAACTTAAAAACTCAAGATACTGGCTAACAAGAGTCAGACAATAAGAAACAATCTTATGAAAAAGAATGGACTGAAGAGGTAAGAATGCCCGCCTGGCATGACAATGCCCAGGTTCAATTCCAAGCACCACACACATACAAAAAAAGACAGGATGACTGCCATGAGTTCAAAACAGCCTGGAGTACAGAGTGACACTTTGTCTTTAAATTTAAAAAAGGCTGGTGAGATAGTAGTGAGCGAAGGCATCTACTACCAAACTGAAGAACTAAATGCCATCCCTACAAGTTGCCCACTAACCTGACAAGCACAGTGGCACTAGCAACCCCACGTATACAAAATGAAGCTTCAGAGTATGATGAAAGGTCTACTGTACACAGCAGCTTTTGTTTCGTGTGTGGGTGCTGTACATGCAAGTTGTTTGTTGTTCTTTAGTTTCTTAGGCAGGATCTCACGTAGTGAAGCGGGGGGATGCCTCAAAAAACAAAGAAAAATTAGCTGGGTGTGGTGACTTTCTCTGAGTTCAAGGTTAGCCTGGTCTACACAGTAAGTTTCTAGTCTGGTCTATACAGCAAGTTCCAGGACCATATCTTAAAAATAATAGTAATTAAAAAAAGGAAGTACTACATGGAGCTCTTGGGACACCAGATAGTGTTGGACATCAGACTAGGTATAATATATCTAAGATACTCAAGCAAAAGAAACAAGACATTAGGACTTTATATCCAGCAAAGTTATCATCAAGTATAAATGTCATAGACCAACTACATACATTAAGTCCAGACTGTTGCGGAATATTCCTTTACACTGTGTGAAGATGTGTCTCTGTGACTGGTTTAATAAAGAGCTGAATGGTCAATGGTTAGGCAGGAGGAGGTTAGACCAGACTTCTGGGGACAATGAGGACTCAAAAAGGAAGAAAGGGGGGCCACCAGCTGGATGCAGAGGAAGCAGGACATACATGAGGATAGGTAAAATCCACAAGCCATGTGGCAGCAAGTAGATTAACAGAAATGGATTAAGTTATAAGAGCAAGTTAGAAACAAGTCTAAACTAAGGCCGAGCTTTCATAATTAATAAGAAGTCTCTCTGCGTCATTATTTGGGAGCTAGCTGGCGGGACAGAGAAAGACCCCTAACACTAGACCACCCTGCTCCCTAAATGCTTTGTGGGCCATGGATCGTAGACATCCAGAGTCACATGAAGGACCACAGAAAACATCAACATATGAATATGAGTGTGCAGAGGAGCATGAGTTAGAGGGTGATTGCAAGAGTGAGCATAAGTGTTTGGGAGACAGTCTAAATGTACAGGATGGGTGAGTGTGCAAGGGGAGGGCATGCATGAGTGTACAAAGAAAGTAACTACAGAACCATTGTGTCCAGGCAATGTAAACAATGTGCAACTGTCACACACAACCTCCCACAGGAACACAGCCCAACAGGGAGGTGGCAGTAGCTCAGCCTTCACCTGGGGTAGCAGCACCTAGCTACCAGAATGATCACTCAGAAAACTTAAGTTTCCCTACTCAGTTGTTCCCAGTGGGAAGGAAGACCTGTTTCACCCACAACCCAGAAGCAGTACTATCCTCAAAGCACAGGTCAGCCCTAGCTCAATGTGGTTGGTCCCAAAACAGGGAACAGTGAACCACCCCAAGTACAGATGATGAATACACACCTAGAGATCTCAAGCTCACTCTCAGTGGGCCTGGCCTTCCTTGTGTTTCTGACCTACCCTGCCTCTGCTCTATGGGACCCTAGCCAGGCCATTCCAGCCCCACTATCCTGGTATCACCCTAAGTCCTCCACAGTCACCTGAGTCTGCTCAGGCACTCTCCATAATAGACATAAGGACATCCCTGCCTTCATCTGGATCCTTCAATCCATCTGACCATGGCTTTCCCTACAGAAAACTCAAGTCTTCCAAGAACAAGGAATGACTCTATCCCTTTAAAGAACTTCCATTTGCCACCAACACACTCCTAGAGCAGCTCAAAGAGATAAGGCCCCTAATGTACTCCTGTCCTCAGGCATCCGTCTGGCTGTCCCTGCTGCCTCTTCCACTAGAAACTGAGACCATCTCACCTTCTCCTGGATCAGATGCCCTCAGGCCATCTCTCCTTTCCCTGGATAGGAGCCCCTATGTCTACTACCTCCCAGCACTGGCAGACAGAGGAGCAGCAGGGGCTAGAGAGAGGAGAGCAGGTCAAAACTTCCCATGTGAGGAGTAACCATGAGCTAAGCATGTAGACACAGACTCCGGTACTGCTGCCCCAAGATGGGCTCATGTTTTCCTAGCTCTGTGATAGCTCTAGGCCTGGTCTGACACAGAGGAACCCATGAGTGACACAGGCCATAAACACTGCCCTCCACAGAGTGTTACTTTCCCTCAGTTGAGTACAGGGGTCACCAAATGTTGAACTCTGGAAATGCCATAGAGGAAGTCCCACCAGATAAAGTGATACACAGAATTTAGAGTGCAGGGAATACTAGCAGACCTGCCCTCCTATGTCCAGATATTTTGCAGGAGGCATCTGATCTGCATCACATATTACCAATGTGCCACTGAACAGCAGCACCTGGCCCATGCTCCTCATTCATGTCACTTTTCTTTTTTTTAAAAAAAAAAAAAAAAAAAGATTTAGCTATTTATTATAAGCGCCAGATCTCATTACAGATGGTTGAGAGCCACCATGTGGTTGCTGGGAGTTGAACTCAGGACCTCTGGAAGAGCAGCCAGTGCTCTTAACCTCTGAGCCATCTCTCCAGCCCCTCATGTCACCTTTCTAACCCTCAGGCAGAGGGCCTCATCTCTTATATCTTATATCTAAGAATAGATATAAGGAGGGGGGAAAAAAACACTCTTGTGACAAAGAATTAGCTTGGGGCCAGATGTGGTGGTGTATGCCTTTAACCTCAGGAGGCAGAGGCAGGCAGATGTCTGTGAGTTTGAGCCCACTGGAGTCAGCCTGGTCTACATAGAGAGTTCTAAACCAGTCAGAGTTACAAAGTGAAGCCCTGTCCAAATAAATAAATTAAATTAAAGTTAGATAGATATAGGGAAGGACAGGGGTTACTGACCTATTCTGACTTTGGAAATCAATTTTGAAAGGGTAACCACCAGCCTGAGTGGTTAACAGACCTGTGTCAACAAGCCTGCCAGACAGTCTGAGCTATGGGATTCTGGTCTTAGCTACCTTGACTCTCTGAAATGCAGCAGCAATTTCAGCATGGACTTCGGAGTGCCACTGGCTAATAAGTGACCCAGACTAGCTACAGACATTGGCCAGGAGCAAGCTGTAATTTGCCTCAGTGAATCTCAAAGAATGCACAGAATGGGGACAGGCTGGGATTGAGCATCTGGAGAAAATCATTCCTCAGCAACAGGCTAGTTAATCATTTCTTCTCCACAGATCAAACTCATCCCTGTTGGTACTGGTAGGGAATGGCCTGGATTACAAAATACCTGCCTAGCCTGGGCATGCTGGCAGACATCTCTAATCCTAGCATTCAGGAGGCTAAAGCAGGAGGATCACAAGTTCGTGGCCAACCTGGACAGCGAAGTAAGACCTCACAGAAAGAGACAGACAGAGAGATATTAAAACTGTGAGCTTTGACATGTACAATAAAACTATCTAAAGTGAAGAGTTTCAGTCAAATGTATGTAAAGACTGAAACTCTTTATTCTAGGCCGTCCACCTTAATGAAGATGAGACTCTTGATAAGCACTGAAGGTGTTCACCATAGTAGCCACTCACAACTCACCCACAAGCTGCAAGGCTCAGGCTGCTGGACTTTCCCACCTCAGATCTCCTACTGACAAGACTGCCATCAATCAGAATGCTCTGAGGAACACAACTTCAGATAATGGGCAGAAGACAATGAGTGGCCATGGGCTTGACATGGCTATGGTTAGGGATGCCTCTGTGGTTTGTGTTAATGTATGTGTGTGGCATGGGGGTGGGGGGTCCTGATCAAAATCCACACCAACAAATCCAAGTGAAAGAGTGCACAGATGGCCTGATGGCACATGCCTGTGATCCTGAGCATGTGAGGCTAAAGCAAGTTTGATAGCGGAAGAAAGGAAGGAAGGAAGGAAGGAAGGAAGGAAGGAAGGAAGGAAGGAAGGAAGGAAGGAAGGAGGGAGGGAGGGAGGGAGGGAGGGAGGGAAGCAGGGAAGGAGGGAGGGAGGGAGAATTAATTCATAGAACATTAAAAATCATTCTGCTGATAAGCCCAGAAGATAAACCCATGTGGCATTGACATACTAGTGGGCCCACCTTTTTCAGCAGCTTTTTGGGATATGATTCACAAACCACATCGTTCACTCACATAAAACATGTACGTCATTGACTTCCAACATATTCAGATCTGTCTGTCCTTTATCTCCCCAAAGGAAACCCATAACCATTAGCAGTCACTCACTATCCCCTGCCCCAGCCCTGGCAATCTCAACTGGCTCTTAATAGGCTTGCCTCTTCCCAGTCCTTCATCTAAATGGGAAAGTACAGGATATGTGATCCAAGTTTGGCTTCTTCCCCTCAGCACAATGCTGTCAAGCAGCAGTTAGCACAGCACTTCAATTTATTAGTGATGTGCCACTGTGTTCTGTATTTTGTTACCTAGTGGTTTTTGGGTTCTTTCTACTTTTAGGCTATCAAGAACAACATCCTGGGGACTGGACAGATGGCTTAGTGGTAAATAGCACTTGTTCTTGCAGAGGACCTAAGTTCAGTTCCCACACTCACATGGTAGTTCACAAGCATTCGTTAACACCAGCTCTAGGGTAACTAACACCCTCTTCTGACCTCCATGGGCACAAAGCATGCACAGGGCACACATATATACATGCAGACTAAACAGTCATTGACAAAAAATTAATAAATAAATCTTAAAGAAAAAAATTTAGGAAGCTAGAGGGATGGCTCAGTAGTTAAGTGCACTTATTCTTGCAGAGGACCCAGGTTCCACTCCCAGCACCCACATGGTGGTTCACAACTGTCTGTAATTCCAATTCCAGGAGATCCAATGTCCTTTTCTGGCCTCCTCAGGCATAGCACATATGAGGTACACAGACACACATGCAGGCAAAACACCCATACACATAAGATAAAAATACATAAATCTAAAAAAAGAAAATAAACAAAACAAAACAAAAAAAAACCTGCCAGGCGCTGGTGGCCCATGCCTTTTAATTTCAATACTTGGGAGACAGAGGCAGGTGGATCACTCTGAGTTCAAGGCCAGCCTAGTCTACAGAGCAAATTCCAAGACAGCAAGGACTACATAGAGAAACTTTGTCTCAAAAAACAAAACAAAACAAAATTTAGTAAGTAAGTTAACATCCCACAGGACCAGCCAAAGCTACAGTGAGACCCTGTCTGTTCCCCCCCCCAAAAAAAAAAAAAAACTAGGAATATTCACATGTAAGTTTCTGTATACATACTTCCTTTTTCTTAGACACATACCTCACAGAGGAATTCCTGGTCATATGGTAACCATATTTAAGACTGAGCCACCATCCCCACTGTATGTACCCACCCTAGACTCGCAGCCAGTCAAGGAGGGGACTTAGGCCCTTCCACAGTAGCCACAATCAGCACATAGCTTCTAAGTAAATTAGAGAATTTACCCCAAATCTCTTTCAGACACCAGAACAATCTATGACACCCACTCAGGTAAGCTGTGAACCACAGTGACTAGGGCTCATTCCTTCCTTCTCTTTCATGTATGTATATGTACACATGTCTATGTGGATGAGCCTGCCCATGTGTACATGTAGAAGCCAGAGATCACCCTCGGGCATCATTTCTCAGGCACCATCTACACCTTGTTTTGGTTTTTTGCTTGGTTAGTTTTGGTTTTTCAAAACAAGGTTTCTCTGTGTAGCCCTGGAACTTGCTCTATAGAACAGGTTGGCCTTGAACTCAGAGATCCACCTGCTTCTGAGTGCTGGGATTAAAGGCATGGGCCACCACTGCCCGGTCCACCTTTATTTTTGTTTATTTGTTTTATGGTTTGTTTGTTTGCTTGCTTGCTTGCTTGTTTGTTTTGGCCACTGAACCTAGAATTCATCAAGTAGGCTAGACTGGCTAGTCAGCCAGCCCCAGAAATTCCTCATCACCTCCTTCCCAGTGCTGGTATTAAAAGTATAATCCACAGCCAGGCATGGTGGTGCATGCCCTTTAATCCCAGGACTCAGAAAGCAGAGGTAGGCAGATTTCTGTGAGTTTGAGGTGAGGCTAACATGGTCTACATATTGATACCTTGCCGCCCCCCCCCCCCCCAAAGGACAACATCACAGGCAATTTTCTGTTTGGTTGAAAAGGGGTGTTGAAACATAGTCTATGTAGCCCTGCCTGGCCTGGAACTCATTATGTAGACTACGCTGGCCTCGAACTCAGATTTGCCTACCTTTGCTTCTCCAGTGCTGGGATTAAAGGCCTATGCCACCACTACTAGCCCTACACAGCTTTTTACATGGGTGCTGGGGGTTTAAGTAAGGCTCCCACACTTACGAGGCAAACACTTTACTAAGTGAGCTATTTCCCAAGCCCCAATGGTGCCTGGATATGCTATGGTTTTAAATGATGTGACATGAAGTGACAGAAAGCCAACACACCCACTACCTCTGCAGTCACTACCCATCCTCATTGCCCCTTACAGCAAAACTTCTGGAAGGGTTAAGTTAATTATTACTGTCCCCTACAACCCACCAGACTTATCTAAACCTCCTTCCTTACTGGCCTATGATCCTCCCCACCCCAATACACCTAGGACACCCTCAAAAGAGGGTGTGCACTGCAGTCTGTAGCATACATGATCCAAATCTGGGCCCCAGCACTCAGCAGCAGCAGTAGCCACAGCAGAGTAGGGACATGCACAAAACCTGCAGTCAGCTGCAAAACTAGGGTGGCCAGAGTGATGATTCCATTTCTCCTCCTGGGCCTGTACCTTCATGCCCTCACCCAGTGAGCCCTCCACTCCAGCTTTAAATGTCACCTGTAATGGTACCCTACATTTCTACCTCTTCTCTAAACTCCACTCTTTTGTAACAAATATCTCCCCAAACCTACTGGCCACAAGCAGGGCCCAGACTTACCCTCTCTTAAAGATCTAAGACACATGAGAGGCAGGCAGTGGTGGCGCACACCTTTAATCCCAGCACTCAGGAGGCATAGGCAGGCGGATCTCTTGAGTTTGAGGCCAAGCTGGTCTACAGAGTGAGTTCTAGAACAGCCAGGGCTACACAAAGAAACGCTGTCTCAAAGAACAAAAAAAGAAAAAAAAGAGAGAAGACCGACATCAGAGCTAAGCTCTGACTCCAGCCTCCTGCCCAGGAGAGGGGATCCAGGCCTGCTGTCTCACTGAGAGGGAAGGGAGTCTGTGGGAAGACTTGACAAGCACTGCCTGGTTAATAGAAAATCACTCAGCTCCAATAAGCCCAATGTGGCCTCCCCCTGGAGAAAGAACCTGCCGTAAAAGTGGAAATGAAAGCCAGGTATTGTGGCTCACACCTGTAATTCCAGTACTTAGTAAGTGGAGGCAGGAAAATCACGAGTTCAAGTTCAGTGTCCACTACATAGTAAGTACACAGTATGCTGGAGGTCAGCTTAGCCTATAAGACTCTTAGAGAGAGAGAGACAGAGAGAGAGAAGAGTGAAATCAGCCCCAGGCCTAAGGCTACTCTGGTCCTTCCTTGCCACACCAAACTGTCCCCAGCCCAGAACAAAGCTCTGTGGTATTTATAGACAGGAGGATGATTCAAAACCACGGTGGGACTCACACTGTCTAAATCCCAGGAAAATGTCACCCCATGGACAAAAAAAAAACAGAAGCAACTTAAAAGGAGCAAGAAGGCAACTAACAGTTAGGCAGAGGTTGTGAACAGCAGAAGGTAGAGCAGGTAGGGCAGCACAGGGTACTCAAAAGAGATTGAGGCACGTGGTGCACAGCATGTCGACGGGATCTAACACTGCAGGTGAGCAGCTGGAAGGACAGTGCAGACACGTGTTTCAAAATTGATGAAGCTACTATTTAAATCTGGGTGTCCCCCAAAAGCCAATGTGTTGTTAAAAGCTTGTTCCCCAATTTTGGGAGGCCATGGGTGGAAGCAACCTAAGAAGGGGGACCCAGAGTCATGGGGCCTGCTCTAAGGGACTGTAGTCCCCATCCTCCTCTACCTCTTTCTCTTAGTTAAGTGACTTTGCTCCATGTGTTCCTTCCATGAAGTCCCACCACAGACCCACCCACAAACAATAGGACCAAACCACTCAAGAACTGAAAACTCAGCCGGGCGGTGGTGGCGCACGCCTTTAATCCCAGCACTCGGGAGGCAGAGCCAGGTGGATCTCTGTGAGTTCGAGGCCAGCCTGGGCTACCAAGTGAGTCCCAGGAAAGGCGCAACGCTACACAGAGAAACCCTGTCTCGAAAAACCAAAAAAAAAAAAAAAAAAGAACTGAAAACTCCAAAGCTGTGAAAAAAATCAATCTTTTCTCTGTTTAAGTCTGTCTTTCAGACTTCGGAACTATAAACTCACTGATCTAAAAAACTCCAATCCCAAGGATAAGAGCACTAACATCAGCCGGGCGGTGGTGGCACACTAGGTGTCGTCTGCAAGAACAGCACATGCTTATATCCACTATATAAGTGGATCAATCTCTTCAGTTTCTATTTCAGACAAGCCATAGCTAAGAGATCAGGCAGCTGACAAGGGCCTGCCTTCCTGCTGTATCATTCAGGATGGAAGGTGACAGGGGAGAATAGGTAGATCTAGGTCAGGTACAGGGCCCATGCCTTTAACCCAAGCACTAAGGAAGTAGAACAAGGCTAACCTGGTCTACATGGAGTTCCAGACCAGTAGGGCTACATAGTGCAACCTACGTCAAAAAAATCCATTTTAGATGGGTGCGGTGTCACACGCCTTTAATCCTAGCCCTCAGGAGCTAGAGGCAGGCAGATCTCTGTGAGTTTGAGGCCAGCCTAATTTATAAAACAAGTTCTAGAACATCCAGGGTTATGTAGAAAAACCCTGTCTGAAAATTCAAAAAAATAAAATAATTTTATGTATTTATTTAGTGTTGGTATTAAAGGTGTGTATAACCATTCCTAACCAATTAATTTTAAAAAAAATATGCACTCCAGTGCCCATGTATACACACAATCTAGAAAAAAAATTAAAGGAAATTTGAATTATATGCCCTCAGAATACCCTTCAAGGATGGGGTTGCATCAAAATCATAGCCAATAAAAGCCTTATCCCAGCACTCAGGAAGCAAAAGCAGATGGATCTCTGAATTCAAAACCAGTCTGGTCTACACAGTGAGACCTTGTCTTAAAAAAAAAAAAAAAAAAAAAAAGGCAACACAAGTCAGATGTGGTAGCACCTGGAATCCCAGCACTAGGAAGGCTAAGACAGGGGGATCAAGCATCAAGGCCAATCTAGGCTACATAGTGAGATCTTGGTTTGAAAAAGAAAAAAGAAAAAAAAAATCACCTGTAATTTACTATATAGGAGTACAGAGAGCATGTGCCTAGGATCCCACAGCCCCAGCTTCCACCCCTAGCAAAGCTAAAAGAAAATAAGAATAAAAGTATAGCAAAGGAGCCTAACATACAGATCTGTGGTCTTATTTTTTGTGAGTCTCACTAAATCTCACCTCAAACCCACTATTCGTGCCTCAGCCTCCAGAGTGCTGCGATCCTAAGGGTGCACTTCCACATCCTGAACATTTTCTAGGTTACTTGTTTTTAAAAAAAAAAAAGAAGAAGAAGAAGCAGCAGCACATTTAAATTAGGTCTGCAGCAATGTCACATCAGAGAATATCAAGGAAATAGCACTTCACAGAGCTGGATACACCCTCCCACCATAAGGAAAACAATGTCAGCTTCAGAAGCCAGGCAAGGTGGTACATGCCTTTAATCCCAGAGAATCCCAGGCCAGCCTGGTCTACATAGTGAGTTCCAGGACATCCAGAGCTACTAAGTGTGACCTGATCTTTTTTTTTTTTTTTAAGATTTATTTATTATGTACACAGAAAAGGGTGTCAGATCTCATTACAGATGGTGGTGAACCACCACGTGGGTGCTGAGAATTGAACTCAGGACCTCTGGAAGAGCAGTCAGTGCTCTTAACCTCTGAGCCATCTCTCCAGCCCCGTGACCTGATCTTTAAAGGAAGAAAAAAAAAAAAATGAATGCGATCTTCAGAGGCTGAGCCAGCCTCAGAGGCAGAAGGACCTGGTACTCCCTGGCAGGGATATTTACTCTGCAGCTCCCTCCAGCTATGCTCTCACTTTCTAGGAGAAAGGGATTTGCTCCTCTATGCAGGGACAATTCAGGATGCAGTTAAATACAGCAACAAAAGTGTAACACGGACTGAATGCAGCCAGCAGGGTGGAGTACACCCGTCTTCCCAGCTACTCCTGAAGCTGAGGCAGGAAAATGACTGAACCCAGGAAATGGAGGCCAGCCTAATCGATGTAGCCATCAGCGTGTGTGTGTGTGTGTGTGTGTGTGTGTGTGTGTGTGTGTGTGTGTGTGTGTAGCAGTAGTAGTAGCAGTAGTGAAAAGTCTGGTATGTGTTAATAGTGAAGAGTCTGGTATGTGTTAATAGTGGTGAGGAATCTACCAGAGAGAGAACATACTGAGGATACCTTCCTTGTAAATGGACTCACAACAGCCCACAGTACCAATAAGCTTAAAACTGGTCAAAGATTTTCTAATTTCTATAGGCACAATGGGGTTCAAAGCTAGGCTCTGATCTGTTGATACGATGGCCAGCAACAACCATCTCCACCAAAAATAAAAGTAAAAAAAGTGCTGGGGGGGGAAGCGGTGCACGCCTTTAATCCCAGCACTCAGGAGGCAGAGGCAGGTGGATCTCGGAGTTCGAGGCCAGCCTGGTCTAAGAGCGAGTTCCAGGACAGGCTCCAAAGCTACACAGAGAAACCCTGTCTCAAAAAAAAGAGAAAAAAAAAAAAAAAAAAAAAAAAAAGCTACTGAACTGGTTTTTGTTATTGTTTTGTGGGTGGTTTGGTGTTTTTGCTATGGTTTGATTTGGTTTGTTTTCAGAAAGGTTCTCAAGTGATCTAAGGCTAGCCTCAAACTTGCTATGTAGCCAAGGATTGCCTGATCCTCCTGCCTGCCTCTGCTTCCCAAGTGCTAGGGTTACAGGCATGCACAATGCTGGACTTCAGAACTATTTTCTTGCTTGCTTGCTTGTTGTTTTTGTTTTTTGAGATGGGTCTCTATTATTACGTAGCTCTGGCTGTCCTGGAACTGTGTAGACCAGGCTGGCCTCAGACTCAGAGATCCACCTGCCTCTGCTCCCAGGTGCTAGGATTAAGGAAAGACATAAACCACCACACCCAGCTTCAGAACTATATTTTGAAGTATAAAAAAAAATAAAATGCAAACCAGAAAAATTCCAAAATACTCATCATATATTTTTATCATTTTAAAAGATTTCACCATCAATCTAGTACTTTTTAAACTGCAACTGGAACAGACTTGCTTCCATCACTTCACAGAAGAAAGCATAGCCTGCCCTCAGGCAGCTGCCTGGGAGCCTGGAAAGCCAGCAGCCTGGGCCCCAGGGCGACCTAAGGGTTCATCCCACCTGCCTCACTTTTATCAGAAGACAATCCAATGTAAATCTAGCCTCCCAGCCTTTCAGCTAACCTGTAGACAGACACCCAACCTTGGGGCCAGTGCCAAGAAAGGTAAATGGGAGAAGGGCAAATGCAGAGCCATGGTGGTTCTCACCAGGTTGAAGTTTCAGGGTCTAGACACGCACAGGGCAGAGGAACCAGACTGACATGAAACCCTGGCTACAGGTTTTTCCACATGAGCACACAATGCAGGAAGTGAGCCACTGGCCCAAAGCTTCGGTGGCCTTGGGAACTGCATGACAACAGCACCTGACAACAAAGAATGGGACCTCCACAGCAGGACCCCTTTTCCATAGGGGCACCAGGCAGATGTGCTCACATCCCTGCCCACCCCTCTGAAAATCCCACTACTACTACCAGCCTAGCTTTGTACCCCCACAGAACCCCTCCTGACCTAACCTACCCTCATTCCCACCTCTAATCCCCTAGCTCTTTTTCTTCAACAATACTAAAGAGAAATGGGTGAGGTTGGTGAATTCATGGCTGCAGGGGCCACAGTGTAGGCAGGAGTAACACCCTTCTCCACCCAGTTCCCTGAAGGGTTATGCTAGCACTGACTTTGTGACCTCAGGCTCCACATTCTCTTCATCTTCAGCAGTTCTGTGTACAGAGCACTATTTCCAGTGAAGCTGCTGTCTACTCACAAGCTATATATTTTATGCATCTTGTTTAGCCAAGCCTAACAATGTGACATCCACCCCAGGACTAATTATGAAACACTGCTGTGGCCCCCATCTCAGCATAGGAACACTCAATTAATCCTAGATACCTCGAAACTCTCCCAGAATAAAACTGACATGTGGCACTGTTTTCAGGACATGTCAGCCTTATTGGCCTCCACGTGGAAGTCAGGAAAGCACAGAAAGCAAACCCTTATGTATTTTTGTGAACTGAGTTTAAGGCCGCACACAACTTAGTACCGTTTGGTTTTGCTCTTTGGTTTGGTTTGGGGTTTGTTCTTGTTGCTGCTGTTTTCGGCAGTCTTGTAGCCCAGAATGGTCTAGAATTCATGATCCTCCTGCTTCAGCCTCTGCAGTGTTGGGATTACAGGTATGTAGAACACCCAACTTGATCATCTGTGTTTTAAGTGAATGCCATTCAATCTGAATTGCTTTCCAACTGGGGCGATTTTTATTTAGCTTCTACATACAGAAGCTGAAAGAAGCCATCCAACTTTGAACCTCCCATAGCTTCCATATCAGGCCTTCTATCAGGCCACATGCCATTCACTGCTGACCAAATGGGAGGGTGGGAGGGGAACAGTCCAGTATTTTATTAACCTTCAGTCAGGAAGGGACTACACCATACACTTCCACCTGAAAAAGAATGCTTGTTGGGCAAGGCCGCACCCAAGCACACAGTCCTCCAAAGTTACCTTGGAATTGCCGATTTATAATATCCAAATACTTTATGTATCTCTATTATTTCTCTATGACTCCTGTAGGACCACACACCTCCAATCAGAGAATTCCATCAAGAAAGGTGTCCATCCCACTCCACCTCCAGACCTGAGAAATCGATCAGGCAAGGGCCCATCATGTCCATCCCAATGGCAGTGCTGGTCCACTGTTTTGTTGTTTGTTTTCTGATTTAAGAGGGTTTTTTCTTTGTGATGGTATTTCACTGTGAAACCCAGGCTGACATCAAATGCAGTCTTGCCTCTGGAATTAAAGGTTTACACAGCATGCATGGCTTCAGCATAGTTTTTGTTTTCTTTCTTTCTTTCTTTTTAAATTACATCTACTTCTCTGTGCATGTGTGAGCGTCCACATGTGCTGTCGGACATGTGTTGAGGTCAGAGGACAACCTGAGGGAACTGGTTCTTCCCTTCCTTCACAGAGATCCCAAGGAGCAAACTGGTTGTCAGTCCTACACACACACACACCTTAACCCTCTCAGCTATCTTGGCCGTCTAGGCCAACCAACATTTTTGACAAATTTACTACAGATTAACAAAAATACTTTTGTTTTTAGAACCTTATATATCCTAAAGTTTGAGCTCTGGAGTTGGCCTCATGCTCAAGAATCTGCCACAGGTAAGATCCACCAGAGCTCAGCCCTTCTGCTCAAGAGTTCATACTATATATTTCACCTCTACTCATACTAGTATAAACTCTCTCCAAAATACTGTTTTCGGGGATGAGAAGATGGTTAAGTGGTTAAGAGCACTTGTTTTCCTGCAGAGGCCCAGGGTTCATTTCCCAGCACCCACATAGCATTAACAGGCATCCAGAACTCAAGTTGCAGGTAATCCAACACCTTCTGATCTCAGGCACCAGGCATGCATTCAGTGCTCAGACATACATGCAAACAAAACACTCATACACATAAAATAAAACTAATTTTTTTTTAAATAACCATTTTCTACAGCAGATGCTCATCTGCCCTTCTACTCTGACTCATTTGTTTTTCAAAGAGCCAAGGAAATGCCATTTAATCCCACAGAGACAGCCTTTCTAAGAACCCTGCTGCAAGCAGTTGCCAAAGCAGCAGAAGCATCTCTCTAAGAGGTACCAAGCATGGTGCCACACAACTGCCATCCTAGCAATCCACGTGGATTCAAGGCAAGCCTGGGATACACTGGGGGCAGGGAGGGCAGCTGAGATTACTGTTAGGTACTGACATGGGAAGATGCTACCGATGGGATAGCCAACTTGTCATAAAAGAGACAGTGATACCACCCTTCAGAGGAGGAGGGAGAGAAAGTGCTATGAAGATCATGTGGGCATTTCCTGGAAGCTCCAACCAACAGTGTAGCATAGGAGCCCTGCCTGTAGCAGAGACTTCCTTCCTCATCCCTCTTCATACTGTCACAAGTTTTCAAAATGGGTTTCTAAGGAATATGAATTATGCAGAAGATTGCAAAAGAAAATGAGCAAGGCAAGCATTCTTCTCAAAAAGTCAGCACTTTCAATGGGAAGTCAGAGAAGATGACAAAGTAAACTGCATGGACTTTAACTTTGAAGGTTCTTTTGAAATTCAACAAAAAGTTAGGCATGGTGACACATGACTATAATCTCAGCACTACAGAGGCAGCCTGGGCTACCTAGGAAGACCTTATTTCCAAATTAATTAATTAGTCAATTAATAAATATTCCAAGCATGATAGCTCACACTATACTCAGAGAGCTAAGACAATAGGACTACACAGTAAATTCCAAGTCAGCCTGGACACAGTATGAGACCTTGTCTCACAAAAGTAAAATTTTTTCAAAAATTAAAACAAGGGCTGGAGAGATGGGTCAGCAGTTGTAAGAGCTTGCTGCTCTCTCCCCCACACCCCCACACCCCCGAGATGGGGTTTCTCTGTGTAACAGTCCTGGCTGTCCTGACTCGCTCTGTAGACCAGGCTGGCCTTGAACTCACAGACTGCCTCTGCCTCCCAAGGGTTGGGATTAAAGGCGTGCACCACCACCCAACTGAGTTTTCTGCTCTTCCAGAGGACCTGAAGCTCACAACCACCTTCAATTCCAGCCCTAGAGCATCTGATGCCCCACAGGCACCTGCCTTCATGGGCACCTAACCACAAACACAATTAAAAATAAAGCAAGTCAGGGCTGGGGAGATGGCTCAGAGGTTAAGAGCACTGGCTGCTCTTCCAGAGGTCCTGAGTTCAATTCTTAGCACCCACATGGTGGCTCACAACCATCTGTAATGAGATCTCGTGCCCTCTTCTGGTGTGCAGGCTTACATAATAAATAAATAAATCTTTAAAAAAAAATTGAACCTGTCCTCTAACCCTGAGTTAGACAGCTGAAGCTCACTCTTTAAATAAATAAATAATAAAGCAAGTCAAACAAAGAAAACAAAACAAACAAAAAAATAAAACCAGAGAACCCTGTCTCAAAGAAAACCAAATAAATAAATAAGTCTTTAAATAAATAAATAAAAACATTCAACAGACCAGGTCTAATTTATTACCTTTACCATTACACAGGAAAATCAAGTACCAACTTCATATTTAATGTTTACATGGAACTTAAGCAGAATTTGAATTGTTATGTTCCATTTCTCCATGTCCAACTTATGGCTAATAACTGAGATTCTATGAATAAATAAATGTTTGAGACTTTAGTAATGCTAAAGTACAATTCAAAGGGGCATCCAAGACAGTAGACCCTGCCAGCTGAGCACAGCAAACTACATTCTTCTCTTAGGAACGTAAGAGACACCACTTGACCACCCTCCTGTATTCCTTCACTTGAGCTCCTACAGTAATTAACCATGAGGCATCCAAGCATGACAAAAGCACCTACATTGTCTCCAAGCTCCATCCCCACACAGGGATAAACGGCAATTTTTGCAATTTCCTGCCATGGCAAATGACTACTCTCACAAGGACCTTCTGTCTTTCTGTGGCAGTCCGGCCTGTTCTACATCAATTCTTAGAATATGCCATGTTCAGCACTGTTATAAAAAGATGTTCTTCAACTTGTGATGAAGCCATGCCCCAGTAAATCCACAGTAAGGTGAAAATAGTGTATCAGAAAAGGCACCGAATACACTTAACCCAGAGCCTCAAGCTCAGCAGCACAGCACACTGCAAAGTCACACTTGTCTATACTGGTGACCAGGGACTAAGGGGATGTTATTCTCACTGCCACTGCTTAGTGCTATGAAAGGATCATGACACAAGAAGCCCAGGAAAAGATCCAAATTCAAAGCCAGATTTTCATTGACTGTGCATTGTTTTCATGCATATTAACAAAAACAAAAACCCCATCAGGCCAAACCATCGGGGATCACTGGTATTCCCAATCATATTGGACTGCTGGTATGTCAAGGGCAGTGCATAAAGATAAGTTCCACTTGTCTGGGGTTGTGGCTCAGTGACAGTGCTCTAGCCTAATATGAGTGAGGCCTGGGTTCCACCCTCAGCACTGCAAAAACTAAAGAGGAAGACATGCTAAATAAGTTATATATGGTTCTCCTTCATGGACATACATCATCCATGGAAAAGTACATAAAATTCCAAACCCCCAACGTCAGAAGGGTTGTGGTTTCCTTGGAATACTATGAACACAACAGCCTATATGAGTGTCAAGTACCATACTGAGTGAAAAAGCCAACCTCCAAAGGTCACACGCTCTATAATTCCATTTATGTGACATCCTTGAGATCACAAAATTACAGAGCTGGCGAGCAGATTAGCGGTTGCCATGGTGGGAGGCGGTAGGTGTGGCTATGAGCGCTTATGCCAGGGAGCTTCATGGTAACAGAGCAGAGCAGTCTCTCACAGATGTGTAAGTCACACGAAGCTATTCAAACTAAAACCACACAGCAGCACCACACACACAGACACACACACACACACACACACACACACACATACACTCAGACACACGAGTACAGGTAAAACTACTGACATCTAGGGCTGAAATACTCAAGGCCCTCAGTTTACTCCCCAGCAGCAAATAAATAAATAAATAAGTAAATAAAATAATGAAATATAAATAGCCCAGTGGTTTGTACTGCCTGTTTTCCCATGTTGAAAATACCCTATTTACAAATGATGTCCACATCAGGAAAGGTGGGGTAAAGGATGCCAAGGACCTTCCTGTCAATTTCTTCACAACTTCTGTACTGACAGGTTTTGTGTGTCAACTTGACACTAACTAGAGTCATCAGAGAGGAAGAAGCCTCGGTTAAGGAAATGCTTCCATGATATCCAGCTGTAAGGCATTTTCTCATTTAGTGATCAATTGAGGAGGGCCCAGCCCACAGTGGATGGTGGTATCCTTGGGCTGGTGGTCCTGGGTTCTATAAGAAGGTGGGCTGAGCAAGCCATGGGAAATAAGCCAGTAAGCAGCACCCCTCCATGGCCTGTGCATCAGCTCCTGCCTCCAATCCTGCCCTGTTCGAGTTCCTGCTCTGATTTCCTTCAGTGATGAACAGCAATGCTGAAGTATAAATAAAACTAATAAACTCTTTCCTCCCCAACTTGCTTTTTGGTCATGGCATTTCATTGAAGCAATAAAAACTCTAACTAAGACAACTTCCTATGAATCCATAATTATTTCAAAATAAGAAATTATAGCCAGGCAGTGGTGGTGCATACCTTTAATCCCAGCACTTGGGAGGTAGAGGCAGGCGGATCTCTGTGAGTTTGAGGCCAGCCTGGGAAAGTTCCAGTTCCAGGAAAGGCTCAAAGCTACACAGAGAAACCCTGTCTGGAAAAAAAAAAAAAAAGAAAGAAAGAAAGAGAGAGAGAGAGAGAGAGAGAGAGAGAGAGAGAGAAAGGAAGGAAGGAAGGAAGGAAGGAAGGAAGGAAGGAAGGAAGGAAGGAAGGAAGAAAGGAAGGAAGAAAGGAAGAAAAGAAAAAAATTATTTTAAAACTTGGACCTAAAAAAAAAAACTAGATTTTTTCTTTTTTAACATTTGGTGGGGCACATGTGCCACAGCAAACACGCCAATGTGCATGTAGATGTTAAAGAACAAATTTTGTGATTCAGTTCTCTCCTTCCACCATGTTGGTTCCAGGGATGGAACTACGGTCATCAGGCTTGGCAGCCAGTGCCCTTACCAGTTGAGCTATCTTACCAGCCCAAAATTTTTTTCATGACAACTTAAGAGAGAAATGGCAATGGCTCAGCAGTTAAGAACACTGGCTATCCCGAGGATGGTGGCACATGCCTTTAATCCCAGCACTCGGGAGGCAGAGGCAGGTACATCTCTATGAGTTCGAGGCCAGCCTGGTCTACAGAGCGAGTTCCAGGACAGCCAGGGCTACACAGAGAAACCCTGTCTCAAGGAAAAAAAAAAAAAAAAAGAATACTGGCTGCTCTTGCAGAGGATACTGGTTCAATTCCTAACACCAACATGGCTGCTAAGAACTGTCTATAACTCCGGTTCCAAGGGACCTGATATCCTCTTCTGACCTTTACAGGCATCAGGCACATATGTGGCATACATACATACATATATACAGACAGACAAACATGCAGGCAAAACACTCATACACTGTATATATATAGAGAGAGATAGATATATAGATAGATATATATATTGTGTATGTGTTGTTATTTAAAGAAGAAAGAAACAAGCTGAGATGGCCCAGTCATCAGGAACACTTGTTCTTGCAAAGAATAGGTTCAGTTCCCAGCACCCACCAACCACATGGGTAGATCACAACCACCTGTAACTCCTGTTCCAGGGACTTCAATGCCTTCTGGCCTCTTCTGGCACCTGCAGGCACATGATGTACATATAAACAAGCAGGCATACACATACATACACATAGATTAAAAATAAAGGCAAGAGAAACAGAAGCAATTTACAGGACTCTGACACACTGAAATCACATTACCGAATTCATAGCCCTGGCTGAAGTAGATCAGGAAGGAGCAAGTCAGTTTTATTTATCTGTTACCTGAGCTGCAAAGCTACAGGTCTAAGTGACATGGGAGCAGGTTGGTGGTTGCCTATTCTAAGAGGGTAAACTAGTAACCCAAGTGCAAACAGATGGCGAACCTCCCAGCTCACATCCTGCCCACCTTGACCGTTCCCTTTCTCTCAGTGTTCACCACAGGCCTTCAGAGAGAAACATCAGGGTAACAATGCTGCTGAAACAGACGGAACAGACTCTACGACACTGCAGGTTACAAGCAACCCTTGAGAACCAAGGCCCACCGGCTGATGGCTCCCAGCTACTGGGCTGGTAGTGAAGCCAATCCAGCACTGCACCTTAGGGGCTGACCTGGGACCCCCTCTCCACAGAGCCACCACTCACTCTCATCATGAGATAACAACAAACACAAAGTCAGAAAAAGGGGAAGCAGTGACCCCCTCCCCACGGCCTAGGGATCAAGTTCACACCAGCTCTGGTCCCTGCTCCCAAGTGAGAGCTTCTGTGTCTTGCTTGGAGCTGACTCACTCACAGAGCACATATTGTGTGCCAGACACTGAGGGGCACGGAAGGGGTGAAGTGAAGAGCAAGGCACAGAGGCCCTTACTTTGGTGCTTCCTGTACAGCAGGACATAGACTCCACTGGAAAAGCCAACATCACAACAGAGGACACGCTCTTGGGAGAGGGCCACAGTGTCTATGGAGGCCTGAGAGGAAGGAAGGTACTTCAGAGATAATGGCTGGGTTACACAGAGACCTGGCTCCTAGAGAGGCCCAGGTACCCCCTCTTTCAATGGCTCCTCCATAGCGAGCATTGGTGGTACAGTGGTGAGCATAGCTGCCTTTCAGTGGCTCCTCTAGGGATAGTCTTATACATCCCCTACCCCTTTGGGGAACAATTTACCACTACTACAACTGAGACACCTGGTGCTGCCAAACATACTCACACAGAATGACCCCCCCACAACAAATGCCAAGCATTCCCCAAAGATGAGCTGTGCCAAGGCAGGGAAGGCCTGCTCTACAGTCAGCCAATAAGTTATTTGCCAAGTTCTCACCATGTGCCCTCTCTGATCAAACACAGGACACCTGTCTAACAAGTGGTAACTAGCTGGGTGAGAAACTGGCTTTCACTTTCAACGACCTGCTCAGTGTTACCCTCTTCAGAAAACACAAGGATGGGACTGGGGTGATGGCTGGAGGGAGGGAAGGCTGGGGGAATGGGGGAGGGGGGACATGGGGGTAAAGGTACTTGATGCCACACCTGAAGACCCACATGATGGAAGGGGAAAAGAGATTTCTCAGGGAGAGTCGTCCTCTGACCACCACACAGCCACCATGGCTTGTAGATGAATACACCTACACACACACATACCTATAAATGTAGTTTATTACAAAAATTTTAAGAAAAATGCATCATGTCTATGAATGTTACTGTTTAAAATTTTGGTAAGCCCTAGTCCAAGGATGCCTGTATCTTTGCAGAGCAGGGAGGGATAGAAGTCTACTCTTCCAGAATCCTACAGTCCTACAGGCAAGCTGGGGTCCTGCACCCAGTCGTAGGGATACCGCATAAAATGACATGTTAGTGTGACGAGAAAACTGGGCAAAATTCCTCAGGACACACATTAACCTCTAAAGTAACAAAAGTCATGGAGTCAGCTATTTGCTGGATACCAGGGGAAAAAAAATAAACAACTGACAGGAAAATGGCTTTTCTTCTCTTCAGTAAGGGGATGTCTGATAACCCTCGGAAGTTTCTGTAAGCCAAAGTCCTGGGCACCCGCCCTGCCTGACCTTTAACCTTTCTACCCATTTCACTTTGGGCGGATTTTTTTTTCCCCACCCAGGGGACACTGGCTACAGAACTGCTCAGCAGAGAAGGAGCAGCTTCCAGCATCCACACCCGGCTGCTGCCGGTTCCCTGGGGGAATGAGTCACTTTAATCGCAGTGGGTGAGATCTAATCATCGCCCAACATGCCGCCTCAATCAGGTCCGAGACGTACGCTGTCCCGATCCCCACCCAAAGAGAAAATCCACGCTGTTTTGGAAAAGGCTGGGTTAAAAGCTCCATTACTAGAAAGACCAAGATGACATCATGCTGGGGAGGGGCGTCTTGGGCCGGAAGCCCCTCGGCGGTGCCACAAACCCCACAGACACCCCACCCCGCCCCAAACTCCCATCGCTACCCCTAGATCTCAAGACACCTAAACCCCGCAGCTCAATCTGAACACCCACAGGCAATCCCCAGCAGTCCAAACCGATACATGCACCCACTCTACCAGGGGTCCGCACTCCCTGATCTTTGCCTAGCACCTCAGCTCCTATCCCCACCCTACTGCCAGACTGCACGTCCAGGACCCTGGCCCGCACGCTGGCCTGAATCTCCACTCCACACCCCACTGTCGGTCCAGTAGCAGGGACACCACTACCCCCGCCCCAGTCTGGGCCCCCGCAGCAGGCAACCAACTCCCGCCAGATGTGCATCCAGGACGCGCGCTCTGCACCCTAAGTGCCCGCGCGGGACCCCCGCCCCACCGCGCGATCTGCACCCCACAGCCCTCCTTCTCAGGCCTGCGTCGACCCACGTGGCTGCCCACATTCCCCTCTCCGTCAGGACCGCACCCCCAGGCTCCGGGCCGCACCTGCGGACCCCCAGCCGCGCCCCCGCTCAGGCCCGCCCGGCGCCTGGCACTCACAGTTACGGATATCGGAGATGAAGACCGCTAGGCCCCGCATCCCGTCCCCCTTGGATACGGCCGGCATCTTCGCGCCCCGGGAGCGGCCTCGGCGGCGGGCTGGAACAGCGCGGGCGCGGCCGTCACGCCGAAGAGCCCAGGAGCGCGGAGCCGCCTAGCCACAGCCGACTCGGGGCCCCGAGCGCCGCTCGCTGGGCCGCGCGCGCGAGCACGCACGACGCACGCGCCGACGCGCACGCTGAGCCTCGCGCCCGGCGATGGGCGGGGCAAGAGGGCGTGCGCATTCTCGCGGTGCTGGGCGGGGGGGGGGGGGTAAGGGGGAGTGGCTCTGGATGGGGCCGGATCCCAGCCGGGAGAACCCAAGCTGTGCGGAGCGCGCAAGCGCAGCGCCTCCTGTTAGCAGTGCCAGGAGAAGGATCCTTCTAATGTAAACCTGACTAGCCCCCGGATCTCGCTGTCATGGGTGGGCCCGGCTTTACGCAGACAGGGATACCGACACCAGAGCCGGACCAACCCTGTGTCACACAAATGGTGGGCCAAGGAGAGGGGGCGGGGGGGCAGGAGGTGCTGCACTAGCACCTACAGCAGTCAACCTTCACCTGTCAAACCGGCTCCAGCCTAGCTCCCTTGTGGTGGGACTAACCTCCTTCCCCAAGCCATCCGAGTGGAGCCGAAGCCTGAGACATTTGCGAGCCTCTAAGCTGGGACAAAAGGAAGCGCTGTTCCAGGACCCCACTTCCTTTACAAATGGGGAAACTGAGGCCTGAAGATAGACTGACCACCCTTGCCAAGGTGACTGCTATGTGGTATACAACCTCTCAGCACCCATCCAGGCCCCTTTACTTCTTGTTTCGGCTCCCCTGTCCCCTTCTCTAGCCGAGAGGACCCATTGGATTCTTCCTATGAACCCATTTTGCAGAGGACCTGGCTGAGCCTGACACTCCGGGAAATGGAGAGTATGGTGGCCCTTCCCCAGCTCTCTTCTGTGAAACCAGATGGTTTTGAAGAGGAAGCTCCCCACCTCAGGTGGTTATCCTGGCCCAGACCCACGAGGCAAACTTTTGTCCCTTCGCATGCTCTTTTACACAGTCCGGGTGGAGCCTACCCAGGAGATGGAAGAGACAGGACCCTCCCAGGAATCAGGCACCCCACTAAGGCCCCAAGACTGATGGAAGAAACTGAGAACATAATAAACCAAATGTCTGGCAAGACTGCTGAGTTTGCCTGACGAGATTCTAAGAGGCAAAGAGCCAGCATCAGAGAATAAACTTCCACAGCCACCTCCTAGCAGAAGTGTTTGCCCTCCAGCTTGTCCTCCCCCATCAAAAGGATGCTTCTGGACCATATGAGGAGTGCTGGGCAGACAGCAATAGGAACCCCTAACACCTATGCCCAACAAGAACAAGGCTGCAGGAGGGTCTCAGACTCCTCCATTGCACTGACTCTGAGATTCACCACAACCATTCTATCTGTGATGGTTAATATTTAAATAAAACTTTATTATCATTTATTTATTGAGGGGTATGCAATGTGGAGATCAGAGGACACATGGTGAGAGCTGATTCTCTCCTTCCATCTTGTGAGTCCCAGGAAGCCCCTTTACCTGTTGAGCCATCTCAAAAGATGGTTAATCTTGCTTGTCAATTTGATGGAATTTGCAAGCCTGTCAAGAAGTTTCTAGATTAGTTTAATTGAGATGGGATTGCCCACCATAAATATAGGCAAGACGGGTCCTGCACTGATTGAAAAGCAAGGGAACTGAGCGGCAGCTTTCGTCTGTTTCCTGGCTGTGGTCATAATGTGAGCAGCTGCCAAGCTCTTACTGCCCTGACTTCCCCACTGTGGTGGACTGTATCCTCCAACTGTGAGCGTCAACAAAGCCTCCTTTTCTTAACTTGCTTTTGTCAGATAACAGAAAAAAAAAAAAACAGTCACTAATATAGGGTCACACAAGTGTGCCACATCAGGACCCTCAAGTGGCTATAGGAAAGACTCCACCTCCTGCCAGCGCCTTTGCCCTCCCAGATACACAAGTACCCAGATCACTTTCCCCACCCAAGCCTGGAACCTGAGCACATGGTGCTTCCAAACAAAGGCCACTCACTCCCCACTGAAAGAGGGGCTGCTAATGTGCAATGGTAACAATTCCCTTTCGTGAGTTGTCTGAACTAGAGACTTGTCACATTAGCCTCATCACAGTATTTTTCCCCCAGGACAGAACGGTACTGAGAGCCCTGCCTTCCACCATCAGCACTAGGTAAGGTAGTAAGGGCTCTGCAAGCTCCAGCAGAGGTTGTTTAGAGCAAACAGAAGAGCATCCCTGACAAACAGCTTCTGCAGCCCTGCCTGGCCTTGTCTCGGTTCCTATGCTCACTTAGATCTGCTCACACCTCCTGTCAGTTTTACAGATGGCCCAGTTTTCATCCTATAATTTCTTCTGTGAGTTACAGATAATGAACCTTACAGAATATTGGGGTTCTCTGTCTAGCACAGGTGTGCCTAGATCCTGAGCTTATTAAAGGACAGGGATGGAGAAGTCCTCAGACCCAGTGGCTATCTCTGTGATAGATAATTACCTGTGGTCATCAGAAGTGACAAAAACCCAGGGAAGGCCAGGTTCCAAAAGTGGAATAACCCCTGCCAAAAACAATGTGTACATATGGAGGGATTCAAAAACTCTACAGTGGTTTGTGGGTGTGCCTCAGTAGTAGAATATTTTCCTTGAATGTATGAGACCATGCATTCCATCCCCAGGACCACAGGAAAATAAAATAAATGTCATTGAGCATGGTAGTTCATATCTTATAATCCCAGCTACTTCAGTTGCTAAGGAAAGAGGATTGGAGGTATAAGACCAGACAAGCAAGTTAATGAGACTCTGTCTCAAAATTAATTTTCATTTAGACCGGGTCTTGTGTGGCTCAGGCTGGTCTCAAACTTGCTCTGTAGCTGGGACTGGGCTTCAAAATAAGCTTTTTTAAAGGCTGGTGATGTAGCTTAGTGGCAAAGTGCTTACTTAGTGTAGAGATCAGGCCGTGCCCTGCTCTAAGTTACTACATTTTATGTGAAACCATGGCTTTCAGGCCATGCTTTGCCTTGGATGACTCCATTTTACAGGCAGCGTTTGGATCTGAGTGCAGATGTAGAGGCATGGCGACTCTGTATCTCATTCATGCACATAGGCACCACCACCTTTCCAGCACCACCCATGAGGCACAGACTGATAAATGACACTCCTAACAAGTTGCAAAGTTACCACCTATGAACTTATCAAAGTGTATTGGAACACAGGGACCCATGAGTTCATTAAAAAAGGTCTCAGAAAAGCCAGGCCTTTCTAGGTGGTGGTGATGCACACCTTTAATCCCAGCAGCCCTTTGGAGGCAGAGGCAGGTGAATCTCTGAATTCAAGGCCAGCCTGGTCCAGGGCTACACAGAAAAACCTTGTCTCTAAAAACCAAAAAGAAAAAAGAAAAGCCAGATCTTTTGAATGTATTGAATACAGCAGACCAAAAAGGATGCAATGGATTACTTAAAAGAAGAGACACCTAACACTGCCATGGCAGCAGTGGTGATAGAGATAGTCCCTAATAAACTGTCATCTGACCATCCCATGAAGTATGTGCCTCAAGGAATGGACAGGCAAAAAAACTCCTTATTGTCCCCTGGGGCATGATATCTGACTACTTGTCCCTGCCCACTCAAATTTCAGTCTGTCCATCTTGCCATCTGAACCTGGTCCTGCCCTTCATCTCCATGGCCCTGCTCCTGCACATCTTCAGCAGCTCTCCCTTTTCATTAGTTAATATCTTATCTAACCACATGCGTATAAGCTCTCTGCCTCTGTCTTCAGTAAGACCTCTTTGAATTCAGAGGCCTCTTACTTCTGTCTTAGTTAGGGTTACTATTGCTGTGATGAAACACCATGACCAAAAACAGGAAGAAAAGGTTTGTTTGGTTTACATATCTGGAGTCACAATCCATTAAGGGAAGCCAAGGCAGGAAACTCAAACCCAGCTTGTTCATCATAGCTTGTTCAGGGCTCGCTCTCTCTCTCTCTCTCTCTCTCTCTCTGTTTTTTTTTGAGACAGGGTTTCTCTATGTAGCCCTGGCTGTCCTGGAACTCGCCCTGTAGACCAGACTGGCCTTGAACTCAGAGAGATTCACCTGCCTCTGTCTCCTGAGTGCTGGGATTAAAGATGAGCAACACTGAATTCAAGTCAACCTGCTTTCTTGTAGAACCTAGGACCACCAGCCCAGAGATGTCCCCCACCCACAATGTGCTTTGCCTTCCCATACCAATCACTAGTTAAGAAAATGTCCCGCAGGCTTGCCTACAACCCAATTTTATGGAAGTGTTTTCTTCTGTTATGTTCCCTCCTTTCTGAGACTCTGGCTTGTGTCAATTTGGCATAAAATTAGCCCACACGACCTTTTTGTTGTTATCGTTGCTGTTTTTAAAAAGACTTCCTTTTAGTTTATGGGTATAAGTGCTTACCTACATGTATATATATACACTATGTGGGTGCCAGGTGGGTGCCTGTAGAGGACAGAAAGGGACATTGGCTCCCCTGTGACTGGAGTTACAGATGGTTGTGAGTTACCATGTGGGTGCTGGGAACTGATCTTGGGTCCTCTGCAAAAGCAGCCAGTTCTTTTAACCACTGAGCCATGTCTCTAGCTCCCTTATTTGTTTTATATGTGTTTGTTTTTGCTTCTATTTTTGGTTTTGGGATTGGGGGGATGTTTGTTGTTGTTTGGGATTTTGTTTTGTTTTTGTTTTTGTTTTTGTTTTTGTTTTTGTTTTGAGACAGAGTCTTCTGTAGTCCAGATAGGTCTCAGACTCACTATGGAGTTAAGAACGAACTTCAAGCCGGGCGGTGGTGGCGCACGCCTTTAATCCCAGCACTCAGGAGGCAGAGCCAGGCGGATCTCTGTGAGTTCGAGGCCAGCCTGGGCTACCAAGTGAGTTCCAGGAAAGGTGCAAAGCTACACAGAGAAACCCTGTCTCGAAAAAAAAAAAAAAAAAAAAAAAAAGAACGAACTTCAGCTGTCGGTTTTCCTACTTCACTTCCCAAATGCTATCCCTTTAACTCTTTATTAGCCATTCTGTAACCAACATTCTGACATTGCAGAAAGACATAAACACACGTTTGTTTGTGTGTGTTGCTATATGACGTGTAATGTGTGATCTAAGAGTTAATATTAGTAATTAATACTGAAACAAAAAAAAAAAAAAAACCACAAAAGACTGGGAATAAAGCTCAGTTCGTAGAGTATTTACCTAACATGAACAAAGCCCTGGGTTTGATGCTCAGTAGGACATAAAACTGGGTGTAATAGTGTATGCCTCTAAGTCCAGCATTGGAAAAAATGGAGACAAGAAGATCAGGAAGTTCAGACTCATATTCTGCTCCTTAGCAAGTTCAAGGACAACCTGAGCTATATGATATCTTGTCTCCAAAAATAAAAGATTTGTACAAAAGAACCTGTGGAAACTGGAGTGATAGTTCACTGGCTGTTCTTTTGAAGGACCTGGGTTCGGTTCCCAGCACCCATGTGGTGGTAGCTCATGACCATCTACAACTCCAATTCTAGGGGATCTGATCTCTCGTCTTACTTCCAAGAGCACCAGGCACACATGTGATATACATACATACATGCAGCCAAATATTCATACAGAAAAATAAATCCTTTTTTTAAAGTGGAAAAGAAAGAACCTGTGGTTGCTAATTATTATCAAGAGAAGTTGGGAATACTTAGTAAATTACAGGCAGCAAAACTGACATGACTTGTGAATTTATTGTTATTCAATAAAGTCTAACACAGTGGAAAGACATAAACATGTTCTGTTCGGGCAGTCCCTCATCCCTATCATTGCGATTGTTATCAAATACAATTAGGATTCCAGGAATTCCTAGAATTAATGCAAAGAAAGGAATTTACAGATGTCAGTGCTTGAACCTGCCTGGCCCCTCCTTTGACTTTGGAACTATATAAGACACAGAAAGTCAGCGTCTTCTCAGGTTCTTGGAGATCATCCCCTTAGGCTGGCAGAAATGCCAGAAATGGTGAGCTCCTTGCTTTAAAAAGCGGTTGGCCAAGATGATCATGGCCCAAGGAACAATATCCTCCCAGCCTCAGAGTCTATGACATCATTAAATGATCTGTGTAGCGATGGCACTGGAAGGGGGTCACCTGCACAGGGGACCTTTGAGCCAACCGACTGTTCTCTCTCTCTCTCTCTCTCTCTCTCTCTCTCTCTCTCTCTCTCTTGATTTTTTTTTTTTTTTTGAGACAGGGTTTCTCTGTTTAACAGCCCTGGCTGTCCTGGAACTCCCTCTGTAGAGCAGGATGGCCTCATAAAGATCCACCGGCCTCCCAAGTGCTGGGATTAAAGGTGTGCACCACCACCGGGAAATTGTCAACTCTCTAATCCCCAATTGGTCAAGAAAATCCCAGATTTGGTGAATCATGCCTAGTATAAGCCACTAGTTCCCCCATGATTTCCAAAGACAGGCCAGGATCCAGACCCCAGAGACTGCCAGAAGAGGAGATGGGTGCTGCTGAGAAGAAGCACCGCCTGCAGTAACATCTCAACCCTGCCCCCCCCTTCCTGGTGGATTACCAGCAAAACAGGGGAAAGAGACACCTGAAGGTCAGAGTTAGTAGACAAAGCACTGGACTCTACAGTAGAAATCCCCCTTTGGCCTCCTGGCTGAGAGAGTAAGAAATGACCACTGGTAAGGACTAGGGTGGGGTAGCTAGGTGGAGACCTTGGGAGTGAACACCCTTGGTGCTTGCCGATGCCAGTCCCTCCTTCAGAAGTTCTGATGAAATGGCCTGGTGAACTAAAAATGTAGGATAATACATAATAAATATGAGGATAATCTTGAACTCCTGATCCTCCTGCTTCCATTTCCAAAGCACTAGGATTGTAGTTGTAGGAAGGCATTTCTGTTTTCAGTAATGCTGGGTGTGTGTGTGTGTGTGTGTGTGTGTGTGTGTGTGTGTGTGTGTGTGTGTTTTACAGGGGGTTGAACCTCCCACATGCCAGACAAGTGCTCTTCAATTCAGCTGTATTCCCAGCTCTATAGTGCTGGAAGTTTTTTAGACACCTTCAGGACCAGACTCTTTGGAGACGGAGTGTGGTCTGTAGCACAGGCTTCTTTAACTGCTCTGCCCACAGCTTAAAGGAGCAGGACTCAGGTAGTGTTATGGATTGTCAGGTATATGGCTGTAATGGTAATGGTATCTCAGTTTTATTGTTAACAGCATCTAAACGAAAAACTAGTCCACTTATAAATGCACAGACCCTGTTTAAAAAAAAAGAAAAGAAAAGAAAAGAAAAACTGGTTCTATGTATAATGATGCATACCTGGAATGCCAGCACTCAGGAAGCTGAGGCAGGAGAATTGCCATGAGTTTGAGACCAACCTGAGCTACATAGTACATGACAAACCAGATGGGGCTGCACAGCAAGACTCTGTCTCCAAATAGGAAAAGACATGCATACAAGCACACATCCATATAAATAATATGCCAGTAATTCCAGCACTTGGGACATAGAGGCAGGAGGATCAAAACCTCAAGGCTATCCTCAGCTGGATTATGAATTAGAGGCCAGCCTGGAATACAAGAGACTCTACTTCAAAAATAAACAATTAAGTAAATAAATGCTAGGATGTAGCACAGATGTAGAGTTTTTACCTGTCCTAATTAGGTTTGTCAACTTGACACAGTCTAGACTCATCTGAGAGGAAAGCCCCTTGATTGAGGAACTATCTGGATCAGATTGGCCTGTGGGCATGTCTGAATGATTGTCTTGATGAAGGAATGCTTGGCCCACTGTGGGTGACACTATCCCCAGACAAGTCATCCTGGGCTGAATAAAAAAGCTAACTAAGCAAGAGGTTATGAGCAAGCCAGAGGGTGAGCCAGCAAACAGCATTCTCTCATGGTTCCTGCCTCCAGGTTTGTGCCTTGTGTTCCTGCCATACCTTCCCTTGGTGATGGACTGTGACCTGGGCATGTAAGCCAAATAAACCCTTATGCTGCTTTTGGTCAGTGTGTTATCACAGCAACAGAATGAGAATAGAACACTGCCTAACATGTATGAGGCCTTAGGTTCAATTTCTGACACTGGAGAAAAAACAGTCAACATTTACCATGCTTGGTGTCAAGATCTATAGTCCCAGCACTTGGGAGAAGGAGCTAGGAAGAACAGGACTTCAGTGTCAGCCTCGGTTAAGTGGTGAGTTCAAGGCTAGACTGAGTTACCTCAAACCCTGTCTCAGAAAACAAACAAGGTTGGAAATGTTTGTTGTGCAAGCACCTAAGTTCCAATCCCTAGAAACCAGGTGAAGAAACCGGGTATGGTGACATCCCTAATCCCAGTACTGAAGGGCTTGTCTTAATTTCTATTGCTGTGATGAAATATGGTGACCAAACCCAACTTGAGGAGGAAAGGGTTTATTTGGCTTACACTTCCATATCACAGTTCATCACAGAAGGGAGTCAAGGACTCAAGCAAGGCAGGAACCTGGAGGCAGGAGCTGATGCAGAGGCCATAGAGGGGTGCTGCTTATTGGCTTGCTCCCCATTGCTTACTCAGCCTGCTTCTTACCGAATCTAAGACCACCAGCCCAGGGATGGCACCACCCACAATGGGCTGGACCTTCTATATCAATCACTAATTAAGAAAACCGCCCTAAGCCAGGCGGTGGTGGCGCATACCTTTAATCCCAGCACTCGGGAGACAGAGGCAGGTGAGTTCTGTGAGTTCAAGACCAGCCTGGACTACAGAACAAGTTCCAGGATAGGCCAAAGCTACACAGAGAAACCCTGCCTTGAAAAAAACCAAAAGAAAGAAAGAAAGAAAGAAAGAAAGAAAGAAAGAAAGAAAGAAAGAAAGAAAGAAAAAGAAAATGCCCTGTAGGCTTGCCTACAGCCCAATCTTATAGAGGCATTTTCTTAATTGAAGTTCCTTCTTCTTGGCTCACTCTTGCATCTGTCAACTTGACATAAAACTAGCCAGGAGAAGCAGGGAGGTGGTGGTACACACCTTCAATTCCAGAACTTGGAAAATGGATCTTTGTGAATTAGAGGCCAACCTGGTCTACAGAGTGAGTTCTAGGACAGCCAAAGGCTACACAGAGAAACCCTGTCTCAAAATACAAAAAAACAAAAAACAAAAAACCTAGCCAGGAGAGAGGTGGAGATAGGATGATCCTTTGGGGTCACTGGAGAACAAGTCTATCCTAATTAGTGAGCTGTGGGCAGATAGAACTATTCCTCAAAGAGGTAGCTTGATTTCTGAGGGTGACACTCAAGGTTGTCTTCTGACCTACAACACACACACACACACACACACACACACACACACACACACGCATAAAGATATACAAAATATAAATAAATAAATAAAAACTGAGAGACCAAAACTTGATAAAGGACATGGGATTGATTACAGGTTGGCTAAACCTGAACTAGAAAACAACAAAAATCATCCTAATTTCTCTCTACCTTTCCTGTGGTATTCTTATAATTTTTAAATTATGTATGTGTGTATGCCGTGTGTGTGTGTGTGTGTGTGTGTGTGTGTCTGTCTGTCTGTCTGTCTGTCTGTCTATGTGCACATGTATGTGGAGATAAAGAAAAACCTTGGGTACCATCCTCAGAGATGCCATCCACCTTCTTTGAGACAGAATCTGGTAATGATCCGGAGCTCATTAATTAGGCTAGACAGACAGGCTAGTAAGCCCAGCCATCCTCCTGTCTCTGCCTCCTCAATGCTGAGTTTACAGGCATGCCAGCATGGCCAACATTTTGCTTAGGTACCTGTATCATTCAGGTCCTGAAAACAAGCCCTTCACTGGCTGTGGGCTACATCTCCAGTCCCTCAGTCTTAACAGTTTTGAGAACAGATGTAACACCACAAGTGCGTAAGTCCAGCCATGAGACAAATCAGTGCCCTCTCCAGGGGAAAGGCAGCTCTTCCTGCGGCTATGCTCCAGGCTGTCCCACTCTCAGCAGGGACATTATATAAGTTACATATAGGTTACATGTTAAAATTCTTTCTGGGGAGACAAGAGGCAGGCAGATCTCTGAGTTCAGGCCTGCTTGGTCTACAAAGCTAGTTCCAGGACAGCCAAGGCTACACAAAGAAACCCTATCTCAAATTTTTTTTTCCTTCTGGTTCAGCATTAACTTCCTTGCTGGGGACTCCAAGAGAAACATTTTCTCCTCCTTCTGCAACAAATCTCCTCAGCTCAGGCCCACACTCATAGCTGTTGACCTGGCTAAAAGTCCTTTGTTTTCTCAAATGCATGAGGACAGAGGCCAAGCTGATTAACAAGGGACTTCAGATATAGTACCTTAAAGAAGAATGTTATTGTTCCTTTATGGAATGTCCACTGGTCCACACTGCAGGGCTGGCAGAGGGCTCTGTGCTCCCCAACACACATCACTTGTCTGGCTTCTGAATAGTTGTTTCATCTGTCATTCTCAGGTAGTAGAAAAGGCACGGGTAGAGCTGGGGGTTTGCATATCATACATGAGGCTCTGAGTCGATCCTTAGCACTATACAGGGCACTGGGCTTGGTGGTTTAAGTCTGCAATCCCAGCAGTCAAGAGGTTAAGGCAGGAGGATTGTCACAAATTCAAAGCTAGTCTGGCTACCTAGTGAATTTCAGGCTATTATGGGCTACACTGTAAGATCTTCAGGAGGGCTAGAGAGATGTCTCAGTGGTTAGGAGTACCTGTTGCTCTTCCAAGGACCCAGGATCAATTCTCAGCACTCATGAGGTGATTTATAACTATGTGTAACTCTAATTCCAAGGAATCCAATGCCGTCTACTGGCCTCTGTGGGCACCAGGCATGCACATGGTCCACAGACATTACACAGAAGCAAAATAACCATACATTTAAAATGATTTTTTAAAAAAGCAGCCAGGCGGTGGTGACGCACGTCTTTAATCCCAGCACTCGGGAGACAGAGGCAGGCAGATCTCTGTGAGTTCGAGGTCAGCCTGGTCTCCAAAGTGAGTTCCAGGAAAGGCGCAAAACTACACAGAGAAACCCTGTCTCGAAAAACCAAAGAAGAAGAAGAAGAAGAAGAAGAAGAAGAAGAAGAAGAAGAAGAAGAAGAAGAAGAAGAAGAAGGAGAAGAAGAAGGAGAAGAAGAAGATAAGGAAGGACAGGAAAGCTGGAGAGACGGCTCAGCAGCTGAAGGTGCTTGCTGCTCTTGCAAGGAACCCATTAGATTTCCAGTGCCCATATCAGTAGGTTCACAACAGCTCTAGGGGATCTGACACCCTTTTCTGGCCTCTGAGAGCACCTGCATGCCCAGACACAGACACACACACTTCCAGACACAGACGCAGACACACACACACACACACACACACACACACTCCCAGACACAGACACACACACTCCCAGACACAGACACACACACTCACAGACACAGACACACACACTCCCAGACACAGACACACACACTCACAGACACACACACTCACAGACACACACACTCACAGACACACACACTCACAGATATAGACACACACACTCACAGACACAGACACACACACTCACAGACACAGACACATACACACACAAATAAATTGTTTGTTTGTTTGTTTGTTTGTTTGTTTGTTTGAGACAAGGTTTCTTTGTGTGACAACTCTGGTTGTCCTGGAACTTGCTTTGTATACCAGGCTGGCCTCCAACTCACAGAGATCCACTTGCCTCTGCCTCCCAAATGCTGGGATTACAAGCTTATGCCACCACCTCCCAGCGGTAAATTGTTTTGTTTTTCGAGACAGAGTTTCTCTTCATAGCCCTGACTGTCCTAGAACTCACTTTGTAGACCAGGTTGGCCTTGAGCTCAGAGATCCACTTGCCTCTGCCTCCCAAGTGCTGGGATTAAAGGCATGAGCAACCACCACCAGAAAAAAAGAAAAGCCCCCATAGAGCCACAAAAGAACTCCTCCTGAGACCTCTCTGCAGAGTTGAGTTTCTGAGACCTTTGTTCATTGCATCATCCCACAGCCATTACACAAAGAGGACCTGCTGAGCAGGAAGTAGTCCTGGGGGGACTTGTATGCCACTGGTAGAGATTGCAGCTGATTGCTCACACTAAATCTTCCTCCTGTTACACCAGTGAACTCCTCAGCCTAACCCTAAGTGGACATACAGCCACCCAGAATAAATGTCCCAGCCTTCTCTGTATCTAGACATTGCCAGGTGATAACAGAACATGAAGGATGGTATTCATTTCTTGCACCTTCCGTAGCTAGTACCACAGTGAGCTAGATTGAATACAGCAAGCACTGGTTCTCGCACAGTCCTGGAGTTCTTTTACACTGTTAAAATTCCAAGATCAAGAACTGGCTCCTCCCAAGGCCTCTCTCTCTGGCTTGTAGGTAGCATCTTTTCCGTGAGTCCTCACATAGTGGTATTCTGTTTGATTGTGTGTCCCATTCCCTCTTCTTCTAAGAATTCTACCAGGACTGATGAGATGGCTCAGTGGTTAAGAGCATGTACTGTTCTTGCAAAGAACCAGGATTTAGTTCCCAACACCCACATGGCAGCTCATAATTCATCATAACTCCAGTTCCAGGGGACCTGACACCCTCTTCTGGCTTCCACAGGCACCAAGCATGCATATGGTGATATTTTATTTGTACTGAAATGTGATTTTATTTGTATGTTAATAAATAAAGTTGCCTGGGGGTCAGAGCTAATAGTAAGCCATAGCAGAGCTGGGCGTTCGTGGCATACGCCTTTAATCCCAGAACTTGGTAGGCAGAGCTAGGTAGATCTCTGTGTGGTCAAGGGTACAGCCAGCAGTGGAGACACATGCCTTTAATCTCAATACCAACCATAGAAGATCTGGAGGTCTGTACAGACAGGCAGTGACGAGGCAGTCATGTGGTTGGGTTTACAACCAGTAGGAAGGCGGAACAGAAAGTCTATATAAAGACAAACACTCAGGAAGTAGGTCTCTCTTGGCTGAAGAGGCTAGCTGCAGCAGACGGGTAAGGCTCTTAGCTCTGATCTCTTGGCTTTCTTCTTTGCATTGGTTCTGTGTTTCTTATTTAATAAGATGGTTGGTTATATCTACACATGCATGTGGTATACATACATACATACATGCAAGAAAGCACTCACTTATGTAGCCAGGTTTCTTGTGATCCGCATGGCCCTGAGGTCCTGCAGCCACTTATAAAATAATCATTCAGAGGCTTATATTAGTTACCAATTGTATGGCTTATGGCAGGCTTCTTGCTAGCTAGCTCTTATAACTTAACCCATTTCTATTAATCTATAAGTTGCTGTGGCATTACCAGTCTGCTGGCATCTTGCTGCTCCTTTGGCAGTGGCTTGCATCTCTTTTTCTCCCTCTCTTCCCTTCTTCTCTCTGTCCCTCCTCTTGGATTTCCCACCTGGCTGTAAGCTTTCTTGCCATAGGCCAAAACAATTTATTTACTAACCAATGGGAACAGTATATATTCACAGCATACAGAAAGATATCCCACAGCAATTCCCCTTTTTTGTCTAATCAAAAAGGAAGGTTTAAACTTTACCATAGTAAAATTGTGTATAATAGAATACTTATCAAGCAGGAATTATATATAATATCTAGTCTATTTGTATTTGGCAAAATTAAAGAAAATATTCTATCTATCCTGTATTTGTGAGTCTAAGGTTTCATGTCTAGTTTATCTTTTATCATAACCAAAAATATAACTATTTAGACTTTAACTACATCAAAGACCCCAGAAAGATATTATATTACCTGAGTAAACAGGAAGTGCATTGTAAGCAACTTCCATAATTCTAGAAATGATAGAGACAGCTGGCTGCCTGGACAGTCACCCAAAGTTCCTCTGCAATGTTGGGGCATCCATCATCAGCCTATAGGCCTGGAGTTTCTCAGTCACTTCTCCCTGTATCCTGCAGAATGTCTGGTAATCTCCTCTTCAGGAACCTGAAGGACCATCTCATCTTGTTTTATCAGAATTCAGTGGTCATTTTCTTATTGGTCCTGCATGTCCAGTTTATACAACATATTATCAAGCAGTCCAGGCATGAGTAGTTTCTTGTCCAAATAGCCAGTTTTGCCAAGAAGAAGATAAACTCCATGTGAATTGTCTTTGATGCCCATCATCCTCTTTGAAGTAAATCGGTGCTGCCAGAAGCAGGAATGCCTCACTATTCAGAAAAGTCTAAGTTTTCAAAACATTTTAAAAGAGACAGGGAAGCATGGGAAGTGTGCTATAGCAGCCATGGAGGTTGAGGGCGGAGGCCACCCAGGCCTTTGGAGTTTGCCCCACGTTGGGTGCCAAAATGTAGCCAGAAGTTTTCTTGTGTCCCGCAGAGCCCTAAGGTCCCACAGCCACATATAAAATAATCATTCAGAGGCTTATATTAATTACCAATTGTATGGCTTATGGCAGTCTTCTTGCTAGCTAGCTCTTATAACTTAACCCATTTCTATTAATCTATAAGTTGCCACGTAGCTGTGGTATTACCAGTCTGCTAACATCTTGCTGCTCCTTTGGCGGCAGCTTGCCTCTCTCTCTCTCTCTCTCTCTCTCCCCCCCCCCCCCGCCCTTTTTTCTGTCCCTCCACTTGGATTTTCCACCTGGCTGTAAGCTTTCTTGCCATAAGCCAAAACAGCTTTATTTACTAACCAATGGGAACAGTATATAATCACAGCATACAGAAAGACATCCCACAGCACACACATAAAAAAAAAAATAAATCTTAATTCTACCATATATGATTAGGAACCATCTTTCCTTAGTGGCTTTATCTGAAATAATTGCACTTGACCTAATTCTGTCTATTCATTCTGAAGTACTCAGTCAGGACTTCAACATAGGAATTGTTAAAGATACAATTCAAGGCATAATAGAGGTATTGTGTGCATATTTGGAGACATGGTTTGAGTTCCTAACCTTCCTCTCTCCTAGACCCCTCCTTGAAACCTAGTATTTTAAACGTTTGCTTGTTAGTTTTTAACATTTAATTCACTAATTATTTTGTGTGGTGGGGTAAGTTTGTGGGAGTGCCACAGCACATGTGTGGAGGCCAGTTCTCTCCTTCTACCATGTGGTGCTGGGGATTAAACAAGGGTCCCTGGGCTTGGCAGCAAGTGCCTTTACCTATAGGACCATCTAGCCAAACCTCTTTGACTTTTTTTAAAAACATATTATTTATTTTTATTTATGTAGATGGTTGTTTTGTCTGCATGTAAGTCTGCACACCATATGCATGCAGTGCCCTTGGAAGTCCGAAGAGAGCAGCAGATCCCCAGGTCTTCCGAAAGAGTGGGCAGCCAGTTGTCTTGACCACTGAGCCAGTCCTCCAGCCCCTAGGTTGCTTGGGTTTTTGAAACTAGGTCTTATTTTGTTTCTCTGATTGCCCTAAAACTCACTATGTAGCTCAGGCTATACTCAAATTTATGGTAATCTCCTGTCTGGGGTAGACTGAACTTGCACTCCTGATCCTTCTGTCTCTATCTCCAAAGTACTGGGTGTATGTGAGTCAGTATGGTTAAGACCTTTTCTTAATGGACTCCCACTTTGTTAAAAGAGATACAGAGAAAGAGAGATACTAACAGAGACAGAAATGAAACAGAGACGAAACAAGATGAGACAGAGAGACCCTCCAGGCTTCTCATTTCCACAGATCACAAACCCAGGCCTCCAGGATCCCTGAGAAACCTGTCTAGAAATATTCCCCTTGACCTGAAAGGCAGGCCCCTATGTCTCTCTCTTAGCCCTGACTTCTTCCTCTGAGGGCCCAGTCAGGGTGAGCTAATAGACTATATTGTCATTTTAAGATTGACTAGAAAAAGAACTTATAGAAAGAGCATGCTGACTAGGTATGTAGGTGTCTTAATTGGGTTTTTCTTTTTCTTTCTTTCTTTCTTTCTTTCTCTTTCTTTCTTTCTTTCTTTATTTATTTATTTGTTGAGACAGGGGCTCTCTTTTATGTAACTCTGGCTGTCCTAGAACTCACAAAACCCATCTGCTTCTGCATCCCAAGTACTAGGATTAAACCCACCATGCCAGACTTAGTTAGGGTTTCTATTGTTGTGATAAAAACACCATGTCCAAAAGCAACTTGGGGAGTAAATGGTATATTTCATCTTACAATTTGTAGGTAATCATGAAAGGAAGTCAGGGGAGGAACTCAAAGCAGGAACCTGGAGGCAAAAACTAAAACAAAGGAATTGGAAGAATGCTGCCTACTGGCTTGCTCCCCATGGCTTGCTCAGCCTGTGTTTTTACATACCCCAGAACCACCTGCCCAGGGCAGGAGTGGCATCACCCACAATGAGCTGGTCTTTCCCAGATCAATCACTAATTAAGAAAATGCCCCATGTGCTTACCTATAGATCAGAGGTGTTTTCTTAATTGTGGTTCCTTCACAAATAACTCCAGCTTGTGTCAAGTTCAAACATTAAAAAAAAAAAAAAACAAAAAAAAACAACACAATAATAACAACAGAAACCCAGGATGCTGGGAATAGTGCTTTGGGCCTTTCAACACCACTAAATGATTTTCCTGGAGCTGTTGAGATGTTATCATCCAATTAGATGTGTAGTGGTTTGAATGAGAATGCCCCCATAGGTTTATATGTTTGAATACGTGGTCCCCAGTTGATGGAAACCTTGGGGAAGGATTAGGAGCTGTAGCTTTGTTGAAGGAAGTTTGTCATTGGGAGTGAGCTTTGAGGTTTGAAAAGACTTATGGGATTCCCAGTGCTCTCTCTCTGCCTCATAGTTGTGAATCAAGACATAAACTCACAACTGCTCCTTTGCTCCACCATCGTGGACTCTAACCCTCTGAAACTGTAGGCCAAATAAAAAACTTTATTTTATAAGCTGCCTTTGACAGTATTTTATCACAATAATAGAAAAGTTAACTTTTTGGGGGTGTTTTTTTTTTTTTTGAAGGAATTTGGAAGATTTCTGGACTTTGGATTAGAAAAGCAGTTGAATACTGTAAGAAGATCATTGTTTGTTTGTTTGAGACAAGGTTTCTCTGTGTAGCCCTGGCTGTCCTGGAACTCACTCTGTAAAACAAGGTGGCTTTGAACTCAGAGATCCACCTGCCTCTGCCTCCCGAGTGCTGGGATTAAAGGTGTGCACCACCACTACCTAGCTTTTGTAAGCAGATCTTTTTTTTTTTTTTTCCAGAGCTGAGGACTGAACCCAGGGCCTTGCGCTTGCGCAAGCGCTCTACCACTGGGCTAAATCCCCAACCCCAATAAGCAGATCTTAATGGGCTATCCTATTAGGCGTGGAAGACAGCAGTGCTGAGAGCTAATGTAAACTGTGGAGGCTTAGTTGGAGGGGTTTCAGAGAACAGTGTTAGCAACGTGGCAAGAGACATTCTTGTGATATTTTGGCCAAAAATGTAACTGCCTTTTTCCATTGTTTCAATAATTTGCCTGAAGCTAAATTAAAAAGTAATGGGCTAATTTCTTTGAAGGAGATTTCAAGACAGTCTAGTATTGACTGGTTGGTTACTAGTTGCATGGTTACTAGTAATCCCCCTTATGCAGTTCTACCATGAAAAAGAGCAAGTGGGGTAAAAAGAAATACAAAATGTACAATTTGAAGAGGAAAAAAAAATAGCACCAGGAAATTTAATGTTGAAACTAAGGTTTGTGCTAAAAGAGATAAAGAGACCAAAGAGTGCCCTGACCCATAATGGAACAGAGGGAGTGGTGTTCTCAGGGCAAGACCCTACCCAGAGAATCCTGCCACCGGTAAAAGGAAAAGGACACAAAGAAATTTATGTTCCTAAACAACAACAAATCAAAGCTGTTACAAATGTGATTTAAGGGGTCCAGAGTTCATTCCAAGTTGGTCATCAAATTTGGCAGTATCTTCTAAGTGGTTCCAGCTTTAGAGTCATGAAGGATACATGAGTAAAGGTGTTGTGGAGTCCTCCTTCAAAGTTAAGGAGAGGCACTGAAGCCAGGATGGCAGGGGAGTCCTGCGTGGAGGCCCTGAAATGCCATTGTGTGAAGCTGTAAAAGTGAAGCCTAGATTGTGTTGTAAATCCTGCATATTAGAAGTTGCCAGAGCTGTGGGATATCTGCCAAGTAGAGCTGTACACAGGGAATAGAACCAGTTGGAAACAGAGATGTGTCTTGCAGAGAGCAAAGCTAGAAAGGCAGAGGAGTCATCAAAGCCTTTGACATTGAACATGGAGCTACAGCCTTGCTAGTTTCGGTCTTACTTAGGTCCAGGATTTCCTCATTAGACCTCAATTCCTTCCTTTTGGAATGGTAATGTATAGTCTGTGCCACTGTAAGTTGGAAGTACATAATTTGCATTTTGGTTTTACATAGGGCTACAATTAAGAGATTTCCTTCAATGTCAAAAGAAATTTGGACTTTGGACATTAAAATGGTGTTGAGACCGGGAAAGACTATGGGGACAGGGTGTGGACTGTGGTGGTTTGAACGAGAATGCTTCCCTTAGGCATATACGTTTGAACACTTGTTCCCCAGTTGGCAGAACTGTTGTGAGATAATCTTTTTGTACACTGTAAAGATGTGTCTCCACCTAAAGCACCTTCTGATTGGTTTAATAAAGAGTTGAATGGCCAATAGCTAGGCAGGAGAGAATAGGCAGGACTTCCAGGGAGAGAAAGGGCTCTGGGAAGAAGAGAGGTAGAGATGCCAGTAAGACAAGGAGGGAGTTGGACATACAGAATTAAGGAGAGGTAAGAAGCCACGTAACAGAACATAGATTAACAGCAACGGGTTAATTTAAGTTATAAGAGCTAGTGGAGCCAGGCCGTGGTGGCGTACCTTTAATCCCAGCACTCGGGAGGCAGAGCCAGGCTGATCTCTGTGAGTTCGAGGCCAGCCTGGTTTACTGAGCGAGATCCAGGACAGGCACCAAAACTACACAGAGAAAGACTGTCTCAAAAATAAAAAAAATTAAAAAAAAAAAAAGAGCTAGTGGGACAAGCCTAAGCAAAAGGCCAAGTTTTCATAATTAATAATGTCTCAGTGTCGTTATTTGTGAGCTGGTGGCTCAAAGGAAAGTCCGATTTATAGAACTATTTGGAAAGGATAGAAGGTGTGGTCTTGTTGGAGGAGGTATGTCACTAGGGGAAGGCTTTGAGGTCTCAAAACCCTTGTGTGAGTCCCAGTGCTCACTCTCTCTCTGCCTCGTGGTTGTGCATCAAGATGTGAGCACTCAGCTGTTCCTTCACTCTGCTGTTGTGGACTCTAATCCTCTGAAATCGTAATCTAAATTAAACACTTTCTTTCTTGTGTTATTAAATTAAACACTTTATATAGTTTGTCTTGGTCATGGTGTTTTATCACAGCATGCTTATAAACAACAGGAGTTTATTTCTCACAGTTCTGGAGGCCAGAAGTCCAAAATAAAGCTAGCATCCAGGTGGGGTTCTTCTGTCGGCCTTAAGGCAGCTGCAGCTAGCTGCTGGGCATTCCTGGCTTTGGAGGTGTGTTACTCCCTTCTGTCCTCACCCTCACACGGCTTTCCTACCTGTGTCTGCCTCAAATCTCCCTCTCATCCTCTTATAAGGACACCCTCTCCTCACATCACTGGATTTAAGGTCTACCCTAATCCTTAATCCAAGAGTCTTAATTTAATTATATGTGTGTGGTTCTTATTGACAAATAAGGTCACACTGAAAAGTAGTAGAAGTTAGGACTCACACAGTGCTTTGAGGAGGGGGCACCATTCAACATAATCATCCAGTAAGAAGTAATGCCTCGGACTGGAGAGATGGCTCAGAGGTCAAAAGCACTGACTGCTCTTCCAGAGGTCCTGAGTTCAATTCCCAGCAACCACATGGTGGCTCACAACCACCTAATGAGATCTGATGCCTTCTTCTGGTGTGCAGATAGAATACTGTATATATAATAAATAAATAAATCTTTAAAAAAAAAAAAAGTAATGCCTCTTTGCCTATCGTCGCCACCTACCCAACCACTTTAGTTTTGGGTTTTAGGTTAGTTTCAGAATACTAAGAAGCATAAAAAAATCCCCTGTGGATACCTTGAGGCACCAGCTCTTTGCAAAGTCCAAATTCTGTAGGTATAGGGCCACATGCCATTACAGATGGCTGCCCAGCTGCTGACCAGACACCTATATACAGCAATCATCATGGCCAAGGTCAGCCGGGCCAGCCTGTGGGACACAAACAATTTGCTGTGCTGGCCCTGGAGCTCTTTCCAGAAGCTTCCTTCTTCCTTCTTTCCTGGAATTGCTTATTCCAGCACTGAGAAAGGATGTCTCTATCCACAATGGGGGAGGGATCTGTAGCAGGGACTGCTGGGTGCATCCATCCATCTTTCTGGATTTCTACCCTTCACACTGGGGTGTCTCTAATCCAGGAATGGCATCAAACAGACAACTCCAGATGACCCAGGTCAAACCTTTGGTTAAAACAGAGTAGAGATGTGGGTCTTCACTGTCAGGCAGGGCCGTGTTGGTGCTGACTTGGCAAATGAGAAGTGGCACAGAGCCACCTTTAAGACTAGGACTCTAGGGGAACTGTTGAGGTGACAATCACATGCTGGGTTTCTTGTAGTAACTCAGGGACACCTCTTAGGTTGTCCCCATGAAATAGCCTTAGGCTGAAGATCCTTAACTGACCGTGTGCATGAAGGTGGTGTGTTCCCAGAACAGAAGCAGGGATCTCATTGGCAGCAGAAAGGCCACTGGATGAACAGCAACTGCTCCTGCTCTTGTCTGCTTTCCAGTGACAACTGCAGACAAACAGCCTCAGAACACCAGCCTGGGGCCCACAGCTCAGAGTCAGAGCTTGAACCTTGGTCAGAACATTCCAACATTGCTGTGGTAGCAAAGGTTGAGAAAGCGCTGAAGTAAAAGCAGGGGAATCATACTCAGATTTACATTAAAGGTTAATAATTAGAATTTAGCTTGTTTTCTTATTAATAGGCAGGGTCTCTTTTAGCCCAGGCTGGCTTTGAACTCATTGAATATCAGATTTCAATTGTGAGCCACTATGCCTGCCTTTTTAGTCACTGTTTAGATGCCTTTGCATCATAAATTTGTTCCACTTCAAACACAGTTAAATATAAATAAGGATTTTCAACATTTTAAAATGAACATATATGTATGTGTATGTATATATTGGTAAATAACCCAGGCTTGCCTTGCACTTGTGGCTAATCCTCTTGTACTAGTCCTTAAGCGCTGATATTCCAGAGGCGTGTACCACCACATCTGGCCTAAATTTCAAAAATAAATATTCTTTTTCCTTTTTCTTTCTTTCTTTTTCTTTTTTTTTTTTTTTTTTTTTTTTTTTTTTTGTTTGTTTGTTTGTTTGTACTTTGTTTAAATGAGCAACAAGATCTCAGGAATCTCAAGAACTTGAATTTAAAAAAAAAAAAAAAAATCAATTCCTTGGGCCAAGCAGCTGGTTTAGTGGGTAAAGGCACTTGACTAGAAACCTGACAACCCAAGCTTGATCCCCAGAAACCATATGGGGGAAGGAGAAAGTCCTCATACCTCCTGCTGTTGCATGCTGCACACACACACACACACACACACACACACACACACACCAAATAAATAAATGTAAAAGGATGGCATATTTTTCAAATAAGGAAATAGATGCATGAAATCTGAAGTTACCTTAAATATCCCAGGAACATAAAGATGGAATGGATTCATTAATACAAAAGTGCTGCTGCTTTGGTTCTGATTCTCTTAGACTTTCTATCTATCCTTTTGTAATTCTTTTTTTTGTTTTGTTTTGTTTTGTTTTTCGAGACAGGGTTTCTCTGTGTAGCTTTGTGCCTTTCCTGGAACTCACTCTGTAGTCCAGGCTGGCCTCAAATACACAGAGATCCGCCTGGCTCTGCCTCCTGAGTGCTGGGATTAAAGGCGTGCGCCACCACTGCTGGGTCCTTTTGTAATTCTTGTGTGACTAAAAGGTGGGTAGCTACTTGAAATCAGTTTTGGGCAGGGGATGTAGCTCAGTGGTAGAGTGCTTACCTAGTAAGTGTTTGGCCCTGAGTTCAAATCCAACACCATGGAGGGAGAAAAGCCTCCCGACCCCCCCCCCACACACACACACAAGGGATCTTGCATCTTGATCCAGCTGTGTGGTGGGGGGTGAGGGGAACAGATTGTTTGTGCTGGCATCTTGACAGGCTCCTGAGTATCTACTCAATGAATCCCTGCAGAGGGGCTGGTCTTGGGCTCTGTTCTTAGCAACACAGACCAGGAATCAAATCCTTAGTGGACTTTGCAAGTTTTTAGCTCAGAGACCTCTGACCTCAATTGGATCCTCAGGAGTCCAAATGCCTTTGCTGGCTTAAAACAACATTAATCTCAGCCAGGCAGTGGTGAGGTAAGCCTTTAATCCCACTAGGAGGCAGAGGCAGGGAGATCTCTGTGAGTTGGAGGCCAGTTCCAGGACAGCCAGGGCTACACAGAGAAACTCTGTCTTGAAAAACAAACAAACAAACAGATAAGTAAAAAAGAACGTTGGTCTCATTAGTGTTGCTAGGACCGCAGAATTCTCAGGACATCCCAATGTAGCTTATTGGAACTCTCTCCAGAGCTCTGCCCCACTTGGAGTCACCACTCTGGGTATTTCTTCACAGTAGGGTTCTGAGCTGCATGCCAGGAAAGCAGATGTTGACGCACAACATGCCTCAGCACACACACCCAGCCCCACTCCTATAGAGAGACTTGGGGGACAGCTGGCAGAAAATATGGGGAAGAGAAAGGAGGAAACGTGATTAGGAAGGAAGAACACAAAGCTCAGCTCAGTGAGAAACCTCTGCAGCAGCAGGAATAGGGAAACATCCGCACTGCGAATTCTGGAACAGGCCCTAGTGGAGTGAGGCGGAGGGTTTAACTGTGTGTGTACAGGCCAAATGTGGTTTTCTGCAGGAAACTGCTGGGAACAGCAAGGGGTGGGGGTGGGGACCAGTCAGCTTGATGAAAAAATAAAAATGCTGGTCACGTGTGCATCCAACCCACTCGAAGAAGGGTCTGGGCTGCTCCTCTTGCTAAGGCTGATATGGGGGTGGGGAGAGTGTTGTCTGCCTCTGTGGGTTTTTAGCTCCTACAATTTGCATCACCAAAAGGAAGACAGACACAGGTCTGGGATTCAGAAAGGTAAAATGTTCGCTGTGCAAGGCCATCCGGAGACAAGACATCGCCTGACACAGTGTCCCTGCTGGAGACCGTGTAGTGGGCACTAAAGACCTGAGGATGGTGACAGAAATGCGGCAGCAGGGGTAATGCGAAGAAAGGTCAAAGGAAGGCCTGGCGCACATAGTGCATGAAATAGGGTCGGTCCTGACACACCTGGGAGACCATTGAACTGACCACACGCGCAGTCACTCTCGCTACCCAGACTTGGCAGGGCTAGGATCCCAAGACCCTCAGGCTGGACGCCTCGGTGGTCGCATATGTGGACGTGATGTAGACTTCATCGCGAGCACTAAGCTAGTCAGCCAGCAAGCCCGGAGCAGGCGAGGCTCAGCAACACCACCAGGAACCCTGCGAGGATCTCGGGATCTGACTCCACGATTCTGCTGCAGACCAGGCCCTGAGCAATCAAAGAGACAGGCTGCACGAGCGGAAACAGATCCACGGCCACGCGGTACCCGGTCCGCACTCCCGGCACTGTCCCCACCCAACTGCCAAGTGCCGGCCTACTAGCTGCGCTTCTCCGCCTTGCCCTCATCTACGAGGCTCCACCTCTAACCCCGCCCTTCAGCCATCTTGGCCCCGCCTCATCCCAGCGTGCCGTGCGCATGGTATATAGGAAGCTGGCGTGGCGCAGCGATAGCGTGCGGCGGTCTGTGGGCGGGACTTCCGGCCCGATGAATCGCCTTCCGGCCGTGCTTGATGGGTCTGGCCGGTATCCTGACATGAAGGTGAGCCCGGCAGCGGCGGCGACGCCTGTTTCTTCTTGGACTGCTTCTGCTTCCGCGTCATGATGCCGGAGCTCTTGGCGGCGAGGCTCTCCCGGACAGAACGGGCAGAGTGTGAGCGGGAAGGAGAGCGCGTGAATGGGAACGAATATGGGAGATACGAATGTGAGTGTGAGGGAGTGTGTGAGAATGAGCGGGTGTGAGGGTGAGAACGATGTGTCAATTTGAGGATGAACTAGTGTGAGGATAAACAGATGTGAGAGTGTGAGCTCGTGTGACAATGAGCAGATGTGAGGGTGAATGTGAGCTAGTATGAGAATAAACAAATGTGAGGGTGAGTGTAAGCTAGTGTGAGAATGAGTAGATGTGACAGTGAGAAAATAAGTGTGTCAGTGTGAGAGCAAACGAGTATGTGAGAAAGTGAGCTGATATGAGGGTGAGAGGGTTTGTGAGGGCCAGAATGGGTATGTATGAGAGTATGTGTGAGATGAGAACCAGTGTGAAGATGAATGAATTTATTGGGGAGAGAATGAGTGTGAGGGTAGGAGCAACTGTGTTAGTGTGAGCAAGGGTGAAAGAGTGTTAGGATGAGAGCAAGTATGGAAGAGAATGTGACATCATCGTTCTTGTGTAGAAGTGTGAGGGCAAGCGTGTTAATGTGAGGGAGCTTCAGAGCAAATAGTAATATGAGACTATGAGAGTGCACAAGTCATTGTGTAGAATCGAGAGAGCCAGAAGTGATGGCACATGACTTTAATCCCAGCACTTGGGAGGCAAAGGCAGGCAGGTGGATCTCTGTGAGATCTAAGCCAGCCTGGTCTACAGAGTGAGTTTCAGGACAGCAGGACTACATAATGAGACCTTGTCTCTAAAAAGGGGGGTGGTAGGAGGAGAAGCAGCAGGAAGTGTGTGCGAACATCGGCAGTAATGAGTGTAAGTGTATGTGCCAGTGTGGTTGGGTATAGAGAAGCATGGGTGAGTGATGTGTAAAGGAACGTGAACAAGAGCCAGTAAGTAAGGTAATGAAGCCAGAGGCTTTAAGATGTGTGAGTTAGTGTGCAGAACTTGTGGAGTCACGAGTGGAAGATGATGTGAGTGTGCAAACAAGTTAGTGGGGCCACAGTGGAGGCATGAGCTCAGTGTGGCAGAATGGTAGCTGGCAGGCCAAGCCTGAGGTAGGAGGGTTCCTTCAGGTTTGCTGGGTGCGTGAGGATAGGCCTTACCCTCAGCACAGCCTCAAACCTTGAACGCTGTTGGAAAATTTCCAGAGGACTTTTCACTGGTCTCTAGACTGGAGCCCAGGGAGGCCAAGAGACAGTGTGCTCACGACAGAGCTGGAACTTGAGCCGTCTTATAGCAGTCGTGTTTACATTGCATTGTGCAGTTGGTCCTGGTGTGGTAGCCACATGCCCCAAGGCTTGGTAGGCTGCCCCCTGCATTGGTCTCCTCATCTGTGAATGGGAATAACACTGATGCCTGGCTCCTGAGCTGTGGAGAGAACTTGTGGGTAACTCACCAGGTTTGGCATGCAACATATGGTCAATAAATGTCACCTGGGGTTGTGATCATCCTGCTTCTTACGTCACCTTCATTTCCAACCATACACTCACCTGCCTCCTCCTATGAATAGTTTCCTCCAAAATTTGTTCTCCAAAGTGAAAATGTAGAATGACCATTATACTTGTTATAGGAGTAGTGAATCTACTAAAAGAACTCAGGAGGATGAAAGTGTGGCCCAGTATTTGCCTAGTATATGTGGAGCCATGAGTTCAATCCCTGGTACTAAAAAGCTAATAATAGGTGGTGGTAGTAACAGATACTCAGGGCACATCAGTCATCATCCCTCAAGTCTTTCAATACCAAAGCAAGAGATCAGTCTGAGGGCCAAAGGCCATCTTTTGTTGTTGTTGTTGTTGTTGTTGTTTTGAGATAGGGTCTCATAGCCCAACCTGGCCTCAAACTCAACTACATAGGTACAACTGACCTTGTATTCTTTTGTTTCTTGAGACTTTATACTCTTAATCTTTCTGCATTCATCTTCCTAATGCTGGCATCACAGATGTGACCCACCATGCCCAGTCTAAAGCTAGTTCTTTTTTTTTTTAATTTAAAAAAATGGTTTATTTATTTTTATTTTATGTGTATTAGTGTTTTGCTAGTATGTATGTCTGTGTGATATGTTAGATCCCTTGGAATTGAAGTTACAAACGGTTGTGAGCTGCCATGTGGGTGCTGGGAATTGAACCCAGATGCTCTGGAAGAGTAACCAATGTTCCTAACCACTGAACCATCTCTCCAGCCCTACCCCCTTTATTTTTATATGTGTGTGGGTTTTGCCTGCATGTAAGTCTATGTGCATGTGTATGCAGTGCCTGAAGAGGCCAGAAGAGGGCATTGGATCCCGTGGGACTGGAGCTGTAAGCAGCCATGTAGGTGCTGGGAATCAAACCCAGGTCCTCTGGAAAAGCAGCCAGTGCTCTTAACCGCTGATCCCTCTCTCCAGCCCCCAAAAGCTAGTTCTTAAAAGAGAACTGAAGTTGACAGTGCATTACAAAGTAGGGTTGACTCTGATAAGCTTCTTTAACTCTGCACACGCACAACAGATATATACACATAATTTGCACACATAAATGCATTTCTTTGTAGGAAGCATCTGGCATTTCTTGCTTTGAGTCTGCTTGAGGAAGATTTAAAAGCTTTGTTGTGACTCTGTCAGCCTCACTAAGACAGTCCTTCCAGTGCTATGGGATTTGTAGCCCCAGAGTTTCAGGACCTATAGCATGTTCTCCATTGTTAGCTCGATACAAAGCAGGAGCCAAAACTCAAGTAGGCCGAATTCATAACATTCCATACTACATGCAGGGTGTTTTGCCCAAAAGATCGTCATTAATGCTTGGGGACAATACACATTTTGGTGTGGGAGTGTTGTGAGACCCTAAGAATCTGCTATATGAAGAACACGATGGAGGGTTTGCCCTAATGGTCATCAGAGTTGTGGGCATTGGGAGCCATGGAAGGTGCAGTAGCTTGGGCACCCTTCATATCCTAACACATGCCTCACCCATGCACACCCTGGTAGTTTAGAAAATTGGAGACCCACATTTATGAGCAGTTAGGTACATGGTAGTAGTATTGTGTTGATTTTGGTTCTGCCTTGCTGCCAGACACAAACTAATGGACCTGTTTTCTTCCTCTGTCCAGATAGGTCCCCACCTGTTTAAAAAGGTTTTTTGTTTTTTAAGTACACATAGATGTTTGTGTCTGTGTGTGAGTATGTGAGTACAGATGTTTACAGAAGTCAGAATGAAGGGTCAGATCCCCTGTAACTGGGGTTATAGGAGGTTGTGAGCACCCGATATGGATGCTGGGACCCTAACTCAGGTCCCCTGCAAGCACAGTGCATGCTTTGAGTTGCTGAGCCATCTCTTCAGCACATCTCATCTCCCTTATTTGTGGCAAGTGAGTATTTGGGGTTGACTGTAGGACCTCGTGCATCCTAGAAAAATGCCAGATTACTGAACTACATTCCCAACCCCTTTTTCCTCCTCTTTTTATCTTGAGAAAGGGTCTTTATAAGTAATCTAGGCTGGTTTAGAAGTCTGTAGTACAGACAGGCCTTACATTTCAGATTCTTGTACTTCAAGTCCCAAGTAGTGGGGCTATAGGCCTGGGCCACCAGGCTAGGCTTCTTTTCATCCTTCCTTCCTGTAGGTATAAAGTCACAGGTCAAGATAAGGAGGTGGTAGGCAGAGGGGCTTTTGACTAGGTGAACGATGGCCCAGTTGCAAGTCTAGACAACAGATATTGGTAGCAACTCAAGATCACAGGGAACCTGGACATACTCTCAGTCCTGGACTACTTATCTCTGGTTTCTTATTTCTTTCCTTCTGTGACCCAGTTCTTCACCCAAGGGAGAGAAGCCTTGCTTATGTAGGTGCAGAGGCTAAAGACATCCCTGGGAACTAGGGTAGTCACAGTCTCAAATTGGCCAAGCAAGCTGTGGGTTTTTCTGGGCCACTGGTCCCAAGCCTATACTGTGGTCAGGACTTCCCATTCCCCGGGGCGTTGAGCCACAGAGTGAAGCTGGGTAAAATGAGATACAGAAAGTTATTTCCTCTTAATTCTCATTTTGTCATGGAGGAGAAACTGGTGGGGTGGGAGACAGGGTGGGGGAGTCATGGATCTTACCCCTCTAAACAGCCAGATTTTAGAGCAGTTAATGCCTTTGCCAGAGGCTTCAACATCCAATATTATTTTATGTACTCTACAGTTCTTTCCTAAGTCCTCAGAGCCTCTGGTCTAGGTTTTCTAGTGGTCTGCCAGTCTTTTAGTTATGGAATCTTCCTGGTTTGCCTTACTCAAAGACCACGTGTTAGTCATAGTTCCACACAGGTGGGTTGGTTGGGGTCCCGAGGGTGCCAAAGCTTGGGGGCTTACTGCCACAATCCTGGCTTTCCTCAGGTCATAACAGGAGCAGTCTCAGGAAAGTGAATGCAAAGGGAAGCAGAAGGGAAATAAGCAGCCAGCCTAGGAGGTCCTGGGGATGGGCAGGCAGGCACTGGGGTGGGCCTACCTAAGGTACTGTTAATGGCTCATACCGGGCCTGGCTGCCTTTTCTGGAGCCTTTCAGCCTAGGTTCTGGCATCCTTAGGTGCTCTTGACCACACAGGAAAGCTGTATGCTCACCTGTTGGGGAGTGGGCTGGGTCAGTCTCCACAGAACCCTCCCTTTCACTTGTTCTAGTAAGCTGTGTGTTGCCAGAGACATGCAACTGGATGGATATACTTCTGCACACTTTGTCTTGAAGTCCCATGAAGGATTGACAGCCCAGATGGGCCATGTTTATACAGAATTTTCTAGGACCTAAAACTAATGAAAATTCAGTGACAGGAAATGACCAGTAGTTCCCTATCAGCTTCTAGTTTTGCTCCTTACATACCTTCTTATGTGAGCATCTGCACACGAAAACAAGACTGTTGTGCTAGGATGATGGTATATGCCTGTAGTCCTGCCACTTTGGAGGCTGAAGTGGGATGATCTTGAGTTGGAGACTAGCTGGAATGTTCCTAGCAAGATCCTGTCTCAAGCAAATGACAACAGACTGTGTTGCAGAAATGCAGTTTCTTGGTGTTTTTGCATTGATCACAGTCATAGGCACCTCCATGCTTGTTTGTGTTCCAGTATCAGAAGTGCTGGGTCCCTAAGCTTTGTTCCTGTGTGGGGGACACCCTCGAAGTGGAACTTGTAAAAGGAAGGAAGTGTATGGTGGACAGTGTAGTATTTATGGCCACATTGTCCTTCAAAGGCCTTTCCCAGCTGAAATTTCCACTTAGCCCAAGAGTTAGTTGTTTTCCCAGGAAGCACTCTTTGTAACCCTTCACATACTGAGTGGAGATCCATCTTCTCTTTCATCTGTGTCTGTTTTTTCATTTCTGGGGTTCTAAGTAACTCTGTATTTGAAATTTGTTCTTGGATTTTTAGTAGGGCATTGTTTACTGGGATGTCTTTTTGGTTTATTTGTTTGCTTGTTTATTTTTGAGACAGAGTTTCAGGTAGCAGGCTGGCTTCCACATTCATACCTGGCCTTGAACTCCTGATTCTCCTGCCTCTCCCTCTCCAAGTCACCACACCTGGCTTTTTTATTTGTAATATTTCTTTGGCTGCTGGTGGTGCATGCCTTTAATCCCAGCACTCAGGAGGCAGAGGCAGGCGGATCTCTAGTTCAAAGCCAGCCTGGTCTACAGAGTGAGTTCCAGGCCAGCCAGGGCTACACAGAGAAATCCTGTCTATGCTGAAAAAAATAAAATAAAAAATAAAAAAAGAAAAAGAAAAAAGAGAAACCCTGTCTGGAAAAAAAAATTTTTCTTTGAATATTATGGATAGTTATGGGTAGAAATTTCTCACATGTAAGTAAGTTTTTCTGACTAACCTGACTTTAAATTTGCTTTTTGTTTTCTAAATGAAAGTTTTACTTAACTTTTTTAAATTTTTTTTTTTTTTTTTTTTTTTTTTTTTGGTTTTTCGAGACAGGGTTTCTCTGTGTAGCTTTGCGCCTTTCCTGGAACTCACTTGGTAGTCCAGGCTGGCCTCGAACTCACAGAGATCCGCCTGGCTCTGCCTCCCGAGTGCTGGGATTAAAGGCGTGCACCACCACCGCCCGGCCAACTTTTTTAAAATTTTGAGACAGGTTGCTATGTTGCTCAAGCTAGCCATGAACTCCTTGGGCTCAAGCAAGCTTTTTGTGTCAGCCTCCCCAGTAGCTAAAACTATAGACACTTAACACAGTGCCCAGCTTTGAAAGTTACACATTTTTAAAACTTTATTTTTATTTCATGTGCATTGGTGTTTTGCCTGCATGTATGTCTGTGTAAAGGTGTTGGATCCCCTGGAACTAGAGTTACAGACAATTGTGAGCTGCCATGTGGGTGCTTGGAATTGAACCTGGGTCCTCTGGATAAGAAGTCAGTGCTCTTAACTGCTGAACCATTTCTCCAGCCCTCAAAGTTACACATTTTAAAATATTAAACTCTGATGATACTTTCTTTTGTATTGTTTCTCATTATTGATATACTTGGAAAAGGCTTCTCTACCCTGGGATTACATAAGTAGTTGTCCATAGTTTGTTCTAGTACCTTCTATGGCTTCATTATTTCACACTTCAGCCCCATTGCTGCTGAGATTTCTTTAGATTTGAGGGGAATGTGGGAGTCAGTTTTCCTAGTTGGGTGGCTGTTTGTGGTTGGGAAGACAGCTTTGGACCGCTGTTGTCTGAAAGACCTGGTGATCTGGGCAGGGAAATCTAGACATTCTAGTGACTTAACTTCAGTAACCAGGACTGGCCTAAGGGCCCTGAGGACTTAAGCCCTATTAAAATAAGTATACTTGTCTAGTTCATGCCATATCCCTGTGCTAGTCATCTGCCTTCATGTACTCCTTTCTTTTTGCAGCCCCCTGGACCTAGAGGTTGGTTCCTGCTGTGACACACCCACCATGTGGTCACTTCTTCATGTTCTCTGGCTTGCTCTAGCCTGTGGTTCTGTTCACACCACCCTGTCAAAGTCAGATGCTAAAAAAGCTGCCTCAAAGACACTGCTGGAAAAGGTAGGGAACTTGAGGTGACCACAGTGGCTAAGAGATAACCTGTCCTACCTGGCTGGGACCTTTGTGAATCAGGACATAGGAGAGTCTTAGCTCCTGGTTACATAAACAGCTTTCTGACAAGCTGGTAGTGTGCCAATAGGTGGCCTGTGTGACTTTGGGGATGAATCTTGCTGAGACTGTGAGTTTACAGCCTCTGGAACTGGAGGCAACAGACTCTTTGGTATCATTATCTTCTCCACTCAGATTCTGTATCCTGTGATAATTCCATCTTCTGTCTGCTTTCACTATCCCATGGTTGTTGAATTCTCTCATCTTTACAGCCCCACACTGTGTTTCCATCATGGTCCTTGTACTGTTCTTTTGGAACATTCCTAGGGATTGCAAATCCAAGGGTGGTCCCCCATCCAGCTCACTCCTTAGCCCCGATAGTCCCTGTGCTACTGGCCAGGCTGCTGACACAGGACCATAACTATGACCCAGGCCTGGACTGATAGATGTTCTACGCCTTGGGGCAGAGAACCACTGGGCTTCTCTATCTGTGCTAGATGGTTTTATGTCAGCTTGACATGCGCTAAAGTCATCTGAAAGGAGGGAACCTCAATTAAGAGAATGCCTCCCAAAGATCAGGTTGTAAGTAAGCCTGTAAGGCATTTTCTTAATTAGTGATTGATGGGGGAGGGTCCAGCCCATTATGGGTAGTGCCATCCCTGGGCTGGTGGTCCTGGGTTCTATAATAAAGCTGGCTGAGCCATGACAAGCAAGCTAGTAAGCAGCACCCTTCCATGGCCTCTGCATCAGCTCCTGCCTCCAGGTTCCTGCCGTGTTTGAGTTCCTGTTCTGACATGTGTTTCATCACAGCAATAAAAACCGTAAGACACTGTCTCTCACAGGAAGATCAGGGAGTCAAGCACTATCAGGGAAGGCTTCGATGAGCCCCCAAAGTGTGGACAGAACTAGCAAGTTGAGAACCTGATGGAAGACTTCTAGGAGCAAAGGTGGGATAGAGGCAGGCATCCAGGTTGGGAGACTCAGATAGGGCTTGGCCAGTGGGATAGCATATGCTTGACACGTCCTCAGTGTATAGACCTAGGGTGCCTAGATGCCCAGTGGTCTGAGTGCTAAATGTCAATCTTCATATGTAGAAGGAGCCCCTATAGCCTGCTGCCAGATCTGCAGCTCAAATTAAGGGTTGAATAGCCCTTGGCAAATGCTACTGTGCTCACTGAGTGCTAGAGCCCTTCTGAAATAAGTCATCTACTGTAGCCTTATTCCTCTACCTACAAGGTCTTCAGATGAGCAATGCCATGTTAATCCAAAGACATGGTCTGTGGCTGAACAGAACAGACTTGCTGCTGCCACTGCTGCTTCTAATGCCACATTCCATGCAGAGAACAGATGTCAGACAGCTTTCTCCTCTCCCTTTTGTTTCAGACACAGTTTTCAGATAAACCTGTCCAAGATCGGGGTCTGGTGGTGACGGACATCAAAGCTGAGGATGTGGTCCTTGAACATCGTAGCTACTGCTCAGCAAGGGCTCGGGAGAGAAACTTTGCTGGAGAGGTCCTGGCCTATGTCACTCCAGTAAGTCAGGGTTCTGTGGTGCAGAACAGGGCTGTGCTCCTGGCTCATGTTTTCTCCCAGTTGCTGCTGCTGTGAGACTGTAGGAGAGGTGCTAGCATGAAGATGTCAGAGGGAAGGGTACCAGGGTTTTCTTGGGGCTTGCTCCTTGTGGCTTCAGGTAACCCCCCCCCCCCCATCAATTCTTCCTGAGTGTAGAGGGGGACTCTAGGGCTGTCTAGCTCAGGGTGGGGGCTTGTAGAGCCCTGGTGAAGAGACATCGGCCCAGATCCCAGGCAGGGGGTTACAGTCTCAGTAGTTCTGCAGTGTGGGAGAGGGAAGCCCAGGCAAGGGACTGATGTCAGCTCAAGTCCAGCACTGCAGATACTGACGGCCGTCCTGGGCATGTCCAAAGCATCAAGTGACAGCAGCGTGGCAATGCAGGTATGTATTCACCTGTTCTCTTTCTCCTCTCTCCTTCCTCTGCCAGTGGAACAGCCATGGCTATGATGTTGCCAAGGTGTTTGGGAGCAAGTTCACACAGATCTCACCAGTCTGGCTGCAGCTGAAGAGACGTGGTCGTGAGATGTTTGAAATCACCGGCCTCCATGATGTGGACCAAGGTTTTTCTACTTCCTTTTTATCTGTGCTTGCTCTGAGGGCTAAGAAGAGTATGATAGTGTGCACATGTGTCTGTGTGAGTATAAAAGTGTAGTGTGTGTGGGTGTATGTATCTGAGAGTATGTGACTCTGGCTATATACTTTTTTGTTTTGTTTTGTTTTGTTTTTGAGACAGGGTCTCACTCTGTATCTCTGGCTGCCCTGGAACTCTAGGCTGGCCTTAAAATCACAGAGATCCACCTGCCTCTGCCTCCAAAGTGCTCAGATTAAAGGCCACCACACCAGCCGGGCAGTGGTGGCGCACGCCTTTAATCCCAGCACTCGGGAGGCAGAGCCAGGTGGATCTCTGTGAGTTCGAGGCCAGCCTGGGCTACCAAGTGAGTCCCAAGAAAGGCGCAAAGCTACACAGAGAAACCCTGTCTCGATAAACCAAAAAAAAAAAAAAAAAAAAAAAAAAAATGTGTGTGAATATATTGGTTGTGACTATTATTATAGGCCTGTAATCCTTGCTACTCAGGAGAATTACAAGTTCAAGGCCTATCTGTGTATGACTCTGGATGTGATTATAGGAGTGTGATCGTGAGAGATGCCAAGTGTGACTAGGTATATAACTGGTGTGAGTGTGATAGACACGTGGTTTGCTGTCTCACACCACATGGCTGGGCCCAGAGTGAAGCCTAATATGCTGAGTGTGAGGCATGGTCTGCCAAGTAAAGATAGTTCCTAAGGTGGTCACCACTGTGAGGTCCTCTGTGTGGTCAGCTATGGGAGGTGAGAGATTGTCCAGGAGATGACAGATTGGGGAGCACTGGGAATTTGTGCCCTCTCCTTTCCTTTCTCACTCTAGTCCTGGGAGCTGTTCGTTGTTCCTTCTCTTGAAAGTCAGGGCTGCATGTGAGCGTAAGGAAAGCAGGCCCTGAGGTGACTTGTGCGGCTGGGCAGTGAAGTGTTGGCTCCCCCTTTTCTGTCTCTTCCTTAGTGCTCTGCATTTGGTGTCCAAAGAGGAGGACAGGCTAGAGAAGGACAGTTCACTGCTGACACATACACAGCTGAACCACGTTTGGCCTGTGACAGAACTGACAGGAGAGGGTTAGCTGGTTTTGGAGTTCTGAGACCAGGGATGGTTTTCCCCGATGCTATGAAGACCTGGGAAAGATGATGGGAGAAGGGACTCGGGGCAGGAAGAGGCAGTGGAACAGAGGAGTTAGAGGATAGGAGTGACTGTAAGGTTGCCCCTGGGCTAGGAGAGGAGTGAGTGTCTTTTTTACTGACTGTCCCTTTTATCTCTAACAGGGTGGATGCGAGCTGTCAAGAAGCATGCCAAAGGCCTGCGAGTAGGTGAGTGCAGCAGTCCTGGGCATGGTCAGGAGCGCAGCCTCAGCCATACCATGTAGATGGCACAACCTCCCCGAGGATAGACCTAGGTCCTTTCATGTTCCTTCCAATCTAGGCTGTGCTACTTGAAGGTAAATCTCTCCACTAAATGCTCTGAGTAGTCAGCTGAGCTTGGCTACCGACACAAGCACCTCCCTCCTTGGCTGGTAACTTTCCTGCATAGTGCCCTCTCTTCCTTCTTTTTTTCCTGTCTAGCAAGTGTTACTGAGTTTCCTGGAGCCAGACCATAGCCTGGGCCTGCCTGAGGGTGACATTGTCCCTACCTTTCCTATGCCTCTGAAGCTCACAGCTGGTATGGGAAGGAAAATTTTCCCAAAGAACAGCACGAACTTGGGAGCAGCAGAGGAAGCCTATGGGGCTCAGGCTTAGAGGAAACTACTGGAGGCTCAGAAGCAATGACAGGAGGGGACCTGTCTCATTCCACTCCTGTAGTACAGGAGTGGACAGGAGTGGAAGTCAGCAGGTCAGATGGAGGAAGACAGGGTAGCAGCAGCAAGGATCCAGATGACCTGGGGTCTGGCCCAGCCGGTTTCCTGAAAGGTGGAGCCCTCAGTATATGTGATATGTTAGCATCTCCTTGTCCCCTCCTTCCTTCAGCCAGGCTGTGTGGGTATAGGGTATCTGCACTGCATAGATCCATGCTTGCCTTGGATGGCCTCCCTGCTTGTCACTGGTCTGACTGGTCTGGGAGCCAAGGGGACACTTCTTTGCAGACAGCAAGCAGCAGAGGGTAGTTCAGTCTTTCCTGGCCACAGTCTTTCGGTGTGTTCTCTCCTGCTACCAGTGCCTCGGCTTCTCTTTGAAGACTGGACTTATGATGATTTCCGGAATGTCTTAGACAGTGAGGATGAAATAGAAGAACTCAGCAAGACTATGGTACAGGTGGCCAAGGTGAGACCTGTGCGCACCTCGGGACCTTCCAGCTTACATAAGGCTTGGAGCATGGGCCACCAGGCCCCACTTCCCCAACAGCCTGTACCTCCGACTCTCAACTCTCCACTTGTCCTGCTTCCCTCTCTGGCTGAGGCTCCCAAAGGGTACACCCTCCTCACCCCCCTCACCCCACTCCACCCCCCCACCAACTCCTCTTTCTTTGTTTCTTTTTTTGTTTTTTTGTTTGGTTTTTATTTTTGTTTTTTTCAACAGAGTTTCTCTGTGTAACAGCCCTAGCTATCCTGGAACTCACTCTGTAGACCAGGCTGGCCTCGAACTCACAGAGATCTGCCTACCTCTGCTTCCTGAGTACGGGATTAAAGGCCTAAAGGCCTATGCCACCACCGCCCGGCTCCTCTTTTTTTTTTTTTAAACAGAATTATTTATTTTTGTGTGCACATGTGTAGAGGGTAAATGGCACAACACATTTGTAGAGGGCAGAGGACAACTTGATGGAGTTATTCTTTCCTAACATGTGAATTCCAGGGATCAAACTCAAGTTTTCAGTCCTGGGGCAGAAAGCACCTTTACCTGCTAAACTATTTTAGTGGCCTTTTTTTATTTAAATTTTTTGGGACAGTATCTCATATAGCCCAGACTGACCTTTGAATTCACTATGTAGCTGAGGCTGGCCTTGAACTTCTGATCCACCAGCCTCTACCTCCAGGGCTGAGATTGTAGGTAGTATGACTTGACTCCTCTTGCCTGACTTTTTTCATGGATATCTTCTTGTACAACCTGTGTCTTCCAGGGTGGATAGCATAAGCCCCACTCAGGCTGTACCACCTCTTGCTCATAGCTTTGGGAGTCCCAAAGGTAGGATAGTTTTTGTCTCTAGGGCCAGAAAGCTTCCTTTGGCTAAAACCCCATAACTCTCCCTGGGGAGGGCCCATCCCTGCTGGCCATCAGTGTGCCTGGGCTACTGCAGGGGTGGAGAAGTGTGGGCAATTGAGCACCTCTGCCCTTCTGACTGCTATGGGGTACCTCCTCCCCATGCTGCCTGCTTCAGAGGAACTAATGAGTGCATAGTGCAGACTTAGGTCTTGGCTTATGAGTAAGTGATTGGGCTTCTTTGCCAGGTGGGCAGAGCCAGTGGCATCTTTTCTGTCTTCCCTTAGTCCTCCTAGATTCCCATTTCTCCTCACCTGCCCATTTCTTTCAGAACCAGCATTTTGACGGTTTTGTCGTGGAGGTCTGGAGCCAGTTGCTGAGCCAGAAACATGTGTGAGTGGGAATGTGGGCAGCTGCTTAGTTCTCTTTCTATCCCCTATGTTTGGAGGAGCCAGAGGAAGGACTAATGGAGAGGGAATCTGCCTGGGAGGGCCTTCCTTCCTTAGCCTCTGGGCTCTGGGTTGGGGATGGGACCCTGCAAAAGGTTGAAGCCTACTCTGAGAAGCCAGGAATAGCCATGGGGCAGGCAGCTTGTCCTGACCACATTACTGTGCTAGTTTGGAGGCCCCTCTTGAATGGCTAAAGGAAATGGGGAATCCTCACCCAAGAGGACTCAGTGAGAGAAGGGTGGCCAGGTCTATGCTATAGATGTTCAGCTTGGACCCAAGTAGAGATTTCCTCACTGAGCACAAAGGAGACTCCCAGGGACATTGAAAAGAGGCTGATTGAGTGTGGCCAAGACCTGGGGTGTGATGGTCACAGTGTCTACTGGGAATAGAATGTCCAAGAGCATGGGAGTAGTCTACTGGGAAGAGGCTGCAGAAGGCCCTCACGTCTCCTTGCTACCATAGCACCAGCCAGTAGACAACATATCTTAAACTCACAGGGTCCTACTATACTTTGCCAGTGAGACCAGGAAAGGAGGGAATCGTGGAAAGTGCCAACAGCTTCAACTTAGCTTGAGGCTGACCACAACACTAAGGAATGACCTCTCCTAGATCCTTAGCTCAGGCTCTTTGGCTAGCCTGAAACAGCTACCTTTTCTAGCTCTGCCATATTGGGAGTTCTGCCCTATAGAAGATGACACAAGAACATTTTGCCCTGCAAAGGGCTGGTGCTGTCCAGGTATACACCCTCAGGAGAGGTTTGTGCAGCCCATACCAGGTGTTTGGGCAGTAGAGGAGTCAGCTCCACCTCCTCTTCCTGCATAAGGGAGTTCCACTTATGCTTTCTAAGCCACAGTTACTGTCTCACAAGGTTCTGGGCTCCTCCCTTAGAGGCTTTGCTATATACAGAAGACTGTAGGTCTCAACTCTGCCCACTTGGAGGCAGCATCACCACACAACTCTCCTGTGGTCTCAAGAGAGGTCCTGGTTGAGATGAAGCACTGTAGGTGTGGGAATGTAGAGGTCATCTGATGAAGGGATGTCCAGGCCCTCCATTCTTAGAGCCCAGGGGAAGGTATGCCTAGAGCTAGATGTGCCTGGGCCTTGCCCTTGATGAAAGACCCCAGGGGACAACACAGTAGGAGAAGTGTGTTCCTGAGTTAATGGGAAATCTTCTGCCTACAGTGTCCCTGAAGGACCCCAGTTCTGATGTGAGGGTTAGGTGCCCCAGACTCTCAGCCATGTGACATCTCCAGGCCCAGCTTTGTGTCCTTGCTGGGCAGAGGGTCCCACCAAAGCTGACTCTGCTGGTAGCCATCCCTTCTTTTAATTCTGGAGACTACAGATCTATTAATCAGAGATTTGCTGTAATTCATTTGTGTTTTAGCACATTAAGTAGGCAGCGAGACACAGCTGCATCGTGTCTGGGCTCCCAATGGGTCATTAATATTAGATGGGGAGGTCTAGGAGTGGGAGTCTCAGTGTCTGCAGTAGGAGAGGTAGAAGTAGGCGCAGCAGACATAGGCCTTTGTGTTCAGGGAACAGTGGAGAGCTGTTTGCAGAGCAGAAATGGGGCTGAGGCATAGGTAGTGGCCAGGCTCCCAAGGAACAAAAGCTATCTGGTTTGTGATTCCTTTGGACACTGCCCCAGGATGAACCAGGTTGTGGAAGACACAATGGGAATGTTTTAAGGAGACTACTGCTCTGGTTGCCATTTCCTACTTCTCACTATTGTAGATGTCTATCTTGAATTTGAAGAGCTAAGTCAGCATGTTTGGTACATATGTGCTTGCCCTTCATCCAAGGTTGATGGTAGGGCCTGTGACTCTGTCTCAGGAGACCGCCTGTTGCCCAGCTTTCCCAGAGCATAGTGGATGTGTCAAGGAACTATGTGACTCATCTCTGGGGACTTTTCTTCAGATCGCCATCTGTCACAGTCATTTGCTCTTAGGCAGAAGCTGCTAGTCATGGCAAGAGAGGCTATGTAGGCAACCTTCAGGGCTACCTAATTTCAGGTACCTATGAGGGCAGGCCCTGCCTAGCTTCCTGCTCTTCTTAGGTTCCCCACCAAAGGTTCTTCTTCAGGGAAGGAGCCAAACCCGTAATCTCCATGAAGTACCACTTTGAGCCCCTAAAGTAGGTAGTGCTATGGATAGCAGTCTGGCTTTAATCAGGAGTTAATTCCATTTTCAGGGCTCATCTCAGTAAACACCGAGGGTCTTATAGTAGTAATCTCCCCCAAAATGTGATGGCAACAGTGGCAGGGGAAGTGCTGGCCATTGGAGGCAGCAGTAGATTTTTGGGTATGTCAGCTCTGTGGTAACCTTGTCTCTGGAAGATGCTAGTCCCTCAGTAAGATGGAAGAGAGACTGCTAACCAAGTGCCTATTTTCTGTGCTTCCCCTCACTGGTCTCATCCCATTGTACCAGCCCTAAAGCTGGGCTCAGTGGCTTCTGATCACACACATTGGCCATTACTAGGCACAGGCTCAGAGACAGGCTGCCTGCAGGATCTGTTGACTAAGTCCTTTATGGGGACACTACTACTGCCAGTCTCACTAGAACTCTGTGGGGTACTCTTATAGAGACCCTATGTTCAGAGTGGCTGTAGTGTGGGCCTTTGAGAGGGATGAGGTAGGCTCATATTTGCCTTCTGAAAGCCCCTGGAGCAGTCTTAGGCACCTCTTAGTCCTTAGATCTTGTATCTCCTTGAAAAAGACCATTCTGCTGTTTGTCCTACAGTCAGGCAGAAGGGTCCTCTTTGGTGGGGTTTCTGGTACTTCCATGGATAGCATTCTCCTGATCCACCTGCATAGGTGGTGCACAGGTAGTTGACAAGTCACAGCAGTGTGAGAATGGGCTGCCCCAAAACTCTGTATCATACGTGTATTGCCACCTGCAACCTGCAAAGTGTATACCAGCCCAAAGAAGGACAGACAACTGGGATTTAAGTGCCCTTAGCCCCTCATAGCTAGAGTTGTCACACTAGAACCACTGATATTCAGGTTGAAAAGTTATAGATCAATTTGAGCCACATCAAAGAGATTGAAGCCATTGCTGTCCAGTAGTTGGCCACTGAGAGGACTCTAGACCATTTGCAGAGATGTGCTAGGGGCAGATCTCGTGGCCAGTAGGGCACTCAGCTTTGGCCCTGCAAGTGTAGAACTTGTCAACTTGTCTGCCAATGGAACTGTTCCTGAGGGTCCAGCTGTACAAGAGGAAGGGAAGACCTCCTTTACACAGCAACAGTAGAATCTCCCTGAGTTGCATTGGGCCAACTCCTTTAAGATGGCCACCTTCGGGGAAGCAGCTGGTGTTGAACGTGTCACAGGCAGTCCATTAGCGGGGTAAGGACTGGGCTCCCAGGCCGTGTGTGGAGAGAAGCTGACATTTGTCCTTAAGGTACACCACCAGCTGCCTCCTCCATTTTCTTCTCTGGTTCCCCCATCTCTTGCCTCCTGTTCTTCTGGTATTTACTCCAGGTGTCCTACCCCATCTTTCTTCCCAAGGGCACCTACCTGGTATGTTGCTCAAAGTATTTTGTGGTGTTCCTTAGTCTGAAGGTGACCAGGATTCTTCTGGGTCAGTGTTCTAGGCCCTTAAGTGACCCCAAAACACCCCTTCTCTGGGGATACCCAAGTCTGAGGAAAGGCAGACTCAACTAGGGTATAGAATCTCCTTTTCCTCAGTCCCTTCATGGGTTCTCATTGAAGGGTGGTATGGGAAACCCTGTGAAGGGACTTGTAGTTCTGCAACAGTCTTAAGTCTGGACTTGGTCTGCTGTGCTCTTGGAGCACTGGGTGCCAGGGAGCCCCACAGTACTCTGCGCTAACCTTGATTTTTGGTTCTTGCAGAGGCCTCATCCACATGCTTACTCACTTGGCTGAGGCGCTGCACCAGGCCAGGCTGCTGGCCATTCTGGTCATCCCACCTGCAGTCACCCCTGGGTAAGTGCACTCTAGGGATGGAAAACAGTTAGTAAGGGCCCACCTCTTTCATCAGCATGAGCTCCCCTCTCAAAAAAAAAAAAAAAATCTTTGAATGCTGTTTACCTTCTGCTTGGGTTGTGAGGTGGGAGAAGCTGACCTGCAGTCTAACCTGCTTTGTCCCTCAATATCGACATACTATTGAGGAATTCGTCAACACAAGAATCCACGGGTTTAGTCGTGGATTCTCATTATCTGTCCCTGGGGCTCCGAGGCACCTAGTTCAGTGCTTAGCCTGTCGATACTTGCTATGACTAGTTGTTGGAGACCTACCCTGTGCCACCTAGTGCCACCTGTCACTACAGATGATACTACTCACGCAGTTCAACGCTTAAGACCCACCAGCTCAAGGTGGTTTCCCCATCCCAACCTTGAGGGTGCCAAGGCCCTTTGTGTGACCTGAATATCTGCCTGCTGCCTTGACTTTTCTCCCTAAACTTCGTCGGCTCTCAGCTGAGGCCTGTTGAGAACAGCTCAGGCTCTCCACATTGATTTCAGGCCCATCCCAGGAGTCTTGATCCAGAGTGCAGTGCACTCTGGTACTCTAGGTAGGAACCTGGAAAGTGGAAAGCATGAGGGCTCTCTGCCACTTTGCCCACGAGTGAGCTCTAGTAGCACTAGGTGACATGGAGTAGGTCTCCAGAAACTAATGTCCATGTCATCTGCCCAAGCATGTGACAGGTACTGCATTAACTCACAACTTTTTTGAAATTTGAGACAATATCTCACTGTGTAGCCCTGGCTGGCCCGAACTCACCATGTAGATGAGGCCATGTTTTAATGTGTAGAACATATGTGTGTGGTGGGGCTCTGTTTTACTTGTCCTAAGTCTTTTGCTTGGTGTTGTGCAGGGATGCTCCTCATTCCTGCCTGGAACTCAACTCTGAGGACCACCCCCTACTAGCACCTCCCTTTACTGTGTCTGCTGAGCTGACCACGAGATGTTAAGTGAGGAGGTATCCATCTCTGGCTTGATGGATCCCAGGCCAGGTCTCCACCTGTAGCTCAGTGACCCCACTCTTGCCAGTGAGAGGAACTCAAGTCAGGGGTTTGTCCAGGGGTTGAGGCCTGTGTTACTCTCCAAGCTGCATCTTCTTCATGTGAAACACTTAGACCGTCTGACCCCCTGATTCTTGAGCTTGCCTAGGGCTGGTGAGGGTGTAGCATAGTGGACATTTTCTTCCTCAGATGAACAAGTAGTCTTGCAGACCTAGGGGAGAAGAGGTAGTCCAGGGCCAAAGCCTCCCAGAAGGGTCTCCAGAGCTGTGTTCTCAGCTGCCTCTGCCAGGTTTCTGTTTCTGGATCTCTTGGTTGGCTGGGGTGTTACAGCTGGTTGGAAACTTGGAGTGGACAGTTCAGAAGTCTGGGGCAGTTTATGAGGCTGTGGAAACTGCCCTCAGATTCTGGTCAGGGTTAGAGTGCCAGATTTTAGGACCCCTCTGCACAAGCATCTGCAAGCTCCCAGTCCTTTGCTGGAAGTGGGTCATGGAAGCCGAGGCCGACTCCACCACTTGCTTTGCAGTGACTGAGGCATACGGTTCACCTTATGTGGCCATGGGGAGAGGGATTCTGGAGGGTACCCAGAGGGAGGGAAACCTGCAGTGGCTGGAAGAAGGACCAAGCGTCAGTAGTATCTGAGGGGAAGCAGGGCCCTGAGCTGGTTGAGGCCCTGTGGGTTTGGGGATGAACTCTTCTGCCTTGAGTGTAGTGGGGTACTAGATCCTCGGTTTCTGGGGAGGCTCTGCTGGTACTATTCCAGGGCATGGGGGTGTTTTTCTTTCATCCTTTTGTTTGTCCTTCCCCACCCCTTGCTGGAGAGCCACTTCTGCAAGGGAGCCCAGTCAGCACCTGTGCCCTGCATCTTCAGCAGGACACAGTCATGTTGTAATTCACCTCAACAAAGGCTGCTGTGGGAAGGAAGACACAGTTCTGGTGTGTGTATGGTGGGTGGGGGATGGCTTCTAGTCATCAGATGGAAATTCACTTATATCCTCCAGCTGAGCTACCACAGCCCTGAAGACTCCTGGGGTCTTGCCCTAGAATTGGGCAGCTCTTCAGCCATGCTGACCTTGAATACTTCTTCCAGGGTCACCTGGGTACACTCAGCAATATATAAACCAGGGCAGAGTGGCAGCCTTGAAGACTTAGTCTAATTAGATCCCCAGACCTGCAGGGGCCAGCAACACACCATCCTTGGGACAGAGGACACATCAGGTCTGCTTCTAGCCAGCTTCTTGGGTTTCTCAGGGGCTAGTAACATACTGTCCAGAGTGGTGGTGAGGAGTGTGGCAAGGTAAAGGTCAGGTCAATCCCCAACTTCACCTTTCTTTACCTCCTGGGACCTCTTAGGTTGATTACAGAGACCATAAGAACAACAAGGCCAGGCAAGATGGGCGACAGGGACTGCTGACTGTAGAGTGAACCTGCAAAAATACCCACTCGGTTGTGCTGGAAGATCACCAAGGGGTATGGAGAGGCCGGAGTCAGAGGAGGCTAGGGTCCTGGGGGCAAGGGCAGGAGGTTTCAGAGGAAAGCTGTGGGACAGCTCCAGGAGGGTTGTCCTTAAGTCTGTGCAGCTTCTGTCTGGCTGTAACTCCAGTGTGGAGCTGGCAACTACAGATGGTATTAAAGGGGCACTGAAGGAGGAAGGCACACACCCTGTGGGCTGAGGGACAGGGAACAAAGGTTTGTGTATTGGGCTCTCCAGAGTAGGAAAGGGTGCTGCATTGCTGAGATAAGGTGACCCTGGGGCATGATTAAGAGTTGACAGCCCCTCTGTCTCCCCTGAGGTGGCAGGTGGTAATGGAGTGAGGCTGCATGCCTGGCTCTGTTCATGGGTAATTGCTTTTTTTCCTTTTTTGGTTTTTTGAGACAGGGTTTCTTTGTGTGGCTTTGACTGTCCTAGAACTAGCCCTGTAGACCTGTAGACCAGGCTGGCCTCGAACTCATAGAGATCCACCTGCCTCTGCCTCCCAAGCACTGGGATTAAAGGCATGCATTGCCACCCAACTTATCATGAGTAACTTTTGCAGGCTGCAGCTGCACTATGTGCCCCAGCACCATTTTGGGCTTTTTCCTTAGCTGCAGAGTGTCTGGATAAAGGGCCACATGGCTGGAGGGGCCCAGCTCAGTGTCACTACAATCCTACTCTCTGGAGAAGAGAGGCACTCATCACTGGAAAGAAGGGTAGCCTGGGGATCACGCCATCTTAAGCCCTTAGTGGGCACTTAAAAGTATCTCACTGCTGGATCTGGGTTCCTTCCTTCTTTGCTACCACCTGCATAGAGGGCCTGTCCAAGACCCAGGCACTGACAGGGATGTGTTTTGTCATATTGTTTCCTCTCTTAGAAATTAATTCAGAACATGAGGTTTTCAGCGTGAATAGTAATTTCTGTTTATTGGAAGTCATGCCGTGTGTGGCTTGTTGACAAGCTGTTCTTATGTCTCTCAAGCATGTATGTCCCCCTTTTGTCCTGATGCTGTGGATCAAAGAGAAACAGCTTAGTGGCCAGGCTTCCCAGGGTTCTGAGGCAGGAGGACAGGTTGGGGAAGGATGGCTCTAGCAACAGCTTCTGCATAGCCTTTCTTCCTCAGAGGCAGAGTGGGCAATGGTCCATTCCTAGAGAGCACCCAAGGACAGAGCCAGAAGAGTGGGAGCCAGGAGGGTGGTAAGAAGAGGCCCAGTGGCATCCCTTTTGTCCTGTTGATGGCTACCATCTTGGGGGCTGCTTCATTTCAGCCAACACAGTGTTGGATGTGTTCCTGTTAGTCTCTGTTTTGTCCTGACCACTTAAGAACATGGCCATTCTGACATGTGGGTGGTTCCTGGTACCCCAGCCTATGGAGTAGGGTTTTATCAGTGAGAGGTTGCATGAGGGACCCTCTGGGAATAATGTGTGTTCCAGGAAAGTAGTGCTCACAGGGTCCCAGGGTCTTTCCAACATTCCCACCCACTCCTGTCCCCTGTATTCTGACTATCTGTCTGTCACCTTGCAGCTGGGTTTGCCTCTCCTTTGGTGTCAGAACCTCTGAGCCATCCCTGTTCTTCAGGTGCTCCTCATGTCCTGCTCTCAACTCTCATTGTCCCCCATCCATTCCTGCCCTGCTCTGTGAGTGTCCCAGTGACACAGTGAGGGTGAGGGCAAGTGCTAGGGGTCTGTGCCTAGAGACTGCGAACCCAAAGGTCAGATGACAGCAAACAACGCTGTGCACTGGAACCAGCTGGGCCTGGCCGGAAGCGTGTGGCGATCAGACCTTTGTAATCTACCTTGAGCTAGCAGGGTGCCCTCTGGCCTGGCCTGCACCTCTGGGTGAGATCTGACTAGTAGGTCAGCTGGTCCAAGAAGCACAACTAGCAGGGAGTACCATTCTAGGTCTCAGGAGCCCAGACAGTGGGCAGGGCTGTTGTCTAGCAGATAGTGATACTGTCTACTCTGACTAGTCCTTGTCTACAGTTCCCTCTGAGCTTCTGGCCATGGGGTCAGAGTGTCCTTGCAACCTGAACAGTGTGATTTAGCAGAAGAGGTTCTTCTGAAGAGGAAACCTTCAGACAGGATCCATGCCCCCTCCCTGTGCAAGTTATAAATTCCATGCAGATTTAGCCTCCCATTGGTAGAGACCTGCTTTTCTTCATGGTGAGTGTCTAGGGGTTGGTTGATACTGCTATAAGACTTAAGGGATAAGTGTTCTTTCCCAGCATTCAGTGAGGCTACAGATCCTTATCTGGGACTCTGCCACATCTAGCTACCCTGCTTGGAGCTTTCTAGGCCCCAAAAGCCTCTTCTTGCCTAAAGGCTTCAGCCACACCTTTCTGAGCCTTCCTCTGGCCATACTGCTGAATCCTTGACACAGGATAGAACTAGGAAAGGCTGCTCCTTTGCCAGCCTTTAGCTACAGCCCCTGCCTTTCTTTTTTTTTTTTTTTTTTTAATTTTTATTTTGCAATACAATTAAGTTCTACATACAGGCACAGATTCCCTTGTTCTCCCCCCTCCCGCCCCCCTCACCTTCCCCCCAGCCCGCCCCCCATTCCAATCTCCTCCAGGGCAAAGCCTTCCCCACAGACTGAGATCAACCTGGTGGACTCAGTCCAGGTAGGTCCAGTCCCCTCCTCCCAGGCCGAGCCAAGCGACCCTGCATAGGCCCCAGGTTTCAAACAGCCGACTCATGCAATGAGCACAGGACCCAGTGCCACTGCCTGGATGCCTCCCAAACAGATCAGGCCAATCAACTGTCTCACCCACTCAGAGGGCCTGATCCAGTTGGTGACCCCTCAGCCATTGGTTCATATTTCATGTGTTTCCGTTTGTTTGGCTATTTGTCTCTGTGCTTTATCCGACCTTGGTCTCAACAATTCTCGCTCATATAAACCCTCCTCATTCTCACTAATTGGACTCCCAGAGATCCACCTGGGGCCTAGTCATGGATCTCTGCATCCAGATCCCTCAGTAGTTGGATGAGGTTTCTAGCACGACAATTAGGGTGTTTGGCCATCCCATCACCAGAGTAGGTCAATTCGGACTGTCTCTCGACCATTGCCAGCAGTCTGTTGTGGGGGTATCTTTGTGGATTTCTGTGGGCCTCTCTAGCACTTTGTTTCTTCCTATTCTCATGTGGTCTTCCTGGAAAACAGGACCCCAAGAAAGACACAGGGATCGCCCAATGACAGAGAAATGGAATGAGATCTACATGAACAGCCTGGACATGAGTGGGGGTAGTGAAGGGCGAGGGTCGAGGGAAAGAGAGCTTGGGTGAGTGGGAGATCCCAGCTGGATCAACAACAGAGAGGGAGAACAAGGAATAGGAGACCATGGTAAATGAAGACCACATGAGAATAGGAAGAAACAAAGTGCCCCTGCCTTTCTTAATGAGCCATCAGATCTAGAAACAGCAGGGCCTGACATATTAGGAGCCTGTAAACATTGGTGGGTTCTTAGATGAGGGTCCCATGTAGGAGTAGGCAAGCCTTTTCCATGTTGAAGCCTGTCTTAGTTACTATTGTATTGCTTTGAAGAGATAGCATGACCAAGGCAACTCTTTTTCCCCCCTTTGGTTTTTCGAGACAGGGTTTCTCTGTGTAGCTTTGGAGCCTGTCCTGGAACTTGCTCTGTAGACCAGGCTGGCCTCGAACTCACAGAGATCCTCCTGCCTCTGCCTGCCAAGTGCTGGGATTAAAGGTGTGCACCACCACCGCCCAGCTAAGGCAACTCTTATGAAAGAGAGCATTTAATTGGGGACTTGCTTACAGTTTTAGAAGATTAGTCTATAATCATCATGACAGATAGGAAGCAGATAGGCATGGTACTGGAACAGTAGTTAAGATCTTTACATCCTGAACTGCAGGCAGAGAGAGAGAGAGAGACAGAGACAGAGAGACAGAGAAACAGAGACAGAGAGACAGAGAGAAACAGAGACAGAGACAGAGAAACACAGAGAGAGAGAGAGAGAGAGAGACACAGAGACAGAGAAACAGAGACAGAGAGAGAAACACAGAGAGAGAGAGAGAGAGACTGGTCCTGGCATGGGCTTTTGAAACCTCAAAGCCTATTCTCATTGACACACCTCCTCCAACAAGACCATATCTCCTAATCCTTCCCAAACAGTTCCACTAACTGGTGACTATATTCAAATATATGAGCCTGTATATGAAGGGGTCCTTCTCATTCTAACCACTACAGAGTCCTTATCATGTTTCTAGATTGAATGTTTGGGCCCCATTTGACTGGGAGCAGGAGTAAGCAACTGTTAATACTACAAGGCTAAGATAATGTGTTTGCAGAGGCCCAGGCCTGGCGGCGTGGGGAAATTGCTTATCCATGTCTGGGCAACAGGGACTTCATGAATCTGTCCTGTCCCATATGTTCCCACTGTGGAATGGTTCTGGCACAGGACTGAATCTCAGGTACGTTATGCAGCTTTGCCCATCTTTCCCTCAGAGCCTTCTAGGGGCAAGGAAATAGGGACATCTCTGTTTGACTTCAGCCTTCATCCTAGCACGTGGAGTATGATGTATGACTCCAGCCAAATAGCACATGCCGCCATTCCTAAGAGAAAGTAGCTCAGGGTCCTCCTAGAGGGAAGAGAAGGGGTTCAGGCTGGAATCCCAGACAGCGTGCTTGATCTGACTCTGATTGGGGAAGGCCATACATAGTAACCCAAGGTAGGTATGCTTGTCTTGTTACAGGACTGACCAGCTGGGCATGTTTACACACAAGGAGTTCGAGCAGCTGGCCCCTGTCCTAGATGGCTTCAGCCTCATGACATATGACTACTCCACATCACAGCAGTGAGTATGGGCTAGTAGGATGCTGTAGGTACAGTGAGTCTTGAGGAAGATACAGACCTGCACCTTGGTCTCTCAAGCAGACATCTGCCTGTGGGCTCTGTGGCTCAGCATAGATGGACAGTCACTTTCTCTGCACCTGAATGCTGCCAGATGGAAGCTGATGGTGTTGTACCTGCCCCATTGTCAGGAGAGGTGTTTCTTTGGGAAGTCTCTCCCTGGGTGGAGCTTTTTTACCAGTGACATCAGCATAGTATGTCTGCTACCTCTGTTTTCCTTGGGCCTTGGCCCGAGCTGCATGTCTACTGACCCTTCCACCTTCCTTGCCCAGTATTTCATACCTGTTCCTACTGCTCTAGGGATGGGGAGGTTATACATTAGTACGCTGTCACATTCAGAGCTATAGGATTTTGGTCCCATCAAAAAGTGCTAGGGCCGCTTTGCCTATGGTACTCAATGATAAGTTTATGGTTCTGCCCCTTTAAAAAAAAAAATGTAATGTGTTCAGTGTCTCATTTTTCTAAGATTTATTTTATTATTTTTAATTATACATATGCATGTCTCTGTTTGGGGGTATAAGCATGTATGGGGGTTCTCAAGGAGGCCAGAGGTGTTGGATCCCCTGGAGCTGGAGTTACAGGCACTTGTAAGCCTCTGGATGAGGTGCTGCAACTGAACTCAGGTCCTCTGGAAGAGCAGTGTAAGCTCTTAACTGCTGAGCTCTCTCTCCAGCCCTGATTTTTTTTTTCTCTGTAGGGTCTCACTATATCCCAGGCTGGTCTTGAACTCACTTTATATCAAGGCTGGCCTTATACTTTGAGCAGATGTGTGCCACCATGTCCAACTTCTTCCCAACTCTTTTTTTTTTTTTTTTTTCAAAGACAGGATTTCTCTGTGTAGCCCTGACTGTCCTGGAGCTCACCATGTAGACCAGGCTGCCTTGAACTCACAGAGATCGCCTGCTTCTGCCTCCTGAGTGCTGAGATTATGTGTGTGCCACTACACCTGGCTTCCCAGTTCTTGAAAGGCATTTACCATGACACAGAAGGAAATGGGCCCACGTGGATAACCTAGAGGACTGGAGTCAGACACAGAGCTTCCTGCCGGCTGCTAAGAGTGTCCCCATTCTCCATTGAATTTGCAGGCCTGGCCCTAATGCTCCATTGTCATGGATTCGAGCCTGTGTCCAGGTCCTAGACCCCAAGTCACAGTGGCGAAGCAAGATCCTCCTGGGGCTGAACTTCTACGGCATGGATTACGCCACCTCCAAGGATGCCCGTGAGCCTGTCATTGGGGCCAGGTGAGCCCAGGACCCTCCGGGTCACATTCCAGGTGTGGCCCAGTCAGAGGTGTGGGTTTCAGTCCCTGGAGAGGGAGAAAAGTTGGGACTGAGAAGGTTAGGGGTAGGTCCTTTTGGGCTTTGCAGACTGTGGGGGGTCTGAGATATGGGTTGAATAGAAAGCCCCAGTTCTCTGTTGGACACAACCCAGACCCATGAGGGCTAGCACCTACCCCACAGCGTTGGTGCCATAGCCAAGGTCTACTTCCATGGTACAATTGTCCAGCCACTGGGGAGAGGGTTGGAGGTGGCTGGGTGCCATAGCCAAGGTCTGCTTCCATGGTACAGTTGTCCAGCCACTGGGGAGAGGGTTGGAGGTGGCCGGCTGGGTTTGGCGTGACTTAGCACGTGGCTCCTCTGGGCAGTGTCTGTGTCATGTGGGCCTGGCCAGGACTGCTTCTTCCTTTTCTGGGTTCATCATTTCCTGCACTTATGGTCTCTTCCAATGTCTTGGCTCTGTGGTTTTAATAGTGTGAGCCCAGGCGTCTCTGTGTTTTACAGTATTGCTTCCACTTTCTCCTGTGCTTTTCCTGTGTACTCATCTCCCCACTGCACTAGCTGCAGAACTAGCTGCTGGGTCTCAGCACTTGGATCACCTCAATCTGCTCACCTGTGCTCAGTGTCCATCAAGCTCTCCATGGACTCTGCACTCACACTTGTTTTTCCTTTTTTGAGACAGGGTTTCTCTGTATAGCCCTGGCTGCCCTGGAACTTGATCTGTAGACCAGGCCGACCTTGAACTCAGAGATCCACCTGCCTCTGCCTTCCGAGTGCTGGGATTAAAGGCCTGTGCCACCACCGCCTGGCCACACTCACACTTTTTACCAGGTTTAGAAAGCATTTGGTAGTTTCCTCTGCTCTCTTCCTCCCTCTCTGCTCCTCAGACAAGAGTGTGTGTGGTGTGTGCTGGCCTGGTTAGATTGCCCCTTGGCTCCTGAGATGTGTTAGACTTCAGATGTTTCTCTTTTGATTTTGGTTGCTTTCTGTTGCTGTCTCCCAGGCTCGTTTCTTTTGCCATTCCCTCTCTGCTATTAACTCCATCCTGGTTCTTTTTGTCTCATATCTATGAGTTTTCTAGTTCTTATTTTACACCTTTGTGGATTCATTTGTGGTGATGCTTAAGGTCTCCCTCTGTGAATTCTGACTTCTGGGTCAGTACTGGTTGGCATCTACTGGTGACTTCTCTCTCAATGAGGGGGTGGGGACTGTTGTGTAGCCCTCTTTGAGGGTGTTAGATGTACTGAATTTCACTATTAGCATTCTTACAAATCTGGGCCAGTCTTTGTTCTAGGGTCAGCTAGTTGGTTAGAACCCTAACTAGGCTGGGCAATGGCAGCGCACACCTTTAATCCCAGTACTCGGGAGACAGAGCTAGGCAGATCTCTGTGAGTTCAAGGCCAGCCTGGTCTACAGAGTGAGAGATCCAGGACAGGCTCCAAAAAAGAACCCTAACTGAGCACAATGGTGCATATCTTTAATTCTAATACCTGGAAGGCTGAGGCAGGTGGGTTTCTGTGAGTTTTGGGACGGCCTGGTCTATGTAGCAAGTTCCAGGCCAGCCAGGGATATGTACTGAGACCCTATTTCAAACAAAAGGAAGCCATTTAAACTAACCACTTTCCAAGTGGTTTTCCTTGGAGAATACTGTCCAGGAACTGAGATTTGGTTGTCATTGCCCACTGGATGCAGCTTTCTGAGGGTTTCTGTAGGACCCCTCGGCACATCCTGTGGAGGGTGCAGTGCACATCACCAAGGGCGGGTGCCTTGTGCTGAGTACTGATGTTCTACCCAGTCTCGGCTTCAAGGTTTCTCTCCATTTTAGCCCTGGACAAAGCCAGAGCTGACTTGGGTGGCCTGTAGCTGAGCTCAGGGAGTGGAAAGGTTGGAGCACTTCTCTGTGGCCCCTGGTTGTTTGTGTTTTGGGACGGTACACTCATCAAAGCTGAGACTGCCTCTCATCCAACCACTCTTCCATTGGTCTCTCCATGGTGGGGCATCATTAGGGTGGGCCATGCTCCAAAGTCATGGATGGGAGTTCTGTCTTCCCTACACATCCGTACTCTTCTGTCGCCACACAACTGGTCCCAACATCAGGGGTTCATCACAGACTTGAGTTCTCCTGGCCCATAGTGCTGGTCTTGCTTTGTGTCATGAGCCTAGGTCTAATAGCAGACAAGGTAGGGTAGGGTTGCTGACTGAGAAGGACCCTGCACATGGCACATGGGGCAGACAGGGTGGGAAGCTGGTCAAGGCCTTGGTGGCCGGCCACCTGCTGTTTTCCAGTAAAATGTTGAGACACCTTTCACAGCGATGCCCTGTGCCTGCAGATGTGTGTGACAAGAACTAGACATGATTGCCACACAGGTGAAGACTACTACTGCTCCACTTGGGAGCACACATATCTACACAGACTGTTCTTAGCCTCCTGGCTCATCAGATTTGCCTAGCTAAGGAAGGAAGGTACTACCTCTCATTCCTTATCTTGCTGATGGTTCCTGTGAGACAAGTTGAAGGACATGGGCCTACCCAAGGAAAACAATTAGGCAAAGAAAGTGATTTCCCGGGCCTAGGCCTGGCCAGCTGATTGCTTTTGCCAGCCTGCTTGTGCAGAAAGATGCTGCCTGCCCAGCCTCACCTTGTCAGGGCTGCAGTCTAGATGCCCACTCAGCAGGGCCACTTCCCCCAGACTGGAATAAACAACCAGTCAGACTTCCTCACACAGCCATCCTCACGGCTGCAGAGCCAACCGCAGCACTAACTCTGCAAGGCTGACTCCTGCCTCAAGGGTCCTTCTCAGGGAGCAGAAGCCCCTCACCTTGGTTCTGGTCTATGGGGCTGGTCTGCAGGGAGAGAAACCTAGGAGGACAGAGCAAGAGTGCCCCACAGGCCCTGCTGCCTACAGGTAGTTTTATGCTTGGTGACTGCTAGAGTCTTTTCTTGGGAGACCTCTGGCTCAGAACTGCCGAAGTGGGCACAGCTCCTGCTACTCAATTGTTGCCAGGCTTTCAGATCCACAAAATGCCCTTCCTGATCTCACCTCACCCCCAATGACATCTGACCCCTTTCTGCAGACAAGCTGCCTACGCTTATTCCTTACCCCACCCCTTAGAGCCTTTCCCTTTACACCCCCATGGCCATGCCTCAACTCTGTGCTGTCCACTCTTGACTCAGAATTAGCTTTCTAGGAGCGCAGGGTGAGATGGGCTTCCTATTGGGGGGTGTCCTGTGGGGTCTTCTCCTTCCAGTGCCTGAATCTGGGGTAATCACCCTTATTTCTGGAAATGCTATGCTTTCAGCTCAGCCTTCCCTCACCTTCTGCCTTCACCTTCTGCTGTTGGCACCAAAGCACCAAGTTTCTGTTTTACTGATGTCACTGTCAACTGCAGTTGGGCCTGAGTCTCAGGTAGAGTAAATTGCTGCTCCCAGCCCATACACACTCTGTTTGCTGCCAGGTGACATTGTTCATAGGGTCCCCTCCCAGGCCACGTCGTTCCAAAGTGAAGAGCTCTCATCCTTTCGTCCTGTGTGTCTCCTCCCCCTGGGATGTGTGCAAGGCAAGGTAGCAAGACAGGATGGATCCAGTACTGTGGCTCTTCTTTGTCCCTGCTGCCAAAATTCACAGAAACTATGTGTTCTCCTCCTCATCTCCTTCTTGTTCTTGTTTTCTTTTGTTTTGGAGGTAGTCATACTCTGTAGCCCAGGCTGGCTTTAGTCTCATGACAATCCTCATGTGTCAAGCCTGAGCTAGCTCCAGTTCCCAGATCTTACGCTTTCTACTTAGTTTGTTCTCCCAAACTGCAAACATCATCTGACAACCCATGCTGGAGTGAAGGATTCCTTCCCCTCAAGGTCCCCAGGCCATGACATGGGCACCCTGGCTTTAAGTGGCTTTCACTGACCAAATTTAGACCTCAGGCATGAACCCCTCTGCCAGGACACGTAGCAGATCAGGCTAGTCAATGGTTCTTGTCTCCATAGAATGGACAGTACTTTATTGGGGGCCCCATACCACAGACATGAGAAGCCCCCAGAGGAGACTGTATCTGCTGAGTAGCCAATGGAGATCTGCCTTGAGGTGTGAGAGACCTTTAAACCTATGGAGCCATGAGTGTCTGACTCAAGGTGTTGCTGCTCACAGGGCAGGTTTAGGGGTGGCTCTGCCATCGGCCATCTCCTCCCAGGAGATCTGGTGCTGGGAAGGGGAGGGTCTCATCAGTGTCCTATCCATGGCAGGCCTAGGGCTGGCTTCAGAGCCCTGTGGGAAGCCAAGGGAGTTCCAAGGAAGAGCCTCTATATACAACTTGAGCCCAGAACTGGTCCTGGGTAGGAGTAGCCAGGTCTGCTGTGTACAAGGTATCTTCACGCCTAGGTCTCAGTGAGTGCACTCAGCCCACAGGCCTGCACTTGTCCTGGTCTCAGTGATGGAGCACCAGTTTGAGCTGCAGCACTTTCTCATGTCAGAGCCACCCTTGGTTAGGCTTTGGCCACAGGTGGACACAGTTAACCAGAGGTCGCAGCATAGCAGGCAGGTCTTCTGTCATCTGCACCTGTTGCCTTTACTCAGCATTAGTCTTCACACTCGGAAGGTTGTACCCACTGAGCATCTCAGCTTTGCTGCTGGAGCTGCCATTCCTGCCCTTTCCGGCTACCCCACCAGTGGCAGCAACCATTTGACACCGTCAGCCTCGTTCTTCCTTCTGTCTAGGGCCCAACTCTGCCTGCTGCTCACCCACCAGATTTCCTTAGACCAGTGTGTGGGGTTAAGGGAATGTCATAGACAGGGCCTCTACAAGGGTTTTCACTGACTTTTTTCCCAAAGCAGGATTTCTTTCAGGTTGACGGCACAGAGAATCATGGGGCCATGGGTCACAGTCTCTTCCCTGTTGTGGTCCAACCCCTCTGGTGGAGTTGAACCCAGATAAGAGAGGTAGCCGTGAGACCTGTCCCCTGCTGACAAGGCCCAGCTGCTGTCCTCTAGGCACCCAGGCCAGGGACAGCATCTAGGCCCTAGATTCTAGGGAAAGGTGTTAGGGGACTTACTGGCTAAGGTCCAGCTGCTCCTCAAGAACACAGCTTAGTAGGATGCAGCCCCTTCATGTCAGTCACCACAAGTTCTTCTACTAATGGCCCCATCAGGGCAGATAATGACCTGGTGTGAGATGCAGGTGAGTTTCTTCAGGTCTTTAGGATTCAGTTGCCCTTTTTGTGAGAATCCAAGCAGGGTCTCAGGATGATTTGCCAGCCTACCTTAGCCTCCAGCACAGAGCCCCAGTCCTCTCCAAGTGAGACATGGTTCAGCCACCTAACCATCTGCTCCATCTGTAGATGGAGCCAAGGCCCTGAGATAGGGGCGATTGGCCACTTCACTCAAGCCAGTGGCTGTGGTACGTTTGCCTCTACCAGCCAGGCAGACCATCTGTGCCCTGTGGTGGGATCTGCAGAGTAGTGCCCCTTTTTGATATGACCAGAGCCCCTAGTGAAACTTGGGGGTAGCCTGCTCATTGCCTGTCTTTAGAGTTATGGCACCCCTCACAGTAGCAGAAACTGAGGTTCAGGGTGCCTGTCCTGGTCCCTTCACTTGACGGACTCAGCATGACTAAGCTGATTATCACAGCCACTGCACATACACGAGTTCTCATGCACTTACTGGACAGCTCTCTCTTCCTTTCTACCCCATGAAAGCTGAACTCACGTGGGCTGTGTCCCCTGGCTCCACCCTGCCTCCCGGCCATAGAATCATCCTGGTGATGAGCCACAGTTTACTTGGTGATGTGATGAATCAAGACCAGCTGGCCAGGAAGTGTGTGGGATCCTCCCAGCATGGGCTCTTGATGCTCCCAACATGGTGATGCTGTAATTATCCTGTGATACATTTGGAAGCCATCATGGTCCAGGCAGCCTGTCAAATGGAGCCAGCCTTGGTGCTAATGATTATCCCTACCCTGTGATGCCAAGGCCAGTTCCATTATCAGCATATCTGATAACTTTGTGTACTGTGGTGAGAAGCTCCTAACTATGGCAAAGATAGAAACCAGATGAAGATGAGGCCTGGCAGCATGGTCCTCATTCCTACCCATCCTGCATTTGCATCTCTCACCCTAGATGGCCCGAGAAAGAACCTGGGCCACTTCCCTGAGTCCATCCTTGCTCAGCCCCAGCTGCCTTTGTGCATATCAACATGTCTAGAACATTCCAACCAAACCCACTTATACAGCCCTGCTTTTTGTTGTTATGAATTTATTTTTGGGATGGGAAAGCACACATATGCCACAGCACTTGTGTGAAGGTCAGAGAACAACATGCAGAAATTGGTTCTTTCCTTTCACTGTATGGGTTCTGGGGATCAAACTCGGGTCATCTGGCTTGGTGGCAAGTACCTTTACCCATGAGCCATTTCACTGGCCCTGTTTTGTTTCTTAATTTTTTTTAAATTTATTTTTATTTTATGTGCATTGGTATTTTGCCTACACGTATATCTATGTGAGGGTATCAGATCTTGGAGTTATAGATAGTTGTGAGCTGCCATGTAGGTGTTGAGAATTGAACCCAGGTCCTCTAGAACAGCAGTCAGTGCTCTTAACCACTGAGCCATCTCTCCAGCACCTAATAAAAGGAATTTTTATTTTGTTTTTACTTTTGATTATGTGTATCATGGTGGGAGGGTGTATATGAATACACATGTCAGAGATGTCAGATCCCCCTGGAGCTGGAGTTACAGGTGGGTGTGACCCACCCAGTGTGGGTACTGGGGACTGTAGAACACTGTGACACATTCTTAACTGTGGAGCCACCATTCCAGCCCCTGTTGTTTGTTTGTTTTGTTTTTTGAGACAGGGTTTCTCTGTGTAGTCCTGGCTGACCTGGAACTCACTCTGTAGATCAGGCTGGTCTTGAACTCTGGGATTAAAGGTGTGTGCCATCACTGCTGCTTCTAGCCCCTATTGTTGTTTTTTTAAGTGAATTTTTAAGTTTTCTTAAATGTATATATTTATATATTGAGCATTTTCCCCTTCTTGTCTTCATCCTCCTTTTCCTCACCTCTTCCGCCTGCTTTTAGTCTCTCACATCCTCTAGACAGTTTGACTTCTGCTTTTCTGTGTGTGTGTTGGGGGGGGGGGTGTATGATTTTATATAGCTACATAAAATTTAGGAATCACAAATAAGAAAGAACGTATGTTACTACTCTGAGATTGACTTAATTCACTAAAATAATTATCTCTGATTGCATCCATTTTCCTGCAAATAATGTGACTTCATTCTTCTGTTTGACAGCTCTGGTTTTTAGGACACCTCTTGACCAGATCCAAGAAAAAGGCTTTCTGTCACCTGCCAGTGAGTGTCAGCCTATGACACTGGCCTCGCTCAAGGCCTTTCTGGAGTTGATCCTCAGCTCAAGTGTCATGTGAGGGATACCCTAGGGAAATGATGGTACTCTCTATGGACTGAGCTTGCAGGATTGGGCCCAGGGCAGGTCAGGGTAGTGGAAATGCCAGAACTTCTGTCATGTAGGGGTGACTCCAGCCTAGCTCTAAAAAATTTACTTTTGGGTTAAGAGCACTCACTGTTCTTCCAGAGGACCCTGGTTCAATTCCCAGCACCCACGTGGCCATTTATAACTGTCTGTAGCTCCAGTTCCAGGGGATCTGACACTCTCACACAGACACACATGCAGGCAAAACACCAATGAACATAAAATAAAAATAAATAAATCGTAAGAAAAAGCTGGGTGGTGGGCATGTGGATATCTTCAGTTTGAGGCTAGCCTAGTCTGCAGAGCTAGTTCCAGGACAGCCAAAGCTACACAAAGAAACCCTGTCTTGAAAAACAAAACAAAAAGATTTACTTATTTATATTTTAATTTAAAAAAAAATTACTTTATGTGTGTGGGTGTTTTGCCTGCATGTATATCTGGACACCACATGCATGCATGGTGCCCACAGAGGCCAGAAGAGAATCCTCTGGAGTTACGGACAGTTGTGAGTCGCTATATGGGTGCTAAGAATTGAACCCTGGTCTTCTGGAAGAACAGCCAGTGCTCATAACTGCTCAGCCATCTCTCCAGCCCCTATTTATTTATCCATATGTGTATGAGTGTTCTGCCTGCATGTATGCATGTGCACCATGTGCATGCCTGGTGCTCATAGACGTAAGAAAAGAGGTGCAAAGCTCCTGGAACTAGAATTATGGACAGTTGTGAGCTACTATGTGGGTGCAAGGAACCAGTCTTGGGTCCTCTGCAAGAGCAGTAAGTGCTCTCAACTGCTGAGCCGTCTCTCCAGCCTGCCCCAATGTAGCTTTTGTTGTACTGGCCTGGCAGTGTGCCTAGCTGTAGTCAGTTCTTCACTGACTCTGGGTTTAGTGAGATGTCAGAGATCCATAAACAGATGAGCTAGAAAGGATCAGTGCAACAGTTGTGTGGAGTGGAATCTTGGTCTGAGTTACCACTCTAGGCCCCACCATGGAGACTGAGGGTCCGGTTGTAGATTTGATCTGAGACTCTGAGCAGTTTTGTCTTCTGGCCCTGTCTGTTAATCACAGTGGACTCATTAGGCTCTGGGCCAGGAAGGCCTGAGAACCTTTTTATCACTGGAAACATGGAGGACATCCTCTGTCCCTGGTGTGCTGAGCTTCTCTGGGAAGTGTCTAGGTAGGTTTTCACACATGGTTTCATCAGCATTCCTGACCCTTTCCTCTGAGGCTTTGTGTCATATCCTGTCCCACCACCCCCATTTCAAAGTGTGTAAATACTATATTCACAAAATTGTGTAACTCCAATTCCAAAACATTTCATTACACTCCAAAGAAGCCTTTTACCGCTTAGTAGTCATGCCTCAATCTCCCCAGTTCCTGTTGACCTCCTACCCTAGGTCATGTCCCTGAAGATTTGCCTGTTGTGTTATATGAAAATGGAATCACTCACTATGTAGTTGAGGCTTTTCTTAGCTTAGGGAAATGCCTAGTCCTTAATTCTCCTTCCTTGGAGTGGGTGTTGTGTCTCTGAGCTGGCCCCAACCCCTAGATTCAAGTATCTTCCTGACTGCAGGCATTCTAGCTTCTTATGTCTTAAATATTTACTGTACCTTCCTGTAGACATCAAGTGATGCCCGTGACCAGCTCTCCATGCCATCCTCTGGGCTTATTTACCTTTTCTGTACCTCTCCCTCCTCTCACCTAGGCTCCTTACCCCATTACTGTTTCCTGTCATCCTGCTTGCTTATGCCTGATCTCAGAAAGGTGTGTGTAATCTTTGCTGTTGTGCCTGGGAACCTGCCCTCAGATGGAGCTTCCTTCACATGGTGTTCCTCAGGAGTCACCTAAGCCCTAGAGGGCTCTAAGCCCAGGTCTTGGTTTCTGCTGTGCTTGGGAATTGGAGTATAGGTCTGAGTGTCTGTCCTGTACCCCACCCCCGGCATCTCTGCCCATCCTACAGACATCTGTAGACTGACTTCTGGAAGAAGGTTATCATGGGTGGGCCTAGAGAGGAGGCATAGGAAGGCACAGGAGGCCCTCAGCTATTGCTTCCTTCCTTGACAGATTGGCAGCCACCCTTGGTTCCCAGAACAGTTGCATTGACTCTTCCTCACACCTTCACCTGAGTCTCAATTCTTTGTCCTCAGAGCCTGCTTAGAGGAGCAGTTCCTGGGGTTCATGCTGAAGGGAGGAGACATAGGGTCCTTCTGCTCCCATAGGGTTGAGCATATGTACACATACTTACACACATACACTAGCTGAGAAAGAGAGACCCAGTTCTCTAAAGTATACTGGCTGAGACTCAGGAGACCTCAGGGCTTGTGAGTGTGGCCACAGAAGCAGGAGTAGCAGTGTATGCAGCCACAATCCCAAAGGCCCCCAGCCTTATGGCTTCTGCCACATGCCCTGCACATCTCAGGTTTTTCCAGAAAGTATTTCAGCTGATGTTGGGTGAAAAGCCACAAACTATGTTAGTACCTTCATTGGCATTTGAGTCAAGTAATAATCGGTGATCTTCTTCAGGGAGCTGATCTCCACAAACCCTTTAATATTTCCTGGGTGCTAGCCCTCCTGAATAGTCACGTGCTTTTGGTAAGTTTCAGAAGAGACTGGTGAAGACCAGAAAGACATGGTGCTGCATAGAGAACAGGCTGAGCAAAATGTGTCCACAAAGCCAGTGTGGTACACAGGCCTGTGATCTTAGCACTCAGCCTGGGCTACATAATGAGACTATCTCCAAATATAAGTGCCCACAGAACCATAGTGCAGGGTGGTTCTTGACACACTGTGTAGAGAAGACTGCAGCCACTCAGGTTATCAGGTTACTGCCATGGACATGAAGGGGGCACCTCAGTGTCCTGCATCAGCTCTCTGAGGAGTGGGTGCCACTGCCTCACCTTTCCCAGTACTACCCCACCTTCATTTGCTGTGTTCTGCATGCCACGGAGGAACCAGCTCAGCTCAGAGTTGGGGTGTTGTCTGAGGGGAAGAGTACAACTGTGCTTTCCCAAGCCTGGGGAGGTAGAACTGTGACCACAAGTGTGCAAAGAGTTCAGCTTGGGCCGAGAGGTGTCTAGTTAGAGCTATTTGTTCCCTACTCACCCTACCTTGTTCCTTGTGTCTTATTTGGTGTCTAGGAGGTTCTAATACCTGCAGAGTAGCTCCCATTCCATGTACCATAAGGCCAAGGCCATTCTCCAGGGATCTTCTCTGGAGCACTGCTGGACAAGATGACAGCTGTTCAAGTCTCCAGGATAACTTGGTGCTGCTGGGGTTCTGCCCTGCCCAGCACTGCAGCCTCCTTTTGTCAGAAGCCTAAGACAGCTGTAGCTCAGGTCTAGAAGGCAGCTCCTCTGCTACTCATCATCCCCTAACCCTCAATAATAGAGGCTTCCCTGACTCACAGGGCAGCGAGCTGGAGCCTCTGTTGCCCGCTGTGCCTTTTCTCAGAGTGTAGGTTAATACCCTGAAGACCTCCCACTTCAAGCCTCAGCAGCATGTATACTGTGACCACTCTTCTACAACGGGTCTTGATTGTACCTGCTGGACCAGGGAGAACTCTACCTGCAGACTCTCAGCTGCAGACAGAGGAGAATCTCCTAGGCCATCTATTAATGCACTTGTGACCATGACCTATAGCTGTCTCAGATGTGCATCCCACGGATGGACTGTGTGCCCTGGGTCCTCCTGGCCCCAGCAGTTGAGAAAGGCAACAGTACTGCAGCTCTGGAAATGAGGCAGCAATGTCCACCCGGGGAAACGAAAAGACAGCCTGTAGAAGCCAATGTTTCCGCCCCCTGCCCTGGAGAAAGCACTGTCCTTTAATCCTTAGCCCACAGCCTGGTGGAGCAGTTGAAGTCTAGGCACTGGATAGCTTGTTATCTGGGCTCTGGGCAGAGCAAGGTCAGAGCAGAGCATCAGGTGGTCTGAGTGCTGACTTCTAGGAGGCTCACAAAAAGTGCAGTTTTGTAGTACAGGACTTACGTGCAGTGGGACTTTGAGGTTTGACCACCCAAGCTTATTGGCTAAAAATAAAACTGAGTGCTGCTGGCTCTCTGTAAACCTTTAGGGACAATATATCCCTGGCCCTTTCTGTGATAGCCACATCCACATAGAAGTTGGGGGTTGGGGTGGGCTAGGGTATGTGGCTAGCTCTCACACCCATAACCTAATTTCTCCAGGTACATACAGACGCTGAAGGACCACAGGCCCCGAGTGGTATGGGACAGCCAGTCTGCGGAACACTTCTTTGAGTACAAGAAGTGAGTGACTTGTGGCCCACCATTTGTAGGCAGGAAGCCTTGTGGGGAGGACATTGATGAGGGAGCAATGGGAAGGACTGGTGAACCTTAATCCTAGTAGGAGGGTGTAGTAGCCCTTGGGCCTCGCCAGAAGGCAGGGTACATAGTCCCATTTCTCCTGCAGGAATCGCGGCGGGAGGCATGTTGTCTTCTACCCAACTCTGAAGGTATGTGCCATGTGCTTTGGCTGTCAACCATAATGCTGTGGTGGGGGTGACAGTTTGGGCCAGATGACAACCAGTACTTGCCATCTGCATTGGAGGTCTGTCCTGTGGTCTTGATTCCAGGCCACACACTGCCCCCATGTTTAGGAGAATTCTGGGTACACTGTGGGGGCGGTGAGAAAGTGGGTGGAGCAGGTGCCTACACCTCTGTCTGCCCCCAGTCTCTGCAGGTGCGGCTGGAGCTAGCCAGGGAGCTGGGCGTCGGGGTCTCCATCTGGGAGCTGGGCCAAGGCCTGGATTACTTCTATGACCTGCTGTAGGCTGGACAGCAATGCCCGAGTGAATATGGACTTTTCTAAGCCATGGAGTGACTGGTGAAATATAGGCCTCTTCTCTGTTTTCTGTGAGACGTCTCTATGGTCCTCAGCAGGGCCCACATGCATGAGTGTTTCCTGGCTTGGGATAAGAATTGGGGCCCCTCCTACTCACTGCTCATTGCTGCTTCCTGTGGGCCAGCTGAAAACACAGTTCCCATCCCTGTCATAGTCTGGCTCAGGGCTCAGCCTCTTGTGTGCTTTGCAAGGCCTGCGTTGGATTATGGGTTTCGAAGATGTGAACAATCAGATTCTTGTAGTCTGGCAAAAACAGCCTTTCCTAGCATCACGATAAAACCTGACAAGGACAGTACAGAGGGTCTACCTTCACACTTCAGTCACCTGCTTGCCACAGACACAGGTATGTGCTCAAGGTGCCTGGCAACTGCAGCAGGTTCCACAGCTATCCCCACTGAGCTTGATGTGACCAGGTTGTGGGGCCATGTTGGAAACTGGCCCAGAGAAACTGGCCTTAATTCTTTGAAACTCCCTGGACCACACCCCAGACTGTGTCCCCCAGGTGACAGAGGGACAGGGATTGCCTAGGGGGCAGCAGTAGGGCAGTGGACTGAGTGGGGCAGGTATGAGACCAGAGGGGTCTGTCTACCTAATGAACAGCAACAGGCTAAGCCAGTGCTGGGGAAATGGCTAAGAATTCTGAGGCATCAGCAGATGAGGAGTAGCTGTACCGCACCCCCTCATTCCAAGTTCCTTCGTCCATCACTTGTGTCTGGGCTCCTGCCCTCTCCTCATCCCCTGCTAAGTATGATCTTAAAGTAGTGATTCCTGATCCTACAGGCCCTTGGGTGGAGCTTTCTAATCCACTAGCCAGGGCCCAAGCCATAGAGGCCAGAAACCCTGACCAGGACTCTGCCCTGTGAGTTTCTGATGTGTAGCTCAGAATCCTGAGGGTTGGGAAGAAGAAGAAAGATGCTAAGGCCCAGGCCCAGCTCATAAAAGACATGGCCTAAACCTGTCACACTTGGAGTGGGTGAAGTCCCACCTAGCCATCAGTTGGACTTCCTACTGACTGTATCCTGCTGGAATAGAGGTGGTTCTGGCCACTCAGGTCAGTACAGTGAGGGCTGAGAACTCGGGGTGCTGGATCAGGGTATTGTGAGGTAGACAGACTGCCAACTGTCCGACACCTACAGAGGCCTTAGGTGCTACCCTTACCCCGCTGGCTCTGAGAGAGGGACATAGCCAAGCCAGGACAAGAAGGCCAGTGTGAGGGGACAGAGAGGCATCTTGGCCTCCTGTTCTATAAGAACGGTGGTCATCAGTGTGCTCATGTGCTATGTGTGCTACAGGGGTGGTAGGAGTGGGGATACTGGCTGACCAGTGACTAAGTCTGGGTCTCTCCAGCCTTGACTCTGAGGGTTTAGTGGGTGGGAGTACTCTGAATATAAGGAGTGACAGCCGGGCATGGTGGTGCACACCTTTAATCCCAGTACTCGGGAAGCAGACGCAGGCAGATCTCTGTGAGTTTGAGGCCAGCCTGGTCTACAAAGCAAGTTCCAGGATCACAGAGGAACCCTGTCTCAAAAAACAAACAAACAAACCACACACCCACACCCAACCACACACACACACACACAGTGAGTGACATGGAGCTTACCTGGTTTGGGGCAGAGCACTGGAGAAGTAACAGCAGCGGGCTGGGGAACAGCCTGCTGTGAGCAGATGGAGTGACCAAGGTGGTTTGGGGACAAGGCAGTACGGGTCAGAGTGCCATAGGCAAGGGTCCTAATTGGGGTGGGGGTGGGGGCGTCAAATGGTGGGACACAGAAAAGTAGCCAGTTCACTTCTCGATTTCTTTTTCCTCATTGGTGCTGGACATTGACCCCAGAGCCATGCAGGGGTGACCCCACTGAGCAGTAACCTTCAGGTTCTGGGTTTGGGTCAGCAAAGTTGGGGTATACAGAGGTGCTGTCCAAGAACTGACAGACTGATGGGTAGAAATTCAGTCAGTAAGGGACAAGGCACTGTGGGCTGTCAGTGGCTATGGTGGACTGGTGACCATGACATATATGAGAGCTGCTTAGATTAGGGATGGGAGGGAGGCAGGGGTGGGAAGGGCATCCTGGGACCTGAATGAAGCTCAAAAGGGCCAAGGCTTTGAGCAGGAGTCAGCACCCCATGTACTCTGAATGTAGCTTCCTCTCAGTTTGGCCACCTACAAGTCAAAGGGCTTTTTGCTAATTAGCAGTTTGTCTGGAGCAGCTGACTCCACAGTAATTCTTCAGGTCCTATGGCTTCCACTAGAGGGAGGACAGTGGGACACAAGGACTCAGCCCAGAGCCAGAGAAGGGAAGGAGTGTAGCAGCAGCCCCACAGATAGTTGGGTCAGATTCTCGCCAGTGCATGTCACACTCAGGTGTGAGAGTCACAAGGATGACCCCTAATGAGAAGTGTGCTGCAGAGTAGGCCTCTCAGACAGCAGCATGTAGGGACTGGGAGTCAGGTGCCTCACAGCTCCAAAGGGCCCTGGGAGGAGCTTACCCTAACCTCAGCACCCAGTGCCAGCCCTATAGCCAGAGGCCCTCACTGAGGGAAGGCTCTTTACCCCTAGTTAGGAAGACACTGCCTTCGAAGTCTTGATAGTGGCTTGATGCTTTAACTGTGGCCAGTGGCAAGGGCTGTGTTCCTAATGTTGCTGTTTGCAGTCTATCCATACTAATCCAAGGGCAGAGTTCCTAGGACAGAGATACAAGAGTATCTGAGACATCCCAGGAGAAACAGGAGTGGACAGAGGCCATCTCTTCCCCCAACCTGCAATGGGTCAGCAGTGCTCCCAACCCTGCTGACCCTTGGCTAATGAAAGACTTCCTCAGTTGAAGGTTGTGGCTGTACAACTTTTGTGTGTCCAGCTAGACACAGGCACTGCTCACACACTTTATTAAGATGCACCTGGTACCACGACACTGTCATGGAATGTGAATCATGGAACCTGGCCCTGCCTGGAGCACCAGGACCATTGTGGGCCTTGAGCAGACTGGGCCTGCCCCCAACCTGGCATCCATGCAAGGCTGGGGACCCTATCCTGTGTGAATACTGGAAGATATATGGATATAAAAAGTGTCCAAGTTCCCTGGGCCCTTAGCCCTGGGTGCCATGCTTGGCACCAACCCTATAATCTGGTGACTCTGCAGCCATCCAAGCAGAGGCCCCTTAGGTGTAGGGGTGGATCCTGGGTGCTCTGGCCTCAAGCTCTTCCCCCTGCATTCATCAGAGCACCAAGTCCTGCATGGGAAGCGGGTTTGGACATCTCCCCACAGGCGGGGTCCTTTGGCAGAGAAGCAGAGGCGGTAAGACCTATGCGCAGTAGGTGTCTGCCTTTACCACCTGGCAGTACATGGTCATGGCGAAGGTGAGGCCCAGAATCTGTGGAGACAAGAGATCACAGGCCTTTGCCCATAGGCAGAAGGGCCTGGGCTTCCTGGGGCTGCCTGCTATTACCCCACTCCTGCAATTCATCCCCAGGGTAAGTTGTGTTCTGTGCTTTAGGTCACACCCCTCTCCCACCTCGTCTAAGCCAGGCCGTCTACCCTACTGTACCCACTTGTCCTAAGTGTTCGTCAGATGAATTATGGCTGCCCTGCAGGTCTATCCCACTTAGCCTGGAGTGTTACACTGCCAACTCTCGGCACTTCTGTGGATGGCTATGAATCTAGGAGGTGAGAGCAGACCCTGGAGGCAGTAGGGTCTCAAGTGCCACCCTCATTCTGCATTAGGAAGTCCTGTCACTGCCAACCAGTATGGCTGCCTGGCTGTGTTGCCCCACTAGGTGACAACAGGCTCTGCACAAGGAGCACTGGGCAGCACTTGGTCCTTGAGATACCAAAAGTCAACTCCCCTAGTGAACTTCCTCTGAGACACTAGCTCCTTATTATCTCCACTGTTACCTGCCTGCCCGGGTCACAGGCTCCTGAGGGTAAATCCTCTGCCATTGCACTCCCTAGTCAAGAGCCCCAGGCCCTGCCCTGCTCACCTGCACCAGTGCCGTGCACAGTCCAAAGATGCCCACAGCTAGCAAGTTCTCCTGGAGCCAGGCCTTCACTGTCTCATAACAGGGCTGTAGGAGAGCCAGGATCAGCTGGGGGGACCCCACCTCTGCAGCCACCCACCAGAGCAGGAAAAAGCCCTTACCGATTTCCACCAGGTACCAGGTGCGTGTAACCCACAGCTGTCACTGAACTCCAGACAGCAGGAGTCAGGCACGCGAGTGGCGTTGTACACCTCAAACCAATCGGTGTAATTGGAGACTCCACAGCAACGGAACTAGGAGCAGAAGGAAAGCAAAGGACTGGTGGAGAGGCAGCCGCAACACCCACCCCCACTAGCCTGTCCCGCCATACCGAGAAGGTTGCCCAAGCCTCACATCAGTCTGGATGATGCTCCAGGCGTTGGTGAGGCCCACATTGCCCTGTGTGCCATACAGATGCAGGCCCTTCTTCAGGTCTTGCTGGGCATAACTGTCAATCTGTTAACAGGCCACCAGTGAATACTCTCCATTTCAGTCCAAGATGGATACCACCCCTCATCAATACCACATGCCCTCTCCCACCTGAACCTCTTGCCTGCTTCCTGGGACTATCCCCTACCCTACCATACAATCACACCCAGGACACAGGCCCAGACTCGTGTCCTCCCAGAACTCCAAGGACCCTGGTGCAAGCCCTCTCAACTCTATAGCTTCCTTTTGTTGGCTAGGGGAAGACTGCAGTCTACTTGCTAGTACAAGCAGGCATGTCTGCGCTACAGCTGAGGGAGGGCATGGGCATCATTCCTAGATGTCCAGTAAAGGAACTATGGCACTGAAGAAGGCAATTCCAGCCTGTGGTCAGTGGTACTTTACAGAAAGGAGGCCCTGTGGGGAAGTCAGGGACACAGGAGCTTGGAACATAGCACTAGCCATAGCTCAAGATCCCCAAAGACGACAGTAAAGCCATCCAACCGTGTGACCAGACAGACAGGTATGGGAAACAACACGTGACACACAGCAAGCAGCAGTGCAGGCTGGGGTGGCTGGGACAGTGCACACATAGCATCCTGCACTCACTGGAGGGCCCTGGCCTAGAATCCTAGGAATTAAGAGTGCTGCTGTGCCGCCCATACACCTGGAGCCACAACACAGATCCCTGGGTTGTGTCTGCACCCCATGTGCTGTCCATTTGCATCAGCATACCTTGTCACTGTAGGCAAAGAAGAGCACAGCAATGGTGGCTTCCAGCAGGAACACCAGCAGCAGCAGAACAAAGAACTGTAGAGAAGATGTCCCTTAGTCACAGCCTGTTCCCAGAGAGCCCCAGAGCTTCCACCACACCATGGAACTCAGAGCCAGGCCAGACCCTGAGCCTAAGTGGCCTGCTGGCCTGAATTCTACCCCGATATGATCTAAACATCCCCATATGGGTATTATGTACCTATTCCCCAGAATTCTGGCCTAACATCTCCATTTGGGACTCCCCCTATGCCCCCGCCATACCAGGATATATGTTAGGCAAGTACTCTACTGCTGAGCTCCATTCCCAGCCACAATTTGAACATTTAAAAGAGATCCCAGACATCACCTTTAGAGGCCTATAAACATTCTGCAGTACCCCCCTAGAGAGGTGGGGGAGGGAACAGTTTGTCTCTACAAGAGATTGAGGCCCTGAGCAAAACCCTACCCCAGGCAGGGGAGAGGAACCATTCAGAGTCTCTTGACATGGAGCTTCAGTCCACCTGCCATGCCGCTTGAGGCATCTGCCAGGAACATTAATGTGTAAGAGCCTCCAGGAATCCTTTCCTAATTACCTGTGATTAACTTTATAAACTGTGGAGAAGGAAATAGCTTCCTTCCCATAAATATATTCCCAAGGCCAAATGGTGCTGTGAGATTTCCAGAGGGTGGGGGCAGGGGCAGGACAACGAGCTGGAGTGGAGCCACCACAAGGGTGAGTCTCCGAACAGTCCAGTAACGGCCACATGTGGTCATGCCTAAGTTCTTGGGTCTGTGCCTTTTCGAGAGAAGAACCTCCAAGCTGTGGTATGCTTTTTTGTAGGTGTGGTGCTGGGACTCAAACCCAGAGCCTCATGCACATCATGCAAGCATTCTTCTAGACCTTTAGCTCTAGTGCATCCCCCCTTAAACTTCATTTTGAGACGGAGTCTTACTCTGTATCCCAGACCTAATGACATCCTGCCTCAGCCCCCCAGCCCCAGCTGCAATGTATTCTCTTGAGCAACCCCTCCAGCCCCAGCTGGCCTGGAAGACCCCCCAGAGCCCTGGTGCTGGACAGGCCCCAGAGGCGGAGCTGACGGCATGGAGAGCCACAGAAAGGGCCCGACACACTCACGGTGAGCAGTAGGCACTTGTTCTCCTTGAGGGCCCCAATGCAGCCCACGAAGCCGATGGCCATGACGAAGGTACCTGTGACGATGAGTAGATTGGCAGCCGACAAGGATGGGAATGAGGATGATAGGGTGGCAAAGTTTCCCTGTGTGGCAGCCAGCCAGATGCCAACGCCCAGGACGCCACAGCCACCCAGCTAGGACCACAGCAATGGAGAGAAAGAGAAAGAGAAAGGGTGAGGTGACGGGCAGGGCTCCACCCACAAGCTCCGACCAGCACTGTCAGCCTGGGAACCACTGGAGACAGCTTAGTTTCTGTGGCAGGGCACCACTCCTCAGGTCCCTTCCCTTCCCCCCATTGACAGAGGCCCGTGGTAGAGTACACCTCCTTTTACAACCCCAGTGAGACTATGCCTTCAGATTCCCTGCAGGAAGCATCCACCAACCCAGTGTCTGGTCAGAAGGGACTGAATCAGGCCCTCTGATCCTTCAACCTTCCTTCCCCACACCCTACAGAGGTCATGGCAGTTGAGTGGCCCGCCCAGCCATGTGGTCCCCTTGTCCTGGGCTACCTACCCATAACCCTGAGCAGGGAAAGCCCTGGCTCGGCACACTTCTGCTCATAATCAAGTTACAGTAGCTCTTTGTTACCAACTAGAGGATCTCACCAGAGCACCTGCTGCTGCCCAGTCACCCACCCCCTCCCTGAATCTCATTACTTCTTTTTTTTTTTTTTTTTTCATTTTTGTTTTTTTGAGACAGGGTCTCTCTGTGTAATCCTGCTGTCCTGGAACTTGCTTTATAGACCAGGCTGGCCTCGAACTCAGAGATCCACTTGCTTCTGCCTCCCAAGTGCTGGGATTAAAGTGTGTGCCACCCACTGGGCTCCATCATTCATTTTTATAAAAATCCAAATAAAAGAAAGCAGGGAAGAAAGGCATGTGGTGGTTGACTCTAGAGAGGGCTCATCGTGGCATGGTGACGGGGACATCTAACCTGTCTCAGGGTACAGGGCTGCCATGGTGGTGGGGGAGCTACAGCTCTACCCTCACCTGAAGCCTTGGGCTCTGTGTCATTTGAGGAACAGGGAAGATGCATTCTAGGAGGCTAGGGATAGACCAACCACTGACGGGCTCTGAGAAAAGGCCTGCCAGCCCAACAGAGAACCGGATAGGACATGACACAGGAGCCCATGATGTGGGCTCTGAACTAAGGTTCTGAGTTCAGGTAGCTCCTGGAGACACTACTGTGAAGTCATCAGGAAGCAAAGGGACCTGGAAAGGCTGGCCATATGGGAAGCTCTGGATCCTAGGGAAGGATCAGGGAACCTGCCTCTGTGTGCATATGCTCTCAGTGACTTCTACTTAGAGATCCATCCTCTCAGCCACAAGGTAGCTCTGGTAAGGCAATCTACAGAGATGCCTCCTTTATGGTTGGAGGGAGCTCTGTGGGGCTGCCAGTGGCTAAGAGGTGGTGCTGTCTATGGTGTTGACCAAGTAAAGCATCTGGATGGGCCGGGCACCCCTATTCAAACTGTAAGAAGTCCCCCTTATGGAGATCTGGCCAGCTGATGACCCAACCACAAGACACAATATCATTCCACAAACACACAAGGCTACTAGATCTGGGAGGCGTCTCCAGGGCCATAGCAAACAGGGCCTCTCCTGTCTCCATGGGCTGTTCCCATGGCCCCCAGCAGTTTCTAAGCATCATGAAGTCTTCCAGGACCCAGTAGTATGACTCAAAGGTCATGGAGGAACCTACACTACTTAGCAGAAGTTAATTCCCTGCCTGGCACCTTGGACTGGATCAGAATTACAAGACTATAAAGTGGGAAGAGCAGGACTCCACCCTCACTCCACACTGTACCTGCCCTAGAAGAGCTGCAAGTCAGAAGTAGCAAGAGGCCTCAAGAGACACCAATCCATAAAGCTGACCTCAGGCATAACACTGCCCCAGAGGAGCCATGACCCCAAATGAGCCACATCTGGGAGGTCACATCCAGGCTGAGCACTCATGCTTATGGTGGCAGGTCCTTGAACAGGGGGAAGGGGAGATGCTGGTACAACAGTGATAAATGTCACTAAGACCCAGGCTGTCTACACCATCCGCCTCTGCCTTCCAAGGACAGCAGACGGCTCGTGTCAGCAGGAAAGTGAGCTGTCGGAGTGCCCCTGGCCCCACGGGACCGAGAAGGACATAGGGAGGACACTGTGCAAAGCAGCTGGCACCACAGGGGGTGGGGGGAGGTGCCCCATTCCAAGAGTCCAAGAGGGGACAGTCTCCAAGACTGGAATGGCAGGAAGGGACCCCACCCCCAGAAGAGAACCAGTCTCCTTCACTGACATGGTAAGACATGCTCCCCTCCACCCAGAGACAGCAGGAAAGGCATCCACTCACTACCACATAACCTGTCACCCTCACTGTGACAAAGACAAATGTCAGTCCAGATGCTCTTCACTGCCACCCAGTGGTGTCACATGCATTGTCACACACGAGCAGCACACTAGGAGCCACCACCATCCCATGGGGCCACCCCTTTCACAGCCTGAGCCAATGCCACATGCATGGGTGCACTAATGAAAATGTGCATGTGCTAAGAGTACTGTACCTATAATTTTGAAAATGTTTTAGTGCATGCAGCTTTTAAAACATTTTGGCAGGAAAATTACAGCTTCAAAGCGCAAGAGAAAATGGGCCCATTAGACTCAGAAGATGAGAAAGGCAGGACTCAGGGCTGAACCCTGGGGGCCTGGAACAAGGTCTCTCCTGAATCAAAACTGGGGATGGAGCTAAGACACCCCCCAACCCCAAACTGACAATGTTCCCCCAGCACCCTGAGCCCCATCTCCTAAGACAGACCACCTCTCATTGTTGGCTCACTCCTCTGCAGCTGTACCCCCAGGCTAGAGAGAAGCCCTGGTGGGAGGCAAAACCCACTCCCCACAGAAGTCTAGAGAAGCTAGGGTCCTGGGAGATAGGAGCTGGGAACATCACCCAGGGGCAGGACATCCTGCCACCATGGTCCTGCATCCTAACCTTCTGGCTGATCTTCATGCAGCGTGCCTGGCCCCAAGCACAGCCTACCTCAGCCACCTGCTAGACACTATGCTATGATGCCCATGACAGTTCCTGAGAGGTATAATGAGCTGTTTTTACCCAGGTACCACCCAAACCTGTGCACAGCTGGTGCCTTAGCCTCCAGCCCCTTGGATCAGCCTCAGGCTGAGTGCCACATGGTACTAGGTGCCCACCAAATGTGCCTGTCCAGATCCACAGAGGTTAGTGCCAACACGTCTCTGCCCACCACCCCTCCAGCTATACAATTCAATGTGGCAGATGGCCGGGCAGCTAGCCATAGCTTTGGTGGAGGTGGAGGGGCTGGGTCCCCTGTATAAGCCAAGGATGTATCCAGAAGCCCCTCTCCTGCCGGGCTGGCAGGAACCTTCCCCACCTTGGCTAGGATGTTGGTTATCCCAGTGGGGTGAGTTTGTACACTTAAAATTGAATGTACACCTGGGGATGGAGCTGAGTTAGTAGAGTGTTTGCCAAGCATGCACTGGGTTAGACACCCAGCGCCACATAAAGCATGTGTGGTAGTGCACACCAGAATTCCTGGCACTTGAAGCAGCAGGGTTAGGAGTTAATGTCATCATAGGTAAGGAAAGATTGGGATAGGTGAGACTGTCTCAAAATACTTTAAAAATATAATTTGTTTTCTTCCAACTCAGGACATTTCCAGAGCCACCAACATCCCAAAGAACAGACAAGACTGTGACTTCTTGTATGGGGCAGTTCCCTGCTACCCCCATCACAAATATAAGCTGTTACAGGAAGCAAAGAGGCCTCCTAGTCTCTGAGTGTCCTGGTTCTTCCAAGGAGTTGGACACAGAGCCCTTTTGCCATTTCCTGGTCCCCCTCATCTACCAGACTGAAAGTGCCAGGGGCCAACAACAGGACCTCTGTCCATCAAATACCATCTCAGCTCATCAAAGGCTCTAGACAACCAAGGGCCTAGCAAGGCATGTGCCCTGCAACTTGCTGCCAGTGTAGGGGCAGATCCCTGTGCCTGGCAGGACTTCCTTTGGGACCCAGGCAGACCAGGACTAGGGTGGGGCCCCAGTGCCCTCCCTTAAAGAAAGACAAGTGGAGCTTGACTCCTGCAGGCATCTCCTCCAGCTCAGAGCTGCCTCTGCCCAGCTGGTTATCCATCTAGGGTCATCACAGGCCACCTGGGTGGGACCTGAGGGACCCTGATCCATACACCTTTGGATCGCCTTACATGATCCAGTGCGGTCAAGATGGAAAATCTGAGATGCTAAGAATACAGGATTTTCTCAGGTCACACAGTACAGTGTCTGGGTGACAGGCATTGACTCTAACCTTCATCTTGTCCATCCAGCAGACACTGACCATACCATGCAGGGAACGTGTACCTTGTGCTAGACTGAGAACTGGGGAGGAACACCTCCCTGGAAGCACTGAAGGAAGAGCCTCAGACTGGTCAGCGCATGTACTGGAGGAGCCGGCCACACAGCCTGGCCAGCAGCGTCTCTAGCACCTAGACACCGAAGAGCCGTGGAACGGTCCCCGCCTTGCTGAGGAGCTCAGCCCCACTCAGACTAGCCCTGACACCACAGTGGCTGCCCAGGAAGGTGGATGGGTCCCTGAGAACAGGGCAGGGGAGGGGAGGGCAAAGGAGAGAGGAGACAGGAAGAACCAGGCTTCACTGACTCCCCTCGATCCCAAGGGACCTCAACTTCCATTACAGGAAGAGCTTTGCTGGCAGAGGCCCAGCTGACAGGGCAGCCTGAGGGTTGAGACGGGGGTCCCAGGGGCTGCTCAGCCCCCACTCCCTACCGCTAGTGACCAGCACCCACCACCACCTACCCACTCAACTGTGTTCAAGGGCCATATACTCAGCCCCCTTCCCTGAGGCACCCCCAGCCCCAACCAGTCAGTCCTTACCCTGTGCGCACCTCAAAAGCAGGTTGGCCAACTGCCCAGTGGAGTTGAACATCACTGCCCAGTGAGAGCCTATTTGCTGAAGGAGGGGAAGGGCCCCTCAGGTCCCCACACAGGTCTAAGGGTCAGTGTAGCTCTGACGCTGGTTGCCTGGTTAACTCTAACATGGCTGGGGTCCTGGCTGCTGACCTCGCATCAGAAGTGGCAAATGGGAATCAAAGGCTCTCCTACAAGAGTCTGGCAAAGGAATCAGGGTCTCAGATCGGGGGTGCTCTCGCCCTCCCACCCACAGCCTGTCGTCAGCAGGAGGGGGATTTAGTTCACAGATAAGCAGGGACAATGTGGACTGATATCATACTGACCAGGCCAGATGGATGGGCTCTCACACTTGCTAGCCCAGATGGACTCTGCCAAGCCCTGCACAGGCACTTCTAGGCAAAGCCATGCTGTTCCCAGCACCCTTCACACGGCTGCCTCTAACCCCTCACCGGGAAGCAGGCTGGAGGGGAAAGCTGTAATAGTGTAGAGGCATGCGCTCCTGTTGGCAAGGCTGGAGGTCCATGTGGCTAAGAGAAAGGAACTGGGTTTTTCAGCACAGGACTTGTCCCAGGGGGGATTCTGGTTGTTTCTTTCCCTGGTAGAGGATGTTATCCACTGGTGAGTGGAATGTGCCTGCTCTAGAGCAGGTGGGCCCTTCTCCCTGTGTCCAGATCAGGAAGCTGGCAGTGAATGGAGGGACCAGGCCTGCAGGAGCAGCCTCAACCTCCCCAAACCAAACACTACCCAGCTGCTACCCAGCCTCCACACTCCTGCCTCTTAAACCTCCTCCTGCTACCTACACCGCCTGCTACCATCACAGTGACCTATAGCTGTCACGTCTGGTCACTGCCACACTCGTCCACCTGTCACAGTCATTTGCAGTTCCTGGGCCTTTTCTACCTGTCCTATTGCTCCCTACAGTCATCCTCTCCACTGTCACAATGTCAGAGACACCCTGACCCTGCCAACCAGTTGGTACTGACCACACACTGAAGTCCCTCAAGCGGAAGCATCCACCTTACATGGGCTGGTTACAGTTTCAGCCCACACCTACTGCTGATGCCCATCTGGTATGTGAGTACTCCCAGACCTGGCCCATCCCTGAGGAGCCTCTGGCAGAGAACTCTTGACGGGGGTGGAGGAAGATGGGCTAGGTGGGGCAGCAGCCTCCCTGGGCTATCACCCACAGGCAGCCAAGGATCCCAGAAAGATCCTAGCTCCTGCCCAGGCCCTAGGCTATAACAAAAGAGAGGTCAGGAAGGTGGACCTAGGTTTCTGCACATTTGACTTGAACTGGACTGCATGCAAATGAGCAGCAAGTGGGGATCCCAGGGATGCCCCGCATCCTCTCACTCCCAAACGCCCTCGCTCCCAACCACACCCTCATCCTCAGTCACACACACCCACTCCCAGAAAGTTGGCTCAGGAACCAAGGCAGAGTATGGAATGACCTTGGCCACCATTCTCCAAGCTTTCCAGCTAGTAAGTGAAGCTCCAGACCATGCCCAGGTAATAAAGGGTCACCTCTAACCAAATCCAACATCATTTGCTCAGGCTCCAAGCTCAACCAAGGCCAACACCAGGGTAATCAGATGTGACACTTGCCCACTCCACTGTGGAGTGGGGGTGAGGGTGTGCAAACTGTCCTCTGTCCAGACTGGAGGGGGCCATCTTCTGATCTACCATCATGCAAGCCCCTACTGAACCTTACCCCATGTCTGAGCAACCTCAGCATACCCCAGCAAAAGTTGGAGTCTCTGCTGAGGTGGCAGGGAGCCAGATGCCACCCATGTCCGTGGAGAGTCCGTGGCCAGTGCCTGTGATAACTCCCCAGACCCTAATCAATAGAGCAGTCCACATACCCTTGATCTTCTGGATCCTGGGAGTCCAGCTGGGGACCAGGACCTAGTGGGTCAATCTCCCAGGGGGACAGAGTGTGAAGGGGGTGAGGCAAGGACGTAGGCTGAAGAGAGAGGGCAGGGAGGAGACTGAGAAAGGCACCCGTGACTCGGTGCACAGAGGTGCTGATCAGTTCTGTGCCTGGAGCCCAGGAGAGGCAAGGCTCGGTGTGTGAGCACGTGCGCACACACCCTGTCTCCACAGCAGAGAAGAGAGGAGAGGGCTCCTGGCAGCCACTGGCAGAGCAGAGAACCCCGGTCCTTCAGAAGAGCACACACTTACCCAGAAGAGCAGGTTGAAGGCGAACATGAGGTACTTGACGCCCTGGAGGCAGCCTCGCGCCATGCTGCAGCGCTTCAGCTCTAGAAGGAAGATGAAGGAGAGGTCTAGGTAGAAGACCACATACTTGTTGCCCTTGGGAGTCGTGTAGCGCGCCTGGGCCGCCTTGGGGCCGGGGTTCGTGTGCAGGCCGAAAAAGCCGCCGCCCGCATCCCCGGCGTCCCCGGCGCCCGCGCGCCCGTACAAGCTGCTGCAGCGCCGAAAGGGGCCGCCGCGCGCGAAGCCCGGCTCCTTGCTCTCCGGAGAAGGACTGCGCCGGTATGTGGACTCGTCCGTGCTGGAGCGGCGCATCGCGCCGGGGAGGCTGGGACCCCGCTGCCAGCCTCACTGGCTGCAGCCGTTGTCAGCGATCCGCTCCCGCTGCCCCCGGACGCCCCATCCGCACCACACCGGCGGGCTCTCGCCCCTCCCGGGCCCGCGCGGTAGCAGCGGGCACGCAGCTTGGCTCCCACCCCTCGGCCAGACACCTGCGGGCAGACCCGCTGTGCCCCGCGCGCGCCCGGCCAATCCAGCGCGGCCCCGCCCCTCGAGGACCCCGCCCCACCGGCCAATCGCAGCGACCCCAAGTCCCCGCCTCCCCGCTACCCTCCCGGGGTCTCCGAGGAAGATGCAGCTGAAGGACAGGGGGAGCGTTTGAGGGGGCTGGGCCGGGAATGAGACCGCAGCAGTTCTCGGCCCCAAACCTGCACCCCAGACCACCCCCAACAGACCCGCCGCCCATTCTGCAGCAGATCTCCAACCACACGAAGGCTGTGCAAAGCCCCGAGCAAACGAAGAGGTGACCCAGTTGCTATTGGAGGCAACTTGGGCGGCTCTAGCTTTCAAGCGCCTTAGGGAGCCCGTGGTGCCTGGGAGGGTGCGGTGTCCATGAGATTTTCTAACTTAAAAAGAGAATTCAAAAACCAAAGTAGCAGAAGGGAGACGCCAAAGAACCCTAGACGGCCCCCTGCTGGCCCAGAGCGCTCACTGAATCAGCTCAGGCTCCAGTCCAGTCCATTCTCCTAAGGGGTAGTGGGAGCAAAGCCAGGTTCCATCAGAGCCATGGCCATTTTGAGAGTCCCACTGGTGCCATTCTATAACTGCATAACCAGGGACGCGGAATTTCACTTTGACCAGCTCAGGGAGAATCAGCCAATGACTAATTAACACCATCCCAGGCAGACAAGCACATGGTAAGTGGCACCAATGCCCCTTGCAGGCGTGCCCAGATACACACGAGCCCATCAAAGATGGGGAGATGATGGGCCCTTGCTGGTCCCCATCCTCCAATCTCTGAGCCCCAATCCTAACAAAGGATGCAGATCATAAGAGCCCCAAAGTGTGGGCCAGGTACTAAACATGGGGCCAAGGTTCCCCATCTGATCTGCAGCCCAGAGGACAAGGGAAGGCAGAACAAGGAAACCTTTCGCTGAAGGCAGCAGGAGAGGTAGCGGGATGAATGAGGAAAAGAGAAAAACGAAGGCTGTCCATGGGCAGCTCTTAAAGGGACTACATCTTAGGGGAAACCCCAGATGCCTAAATGAGGTCTGTAGTTCCCAGCCCCGTGCCTAGGCTCATCGCACCAGCCTACTGCTGCCCCCTAGAGGGCACAATGGTGAACTGCAACCCCAGCCCACAAGGCTGGGTGCTCAGGGTCCCAGTTCTTGGGGTGAGAGTGAGTACATGGGAGCCCCCAGAGTGCAGGATAAGTGCCTGAAAGTGCCCGCTCAACCTGGGGTACACCTCAGCTCCCTACATTTCCACTCCCCTTAAGTTTTCTTTGATGTGTCTGGACCCCAAGAAAGGGACAGAGCTGGGTGGGACCATAGCCTGCAGGATCTGCCTAGAGAGCAACAGGCAGCCGATGATTCCTAAAAAACCCTTGTGACCCACGGCCCCTGGCCCTCTTCCCTTGGCTTGATTCAGTCAGATATACACCACTCAGGGCTGGGGCGGAGGGGTGCCTATATAATGGTATTATGCATGTAGGAGGCCATGTACAAGTGTCTACGTGCCAGTGGAGAGAGGAGCCACAGGGCCCAGGAAAGATCCAGAACTAACCAGAAAGGCTATACCCCCACCTCTGACCAAACCATCACCCACACTGACATCACCCCCAAGGGGATTGGCTATCAGACCCCTCCTCTGCAGCCCTGGGTCAGAAACACAGCAGGGCTCTCAGCTGTATATAAGTAAGCCTGCTGTCTACTTGGTCACCTTTAACCCCCGGACATGGGGCTGTGGTTGCAATTCCCCATGATGTACACTGGGGACATCAGCTGGGGCTGTGAGGAGACCAGGAGTCAGAACTGCAGGCTAAGGAATATATGCAAGAGAATCCAGGAGCAGCCATCCTGAACCCCAATTCTCTTCCCCCCAGGGGCAGCTGTGCTGGTTAGTTTTTTTGTCAACTTGACACAAGCTCAAGTTATCTGAGAAGAGGGAACCTCAACTGAGAAAATGCCTCCATCAAATTGGCCTTTAAACTTGGGTATGGTGGCTCATGCCTTTAATCCCAACACTCAGGAAGCAGAGGCAGGGGGATCTCCATGAGTTCAAGGCTAATCTGGTCGGTGGTGGTGGTGGTGGTGGTGGTGGTGGTGGTGGTGGTACACGCCTTTAATCTCAGCACTCAGGAGGCAGAGGCAGTCTACAGGGCGAGTTCCAGGACAGGCTCCAAAGCTACAAAGAGAAAACCTGTCTCAAAAAAACTTTAAAAAAACCCACTTTAAAAAGAAAAGCATATATATATTATATATATGGCTTGTAGAAGACTGGAGATGGTTCAACAGCTAAGAGCACTGGCTGTTCTTCCAGAGAACCCAGGTTCGGTTCCCAGCATCCTCATGTCAGATTACAATCATCTGTAACTCCAGTTCCAGGGGATCTGATGCCCTCTTCTGGCCACTGTGGGCACCAGGCACTCACATGGTATACAGATGTACATGCCCACACAACACCTATATACATAAAATTTTCTGTAGGACATTTTCTTGACTATTAGTGGATGTGAAAGGACCCAGTCCCTTGTGGGTGGTACTACCCTGAGCAGTCCTGGGGTATATAAGAAAACAAGCTAGACAGGTGTGATGGCACACCCCTTTAATCCCAGCACTCGGGAAGCAGAGGCAGGCGGATCTCTGTGAGTTCGAGGCCAGCCTGGTCTATACAAAGCAAGTTCCAGAGAACCCAAGTTCAATCCCAGCACCCACATAGAGGCTCACAACTGTATATAACTCCAGTTTCAGGGGATCCAACACCCTCCCACAGACATACATGCAGGCAAAACAACAATTTACAGGAAAAAAATAAGTCACTTTTTAAAAATTGCTTTAGTCGGGTGGTGGTGGTGCACACCTTTAATCCCAGCACTCGGGAGGCAGAGCCATGCGGATCTCTGTGAGTTCCAGGCCAACCTGGTCTACAGAGCAAGATACAGGACAGACTCCAAAGCTACACAGAGAAACCTTGTCTCGGAAAAAAAAAAAAAAAAAAAAAATTGCTCTGGTCCCCCAGGCAGTGGTGGCCCATGCCTTTAATCCCAGCACTCGGGAGGCAGAGCTAGGTCAATCGCTCTGAATTTGAAGCCAGCCTGGGCTACAAAGTGAGTTCCAGGACAGGCTTCAAAGCTACACAGAGAAACCCTGTCTCGAAAAACAAAAAAAAAAAAAAAAAAAAATTGCTTTCGTCATGTTCATCAAAGCAATAAAAGTAACTAAAGCCAGGCCTTGGTGGCGCGCACCTTTAATCCCAGCACTTGGGAGGCAGAGGCAGGTGGATCTCTTTGAGTTTGAGGCTAGCCTGGTCTACAGAGTGAGTTCTAGGACAGCCAGGACTGCACAGAGAAACCCTGTCTCAAAAAACAAAAACAAAAACAAAAAAAAAAAATAAAAAAAATAAGGAGGCAGAGGGGGAGGAGGAGGGGGAGGAGGAGGAGGAAGGGGAAGAAAGCCAAAATTAGAAGCGGATAGGAAAGGCTCTCCAAGAGATGCCAAAAGGTCTTGGGGCAAAGGGGAGCCATTTTGGTTTCTGCACTGAGCCCAGCATTTGGATGCTGTCCTCTGAACCATGTGCCACTCTCCTGCCTAGAAGGCCTTGTCTATAAACCACATGAACAGGGGCCAGTCTAGCAGACTTCAGGACAGTCACGTGAGGACCAGGCCCATTTCTGCTGCCAAGTACAGAATTCAGAGGGTGTGGTGTGCAGGCTGATCAATAACAGTGAACGGCCAAGGCAAGGCCACCCCATCTGAGCCAGGAGGGGTGCCTTCCTCAACACCCTAGCCTAGTGCCGAACCACAGTGATCTGGACATCGGGGCCATCTGCCAGCAGGGCGCCCAGCTAAGGCCACCCTCAGTTGTGAGTGGGTACAGATGGGAAGCCTGGGGGATGGGCCAAGGAAACCATGGACACCCACCTAGCCAGAACAGGTTCCCACTCAAAACGAGACCTGCCCAAACTCTAGACATAAAGCTCGACCATGGCTGCCTGGGGCCATTAGTTGCCAGCAAGCAAAGCAAGCCGCCTTTGGACCTCTCAGTGGCGTGGCAGCATGAACTGGCCCAGAAGCTTGTTTGGACCCCTGAGTAACCAACCTTACTCCTAGTCCAGCTAGCTCAGGAGGGAGAGCAGAGCAAAACACACACACACACACACACACACACACACACCTTCCACCCCAGCCCTAGGCTGAGAGGCTCCATGGCTTCTTTGAGGAGGCAGGGAGAGTTGTGCCAATCCAAACAGGCTGTGGTGTCTGCCTCCCTGCTGTGGCTTCAGCCCCGGCAGGGCCTCTGGGCCTGCCCTAGACCCCCACCCTGGGCAGGAGCACCACAAATTCCTGGTCCAGGAGGCTGACACCTCCCACCCAGAAGCAGGGACTGAGGGCCACACACAGCCTCACAGGAGCTCCTGGACACTGAAGATACCTCTAGCCCCCCACCTCTTCAGGGACAGAGCCAGGGCTGGGGGTGAAGCCAGCAAAGGGGCCCAGTCTTTCTCCCTGGGCTCTCTGACCACCCCAAACATCACCTTCCACCTGTGTCCTGCCTTGCTCCGGCTGGTATTTCTCTGTTAGAGCTCCTGGGGCAGTGGAAACAGAAGGGACCTAACTGAGACCCAGGGGATACTTATGGTATGAACAAAGCACACCCGCCCCAAAATGCTAGGCACTTCCGAGAACTGAGATGGCTCAGATGTGGGTCCCAAGTACCCCAGCCTCAACAGCCCAAAAGGTTCTTGGGGTAGTCACTTCAGTTTCAGCCACAGACTCCAAGAGCAATTTAGACAGCATGCATGGGACACATTTAGTGTGTATGCCGCCGCCGAAGCTCTGGCCTGGGAGTGAGGTAGAGGAGTGTGTGTGTTCACACACCATACCCTAAGGATAATAGACTGTCACCCTAACATGAGCAAGCCAGAGGGCCCAGGATGGGGTTCCTGGGAAGAAGTCACTGTCACCCACTTCCCCCAATTCACAGCCAGCCTTAAGCGGAGGAATCGAGACCCTCCCAGTACATGCTTCTGGTCCTACCAGAGCTTTACAAATGGGGAAACTAAGGCTGTGATCTCAGTCCAGGCGGTAAAGCCAGCTGAAATCCAGCCCAGTGCTCCAGACCACACAGTGCAGCACCCTCTTTTGGCTGGCTGTTTTCAGGGCAACACCCAGGGTGGGAGGGCCTGGGCAGCTAAACTTCAATCATGGGTTTCCTCCTTGTCCCCTGCCCTGAAGTGACCCTTCCTCTGGCAGGAACTATGGCAAATGGGTTAGAAACTGCGTATGAGCACATCTCTGTCAATGTGCCCTCCACCCCCTACCCTACAGGAGGCTGAGCACCCCTTCTCATAAAGCTATTGCCAGTCCAAAGACCAGTCCGTTTTGGGTGAACACTAGCCCAGATGGCAGGTACAAGGGACCCACATCTCTCCCACCACAGTACCAGATGGGAACTCCACAACATTTAGGGAAAGGTAGGGGTAGAAGCTGAGCCTGGGATCCTGGCCAGGGCCCTGGAGAGAAGTGAACCACAGCATCCCCCTTACTGTCCCACACACCCCTCTGGGATAAGCCAAGGCTGGGCAGATAAGCAACAACCTGGAGTTCTCCAGCCTGGGCCGTTTCTGGGAATCCAGGGAGCTGCAGCAGGAACTAGGGGAGGAGAGGATGCCACCACCCACAATAGGCACTGGAAACTAGTGGGCTCCCTGGACACGGGGACGGGGACACACACACACACACACACACACACACACACACACACGCACGCACGCACGCACGCACGCACAGGAATTCTAGGAATGTCAACTTGGCACAGGCTCCACTCCCCAACTCACCCTAAGTAAACAAGTCTCCCAGGGGCAGGACCGAACTGGGCCCCTCCTCCCAGAAGCCTTTGGCCTCCACCCCGTCCTTAGGGCCCACCCTGCAGACCACCTCCTAACCCACCCCCCTCCACTCTCACCTCTGGCTACCAGCAGTCTTCAGTCCTGATCCTGAGTCTGATCCCAGGCCACAGTGACTCACAGGCCCCCACTGCCCCTCTGGCCAGGGCAGGATGTTGGGGGAGGGGAAAGGACCGGGAAGTCGCCTAGCTCGTGGCTCTGCACGTGGCTCCATGGGGGATGTCAAATGTTGCTAGAGAGGCTGTCCAGGGTGACAGCAGGGACATAACCACCAAGTTGGGCAGTGGCTCTGACCAGCCACACACAAAACCCAGGAGACCCTTCTTGACCTCCCCTGCAACGAAGGAGAGGAGAGCTTTTGTTCCCCCAGAAGAACCTGGCAAATGTCTAGGACACCAGAGGCTTCACTCTAAGCCGACCCCAAACTTCCCAAGCTCTACGGACCTTTCCATCTTTTCACTGCATGCTGCCTCGTCCTCCCAAGGGTAGCCCGCGGCACAGCAAGAAGGCGCTGCGGTCAGGGTGATGAAGTCCCCAAAATACCAGCACTCGTCCATTCCCTTAAGTCCTTAGGTCAACTCCAGGTGAGGCAACCTGTGGCCCCTAGCGGTCCCCGCAGGCAATCCCCGCGTCTAAGTCAAGTTTCCCGGGAGAAAGAAGTTAAAAGGCCTGCTCATAGGGTGCCTCCTACACTACGCCTTCCCGGACCACCACCCTGCACCTCTCCGCGGGAAAAGCCTTTTCTAGCCCCTTCTCAGGGAAGGAGAGGACTGCTGAGCGCGGGACGACGCCGTCGGGGCCAGGGGCACCGTACGGCCTACAATTCTGCAGCGGCGCAAGGGACTTTCCAAACTCCACGGCTGGGCACCTCGGGTAAGGGCTCCAGACCGAGACCCCTCGGAGTCCGGGCCAAGGAGGCGGGAAGACTGCCTTGGCCGTGCACTCTCGGCAGCCCGCGCCCCGGCCGCGCCACCACCACTTGTTGCCATCTGGATGCGATCGGGCCGGCGGGACTCCTGCCCGCAGACCCGCCGTACCTGAGCGTGCCTCCGCTCCGCGGAGCAGCTGTCAGTCAAGCAAACACGAGAAACGCGAACCGTCGGCGCCGCGGACCTTTCGGCCTTGCTCGGACGCCGTAGCGCCGGGATGTACCACCACGGATGAAGGGGGGCTCCCGGGATACTGCCGCGGGCAAGCAGGCTCTAGGAGCCCCGGGTGGGCGCGAGCAGAGAACACCGCCGCTGCAGGGTGATCGCGGGAGCGGAGGCGGGGCCGCGGCGGGGTTCGGGGAGATGCGGGGCGGGGCTCAGGCTCGTGCGGGGCGGAGCCGGGGCGCGATGAGCCCCGTGCTGTGGACGCGCCTGGGCGGGCCTTGAAATACCGCTGCCGGCAGCCTGCGCGCCAGACGCCGCCATGATCATCCCAGTTCGCTGCTTCACCTGCGGGAAGATCGTCGGCAACAAATGGGAAGCCTACCTGGGTCTGCTGCAGGCCGAGTACACCGAAGGGTGAGGCGGCGGGCCTGCGGGGGAGGGGGCGGGCAGGCCGGGCTGGGGTCGTGAAGCAGAGGGGCGGGGGGGAGAGTTCTGCGGCGGCCCCGGGGGTGAGACTGAGGTATCCTGGGCCGGGGATAGATGAAACTTTTGGATGGAGAATTGCCTGTGGGAGCAAGGCAGCGACTGAGGAGTCAAGTGAGCAGGCAGCGTTAGGAATTTCAAACTCTGGTTATCCTCCAGCCCAGCCCTGTGATGTATTCCCGGAAGAATGATTCTTTCTTAAATGTGTTTTGAGGTAGGGTCTCACTGTGTAGCCCTGGCTGGCCTAGAACTCTCTATGTAAAACAGGCAGGTCTTGAACTCATAGCGATCTCCTGCCACCTTCCTGAGTTGTTGGGATTAAAGGCGTGCACGCCCAGCCTCGCTGAAGTTGGGAATGTGGGTTTCAAGCTGCTGTCCTTCTGGAAACTTCTGAGCATCCTTCCCATGGGTGACAGGCACCTCTTCATCCGCAACAGAACACTCAAGTCTCTTCCCTACCCATCTACTCCCTAACCTGTGTCAGCTTTCAGGCCTACTTCTATGTATTTAGAACCTTGTGGACCCTTATAAAATGCAAGGCAGAGCCGGGTGGGGATGGGGGGCGCACGCCTTTAATCCCAGCACTCGGGAGGCAGAGACAGACGGGTATCTATGAGTTCGAAGCCAGCCTAGTCTACAGAACGAGTTCCAGGACAGCCAGAACTGTTACACAGAGAAACCCTGTCTCGAGAAACGAAATAATAATGATAATAAATACAAATATAAAAAAATAAGGTGCAGGACAAACTCTGATATTCAGGCTTTGTGGGTGAGTAGCAGCTAGCCCTCTGGGACCCTCTTTACCTGGGCAAGAGCTTCTCAAGCTCACTAGATCCCAGAGAAATTAAACTCAGTTGGTTTGCAAGCTCTCTCCGAATGTGGAGGAATAGAGCCAAGGAGGCAGACAACAGCCAGTTCACAGCATTTTCTCAGAGTCCACCTGTGGGGCCTGGAATTCAGCTCCTTGATGAGGGGATATTGGTCTCCTAAGCTTCCCCAAGTAAGTTTGGAAGCCCATAAAGCTACCCCAACCCTGGGTACAAGAGCCAGAAGCAGAGATGGGGGCTAGAAATATGGCTCAGCTGTGAAGAGCGCTGGCTGTTCTTCTAGAGGACCCAGGTTCAATTCCTAGAACCCACATGGTGGCTCACAAATGTTCATAACTCCTTTGGGCTTCGGCAGGCATTAGGCATACACGTTCAGAACACCCATACACATAAAATGAAATTTAAAAAGCAAGTATGGCTGGGTGGTGGTGGCGCACGCCTTTAATCCCAGCACTCAGGAGGCAAAGCCAGGTGGATCTCTGTGAGTTCAAGGCTAGCCTGGTCTACAGAGTGAGATCCAGGACAGGCACCAAAACTACACAGAGAACCCCTGTCTCGAAACACCCCTCCCCCCCCCCAAAAAAAAAAAAAAAAAAGCAAGTATGGGCAGAAGGCAGGTAAAGGTATAGGACACTAAAGATTGGCATGTGGGCATATACGTGGGATTGGTGTACCCTGGGGAGTCAAGTGTACATCTAAGTGAGAAAAGGGACTCACCAGCCTCCACTCTTAAGTGTCTGGGTGCATATTCAGAACTCTCCAGGCCATTTCCCTGTGGACTGCTGTCAGGTTTCAGTCCCCATATATGTAGATGTAACCCACAGTAATACACAGAGGCAAGTTGGAGGTGGCTGCAGACCTGTGCAGACTGTAGAGACCACATCCAGCCTCACTCCTCTCCTCCTTACAGGGATGCCCTGGATGCTCTGGGCCTGAAGCGCTACTGCTGTCGCCGCATGCTGCTAGCACACGTGGACCTGATTGAAAAGCTGCTAAACTATGCTCCCCTGGAGAAGTGACTGGCGGAGCTTACTGTCCTCTGCTGGCCATGGGCAGTCTGTCACGCGGAGTTCAAACTGAGGTGTTGGGGAGGTGGGCGGGGTGCCTGGCTGTGGCCAGGTCCCCTCATCCTGGAAGAAACATTCAGTAAAGACCTTTGCAGAGCCACCAGCTGGTCTGACTTTGTAAGGTTCTCAACATCATGCCTGTACTGCCTTGGAAGTTACCTGGCCTGGCTCGGCTTTCCCCCGGGGCTGGTCTCCTTCCTCTTACCTGACTTGGGGGTCTAGTCTTGTGGGGAGCCCCTTGCTTCTGTTTTCTAGGCCTTGACCTGTTTGATCCACTGGCTAGCCTTACAGTGCAGTCTTGCACCTCATGGCTGTAGGGCCTCTCCTCTCCCTGCCAGTGTTCAGGATGGGCAGGGTAGATGTGGCCACACCATCCACAGGCAGGGCCCAAGCCTGCGAGGATACTCCTTTGGAATGCTGAAGAGTGTTTGGAGGCCCACCCAATGTCTCACCACCGTGCTGTAGGGATTCTTTTTATGTGTTTGCTGTTTTTTCTGCTTGTATGTCTTTGCGCCGCTTGTGTACCCACAGAGGCCAAAAGTTTTAGACAGTATGAACTGCCATGTGTTCTTTTTGTTGTTGTTTGAGACAGGGTTTCTCTGTGTAGTCCCGGCTATCCTGGAATTCAGTATGTAGACCAGGCTGGCCTTGAAACTCAGAGATCCACCTGCCTCTGCCTTCTCAGTGTTGGAATTAAAGGTGTGTATCAGCCGGCGGATCTATGAGTTCAAGGCCAGCCTGGTCTACAGAGCGAGTTCCAGGAAAGGCGCAAAGCTCCACAGAGAAACCCTGTCTTGAAAAACCAAAAAAAAAGTATGTGTTACCTACCAAACTCAGATATTCTAGAAGAGCAGCCAGTATTCTTCACCTCTGAGCCATTCCAACTCCTGAGTATTCCCGAGGTCACAAGCTCATTCCCTGTCCTCCAGAATCCAAAGAACCAAGTCCTGGATCCTAAAGAACATTAGCTGTGAGCCCATCTGCTACCCATGCCTGAGGATCTTGTTTCCAGAATCTTCCCAGACCCAGCAGCTAGACATCTCTGCCCTTTAACCCAAATCCCACAGGAGTGGAAAAGTACCTGGCACTAAGAAACCTACTCAAGGCCAAAGGAGGTCCATTTAAGGCTCTGGCTCCTGGGTATTTGCATTAAATGTTCCAGGGTTCTTTTTAGCACATTGATCCCTCTTGAGATTTTTATTGTTTGGTGTTTTGTTTAAGATAGGGTCTCACTTATGTAGTCTTGGCTGGTGTGAAACTCACAGCAGTCCGCCTACTTCCGCCTCTCTTGAGTGCTGGGATTAAACATGTGATGTGCACACACACACTAGTTTGTTTCCAGGGGAGGTGTTGGTTTTTTCGACACAGGGTTTTGGAGCCTGTCCTGGAACTCTCTGTGTAGCCCAGGCTGGCCTCAAATTCACAGAGATCTGCCTGGCTCTGCGTCCCAAGTGCTGGGATTAAAGGCGTGTGCCACCACCGCCCAGCTGCCACACTGATTTTTAAAGAGGAAAAAAGCTTTGCCTTGGGCTGAAGCCTAGTGGCCCCTTGGACTCCGCTCCTCTAGCTGCCACTAAGCAGCATAGGACTGTCGGGGACAGAGAATCAGCTCTTAGGGTACATTTGTGTGTCCTTGAGTATGGACAGTCCTTTGCCTGGCTAAGTCCAGGCCAGAGTGAGCTGGAGGCTCTCCAGCTACCAGAGGTCAGCCTAACTGCCTCTGCCATTGGGCTTCCCCATCCTTGACTCTTCTGAGTACTCCAGCTACCCTGGACCCTAAGGTCCTATCAGCAAGCTGACTCGACTGTTTATACATTTATTGAGCACCTGTTACATAGCAGGAGCACATGTGGGCATCTGGGATACAGCAGTGGATGAAAACAGCCGTGCCCTATTCAGAGATGTTCCAAAAGGAGACAGTGTACAGGAACGTGGGGCATTTGCATGGTGTTACCAGAAGTGGGCAAAAGCCAGGGCTGAGGCTGTTAGGAGCAAGAAAGGCCTGGATGGAGAGGACAAGGCATATACTGTGGGGTTGTGGTTCCCCTCAGCTTGCCCCATTAGTTTGGGGTAAGCAGATCTGAGGGTTCCCAGCAGCAGGCATGAAAGGTACCTAGCCCATCCAGAACAGCCCCTTCCCACCTTCTACCCACCATGCAGGTGGTATGCCCAAGTTCTCCCCAAACTTATTACAAATCACAACTACCCAAAGACAAGTAGCCTGTGGGCAAGAGGCACTTTTGTCAAATAATCTAAACCCTATTCTACCAGCTAGGCCTAGCCCAACACTGGCAACCGGCCCCCTCTTATGCTGGGACAAGTACACTGCCTCAAGCCTTGGGACTTTGGTATGCAGTGAAAGGCACTTGAAGCTACCCCTGAGGTGGGGTCGCCAGGGGTCGTAGTGATGGCATGAGGACAGCTACCTCTCTGGCAGTCAGCAGTCTAACTCAGTAGTACTTTGTAGTGGGGTGGGACATAGTGCAAGGCTGGCAGCCTGGCCTGGCACCGTGGTCAGTAGTGCTCCAACTTGAGGCTTCTGTACAAGCAGCAGGTGAAGATCATGCCGAAGACCTGTGTGGGGCCAGGTTGGTGTAAACAGGGCTGTGGGCCACCAGCCACCCCAGTGTTCCCAGTCACCTCTATGTTTCCGCACCTGCACACAGGCGATGCCGAGGCCCACAGCCCCGATGACCCGCAGGTGCTCCTGAATGAAGGTCTCCAGCTTACTGATACAGCCACCCTAGTGGGGAGAGAGTGGTGGTGGACCTCGCTGGCTCCCACATGCAGCCCTGTTGGACCAGGGTACCCTAAGACGTAGCCAGACCAGCCACCCAGTCAGTCTGGCCCCTTCCTGAGCACCCACCTACCTCCACTTTATAGATGTTGGAGGCATGGTCCCGGCGACCACAGCCAGGTACCACAGTCTTACAGCAGCTGTCAGGAACCACACGGTTGCTTGCCTCACCAGAGCGGATCCACTCACTGTCTCGCCAGTCTTGAGAGTTGTTGCTGCCACAGCAGTGGAACTACGAGGAATATGTGGCTGAGCCCTCCAGCCTGCCAGCACATAGCACCATGCTGGGAAAGTGGGGAGTTACAGGGGGACACCCACCTCTTGCTGCAGCTTGTCTACGGCACTGGTCACACCCTCCTGGCCTGACTGGTGATATCTCTTGATCATGGTGTCCTTCAGATTCTCCTTGAGCTCTGTGTTCAGCTGTGGGTAGGATCAAAGTCTGAAACCGCCCACCCCACCCTCAGGGCAAAGCTAGAGTCAGGACCCCCCGCACCCACCCCCACCCCCACCCCCACCCCCGGTGGGATTGTCAGGACTAGAAGAGACACCAGGCAAGAACAAGGCCAGCCTGGAATGAGTGACACTCTCAATCCTATGAATTGAGAATTCCTCCCCCAAAAGTCCCAAGTCAGCCCTGGGATCTACCTGCCTGTGTGCACACCTGTTCTGGACATACCCCATGGCCAGTTCAGGCCCTTACCTGCTGGTAATAGACATAGGCCAGGATGCCAGCAATGATCTCCAGTAGGAAGATGATGAGGAGCAGGATGAAGTACTAGGAAGCAGGGACCCAGTGAGTTGGGGTTCCTAGTACCAGAGCACCACAAAGCAAGTCCCAACCCAAGAGGCCAAGCAGGAGGAATCCAATTAGCAGCTACAGACTGGGCCACCTAGCTTCTACTTCTCTGGATCTGGTCTATGCCCTAGTAAGTTCAACAGGGACAGCCTGCAGTAACATACTTAACCAGAGTCAAGCCTCAGAACCACTATCAGAGGCCCCTGAGAAACCCATGCCAGGCATCCCCAGCCCCACCACTCCCACCATGTGCCACCAGGCCCTGCTGACCAAGCGTAACAGATTCCGTCGCTCCTTGAAAGTGGCACAGCAGCCCAGGACTCCGGTCACCATGACAACAACACCAGCCACCACTAAGATGTAGGCTGTGGCTAGGTAAGTGCTTGAAGCCAGCAGACTAATGTAGTCACTCTTGAGGGCCAGTGTCCAAATGCCCACTGCCATGACAGCCAGGCCAGCCAGCTGCAGGAAGTATGTACTGGTCACTACATCTGGCCCGGGTCTGGAAGCTGGGGACAAGCCCCTAGGCCAGGCCCCCAAGATGAGGAAGAATGGGGATGTAGGGAGAATGCAGCACTTCTTACCCAGAAGCAGCAGTTGTAGGTGAACAGCAGATACTTGAGGCAGACTGTGCCACATGTTGCCTTCTTCTCATTGAATTCACCCATGCTGGGCCTGCAGAAACACGGAGGAGGTCAGATGGCCTGAAGCACCAGGCCTCCAACTAGGAAGAAAGCTAGAAACCAATGGGGGCAGGACGGGATGCAGCACTTCCCAGATACTTCCAGAGTTTGGAGCTCAGCCAGCTGTGGGCCTTAAGAGGAGCCTTCCCAGGAACCATATATGACTCACTTCCTGGACAAAGGATCAGGGCTAACACCCCTCCTCACAGCCAGACACCCATATTGAATTGTCATGGAGGACCCTCAACCTGCTTGCTGACTCACTCCTGCTGGCAACTGGGGGGAGGGGGGAGCCCCAGCAGACCTTCAGGATGCATTCCTGTGGACTGCCACCCCCACAGCATTCCCTGAGCCCCACATCACTGGCTGATTGCTTAGCACTAATACCCCAGATGTGGCAGAGAGGCAGAGAGCTCAGACCGACCTCAGGTAAACAGTGAGGGCTCTGAGAGCAACCTCTCTACTCCCAGCCTGGGCAGGGACAATAGAGGTGCCGGTAGGTGGAGCCTGCACAATCAGCTCCCCTCTGGGCTGTAGGAGGAGGCCATAGAGGTGGATGGCCATTCCCCCAAAGGTCCTCTAGGCACATCCTGCCCTAGACACACCAGTGTCTGCACTGTGGACAGTATGCAGTACAGACCTCAGCTGAGCACCCCAGGTCAGGTTTCTAGACAGGCGTGCATATGCAGGGCTTTTCACCTGCCACCTGCAGGCTCTGCCCAAGCACCAGCACTCACCTCTGTAAGTCAGAAGGACCAGCAGGTACAGGTCAAAAGTCAGTGGTCTGCCCTTCACCTGGCAGGTAGGATCTTGCCACTCCTATGGTGGTTGAAGCAGTGGTCAGAATGATTTCCACAGACACCAGATCTAGAAGCAGGCATAACAGTCAGGCCTACTATTTTCTTCTGGACCAGGGTGGGGCAGAGGACATTGCTGGCCAGCCTGACCTAGGGAGGGACCAAATGCCTTCTCCAGGTGCCCCACCCTCCAGACCCATCCATCACTGTCCCTCCCCCACCGAACTGCATCAACTGTCCACTCCTGGGGGTGGAAGAGATTACAGACCTCCATTTGGAAATAGGACCCAAATACACGCTGCCTCACTGAAGGAGGGGCATGACACAGAGGCCCGACCACAACGCAAGCCCCGGGGCCAGGCTCTAAAGGCCCAGAACCTATGGAGTGCTGCTTCTGAACACATCCAGCAACATAAGCCAAGGCACAATCAGCAGACTGAATGTTAATTTCCTGAGAAAGGGCCTGCGTGGGAGCCGCGACCAGCCAGAAATAGCTCCTGAGGCCTGGACACAACCGCCCTACAATCAGCCCCTGGACTTCTTTCTCCTGCGCCCTCGATGGCACTGGGCACCCGCCCCACCGAGAGGACAGGGCATTGAAGGCGGCTAGGCGAGGAATCCCCGCGTCACTGAGATGAAGTCACCACAGCCCCTTACCGGTCCCCCCTCCCCCGCGTGCCAATGGGGGAGCCTGCGGTCTCAGGGGAGGGAACCGGTGTCCAGGGACAATGAATAGGGTGATCAGACTTTGACTTTCTGGGTTTCTGCATGAAAGGGATCGCCAGGCCTGTCCAAGAACCACAGAGGCTCTCTCCCTCCCCCCTCCACTTCTTCCTTCCCGCCCCGTTGTCGATCTTCCGGAAAGGAGCCTGCAGCCGTGTCCTACCGGCGCTGCCTCCTGGGCGTCCCCGAGGCCAGCGGTGAAGACTGGGGACACTGGTGCGCGAGGCACTCGGGACACTGCTCCCCACACCCTGCGGCCTGGCTCCGCAGATCACTCACCAACCACACTTTGGAGTATCAGCCCCTGCCGCGGCTGTAGGAGGGATTGCTTGGAGTGCTGAGAATGCTCGGCCCGGGGCCTACGAGGACACGCCCCGCGCGCGACCCCGCCCCGAGCGAGCCCCGCCCACGACCGGCCAGGGCTGGGCAAGTCCCAACTGGTTTGGTGCTAGGGCGCACAGAAGACCGCGCCGCACGGCGAGACCTGGGGACCTGCCCCGTCTGTGGGGCCGGAAAGTTAATTTGAGGGCGCTGGTGGTCAGCAAGACTCCCCACTCACCCAGAGACAGAAGAGCTAGGCGGGAGGCAGAACCCGGGTGGTGACTGGAGAGGTGGAGAAGGTGGCACCTAGCCCACCAGAGCCCAGAACTGAGACCAAGACCAAATCCTCCTCCAGTCTAAGCCCGGGAAACCACTCTGAGGCTGCAGGTTCTAGTGGCTGAGGAAATGCAAGAGGGGAAGCTCCAGGTACAGTGTGAAGGGTGCCGGGAGACCCACAGACACTTGAGGGCCCTGTAAAAGGTACCCAGTCTGGAGGGCATATGGTCTGTCTAGGAACGGTGCCAGAGGATGAAAGAGTAAGGACCTGGGCCAGAGAGTGAGCTGACCATGGAAGTGAGGGGCAGGACTCCCTTTCCACATGAGGACTAGCATGGGAGTGGACACTTGTTGAAACCTGGGTCCTTGGAGTTTCCGCTGTGATGGATGGTGAGGGAGGGCTTGACAAATGACCAGGATCACAGAACATACACAGGAACCCACAGCCACGGGAATGGCAGGTTAGTGTGCACCTATGAATCCCTCCATGTCACCTTGTGCCATGGACACCAAGCATGAACCATAAATGCACTGGGCCTCCCAGACACACGAAAGGCAAGAAGTGTGCACAGTACTCAGTGGCCTTTATTGGTCCGCTAAACAGAGGTGAAAACAGGATGGAGACTGAAGACCTTGACCACTCAGAGGTTAGTTCCTTCAGGCAGGTGATGCTTTCTGCCTAGAGCCCCATACTTAGCAGGCAACCACCACCCATGACCAGTCCCCTTCTAGGAGTAGCTCCTCTAGATAAGGAAGGCCTAGTGAGTCATTTGGGGCTGGTCATCGGGCACTAGGAAGATGGCCAGAGCCTCGTCTGGGGGGCCGAGCCCCGCCACAGCAGCAGCAGCAGTAGGTGGGCCCAGGCTTGTGGGCGATAGCTAGAGCCTTCCTGTGGCTACTGCCCAGCAGCTTAGTCTCACAGGCATCTCTCTCATCTCGAAGGCGCAGATTCAGCTCCCTAGGGAAGAGGAGTTGGAGACTGAGGAGGTTAAGATCTAGAGGAAGATGGCTCTTGAGTCCAGAGTCCAGAGGACTACAGAGACTGCAGCATGAAGGCTATAGAGCAGACATGCGGACTTCCAGCAAGATGGGTAGGAGCCAAGAATATTTGGGAACTTGAGACCACTTCTCCACACCGTCTAGGTAGGCCTGACGCACCTCAGCAGCTCCAGCTGCCTTAGGAGGCTGAGTTTCTCTTTCTGCATGTTCCTGGAGACAGCAACCACATCTCTGTGGGTAGAAGGTTGTGATCCAGATGCAGGGTCGGGGGAAGGGACCCTCTACCCTCCCCACCGGCACCTCACCACACCTTTGGGTTTGCTCCTGACGACCCTGTGCTTCGCCCTCCAGTCGGCTGAGCTGCTCTTGCGCCTGGTCCAGCTGTGCCCGTATCGCCTCATAGGCCCTACGCAGCTGGGTGTGCTGGGCCTGTACCTCTAGCTGTTCTTCAGTCCGGGCCTGCAGCTGCTGTTCCAGCTGGGGAACGGTGGAACGCTGGGTGGCGAACCACGCCCTCCCTCTTCCCTCACCCCCCAGTGCCAAGCTGACCCTTCGCGATTCCTAGCCAAGGACCTCGAGGCACAGGGGACCCCCCCCCCAAAGAAGTTGAGTCTGTGCGAGGATGCAGGCATGAACTGATTGACGACTATGGCTTACTTCCCGCTGCCGCAGGCCGGCGCGCTCCAGCTCCTGCTCGCGGGTCTGCAGCTCCAGCTCCAGGTGGCCCCTCTGTTCCTCCCGGGGTAGTTTCTGGGATGTACAGCCGCACTAGAGCCTTTGCTCCCGGCTCAGAGGAGGCAGGCGGAGAGGCAAGGGCGGGGAGCCAAGGGGTGGAGAGCGCGGGAAGGGGGCACTTGCGGAGGCAGAGCAGAGTTCCCTGGACTTGGGGCAGCTGGGACTCCCGGAGGTGAGCCCTCGGGGGAGGGGCCAGTTCGGGGAAGGCGGAGCCAGAGAAGCCAGCGAGGCTGGGCGTGGCGTGCGTGGGCCCACCTGGCTCTGCACGCGGCGCCGCTGCTCCCCCAGCTGCTGCTCCAGCTCTTCGTAAAGTCCGCGCACCTCCCTCTCGTGCTCACTCTCCCGCCTTCGGGGAACCGGGACATCACAGGCATGAGCATTTGCCAGCTTCGTCTCTCTCCCCTCGTGAGACCCCAAACCTTGCCAGGCTGGCCCTCACCGCCGCAGCGCCTGCTCCAAACCGTCGCGCTCCCGGGCCGCCGCCTCCAGGCAGGCCGACGCGCGCACCAGAACTTCCTCCAGAGACCCCAACAGCTCGGGTCGCTCGCGCTGTAGCCTGACCCAGAGTGTCCTCACAGCCCATTGCCTAGAGGGTGCGAACGGAGACTGGAGCTGGCAGGTGCCGGGGGAGGGGGGGTGTCCCCTTTGCAGACGGTGAACCCCTGGAGAACCCAGCAGCCCAGAATGGCAGCACGTCGGCCGCGCACGGCTCATCCCTATGGGATGTGCTCTCAAGCCTGCTTAGCCTCTAGAGTGCAAGGTGGCCTGTGTACCAAGAGCTATGCCACTGGGTGACTGGGTGTCTGGCGGCGCCCCGCCCCGCAGAGATATGGCCTCCTGAAATGCAAATCCTGAGGGAAATCACGCCAGGCCGCTCTCCCAGACAGCCACAACTGACAAAGGATGGACTGGGGCGGCCTAGGGATTCTGTGGCAACAGACAGGCGGGCAAGGTGGACAGAACATGCTGAGGAGAGGGAAGAAGCACGGAAAGGGAGTGGGCCCAGCATCAACTCACTCGCCCAGGACCCGGGCCACTCCCAGCTTCTCTAAGGAAGTGCAGAATGTCTCAACATCGTCGTCCTCCTCCAGAGAGCCCCCTGTGCTTGACTCAAAGGTTTCCTCAGGAGTCCTCAAGGAGGACCCACCTTGGGCCGACTCCACCCCCACAAACTTCCCTGCAGACATTCGAGGAGAGATGACCAGGACTGCGGGTTAACCCCGGACCTACCCAACTCCCCCGGCCACACACAACATATCCTGCCCTCTCTCAGGGCCCAGTTTCCTGTTTTTCTTCCTTGTTCTAGTTCTATTGGCCTGGGAATGGGAAATGACAGCCAGCTCCCCCGCCCCACCTGGGTTGGCAGAGGAGAAGGGATTGGGGGAGGGCAGACCATACACTGCAGAATAGCTGGGGTGACTGTTTGTAGACGCTGGAATGCTTGGGTAGTTGTGAAAGGCACAGGCTGTGTAGAGTCTCACAGGGGCCTGAATAGGGTCTCTAGGTGACTGGGACCTGCTCACCCAGGCCTAGGCAGAACTCCCGGGCTGTGAGGAAGCCAGTGTGGGCTTGATCCAGACTTTCAAATACAGCCTCCAGCTGCTCAGGCGTAAGGGGAAGATCACTCTGTAGGCCCTAGCCAGGCAAGAAAGACCAAGGTGAGCAGCCAAGGTCGGCCTTGGGCCTGGCAGCCTCTTGGAACTGTGGCTCACCTGCAAGTCCTGCCTAGTGATGAAGCCCTTAGCATCCTTGTCACACAGTAGAAAGAGCTCCTGGGCCTGCTGCAGCATCTCTGCACGATGATGCCCTGCCGAGGCTCCCTTGGTCTCCTCTTCCTCCTGGCCCTCCCCAGGCCCAGGCTGCCCAGGGCTGGCCATAGGAGCAGATCTTGACTCTAGTAGGTGCTGTGAAGCCAAGGGAAGGTCAGAAGAAATGGGAGGAGGGGTGAAGGTGTGTCAGAGGGTGCAGACAGAGCGCTGGGGACCTCCTTGTGCCAGGTAGGAAAGTGAACAGAAGGCAAGGCATTGGGACAGGGGTGCTCTGGGGATGGATGAAGCAGGCTCAGCACCAGAGTTGCTGCTGCCCAGGACCAGTTATCTCAGGAAGTTGAGATTCTGGGAAAAGCCTGAATCCCAGGAAAGAGACAGTTCGAGAAAGTGAGGGTGAGCCAGATGCGGTGGCATATCCTTTTTTGTTTTGGAGACAGGGTTTCTCTGTGTAACAGTCCTGGCTGTCCTGAGGTGGCATAGGGGTGGCATACACTTTTAATCCTAGCACTCTTACGGCAAAGTTAGGCAGATATCTGTGGGTTCAAGGCCAGGCTGCTCTACATAGCAAGTTCCAAGACATCCAAAGCTACATAGTGGGATCCTACGTCAAAGAGAGAGGGAGAGAGAGAGAGAGAGAGAGAGAGAGAGAGAGAGAGAGAGAGAGAGAGAAACCAGACATAGTGGCTCATGCCTTTAGTGCCAGCACTTGGGAGGCAGAGGCAGGCAGATCTCTGTGAGTTCAAGGACAGCCTGGTCTACAGAGTGAGTTCCAGGAGAGCCAGAACTGTTACACAGAGAAACCTTGTCTCTAAAAACAAAACAAGAAGAAAGTGAGAGTGAGAACTTACTACAGAAGACTCATAAAAACAGGTGGCCAACTCTTGGCAGCCAAGAGAGAGATTGTGTAGTGAAAGAGGGCCAGAGGGTGAAGAACCTGCCACATCCTGGACCTGAGAGATCCCAAGCTGGGACTGCCTAAGGAAGAGGGCTGAATCACTTTTGACCAAGTCCTTAGCCTCAGGCCTGAGCCTGTGATGCCCTGGCCTTCTGACAGCTGGCAAGCAGAGAGTAAACTCCATCAGCCCCTCCCATCTGCCAATAAGGCCTTAAGGGTGCAGGTGCAAGGCCCCAGCCCTGGGCACTGGACAGCTTTTGTAAGAAACACCTCCACGTCTTGGTTTAAGACAGCCTCTGGTCTTTTTCTCTTCCCCTGGGGCCTCCCTCTCACCTCCTGGAATGAACATTCCACCTCTACTGTCTGTCCCACAGTGTACTAACCCCAGATTTCCCAAAGCTACAGACCAGTGACACCAGCCCAGACCGGCTATCTCACTTCTCAGTCCTTAGGGATATCTTCCCCCGACCCATATTCCAGGAAGAGAGGAACGATAATCCAAGAAGCAAACACGAGGAAGCAGCATGTCAGGGCAACCTGGAGTCTTTGCCCCCTTGACGGCTACCCTCACTGCAACCAGACACGGTCACCAACCGCTCCCGGGCTCCACAGGACCGGAGGTCCATCCCAGCCGGAAGCTGAGCTGCAGCCAGGCTCCAGGGAGTCCAGAGGAAGGGCAGCGGGTGGGCCCACAGGCAAACCTCATCCACGCACGTCTAGGCTAGCTGCCGTGCACCTCGGGAACACAGCCGTCCCAGACAGACGCGTGCGGTCGCCGCTCCACACAGAGGTCCGAAGGTGCGACCACCGAGGGGGCGGGGGTGCTGGGAGCTCAGGGTTGGGAGCCCAGGGTTGGGGGTAGGGAAGCCCGGCAGGTGCGGCACTGGGACCCCAGCCGCGGGACCTGCGAACCAGTGCCTACCTGCGAGCCGCGCCGCCGCACCTGCCGCAGACGGGCCGCTCCTCCCGGAAACGCGCGGCGAGCCCCGCCCTGCCCGGACCCCAACAGCCTGCGAGGGGTTCGGACCCACAGCCACCTTGCGCCCTTACAGGCCCGGAGACCCCGGGATAGCACGTCCGGGTGGATCCACCAGAGCGCTGCTGTTGCTTTGTCCCGCCTCTCCTATCTTGGTGGCCTGACCCAGGGTGGCTAGCTCTCCCGGGAGAGCCACAGGGGGCAGCAATGTTGACGTAGTGTCCCTCACCCCCACCCCCAAGACCCTTCCAGGGCAGGATCAAGGCCGCGGAGGTGCAGATACCAGCCCCCACCCCGCCCGGAATATCCAGACTTAGGGTGCCAAGAAGTGTGTGTAGGAAAATGCCGAGCAGGAAATAGACCAAATACTTTCAGTGGCTGTATCCGTGGCTGGGGAGACTAGACTTTCTTCTCTATACTTTTCCAGTTTGAGTCTTCTAAGTTTTAATGCTAACGAATGACATGTAAGTTAGCAGCACTCCTATGTGAGTTAAGTGAGTGTGGGGACACAGTTGAGACCACCTCAGCAGTCTGCTCCCAGCACTCCTTTTGGGGCACAGTCCTGATTAGGGTTCCCCCAGGCCTAGAAGAACTCAAGGAGATGGTGCCAAAGTCCTACTTAGAAGGAAACCCATCCACTTCCAAAGGTATGCCCCCCATCAAGCCCCTAAACTGACCTGAAAAGCTGGCCTGGGTGTCACAGGCTGCAGAGGCGCTGGGGGGCCCTGTGCTTCTCAAGTAGAACCACAACAGGCTGGCCCTATAGGACAGGACCTGGAGACAAGAGGAGGGGCGGCCCCTGGCACCTAGGCCAGGACCTGCCTGGCCGGCTCGCCCAGTCCTGCTGTCCCAGGTCCCATAACCAGACCAACCGTTATTGTTGGCTAGGGGCTGCAACCGCAGCCACTGTGCGCCTTTTGGGAGGGGCAAGTGGGTGCTGAGCACGTAGGACTAAGCCAAGTCCTGCAGATTGACAGCTAAGCTCATCCCTCACTCACAGTTCTCCCTCCTCCAGGACTGTACAACACACACACACACACACACATACACACACACACTCACACACACATACACACACACACACATACACACACTCACACACATCACACATACACACACTCACACACATACACACACACTCACACACATACACACACATACACACACTCATACACACACATACACACACGCACTCACACACATACACACACTCACACATACACACACATACACACAAACATACACACATACACACACACATACACACACACTCACACACACATACACACACACTCACACACACACATACACACACATACACACACACAAACACACTCACACACACTCACACACACATACACACACATACACAAACACACACTCACACACACACTCACACACACATACACACACATACACACACACATACACAAACACACACTCACACATACACACATCACACATACACACACACTCACACACATACACACACACATACACACATCACACATACACACACACTCACACACACTCACACATACACACATACACACACACACACATACACACACTCACACACACACACATACACACACACAAACACACACTCACACACACATACACACACATACACACACACATACACAAACACACACTCACACACACTCACACACACATACACACACATACACACACACATACACAAACACACACTCACACATACACACATCACACATACACACACACTCACACACATACACACACACATACACACACTCATACACACACACACACACACACACATACACACACACTCTAGCAGAGGATACTTTCAGGAAACAGTGGTGAGTTAGGGCCTCACTACCTTGCCTCAGTATTCCAGGCCACTGCCGAGGCTCTGGGAGGAAACAGGTAGAGTCACAGTACAGAAAAGGCACACGCGAACATGTACCTGGCAATGAGGAGTGTGACAACCAAGAAAGAAGAGCCAAGCACGAAGTTCTGAGCAAGACGCCCAGTGTGGGCCAGGGACTGAGCTTCCCTGGTCCCCAGGCCTCAGTTCCAGAAGCTTCAGCCTTCACAGGGATCCAGCCCTGAAGTCAGCCCTGATCCACACCCTCACTGTGTCACCATGTGGAGCGGATGTGTGGGTGACACCTTTTGTAAACATTTTCCCCTTAGTGCTTGAGATGGAATCCGAGCCTGGTGCATGCTGGACAAATGCTCAACCACTGGGCTACTCCAAGCCAACATTTTAGTTTTTATTATGCTAAGGTTCTTAGTCCTAAACATATCAGCTGGTGCTTGAAACTCTGCCCAAGAGACATGTCAGCAGGCCTCAGGGCAAACGGAGCAGCATACATGAGTCCTTGCCAGGGGGCTGACCCTGGGAGAGGGTCCCCAGCCGCCAGGTCTCAAAGCAACTCTGTGAGGCCCAACTGTTAGCTATTGAGACGCCGGTCATCTGAGAAATGGCTTTGTCCACTGACCTCCGTCAGAGGCAAGAGTAACATGCAGAAGAGAGGAAGGCAGAAGCTGAGCTGTGGCTTTTATTGTATCTACTTTGGCAAAAATAAATAAGTCTTCACACACTCTGCAAGGAAACTTGAAAAACGGGGAGAAGCAGCAGCTGTGGAGTTCTCAGGACTGACCCTGCACTGAGAAGGTGGTGGGCAGGCAGGGGGGGGAGAGTAAGGCACAGGTGAAGGGCAGGGGCTCTGTGGGCTCCGGGGAGGTCACTCCTATCCCTCCCCACCAGGAGCAGCATAGTGAGTGGCTGGTCAAAGGCTTCACATCGAACCCCCTTTGCAGCTGTGCAGGGTCCCATGTCCTCATTCCACAGCCCCAGGGCTCCCCATAGTGGGGCAGGGCAACTTGGAGCTTGGCTGGTAGCCGAGGGAACTGGGAATGACGGCCCTCAGCAAGGTGGGAGGCCAGGTGGATGCTGAGGAGGGGCGGGGTCTGCGGAGGCAGGGCTGGCAGGTGTGCGCATCCGCAAGGCATCCGGAGGGAAGGCCACGTTGGTGCAGAAGAGGCCCAGCAGCAGCTGACGCTGGCACTCCTCCCACTTGGCCAGCGCGTCCCCCAGTGAGAGGTTGTTTCGGACCCAGTTGGGCAGTGCCTCACTGTAGGTGGCGCAAGACAGTGGCACAGAGGGCAGAGACTGGGCTCGACGCAGTTCCACCTGCTCAGACAGTCTGCAGGCGAGGAGACATGGAGGGAAAGAAGGCTTAGTGGAGGTCTGAGGTCCCAGGCCCCAGGTCCCAGGTGGGCGGTCATGGCAGCTCACCTGGAGGGCAGATGGTCACCCAATTTCCTCTTGGCCCTCATCACCAGATACTGGCAGATGCTGCCTGTCTGCTCTTTCATCCACCGGATATCCTCAGGAACATCAGGCAGCCACTCCAACAAGCTAGGAAGGGAGCACCAAGTATGACCCCAGAAACAAGTTGGGCTCTGAGGCTCACCTGCCAGATACTGAGCACCTACCCTCCCCAAATCTCCCTAGCAGCTCATGGCTCATGGATGATCCTAGACTTCTGTCCTTGATGTATGATATGTGATGTGTTCTCCCCAGATGCCCCTTCCCACTCTCACCGGATGGTGAAGGACACTGCACTCTCCAGTGGCAGAGTATAGGGCACCATCATGGCAGTCGCCAGGCGCACGGGCAGCATGTTGGAGAGGGTGGTCATCAGGTCCTTAGGCTCCACACAGGCCTCCAGCAGGGCTGCAGGTGGGAAGGTGGTAGCCAGTTAGGGAAGTGGAAGCCTCCCAGACCTCCTGGCCAAGCTTCTCCAAGGGACCCTGCCCCTTCCTCCGCCTTCCTTCCCCATGGCACACCTTCATTGAGTCTGGCAGGCAGGTGCTCTAGAATTCGATCTTTTCCATGGGGCTGCAATTGGTCCTCCTCTCCAGTCCTCTCCTCAGTCACAGCAGCTCCCTCTGCATCCTTTTCCTGGGGGACAGCTGGGGGCAGCGCTAGCAAGGGGTTGGGCTGGTTCAGTAGGCCTAGGGTGGGGGTGGGGTGACAGAGATGCCATCAGAGTTTATGGCCACTAGGGGGCATTGCAGAACCAGCTTCTCCCAACCCAGGGCTGCCCACACACCATTCCTCCTAAGAAATCGAAGTCCGTCTCTGTAGCCCTGCTTGCACATCTCGCGGAGAACCTGTGAGAGGAATGTCTAAATCAGCCCAGACAGGTGCAGTTAAGTCCTGCTGTGACAGTTAAGTCCCCGTAACAGTCACTTCCACCAACAACCTGTCCAGGCTTGAAGTGCCGTAACCTTTGGAAAGCATATACAAGTTCCAGTGCTGTCCCAGTGCTGTCCCAGTGCTCGGAAGTCCCCAGCAGCTCTCTCCCCTGGTGCTTAGACAGGACTAGCTGTGGTAGCTCACCATGGGCTCTGGTGGGAAGAGAGCCTTTGAGAGGCGGTAGAGATTGCGCAGGTTGAATTGGATGCTGGTGTTGGTGACACGAAGCTCGTGGATATTGGTGGAGCTGTCCTGTGGGCAGATGTCACTCTCGCCTGAGAACGGGGACACTGTGATGGTATTCTTCAGCTCATAGAGTGGCAAGTTGTCTGAAATGCCGCCGTCCACATAGCGCTTTGCAAGAACACACATTCATAGTCACATGGTTAGGGGCCTGCTGGGTATTCTGGTAACTCTATCTGGTAGCTGTTCCATTTAAGCCTTTTGCCCACTAGGCATTGGCCACTGGGGACTCAGTAAATAGCCAGACAGATGGAATTGGGATGGGTACCAGCCACAGGAAGTGAGGGACTGGAGAGGAGAGAGGTGCCCTGCTGGCCTTTCTTCTCCACCTCTTTATCTTACAGCCCAGACAGTACATGATGCTTGTCATTCCAAGGCAGGGCTAAGCAGGGATACTTACCACTCCTTGGAGGGTAGGAGGGATGAGACCACAGTATACTGGGATAAAAGTGCTGCAGACATTGGCCTGAAGGATAAGACAGGGCAGTAGCAGGACCCTTCCTTGAGTTAATCCCATCCCCCGACACAGCTTCTCCAGGGCTTACCTGGATGAGTTCATCCTTGGAGTTAAACTGAGAGATGATGACATTCTCTCCATCTGAAACACGAGTCAAGGAGATGCCCAGGCGTCCACTGGCACGCTCATGGCAATCAGCAGGCAGGGTCTTCAGTAGACAGCCACGGATGGTCTTTACCAAGTTGAAGGAGGGGTGCAGAGGGCCCAGGAATCGCTTCCGGGCCTCCTTGGACACCTCAATAATGTTGGCACCTGCTTCACCTGGAACAGCAGGGCCAGGATCAGGGACAACTCTTCCAGCTTAGTAACCATCCTTCCCTCAGGACTCCACACCCAGGAGGTACCCAGATGGATTACATTCTGTTGATCCTGAAGACGCCCATGCCCACACTGGGGACTGGCTCACAGCTGGGACTTTGCCACCTAAGTGGAAGGAGGCAGGCCACCACCCTGGGGATGGCATACAGCAGGAGCTGGCCAGCTGGGATTGGAATCTGCCCTGTGCCTGGTATTTCCCAACTGCCTGTCTCCATGAGTCACTGTGCCTAACATGGTATGGCACGTGGCCCAGAGAGTGAGGAAGACATAGGGTCAACTCTGACCTGCTTCAACCTTCACCTACTTAGCCAGATATAGGTGGGTGGGCAGATCCACAGAGCCCAGTTCAGCCCAGGAAGCACAACCTTGAGAGCATCAGGCTAAAGTGGTAAGCCCACCTCTTGGGGAGACATGATTGTCTCACTGCAGTACACCAGCACTCTTAGGAGCCCATGGGTGCTGGCCCAGAACAATAGCAGAGTGGCCAGGGAGAGGAGAGTCTAGGGTTTTTCCTCTGAGGATCTATGCCCTCCTCTAAGACTCCCTCCTTGGCAGGCGTGGGGTATGTAGACCAAGGGCTCACAGCTGACACCTGCCACACTGTCATGGTTCTAGCTGCCCAAGATCACCTGTGAAAGGTATTGGTAGTAAGTAATTCTATGAGACTGTTATCCCTAACTCATTCTCAACTCAGGTGGAGTCTTGATGTGTGTCTGAGACCAGCTGTCCACTATACTCACTCCTCTGAAGGCCTCCATGAGAGCCAGTGGACAAGATCACAGGGTGAACCCCCAAGGTACCAAGAACTAGAGTTGTGTTCCTTCTCTTCCCTCCTCAGGGCAGTGGTGATGGGAAAGAGATAGCAGGGAACCCTAGACAGGCTCCAGTTGAGCAGGACTCCCTTGTCACCTTGGCTGCCCTATGGGATGGGGGATGGGCAGCAGTTCCCAGGACTCTTGAGGAAGAACGTTGTGTGCTGTAAACAACAACCCACGTGGTAGCCAGAAGTACCATGGAAGTAGCCGGAGACCCAGCCTCCCCCCCCCGTTTCCATCTCTGTACTCCTGAAACCCTTCAGAGCACAGAAGTATGGCCACCCTGTGAAGTGGGTCAGCTGGCCACAGCTGGGGAGTCAGGCTGTCAACGCACCATGGACAGAGGAAGCACTTATGCCCAGCCCTGACTCTAGCGGGCTTTGCCTTCGGAGTCAAACCTCTTTAGGGGTTACACCACTTTGTCCAGATGCCCTTTCGAGATACCCCTGTACTAGGCCCCGGAGCCACAGCAGTTTGCAGCAACAGAGCTTCAGGACGCAGTGACCGCTGGCAGCCCGTTCGGGGTGAAGTATGCCCCTCCTCTCTCTCTCATGGCCCCGCCCACGATTTACTTTCTCTTTCCAATAACACGGTCTGGCAGCACCTGCCTGTCCCCAACTTTTGTGCCCCTTGAGGTGGGTTACACAGGCACCGGAAAGAATGCCATCAGCCGGGAGCGCGCCAGGTCCCACCCCAATCCCTGGACACTTTTGGAACAAAACAAATCAGAACCCGCCCCAGACCTGGGCTCAGAACTGGACCTTTGGTCGTAGTTCCGGGATACAGGCAGAGACGCTCCCTCCACTGCGCCTCCTACACTAGCGGCTGGATCAGCTTCCCTACGCGGGTTGGGCGTGGGACGCTGGAGCATCCACCGGGCCCCGCGCGGTACCCACCACACCCTGCCCAACTTCCGCCCAGCCAGGCTTACCCAGGCAGGCCCCAGTGACCAGGGCCGTGGCGGTGAGCGCCCCTGCCGAGGCGCCGTAGATGTGCGTGGCGTTGGCCACCAGGAAGGGCGCGTGCTCACGGAGGCAGGAGGCCACGCCAATGTGGTAGACACCGAGGAAGCCGCAGCCAGCGAACGAGATGTTCCACTTGGTCTCCCTCGGAAACATCGTGGCTCAGTGTCCTGCGGGCTGTGGGTCCCGCAGTCGCGGTAGCTTAGGGTCCCCGCCGGCGGAGGCGGAGACGCTGTGCCGGGAGGCAGAGGAGGAGGTGTTTTAGTGCGGGACGAGGGCGGGGCCTGTCGGCAGGGGGCAGGACTCGGGCGCGAGACCCAACTGGATTGCGCCGGGAACGGCCGCGCCCCTGAGGCCCCGCCCCTCACGACACCTGCTGGGTAAAGCCATCTGAGAGATCCAGAGGGCCTCCCAGCCCTTCAGCCTCCTTCCTTCGACCCCACAGCGTGGGCAGCCACTGGAATTAGGGGGCCTGGGTGAGTGGAGAGGTGAGAGTTTCATACTGACCTGGGTACTGGCTAAGAAGAGCTCTGGTTTATGAGCAGGCGCCCCCCTTCTCCAGGGACACCCACCCAGACACAGAAGAGCTGGAACCTGAGTGAAAATGCAGATAGTACCCTCTTGGGCCTGAAAACCTGATCCATTCAGACTTCAACGGCCAAGAATCACAGGCCCAACAACAGATTGACACTGGCCCAGCAAACACTGCCACACACCAAGTCCCGCTCCACTCTAAGGGTCCCTCGATACCCTGGCTGTTCACCTGGGTCTGTAGCTATCTGACCCTGGCTCCTGATTTATAGGGTCTACCTGGTCTCAGAATAAGGTCTCACCCCAACTAGTTGTCCCAGTAAGCAGTGTGCTCCTGGTAATGTCACCCTCCCGTCCTTTTTTCCGCATTGTTCTCTCAGCTGTGGGACAGGCTAGGCTAGCTTAGACCTAGGAACAGCTTTCATCTTGCCCTACCCCTAACGAGGGGTTGGGGTGAGGGGTGCCCAGAAATTCTCACTCCCAGCCAGCCTTAGACCTGCCACAACAGCAGAAGTACAAATGTGTTACCAAAATCTGACCCACAGTGACTCTTATTCAGGTGACCCAGGTCCTTAACATGCACGACAAAGAATTTCAAGACCAGTAGGAATGGTTTATTAAGCATACAAATGAGAGGCACTTAAGAGCCAAGTGCAGGCCTTAGTAATGTGCCTGAGGGCCTGAGCAGTAGCTATGTATGTGACTTGGTGGTGTGTGTGTGTGGGGGGGGGGGGGGGTGAAGCTGTTTAATCTACAAATAAACTAATTTTAGACATTAGCTAAAGGATGTGCTGATATACTTTCTTATCTATGGACTTCAGTCCTTGAAGTCGTGAACCTTCCTTCAGCTCTCAAATGCTGGGATTAGAGGTGCCTACCTTAAGAGCCTTTTAAAGATACATATACGGGCTTGCAGCTGGAGAAGGAAGTGTGTAGGGAATAAAACACTCAAAGGGGGGCTGGAAAGATGGTTCAGAGGTTAAGAGAACTGGCTGCTTTTCCAGAGGTCCTGAGTTCAATTCCCAGCAACCACATGGTGGCTCACAACCATCCGTAATGAGATCTGGTGCCCTTTCAGGCATACATGCAGACAGAACACTGTATACATAATAAATAAATCTTTAAAAAAAAAAAAAAAAAAAACCTCAAAGGGATCCTTACGTCATGAGGAGGCTAGGATTGAGGCAGTTGAGTTTATTGACCATTTTGTTTGTGAAGTTTTCTCAGAAAAGGGAGTACAGTTCTTTGGCAGGTGGTCCGGTCAGTAATGTTGAAAACCCCTGGATGTCAGCCATCAAGAGAAGGAAATGTACACAAGGAGAGTGAGGGCTGAGTGAATGGGTTCCAGGGCTGGTTTTAAAGATCCCTCTGGTGGTCCCCAGGGCAAGGACTAAATTGGGAATGAAGCCAGGAGACATAGTGGGGCTGCTGGTGGATGGAGAGAAAGTGAAGCCACAGAAGGGACCCTAGCATCTGGAATGGAGAGCTGTGTAGCTGCAAGGACACAGGAGCCATTGCTCTGAACCAGGATGATTCATCCTGTGATGGAGCCATTTCACACTCAGCACAAGGACTAAGTGCAGGCATGGGTACAAGAATAGGGTAACGAGGGAGGTGAGGTCAACAGTGCCCCAACAGCGTGGAGTCAAATGAGTGAGGTGCCCCTGGGACTACTAAGCTGAGCTCTGGCAAACAAGTAGGGGTGAGCAGGGAAGATGTAATAGGATGTTTGTTGTTTTTGAGAGTCTTTGTGGCCCTGGCTGTCCTGGCTTTCTTGGAATTCTGACATACCTTCCAAGTGCACAACACACAGCTTACATTTATTTTTTAAATTATGTGTATGTAGAAGGGGTATGTGCACCTGAGTGCAGGTGCCCAGAGTCCAGATTAGTCAGATCCCCTTGAACTATAGAGGGTTGTGAATCACCAAGCCACTCAGCGTGGATACTGGGAACAGAAATCATGTTGTTAGAACAGTGCTTTTAACCCACTAAGCCATCTGTCTAGCTTTAAAAATGTGTAGATACCCAGAAGTCAAATGGCTGCATATGAACCCCTGGATTTGGAGTTACATGTTATTTGTGAGCCACCTGACTCAGGGCGTCCTAGGTGTTAGGCAAGCACTCTGCCACTATACTCCCTCCGGGTCCAGAACTTTATTTTTTGAGACAAGGCTTCTGTGTAACCTTACCCTGGCTAGTCTTGACCTCACAGATTCCCCCTGCCTCCTATTGGGATTAAAGGCATGCACCACTACCACCAGGCTCAGAACTTGACTTTTAAAAATCCTTCATGCCAGGCAAATTTGTTTCCACACTGGCCTGAGCCACATCATAAATTTGAGGCCAAATACTCTCAAGGTGGGGGTATAAGGGTATGTCCTGATTAATACCACTGTAGAGGCATGGTACAGTAGGAACACGTCCTCAGAGGCAGCCAATAAAGTCTAGGGCTTATGGTGGTCACAGGAAGAAGCCAAGGACTTAAGGTCTTCCACACAATTTTTTTCCAGTAACAGGCCCGAGGGAGTGCTGCAGCAGCTCAGTAGGACCTCTGCTCTTATTTCCACAGAGCACCAGGCTGTTGGGTACACATGCTTTCAGGCCCCTGGGAGATGCTGGTGCCAAGAACATGGTTGGCCTTTCTCAGAATCCTGAGACCGGGTAATTCCCATTAGCAGCCTTATGACAGTCCCCTTCTTTCAGGGTCCAGAGTGAAACTGAGTCTTGCCCAGAACCCTGAACCTCCCCTTCTGAGACCCTCCTGTCCCCAGCTCTACCTTTACCTGCTCCCTGGCAGCTCACTCCACAGCTTTGAAGCTATGGCTTCTGATCTTCTCCAGACCCACCACCCCTCCTGGCTTCATGCTGTCCTAATTTTATTCCCTGCCACAAGGAAGCAGAGTGATTGCCTCCAGCCCTTCTGTAAGACACTCAGCTGTCTCCCTAAAAGGCAGACCATTTACACTGGAGTGTAGTCTGGCCTAGTGAGTCCCTTGTTGACCAGCTTGTGGAGGATTGACAATGAGTTAAAAGGCCTGGGCTTCACATTCCAGAGCAGCCTTTGAAGGAGAACAGATCCACCCTAGGAATATTAAGTTTATAGGCCAGCATGTGACCCTCTATCCACATTTCCACATATGCCCAAAGCAGAGGACTGGCCATTAGATAGCTAGACCACCACTCTGAAAAGCTTAATAACTGAAGCCATCTACCTTGACACCATGATCCTTACAGGGAAAATTAGGGACATCTTCACCCTCCAGGTGAGTTTAAGTGAAGTCTTCATCTATGAAGTTAAGAGTCTCCAGGTACCACTCTCCTCACAGCAGAGCCTGTGAAACCACTCAAACAGCATCTCAACTCAGCCTCATACTTCCCATACCTACTTTCAGAGTGTTCCATGAAAGCTGCAAGGATCTCTCTCACAGGACCTGATTGTTCTCAAAAGCCAAGGTTTTAAGAAAATTAAGGGAAATGGGAAGTTGTCTCCCCCCACCATTCACCCAATAAACTTCAGCTCTCTGGGTGGAGCCTGGGCTGAGGACACAGTATGGTGTCACCTGTTGACAATGTAAAGGCCACTCAAGATACATAAAAAGGCTTTATTTGCAGGGGAGCAGGAATTTAATCAAACAAGCCAAATCCCATGTCATCATCTGACTCCTCGGACTCTTCCTTCTTCTCGTCTTTCTTCTCCTCTGCTGTGGAGGAACACCATAGTAAGCACTGCCCCATTCATTCAGGTTGCCCTGCGAGCCCCACTCAACAGCTTGAGTACCAATCCCCTTTGATGGCCACCCACCCATCAGATCTCTACTTACCTGCAGCAGGGGCAGAACCAGCAGCAGGAGCTGCAGAGCCAGGGGCAGCAGAAACAGCCACAGCCCCACCAGCAGGCACACTGGCAAGTTTGCCAACACCTACGTAAAGAGAAAGAACATGAGACCAGAACAGGGGCCCAGCTAAGAAAGCTCTTCCACAAGGGTAGAATGACTAACCAAGAGCAGCTGTTATACACCAGTGGTCCTGTTACCTGCTTTCACTCTAAATCACAAGGCACTATTGTACACACTGAGGAACATAACATTATTCAGGACTTATTTTTTCTATCCTGACCCACTAAGACAAGAACTTGGTTTCTGGAAATTAGCCCCATTGTGACCTTAAGATGGACAATCCAGGTGTATGCCTTTAATCTCAGCAAGAGCTGAGTTCTAAACCAGCCTGGGCCACACAGAGAAACCTTGTTTTAAAAATAAACAGCCAGGGCTCTTACACAGAGAAGCCCTATCTCAAAAAACTTAAAAACAAAACACACACACACACACACACACACACACACACACACACACAATTAAATAAACTGGGGGCTGGAGAGATGGCTCAACAGTTAAGAGCACTTGCTGCTCTTCTGGAGGACCCAGGTTCAATTTCCAGCACCCACATGGCAAGTCACACCTGTCTGTAACTCCTGTTCCAGGGGATCTGACACCCTAACATACATGCACACAAAACACAAATGAACATAATAAAACTTTATATATATATATAGACATATATATTATATATTGAGTTAATGATACATGCTTATAACCCAGCAGTCAGAAGGCAGGTGAATCTGAGCTCAAGGCCAACCTGGCCTACACAGAGAACTCCAGGACAGCAGGGCTACTCAGAGAAACCCTGCCCCCAAATAAAAAAGTTAAATTTAAAAAATTTAAAGACTGGGCTGAGCAGTGGTGGTACATGCTCTTAATCCCAGCACTAAGGGGGAAGAGGCAGGCAGATCTCTTGTGAGTTAGGGGCCAGCTTGGTCTACAAAGCAAGTTCCAGGACAGGCAGAACTGCTACACAGAGAAATCCTATCTTGAAACCCGCCCTCACCCCAAAAAATAAAAATATAAAAAATAAAAAGTCAACAACCATGTTTACCCCAAGAAGTATCTTTTTTTTTTTTTTTTTTCCCGAGACAGGGTTTCTCTGTGTAGCTTTGCGTCTTTCCTAAAACTCCCCTCTGTAGTCCAGGCTGGCCTCGAACTCAGAGAACCACATGCCTCTGCCACCTGAGTGCTGGGATTAAAGGCGTGTGCCACCACCGCCCAACAAGAAGTATCTTTTTTGCAATAGAGGTGAGCTCACAAACTAGGCCATTTGCCAAGCTAGTTTTGCCTGCTCAACTTGCAAGTAAGTCCCAGTCTGACGGTACCAGAAATCTATCAGGCTAGCAAGAGAGGGTTAAGGGCCTGTACCAATTTTTACCAGCCCCAGTCCCTGCTCACAGAAAAGGCTTTTCACATCCTGGAAGGAGCAATGAAAGAGTGCTCCTACTGCCGGCTCCTGAACATGTTCAGAAGTGCTGCTGGCAGAAGCCTAAAAGGCCTTGCTCAACTCTGGCAGGGCTTCTAGGATGCTCTGGTCCACAAGCGAAGCCTGGCAGATCATTGACCGATCAGCAGGGATTAGGATGGACCATAAACATATAACTCTTCCCCTAAATGAACTCACCCTGGGCGATGACATCCTCAATGTTTTTTCCATTCAGCTCACTGATGACCTGCAGTAAACAACCACACCTAATGGTCAGTATCAATACATACCCAGCCAGATCTGGTGGCGCAACACACAGGAGTGTTCTGAAGCTTCTAGACCTGCGCTACACTCACAGTAGCTGGCCCAGAACCACAGGACTGAGTCTTCTGAACAAAGACGATGGCAATGGGAAATTTTAGATGCTAGCATTCTAAGGCTGATGACAGAGTTTAGGTTCCACCCCTGCACAGCCTAAAGAGGGTAAAAATGCTTTTCTAGAGGATTTTAGGGGCAAAGAGATAGCTCCACTGCTAAAGACATGTACTACTCTTTGGGGTCTTCCCCCGCCTCCTCCCAGGCAGGATCTTACTCTGTAGCTTAGGCTACTCTTGCCAAGTCCTGGGGTTTGACTCCCAGCACTTGTATCTGTCAGATAACCCTAACTCCAGCTCTAGGGAGTCCTACATGCTCCTGACTTCTGAAGCATCTACACTCATGTGCATATATCTCCTAGTGCATCCAGTAGTAATAACCCTTTAAAAAAAATCTGGTGTACATAGTGAGTTCCAGGTTAGCCAGAGCTACACAGTGAAACTTTTGTCTCAAAAATTAGTAAGACCACGCAAATCAGTTGCATTAAACTTGCTCCTTTCAAATAAGTCATCTACATTTTTTTAAGGTAAGACTCAGATCTAATTTGATAAGGGGCGCCACTGGTCGACATTTGTACCCGCACCACAAGGTCCAGGGAAGCAGCAAGCTACCTTGTTGAGCCGATCATCGTCCGCCTCGATGCCCACGCTGTCCAGTATCTTCTTAATGTCTTTGGCGCTGGGAGAGGAGTTGCCCCCAAGGGCGGCAAGCAAGTAAGAGGCGACGTAGCGCATGCTGAATTGAGACAGAGAGAGGATACGGCGGTGGCGTAACCCAAGAGGCCTTCTGCCGACCCCTCCATTTTAGCCAACAAGTGAGGCCACGTGCGGCCCGAAACTTCCGAACATGGGAGGCCGCGCACCCCTCGAATCCCGGCCGCCACCCGCCCTTCGGTCCCAACCCCTGCCCGAGGCCCGCCCGGCAAGCCCACTCACTCGGCTGCTGCGGACAGGCCTCGCGCGTGCGACCTCGGCGGCGTCAGGCAGCGAAAGGAAGACGCTGACGCAGTGGGCGGGGGTAAACCGCTACCCAGAAGCCCCCGGGACTCGCACGGCGCCGGATGGGGGCGCCTCCCATTGACGAAATGGGCGACCGGAAGGAAGCCGTTGTCCCCAATCAGGTGTTCCCCACAATAAAGACAACGGGTTGTTCAGGGGCCAGGTGCTCATGTAACGTGGGCCAGAGCCCCCCGAAATCCATGAGGACACGGGCGAAGAATCTCAAGGAGCTTTCAAACCCCTTTAACGCCTCCCGTTCCCAGCATGCCACGCGGCGCTACAGCTCCCAACATGCAGTGCTGAGGCCCCGTCCGAGTCGTAACTTTCAAAGCGAACTGCAAGTTCCATGATGCATCGCTGCTAGAGAGGAACTTGCCACCGGAAGTGCGCGCCCCTTTAGCTTTCTCTGGTTGCACGTGGGCTCAATGGGGCTGGAGGTTCAAACTATGGATGTGTGGGTCGTTCCTGGCCTTGGGCACCAGAGGTCTGAAGTCTGGCTGGAGCTAATGGCTCCCATGTTCAGCTCCCTGGGAAAGGTGGGCGAGCTGTCTGAGGCTTAGTGACAGCGGTCATATCTGGTGACATCCTTTTTTTTTTTTTCTTTTGAGACAGGGTTTCTATATAGCCCCCGCTATCCTGGACATCTGTGTAACCAGACTGGCCTCGAACTCACAGATATGCGTCTGCCTCATCCTCCCGAGTGCACCGGCCCTGATGGCACACATCTTTAATCCCAGCATTCCGGAGGCAGAGGCAGGTGGAGCTCTGTGAGTTCCAGGACAGCCTGGTCTGCAGAGCGAGTTCCAGGAGAGCCAGAGTAACACTTAGAAACCTTGCCTCAAAACAAAACAAAAGACAACAACAAAAAGAAAATGTGCCTCTACATTGGGCCCTGAGAGCCCTCCTTTCTTCACAGCGAGGCCAGAAGAGCCTGACCCTGCCGAGCAGTGCTTCAACGCTGCTGGAACCAATGCCCTTGGATAATGATGAGGCCTGAGTTATCAGCCTCAATTTGTCCCTATCTGCCCAGGACAGAACAGCGAGACAGTTTAGCATGTAAAAGGCACATGTGGCTGGGCGGTGGTGGCGCACGCCTTTAATCCCAGCACTCGGGAGGCAGAGCCAGGCGGATCTCTGTGAGTTCGAGGCCAGCCTGGGCTACCAAGTGAGTTCCAGGAAAAGGCGCAAAGCTACACAGAGAAACCCTGTCTTGAAAAACAAAACAAAAACAAAAAAAAAAAAAAAAGGCACATGTGACCAAGCATGACAGTCTTGAGTTCCATTCCAGGATTCCCAGGGTGGAAAGAAGTTAGTTACTATCACAAGTTGTCCTCCAACCCACACGCATGTATACATAAATAAATGCAGAAACAGAGAGAAAGAAAGTAAATCCTGGTTTTAGGTCAGGAAGTTTTTGTCTTCCAAGACCAGTAAATCTTCCCAAGTAGTAACTTTGAGCTGAGAGATGAGAAGCCTGCTCTTACCACGCCAAGACTAGAAGTTGGCTGGAGATTTGTTATGCTGGCAGAATCCAACTGTGGGGTGGAAGATGGGGGAAGCTTCTAGGACAGTGTACACCTTACTTTGTGTGTAGTGCCTCACGTTGCTAGAATGAGCCCACACTGCATGTTGCTGTTCTTACCCATACTTGAGGCACAGAGGTTTTTTGTTTGTTTGGTTGGTTTTGGTTTTTTTGAGACAGGATTTCTTTGTGTAGCTTTGCACCTTTCCTGGATCTTGCTCTGTAGACCAGGCTGACCTCAAACTCACAAAGATCCACCTGCTTCTGCCTCCTGAGTGCTGGGATTAAAGGCGTGTGCCACCACCACCTGGCGAGGGGTTTTTTTTTGTTTTTTGTTTTTGTTGTTTTTTTTTTAAGATTTATTTATGTCTTTTAGTGTTCTGTCTTCCTGTATAGACATCTGCATGACAGAGGGCATCAGATCCCATTATAGATGGTTGTGAGCCACCATGTGGGTGCTGGGAATTGAACTCAGGTCCTCTGGAAGAACAACCAGTGCTCTTAAACACTGAGTCATCTCTCCAGCCCCCAGAAGGATTTTCTTATAGAGCTAGGATGATGTAGGGAAGCCACCTGGCAAGGTATGGCTCCGGTCTGAATCACAACAGGATTCAGTGGTTTAAGCTAGAACGTGCATGTTGTCTTTCTTCTCGGTTTGTTTTTGTTTTTACAAAGATTCATTTAGTTTATGTGAGTGTTTTATTTGCATGTGTGTGTACCATGTGTGTGCCTGGTGCTCTTGGAGGTCAGAAGAGGGCACCAGATGCTCTGGAACTGAGATTAGGGATGATTGTGAACTGCCCTCTGAGTGCAGGGAACGAAATCAAAATCTTCTGCAAGAGCAACCTGTAGTCTTAACAGCAGAGCCATCTCTCTAGCCCCATCATTGATTTTTTTTGTTTGTTTGTTTTTTGTTTTTTGTTTTTTCGAGACAGGGTTTCTCTGTGTAGCTTTGTGCCTTTCCTGGAACTCATTTGGTAGCCCAGGCCGGCCTCGAACTCACAGAGATCCACCTGGCTCTGCCTCCCAAGTGCTGGGATTAAAGGCATGCGCCACCGAATGTGAATGTGTGTGCCTATTTGTTTGTATGTGCACCACATGTGTGCAGTGCCTTCAGAAGCCAGAAGAGGGCATCAGTTCCTCTGGAACTAGAGGTACAGGCAGTTGTAAGAGGCCTGAAATGGATGATGAGCTATTCCTCCAGACTTTTATTTTATTTTGAGACAGTGTCTTATCATATAACTCCGGCTTGCCTGGAACTCACAGAGATCCACCTGCCTCTACTTTCAGAGTGCTGGGATTAAAGGCATGCACACCATACTTGCCATGATTTTTTTTTAATGTTGTTGTTGTTGTTTCTTTAATACACAACAGGGCTAGAGAGATGACTCAATGGTGAAGAACACTTTTGCAGACTGAAGGCATGTACCACACCATGCCCAGCTCACTAGTATAAAGTTAAGTAATAATCCTACAATTATTACTTTTGAGACAGGGTCTTCCTGTGCAGCCCAGGATGGGCAATCCTCCCATCTCAGCTAGGTACTGGGCTTGCAGTTATACTAAGCTCCTGGGACTGGTTTTTATAAGGATCCTTCTAGCAGCTTATGGAAACTGAAAAAGAGACAGATACTAGACAGAATGGAAGCAGCAAGGCCTAACAGGGAGCTTGCCCATTGCATAGACTGTAGACTGTTCACCAGCTCTGTTGAGGATGCTGAGTATTGGCTTCTATATTTACCAATTAAAGGACTTAGGCAAGATCTCGTATCTCAACTTTTTGTTGTTGTTGTTGTTGTTTTTCTTGTGAGATACACAGGATTCAGAGAGGCAAAGCCAGGAAGCTGACTGTCTAGGCAGCTGGTCCAGATTGATGTTCAGTGAGGAGGACATCCAAGCTCCAACAAGCTGGAGTTCACTGTAGAGCCTGGGAAGGAAGTCCTAGACTCAGTGGTTCTCAACCTTTCTAACGCTAAGACCCTTTAATACAGTTCTTCATGTTGTAGTGACCCCCTAACCATAAAATCATTTTCATTGCTACTTCATAACTGTAATTTTACTGGTGTTATGAATCATAATGTAAATATTTTTGAAGATAGAGGATTGTCAAAGGGTCTCGACCCACAAGTTGGGAACCGCTGTCATACAGGGTTCCCGCAGGAAGCCCTTGGTGCTAGCTGCACAAACTTTCAGAGTTCTAGCTTCTAACAAGGAGTGCGATAATTCCCCACAGTTCTCCCAAAAATTGCTGCCTTAGAATGTACTTTGGACCCAGACTATATAGTGCTACAGCAGGTCTGGGGTTATGAAGGACTGAAGCAGTGAGTTTTCCATGCGCAACGCCTGCCTCCCTAGTACCGGCAACTGAACAGGAGGTGGGAGTCAGAGTCCCAGGGTGCTCCTACTGGCCAGCCGGGAAGGGCGGAGCCCGAGCCGCTGCCCGCCCGGAAGCGCGCCGGCGGGAAGCCGGCGTGGAGCGCGCCTGTACTGGCGCGGAGATCATCGTGGCAGGTACTCAGAGGGCGGCGGGAAGTTTGCTGCTGAGGCGGAACCAAAGCTACTCCATGCCAACGGAGCCCCTCTCTGCGTTTCCCATATGACGGAGGTGTGAATTGGGAATTGTGGCGCGAGAGCCTCTTCTAGGGGCTGCGATGTGAGATCTTTGTCCTGGGACCCCAAAGTCCTCTTGGCTCCCCTTCGCACTGTTTATTGACTCCCTCATGCACAAGAAACGCCTGCAGTGGAAGAGGGTCCCTGGGTCCTCCCCAAACTCATGAGTGTGAAAGTTGAAGGTTGGCCCTTATTGCAAGAGCCCTATAGGTGGGGTCAGGGATCACGTGGCCAGATTCCCCTTGGTCTGGCAGAATTCGCCTGGCCAGCTGTTCACAGAGCCTCCCTGCCCAGTTCCCCTCCTGGGTGGGATGATACAGTTCTCATTAACAGCACAGATGTAGGTCCTTGGGCTGCAGTGACCACTCCACTCTGTACCCTTCAGGCCCTGGGTTCTTGGGCCGGTGGTTCCAAGAGCTGCCTGTTTCCAGGCTGAGTTATGTTACTCTGATCCGGAGAAGGAATTGGTCCCCTACAGCTCACTCCTCCCCCTGCTTCTGCAGCTTCCTTCAGCCTTGCCTGAGCAGGCTTGCTTGGCAAGCTGGGACATGTCTGGTCCCCGAGGACCTTCCATGGGTGATGGCTGCAGTGTTGGAGGGGCTGGAGCCGGAGGAAGCTGCTACAGAGGATGCTGCAAGACCCGCTGTGGAGGCTGTGGATTCCAGGCCTGGGGCACCTTTTCTCCTGGCTGGGAACCAGTTGAACTTGGACATTCGCCCAGGGGGCTGCCATCGGCTGCAATACCTGTGTTCCCAGCAGCCCCCACAGCTGCTGCAGGTGGAGTTCTTGCGACTCAGTACCCACGAGGACCCTCGACTGCTAGATGACACCCTAGCCCAGGTTCCGTGGAGTCTGTTGCGCCTTCGCTCCCTGGTCCTCAAAGGTGAGTACCCTTCCTCTCGATCCTGGCCTCATCTCTAGCCCTGCTTTGACTCTGCCTCTTGGTCCACAAAGGCCATCTTGTCCCCGCCCTAGCTCCAGACCTCTCTTCTCCCTGCACCTCAGGCAGGTATGAATCCCTTCTCCACCCTGTCCCCTGTCCTCAGCCCTATCACCTTCCTCCCCAAAGTGTGGCTGGCTAGGCGCTGTCTCCTGAGCCTGGGATGCTGAAGGTGCCCAGTTGCGTATCTGCAGATCCCAATTGTTCCTGGGTAATACTGTCATCTGATGTGAGCTGGTGGTCTTCTCTGTCCGCTTTTCTGTCTTTCTCTGTCCCAATGGCTAGCCTCAAAGGGAAGCTTCCTTTCTACTGCTTTCTCTGGCAGTCAGGGCTGAACCGAGACTCCAACTCTGAGGACTACCGCCGTCTCCCCCACTTCCAGGGGGCCAGAGCCGGGGTGCCCTGGGTGCCTGCCTTCGTGGTACCCTGACCACTCTGCCTGCTGGCCTGAGTGACTTGGCCTGCCTGGCCCACTTGGACCTGAGCTTCAACAGGCTGGAGACGCTGCCGACCTGCATCCCGGAACTGCGCAGCTTGGATTCCTTGCTGCTTTCACACAACTGTCTCTCAGAGCTGCCCGAAGCCCTGGGGGCCCTGCCCACCCTTACCTTCCTCTCTGTGACACACAACTGCCTCAAGAGGCTGCCTACAACACTGGGGTGCCTGTCCACCCTTCAGCGTCTTGATCTCTCTGAGAACCTTCTAGACACCATACCCTCTGAGATTGGAGACCTGAGCAGCCTCAGTGAACTCAATCTGGCCTCCAACCGACTGCAGAATCTCCCAGCCTCCCTTGGTGAGTAGCCATGGTACCAGCTTTGGTTCACCAGCTAATATAGAGTGTCCTTCAGCCACTGCCCAGACCTCCACTCCCACGTGGGCCCCTGCAGCCCTAAAGTCTTGGGACTGGCTCGGCCTGTGAACCTTTATGGCTCCCAGGTGGCCCTTTGACTTTGCTTCTACCTCTTTGGTTGCTCACAGTTCCCATGCATCTTTGTCCCACCACATGATAGAGCCTGAAGTCTTTAGTGTGAGTGTCTTGTCAGGGTGCCCAGGGCCACCATGAGTGGACCTCTGCCAACCGTAAACCAGCACTTGCCTGCAGCGGGCCTGCGGTCCCTGCGGCTCCTTGTTCTGCATAGCAACCTCCTGACCTCAGTGCCCACTGGCCTGGCCCACCTGCCACTGATCTCTCGGCTTGATCTGAGGGACAACCAGCTCCGGGACCTGCCTGCTGAGCTACTAGATGCTCCCTTTGTGCGCCTGCAGGGGAACCCTCTGGGTGAAACTTCTGCAGCACCCCTAAGTCCCCCAGGTAGGCCTGTCATGGGGCATGGCCAGGCTATGAGAGGATGAAGGCGTATCATCATTCTGACCACATGCCTGTCCCTTGTGCAGACATATCCCGGATTCCAGAAATGCCCAGGCTATTCCTTACCTCGGATTTGGACAGGTATCGGCGGGAAGGTGGCTGGAGGACATCTGTCTACCCTGTGTCCCTTGTCTGTCTGCCCTCATACCTCTCTCCTCACTCAGCTTCCTTGTGACTCCCCACGGCTGTTCTGTGACCCTGGCCTGTGGTGTCCGCCTACAGTTCCCAGCAGGAGCCACCACCACACCCATCACCATCCACTATCGACTGTGGCTGCCGGAGCCCCACCTGGTCTCTCTGGGACCTCACGACTTCCTGCTTAGTGGTGTTCTGGAGCTGCAGCCCCATGGGGTGGCTTTCCAGCAGGTGTGTTGAGGATGGGTAGGGGGCAGTATGTGGCCTAGGTCCGGCCCTCTCTCACACACTACCATTGCCTGACAGGATGTGAGCTTATGGCTGCTCTTCGTCCCCCCACGAGTCCGTCGCTGCCGTGAGGTGGTTGTGAGGACACGGAGTGACAATAGCTGGAATGACCTAGAGACCCACCTGGAGGAAGAGGCACCCAAGGTGACAGCTACCTAGGCCCTTGGGAGTGAGGGGACAGGAGCAGCCTGCCGTGATACCACCCACCCCTGCCCATTGTCTCTGCCTTAACCCTATCCTCCCATGTGTTCCAGAGGCTCTGGGCTAGATGCCAGGTGCCCCACTTCTCCTGGTTCCTTGTCGTTTTACGCCCAGTATCCAACACTTGCCTGTTGCCACCAGAGGGAGCACTTCTGTGCTCCTCAGGTCATCCTGGGGTCAAAGTCACCTTTCCCTCCGGGGCCACAGAAGAGCCTCGGCAAGTCACCATGCAGGTATAGTCAAGCCAGTGCTAAGGGTCGCGGGAGGTGCCTCAGCATACCGGAAGGCACTCAAATGGTTCCCTGTCCAGGTAGTGCATATGGCTGGTGCAGAGCTGAGAGCTCTCCTGGAAGAATCAGAGGCATCGGTGAGTCCTCTGCTGTGCCTCTCACAGAGCGGGCCCCCCAGCTTCCTACACCCCGTCACTGTGCAGTTACCCTTGCCCCCCGGTGTTACAGGTGAGGCTGCATGCTACAGGACCGAAGGTGGGTACTTAGCAAGGGAAGCTGCGTGTAGAGGCTTCAGCCTTCTGCTATTTCCTGTCCAGGTTTCAGTCTGGACCGCTCCCACCTGCATCTGCTGTACCGGACACCCTCAACAACCACCTGGGACGACATCACCACTCAGGTGGCATTGGAACTCACTCACCTGTATGCACGCTTCCAGGTCACACACTTCTCCTGGTCAGTGTCCCCTAGCTTCCTCGGTACCCCTTCTGCCCTTCATCTGTATGGCCACACCTCAACTCCCGCACTTCCAGGTACTGGCTCTGGTATACCACCAAAAGCTGTGTGGGGGGCCTGGCCAGGAAGGCCTGGGAACGGCTGCGCCTGCACCGCGTGAACCTCATCGCACTACAAAGGCGCCGGGACCCCGAGCAGGTCCTGCTACAGTGTCTGCCCCGGAACAAGGTGGGGCAGCAGGAGGCCAGCGGGGTGACCTGAAGGCTAGGGTGGGTACAGAGCTTTCGCCTCCAATCCCTGTGGGTGCTCCACAGGTGGATGCCACCCTTTGTCGGCTGCTGGATCGGTACCGCGGCCCCGAACCCTCTGATACTGTGGAGATGTTTGAGGGTGAGAAGTTCTTTGCAGCCTTTGAGCGGGGCATTGATGTAGATGCTGGTAGGTCTCTTCTCCGAGGGGCACTGGGGCGTGTGACACCTGGACACCCCTCCTACTGAGTTTGCCCCCCTCCACAGACCGTCCAGACTGTGTGGATGGCAGGATCTGCTTTGTTTTCTATTCACACCTGAAGAATGTAAAGGAGGTGTACATTACCACAACCTTGGACCGGGAAGCTCAGGCTGTTCGAGGCCAGGTGGGCTGATGTGTCAGGACCCCCAAGGTACCTGGACACCACCTGTAGACAGTTTTCTTGTCCCACAACCGCTCTCAAATAATCACTTGGAGGCTTAATTATGAATGCTTGGCCAATAGCTCAGGCTTATTACTAACTGGCTCTTACATTTTAAGTTAACCCATATTCCTTATTTATGCTCTGCCACGTGGTGGTACCTGTATAGCATGGCACATTCATCTCCTGCTTCCTCGGCGTCTGGCTGGTGACTCCAGACTCTGCTCTTCTTCCTCCCAGCATTCTCCTAGTCTGGCTCTCCTGCCCCAATCTCTTTCTGTCCAGCTATTGGCCAGTCACCTTCCTTAATAAACCAATCATAGTGACATATATTCATGCAGTGTAAAGGAATATTCCACAGCAGCCACCTGATCCTTCCCCAGGTGTCCTTTTATCGGGGTTCACTTCCCACGGAGGTGCCTCAAGAAGCTGAGGCTGCCCGGCAGAGGAAGGGCACAGATGCACTGTGGATGGCCACCTTGCCCATCAAGCTGCCGGTGAGATGGAAGAGCCGTGAGCTGATATGAGGAGACAGAGTCCCAGGGTGACCAAAGACAAGAGCATGGGTTCAAGCTTTTACTGTATCCTTGTCTCTTCACAGAGACTCCGGGGGCCCCAGGGAAGTGGGCAGGGGACTGACTTCTCCCTGATGCCTCTGAACCTGGGTGATGCGGAAACTGGTTTCCTGACTCAGAGCAACCTGCTGAGTGTGGCCTCACGCCTAGGTCCTGACTGGCCAGCTGTGGCCCTGCACCTAGGCATGCCCTACCGTGAACTACAGTGTATCCGACATGAATTCAGGTGAGCCTTCTTGACTCACAGCCTCAGCTTCAGGGCCATCCCTCAAACCCCACCCCAACCCCCAGCTGAAAGCTTTCAAGGAGGTGGAGGCGGAGCAAACACCAGCCTGGAAAAGGAGGGTCTGGTCACTAGCTCAAGGAGCAAGAAACTCCTTTTTGAAACAGTGAGCCTCTGTATGAGGTGTGTGGTCCTGGGCAGAATACCTTCATTATCACTTTTTTCCTCTCCAAGGGATGATCTGGATGGGCAGATCCGCCACATGCTCTTCTCCTGGGCTGAGCGCCAGGCTGGACAGCCCGGGGCTGTGGGACACTTGGTAAAGGCCCTGGAACAGAGTGACCGGCAGGATGTGGCTGAAGAAGTGCGTGCCATCTTGGAGCTTGGCCGCCACAAGTATCAGGACAGCATCCGGCGCACAGGGCTGGCCCCTGAGGACTCCACTCTGCCTGGAACCTCGTCTTCACAGACCCCAGAGTCTGCCCAGGCCTAGGCTCAGACTTAAGCTGGCCTTTGACTTGCCTTGACCAGTAGACAGAGCCCCTTCCCCATCCTTCTACCTCATCTGTGTGGCACAAGTGTCCCATCATACAAAATCTCATGGTTTTGAAAGCTTGGTTTATTTACTTTTTGAGACAGGTCTTACTGTCTAGCCCAAGCTAGCCTCCAACTCCCAGTGCACCTCAGAGACTGATTTACTTATAGAGTAGAGGGCAGGGGTGCCTAAGTGATCTGAAGCCGAGCCCCCGGGTGTGCCCACATTTCCTACCATGCCAAGTCCTCCCGTTACGATGAGGGCAGAGAAGGCCTGGGGAGGTGGCTCAGTGGTTAACAGCACTGGCTGCTCTTTCAGGGGACCCGGTTTCAATTCTCAGCACCTACGTGGTAGCTCACAACGGTCTGTAACTCAAGTTCCAGAGGATCAGACACCTTCCTCTGGCTTCCACAGCACCAGGTACACGTGGTGCACAGACATGCACGCAGGCAAAACATCCATATCCATAAAATAAAAGCTATTTATTGTGCATGTGTGTATCAGAGAGTAACTTTGCAGAGCTTGTTCTCTCCTTCCATGTGGTCCCTGGGAATGAACTTGGGATCACCGGGCTTGGTTGCAAACACCTTTACCCAGTGAGCCCTTTCTGGGCCCTGTCTGTCTTCCTCAGGGATAGGGAGGAGCCATTCTACATAGTAACCCAGCAGCAGGTGTGGATACAAAGTCACCTGTGACAGAACCGTGCATAAGCCCTGCCCACCAGGGTAGGGTCTAAGGAGCATCTAAACGCTCTGGGACCAAACCTCCCCCGGGCCACCCCATCCGCACGTTTCCTGCCACCTGTTCTTGGTCTCTCAACCCGGCTTGGCGTGGGAAGACCACAGAGAGGGCTAGAAAGCCCCCCCCCAAGGGTGGCCTGAGGCTGTGGCTGGTGGCAGTGGCCACGCCGGCCGGGAGGGGGAGCCGGCAGCAGCGAGGGCTTGGGGCGGAGCGGGCGCGCCTCCGAGAGACGCGCCTCCCAGCTTAGGTGCAGGCCCCGCGCGCGGCACAGCGGGGAGGCGAGCCCGGCGGCGGCGGCGGCGGTGGTGGCGGCGGCCGTGTGGTGAGTGCTAGCCAGCCCGTCCGCTCCTGTGGCGCCCACCCAAATCTGGCTGGGTTGCGGGGAGGGAAAGGGTGGCCCTGGTGGCTGGGAGAGGTGACATCCGTTCCGACACCGCGTCTCCGGCGGAGCCTGGACCAGCGGGTACCTCCACCGGCTGTCTCTCGGGTGTGGAAGGCCGTGCTCGGTCCCGGCACGGCCGGGCGCGCTCCCCGCGCACACGTGTCCCAGCAGTGTGGAAGCCTCAGAGCTGATGCTGGGTTGGATTTTGGGTCTTTTTTTTTTTTTTTCTTGGCCGGGGGTGGGGGCGCCGCACACGTGGAAACCCGCTGGACGTGCGTGGGCACGTTCATGGTCAGAGTCCGCGTTGTCTGGCTGGAGATAGCGAGGCCAGCTCAGCCCCAACGGTGGGGTAGAGGGTATGTATGATCTGACGTGGAGCAGAGGATGTGCCCCATCCCTGGTTTTCCTCTGTAAGTCAGCTGGGGTATCTCGCAGTGGGAGATCTCCCTGTGGCCCTTCTAGCATGCAAGGCGAAGCTAACCTCCCTAAGAGGAAGGGGTGAGGGAGACTGGATTGGGGAGAGGGGCACGCCGGTGGTGGGGCTCAGCCCCAGACCACCTTTCTTTTTCTTCCTTCCTTCCTTTCTTCCTTCCTTCCTTCCTTCCTTTCTTTCTTTCTTTCTTTCTTTCTTTCTTTCTTTCTTTCTCTCTTTTTCTTTCTTTCTCCTTTTTCTTTTTCTTTTTTTTAATGTGACGCTGGCTGTCCTGGAACCCTCTCTCTCTATAAGACCATGCTGGCTCAAACTCACAGAGATCCCCCTGCCTCTGCCTCCTGAGTGCAGGGTTTAACGGTGAGCGCCACCGCCGCCTGGCTGCTTTTCTTTTAGGTAGGAGATGGACAGCTTCATTCATGGAAATACAGGAAGAAGCTGTATGGAGCTGTGTGCTACACTGATCTTTCTCAGTCGGCGTGTGGCCTGACTAGGGAAGGCTGGGACAGCTAGGCAGAACGCTCTAGATCCTCAGCGGCTAGACTGGACAGTCAGGTTTCTATGGTAACATAGGGGGTGCTGAGGGAGCCCTGACAGCTGTCTCAAACTGATGTGAGTTAAGGAACAACAACAAAAAGCCCTTTAATCCCAGCACCGGAGGCAGAGGCAGGAAGATCTGAGTTTGAGGCCAGCCTGGTCTACAGAGGGAGATCCAGGACAGCCAGGGCTACACAGAGAAATCTTGTCTGGATGGGGGGGGGGGGGGGACAATAAGAAAAAAAAACCCTGGGGGTCAGGGAGGGAGAGAACAGCCCAGAGGGTCCCCTTGCCTGTTGTTCCAGGCATCAGAACCCCCTACTCTCAGCTCAGCGACTGTCCTCTGTGGCGTTTGCCTGTTTTGTTTAGTTCTGGGTGCAGGGCTGACTCAGCCCATAGGATCTCTTCCCTGCTGGCTTCAGATGGTCTCTCTGACTTCCAGGACACACACAACACCCAGGTGTCCAGATCCCAGATGTGAGGGGAGATAGCATCTGAGGGACAGCAGGCCCACTGTTCCTGAGGGCAGAGGCGTAGGGAAGGATGGGGCTTCCCCTAGAGAACTGCTGTAGCTAGTGTAGAACTGCTGTAGCTAGTGTACACTTGGAGCTTGGTATGGGGAGGGAGAAATCAGACTATGGAGTTCAGAGGTCAGCCTTCGCCACATACCAGGCTGAGGAGGGACAGGTATTCTTCCACTGAGGTACCTGGTGTGCAGAGGTGAGGCAGAGGGCAGAGGGCGCCTGGAGTCCCGCCCCCACGTCCTCTGGACCTGCCAGGTGAGCAGGGCCTGTGCTTGGCAGTGGCCTTTGAAAGTTAGGCATCCCTTCCTTGCCCTTTCCAGAGAACAGGTATACCTTCTTGTGCTCTAACTTGAGGTTCCCGGATGGGTACATGATGGGTACACCTAGGTTTCACAGCACAGTGGATGTGGACCCATTTCTCAAGGTCACATGTTGACAGGTCCCTACAGGATGTCCCATTCCCTGTGTCCATCCCATAGCCTGCAGATAGAAACCTACTGAGTGGCCTGAGAACTTGGTGGCCCGGAGCTGGGGTCCCTGTGGGTAGGCAACCTGGGTCTCATGGTTAGTCTGTCCCTTCTTTAGACCCCAGGCTGGGCCCAAACCCCCCCCCCCCGACCCCCAGAAGTTTTCTCACCCCTCTCTGCCTTTTCCCAAAGCTTCAGAGATTATCTTCTAGCCCAAAGTGAAAGAGAAAGTCCTCCCCCCAGGCCCGCCCCGCCCCGCCTCGTGGCCAATCCCTGTAGCCTTTCGCCTCCTCCCCCTGGCCAGCCTCTTTATCTCCTCAGTGAGCGCGCTTGCTGTGGAGAGGTGGAGGAGCAGTTGTGCGCACTGTGGGGTGCACTCAGGGTGAGCTGAACCCAGCGGCTTATGGGGAGAGAGGAGGTAGCAGGTCCAGGATCGCAAGTCCTCTGGGGGTTCTTTAGTGTGAGACAGCCATGTGACCCCATGTAGCAGCAGTGAGGATACTAGCCTGTGTGTGACAGCTGACCTCTGAGGTCTCAGGGAGATACACAGGGGAGGGAGGACTCCGGACTCCTGGAACCCACCCCAGCTTAGTTGTTATGATTGTGTCCCTCAGGGGATGAAGAGGCTGGCTCTTGGATTCCCGTCTTTGCTGCTAATAGAAGAGACCCTTCTCGCACCCTAAGGGAATAGGGTCTACCAGCCACAGATGCCTTAAGAGACAGACATCCCTCTGCTTCCCCCCTCATACCATTTATTCCTGTCCTGTCTTCCCCGAGTCCTTATCCCTAGGCTCCTGTGTCTTTTGGGAGTGAAACACTTCCCTTGGGAAGTGGACAGGAAGGTGGGCAACCAGCTTGGTGTGGGTGGGGATCTTGCTTCTCTATGGGAAGAGGCTCTGTGGCCCAGAGTGAGCTGTTGGGGAACTGGGTCTGCTCTGCCCGGGGGTTCCACAGAGGAGAAACCACCACCGCCCCATCCCGCTGAAAGTAGCAGGTGCTAGGTGGGAACTGGTTACCACAGCTCAAGTCCAGGATCCCAAAGTACCACTGCACTAAAAGGCACCTGGCCCTTTAAAAGCTGGAGCTTGCCTTCTGTGCGTGAGCATATGCGTGTGAGCGTGAGTTCCTGGCTGCCTGGGAGGACGCCACGGGGAGGGCATTGAAGGAAAGCCAGGTGGCCCCAGGGATGGGTGGCCTCCCTTTCTTCACCTACCCGCTCCCTCCCAGTGTATCTCCAGGGCACCTTGATGGCTGCAGCCTGCAGCATGGGGTCTAGGGATTGAGGGGCTTAGTGCCCTTGTGAGATGGTTGGTGGGTGGGGAGGCTTCTTTCTCTGATAGGTCCCCATCTGTCACTCATTCTGTCCCTTCTTCCTTTCAGGTGGCAGAAGGCTTGAAATTGCTCTGAAGGTGAGGACATCCCCTCCCCCACCATCAGCCACCACCGCCAGCCACCCACATTGTCCTCATCAGCCCCTCCCCATCAGTGCCTCCACTTACATCGCCTGGCCTGAGTCAGCCGCCTGCTCCACTTGGTGTAAATGGCTGATAAGCAGATCAGGTCAGAGGGATCTCAACCCCTGGGCTTCAGTCTTGGCTTTCTCCCCCTCCCCAGCATGACCTCCCCATGCCCCTGTCCTGTGGTTGAGGGTGTTAATCCTGACACTTGACCCTGCATACACAGCCTGCCGGCCAAGCTCATCAATGGTGGCATCGCTGGGCTAATCGGGGTCACCTGCGTGTTCCCCATCGACCTGGCTAAGACACGGCTGCAGAACCAGCAGAATGGCCAGCGCATGTATGCCAGCATGTGAGTGAGAACGGCTTATGAGGGATGAGGGCACGGCCTCCACCTTTGATCTCTGCTCCTGCACCCCGGGTTTGATAAAGGGGAAACAGGGTAGGGCGGGCCTGACACAGAGCCTGTCCCTGGCAGAGTATTTGGCTTCTCTGTGGGCCCTGGATGATCATACTGGGCAGAGAAGGTGTTGGCTGCCCTTGCCTGACTCAGGGCCAGGGTCCAGCTGGCCACAGCTGATTGTCATCCCCTTGGCTACAGGTCTGACTGCCTCATCAAGACCATCCGCTCGGAGGGCTACTTCGGCATGTACAGGGGTGAGGCTTGGGATGGGTGACAGAGGGGTCTGGCTGGGAGTAGGGTCAGGGATGCATGCCTGGGCTTGGTCTGTAAGTATGGACATGTTAGGGGTTGCTGGTGGCGCCTGAGCACGATGGGAGCATCTGCCAACCCTTAGTGCTGGGAGAATTGGATGTTTGAGGGGATTTCTTCTGCAGGGTGGTGGGTTTGAACACTCTCCTATCCCCTACTGGTAGAGCAGAACAGATATGTTTCTGTTTCTCTGTCTTAGTGGCTCAAATCTCCTCCTGACTTTATGTGACGAGCAGGACCACATCTGTGCTTAGAGAGTAGGGCAGGGGGCATTATGCAAAGCAGCTTAGAAAACAATCCCTGAGGGTGGCTTTGCCCAGATGCTGAGCTCTCGGCTCTGCTCGGCCATCCAGCCACTGCCTTCCCTGAGCCCTGACCCACACTGTGCTCCTGCCTGTGGGAGCACCTGTCCCCAGGAAGGAGGCCCATCGAAGTCTCTGGGGGCCTGCTCTTCCCCGCCTTTCAGGAGAGGCCCTGTTCTGCCAAAATCAGAGACAGATGGAGGTGGAATTCTGGGGAGGGCGAAGAGGGAGGGGAGGGAGGACACAGCGCCACCCCATCCTGCCTGGTTCCCGCCTGCCTGGCACAGAACAAGCCCATATGTGGGTGAGAGGGCAGGAGGCTGCGGGCAAGGAGTGCCAGGCAGGGCTTTGCCAGTGTGGAGTAAAGTGCTATCCCAAAGCCTCCCTAACCCAAGCTACCCAGCGAGTCTCTCCCCACCTGACCTGCCTGTGTCCCCCAAGCCTCAGCTGACCCTCATATGCCCCACAGGAGCAGCGGTAAACCTGACCCTGGTCACCCCTGAGAAGGCCATCAAGCTGGCAGCTAATGACTTCTTCAGACATCAGCTCTCTAAGGATGGGTGAGAAGCTCGGCCACCCTGGCTGCTGGGGCCCAGGTCCAAGGCAGGGTGTGTTGCTCATCTCACCCCTGCCCCAGCAGTCCCCTACGCTGGTATCAGGCCCCCAGAGGCTCTTCGGCCTCAGTCCCTTTGCTCAGCATCCCTGACCTTGTGAGGGCGGGCACTTCGCTGCTGCCCACGTGAGGAGGTACAAAGCGGCTGCTGAGTCAGTGGCTGTTGGCCCCTCGCCACCGTCTGCTGCCAGAATTTGGGGGCGCTAAGCAGCCACCTCATCACTGGAGTATAGGGCTACAAGGTTGGCCCCTTCCATTCCCCATTTCTCTTTATGAGCCCTTGCATATGAAGTCATCTGTCCTTTGGGCTGGATGCCTATTGCGGGAGGGTCTGGAGCCCAGGGCTGTGCCCGTAGGGGACCGTCACAGTTCCCATCCCCCTTTACACCTGTGAAGCAGACCATCACTGCCCCATGTAGGGAGCTGTTTCTCACCACCTCAATCACAGCCCTGCCCCTGCCCTATAGACAGAAGCTGACCCTGCCTAAGGAGATGTTGGCGGGCTGCGGGGCTGGCACCTGCCAGGTGATCGTGACCACCCCCATGGAGATGCTGAAGATCCAGTTGCAAGATGCAGGCCGCATTGGTAAGGTGCAGGGAGGGGACAGAACCCGGGTGGGGACAACAGATAGACCCTGTCCCCTGCCCCTTCCCCAAGCCAGGAGGAAGAGACCAGAGATCCTTTCTCACCAGCTGCTCAGAGGAAGATTATGGCTGCCCAGGCCCAGCTCTCGGCCCAGGGAGGTACCCAGCCCTCAGCAGAGACTCCAGCTGCTCCTCGGCCCACGGCCACCCAGCTGACCCGTGACCTGCTGCGGAACCATGGCATTGCTGGCCTCTACAAGGGACTGGGGGCCACGCTGCTCAGGTAGAAAGATGGGCACATGGGAGGAAGAGGTCTGCAGGCTAGCCCCTACCACCAGCATCACTCTCTCCCTCGCTCCCTCCGTCCCCGCAGGGATGTACCCTTCTCCATTGTCTACTTCCCCCTGTTTGCCAACCTGAACCAGCTGGGCCGCCCCTCTTCTGAGGAAAAGTCACCTTTCTATGTGTCCTTCCTGGCAGGCTGTGTGGCTGGGAGTGCAGCCGCGGTGGCTGTCAACCCCTGTGATGGTCAGTACTTGGGGCTGGGCCCCGGTGGGGGTTGGCCAGGAGGCTAGGTCCCCATAATGACTCACATGTCCCTTGCAGTGGTGAAGACTCGACTTCAGTCACTTGAGCGAGGCGTCAATGAGGACACCTACTCGGGGTTTCTGGACTGTGCCCGGTGGGTCCCATGAGCTGGGGCAGGGCTGGGCTGGGCTGGGCTGGGCTGGGCATCAGTTCTGACCTTCCACTCCTTTACAGGAAGATCTGGAGACATGAGGGCCCCTCGGCCTTCCTGAAAGGCGCATACTGTCGTGCGCTGGTCATCGCCCCGCTGTTCGGCATCGCCCAGGTGGTCTACTTCCTGGGCATCGCTGAGTCCTTGCTGGGGCTGCTGCAAGAACCCCAGGCCTGAGCCCATGGCTGCTTCCCCCCAGCCTATGGGCTGGGGCCAGAACAGGGTGACCAGCACAAGCCTGAGGAGGACTGGTCTCTCCTCAGTCCTCCTCATCAAACAGGAAGGCAGGGGGAGGGTGCAGGATCCACATGGGTGGTGCACACATAGGCCCCCATGGGGTCCTGAGGGACAAAAAATTGGGATCAAGGTCTTATTTATGTAGAAAATGCAGAAATCTGTACATTCCTCAAGCCAGTCCCGTTGAGCCAGTCCTGTCCCATCCCTGTACCCCAACCCAGTCTCACCTGGCCTGCACACCCCCTGAGACAGAGCTGGTCTCTGGGCTGGGGCCCCCAGGCCTGGTTTTGGCAGGCAGACCCTACCCTGTAGTCCACTGGCTCCGGTCTCCGAGGCTCTCCTGGTCTACAAAGGGGACCCACACACACAAAATTATTTATTGAATTTGCTGTGCCCACGTGGGCTCTGCCTGTCCTCCGTCCATCAGTCTGTTCGCCCCTGCTGCTCTTTCTGCCTCAACCAGGACCCCACTCTGCCTCCTCAGCCAGCCTTACAGGAGGACTGGAGTGTTCTCTCCTCATGTTAAGCTAGGATTCCTAGGCTGGGTGTGCTGCCCACATTCAATTCTGATCCCAGGCACCCCACACATACTCTTCCTGGTGAGCCTTTGGGCCCCTACCCCATGTGGGACCCAGATTGCTTAAGTTCTTTGTGTGCCTGTGATGGGGCAGGTTGCGCCCCTGCCCTGCAGCAGTCAGCTGCCCAGGCTGCATGGGGATTGACCCTTAAGGGCACAGTTGCCTTTCCCTATGGAGTCAGGCACCCCGTGCTTGTGTGCTGTGTGCCTCAGGTCTTCTGCTGACCCCGTCCAGTAAGTTAGTTCTCCAGCCTGGTAATTCTTCTGATAGAGCCCTACTCCTGGACAGAGGTTGCTTGTGGGGGAAGGGCGGGCATGAAGGCCAGTACTGAGCCTGGGCCACCCAGCTCTCAGGGCCTCTGCCCATATTTGGGAAGCCCCACCTTTCCAGCCCTGGATCCTCTGTTCTGAATCAAAGCAACCCTCCTCCCCTGCCCTGGCCATGTGATTGTGTTTGGTGATTGAAGTGCTGGTGCTGTGTCCCTCAAGCCCAACCCCCTCCGTGGAGGCCCCTTCCCAGTGACACTACCTGGGGCTCAAGTCTGGGCCATCCCTCTTTCACGGTTGCTCCTGGGAGCCTCCCCTCCTACCATGTCTGTACCTTGAAAGCTGCTGCTGCTGCTTACAGAATTATATTTTTTTCTTTTGAAGAGTTTAAGAAGTTGTAACTTTTTGTGTCTTGTCATGTATAAGATAAATAAATATTCTAAATAGATGATTGCTTTCAGAGTCTGTACATGCATGGGTGGGTGGGACAATGAGGAGAGGGGTGGCCACGTTAGCCAGACTGTCTACTCTGCAGACCCGAATTGCCCAGGTCTCCACTCTTGCAGACCCACTTTGGAACCACCTCCTTCCTACCTCACAGTCTGGATAGGGTGCAGGCAGGAAACATTGCCCGCTCTCTTGGTTCCATCTCCTTACATGTGAGCTAGGCATAGAGACACCCTACCCCACCCCCAGGGTTCCCAGGGTGGAGCAGGCAGGCGTGGCCGCACTGACGCAGCCGCTGTCGCTGTTACCCGCTCCTCCCCTTGCCTCTGGTCCTCCGGTCCTGCGCCCAGAGTGGTGCATTGTGGGAAACTCCTGAGCACTCCTCGGTATCCGCAGCCGCCGCCCGCTGTCATCCAGCCCGCGAAGCGAATGCGCAGAGAGAAGCTGGAGGCCCAAAGGAAGACGTAAGACGACAGGCCCTTACAAGGGCGGGCCGGGCCGGGGAAATGGGGTGGGGTTGGGGGCACCGGGTCTGGTGGCCAAGCAGTAGTGTTTCGGCCCTGAAGGTCACCGGGGTTGTGGCGTGAGCACCTTACTCTGCCGGGCTCAGCAGCCCTGGGGAGGCCGAGGAGGAAACTGGAAGAATGGGATATTAAGTGCAAGCCAAAAACAACCAGGGGCAGCTCTGCTCTGTGCAAACTTGATGCCCAGTGGCTATGGTCTCTCCAGAACTGTGGCATGGAGGGGACGCTAGGGTTTCCTAGGAGGTGGGCAGTATCTGGGTTTCTTTATTGGTCATCTCCATCATGATGTGACCTTCACATGACCTTCAGTGTGTTCATTTTGCCTGGTAGGGGGCTTGGAGCTTGAGATCTGGCTTCTCAAAGTGGCTCCCCCTCCCCGTATATGGGCCAATTGCCCTCCCAAGGTGGAGGCAGACAGGTGGTCCTGGGTCTTCCAGACAGGAGTCACTGTGGGGCAGGGTAGCCAGATCCCAGTCTTCCCAGCCATAAAATCAAGGTGAGGCCTTTCTGTAGCCTGGAGCCATACTCTGTGTCACCCCACTCTATGCTACTGCCAGGGACCCTCTTTGCTCCCACAGCACAGCCTTGAGCTCAGCAAGGAACGCTTGCCCTTGAGCTAGATGAAACAGAGGCCTGTGCTGAGGAAAGGGCACTAGATCTAAGCTGGGTGGGGCTGATGGCTGACCAGAAGCACAGGCTAGCAGATTCCCGAATGGCTTCTCTGCCTCCATTTTATCCCTTTCTTGTCCTGATAGTCCTGGTGACCTGGATCCACTCTCCCCCTGACAGAATCTGAGAACGTAGACTCTGGGCCCCTTCCCCTGTCCTTCCCTTCTTTTCAGACTGTGGTCAGGCTGAGAACAAGGCTCCGGAGCATCCCATTCTGTGAAACAGCGACAAGCCCCCAAGAGAGCACACAGCACTCAGCTCTGTCGGAGCTTACCACAACTCCTTCCTGCCTCCCTTGAGCACATACTCTCTCTTCCAGTTTCCAGGGTTAGATCCATATGTCTACAGCAGTGTGGGGAGACACAGTGCATGTGAAGCAAGACTAGATTATAGGTGAAGAAACTGAGGCCTCTGGTCCTTCCCCCTCCCAACTTCTCAGTAGTTGGAGAGGCTTCTCCAAGAATGGTCAGACGCAAATAGGGGCCAGGCCTTGGAAGAGGAGGGACGGGGCTCACGGGATGCTCCTCAGCTGGAGTTCCTGGAGAGTCCAGGGAACTGAGAAGGGTATCTCCAAGGGGCAAGGGCAGAGCCAGGCGAGCTATGCAGGAAGTGCCTTGTCCCTGTCACCACCTCATTTGTGTCCTCCCTCCAGACCTGTATAATGCCCAGAGGTGAGCTGTCCTGAGACACTGTGACCCAGCCACCTGCCAGTCCCACAAGCCCCAAAGCCAGCTGACAGCACAAATTGTCATGGAGTCCCGAGGAAAATCAGCCAGCAGCCCCAAGCCAGACACCAAGATGCCTCAGGCCACAGCTGAGGCCAAGGCCACTCCAGCTGCTGATGGGAAAGCCCCCTTGACCAAGCCTGTGAAGAAGGACACCCAAACAGAGAAGCAGGAGCAACCAGCAGCCCCTGGGCCAGCTACTACCAAGAAGACACCGGCCAAGGCAGACCCTGTACTTCTCAACAATCACAGCAACCTGAAGCCAGCCCCCGCTGTGCCTGCAGCCCCCAGCAGTCCCGACGCAACGTCAGAGCCAAAGGGTCCTGGGGATGGGGCAGAGGAGGATGAGTCTAACACTGGAGGCCGAGGTCCCTGGCCTTGTGAGAACTTGACCCCTTTGCTAGTGGCTGGGGGTGTGGCTGTGGCCACCATGGCCCTAATTCTTGGTGTGGTCTTCCTAGCCCGGAAAAAATGATGCCTGGTGTCCAGGTGGGGGCACAGAGCCACTTTCTGTACAGACCTGAATATATAGTGCATGCAAGGTCCTAGATACTTATCTATACATACACACATACATCTCTCACACACACAAACACACACACATGCGCGCGTATATGTATGCTACATACATCCATGCAGCAGGAGAGAGAGAGAGAGCGAGCCCATCTCCACTGACCCCAGCACATTCTCTCCCAAGTCGTGGAGCAAGAGTCCAGCTCTGCAGTTTTCAGGAAGCACTAGCATGAGACAGAAGGGATAGCCTGGACTAGACATTTAGGAACAGATGCTGGGTGTGGCCTCTGAAAGATAAGTGGTGGAGTAGGCTAGCCCTGTGGGGATATTAAAGGGCATGGCTGTTTTACTCTCCCCACTTCCCTTCTGTGCAGCTAGGGGCAGTCTGTCTGGGCCTGATGCAGGGGGACTGACCTGAGGTGGGAATTCAAATCTGCAGAGCTACCTCCACCCACTGTCCCCTGTGCTGGCTGAGTGGAAATGCAAAGCTTAACAGCTAAATTTGGGGTGGGATCCCCCCCTTCCCTTTTTCAATATGTGCCCCCGGAGAGCTCCTGAGGCTAGGACCACCTTACTCCATGCCCAGAGCAGCAGTTGGGTTTTTTTTTGTTGTTGTTGTTGTTTTTTGTTTTTTGGGGTTTTTTTTGGTGGGGGGGGGGCTGAAGGCCTGGCAGGGAGGTAGGAAATATGGAGGATCTACATTACAGTTGTGCCAGCCCAATACCCCCCCAATAGACTGCCCTGCCTGCCTGCACCCAACACCCCCTTGAGTCTAACAGCGTATAAATGCAATAACACAGGTAGAGTAGAACTGCCCAGTGGGTGACAGTCACCCACTGCCTGCAGGAAGACCTGCTGTGCAGCCCCTCCGTAGTGCATCTGGCCCCAGCTTGCCCCTTGGTGTGGTGACAGTGGGCAGGTTTCCAGAAGGCTGCAGTGGGCTCTAAGGAAACATTGCCCTCACCTGGCCAGTGGCTGTTGGGACCTTGGGCCTGAGTGGAGGCTGAGTTTGAAATAAACTGTTACAATATAAAGGCTGGGCTGGTGTCCTCACCTGCATGGGGCTGGGAGGGGCAGAGACTTCCTGCTTGGGGATGTGGGGGCCACAGATTCATCATGTGGGCTTTCCAGGGAACAGGTAGAAAGTCTTGGGTCCTCCTTCATGCCCTGATCCTTATGGGTTATGTGTACCCACAGTCTCAACCAGACCCTCCCCTTTCCCAGGCCTTTGTGGGAGCCTGAACCCAGATGGACATCCAGGAACTTCACAATGGCAGCCCCTCCCAACCTGGGCTGCTGTCTCCAGTGCACTGGAACAGAAACTGCCTGGCAGGTAGGAGGTAGCAGCACACACCTTTAATCCCAGCATTCAGGAGGCAGAGGCAAGCAGATCTCTGAGTTAGATGCCAGCCTGGTCTACAGAGCGAGTTCTAGGACAGCCAGGGCTACAAAGAGAAACCCTATCTTGAAAAACCAAAAGAAAAAAATAAATAAACTGCCTGCCAATAAGGAGGGCCCTTTGTCCATGAAGTGCAGAAGCTGAAGCAGGATTCTTCTTCTGGTCACTTCTCCTCCACAGCTCTCTGAGCCCATTCTGATCTGGTGTTCAGCACACGGGACCTGCTCTCGGGTTCCAGCTGTGAGTGAGGCTGTAGGATTGTGGGCTGAGCAAAGCTCATTTTGGAATCTATCATCCTGGGCCCCTTCTCCCCTGCTAGGGGTTACTAAGGCTAGCAGGCAGGAGCTTGTTGACCCCCTTCTCCGGGAAGCTTTGAGCTGGTGCTTTTTTCTTTCCAATTTCTTGGTGCCCGCCCTCCTCAGAGTAGTAGCTCTGCCCACATAACACATTCCATTCAACTCTGGACAACTCCAGTGGGGTGAAGATATCCCAAATGGACCACTTGTCCTTGCTCAGACCACTCTTCCTGGTTTCCCTTTGACCAGTATCTGTACAAAGCGCCTCTTTCAAAAAGTCCAGGCTGGCACTTACCTGAGCCGGAGCTTCCTGAAGACAGGCTGTTGTGGACATGCTGGACACATGGCCACCTCTGACTCACTCCCTGCAGGTGCTAAGGCTGCACTGTCTGGACATTCACTGCTTCATCCAGTACTCACATCCGCCCAGGCTTTGCCTCGCACCTTGAAACACACAAGCACTTCCAGGCATTTTACTGCACTGGGAGGCTGCAAAGTAACTGAGTTTCTGCTGTGGTGAACCACTGAGAGCTGGCTCTTCCAAGTGATGTTTTTCCCATGCTGTTAGTCCTTTATGGATTCTCTACTAAAGCACCTTTAGGTTGTTTTTAAAATACTGGCACCTGGGGCTGGAGAGATGGCTCAATAGTTAAGAGCGTTCCCTGCTCTTCCAGGGTACCTGGGTTTGATTCCCAGCCCCTATGTGATGGCTAACAACCATCTGTAACTGAGGTTCCAGGCAACGGGCACACACATGGTACATAGACATAAATACAGGCGAAACACCCACACATGTAAAACTCATTAAAAATTTGGAGGCTGGAGAGATGGCTCAGAGGTTAAGAGCACTGGCTGTTCTTCCAGAGGTTCTGAGTTCAATTCCCAGCAACCACATGGTGGCTCACAACCATCTATAATGAGATCTGATGTCCTCTTCTGGCCATGCAGACACAGCGCTGTATACATAATAAATAAATCTTTAAAAAAAAAAAAAAAAAAAAAAAAAAAAAGAGTACTCACTGCTCTTCCAGAGGACCTCTCACTACTTACATGGTTGCTGACAACCTGTAACTGCAGTCCCAGGCAATCGAGCTGCATATACATGGTGTATATACACATGCAGACAAAACACCCACACACATAAAATAAAAAAAAATTAGCTGGGCGGTGGTGGCGCATGCCTTTCATCCCAGCACTCGGGAGGCAGAGGCAGGCGAATCTCTGAGTTCAAGACCAGCCTGGTCTACAAAGTGAGTTCCAGGAAAGGCACAAAACTACACAGAGAAACCCTGTCTCGAAAAACCAAAATAAATAAATAAAAATAAAAAAATTAAATCTCAGTAAAAAAAAATATTGGCCCCTTAGGCAAAACAGAAATGGAAGTCTCTAGTTTGGACCTGGAATGTTCTTTATAGGCACTGTTGTATGGCAGGCTTGGCTGTCAACTAGTGTAACACTAGAAGGTAGTGGGAACACCAAGGGTAGAGCCTAGTAAGAGGACTTCTTTTCACCAAGAGGTCGTTTATTTGCTGTTATTTGCCTGTTGTTGTTGTTGTTAATTTTTGTTCACTTGTTTTTATTTTTTTGAGACAGGGTTTCTCTGTGTTAACAGTCCTGGCTGTCCTGGAACACTGTTGTTAATTTTTAAGCCAGGTATGGTAGCATATACCTTCCATCCTAGCACTTAGGAAGTAGAGGAAGGTGGATCTTCATGAGTTTGACACCAGCCTGGTCTACATAGTGAATTCCAAGATAGTTAGGGCTACACAGAGACCCGGTCTCAAACAAACAAACAAACAAACAAACAATCAGTTGAATGTTTTCCTGCATGTATGTATATGCACTGTACATATATCTGGTCCCTGTGGAGGGCAAAGAGAGTGTCAGATCCCCTGAACTGTAGTTACAAACTGTTGTGAGCAGCCATGTGTATGTGCTGACTGAGTCCTCTGCAAGAGAAGCAAGTGCTTTTAACCACTGAACCCTCTCCATAGCCTGTTTGCTAGGATATACAGGACCTCAATATGTAACCCAGGATGACCTAAAATCTATACCTCCTGCCTCAGCTTCCTGAGTACTGTGAGCACTGAGACTACTGGCTTGCAACACCATGCCTAGCCAAAACCAATCTTACAAGCAGGGGATGGGGACCAGAGGTCAACTCAGGTATCAAACCTTAGGCGCTGTTTAATTTATCTACCTTGTTTCTCAATTTTAAAATTGTATGTGTATGGCATTTTGCCTGCATGTATGTCTGGGCACCACTTGCACACCTGACATCAAGAGATCAGAAAAGGGTATAGTATCCTTCAGAACTAGAGTTACAGATGGTTGTGAGCTGCCTCAGAGGTGCTGGGAATTGAACCCAGGTCCTCTGGAAGAACAACCAGTGCTCTTAACTACTGAGGCATCTCTCCAGCCCTGATCTACTTTTTTGTTTTGAGACAGGATCTCTCACTGGTGGGGGACTAAGCTAGACTGTCTGCTCATCAGCCCTCAGGGATTCCTCTCCCCAGTGCTGGGGTTACAGTTTTGAGTCACCATACCTGGCTTTGTCTATTTGTTGTTGTTGTGGTGGTGGTGTGGCTTTCTTTTTCTTTGTTTGGTTGGTTTGGCTTTGGTTTGTTTTTCAAGACAGGGTTTCTTTGTGAAGCCTTGGCTATTCTGGAAATCACTCTGTAGACCAGGCTGGCTTCAAACTCACAGAGATCTGCCTGCCTCGGCTGGGATTAAAGACTGCACCAGCACTGCCCAGCTCATTTCATTCTTCATTCGTTTGTTTTGTTGATGTGGTTTCTGGGGATCCAGCTCAGGTAACCTGACTGAGCTACTCCCCCTACTTTATTATTCATTTTACATTCTAAGCCTTTAATGCTGTAGTTTATTGCAAATGGTTTCTCAGCTGGTGCACAGGTTTACCAAACATCATGTCACACTGTCCCTTTACCTTCTGGAATCTTTGTTAGGAGACCCTGCCATGTTATCTATTATCTAGTCCAACAATCTCAGCATGTACTCACTTAATCCAGTTGAGCAGGTAGGCTCCCAGTGGGTGATCAGCCAGGGCTCTCAAGGTGTTTTTCTATTTCGTCAGAGCCAAGATGGCCCCGGCCTCAGAGAGCAGACAGCCCTTGCTATGAACTTGCCACACCATCTCCTCTTGCTCTTAGTGCAGCCTGTGTAAGCTTGCGCCTGCCACCTGTGACTGCAGCTCAGCAGGTCCTTTCTTCACTTCCAGAGGGATGCTAGAACTTGGGAGCAAGATGCGCACGGGGCACATAGCTGTAATTTCAACCTTCAGGAGCCAGGGTCAGAAGATGGAGTTTCAGACAGCCTGGGCTACAACATGAGAACATCTTAGAACGGCGACAACAAAACCAGAAAAAGTTGGACCTGCTGGCACAAGCTACGGAGAGGCCAAGTCAGGAGGGTAATAAATACAAGGGTGGCCCGAACTATAAAAGGGAAACTCAGTGAGATCCCCGTGGAAATGAGGGTTGGGCTGGGCTGTGATGCACACCTTAGTCCCAGCACTCGGGAGGCAGAGGCAGGAGGATCTCTGTAAGTTCGAGGCCAGCCTGGTCTACAGAGAGAGTTCAGGACAGTCAGGGCTACACAGGGAAACCCTGTCTCGAAAACAAAACAATGAGGTTGGGATGTAGACCGGCAGTGGAGCCCTTGCCTACCATGAGCAAGGCTTAAGATCCAGTTTGCAGCAGAGAAAACAAACACCTGACCAGGTGAAGAGGTCCCAGAGGTCAGGCTCTCGTGCTTCACAGCACCTTCAGCTTGAGTACAGTGAGGACCCTTCCAGAAGGGGAAAAAAAAAAAAAAAAAAAAAGCTCCACAACTCTCAGCAGTCCTGGGGCTGATTTCAATTGCTTTTTTTCACAACTTTCATAGCCAAACAAGTGTAAATATAGAAAATATTCAGTATATTTTTAAACTTTTTTTTTGTTTTTTTGTTTTTGTTTTTTCGAGACAGGGTTTCTCTGTGTAGCTTTGCACCTTTCCTGGAACTCCCTCTGTAGTCCAGGCTGGCCTCGAACTCACAGAGATCCGCCTGCCTCTGCCTCCCGAGTGCTGGGATTAAAGGCATGTGCCACCACCACCGGCCAGTATATTTTTAAACACATGCTCATATGTGCTAAATCACACGCAGAACCACGGAACAGAAATGTTCTGATAGGTCATGTCACCTCCATAGAGGTGTCCATGGGCTAGACACTGCTGGAGGGAGCTCTGCTTTAGAGGTGAGCCCAGGATGTCACTCAGCTCAAGCAGCCCCAGCAGGCCAGCTCAGCTGCTTTCTGTGCCAATGATGAAAACGGAGGGTGCAGTCCATCATGGTGGGAGAGGCAGGAAGCAAGAGCATGAGGCAGCTGGTCACACTGCATCCGAAGTCAGGAAGCAGAGCGATGAGTGCTGGTACTCAGTTCCCTTTGCCCTTTTCAGAGTCTGGGGTCCCAGCCTAGGGAATGATGTCCCCTACATTTAGTGTGGATTTTCTCATGTTAGTTAACCTAATCTAGGAACTCTCTTACACATGACCAGAGGCTTGTTTTCATGGTGATGCTGAAACCTATCAATTAAGACAATCAAAATTAGTCATCATGATTACCTTGTAGGCCCAAGTGGGGGATACTTTTCAGTTAAAGTTTTTTTGTTTGTTTGTTTGGTTTTTTTTTTTTTTTTTGTTTTTTTGAGACAGGGTTTCTCTGTGTAGCTTTGCGCCTTTCCTGGAACTCACTTGGTAGCCCAGGCTGGCCTCGAACTCACAGAGATCCACCTGGCTCTGCCTCCTGAGTGCTGGGATTAAAGGCGTGCGCCACCACCGCCCGGCAAAGTTTTTTAATTTTTAAAATTTATTTCGATTTTGTGTGTGTATGCAAGGTCAAGGACAACTTGTGGAAGGGAGTCAGTTCTCTTCACCCATCATGTGAGTCCTAGGAATGGAACACAGGGTGTCAGGCTTGGTGGCCTTTGCCCACTGGCTATTTCACAGGCTTAGCGCAAGCAGCTTCTAAGAACCTGTTTCTAAGCTATGTCCCCACCAGGCTCATGAGCCCCAAGAGCTCTGGCCATCGGCATTTGTCTCTTCTGAGCCTCTGTGCCAGCGTAAAGCGGTTTTCCTGACACACACGGGACTCCTGTGAGACACTCGTGGTGGGTACCCTCTGGCACCCACGTGCAGCTCATGTAGGGAGCCACACCCCAGAAATGCTCCTCAGTTGACTGTGATCACCTCTCGGCCTTCCTTTAGATGTAGACAGGAGGAAGGGAGGCAGGTGGAAAGAAAGGCCAACTTTGCTTAGACCTGCAAACTCAAGATTCTCCCCCCACACCTCCCTCCCCACACCCTCCTACACACACCCTAAAAAAAAAAAAAACCACACCTACATTAAAGATTCTACAAGGCAGGGTGGGAGAGACAGCTCAGTGGTTAAGAGCACTGGCTGTTCTTCTGGAGGATCAGAGTTCAATTCCCAGCACCTACACAGTGCTCACAACTGTCTCTAACTCCAGTTCTAGGGGATCCAATATCCTCACACAGAAAAAAACACCAATGCACACAAAATAAAAATCATTAAAAAAAAAAGATTCTACAAAGTTTACTGTATGAGTAGAACCTCACGATTAACTGTGTAGAGTGGGAATGTTCCAGATCCAGAGCCAAATTATTTTGGGCTATCTTTAGTTCCCTTTGTAGTTACTCATTGTCCATCTCTGCCTATGATCTGACATCCTTTTATCAGGAAGAACCTTTGGACTGTACTAACTCTAACTTCTACCAACTCAAAAGCTAGGAATGTCATCAGACTGGATCTGAAATTTATAGCAGAGATTTCTCAGCTACCTAACTACCTGATGCCCCCGTACCAATATATCTGGCAAATGCCTCGATTTATGACTTTTTGCTTTATAACTATAGTTCATATAACCACTTCTACACTGGAACCCATTCAGGGTAACCTGACTGCCGTTCCTGGACCATGATCACTCATATTTGGTTCAGAATAAACATCTCTTATTCACTTTGAAGTGAAAGTCCTGTTTTGCGTCAGCAGCCTTACTAAACTAATTGTTCCAGGAGTTGTTTGGTTCAAAGTCTGGCCTTTGACAGTCCTAACAAGCTAGGCTTGGTCACCCATCCCCAATACACAAGCTAAAGAAGTAAGGGCAAGTAAGGAGCTGGGAGGTAGTTCAGTGGACAAGCACTTTCCTTGAAATCATGAAGCCCTGAGTGCAACCCTCCCCAAGAACCCACATTTAAAAAAAAAAAACAAAAAACAAAAATAGGAGCTGGAGAAATGGCTCAGAGGTTAAGAGCACTGGCTGCTCTTCCAAAGGTCCTGAGTTCAATTCCCAGCAACCACATGGTGGCTCACAACCACCTGTAATAAGATCTGGTGCCCTCTTCTGGCCTGCAGGAATACATGCAGGCAGAACACTGTATACATAAACAAATAAATCTTTTTTTTTTGTTTGTTTGTTTTTGTTTTTTTTTCGAGACAGGGAACTCACTTGGTAGTCAGGCTGGCCTCGAACTCACAGAGATTCACCTGGCTCTGCCTCCCAAGTGCTGGGATTAAAGGCGTGCGCCACCACCGCCCGGCAAATAAATCTTAAAAAAAAAAAATAGGGGCCTGGAGAGATGGCTAGGTGATTAAGAGCACTGGCTGCTCTTCAAGAGGACCTGGTTTCAATTCCCTGCACCCACATGGCAGCTCACAACTGTCTGTAATTCCAGTTCCAGGGGATCTGACATCCTCACACAGACATACATGTAGGCAAAACACCAATGCACATAAAATAAAAATAAATAAAAAAACCCCAAAAAACCAAAAGACCAAGTAGTCCCAGTATTCAGCATTTGCACACACACACACACACACACACACACACACACACACACACAGACACCCAGGCAGGTTTAGGTCAGTCTGGTTCCAGAGTTCTAGAAGAGCCAAGGCTACACAGTAAGACCCTGTCTCAAAACCAAACAAAAAGAAACAGACAGTGAAAATCAGAGATTTATTCCATGTGAATGAAAACAATGGTGTTCAGTGGCCCCCAAGTCTCTCTCTGGAGTCCCAGCAAGAGGTTTAGGTTTAGAGCCTAAGAGATATACATAACTAAGCAATCCTGGGCCAGATGTGGCCTCACCCATCTTTGGCTCCAGCCTGCCCTGCAAGGTGGTCTGACAATCAGGAAGATCAAGAGTCCAAGGTTAACGGAGCAGGTAGTGGTGCACACCTTTGATCCCAGCACTTGGAAGGCAGAAGCAGGCATATCTCTGTGAGTTCAAGGCCAGCCTGGTCTAATATAGTGAGTTCCTGCAAAGCCAAAGCAACACAAAGAAATCCTGTCTCGAAAACAAAAACAAAACAACAGCAACAAAAAAAAAGAGTTCAAGGTTATATGGTAAGTTCTAGGTGAGTCTCAGAAAAAATAAATAAATAACAAATAAACACCTGCTTGTTGGTGCTTTCTGTGTCCTAGACATAAGGAAGTTGGCCAGCTGCCCATTCAGCCCTCAGGAATAGCAGGAGATAAAAGCAGACGAGCCAGGCTTCTGCTGCTACAGTCATATTAACCAACCATTCACCTTAAGCTCCTTCCCATCTAATTACTCTGTATACACTCAGTAAAGGCCCTGCCCTTTAACGCCATGACACATGACGAGCACCGTGACAATCGCCGGAAAAGACTGTAAGAGGATCAGAGAGGAGCACCCAATTGGTAGAAAATTCTCACCAGTAATCCCAAACCTAGTACTCAGTCTGGGTTACACAGTGAAAAAGAAAGAGGAAGGAAGGCAGGCATGCAGAAAGGAAGGAGGAAGGAAAAAAGAAAGGAAGGAAAGAGAAAAAAAAACATCAGGATAAGAAGATAAACATCTCTACCTGTGCTTAGATTAGATACCCTGCACACACACACACACACACACACACACACACACACACACACACACACGTATCCTACCTACCTGATCTATGACCTCCAGCAGCCACAGTTGAGAAGTGGATTTGAGCTCCACTCAGGCTTCTCTTATTCTTTGGCCAAGAACAGAACCTTCTTTGCTGCTTCACGGTGACTGATTTTGTTTGCTTTACAATTCCAAGAAGGAAAAGGACACAGTATAGTCAAATCCTCAGAGGGCAGATGAGGTGGCTCTTGTCTCCAGGATGGATAAGCTACTCAGTAAGAGAGGAGTACACACCTATGCTGTGTCTCCCCTGCCCCCTCCAGCCCTGTGGATCTAGGAGTGTCTGAGTAAAGCTCCTAGACCTGTCCTCTGCTTCCTTGTTACTCACAGGGACCCTCTGTGCCTACTTCGGGGCCACATCACCCTACTTTGGGCCACAATGCCATCATCACCTGCCCACAGGTTAGACACGTGGCCAGCCAGGTACTTTAGCATTTTCACCAGTGATGCAGAGGACTCACCTTAGGCGATGCTCACCAGTGATGCAGAGGACCCACCTTAGGTGATGCTCACCAGTGATGCAGAGGACTCACCTTAGGTGATTCTCACCAGTGATGCAGAGGACCACCTTAGGTGATGCTCACCAGTGATGCAGAGGACCACCTTAGGTGATGCTCACCAGTGATGCAGAGGACCCACCTTAGGCGATGTTCACCAGTGATGCAGAGGACCCACCTTAGGTGATGCTCACCAGTGATGCAGAGGACCCACCTTAGGTGATGCTCACCAGTGATGCAGAGGACCCACCTTAGGTGATGTTCACCAGTGATGCAGAGGACTCACCTTAGGTGATGTTCACCAGTGATGCAGAGGACTCACCTTAGGCGATGCTCACCAGTGATGCAGAGGACCCACCTTAGGTGATGCTCACCAGTGATGCAGAGGACCCACCTTAGGTGAAAGAACTTTCACAGCTCCATACCTGACAGCAAGGCTGTCACTTCGTGCATGCTGCTTGCTTCATATAGCTTTGCACGACTTACCTTGGAGGCTCCAGACTTCACCCAGTCCACTTGGCCCAGGAGAGACCCACCTGAGCCCTAATGGGGATTGGGCTTTATCTGGGTCTTTTTGTTCTGTTTTTTTTTTTTTTTTTTTTTTTTTTTTTTTTTTTTTTCCAAGCAGTTTCTCTGTGTCAGCTCTGGCTGTCCTGAAACTCGCTCTGTAGACCAGGCTGGCCTCAAACTCACAGAGATCCTCCTGCCTCTGCCTTCCAAGTGCTGGGATTAAAGATGTGCACGACCACTGCCCGGCTTCATCTGGCTCTTGACGGCTACTTGAGAGCCACTTCTCATCTCTAGGCAGCTCCCCACCCTCCACCCTGAAGAGTGGTTACATGATAAGGGTTGTCCCCCAAACCCAAGAGAACTTTATGCCTCAGAACACTTAGTCTTCGTATCAAGGTCCACTTGATGGTCACTTGAACTAACAGAAGGGCACTCAAGGCAATACCTGTGTCCTCACAAAGGCAGTACTTAGCAGATGTTGCATCTGGTGCCCCAGGCTTTGAGATGGTTGGCAGTTCGATAGAAAGGAGCTCCCAGATGTGCACAGAGGCCAGGAACAGGCCCAGGTCTCCTCTGAAACAGGAGTCACAGAGGCAGCAGCAGGGTGACAGCAGGCAGGAGGACTTGCAGCACAAGTTAGCCAGCAGGGCAGGAGTCTCCTAGGACTTCTCACCTACCCTTACAATCCAACAGAAGCAGGGTAAAGCGGCAATTAACCAGGCAATTCCACGTAGTATATCTGATGGTCAAAAGAGGTTTATTTTGGGGCGACTTACAACCAACAAAAGGATCGGTTACAGGATCCAGGAGAGGTGAGGTACAGTCCAAGGTGGTTTTTTGGAGAACTCTGACTTGGTCTACAATCCAGCATCCAAGATCACGAGGTAAACAAGAGAGTGGGAGCACATACACATCTCAGGTCTTAAGGGTCCAAAGAAGCCACATCCCAGGGGCAGGTCATAGGCAGGTGTAGCAGTTACCTGCTGCCTCACTACAGGCAGCGTGCAGCAGGAATCGTAAAAGTTCTTATTAATAAGATCAAACCCGGACCAGGTATTGGGGTGAATTCTGGAAGATCAGAGAGACAGAACAAGCCACAGCTAACCTCACCTGGCCAACTTCTCAGCTGGTCTTGTTTCCTCAGACTGGATACTTCTGTGTCCTCATCCCAATGGCTCTCAGCTGAACTGCTGCGCGAAAGCCTGAAGCTTAACCAGTTAAAAGCTTAACCAGCCAAATGCTTCTAGTTCCTGGTCTTCACACCTTATATATCTTTCCTTTCTGCCATCACTCCCTGGGATTAAAGGCTCACTTCTTGGGATTAAAGGCGTGAGTCACCATGCCTGACTGTTTCCAATGTGGCCTTGAACTCACAGAGATCCAGAGGGATTTCTACCTCTGGAGTGCTAGGATTAAAGGTGTGAGTGCCACCATTTTCTAGCCTTTGTATCTAGTGGCTGTTCTGTCTCTGGCCCCAGATAAGTTTATTAGGGTGCACAATATTTTGGGGAACACAATACCACCACAGCAGTGTTTCAAGGTCAAAGCTGGAACAGCCACCCACTATAGCAGGGGCTGAATATGAAGAAGAAATTCGTGGCTTTTCTTTTGAGATAGGGTCCACTATGTAGCTCTGGATGTCCTGGAACTCGGAGATTCACCTGCCTCTGCCTCCTGTGTGCTGGTTAAAGGAGATCCTTTTTCCTGATGCTCAACTTGCCATCGATATCAAGAGCTCCTATGGCTCAGGATCTCTGCACACAAGCAGACTCTACATGTGTAGTCCTTGACCCTCCCCCACCTGCACCACAGGTGTACTTGCTGATGGTTCTGATGTCCTAGCGTATCATGTCCAGGGCTCAGGTGTGTGAGCCTCATAATCAGGACCTTTGACATGACCATGAAGGAGACTGAGAAAGCTCTACAGGGCAGGATGGGGCACTGAGCATCCCTCATGATGGGGTCATGGGTCTTGCCCAAGGACATCCTAGAGCCTCTAGTGCTCTGTCTCAAGTGGCAAAACCTGCCCATTAACCCCCCCACAGTAGCCCTGATGTTGTTCAGGTATCCAGGTCCAGATGTCAGCCCTGAAGGATGCTACCAGGTGGAGGGGCAGGGCCTAGTCACTGTAGCAGGAAGGCCCTAGGGGCAAAGGATCTGAGATGTTGCTCAGCAACAGGCACTTTGGCAGGTCACTCCACATTAGGGCCCAACCCCAGGTAATGTGTTAGGACCTCGAATCCTTCCCACTGATCACAGCAGACAAAGGAAGGGTGGGTTAGGAACATCAGATAGATCCAGAGCATGGCTCCTGGCCAAGCACTGCTTGTCTGTTACAGCTGCCTATTTGGGTCTGAATGCTGAACTCCACGTGGATCCTGAGAGTCCTCACAGGCTCTTCTGGAAACCAGACGTTCCGCTCACTCACAAACATGCCACTCTGGACACAGGTCATAGAAATACTTAGGTATGCTTCCTCCTAGCCATGTTGAATCATCTGTCAGGCATGGTACTCACCATCACCCTTGGACACACTGAACACACAACAGCCTTGCTGCTGGTGTCCGAGATGGAGCCCCAGCTTTCTCCTCCAGCTTTCTTACTCAGAACCAGATAATGGCTTAACAAGCTCCAGCATTCAAGGAGGCAAGCTGGGGGATGAATAGATACCCCCAGTGAAGTGTCATAGTTAGCTTCAGTTGTCAACTTGACATACGTGAAAAGAGGGAACCTTGATTGAGGAATTGCTTCTATCAGATTGGCCTATGGGCATATCCGGGGACATTTCTCCATTGCTCATTGATCGGGAGAGAGGAGCTTAGTCCAGTGTGTGAGGTGCCTTTTCTGGCCAGGTGGGCCTGGGTTGTATAAGAAAGGTAGCTAAAAAAGCCAGTTAGCGGGCCGGGCGGTGGTGGTGCATGCCTTTAATCCCAGCACTCGGGAGGCAGAGCCAGGTGGATCTCTGTGAGTTCGAGGCCAGCCTGGGCTACCAAGTGAGTTCCAGGAAAGGCACAAAGCTACACAGAGAAACCCTGTCTCGAAAAACCAAAAAAAAAGAAAAAAAAGAAAAAAAAAAGCCAGTAAGCAGTGTTCCTTCACAGTCTCTACTTCAGTTCCTGCCCTGACTTCCCAGGACTGGAACCTGTGTAAGAAATATCAAATAGTATTCTTTTCTATCAAATACTATAAAATTTGTGTTTAGGATAAGGAATTCAATTTTATTTTATTTTCTTTTTTTTCTTTTTTTTTTTTTTTTTTTGGTTTTTCTCTACGTAACAGCCCTGGCTCCTGGCCATTCTAGGAATATGATGGCCTGGAACAGTGACCCTCCTTCAGTCAGGGACCATTTCACCTTCCTCCATTTTTTTGTTGGTTCCTTTCAGACCAGTCAATTCAATGATATTGTGAGGTCAGACCCCAGCCAACTCAGAAAAGACACAGCCACCACCTGAGTTAGAGGAAGAACCAAATGTACTTCCTGCTTGGTGTGTTAACTCTTTCCTTGAGCACACTCTCCTGGTCAAGAGTAAAATTTGCCTTGTCCAGACACTTCAGTTGGAATGGTGGTCTCTTTATTTACCACCCAAAACTTATCCAAAACTTGGGAGTTGAGGTAAATCCTTTCCTCCTCAAGACTCAAGCCTATGGAAGGTTCTGCCATTTCCGGTGCCTTAAGACTGCTTTTGGGGCAGCACAAAGGTGGAGCTGTGTGAGCACGTGGACCTTTGGCCATGTTCAATCTGGGCCCCTTCATGGGCTTCATGTCAACAGATAGGTTTTTAGGGATGGGGCAGTCTACAGATCTAGAAGGCTTTCCTTGTGGCTAGGTCCAGCTTGTGGTCTGACTTCTAGCTTGTGAATCCTCAAACATCACCACCCAGACAGCATAGGACCCTGGGCTTCAGGCTCCTTTTCCTAGGCCCCACCAGAAACCCCACACGCAGGCGGTGCAACATAAGGAACCATCGCTTTAGATACAGGTTGGCCTCCCCAGCCCATCTGGCCTTTCCTAAGGAAACTCAACATCAAGCCCCAGGTTGAGGCGTCCACAGCTCAGGAAGTGATATTCCATTCTCCCCAGGCTCATCCAAAACTCCAGGGACCCAGGCGTCTTTGGAAATGCTACATGCGACCCACCTCCGTGTCCCTCATCCAGTCAGCCTGATTTATACTTGTCGCTCCCAGACAAGTATAGCCGGGTTCAATTGCGGACAAAGGCCCAAGGCGCGGTAGCCCTGTGGACAATTCGGACCCTGAGTAACGTCTGCCCAGCCCGCTGCGCTCAACTGATGTGCTCCTGAGGGTCACCAGCCTTCCCGGCCCCCAGCAATCGGGTAACCAGCACTCAGGGACTTGTCGCGTCCCGCTTAAGCGCGTCCCGCCCCCCCAGTCCCTGCGCACGCGCATGCGGCCCCCATCGGAAGGCAAGTTCCGCCCCCCAACCCGGCACATCCTGCAGGCCAGCCCCGCCCCCGTACTTCGCGCACGCGCATTCCACTCCCGCGGCAGGCGAGCCCCGCCCCACACCGCCCCTACCGCTCTTATTAGGGGAGTCTGCAGCCATGGCGTCCGAGCGGCTGCCCAGCAGGCCTGCTTGTCTCTTGGTGGCCAGCGGCGCTTCCGAAGGTGAGGCGCACAGGGCAGCTGTATGGCGCAGTGGCCTGCCGTTCTGACTCCAGGTCAACGTTTGTGCCTGCGGAGTTGGGATCCTGGGACCCTGCACCTGTTTCCCTGGGGCAGGCCTGTGTAGTCTGAGCTCGCGGGCAGGGTGGCCAGCGACTGCGGAGATGACCCTGCCCCCAGGTCAGCCGCAGGGGCTCGGTACTCTGCCCACCGTTCCTGCCTCTCCTGGGTCCTGATCCTAGGCCTATCTTCACGCGCCTCCAGGACGCGATCCTAAAACGGGTTGCTCGAAAGAGCTGCACAGAAGGGACTCGCACACAGAAAGGGGTCTCTTAGCTATGGGTTCCAACTGCCCCGTGTGTGTCTGAGAAGCTAGGCGGATGATTACTTCACGGGTCTTTAGGGAACTGACTAGCCCAAGATAGTCACAGCGGGGTGATGGAACTCAGGGCTGCGGCCCGGTGTATCCCTCTCAAACCGTAGAGAGCATCTCAAGCGAGCATGAGCCTGAGGGTACCGCGGGATCTTAGACTGATGAATCCCTGGGGTCCACACAGAAGCTTCCCGGTGGAGATGGGAGGAGCCTGAGGGTGCTGCTCCGCCCTGGAAGACAGGGTTAGGAGAATCTACAGTGAGGGATTGAGGAGCTGATGGGGATAATCTGGGCTTGGTCACTGAAAATGTATAAAGTCATAAAAGTAAAGAAGCTGGTGCATGTCTTTAGTCCCAGCATTCAGGAAGCAGAGGCAGATGGATCTCTGGGAGTTTGAGGCCAGTCTGGAACTTATAAAGCAAGTTCCAGGCCAGCAGGGCTACATAGTGAGATTCTGACTTAAAAACTAAACCAAAACAAAACCCACAAAGCAAAAGCCTAGTGTAGGAGTTAGAGGCAGGAGGATAAAGAGGTTAATGACTACATGAGATGCTATCTCAAAAAGAGAGGGGAAATCGCTTCTCGGCCTTTTGGGTAAGATCAAGTGTAGTATCTGTCCTTATCAGTTTAATATCTGATACGTCCTCTATCCGAGGACAGCATATTACATGGATTTTTAGAACTAGGAGTTGGAATAGGAGCTTGCTCCGTCCACTCCACGCATCGACCTGGTATTGCAATACCTCCAGGAACGGTGCAAAAAAAAAAAAAAAAAAAAAAAAGAGAGAGAGAGAGGGAAAGATGGAAAGATGAAGCTAAAGGGTTGTGCCCTTAGATTAAACTAGCACAGACATCACTGCACTTGAGAAGGTGATGTGAGTCTCTACTCCCTAGCTGAGGGGCGGCTAGGCTGTACCCACAAATCGGCTGGAAGTCTTGTTTTTTCTAGACAGTTTTTTTTTTTTTTTTTTTTTTTTTTTGTGTGTGTGTGTGTGTGTGTAGCCTTGGATGTCCTGGAACTCATTCTGTACACCAGGCTGGCCTCCAACTCAGAGATCTGCCTGTCTCTGCCTCCCAGGTGCTGGGATTAAAGGTGTGCGCACCCACCTTCTGGAGTCAAATGCAATAGGCAGGCTCCTTTTTGAAGGCCTCTTGACAGGCAGAAGAGTGCCGAGAACAGCATGGTGAGGCTCTTAGGAAGATGGGACCCTCTAAGTGTCCTGAGTGTGGGGAGTGCCCCAAACACCATGCTCCCTGCTGCATTTAAGTCTATGACCTGTTCAGTCTTTCTCTCCCCAGGCTATGGGGACCTTGGATACTGGTGGGTCTATAGGGGAGGACCCAAATGGCTGCTGCCCTGCCCCCACCAGGGTGTAGACCCTGGGGTGGGTGAAATGGACTGCTCCTGAGGCCGGGTCTGGGACCAGGAGAGTCCCCAGGAGCATCGGCAGTCTCCGGGGAACAGGGATGGGCCAGCTGACCCTGTCAGGCCCTGGCCTTTTTGGAACTCTCTCACGCAGGTGTGTCAGCCCAGTCCTTCTTCCACTGCTTCACACTGGCCAGTGCTGCTTTCAACCTCCAGGTGGCCACCCCTGGGGTGAGTACAGTCACCCTTCTCCAGGGAACTCCTGCGCTCCTCTCCTTTCTTGGGTTGAGGCTAGGAGAGTGTAGAGAGCCCTCTGTAGTTGATAGGGCCAGGAGGGAGCTATCTCCCTCCAGATAAGGGGATCTACAACCAAACTTGGTGGAATCCTTAAGTCATGGTCCCAGTTCCCTGGACTGTGACTACGTGTGTTAAGGGAGCTTTTTTTCATTGTGGCTTGCACTTTTGCAAGTCTATAAGTGAAAGATAAGAAGACTTGGTCCTAGTGTGTGGGTCCTGCCCAGATCCTCCTAATAGGAGAGATTCCTGATTCTTGCACTGTGGCCCTGGGAACATCAGATATGTTCATGGCAAATGTGCATTGTGTATTTGCATGTTTCGAAGTTACAAGGTGGGTGGGACAGTTGTTGCTACTTTATAACCAGGAGACTGGGGACCATGGGGGGGGGCAGGGTGTGGTGATCTCCTGTGGTAAGACCTCAGCCTTGTGTTGTACTGGGCTCCTGCACACTGGTGGTTTGGTTCTCTGGGCCTACCTTGTACTTGGTTTTTCTCTCTCTATAGCCACTGAAGGCTCCCTGCCTGAGCCAGCCAGTAAAAGTGGCTGTCTAGGCAGGTGTTTGTGCCCCAGGGGCTGTTTTGAAATCTGTCAGCCTTTCTGAGTTCTCTGTCACCCAAATGTGGGGGAAGATGCTGATGCTGACCCTTCACCTAGGCTCTGCTTCTACAGGGAAAGGCCATGGACTTTGTGGATGTGACCGAGAACAATGCACGTTGGGTACAAGACTTCCGCCTCAAAGCTTATGCCAGCCCCGCTAAGCTTGAGTCCATAGACGGTAGGTTGTGAAAGTGACACGTGGTAACTTCTAGCTAGGGGGTCCCTGTGGAGGGCCTCTGTGTCTGGTCGTGCCCTGATTTGACCTGTGGTTCCCCCGCAGGTGCCCGGTACCATGCTCTCCTGATTCCCAGCTGTCCTGGAGCCCTGGCTGACCTTGCCAGCAGTGGGTCCCTGGCTCGGATACTGCAGCACTTCCGCTCAGAGAGCAGTGGGTGACAAGAAACTGGAGAACAGGCTGGCAGGCAGAGTAGGAGGGAGTGGCCAAAACAGTGGGCAACAGGGAACTAGAGACGGGGTTTGGAAGGCAGACATGGAGTGGCTATTGAGTTCGGGGTTTGGGGTTCAGGACTGGGCGTGCCTGGTGATTTCATCAGCCCTCAGATGGCCGTGGAGAGCCGCAGTGGTTCCGCCCTGCACACAGGTCAGTTTGCTCTGTGTCCATGTGCACAGCAGAGTAATCTCACCAAATATAATGTGTGCACTCTTAGTCTCTTCACTGTGAGCCTCTGAAGGCCCAGAGAGGGCTGGTGACCATGGCCTCTTAGCCCTTTCCATGGTAGGTTAATCAGGATACTGTCTGGATTCCTAGTGGAAATCGGCAACATCTGTTGTGATAAGCACATCTGTAGGCTGGGGCAGGATGCTCATCAGAGACCAGAATGCAGACAGGCTCCATTCAGTGTCCTTTGTTGGTGAGAACTGGTCCTCTGGGCATAGACAAGAAGCAGTTGTCCCCAGCTACCTCTGCCATGGGAATATACTGGCCATTGAGTTGCCTTTGGGGAGGAGCCAGGGTAGCCTCATTGCAGAGCAGGAGACCCCCTGGGAGTACCACCCCCAGCTGCACAGTAGCTTCTCTGCAGTGTGAAGCAGTGGCTGGTACATGGACTGGGAGTTCTGTGTGCTTACACATCTTAAAGCTGAGGCAGCCTGGGCTCTAAACTCCAGTCGTGTAGCATCCACCTCGGGGGAAGGAACACTTGGCAGGGACCCTACCCAAGATAGCACCCAGGGCCTCAGAGTACCCTGTTCCTTTTAGAGCCCATTTGTGCCATTGGCCATGGTGTTGCTGCCCTGTGCTGTGCTACCAATGAAGACAGATCCTGGGTGTTCCAAGGCTACAGTCTGACGGGGGTGAGTATTCCATGGGCAAGCCAGTGTCCATTCCTTCCTATCTCCTTACTCCTACCTGAACCAGGAAGAGATTCCTACAGGCACTGTGACCTGCCAGTCCCCACACTGCTAGAGCAGTTCTCTCCTTGTCCGTGTGGTATGTGCTAACTGTAAGATGGCAAGCACAGCCTGAGACCCTCACATGAACATCATGGAACCCATGAAAGGATTCCTTCCAGAGGATACCAGTCCACCTCATCTTGGTCACACTTATGCCTTGATGCTGGGGAGCCAGGCACTCTAAGCCAGGGTGGCTTGTTCTATAAAAGATGATTGAGTTTTGCCTTTGCGCATCTCCCCCGTGTGGTAGCTGAGGCTGCTGCTTTGATTTGACCTGCCTGGTCTCTAGAGCTGGTCTTGGGGACAGTAGAGCACTGGACAGGGTAGAGCCACTAGCTGGTCTGACTCAGGCCCTGCCCTTGCAGCCTTCTGTGTACGAGCTCATCAGGGCACCCGACTTTGCCCGCCTGCCGCTGGTTGTTGAAGACTTTGTGAAGGATTCTGGTGCTGGCTTCAGTGGTGAGCCTAAGTTGGTGCCCCTACACTTAGATGTGTGGGGCTACCTTCTGTGTCTTGGGTTCGTGTCTTAGGTCCTGCACACCCCTGTGGTGAATCGTTTGCCCAGACAGGCTTTCCTACTGGCCCCTGTTGGTCACAGCACCTCCGTGGGTGGAAGTGGGACTGGGCCTAGGCCTTGTGGGCCTAATGTTTGTGCCCTCTACCTTAGCCAGTGAGCCTGACGCTGTGCATGTGGTGCTGGACCGTCACCTGGTCACTGGCCAGAACACAAACTCCACTGTTCCTGCTGTCCAGAACCTGCTCTTCCTCTGTGGCAGCCGGTGAGGGCCCTGGGAAAGGGTTTGGGTGGTTTCCGGCTTTGTAACTGGCTCCCTCTACTGGGCAGTTTTGTCTGTGATGCCCTACCTGCTGGTGCTGAGTCTGGACCATGTGTTGTTCATCCTATAGGAAGTAACGTGGATGCTGTCCCTGATCCTGGTGGCCTAGAGACAACATCTGAACTCACTGTGGCCTCTTCTGTTGGTCCTTACCTGATGGGGCCCTCAAGCCTCCATCTGGACCTTGTGGGATGCTGGAAGCCTCTAGGAATTAAGACTTGTAGAGTATCAGTTTAATGTAAACTGAACACTCCTTCCTCCATTCCCAGCACAGTGTGGAGCATCTTAGCTGGCCACAGGTAGTCCCTGAGATCTGCAAATTGAGCATTCCAAGAAGAATCGTCCATTCTTGGGGTTTTAGGATGGGGTGTTGCTCTTCCATGGCCCTCTGGCTATTCCCATCCCTTTGGCTGTTGGTGGGAACCATGGGGAAGGGACCAACAGGCTGGAGCTTGCCCTGAATTCATCTTGCCAAAGGTGAACAGTGTATGTTTCCTTAGCCCTAAGCAGGCTGCATCCTTGCTGAAGAAGTCTGCCCTTGTTTAAGCCTTGCTGGCCTGTGGTTTTGAATGTACTAGAGGCCCCAGCTTGGCCTGGCCTGGCCTGGTTCTGGACCCTTGGAGTGGACACAGTGATGTCACCCTGCCCCATATGGCATGGAAAAAATATGTCACACCTAGAGATCCTTAAACTGTTGTTACCCCATAGTCTGTCCAATGGCCTCTGGGCTTACAGAAGCCTCAGCCCAGTTATTTCATCTACTCCTAGAATGGATGAGTCCTGCCTCCCAGACCCTAGATAGGCTTTTGCTGAGGACCTGATATGGACACGTAGCCGCCTCCCTCCTGGACATGTTTGCTGTCAGTCCTGGGGCACCTGGCCTGGACTGTAGCCTCCAGTGAGCAGCCTTCTAGCCCTGGAATAGAGCCTTCCAACTGCACCTCTCAACTTCTATCTCCACTTAACTTTTGCACATCCCAAGCTCCAGAGTAGCACCAGTGCCAGAGACCTAGAGGAACACCTTTTGGCGGTGAAAAATCTTGAATGAGGGAAGTCCAGAACCAAGTGGAATAAAGAAGCAGGAGAGCCCACCTGTCTCCGGATTCCTCCCTAGCCATGCACTGCCCCCACCTGCCATGAACAGTACGGAATGACGGATATTCCTGGACAAAAACTTAAAAATCTGAGGCTGTGCCCTAAGCTTGGCTGGTTCAGGCATAGACTGGGTGGTCTGTAAACAACAAATATATTTCACATACATCTTAAAGCTTGAAGTCCAAGGTTATAGTGTGGCAGGTGTGTCTGTTAAGGGCTACCTGGCTCAGACCTCTTTGCTTCTTACCTGGTGGGAAGGGGTATCTGCTCTCTGGAACCTGGTCAGAGGTCACTGATTATTTCATGGAGCTGAAGTCCCACTCACCACTGTCACCGCAGTGAGGAGGTTTTAGCATGAATTAGGGGACAGCTTCAGACACTGGGGAGGTGATGCCGTGCTGATGGGGTTTGAGAGCTTCTAATTGGCTGGCTCCACGTGAGATTCATGTTCTCTCTGTCTTTTGGTTTTTCAAGACAGGGTTTTTCTGTGTAGCCCTGGCTGTCCTCTACTCAGCCTCTGCTGGGATTAAAGGCAGGCACATGCCACCACCGCCCATATTCTATACTGAGGCATCACATAGCTATAGCAGTGAGGTAGGTGGCTCTGAGTGTGCCTGGGTTCTGCTCCAAGGACCTTCCCAGTGGCCAGTCCTGGGTGGAGAAGGGACAGCAGGCTGGAGAAGACAGAATGAACAAAACCCTGGAAAAGTGGCAGCTGGGCTCGGGGTATGTTCACAAACACATTTTAATTACTTTAGAGAAATGAAACCTTGAGGACTGGGATTAAAGGTGTTTGCCACTGCGCCCAGCTAGTGGTTTCTTTACAATGGAATATCACCAGTTCAGTCAAGTATTTGGCCATAAATTCTGATACATAGCCATATGTAGTTGTGCACACCTTTAATCCCAGCAGAGGCAGCCTGGTCTACATAGTAAACTATAAGACAGCCTGGTTATGTACAGAGACCTTGTCTCCAAAAACACAAGAAAGAGGTCCACAGAGCATACATAATGAATGCCTGGCCAGTAGTGTCCCTGGAGTCCTCAGGTTGGAAAGACTCAAAACCTTGATGTCCTTTTAGGACACACTATTGCTAGCCCAAAGGTTGAGGATTGGGGTGGTATGGGCACAAGGTTCTGCCTACTACATGCTGAAGCAGGTCGGCCTCAAGCAGCACTGCTCCCACAGGCCCCGTCTCCTGGCCAGAAGTGGCAGAATACCTGTGGGTCTTGATCAGGGGAAGTGTGAACCTAGCTGTGCTGGGTTGCAGAAGCTGCTCCCCACTTCACATCCAGGATAGGGCTAGACTGCCCAGGCAGGTACTTAGCTCTAGAGCCACTTATGGTGGGACTTTGGGGGAATGGGCCTGGAAAGTTGCTCTATGATCCTCCCTAATAGGGGTCCATGGGTCTTTTTCATCAGAGCTTCCACCTGCCTCTGCCTCCTGAGTGCTGGGATTAAAAGCATGGGCCACCACTGCCTGGTTTTTATTTATTTATTTTTTTCGACACAGGGTTTCTATGTAGCTTTGGAGCCTATCCTGGGACTCCCTCTGTAGACCAGGCTGGCCTCGAACTCGAGAGATCCACCTGCCTCTGCCTCCCGATTGCTGGGATTAAAGGTGTGTGCTACCACTGCCCAGCTCTGGTTTTTATTTGGTTTTATTTAGGGTTCTATGTAGTCCTGGAACTCACTAAGTAGACCAGGCTATCCTTAGATGTGGACAATCTGGTTGCTGCCTTCCAGGTACTGGGATTATAGGATGTGCTTCCATGTCCCTTCAAAGCTGGTGCCATATCCTATGCTGTCCCCATAAGGTGGTGCCACTGCTCTTTAGAACCTGGCTACACCAGGCAGAGCACCTAGATGGGAGAATAAACCACTGGACTTACTCTGGGCAGTGGGCAGGCCTGGCTCTGTAGTTTTGTGTAATATTTAAGGTCCAGCCTTACATTTATACACTTCCAGGGGCCCAGGAGAGACACTACCAACGGCGCAGGAATGAATCCAGTTGCCTGGAGCTCTTTAGTTCAATTGGTTTATTCCTCAGCCACCATCATTCAGTCACTAGTTCAACTCTCTCAGATCTCTCTTTATTTCCTTAGTTCACTTCTTGTTCCCTCAATTCTTAATTCCCTCTAATCTTCAATTCCTCAATCCTTCAATCTTCAATTCCTAGTTCCCGCAATTCTTCAGTCCTTCCATTCTTCATTCCCCCAATTCTGTTCTCTCCATTCCTAGTTCTCTCCAATCCTAGTTTTCTCCCATCTTCCATCCCTCAATTCTCCATCCTTCAGTCCTTCCTCCCCATCTTTCGGTCCTTCTCTGTCTCCCTTCTCCGGGACTGGTCTATATCCTATCCCAAACAGTAACATCTTGTGTTTTGTATACAGCACAAGATTGTGGGGGTCCCAACTAGAGGCTTCCTGGCAATTTTATTTGCAACCCAAAAGGGGAGAGTTAAGAGTGGAGTCAGTTAGTAGTTGGGATAAATCAGAAAAGGAATTTATGTGCTAGAAATATATCCTTATTGTGGTTAGGTGAAGGCATTAAGAATCAACTGCCAGGCGGTGGTGGCGCACGCCTTTAATCCCAGCACTCGGGAGGCAGAGCCAGGCGGATCTCTGTGAGTTCGAGGCCAGCCTGGGCTACCAAGTGAGTTCCAGGAAAGGCGCAAAGCTACACAGAGAAACCTTGTCTCGAAAAACCAAAATCTATCAACTATAGACTTACAGGTGATAGGGTAGGAAAAGTCTGTAGGTCACTAAAAGTTAAAACTGTCACTTTTTTCCTCTGTGGCCAGTTTCCTGACGGGGCGGGGGAAGGGAGAAGAGTACTGATAGCTAGTCAATCTGCATCACAGCTTGAAGCTCCTGCTGAAGGGAAACTTCCTTTGATCTAAGAGGTTCTCTGGGGTGGGGGTGGGGGGAGGCCTTGATTAGCACAAGAAACAAAGCTCATTTGTCTAGTTGGTAGGCATTTGGCCTGTGAGACATGTCGTCTCAGAAAAGATGGTTTATCTAAGTTGGGGGATTTTCAGGCGTCTAACAGATGGCCTGGTAGCTGTTCCTTGCTTGTCTTTTAAGGCTTTGTTTGGGGTTGACTCTATCTTAGGAAGTAGCTCAAGGAGGGTATTTGCAAATGGCAGATACCCCAAACAAATGCTAAAGAGGGGGCCTGGAGCTCAGAGGCAGAAGGTTCTGTCTACTGACTATCCAGGTGCTTTGAAACGGAGACTCACACACATATACACACTTTAGGAGAATTATGAGCACAAGGAATTCATAGCAAGACACAACTGAATATTAAGCTGTATAACACCAACAGACCTTGCTGATTGGCTTCCCACTCGGCTGACCCTTGGCCTCGTCAAGGTATAGCTTATAATATACAGCTGCACTTCTATTTCATATTCCTGTGGCTCGCCACACTGCAGCACTATGTTCAGCTGTGGCCCCCCAGGGGCAGAGCCCACCATCTGTCTTCCAACTCTACTAGTGCGCCCTCTAAGACCAGGCAGGTACAGGGACACCAGGTACAGGGGGAGTTACTGGATAGTCTCGCCACCAGAAGTCAAAGACTTCTGCCATCTCATGTCCCAGTTGTGGTCCAGTGGATTTTAGAAGATGAGGATGAGGGCCACAGTTGTCTGTCCTGGGCGACTGGTACTTAGGTGGATGGGACAGAGATGGTGAAATGAAACACAACATAGGAAAAGCAACTGCTTTAATGAATTAGACAAAATTTCACATAAAGTCAGAAACCTATGATCCATCCCTTCTCCAATCACTAAAAAATGCAAGATTCATCACAAGCCATGTGCAATTAGGACCCAGCTCAAGGGCAGTGCAGGTCTGGGGTCCAGCCTCAGGTGCTGCGCTACTTTCCATTCTCAGCGCTGAACATTCGTTCCTGGAAATGACCAGAGGTAGAGTCATGTCAGCCCCTTACTCTGCCAGGGCTGCAGGGCCTGGGGGGCCCCAGACAAGACCCACCAAGGTCCCCGAATGGCTTCAGCAACCAGCCGGGATCCATGGTTCCCCAGAGAAAACCAAACATACACACCTATCTTTATCTAGCTGTATATATACAGATTTGTTTGTTTGTTTCTATGTGTAGCTCTGGCTGTCCTGGAACTTGCTCTGTAGACCAGGCTGGGCTTGAACTCATAGAAATCCTCCTGCCTATGCCTCCCAAGTGCTGGGATTAAAGGTGTGCACCACCACTGCCCAGCCCTAGTTTTGTTTCTTGAGATAGTCTCTGTCTTTTAAGTGCTTGGACTACAGGCATGTACTAGTATTCCTGGCCCAGGTACTGAATTTGTGATCCTCTTGCCTCACTCTCCAGAATGATGAGACTATAGGGGTGTGCTACCATGCCAGGCTCTTGGAGTAACTTTCAACTCTGCGCCAACTTTGCCCCCGGGAGAAGGAGAAAAGGCCCCAAGCTGCCTACACAGGAACTCACCGTGAGCATCCGCTCTAACTTTATGGCATCAGCAGCAAACTTTCGGATCCCATCGGAGAGCTTCTCCACGGCCATTTGGTCCTCATTGTGCAGCCAACGGAAGGCCTTCTCATCCAGATGTATCTTCTCCAAGTCACTGGTCTGGGCTGGGGGATACCACAGCTCTCCATGCCTGCCTTACCCTTCGACTCATAACTGTCCCTCAGCCTAGGCTGAGTATCTCCCATCAGGGTCAGGCCTTAGCTCCGCCCACACAGAGGTCCTTATCGGGCCCCTTGGCCTTACCCGCTTTGACGGAAAGCACAGGTGCCAGCTTGGTGCTATCCTTGAGCAGCTCCCCCAGGAGCTTGGGTGAGATGGTGAGGAAATCGCAGCCTGCCAGTGCTTTGATCTCACCGGTGTTACGGAAAGAGGCACCCATGACAATGGTCTTGTAGCCAAACTTCTTGTAGTAGTTGTAGATTTTGGTGACACTCTTTACACCTGGAGGAAACGTAGGCATATTCCAGGATGGCCCTAGAGCTGCCTGAGCTGCTGTCTGACCCCGCCCTGACCTGGTCCTCCAGCCCTGCTCATCAACACAGTAGTTCCCCTGCCCCATGATCTTAAAAAGTAGCTCACCAGGGTCCTCCTGGGGTTCATAGGATTTCTTGTCTGTGTTTGCCACATGCCAGTCAAGGATGCGCCCCACAAAGGGAGAGATGAGCGTCACACCCGCTTCAGCGCAGGCCACAGCCTGGGCGAAGGAGAAAAGGAGTGTCATGTTGCAGTGGATGCCATGCTGCTCCTCCAGCTCCCTGTGAACAAGATGGGCACGGGTGTTGCTGAGTGTAGCCTCAGGCTGCTCTCCAAGAGCCTTCAGTTCCTTTTTGTTTATTTTTGTTTTCCGAGACAAGGTTTTTCCGTGTAGTTTTGGTGCCTGTCCTGGATCTCGCTCTGTAGCCCAGGCTGGCCTCGAACTCACAGAGATCTGCCTGGCTCTGCCTCCCGAGTGCTGGGATTAAAGGTGTGTGTCACCGCTGCCCAGCCGAGCCTTCAGTTTCTTAATAGCAGGGGCAGGAACAGGGCTGTACATAGTTAAGAACAAGCTTGAGACTCAGCATGGTGGGTCTGGACAAGGAGTGACCAGGACTTCCTCCATCACACACATCCACATTGCATAACAGATAAAGGCCCTCCAGCACTGCACTCAGGGTCCCACCCCTCATCAGAGCTCTCTGGGTTCTACTCCTAGGCTAGAAACAGCGGGTCATTACCAAGGGTGATTAGGACCTAATTCTTCCTGGAGCTACCCTGCAGCAAGCCCAGTCTATCTCCTGAGAAGCCCCTTGGCCCAATACTCACTCCTGGGCAGCACTACCACCTCATGGTTGAGGCCTGAGAGCCAAGCCTAGGCTTAAGCTACTCCAGCCACAGTTCCCTTCCCAGGGGCCAGTTTCAGAGGTGCCTCCACCACGCGGCTACTTGGGTGTCCAAGCACAAGTGTAGTTCATACCAGCTGGCTCGGCCGAAGGGGAGAGAGTCTCCTCTACTGACCATGTGACCCAGTAAGCCTACTTCTCTGCATCTGCCCATGAGAAAGGAAAACCCATGTCCACACTAAAATGTATACAGGCCTGTCTTCATACTATTATTCTCAACAGACCCTGATGCCCAACAAGAAACAAATGCAAAGACACAATCCACCCACCAATGGAATAAAGTCCAGCCAGGAAACAAGAACAACTAGAACATGCTGAGTCAGACACAATAGTTGACGCATGGTCTGCCTCTACTTATAAGACATGTCCAGAACAGGCAAATCCAGGTTCTAGGTGAGGAAAGAGCAGACACTGCGGAGAGGAAATGAGTATCTCTGCTGCCCAGGACCTAGAACGACAGGACTGACTTCTAGAGGGGGCATCCATGAAGAGTCTGACTGTTTTTCCCCATTTGGCATTCTCTTCCACTTAGAGCATACTATTTGTAGGACAATGAATTTCTTCAACACTTATGTAAGTTTTGGCTTCACTGTTCCAGGAGGAGACTGAGACCTGGAAGTGTAAGAAAGGCATTCTTTCTTACCTGGCTCTGTCTGAGCTGCCCCTGGAGCGGAGCGTAGGCTTGTCTCAAGGGCTCCCCCCAGATACTGGTGTCAGCTGTCCAGGAACAGAATTAGAATCAGAAGCAGAAGCTGCCTCCATGTAGGGCAAACTTACTTTCCAGCCTGAATTCCCTCCCAGGTTGAGGATAACTTGATGAGAATTCTGTCCTTGCTGACCCCAGCTTCTTTGTAAAGCTCAATGAGGCGTCTGGCTCTGGCCACCATTGCATCCTTATCAAAGGACAGCCTGTAAAAGCAGGGGATTCCAGGTACTCAGATCACACAGGACAGCCACCAATGGAGCATGTCAGAAGCAGGGGATTCTGTAGCGGAGTGGCTCTCTGGGCAACCCGTCCCAACCCCTACAATGGACACAGAGCAACTTGAGACCCAATTTCAGAAGCAGGCCTGGCAGCCAAACCTTGTAACCAGCACTCAGGAGAGTCAGGAGTTCAAGGCCAGCCTGTGCGACAAGTGACACTGCTTTGAGGCTGAAAAGACGGCTCAGTGGGTAAGAGTTAAGAGCACTTGCTGCTCTTGCAGAAGACCCAGGTTTGGTTCCCAGCACCGATACGACAGGTTCACAACCTTGTGTGACTTCAGATCCAAAGGATCTGATGCCCTCTTCTGGCCTCCACAGGCACCAGGCACAAATGTGATGTACATACATACAGGCAAACACCCATACACATAAAAATAAGTAAATCTTTCAAAAAGAGACTTCGGCCTTAAAAGTAAATAAAAAGCCAAACCAAACAGAGAAAAATGGGGTCAGAGTTGTGCTGAGTTGGTAGAGCACTTGCCTATCATACACAAAGCCCAAATCCCTGACATCACATAAACTAAATATGGTGGGGTACTCTTGTATCCAGCACTGAGGTAAGGGCAGGACCATATAAGGTCAAGGTCATTCTCAGCTACATAGTAAGTTTGAGGTCAGCTGGGGCTACATGAGACCCTGCCTCTAAGTTACATTAAAAAGAACAACAAAACACCCAAAAGATGGAGAAATGGCTCAGTGCTTAAGAACACTGGCTGTTCTTCCAGAGGATCTGGGTTTGATTCCCAGACCCCATTTGGTGGTTCACAACTGTACTTTATTTCCAGTTCCAGGGGATCCAACACCCTCTTCAGATTTACATGCAGACAAAATACCCACACACATTCATACACATTAAAAAATAAAAACATTCATACACATAAAATAAAAACTTTCTAAATTTTTTTGTTTTTTGTTTTTCAAGACAGGGTTTCTTTGTGTAACCCTGGCTATCCTGGAACTCACTCTGTAGACCAGGCTGGCCTCAAACTCAGAGATCCCTGGCTTCTGCCTCCTGAGTGCTGAGATTAAAGGTATGTGCCACCACCATCCTGCTTACAAAATTTTTAAGTTGCCAGGTATATTGGCACAGGCCAATTAAAATCCCAGTATTTGGGAGGCAAAGGCAGGCATGATCTCTGTGTGTCAAAGGAAGCCAGCTTGGTCTACACAGTGAATTCCAACAGCAAGAGCTACATAGTGTGACCATGTCTTAAAAACACAAACAAACGCCGGGTGGTGGTGGTGCACGCCTTTAATCCCAGCACTCAGGAGGCAGAGGCAGGTGGATCTTTGTGAGTTCGAGGCCAGCCTGGTCTACAGAGCAAGATCCAGGAAAGGTGCAAAGCTACACAGAGAAACCCTGTCTCGAAAAACAAAACAAAAGAAAACAAAACAAAACAAAAAAAACCCACAAAACAAAACACAAACAAACAACAAAAATCACCAAATTTCTGGACACCTTAGTGCAAGTATATTTTCATAAAAGACACAGGACTCAAGATCAGCCATTAATCAGAGTTCTAGGCCATCAGTTCTGTACAGTCTTTCAATATAATGTATATTACACCACCAAATGAGTGTGGAGAATATCAAGAGCCACTTCCTCTTCAGCCACTGACGCCACCAGGATACCTGCTGCCTCCCGACCCTATCCCCACCTACCTTGCATCCACTTCTGTGGATACACGGCCTGGAATCTTCTTCAGTATCTCTGCTCCAAACATCACAAACAGTTTATCAATAGCATTTTTAATCTGCTCCTCTTGTGGTCTGAAATTCAGAGGTAAAGCTGTATTAGAAACTTGGAAGGCTTTGGGGAACCTGTAAGACCAACTCTGACTCTTTTGCCCAATTTCTTTCCCTTCATCCTCCCCACCACGAGCAGGAGAGCACACGCTACTTGTTTTTGTTTGGTTTGCGACAGTGTTTCTATATAAAGCCCCGACTGTCCTGGAACTCACTATATAGACCAGTCTGGCCTCAAACTCATAGAACTACTAATTTCAACACTTGCCCAGTAGTTCAGGAAGAGAGATTCCAGTGTTTGAGGAAGGAAGAAAAGGGAGGGAGGGAGGGAAGCACTGTTTTATTATAGTGAAACACCCATAAAACATGCCATCTTGACCTAAATTTAAGTTTATAGTTCAACAATGTTAAATTAAATCATACCACCATCATCTTCAGAACTTTTTCTTTTCTTTCTTTTTTTTTTTTTTTTTTTTTTTTGGTTTTTCAAGACAGGGTTTCTCTGTGTAGCCCTGGCTTTTTTAGAACTCACAGTGTAAACCACGCTGGCCTCAAACTCTGCCTCAGAGATCTGCCTGCCTCTCCCTCCGAGTACTGGGATTAAAGGAATGCACTACCACACCCAGCATAAAATTATATTTTTTATGAAATCCCAAGACAGTGAAATGCCAATCACCCTGATCTGACCACACACACTATATATGTATAAAATTATCACATCGTACCTCATGAATATTATAATTACTATATCAAAAAGACTACACATTATGATCTGTGTGATAATGTGGAAGAGGTAAAACTGTAGGAACAAGAAAAAGATTGGAGGCCAGCACTGTGGCACACAATGTTATCTTAGCACTTGGGTAGGCAAGCTTAAGAGCAGTCTGGCTACACAGGGATACCTTGTATCATACAAACAGGAAAGAAGCCGAGGACATACACAAGGAGGTAGGAGGAGGATCAGAGATTGTGGTGATGGTTGTGCCAATGCACAGTTCACTAAAATTCATTGCCCTGTTGTTAAAAAGTAGTGACATCTGGGCAAGGTATTGTGCTCTGTTAATCTCAGCACTCAAGAGGCAGAGGCAGGTGGATCTCTGCGAGGCCAACCTGGTCCAGTGTGTTCCAGGACAGCCATGGCTATGTAGAGATCCTGTCTCAAAAAAACAAACAGGGGGGCTGGAGAGGTGGCTCAGAGGTTAAGAGCACTGGCTACTCTTCCAGAGGTCCTGAGTTCAATTCCCAGCAACCACATGGTGGCTCACAACCATCTGTAATGAGATCTGGTGCCCTCTTCTGGCGGGCAGGGGTACATGCAGACAGAACACTGTATACATAATACATACATAAATAAATAAATCTTTAAAAAAAAAAAAAAAACCAAACAGACAAAAAAACTAACAAAAAACAAAGAAAGAAAGTAATGACAACCAGAAGGCAAAGCATGGCTGTCAGAGCTATAGACAGCCTGTCAGAGACAGGAAGGCCATCAGTGTTCTACATCTCAGCTGCAGGTGTTCACACTGGCAAGCCTCAGAGCCACATATCCAGTGAGAGTGATTTACTCCATACAAATCACATCTCAATGAACAAAAGACAGTGTTGGATTGGAAGATAAATATGGCCAATTTGGGGAGTGGGACCTGTGGGGAGCTCTCCATCACCCATACTCACCCACCCAGCTTCTTGCCATAGGCAATGGCCTCCTCCACCAGCTCTTGGTAAGCAGGCATCTGTGCTGCAGCCAGGATCAAGGATGGGTTGGTGGTGGCATCCTGGGGCTTGTACTCATCAATGGCTAGGTAAATACATTTCAAAAGCAGGCAAGATGGTTAATCTTGTTATCAGCTGGACTGGGCCAAGAAGCATCTAGATCTAAACTACTTTTGGGCTTGTCTGTGCTTCCAGGAGGATTAACTAAGGGAGAGACCTGCTAAGAATGTGGATAGCATAGCCCACAGACTGGAGGCCCAGTGGAATAAGAGAGACAGTCTGCTAGCACAGGCATTGTCTCCTTGTATCTTGTGTGCCCTGAGAGGAGCCGCTTTGCTTTACCTGTGACCTCTCTGACACAACAGACTGAAACCTCAGAAACTGGGGGTCAAAACAAATCATCCCTCCCTTAAGTTTCCTCTCAGGTATTTTGTCACAGTGACCAGAAGCAGCTTTCACCTGAGATGGGGAAGAGTGCCCAAGTGGATCACAGTGACAATTCTCACAGCAGCTCCAGAGGCTGGCTTCCATGTGAAGACAGTAATCAAGGCCACACACTTCAGCTGGGAACAGCGGCACAGCCTATGATCCTAGCTCAGGTGACTGAGAGTTTAAAGCCAGCCTGGATTACAGGGCAAGACCACGTCTCAAAAGACCAAAGCATGAGCTAAGTGTGGTGACACATGCCTTCAATCCCAACACCCTGGAAGCATACACAGGAGGAGCTCTGAGTTCAAGGCCAGCTTGGTCTTAGTGAGTTCCAGACCAGCCAGGGCTACATAGTGAGACTCTGTCTCAAACCAAAACAGACCACCAAACTATAGTGGTGTGTGATTTTTTTTTTTTTTTTTGCAACATTTTTTTATAGTAAGGTTTAAAACAAAATGAATAAGCCAGAGTTTGAGGCCAGCCCGGTCTACACAGTAAGTTCCAGGCTATCCAGGTCTACATAGTGAGACCCTATCGTGAAACAAAACAAAGCAAGCAACAACCACAACACCACCAAACAAAACTAGGCACCCCAGAACAATCATCCTCCCATAAAAGCTGATTTTTAATGACTTGGAAGGGAAGTATGAGGATGCTAGAAGATGCTTCACAAGTTTGTCCTATTGCCTCACAGCCAGTAGGAGGCGCACTAATCCTAAACCACTGCCAAGTATGCTGACAGGACACGCCTTCAGACACTCCTTCAGTTCTTCTCTCTTTAGGTTTGTTTGTTTGGTTGGTTGGTTTTTGGAGGAAGGAGGTGCATATTATGCCAAGCTGTATTAGCTCTTTTAACATGCTAGTTTCCCCCCTCAGGAATTCAGAAAAGCCAATGAGGCTCTGTCAGTTCAGCTATCCAAGTGAACAGGCACAGGAACAGATGCAGAGCCACCAATGTCCAGCTTCATGAGCTTGCTTAACTCTTTTTTTAAAACTTGTGACTGGGTGGTGGTAGCGCATGCCTTTAATCCCAGCACTCGGGAGGCAGAGGCAGGCGGATCTCTGTGAGTTCGAGGCCAGCCTGGTTTACCAAGTGAGTTCCAGGAAAGGCGCAAAGCTACACAGAGAAACCCTGTCTGGGGGGGGGGGGGGGAGGACGGGACGGGACGGGACGGGACGGGACGGGACACGACAAATTTGTAATCCTCCTGCCTTGACCTCCCCAATGTTGAGAGATTACATTACAGGTCTACACCACCATAAGTCTTTTGAGGATAAGAACAGGATAACTCTGTGTCCTCATAGTGCTAATATAAGTCTGCACATTATGAAACTGCTGCAGAGATAACCACAGCAGGCCTGGTCTACAGGCAGCACAATGCATGGCTCACTGGTGTCTGCTTCCTGATTTGGACATCACTAGGGAAACTGGGTAAAGGGTGCACGGGCTACTTTTGCAACATCTCGGGAGCCTGTAATTATTTCAAAATAACAAGTAGGGGAAAATGTGCTCTGGAGTGGTGCTGGCTCAGGTGTGAACCCATGGAAGGGTGCAGAGAAAATGTAGCTTTCTTCCTATAAAACTGCAGACCCGCTAGGCGGTGGTGGCACACACCTTTAATCCCAGCACTTGGGAGGCAGAGGCAGGTGGATCTCTGTAGTTTGAGGCCAGCCTGGCTAAAGAGTGAGTTCCAGGAAAGGTGCAAAACTACACAGAGAAACCCTGTCTCGAAAAATAAAAAACAAAAATTGCAGACCCAAAGGCTGCTGGAGACACAGCTCAGTGGAAGAGCACCTGTGTGATACCCTGGGCTTGATTCCTATCCCACCCCTACAGATGGGCTTTAAGGCCCAAAGACCCTTACGTTTAGTGGAAAATGAAGGGGGCAAATGTTGTAGGCATGAGATTCTATTTTCAGGGGCCTGTGACACCCAAGGAGTTAAGAAACCTTCACCATACAATAGACATCAAATCTAATGCAGTGCTTGTAATTATTTAACTTGTGTTAAGCTACACTATCAATGAATGTACTTTTGTTATTTTTGTTTGAGACAGGGTCTCACTATGTAGCCCTGGCTGGCCTGGAACTATGTAGACCAGACTGGCCTCCAATATTAGAGATTTGCCTGCCTCTGCTTCTCAAATGCAGGCATGTGCTACCATGCCTGGCTCTTGCACACTTCACAAACGTTAGCCAGAAAGATCTGCACTACACTCACAGTGGAAAGACCTCAGGACTCCCAGGTGGATTTCTAGAAGCTCTCTGACAAACACATAGCTTCTGTCAGACAGTTTCTCTACTAGACCCACATCGGGTCTGTCCTTCCTTTATATTTAAAGCAGTCCAAATATGCCTAATCACTCTGACTCTCTGAGAGATAAACAATGTACTTACTCATGAGGAATTAAAGCCTGTTTCTCAAGTCACCGTGAGAAAGCAGAAAAGAGCAGAAAGTGCTTTTGTACTGGGCTCTCGTGGAGCATTTCCTCAAAGTCTCATGTTCACAGCAGATGTGAAACAAGTTCAGCTAGACCACTCTACACAGCTGAGAGTCGGACTAGCAGGTCAAGCCTTTCTACCTATTCTTCCAAGTTCTCTCCAAGTCCAGGAAAATCTGAGTGCTGGAGCTGGGCGTGGTGGCACTGCCCGATCCAGCACTAAGAGGCTAAGACAGAAGGATTACCAGGAGTTCCAGGGCAGCCTGTGAAACCCTGTCTCAGAAGAAAAGGAGGTTTGGCAATAGAATAACCACGTGATTTAGTGTGTGCATCTGGTCTGACTCCAGCAATACTGAGTACCCAGGCAGTAACCAGCTGCCACCTTGGAAGGCCAATGCAACAAGCTGCAAAAGCAGGTGGCGTCCACAGAGGCCGTCCCGGCCCCACAGACTGCACCGGCTCCAAAGCTGAGCCTGTGTTATTGTAGGCTGGACACCAGGGGTCAGCGGGACTCTTCCTTAGATCGCCTCGACCCACCGAAGTTTCGCAAGGGGCTCCCAGGGTCACCAATAGCCTGGAGGCCGGTGTAGGACCTTGAGAGTTCGGCAGACTCGCCAATCCGGGCTCTAGCGCCCGCGAGGCCCCGCCCCAGGCACCCACACCGGTCCTGATCCCAAAATTGGGGGTGCCGCAGCTCATTCAGGGCGCATGCGCCGCGTCCTCTCACCATTGAAGTCACCCGTGTCGGCCACCACGGTAGTGAACTGCTTGAGCTGGTCCAGGGCGGACTCCATCCTCTGGCGCTTTACCGGGGACCCCGACATGGCGAGGAACGTACAGCTGCGGAGGCAGCAGGAGCGCAGCGATCCACAATGCTCCGCGCGTCCTGACCAATCGGAGCCAAAGCTAAGTGAGGCCCCACCCCTGGAGGCGAGCCCCGCCCTTGTACTTGGAAGCGGACGCTGTAGACCACGCCCACGGTCCTTGGTCTTTTCCTCCGTAGTACTTGGTTATTTTCCACTGGTCCAGGGAGGGTGGAGCTGAGGTGCGGTCGCTCTCTAGAGCTCGGATGTGTAAAATGAACTGTAAAATGAACGGACTGCGTGCTTCTACTGAGACTCGCGCTCTAAGCCTAAGACCCCAACAGCCTGCGGATGGATGAGACTCTGAAGTCCTCAAAGCTCCAGAGCCATGCTAAACCCCTGAGCCCGCTCTGGCTTCCAGCAGTGCCTCCCCTACAGGTGCGCCCACCCCAGCGGGTGAACCTCGAAGTGCACCCCTTTCTCCAGCTGTGGGACCTCGTAGCTCTCTACTGCTCCCAGTTTAGTTACTAGGAGGTGCACCCCTCCGTGCGCCCACCCGATCGTGGTAAGGCCGGCTCGGCGCAGCCCCTGCCTACAAGCAGACAAGCTGATTCGCAGTCTGAGAATCCAACAGGTGTGCGGCCTCCTGGACAACCTCTGCCAAAGCCACCAGTTCCTGCTTCCCAGATAAGAGTGTTCCTGGTGTTGCATTAGGCTGCCGGGTGATCCCTCCCTTGCCCTCGATTCTGCATCTCTCCTGGAAATCCGTCCCGAATGAATAAGTAGCAGGTTGAGAATGTGGAGAAGGGAGCTGTCTCTTCAGTCAATAATAAGAACCGTGGGGACAACGTTCTTACGGTGTTCTCACTCATTATTGATTCACAGTTCTTTGAATATGCTGGCTCAAGTTAGTACACGCACACGTACGTCAGATACTTCCTCTCAATATTTTGTTTACCATCTATCCTAGTTTGCTTTGTATCGCTGTGATAAGCACCACGAGCAAAAGCAACTCAGCGAGGTTGATTTCATCCTACACTACCAGGTAACAGTCTATCACTCAGGGAGTCAAGGTAGGAACTCAAGAAAGGAACCTGGAGAAAGACGCCTTCCCGGCTTGCTTCTCTTGGCTTGCTCAGATCACTTCCTGGTCTTTGGTTGTTCAGCCTGAGCTGTCTCTCCAACCCTCAGCCTCCTTTCTTATACAACCCAGAACCCCCTGTTCAGGGTTGGCACCACCCACAGTGTCTGGGCCCTCCCATAACAATCATTAAAGAAAATGGGCCGGTGGTGGCACACACCTTTAATCCCAACAGTTGGGGTGGATCTTTGTGAGTTCAAGGCCAGCCTGGTCTGCATAGGGAGTTCCAGACAAGCCAAAGGGAAAATGCCTCACAGGCTTTCCTACAGGCTAATCTGATGGAAGAGGCATTTTCAAATTTGAGGTTCCCTCTTCCTGGATAACGCTAGCTTGTGTCAAGTTGACAAAAAAAAGTAACCAGCACACTATCCATTTTTCTCAGTATCCGTTAAAAAAAAATTGGGGGAGGGGGTTGAGACCAGGTGAGGAGACTGGCCTTGAACTCCTGATCTTCCTGTGCCTGCCTCCCAAGTACTAAGATTACAGGCATGGGCCACCATACTTGGCTTCTGCTGACTCCATTTAAGTTCACTGGAAATGGACTTTCACATACTAGCCACAGAGGCTGCCTTTAGAGTAGTAGTTCTCAACCTGTGGCTTACAACCCCTTTGGGGGGTCAAAGGACCCTCTCACAGGGGTTGAATATCACATATCCTGCATATCAGATATTTACATTATGATTCATAACAGTAGCCGTGCAGTGGTGGTGCATGCCTTTAATCTCAGCACTTAGGAGGCAGAGAGAGATGGATCTCTGTGAGTTTGAGGCCAGCCTGGTCAATAAAGTGAGTTATAGGACAGCCAGGGCTATTACACAAAAAAACCCTGTCTTGAAAAATAAAAGAAGCCGGGTGGTGGTGGCGCACACCTTTAATCCCAGCACTTGTGAGGCAGAGGCAGGTGGATCTCTGTGAGTTCGAGGCCAGCCTGGTCTACAGAGCAAGTTCCAGGAAAGGCGCAAAACTACACAGAGAAACCCTGTCTCAAAAAAAAAAAAAAAAAGAAAAAAGTAAGAAAGAAAATAAAACAAACAAATGACAAAAACCTGATTCATAACAGTAGCAAAATTAAAGTTATGAAGTAGCAATGAAAACAATTTTATGGTTGGGGGTCACCACAACATGAACTGTATTGAAGGGTCGCAGCATTAGAAAGGTTGAGCACCACTGTGTTGTGGCCTGGCTGGCCAGGTATATGGGGTCGTAGCCAGGGCTCCAGCTGGTGGGCAAGAGGAGCTCCAAGACATGTCTTCACCTTGCAGTCTGTGTACCAATTACTTCCTCTGGACAGCCACCTCTGGATGGGCCAGTGGGCTTGGAGCAACCCAACCCAGTTTCCCTGTGAATACTGCTGGTTACTTGTGCTGTATTCAGAGTTTTCGAGGTAGAGCCTCAGCTGCAGCAGCCCCAGCTGGCTCTGCTCCATCATCTATTCCAGCACACCAATTAAAGAGAGAAGTAGTGGTGAAAAGCAGAGAAAGACTTCATCAGCATTAGGAAATGGGTCACCAGCCACCTTGTTAGACTCGCTCATAAAAAGGCGGGGTGTGGGGGGGTGTGCTAAATAATTTGTGATAATAAGGTTCAGAATCTAGGCTTCACAGCATGGACTCTGGCTTGCAGCATCACCCCCTGGAGACTTGTTAAACGTCTTCCCAGGACTTCCAGGTAGCAGCATGTGAGTAGGCTACAGCCTGATGAGCAGACAAGCTTCAGTGGTTCCATGCTACGTCTTCCTCTTCCTGAGGTGGAGCTTCACTCAGGTGCAGTTATCTACCCTCACCTCACTGCATTCTACAACACATAAATTTAACAAAACAAACAAACTCAATTGATAGCACCTGCTTGTCAGTTACCATTGTTTTTGACACTCTTGACCAGAAGGGCTCAGAACTCTGTCGTCCTCGCAGGAAATGGTCATTACATCTAGAAGTCAGAACAGATGTGATTTTCTGCAGAGGACCCTCACAAGATTGGGACTATTAACAGCCACTCGTGAGGGAAAGGTCATAAGCCCCTCACTTGATCCTTTGGCTTTTCATTCTCCCTTCTGCCTCTCCCAGCCGCATTGGTCTCAGAAGGTGCGACAGAGGTGGTTCTTAACATTTGGGTCACAAACCCCCAGGGGGATCGAATGACCTTTTCACGGGTATTGCTTAAGACTATTGGAAAACACAGATATTTACATTAAGATTGATAACAAAATTGGTAGCAAAATTATAGTTGTGAAGTAGCAATGAAAATAATTTATGGTTGGGGGTCACCACAACATGAGAAACTGTATTAAAGGGTCACAGCATTAGGAAGGTTGAGAACCACTGTGCTGGAGGGTTAGGTTAAATAAAAGGATACTCCACCGATAGAACTTTCAGGAAGTCATCACCTATGCAGGGGTTGGCTGTCCTGGAACTTGCTTTGTAGACCAGGCTGGCCTCGAACTCACAGAGATCGGCCTGCGTCTGCCTCCGGAGTGCTGGGATTAAAGGCGTGCGCCACTCCTGCCTGGCATCATTGGGCTTTCTTACAGAGCCTATCAAAGAGGTTACTGACAAGAGTCAAACCCAAGCAGTCACACTGGAAAGTCTGCACCCCTCAGGGATGATGGCTCTCCCATGGCTTGCACAGATGGAGTTCCTTCTCTAGTCCTACCTAACCTGTATACTCTAACCCCCTTTGAGACCCCAGGCCTGAGGCCCATGTAGTTAGAGAATTGTTACAACTGGTTGGGAAGAGTGGTTGGATGTTTAGGTGAGTGTCTCATGACCCTCTCCACCTCCTCCTCCTATAAAGGAACATCAGCAGTCAACAAGCATAACCAGAACTGGCAAAGATGGTGGCAGTTTGGCTCAGAGGACAGTGCTGTCAAAGAGAGATCACACAACACTTACTATCCAAATAGGCAGAACAGCAGCTACACTGAGTTTGGGAGGACCAGATGCAGTTCTTGCTATGGGGGTGTTACCATTCCATCCTTCAGGGAAGCTCACTAAGACGAGAAGTAAACAACTCAGAATAGCTTCAGGAAGTCCCTGAAACTGAGCGGTTTTACTAGGGAGGGTAGTTTATAAGCAGTGAAGACTGTCTCTATCTCACAATCCCAGCTGCTTGGAAGAAGCAGAGATCTAGAAGACACAAAGACCAGCAGAGCTTTCTGGAAGAGGCCCAGACCAACCAAGCCACCTGGAAAGGACATTCTTCAGCCTGTTGAGTTTCTTGCAGGTTGTGCAGTGTCCTCCAGATCCCCAGCTTTTATGTCTTATCACCCATGCCAGGGTGACTTTAGAGATATAGCTGTCTTTGAGTCATTTCTGCTTCTGTAAGGAACCACAATAAAACCGAATTGGACTTTGGAGGTATCTGTACTTTGATCTGTTGTCATTTCCAAATCTGGGGTAAGTAGACATTTGTTTACATCTCTTCAGGATCAGTCTCACAAAGAGGGAAGAGGGAATGAGACATGTAACTGAACCTAAACCATCTGAGAGTGAACTCTGGAAACTGGGGAACAATCCTGAAGAGGCGGGCCATTTTACTGTATGTAGTATGGGGCAGCATGCCTCTGTGCTGTCCAGTGGTTGCTTTCTCCCTGCCATGGATGATAAAACACTGAAGTAGAAAAGAAAGATAAGCTAGGCATGGTGGCTCGTACCTGTAATCTCAATGCTTAGCAGGCTAAGGCAGGAGTATTACCACAAGTTTAAGGCCAGTCTGTGCTATATATGGATTCCTAAGCTGTTATGTGAGGACGGCAGTCTTCCTCTTTTTCTTTTTGTCTTAGTTTTTCAAGATGGTTTCTCCATGTAGCCCTGGCTGTCCTGGAACTCCCTCTGTAGACCAGGCTGGCCTCAAACTCAAAGATCTGCATGCCTCTGCCTCCTGAGTGCTAGGATTAAAGGCTAGGTGAGCCGCCGCTGCCACCCCTGCCACCACCACCACCACCACCACCACCACCACCACCACCACCACCAGGCATGCCTTCTTAATAATGAATGGGGTCCACCACACCAATGTGAGAATGCTCCCAAACTCCTGATGGAATAGAAGATATATTACAGTCTCTAAAATAGTGTGTAAGTATGCTGGCTAGTTTTAAGTCAATTTGACACAAACTGTAGTCATTTGAGAGAAGGGAGCCTCAATTGAGAAAATGCCTCCTTAAGATTGGACTGCAGGCAAGGCTGTAGCACATTTTCTTATTGATTGTTGTAGGAGGGCCCAGTCCATTGTGGGTGGGGCTACCCTTGGGGCTGGTGGTCCTGGGTTCTATAAGAAAGCAGGCTGAGCCGGGAGGTGGTGGCGCACACCTTTAATCCCAGCACTCGGGAGGCAGAGCCAGGCGGATCTCTGTGAGTTCGAGGCCAGCCTGGTCTCCAAAGCGAGTTCCAGGAAAGGCGCAAAGCTACACAGAGAAACCCTGTCTCGAAAAAAAACCAAAAAAAAAAAAAAAAAAGAAAGAAAGCAGGCTGAGAAAGCCAGCAGGAACAAGCCAGTAAGAAGTACCCCTCCATGGCCTCTGCATCAGCTCCTACCTCCAGGTTCCCGCCCTACTTGTTGGAGTTCCTTACCTCACTGATTTTGATGATGAACTGAGGACTTGTGAGTAGAATAAACTCTTTCTTCCCCAAGTTGCTTTTGGTTATGGTGTTTCATCACAGCAATTGTAACCCTAAGACAGGAAGGGCCAGAACAATGAGCAAGCTGTGACACTGCTTGTGTGGCCTTTGCTGTAGAACTGATAAGATATGAACCTGTGCCAGGCGGTGGTGCACACCTTTAATTGCAGCACTAGGAAGGCAGAGGCAGGAGGATCTCCGTGAGATCAGGGCCAGCCTGGTCTACAGAGTGAGATCCAGAACAGCTAGGGCTACATGTTAGGGTCCTGGAGAAATCCCACAAACGACCACCATCCCCATATGCAATCAGCAAGAACTATTATTATATCAGCATGCTGGGGACGTCCATCCTACACAAAAGCAAGATGGCAACGACCAGAGAGAAGCTCGCGGGCTCCTTTTAAGCACAGCTAAGGGGGGTTCCTAGGACAGTTAGGTCATCTCAGATATGATTGGCTTAAGTAAGTGGCAATCATATTAGTACATTCTAATTGGCTAGAGCTAGTCAGGGGCTAGTTAAGGCTACAACTTTTCCATTTGGGGGCAGGTCTGGACAAGTCCCAGGCTTTGTCTTTATTTGGTTATTACCTTGAGCTGCTGACTGTGGGGGCTGGCTCAGGCCTGGCATGTGCAATTAGGGGCGTTGAAGATGGGTTGTCCTTTGTTCTTGGCTTCCTCAGAAATTGTCAGTCTCAGGAAACTGAAATTGAGGCCTGATCTCTGACAGGAGACTGAGCAGCCTGTAATGGTATCTGCTCGGTCCTCTCACTACACAGTGATACTCTGTCCCCAAAAAACAAAACAAATGAAAAAAGATAGGAAGCTGAGACTCAGCTGTCTGCACAGAAAGGATTCTGCTATGTAAGGCAGAAGTCCTGGGGGAACAACGACGGATGCTCTCTTCCGCACTAGCCACTGAGTTGGTCTGAAAGTGGGGAGGAGGGGACAACTTGAGCTGAAGGTGTTGGCTCTGCTTCATGTGACGGGGTGGGTGGGGCAGCAGTGGAAAGGCAGTGCAAATGAACTCTCCTAAAGTGCTCCTCCTGGGAAGAGTTAGTGGGAAACGGAGAGAGCAAGCTAGAAGTCAGAGAAGACACCCCTCAGGCCCCAGGGGATTCTATGACTCAGCGTTTAGATGGGGGTCCTTAATTATGCTCGATACAGGAAACCTATAATCAGGGAATATTCTGCATCTGAAATACCTGAATTGGGGAATGCCTTTTTTTTTTTTTTTTTGGTGTTTCGAGACAGGGTTTCTCTATGTAGTTTTGGAGCCTGTCCTGGACTTCGCTCTGTAGACCAGGCTGGCCTTGAACTCACAGAGATCTGCCTGTCTCTGCCTTCCAAATGCTGGGATTAAAGGTGTGCCCACCACCCCCTGGCTGGGGGGGAAAGACTCTTTAAATAAGGAAAGAGGGACGGAAGAGATGGGTCAGCAGTGAAGAGCACTTATTGCTTTTGCAGAGGACCTGGGTTTGGTTGCCAGCATTCACATGGTGCTTCACAGCTGGAACTCCAGTTCCAGGGTATCCAGTGCCCTCTTCTGACCTCTACAGGCTCCAGGCACACACGGCGCACATACAAACATGTTGCCAAAGCATTCGTACACATAAAAATAAAATTTTACATATTAATTAAATTTAAAATAAATTAACAAGAAGTTTTTAAGAAGCAATGAGAGAGCCTCCCACAGCTTGGCTTGTGAGTCTGTGGGTGTTGGGTAGGGGATGCGATCAGTCTGAAGGGTATTATTGGGTGAGGGGATGGGACCATTCTGAATGCCATGAAAGCAGGGACTGAGTGATATTTCTACTCCTCCCTCCTTGAGATAAAGGCTGCATAATCTGAGGCCACATGAGAATGATTGGTTTCTGAAGGACTGGCTTATAGACGTCATTAGGAGTACTTGATCGTCACTAGCTGAGGTCCCCATGAATATCAGAGATTGCAGGACAATAGAGGGAGGATGTTCCCGAGGAAATCAGGCATGGTAGTTCACCAAGCCAGAACTGGATGGTGTGCAATGCCCAAGTCATCAAGCCAGATGGAACCATATTCAGTGGAGAGTTAAGAAAGAAGTTGACTCAGCAGGGACCTTAGGACTGGTCTGACAGAGCCCTATTGTGGGACATGATCTTTACAGATAGGAAAAGCCCTGTTGGATTTGAATGACTTAGACTAGAATATAAATCAGCTTTGGATGATGCTAAAGAACTCAAGAGGAAATGAAAGGGAGAAAAGTAACAGTTACTGTGTAGGTCCAGTGAAAGCAAATGTGTGAAGATTCACGTTGAGCTAGAGTCATAGGGCGAAAATTGACAGGAAGTCAAATGCTATCCTTGTGACCTTTCATCAAAGATGTGCTGGTGATTCCTGCAGTGCTTGCTGCTTTGGAGGAAGACTTTGTTGGGTGGATCTGTCCCAGCAGCTTTCCTAAGAGGGTGGCTAAAGTGACCTGCAGGTGAGGACCTTGAAGGACATCCAGAGGCTGTATGTCAAGGTGAAGACTTTCTGGTTCCATATTACTGTGCAGATTATTTAGACTTGAGTGAATGCTGAGGCTGTTTGGTTTGGATTGGTTCCTAGCAGCCTCCAAAAGTATCTGGGCAAGAGGGAAGGGAAGACAGACAAGGAGATAGGAGCAGATGAAAAGAACTGAGTTTGTCCTCCAGGTGGGCCATTATCTCCCCAGAATATCTTTGTTCCTTTCTCCCCCAGGCTTGGAGATTGGTGGCTCAGCCTGGGGGGTCCTTTCAGTAGCTCACAGGGTCCTCGACTAGAGCTTGTCAGATCTAGGGAATCTGAGTGGTTGCAGCAGGCCAGAGCATGGCCCCAGACAGAGCAGCAGTAATCCACCCTGACAGATCCCTCAAAGGTAGAAAGATGCACAGTGCTCCAGCATGAGGATGCAGGATGGCTCTCAGGAAACAATTATGTATTACAGAGAGCTAAATAAGTAGTGTCTCACCCCCATCCCTCACCCCCCACCCCCTCCTCCACCACACACACTTTATAGCAATTGATGGGGGGAAAAAAGGATCTTTTGTGCTTTATTGGCCTTTGCTCTCTCATCACTTTGGGGCAAGCAGAGCTAACAAGTAGGTGTGTCCAGCTCAGTTCTCACTCACCCCTCCCACCTGTTTTTTGAGACAGGGTCTCGGATGTTTCAGGCTAGCCTCAAACTTGCTGTGTAGCTGAGGGTGATCTTGAACTCCTGACAGACCTGCCTCCACCTCCCAAGTGCTTGGACAAATCTGTGCTACCACACTTGGCCCTTGGTTCCCCTTTGTAGAAGGAGGCTGAGGTGCTGTGTCAGAAGGGGAAGAGGAATCTTGCTGGGTGAGTCAGCCTGTCACTCAGAAACTGGCCAGGTCAGGCTTGGACTGGATAGAAGAGAGAAGTGCCTTGGGACTTTGTACCTGACCCCTTTGTTTACTCAAGGAACCACCAGAGTCATTCCTTTTTTGTGCAGCCTACTGTGAAGGAACCTTGACACTCCCTAGAACTCTAGAAGTTGCTGGAGCAAGTGACAGATCTGGGTTTCCAAAGGTGACACTTCTGACCTCCTGCCTAAAACAATGAAGGGGAGCTTCCTAGGTACTTAGCACATTGCCTGGCACAGATCCTGTCCCTTGGCAGTCCACACTGCCTGCTACACAGTGCCAGCCACCAAAAAGATGATTATAGAGAAGAAAGAGTTTATTCACAGGCAGCCTGTGTGGAGCTGGGAGAGATGCTTGTTAGAGTCCTGCATGATGTCTTCTTTGTTTTGTTTTGATTTTGTTTTTGTTTTTCCAGACAGGGTTTCTCTGTGTAGCCCTGGCTGTCCTGTAGGGCAGGCTGACCTCAAATGCAGAGATATGCCTGGCTCTGCCTCTCAAGTGCTGGGTTTAAAGGTGTACACCACCAACACCCAGCTGCATGTTTTCTTTGACCTCCACATTTGCACTGTGAAGGGCCCCAAAACAGCTTGACCACACAGCCTAGACACAGCTTCTGTGACAGGCTTACTGGCAGGCAACACCCAGATCCAGGAAAAGCCTTAAGCTGATACCACCCAGGGATCCACCCATGGATGAGGAAGTACCTGACATCCCAAACATTCTAACTATTAGATAAGGTGGCCAAATGCCCTTGAGCCTAGCACACACCTATTTTTGTTTTACAGATACCACTAGACAATTGTCAGCCAATCAGGGTCCTGGACCCTGGGAAATCCCCTCACCCCAACCACTGCGAGGATAAAAACTCTGCCCCACCTGAGCTCAGGGCTCTCTGCTCTCACCGCTGTGTCAGACAGATAGAGGACCAAGCTCCGGAGCTTGAAATAAAGTCTCTTTGCTTTTACATGTGAGATTCAGTCTCCGTGGTGGTCTTTTGGGGGTCCCCGTGATCTGGGCATAATAGCACCATGGCACAAGCACGCACACACGCACTACCTCTTGAAATGGGTGAGCTGGCAAGACGGCTCAGTGGGTAATGTCACTTACCATGAAGTCTGATGACCTGAGATCAATTCCTTGGATTCACATGGCCAAAGGAAAGAATTAACTCCTTCAAGTTGTCCTCTGACTGCCCCCTCTCCTCTCTCTCTCTCTCTAAATATATATATGGCACAGATGCCCTCTCACTATGTACACATACAAAATAAAGAAGCCATGCATTAGGGGCTGGAGAGATGGCTCAGAGGTTAAGAACACTGACTGCTCTTTGAGAGAACCCCGGGTTCAGTTCCCAGCACACACATGGCAGCTCACAACTGTCTGTAACTCCAGTTCCAGGGGACACAACACCCATGGCAAAACACCAATGCACATTAAAAAAAAAAAAAAAAATCACCGGGCGGTGGTGGCACACGCCTTTAATCCCAGCACTTGGGAGGCAGAGGCAGGCGGATCTTTGTGAGTTCGAGGCCAGCCTGGGCTACAGAGCAAGATCCAGGAAAGGCGCAAAGTTACACGGAGAAACCCTGTCTCGAAAAACAAAAACAATAACAACAACAACAAAAAAAATCCAGGCATGGTGATACATTTTTTTAATCCTATCACTCAGGAGGCAGAGGCAGGTTAATCTCTGAGTTTGAGGCCGACCTGGTCTACACAGTGAGTTCCAGGACAGCCAGGGCCACACAAAAAATCCCTGTCTTGAAAAACCAAAATAATAATAATAATAATAATAATAAATCTAATAAAAAGAAAATGTAAAAAAGTTTAAACATAATAAACTGAGTCTTCAGGGCATCTCTAGTACAGTGTAGCTGGACTGGAAAATATTAAACCCTACTTAAAATGACAATGGGAAGTAGATGGGTAATATTACAAATTGACTTGTGTTGGACGTCCATTTCTCATTAAGATTTATTTTATTTTGTGTATTTTATGTATGAGTGCTCTATCAACATGTGTACCTGCATGCCAGAGGAGGGAATTGGATCCCATGATAGATGGTTGTGAACCACTGTGGGTGCTGGGAATTGAACTCAGAACCTCTTGAAGAGCCGTCTACACTCTTAACCACTGAAGCATCTTTCCAGCTCATCTCTTTCTGATTGTCAAATAATGTGATTTGTTTATAATCTATGCAATCCTGATTTCTTTTTTTTTTTCTTTTTTTTTTTTTTGGTTTTTGGAGACAGGGTTTCTCTGTGTAGCTTTGCGCCTTTCCTGGGACTCACTTGGTAGCCCAGGCTGGCCTCGAACTCACAGAGATCCGCCTGCCTCTGCCCCCCAAGTGCTGGGATTAAAGGCGTGCGCCACCACCGCCCGGCGCAATCCTGATTTCTTATAAGACTCTATATATGCCATTAATAACTTTGGTACGTGGGGAAAGTGTTAGGTCTTAGAAACCTGGATAAATGGCTAACTGAGGAGTCTATTAACATATCAGAGCAGACACTGGTCTGCTCTTGCAGCATCACTCAGTACCTGTGCCTCCTCCCAGCACTTCTCAGCCCGCCCCCTACCCTAAACTTCTTCCTCCCAGGGGCTGGGCTTCTGATTTCCTTCCCCCAGACTGATCCCTATATAAATCAGCCATTTTGGTTACATTGGTCTCTAGGTCTCTTGACTTTGGCCACCTCTCTTGGTTGAGGGTCTTCTCTTGCTCTCCCTCCCGTCTCTCTTCTCATGATCCTGTTTAGTTGGCCGGCCATGTTCAGCCTGGACTCTTCCCTCTGCCTGCTTCTTTTCTTGTATCTATAATAAAAATCTTCTCAATACTTTAAGAGAGGCCATATCCTCTTCCTCTTATTTCATTTTTGAGACAATGTCTCTCTACATAACCCTGACTGTCCTCAAAGTCACTATGTAGGCCAGGCTGACCTTGGACTCACAGAGATCTGTCTCTGGGCATACTGGGATTAAAGGCATGTGCTACCATGACTGGCCTGGGAAAGAATTTAAATGGTAGTGTGTTGGGGCTCAGTTGATAAAGTGCTTGGTATACAAGTGTATGGATCTGAGTTGGGATCGCCAGCATCCATGTAAAAATTCCAGAACAGAGTGGGTAGAGATGGACAGATTCCTCTGTGGTCAGCACCATTCCCTAGGCAGGACTCCTGAACTGTGGAGAAATAGAGTTGAGCCCAAGCAAGAAAGACTGAGTGTGCTTATATCTCTTTGCTTTTGGTGTGGATATGATAGTCATTTGAAATAAACCTAACAGCTATACTGTTCTCTTGGTTATTTTAACTGTAGGTATGAGATACTCCTGTTTTATATCCACGTAAATGTTACATCAGATGCAGATGGTGGAGAAGAACGAGGCTAGAATGGATCATGGTGACTGATAATGTTACTACTGTTTGGGTCCTCGAGAAGTCCCATAGAAGACCATCAGTCACATATGCAATCAACAATAGCATTTAATAAAAAATTCCAGCATGCAGGGGTCAACCATTTGACACAGTGGCAAATGGTGACTCCAAGAGAAGCTCAAAGGCTCCTTTTAAGCAGGATTAGGGGAATTCCAGCTGTGGTTAAGTGTACTTTGAAGTGATTGGGTATAGACCCTTACTGGTACAGGAATCATCTTATGATTGGCTCATGACTTCTGGTCAGCAACTGTGGTTGCAGTGTCAGAGGTCTGTCTGCTGTGTCAGGGGTCTGTCTGTCTGCAGTGTCAGGGGTCTGTCTGTCTGCTGTGTCAGGGGTCTGTCTGTCTGCTGTGTCAGGGGTCTGTCTGTCTGCTGTGTCAGGGGTCTGTCTGCTATGTCAGGGGTCTGTCTGTCTGCTATGTCAGGGGTCTGTCTGTCTGCTGTGTCAGGGGTCTGTCTGCAGTATCAGGGACCTGTCTGTCTGTCTGCTGTGTCAGGGGTATGCCTGTCTGCTGTGTCAGGGGTCTGTCTGTCTGCAGTGTCAGGGGTCTGTCTGTCTGCTGTGTCAGGCGTCTGTCTGTCTGCTGTGTCAGGGGTCTCTCTGTCTGATGTGTCAGGGGTCTGTCTGTCTGCTGTGTCAGGGGTCTGTCTGCTGTGTCAGGGGTCTGTCTGTCTGCTATGTCAGGGGTCTGTCTGTCTGCTGTGTCAGGGGTCTGTGTGCTGTGTCCAGGGTCTGTTTGACTGAAAATAGCAAGAACAGTTCCTGCTTGTGGCCGGGTAGGACCTTGATTGGCTACCAGACTGGACATACTTCCTGAGGGTCTGATTGAAGCTAGACATGAGTCAACATAGGATGGTGGGGTAATATTGGGCAGAGGTCTTAGCAAACTGGCCCCTGGAAAACCAACAAGCAAACAAAACAACTGGCCCTGTTAAGGTCAGTCCTGTCAAAAGAGGGGACAGTTGCTTCACTACCTTCCAGGGGCTTCTTCCTTAATGGCTTTTATGGTTATTTCTCGCTCCTGAAGACTGTTCTTCTGCCTTCTCAGCTTCATCTTTATGAGATCCCAGGAATGAGCAAGCCTTCCTGGTACCATTTAGCCTTTGCATGTTAAAATGTGATGCTTGGGGCCTAGCCAGGCGGTGGTGGCACACACCTTTAATCCCAGTACTCAGGAATTAGAGACAGAAGGATCTCTGAGTTTGAAAGACAAAACAAACAAACAAAAAGTGATGCTTGGTCAACTGGGGGAACTATGAACTCAAGTTCCCGTAGGTGAGGGTTGGGGCGGGGGCTGGAATCCAATGCTTCTATTGAAAATTCTACAAGGCTGATGATCTAGTTAGATCTTTGCTTGTTTTTCTTTTTATGGAGTTTGAGACAGGCTGTCCTGAAACTCCCTATGTAGGGCCAAGGCTGGACTTGAACTCACAGAGATCTGTCTGCCTCTGCCTCCCAAATGCTAAGAATAAAAGCATGTGCCACCACATCTAGCTGATCTTTGCTTTTTTTGGTATTTCAAGACAGGGTTTCTCTGTGTAACCCTGGCTGTGCTGGAACTCACTCTGTAGACCAGGCTGGCTTCTAACTCAGAGATCCACTTGCCTCTGCCTACTGCATGCTGGGATTAAATGTTTGAGCTACCACCATGCCCGGACTGGTTAGATCCTTATGGTTTGTGGAGAGCTAGAATGTTTCAGTTCCAGAGCAGAATCATCTTGATCTTTCTTTAGATCCCTGAATAGTCATTCATTGTCCACATGTAGGTATGACCTAACATCTTTTTTTTTAGGTTAAACCTTTTGAGTGTGTGTGTGTGTGTGTGTGTGTGTGTGTGTGTGTGTGTGTGTGCTTATATGGTGTAGGTGTGTGGCTATGTATGTGATTACCTATCGCATATGGAGGAAGAGGTTGACATCAGGATGTCTTCCTCAATGGCTTCTCTACCTTATTTTTTGAAATGAGGTCTTTCACTGAACCTAGAGTTTTCTTTCTGTCCCCCGCCCCCCATCCCATACCCCACCCCCCACCCCCGGGTAGGGTTACAGGTATAAATTGTCCTACTGACTTTTTCCATATGTGCTGCTGGGGACCTGAACTCGGGTCCTTATCCTTCAGTAGCAAGCCCTTCACCCATTGCCATCTCCCAAGCTCTGTTTGTTTTGGGGGACAGTCTCTTGCATCTCAATCTGGCCTAGACCTTGTAGCTGAGGATGAACTTGAACTTTTGATCCTCCTTCCTCCACTTCTGGAGTGCTGGGATTCCAAGCCTGTGCCACCACACCTAGTTTAAGGTTTACTGGAGATTAAACAAAGTGCTTGTGAATGCTGGGCAAGCATTCCACCAGCTGAGCTATAACTCCAGCCTTGGAATCTGTTCTTTCTTTATTTTTAGATTTTGTTTTTATTTGTGTGTATGTAAGCTGTGCGTGTGTGTTTGTGTGCGTGTGTGTGTGTGTGTGTGTGTGTGTGTGTGTGTGTGTGTTCATTGGTGGGATTCAGAACACATTGTCAGATCCCCCTGGAGCTGTTGTGAGGCGCCTCATGTGGTGTTAGGAGCTGAAGCTGGGTCCTCTGGAAGAGCAGGAAGTGCTCTTAACTGCTGAGTCATCTCTGCAGCGACTTTTGTCCTCTGACTACGAAGATTCCTGTAACCAATCTACCTTGGAAGAAATCCTGAAACACTCGTATTTGGCTAGGAGTAAATTCTCTATTATTCCCTTTGAGATGAGAGCTGTGTTTTACGTTACTAGTAAATGCAAGGTGAAGAGTAAATGAGGGCACCACTACCTTCATTTTGTGTTTGTCTCCTTCACCATGAGTCAACTGCTTACTTCTCCTGTCAGCCTGTAATCACTCAGGAGTCTCCTTCTGACCCATCTCATCCTCTTCAGGACAGAAGGCCCAGAGATAAGTCATTGCCAAACCCGCAGTATGGGGAGTGAGTGTACCCTTGTGTGAGTGAGTATCATTGACATGAGCATAGTCATGTCAAGGGCACTGATGCCTTAGACTTCAGATGCAAGGCCTTCCCTGGGTCAGGCTCAGGAGTGGCAAGGCCTTCCTCTAGTCTGAGTAAGATGTTGACAGTGTGTGCAGAAAGTACTAACCACAGCTTCCTCTTTCCTGATGATTGAGGCCTGAGGCTGTTCCCTTATAGATGACCCCTACAGAGCTATTAGCTAACCTGCTTCCTCCTTTGGCTGTATATAATAAATGTGTTGAGTTTCCAGGCAGCTGGTGTATCTCCATCAAAGCATACAACCTACTGGATCCCAGCTTTTCTGTGTGTGTGTGTGTGTGTGTGTGTGTGTGTGTGTGTGTGAAAGCATACAGCCTACCTGATCCCAGCTTCTCTCCCTGCCATCCCCCTACCCCGTGTGTGTGTGTGTGTGTGTGTGTGTGTGTGTGTGTGTGTGTGTGTGGTGTCTTCATTCCTCATTGGCCATTGCATTCACCTTGGATTCCAGGAAGAGTGAAAATTGCCAAGACAGGCACCAGTTGAGAAAATTATCCCTGAAGGCCATGTTGCACCCTTAAGCTGAAGTGGTGGAGAACCATTTTATTCCCTTAAGCAACTTGTTCAGATTACCTTGCCAAGCCAGAGCTGAGAGTGATAGGCAGGACCACACACAGACCAGGACTGCTTAATTACGAATGCTTCTTGCCCCATTTTTCTCTTCTATTTCAACCTATAGCTGCTGTGGATATTGTTCTGTATAAATAAAACACTGATTGGCCAGTGGCCAGGCAGGAAGTATAGGTGGGACAAGAAGAGAGGAGAATTCTGGGAATGGAAGGCTGAGTGGGAGACACTGCCAGCCGCTGCCATGACAAGTAGCATGTGAAGATGCCGGTAAGCCACGAGCCATGTGGCAAGGTATAGATTTATAGAAATGAATTAATTTAAGATATAAGAACAGTTAGCAAGAAGCCTGCCATGGCCATACAGTTTGTAACCAATATAAGTCTCTGTGTTTACTTGGTTGGGTCTGAGCGGCTGTGGGACTGGCGGGTGACAGAGATTTGTCCTGACTGTGGGCCAGGCAGGAAAACTCTAGCTACATAAAGCTCTTCAGTGCCTGGAAGATAGACTTGGGGTAACTGTCCCCTATGTGTGTTCCTCTTCCTAATGTGGTCACACTGAACATATGTCCCTCTTTTTCACCATTATTCTTTCTTTGATCTGCATATTGGGGTGCTGGCAGAACCTAGCCTCTTGGGGTTAACAAAACAGGAGCCTGTGTGTTCTGAAGATGGTTGTTATAGAATTAATATGTGAGAAATATGTGGAGTGATTTCTCACTCCACACTGAGATTAATAAGAAAAGAACTCTTATTTTTAAAGATTTATTTATGTTCTGCCTGAATGTCTGCCTGCACACCAGAAGAGGGCACCATATCTCATTATGGGTGGTTGTGAGCCACCATGTGGTTGCTGGGAATTGAACTCAGGACTTCTGTCAATGCTCTCAACCTCTGAGCCATCTCTCTAGTTCCCAGGCATGAGCTCTTTAATAATAGCACATAACTGGTCTGGCTGATGCACAAAAGAGAACCAGCCTGGAACAGAAAAGGTTGGTTTTTTTTTTTGTTTGGTTTGGTTTTTTGAGACAAGGTTTCTCTGTGTAGTTTTGGTGCCTGTCCTAGATCTTGCTCTGTAGACCAGGCTGGGCTGGAACTCACAGAGATCCACCTGGCTCTGCCTTTGAGCCATCTCTCCAGCCCTCATTTTGATTTTTTTTTTTAAGACAAGATCTCACTATGTAGCTTTGGCTGTCCTGAACTCACTATATAGATGAGGTTGGCCTCAAACTCACAAGAATCCACCTGCCTCTGCCTGGGATTAAAGGTGGGCACCACCACACCCAGCTACTGGAACAGAAAGCTTTAACAATTTATATAGGCCTTAGATGTATGCATTCTACATACATAGTCACCCTTAAGTCTCTTAGGTCCCGGCTCCAGGTCACACTTAGAACAATTTAAAGAGAGACAGGAGACTGCAAGTCTGGACACTTGGGCAGATGGGAGATTTACACAGCAAAGATATTGCCAGGATTATTTTTTTAAGTATACCTGTGTTGTTCTTTTCTGGTAGTTGTTACCCAGGGCCATCTTGCCCACCTGGCAGAATTATGATTTCCTGATAATGACTCAGGGGTCTTAAAGGCAGACCAGGACTTAATGATGGTTGTGATCCTGCCTGTCCCCTTGAGCTGCCCCTTGGAGGCATGTTCTTAGATAAGGGGATGGTTATAAGTCAGGGCTGTCTCCTTTCTTTATGGGGATGGGACATAATTGCAGGTCAGTCTTGGTGAACAAACATTAGCAGAAACTTTCTCAGTACCCTAGACTTCAATTATGGCACCAATGTTCTTCCCTACAGTTAGTTTCTAACAAGCCCAGTCAGTGTACTACTAGCTCCCAGTAGTATTGGAGGTGGCGCTCCTTTAGCAAAATTCTATTTTATATAACTTGATAGTTTTTAATTGAGTTTAGCAGCAAACCCTCTCTCTATAGCATCAATTTTACTAATTCAAGTTTTTCTTGCCTCAGGTTAAAGGCCTTCCAGGGTGGAGTTTGTCGCTCTGTTACCAAAGGTCACCAAGTCTCCTATGAAGGGGGGTTTTTTCATTCCATCTGAGATAGACAAAAGTGGCCTCCAGCTTCCTGAATCAATGTTGACAGCCAGTACCAAGGTACCAGTTGCCATTGTGTCCCATGTGACAGAGGTATGGTCTGTGGCAACACTATTGGGAATGAACTGCTGAGTAGGTGACCTCTAACACTGGATGAAAGCCAGCAGAGCAGAGAGTTAACCAAGGTTTCCCGTTTCAACCTGCAACTGGAGTTTGGGGGCAGAAGCAGTGGTAGCTTCAACAGGCTAGGCTTGGCCACTTATCCCAGGGCCATTAAAGAGACAAGGGCCAGGCGGTGGTGGCACACATTTACGCCCAGCACTCGGGAGGCAGAGGCGGGTGGATCTCTGCGTTTAAGACCAGCCTGGTCTACAGAGCGAGTTCCAGGACAGCTAGGGCCACACAGAGAAACCCTATCAAAAAAAAAAAAAAAAGAAAAAAAGAAAAGAAAAGAAAAGGAGAAAGAGAGAGAGAGGGAGAGAGAGAGAGAGAGAGAGAGAGAGAGAGAGAGAGAGAGAAGGAATTTGGTGAAAAGCAGAAAGAGGTTCATCCATGTGGCCACATTAGGAAGAGCAGTGGAAGCATTCACTTGTTACTGAGTTGATAGGATCAGAGCCTGGGCCATGACAACTCTTAAGCTCGGCAACCAATCCTCAACAGGTTAATTAAAGAGACAAAAAAATAGTAAAAAAACAGAAAAAAGAGATTGATTCCAAGTGGTCATGTGGGCAAGAGGAACAAAGGGGTCCAGTGACCTCCCCAATCCATCTTCAGTGTCGTGACCTGAGGTGTAGGTTTAAGTAATGGCCATCACTGCTTTGATTCCAGTCTCTTTTGTAAGGTAGTTTGACAAGTGATTGTAAAATTTCTTTCCAGGAGATGTAAGAAATATTAAATACAAAAAGTCTTCTTAAACAAGATTTATTTTTATTTGTATGTGAATGTGTGTTTTGCCTGCATGTATGTCTGCGTACCACATGCATGCCTGGTGCCCAGGGAATCCAGAAAGGGTGTCAGATCCCTTGACAGTGGAGTTACAGACAGTTGTAAGCCAGCATGTGCTAGGAATTGAACCTGAGTCCTCTGGAAGATCAGACAGTGCTATTAACCACTGAGCCATCTTTCCAGCCCCTTAAATATGAATCTTTTCTTTCAAATACTGTAAAACTTGTGTTTAGGACAAGGAATTCAAATCTTTTATTCCCCCACTCCATCACCTGGTAAGACTTTTATGCAAATGTTTGAATCCCTTGTAAAACCTTTGTTTCCACAAAGCCCCACCCCATTCCAAGGAATTTGATGGTCTGGAGCAGAGACCCCTCCCATTCCTCCTTCATTTCCTGTGTTCCGACTCTTTTCAGACTAGCCAATCAAGTAGGACTGTGAGGTGGGATCCTAGCCAGTGGGGAGAGACAGTCACCATCTGAGTTAGAATAAAGCACTGTGTCAGCTCTTCCAAGCACACCCTCTTGATTGAGAGTGACGTCTTCCTTCTTTCCTTTCTTTTTTCCTTTCTGTGTTTTTCAAGACAGGGTTTCTTTGTGTAGCCCTGGCTGTCTTAGAACTCCCTCTGTAGACTAGGCTGGCCTTGAACTCAGAGATCCACCTGCCTCCCAAATGCTAGGATTAAAGGTGTGCGCCGCCGCCGCCGCCGCCGCCGCCGCCGCCGCCGCCGCCGCCGCCACCACCACCACCACCACCACCACCACCACCACCACCACCACCACCACCTGGCCAGCAACCCCAAACATTTCTGACAGAGATAAGTAAGCTCCCTCTTCCTGGCACCTGGGCCCTAGACTTTTCCTTCTCCCACCTTGGGATTCCAGGGGAAACGCCAGTCTCTTGGAACCCACTGTTTCAATAGTGAAACAGACAAAGGCGGGTGGACTAGGGTCTCCTTTTACAGGTGTGCATTCTTTTCAGGATGGTTACACTCCATCCTCTAGTCTGTCTTCAGAGCACTGACAGGAGCTTTAGGTTTTTAATCTCGGTCACTGTCATCTACGGAGGGGACTAATCAGGCTCCTATAAGAAAGTCTGACTTGCCGGTTGGTGGCGCACGCCTTTAATCCCAGCACTCTGGAGACAGAGCCAGAAGGATCTCTGTGAGTTCAAGGCCAGCCTGGTCTACAGAGTGAGGTCCAGGACAGGTACCAAAACTACAAAGAGAAACCCTGTCTCGAAAAGCAAACAAAAAAAAAAAGAATCTGTCGGGCTGGAGAGATGGCTCAGAGGTTAAGAGCACTGACTGCTCTTCCAAAGGTCCTGAGTTCAATTCCCAGCAACCGCATGGTGGCTCACAGTCATCTGTAATGAGATCTAGTGCACTCTTCTGACCTGCAGACATACATGCAGGCAGAACACTGTATACATAATAAATAAATCTTTAAAAAAAAAAAAAAAAAAAAGAATCTGTCTCAGGTTGAACCTCGCCATCCTGAGTAATTGCCACCCCGCACCCCATGCTTATTGCATCCTCAGGCCGACTGTTGCCTGAGAGGTAGTTTCAGTCCAATCATTGAGAGTTTTATCAGTCAGTTGGGTCCTGAAATCCAGAGTGACTCAGGAGGAAACATTCAGGACAATGCCTTCCACCTCGAAGAGTGGAGCATGTCAGAGACAGTCTGTGTGATTAACAAGCCTGTGCAGAGGCCAGCAGGAGTCTGAGTCAATGTTAAGAAGCCAGACACAAAATGAAGGTGGAAGTTGTAACCAGAAGCTTTGATCTATAAACCCCATTGCCTTAGTTTCCTTCAGTTATTTAGGAGGCCCAGGAGAGCAGGGAGGCATATGTCTGAAGGCCAGAGGTCAATTTGGAGTGTCTTTTGTATGTGATGGGGTGCAGTAAAGAATCTGCTGGCCTGACTGTCCCCTTAGGGGAAGCTTTTTATTGTAAGAGAGAGACTATCCAGAGACATCTGGAAGAGTCCAGAGCAGAGAGAAAGGGAAGTAGGTTGGTCACAGCCAGGGCTGTCTGCCAGGGAGGAAACTGAGAGCAGAAGATAGAGAGCCGTGGGGAGAGTAGCTCAGGGTGGACAAATCATGCCAATTATATGTGTCAGATACAAAGGAAACCCCAATTCCCCAAACTCCAAAAGACAGTGAGCTCAGTTTGGATTATAGGGAGATTTCTGGTGGTTAGATAAAAGCCAACATTCCTCAGTAATTTGTGAAACTGGTTCCCATCTACCAAAAGGAGTCATTTTCCTTACTTCTGGCAGAAGGGACATATGGCTACCCGTGGTGCCTATTAACATATAAAAGCACATGTTGGCTCCTCCCTCAGTATCACAAATACCTGTTACACATTTCTTTTCTTTTCTTTTCTTTTTTTTTTTTTTTTTCGAGACAGGGTTTCTCTGTGTAGCTTTGCGCCTTTCCTACATCTCATTCTGTAGACCAGGCTGGCCTCGAACTCACAGAGATCCGCCTGGCTCTGCCTCCTGAGTGCTGGGATTAAAGGCATGCGCCACCACCGCCCGGCCCCTATTCTCCTTATAACCCTGCTATTTCAGCTATGCTATCTCTCCTTCCCCTTCTTGCTCTGCTCCTGCTTCTCTCACTGTGTTTTCTCTTTTCTCTGTCCCCTGCTATTCTCCCCTCCCTCATAGTTAGCCCTGGCCATGTCCAGTCTGCTGACCATGTTCAGCCGACTGACTTTCTCTCTCTGCTCTGGACTCTTCCAAATGCCTTTGGCTGTTTTTTCTCTCATATCTACAATAAAAATATTCATGTCATTAGTTTATACAATAAGGACTAGTATTTGAGGGATTACTTTTGGGGCTGAAAAACCTATTTCACAAGTTTCTGAGAAATGCTGGCTTTTATCTAACCACCAAAAATCCTTCTATAGTCCAGTTTGAGTTCATTTCTAGATACAGCCTGGTCTACAGAATGAATTCTAAGACAGCCAGGACTACATAAAGAGAAACCCTGCCTTGAAACAACAACAAAATGATCTGATCATTTCTTTGTTACTCTTAAAGACTTTTTGTTTTGTTTTGTTTTTCTAAACAGGGTTTCTCTGTGTAATCTTGACAGTCCTAGAACTTGCTTTGTAGACCAGGCTGGCCTCGAACACACAGAGATCTGCCTGGCTCTGCCACCTGAGTGCTGGGATTAAAGGCATGTGCCATCACTGCCTGGCTCTAAAGGCTTATTTTTTTTTAAGATTTATTTATTTATTATGTATACAGAAGAGGGTGCCAGATCTTATTACAGATGATTGTGAGCCACCATGTGGTTGCTGGGAACTGAACTCAGGACCTCTGGAAGAGCAGTCAGTGCTCTTAACCTCTGAGCCATCTCTCCTGCCCCAAGGCTTATTTTTGACTTGACTTAGAAGTAGAAGCTCTCAGCCTACTTCTGTCTTTTCTCAATCTGTTTCTGGTGTTTTGCTTTGGTTTCCTTCATTCTCTTGATCAAGATTTTAGCATATTCTGCAGCCTCCACCATATTTTTCTTAGTCCATTTCTTCTCATTGGTATTTCCTGCAGGACATGGGGAGTAAAAGGATGCTGAGCCTTGGGTGTACTGGGAACAGGAAAAAGCACCTTGTCCTAAGTGAGAGGGCCAGGCAAATACTATGACAGGCCCCTAATGTAAGGATTCAGTCCTTAATTACATCATCAGCCTGCGACGGTGTCCCAGCCTAAAAAGCAGGTGGGCCCTCTGTGCATCCCTCTCTTTCCTTTCAGCTCCTTCCTTCTGTCTGCCCCCCCCTCTCCCTCTCCCCCCCAATAAAGCTTTAAAAAGGTAACCATGGCTCGTGACTCTCCTCCAGCACTCTCCTCTGATGGCATGGCTGCCACTGGCAGTGGCCAGCCAGGAGCAGTGCTGTTAAACCAACATTGGTGCTGTTCAGACTCGGATATACCATGGAGCACCGAGGACCTGCTGTGCCCACTGCCGCCTGCCGCCTCCTCCCTCATCCAGCGAGACCTCGAGCACGCTTGAGTCCCTTGCCACCTCCGCTGGACCCCCACACAGCTGCCGTCACCACAGTGAGTCCGCCGTTCTCGCGGCTGTAGTCTGAGCTATATTCTTTCCGACGGACACCCCAGGGGTTGTCCTCGGGCTGTACTCGCAACAGCAGGCACATTTTCGCTCCTGACGAGGGTGTAAATGCTGTCTCGGGTCCACCATGGACCAACTGCAGTACAGCTAAGCCCTCACCTTCCCTTGATCAAGAGGAATGGTGACTTGAGCTGATTCACAGATCTCTCTCCACTCTCAGGGACGCCTGAGATTGGAGTCTGATCCCGGTTTGTTATTTTAATTTTTTATTTTTCTCTCGGCTACAGCCATGGGACAAAGGGGTGGATACATTTGCCACCTACATTGGCGGATAAGGGCGGGCACCGGTAAACCAGGCCACATAACAGCGTCACAGGACTGCCAGTGAACGGGCAAATAAGAGTTACTTTGTCTCCAAGCTTTCTGCTAAAGCTCTAAACCCTTCTCCTTCCCCACTTCTGCGTCTGCCATGTGCAACCTTTTCTGTCTGTCTTCTGCCGGCAGTGGGCAGGCTCAAATGGGCAGGCTTGGGCGGTTTCTAGGACTCGCCCTAACTCACCTTAACTCCACCCACTCATTCTCAAATGCCTTGAGAAGCACAGACAGGTCTGGTAAAGGCTAAGATCTATACAAATAAGTTTACAGTAGTCAGGATGGCTCTTAAGCCAAAAATCAGCTTATAGCCTCAGACAAGTCTTCCAAAAGGATCGGTTTATAGTCTGCCTCCTGGTAGATCTTCCAAAAGCTGCCCTTAAGCCATCAATCATCAGGAAAAAAAAATCAGGACATGGAACAAAATCCGTCTCTTGTTCCCCACACCTCCCCAACTAAAACTTAAACATCTGGAGAGCAAGGCTCCTGACCCCACAGATAAGAGTCTTCTGTGGCATTTAAGGTGTGCCAGGGAAGAGATAAAAGCCAGAAAACAAAATTGCCAAGTGCTGGCACTCGCTGACTCCCAAAAGCTGTTGGGTCCCTATTTTAAGTGAGGAAAAGGCCACGGGCTAGCAAATGCCCTGCCAGGCCATGACAGCCTTGTTAAAAGTGCCTCCTAGAAAGACAAAGAGTCAGCTGAGTGCCCCCAGGCACCAAGACGCATGGGTACATCAAGCTAAGACCTCCAGCAGACCTAGGCTTGGATACAGACATGGCAGGGAACCCAGAACGCAGCAGGGAAGCGATCCGTTTCTTTCCTTCTGGACACCAGAGCCATTGACTCAGTCCTGGGAGTTTTGGGATGCCACCTCTCCTTTATTGTCAGGTACAGAGGACAGCCTTAATACCTCACCTGATTTAATTGCACTTTCAGAGTTACTTAATGAAAAAAGATTTCCACCTAAAATAAGAGCTCATTGCTTCACTCCAAATCCACTGCCTGTGTTTCTCACGTGCATACAGACAGGGCCCTGATCTTTGCCTTGTCCCTAGTTCCAAAAACAATAACTTCTCATGCACCACAAGCTTTTCTCTTCACTGTTCAGCCAATGATACAGGACCACCACAGAACCGGAGTTCAGAGATCAACAAGTAAGAAACTGTAACAGCTAAAGGTATTCACACCCCCAGACCCAAAAGCATCTGGACGCTATAAAAAGACTTTAATATAAACATCTATTACTATAAGATGCTTTTAACAATTGATCACCTGTCTTCTAGATGCTGAACTAGTAAAGGAAACAGGTGCCTTAAAATAATCTGTCTCTGATAAAGCTTAACATGTTTCAAAATCCATCTGGACAGGCCGGATCTACCAACATAAAATAATAATGATTCTTTTCTCTCTAAGTTTTTTTCTGTGTCACCAGCATCTTGTCAAACAAAAAGTTCCCAGCCACAGCCAAGAGGGATACATGTCTCCAGAGCAAACGGATGACAGACAGCATTCCACAACACCTGTCTACCTCGGAAAACTCCCCTTCTCCATTCCCCCAGAGCCAACTGACGTCCAAAAGTCAGCTGGAAGCAGTTTTTGAGAGGAACGACACCCCTAGTCCCATCTTTTAGTTATTCGGCTGCTCTGTGTTCTTACCCTGCACGGAAATATCACAAAACACGACAGAATCTGCTAATAAGAGTTTTATTAAAGATAAAGGGACAGAGAGTGAACAGGCCTGCGGGAAACACGTATGTAGAGAAGAAGAAAAAGAAGAAGAAAAAGGAACCGGGAACATGGCGCTGGATTTTAAAGGCTGAGCGTGGACAGATCAACGTCACTACTACACGCAAGCGCGTAGATCACATGGCCACGTTGCGCACCTACGTAGCCAATGGAACGTCACGGATCTTGGTCACGAGAGGTGCCCTGACCCAGAAATGGCTATCCTTACCTGGAACTGGCTAGGCGGAAGTGTCCGTCGGGCATATGCGAACACGCCCGACCATGGGGGCGTGTTGTAAACCCTTCACCATCTACCTGCCTTTTTTATAATAAGTGAAAGTCTGAGATGTAAGGATTCAGTCCTTAATTATGTCATCAGCCTGCAATGGCATCCCAGCCGAAAAAGCAGGGGGTCCCTCTGGGGTCCCTCTCTTTCCTTTCTGTTCCTTCCTTCTGTCTGACCTCTCTCCCTCTCTCTCTCTCTCTCTCCTCCCAGTAAAGCTCTAAAAGGTAACCATGGCCTATGATTCTTCTGACCAGCACTCTCCTCCGCCGGCATGGCCGCTGCGGGCGGCGGCCAGCCACAAGGAGCAGTGCGCCACCGTTTAACCAACACAACTCAGTTAATAACTAGGCCTCAGTTCACAAACAAAAGGCAATCAATCACCAATACCCCTGACAATAAGGAGAAGAAGAATTGCACTTATGCCTGAGCCAACTTCCTCTGCTCCACAGGTACCTCAAAGCAATAACCAAATAAGGCTAAGGCCTGGGACTTGTCCAGACTTGCCCAAGAATGGAAAAGCTATAGCCTTAATCCACCCCTACTAGCCCTAACCAATTAGAAATATACTAAAGTGATTGCCACTTGCATAAGCCAATCCTAGGTAGAATGATCACACTGCTTTTAGAATTCCTTTAGTTATATATAAAAGAGCCTGCAAACTTTTCTTGGGGATTATCATTTTTGCCTTTTTGTTGGATGCATGGCCCCAGCATACTGGTACCTTTTTGAGATAATAAACGCTCTTGTTGATTGTAAACATGGTTGGTGGTCTTTTTTGGGGACTTCTCCAGGACCCTAACACTGAGTACTGCCATTTTGAATTCAGGAGAGTGAAAAAAAGTTCAAGTTCCCAGGTCCCGGTAAGCCTTGTAGCTTGGATGGAAAGGTATCCTGGCAGTTGGGAGTCAAGGAATACCACAAATTTACTCTCTAAGTGCAGTAGCTTATAGTCCTGCCCCAGGGAAATTTTTCACCAATGCAAATGTAACAACTGTGCTCCCACATGGGAGGGTTTCCCCAGGGAAGTTGCTACAGCTCTGCTCTGTTCTGTAGAAAAGTATTACAACTCTGCTCCACTAGGGGAATGTTTCCCCAGGGAAAGGGTTACAGTTCAGCTTTGCTCAGGCTGGGAGAAAAGTTGTTACAGCTGGGCTCTGCTCCAGCGAAAATGTCACACCACACAACAAACCTCACTCAAGAGATTTATTGGGAAGGAAAAATCCAGGAGGGTGGCTGCTTTTAGGGTGAGAAGTAGCAGCAAACTGAACAGAGTACAGAGCTTATATAGGGTGGTGGTGGTGGGGCATACTTCTCTAGGGTGGCTTGCGATTGGTGGGTTTTTGTAACCTGATTCTGGGGCAAGCTCAGGGATTGGTAGGATTTCAAGCCCTGTCCTGGGGTCAAGTCAGGGTGTTTTTTCCTTGGCCCAGGTCTTGGGTCAAGTCAGGGGCAGGATGTTCTTTCCTTGGCCCTTTTTAACCTACACCTGGGGAATCTGGGGACTTTCCAACAGTGGACCAACTTCCTCCTTAAACAATAGAAATAGATTGTTATGCATCTTTAGTTCTCCAAAATGTTATGGCTGTTCTTAACAATAAAAAGGAACAAATCAGGGCCTGGAGAGATGGCTCAGTGGTTAAGAGCATCTGTCAGTTCTTCCAGAGGTCCTGAGTTCAATTCCCAGCAACCACATGGTGGCTCACAACCATCTGTAATGAAATCTGGCACCCTCTTCTGGCCTGTAGGCATACATGCCGGCAGAACTCTTTACATAATAAATAAACAAACAAAACAAAATAAATGAATCTGATTGATTGGACTGAAAAGCTTACATTCTGTCTCATTTGACAGTGATGGAACACATAGGGAAAGCCCTTATCTTTGAATACTGATTGGTGGGAAAATGTAACTGCAACTTGGCACAGATGTTTGAGGGTTTTGTGCTTAAATACTTGCTGAAATGAACATTTGGGGACATAGCTCCTAAGTCTGTACTGTTGTTCCTGACTGGTCAGTTTCTGTCATGCTATCCAGTAATAAATCTTGCTTTGTGGAACTTCTGTGTCTGCTTGGGTTAATTTGGAGCTCAGACCCACAATAGGGGCTTTGGTCCTGGGATTCTTACCTTCTTGAAGGGCTTTCTGAAAACATATTGGCAGACATCATCTTTAGAGAGATTGAAAAGCTTTCAGGTTCTGCTAGCTTCTTCCAGTCCCAGCTGCCAAAGCACAGTAGTTATCTGTCAGTCCAGGAGTACCCTTCTCTTGTTTTTTGTTTTTGTTTTTACAATAACCACATTGTGATTATTCAGACCAGCATCCACAATGTATCCCTGAACAAACTTGTGCTTTCTCTCCAGTTCTCCTCGGTCTATAACAAGAATGACCCTGACTCAACAGCCTTGCTCCATGCAAAAATCTTGTCTGTGGGCTGGAGAGATGGCTCAGAGGTTAAGAGCACTGACTGCTCTTCCAGAGGTCCTGAGTTCAATTCCCAGCAACCACATGGTGGCTCACAACCATCTGTAATGAGATCTGGTGCCCTCTTCTGGCCGGCAGTCACATATGCTGTACATATAATAAATAAATAAATCTTTAAAAAAAAAAAACAAAAAACCTTGTTTGTGGTTCCTACCACTGAGTTAGACCACATAATCCTCCCACTCTTCAACCAGAGCATCAACAACTACTTGGAGCTTATGTTCATTGTCCACTTTAATGAGTTTCTGATAGCCAGTGGGAAGAAGAAGATAGTCAGCTTCATCTAGACTTAACAAAGCCTGTCACATCGGAGGTGCCATGGGAAAGAGCTCCTTTTTAAAAAAATTTTATTTATTTATTTTTTTTGAGATTGGGTCTTTCTTTCACTGAACTTGGACTAGTCCACATAGTTAGGCTGGCTGGCAGGGGAGCCCAGGAGTCCACCTATCTCTGCCTCCTTGGAAGTTTGCACCACCACACCAGGCTTGGTTGAAGTAGAGCGAGGAGGGGGAGATCCTGTCCCATGAGGCAGTAGATTTGATTCCTATGTGATCCATGTTACAGTCTAACTCACTGATGGTGGCCGTGTGTGTGTGTGTGTGTGTGTGTGTGTGTGTGTGTGTGTGTGTCTCAGGCTGGTTTCATATATATGGTTAATACGAGAGGGTGGAGATGCCCAGCATTCATGAAGCTTTGGGTTTGAACCTCTGCAATGCATAAAGCCTTGCATTCTGGTACGTGTGTGTAATAATACCAGCACTTGGAAGGTGAGGCAGGAGGATCAGGAATTCAAGGTTATCCTTGACGATACAGAATTCAAAGCCAGCCTAGGCTACATGAGACTCGAGGCAGGAAAGACATGGCCTTTTCTTTTCCTCTGGCTCTCTTTCATATGCTGGTCAGAACCTAATTATACTTTTTTTTTTTCTGGTACTCTGGGCTTCCTGACTTCCTCTAAAGCCTCTCTCCCAGGCATGTGTCTTAACCTCCTCTCCTCCACCCCTCCAGACAGCTGCTGAGGTTTGTAGCTGGCCTGCCCTGGCGGTTTTCTTTTCAGCTCTAACAAAATTATTCTTGAGCTTCTGTGTGAGTTCATTTTTTTTGCTTGTTTGTTCTTTGTTTTGTTTTGTTTTGTTTTTGAGAGACAGGGTTTCTCTGTGTAGCCCTGGCTGTCCTGGAACTTGCTCTGTAGACCAGGCTGCCCTTGAACTCACAGAGATCTGCCTGCCTCTGCCTCCTGAGTGCTGGGATTAAAGGCAGGTGCCACCACCACCACCATGAGTCCATTCTTAAATTATTTTATTAGTGAGACTAAGAACCACAGGAGGGAGCCCTGATTTCTCCTGTGTCATCTGGGTAAGAAAGATACCAAATGTCAACTAACCTCTTTGCTTTCAAGCACACACTTATTGCACACGTGTACACACATGCACACACACACAGACACAGGAATACCATACATACATACACTATCAACAAAGAAAATAAAGATTTTGGTAGGGAGGATCAACAAAAAACAAATTATGTTTGATAATTCCATAATAAATTAATAATTTCTATGTTAAATGCTAAATAAAACTATTTTTTAAAGGTCTTAATTTTCAACCCTGGAATTGTTACAGGAGGGCATTGTCTCAGGGGTCTTCCACGACACATTCTTCATGTCTTGAGCAGAGAATTGAGCATGATGTAGAATAACTATGAAAAGTGAAAGTGTGACAGGGCAAGAAAGCACAGAGCTTCCTGTTTGGTTGGAGCCTCTGCAAGGTCTGGTCCAGAAAGCACCATTCCTCTCTCTGTCTCTGTCTCTGTCTCTCTCCAAACCCCTGCTGCTCAGAGAGTCTCTGAACAGAGGAAAGACGCCAAAAGTCCAGTTCCGAGATCTTGGTGACAACTACAGCTTCCTCCCCTGATGCCGCCAGCCACCCTACAGGTTTGCTTAAAGCCCCATAGTATGGAGGCATTTTCTTAATCGAGGCTTCCTCCTCTCCGATAACCTTGTGTCAAGTTGACATAAGACTAGCCAGAACACGGCGTAAGGGAACCTGAGGGAACCTCTGAAGTCCTGGTGTTACTCAGAGAAGAGGAAGTTCTTTGTCTTCCAGGAAGAGATTTCTGCAGTTCTCACAATTTCTCAGACCATAGTTTCAACCTAAACCTCCAGTCAGTTCCCTGAAGATAAAGATAGACATGAGGGCCGGGCGGTGGTGGCGCATGCCTTTAATCCCAGCACTTGGGAGGCAGAGGCAGGCGGATCTCTGTGAGTTCGAGGCCAGCCTGGTCTCCAAAGCGAGTTCCAGGAAAGGCACAAAGCTACACAGAGAAACCCTGTCTGATAGACATGAGGGTCTGGTCTGTTCTACTTATGATCTTAATGTAGCCACATTGAATTAAATCTCCTTTTTCTGCTTTTGAACTATTACTGTCTCTCTACTTGGTGTATTTAGGCCCAGTGGCCAGGCCCAGTGGCCAGAACCAGCTTGTTGGGGCCAAGGCCCTGGCTTTGACCCTAAAAACCCCAGTAATAAGGAAGCAAAACAGAATTAAATAGTTGTTTTGAAGTTACATTCCTTGCAAGCATACAGAGAAACTGGAGGCTTCCGGTTACTTTTGTGCAAGAACCATCTTCCTCTTCCGCCACTGAGGCGGCCTGACTGGTAGGGCAGCCGACTTTCTGATCCTGATTCCCCACAGGCCCAGTGTGAACTTTACCTGAGTGGGCTCTTTGAATTTAGCTTGGTTTCCTGGGGCCCAGTGTAGGAATTTCCCCATCACTGCTCTTTTCTAACCGTGTTTACCAGGAGGAAGAGAGGTAGCCGAAACCTGCGGCTGTAGGAAGAAGGGGAGCTATGCAAGGAGGAAGCAGGAAGGGAGGGAGAAGCAAGACTTGCTGCCTGCCTGACCTGTGTCCTCCATCACAGGTACTGCAATAGGCCCTGCTCAGCCTGCATCTGTACCGTCTCCTCTAGGGCACCTTAGTCTTGAATCTTGGCTGCTAGTTAGTTGAATAGCTGGGACCTTGCCACATAGGTCAGCTGGGGAGGTCACATGAGGGGTGAGCAGCCTCAGCAGTTGAGAGGATTGTCCTAGTGAGCAGGTAGGTGGGTGAGGGAGGGTGGTATGCAGCCTCAAGAGCCCAGGATGTTATCTACCTTCAGGAATACACAGGGACCCCCATCCTGACAAGAGGTCTGACTGGGCTGAGAATGTAACTCAGTTGGTAGAACGCTTGCTTAGCATGCAGGATGCCTGGGGCTTGAGCTTCAGAATTCACAAAAACCACGAGGACCTGAGTTCAGATCCTCAGCATCCATGTAAAAACTGGGAGAAGCAGCCAGACATGGTGGCACATGCCTTTAATCCCAGCACTCCGAGGAGGCAGAGGCAGCTGGATCTCTGTGAGTTCAAGGCCAGCCTGGTCTAGAGATCAAGTTCCAGGACAGCCCAGGACTGTAATACAGAGAAACCCTGTTTTGAAAAACCAAACCAAACCAAAACAAGTGAGGCATCTGTAACCAGGGCATACTCTCACCCAGCACTGGGAATACAGAGACAGGTGGATCCCAAGGGTTCACTGCCAGTCAATAGCCACCGAAATCAGGTCCAGTTTTAGTGAGAGATCTGAACTCAAAAAAATATGGTGGACAGGGCTGGGGATCCAGCACAGTGGTAGAGTGATGGATTAGTGTCTAGGTTTCTAACTGCTGTGATAAAACACCATGACCAAAAGCAACTTTGGGAGGAAAGGGCTCATTTGCTTCCAGGTTATGATCTACCATCAGCTAGGTATCCTAGTTAGGGTTTCTCTTGTTGTGAAGACACACTATGACCACAACAACTCTTGTTTGTTTTTTCCAGACAGGGTTTCTCTGTGTAACTCTGGCTGTCCTGGAACACACGTTATAGACCAGGCCAGCCTCAAAATCACAGAGATCCACCTGCCTCTGCCTCTGGAGTGCTGGAATTAAAGGCATGAGACCCCACGCCCTGCCACAGCAACTCTTACAAAGGAAAACAATTAATTGGGGCTGGCTTATAGTTTCAGTAGTTTAGTCCATTAGCATCATGGCTGGAAGCATGGCAGTATGCAGGCAGACATGGTACTAGAGAAGTAGCTGAGAATTCTATGTTTTTTACAGGCAACAGGGAGTAACAGTGACACATTGGCCAGGCTTGAGCATCTGAGACCTCAAAGCCCACCCCCAAGTGATGCACTTCCTCCAGCAAGGCCACACCCACTTCAACAAAGCAACACCTCCTAATAGTGTCACTCCCTATGGACCTATGGGAGCCGTTTTTATTGAAAACCACCACACTAAGGCAGGAACTAAAGAAGAAACTGAGGAGTGCTGCTTGATGGCTTGTTCCTCATGGCTTGCTCAGCCTCCTTTCTTTCTTTTTTCTTTTTTTCTTTTTTTTTTTTTGTTTCTGTTTTTGTTTTTTTGAGACAGGGTTTCTCTGTGTAGCTTTGGTGCCTGTCCTGGATCTCACTCTGTAGCCCAGGCTGGTCTTGAACTCACCTGCCGCTGCCTCCCAAGTGCTGGGATTAAAGGCATGTGCCACCACCACCCGGCTCTTCTTTCTTTTTTAAGATTTGTTTATTTTACTTTGTATGTGAATGTTTTGCCTACATGCATATATGTATACCATATCTATCTATGCCTGATGGATTCGTTAAAACTGGGGTCACAGATATTTGTAATCCACCATGTGGGTGCTGGGAATCAAACCTGGGTCCTCTGCAAGAGCAACACTGTAAGGATTCTGTATATTCTCAGCTGGGGTCTCAGCTGGCATCTTATTACATCGTCAGCAGGCGACTGCGTCCCAGCCAAAAGGCCGGTCATGCACCCCCATGCTCTCTCTCAGTCTCTGTCTCTGTCTCTCTCTGGCCTCTCTGTGCCCCTCTCTTTCTGTTTCCTCTCTGCCAGGCCTGGCTTCTCCTGTCCTATCCCCTCTTCTCTCTAATACAGCCCATTATAACTCTGGTAACCATGGCTTCTGATTCTTCCAATCGTGACTCTTCCACCGTAGACCAAACCAGCTCCGCGTTGCCAATCTAGCGCTGACCAACCAGTGCTAGCCAAACCATCACCATATACCATTTCAAACACATGTTCTTTTTTTTTTTTTTAAATAAGATTGATTGATTGATTATGTAGTGTTCTGCCTGCATATATGCCTGCATGCCAGAAGAGGGCACCAGATCTCATTATAGATGGCTGTGAGCCATCATGTGGTTGCTGGGACCTGAACTCAGGACCTCTGGAAAAACAGTTAGCTAGTGCTCTTAACCTCTGACTATCTCTCCAGCCTGCAACAAGTGTTCTTAACCCCTGACCCATCTCTGCAGCCCCTTCCCCGCTTCTTGAGACAAGATCTGACTATACAAGATCTGATGGCACCTCTCACATCAATCATTAATTAAGAAGATGTCCCACTGGGCGGTGGTGGCACACACTTAATCCCAGCACTCGGGAGACAGAGGCAGGTGATCTCTGTGAGAGTTAGCTCCAGGACAGCCAAGGCTACACAAACAACCCTGTCTCGAAGAACCAAAAAGAAAAGAAAATGTTCCATGAGTTTGCCCACAGGGCAATCTGGTGGAACACTTGCTCAGTTGAGGTTTTCTCTTTCCAAATCACTCTGCTCTGGTCAACTTGTCAAAAAGACTAAACGGGACACTTAGCATGCACAAAGGTCTAGGTTCAATCTCCAGTGTCACCACCCCACAAATGTAAATACAGAAAAAAAATCAATGACCTCTGGCCTCCACATGTGAGCTTACACACACACACACACACACACACACACTTCTCTGTTGCACTCATAGCAGGAAGATGGTTTCAAACACTTTGTTTGAGAAGTTATTGAAAATTGTTCATTTTGTTTTTGAGGCAGTTGTGAGCTGCCATGTGGGTGCTGGGAACTGAACCCCGGTCTTCTTGAAGAGCAGCCAGTACCTTTAACCACTGAGCCATCTCTCCAGCCCCTTAGAAAGTTCTTGTTCAGAACCTGTAAGTGGACAGCTGAGCAGGATTCTCTGAGTTTTGAACTCATTTTAGTTATGTGTCCATTGTACATGAATGAATTATGCTTCCTGTATGCCTAGTCCTAAGCAAGCATCCAAAGATCCTCTTGGGCTACACCCCAACCTTCTCCCCAGCCCCTACTAGTCCCCTTTATCTCAAACCCTGAAACATTTAAGCAGATGTCTTCCCAAAATACCAGGCACGGTGAGGTGTGCATTCCAGACCACTCAGTGTGTGACGTGTCTCTTGATGGCACTGTGAGGAGCAGTGCTCACCAAAAGAAGCTTGGGTTTTGGTTGTTTTTTGAGGCAGAGTATCACTACAAGCCCTTGCTGGCCTCAAACTCATGGTAAACTTCCTGCTTCAGCATGCCAAGTGCTAAAATTATAGGCACGAGTCACCAGGCCTGGTAAAGGACCCTCTCTATTTTTTGCATGCTCAGATGTAGCAGCACATGGTCCCTGAAACCACAGTTGTCTCTTCTGGCTTGAGCACAGATCTTTGCCTTGTCACAGGTCTCCATACTTTCTCCCAGGCACTTGACAGTTTTCCTTGACGTGTTACACCCAATATTTCTAGGGGCACATTCACTTTTAGGGGGCAGGGGAGATCCTTTCCTTTTCTCCACACATAAAGCATTTTCTCAGCACCACTTTTTCCCCCAAGAGTCCCTTCCTGGGACTTGTAAAGTCACTTTGGCTAAGCGTCACTCTCCCTAGGTAACACGTACATCTTGGCGCTGGATCATGAGGGACATCTCACCATCTGCGTCATTTCCGCAAATATCTTGAGAAGGCAACTTTTTTTGTTTTTGTTTTGACAGGGTTTCTCTCTGTGTAACAGCCCTGGAGAGAAGGTAACTATTTTATAAGTCATTTTCTAAGAAGGAAGGGAAAGCCCTTTCTGAGTGGTGTGGGAAGCCCTGTGTCTTGCTTGGCTTGAGTAGCTGCAGGCGTCCATGGCCTGCGGTGGGTGGTTGGGGGTTGGCAGACCACAAAGACATGCTTGTCCCTGGACAGAGAAGGGCCTTGTTCATGGAAATATTTGCTGGTGGTGGAGCTAGGCACAGAGCAGTAGCCACCAGCAGTCCCATACGCAGAGAGCTTATAGGCTGAGCAGCTTGGAAACTGTCCCTGGGTTTGGGGGTCTTAAGTACATTCTCTAGTCTATGGCCAGACCCTCTTTAGCTGGGGTCCCATGGGGAGTGCCAACCTTCCCTCTCCCCAGCTGACTTGTTGGGTAGGGATCAGGGTGTAGGTGTGTTGCAATTAGGAAAGTTCCACTTGAACCCCAGCCCAGGTGACCTGGCCTCTTTGGGTCTCATTCTTGGTCTAGGCCTGTATCTTAAGTTGTGACTGAGGTCTCCCGATGCTGAGGATAGCGCTTGGTGCATGGTTATAATGTTATCCTTCATTAGCAGGCCATGAATGAGAAGACCGGGCCTGGGCTGACTCACCCTGCCTGACACGGTATCACTTGGATCTCTATCTCATTACTAGGCAGCTGGGTTGGGTGGTCCTTTGCTATCTTTTTAAAACGGTCCTGAGGGTTGAGGATGTAACTCTGTTGGCACAGTGTTCGCCTCTCTGCCCAGTACCGCATAAAACTGGGTACATGCCTATAATCCCAGCACTTGAGAGGTAGAGGCATTAGGGAATCAAGACCATCCTCAGCCACATCAAAGTTTGAGGTCAGACTGTGCCTCAAAAGAATTAAAAAGGAGAGCTGTCTCAGTCTTTGGGAACACTTCCTGCTGCAGAGGACCAAGGTCTGGTTTCCAGCATCCATAGCTACCCAAAACTCCATTCCAGAGGATCTGATATCCTCTCTGGCCTTTGTGGACATCAGCCACATAAGTGGTGTACATACATACATGTACAGGCAAACATTCATACACATAAAATAAAACAAGAAAATCTAAAAACATTTAAAAGTAAACATTTTTACTTTTTTTTTTTTTGAGACAAGGTCTTACTATGTAACTCTGGCTAGCCTGGAACTTGCTGTGTAGATCAGAAATCCTCCTGCCTCTATTTCCTAATTACTGAGATTAATGGTGTGTGCCACCACACCTAGCTCTCTATTTTTTATTTTTTTTTTATTTTATTTTATTTATTTATTATATATACAGAAGAGGGCGCCAGATCTCATTACAGATGGTTGTGAGCCACCATGTGGTTGCTGGGAATTGAACTCAGGACCTCTGGAAGAGCAGTTGGTGCTCTTAACCTCTGAGCCATCTCTCCAGCCCCCTCTCTATTTTTTAAAGGTGAAAGGTCCTTGAGAGAAGCAGGGACAACTTCTGAGAACCCAGCTACTGTCTAGTTGGGGCCAGAGCACATGGGAGTGAGGAGCTGGCAGCTTCTGGGATAGGGGAGACTGCTTTAGAGGTCTGGAGTCTCTTCAGCTCTCTGGCAGCAGCATTAAGTGTCTGAGAAGAGGTGACTCAGGGATGTGGAAGTAGAGCTAGCTGAGGAGGCAGATACAGGATCTGGAGACCCCTTACCATCTTGGAGCGAAGACTGTTGGAAAGACTGGGCCATGGACTTGTCTGAGCTGGGAGGCTGGGGGGTCTGAGAGCTGGGGGCCAAGCCTGGCTGGGTGGTGGATTAGTTGAAGAACAGAGTCTGTGCAGCTCACTCTGCACAGTACATTGAGGACTCAGAAGACCCTCACCAGGATTTGGTTCTCCTGCAATATTAGAATGCAAGACAGTCCCCACCCACACAAGGTGCAAGATGTTTATGCAAGATGCATAAACAGCAGCCAGCAGATGGCACCAAAGGTCTGCTCCAAAGGCGAGTCTCTGGCCAGTTAGGCAGGTGCCCTTGAAGAGCAGATACCTGAGTGCCCCCTGATAACTTGTCAGTGGGGTCTTTCAGGCCCAAGCCCTCTTTTGACATCTCCCTCATCTCTAAACTGCCTCTACCTCCCCTCTGGCTCATGCTCCTGGGTCTGTTGGACTTCGCCGCTATTCAGAATGGGCTCCTTGAAAGCCAGCTGATGGAAGGCTTTGGGCCATCTAGACACCCTCTGGAGTCTCTCCCAGAAATATCCCTAGGGCTATTTTGGATGGATGTGGAGGTGAGAGATGTCCCCTGGCATGACCACAGCACCACCTGTGAACGGGCTGCTTTCTGCTGGACAGCTCTTTGAAGGGGCATGGCCAAGCTAGGTGATACACAGGTGGAATCCCAGCACAGGAGGCTGTGGCGGGATGCCTCAGAGTTCAAGGCCAATGTACTATCTCAGAAGAAAAAGAGGAGGAAGAAGAGGAGTCAGTTTGAAGACTGAGGTCAGAGCACTGCTACCCCGAGACAGACATGTAAGTTGCTAGGAGACAACTGGTTTATTGACATAGCTGTGGAGTCCCCACTCTCGTGTGTGGTTCTGAGTCTCCAGCCAGTGCTGGGAAACTCAGCAGCCACCAGCACGAAGGCTGGCGGGAACAGCCAGCGGAGACAGCTGTTGTCCCTGTTTGTCCCGGGCTGTTTAGGTGGGATAGGACATCTGCAGTCAGTACCTATGTCTAGTCCATGCTTAGATCACCAAAGAGTAAAGAATACAACATACTCTATACCAGCAGGGCACCCAAGGCCTCCTGTCCCGGAGCCCCTGACCAGGTTGTTCTTGGGGTGCTAGCAGCGTGGGCAAGGGAGTGGGCAAGGTCATCAAGCTGGCCAGCTGGGAGCTCAGGCCCATCCTGCAGTTGGTGCACAGTGGATGCAGGGGCAGGAGGATGTAGAAGCAAGCAACACAAGGGAGTTGTGTGGAGTTGGGGCCCAGCATCATAAGGGACAGGAGCCTCCATGTGCACGGGGAAGGCCAGGGAAAGAGACCTCGTCCACCTGCAGGGTGCTGGGGCCTTGGCAGCAGGTTGGGGGGCGGGGACTGGCACTGCCAGACACAGGTTTGGCTGAGGCTGGTTTGGAGAGGAGAGTATGGGCTGGGGCTGGGGCTGGGGTGGCAAAGGAGCCACCCGCAGGTGTAGCTGGGCTTTGTGCACAGTACCCTGCCTGGAGACAGGTGACCCAGCTACACCCAGCCCATCTGTGTCCTTGGTATAAAATAATACACATATAAAAATAATACTCCATCATACATTAGGGTTGGGACTGCGACAGATGCAGCCTCCCCTCTGCCTCTGGCGAAGTTTGCTGGTTGGTCTAGCTGTCCTCCGCTCTCCTCTGGTTCTTGGTGTGAATCTTGTTCATAAGCACCTCCAGCTCCGACCCACTTTGCTGTTTTTAGGAAAGAGATTGGACCTCAGCCGGGAGGTGGAGGGATAGGGTGTACAGGTTAGGGCTGTTTTCTGCTTTCCCAGTGACCCCAGGAGCAGGTTCACGTGCTAGTGAAGGAAGCAGGCAGGAGCCGCTCACCTCTAGGAAGGCCTTCTGAACCATGAGCTGGCTGTACACGCGACTGCCCTCTTCCCCGCACACTTTTTTCAGCTCCTCCTTGTTGAGGGAGAAGAGCTGGGGCCCGGTCAAGATTCCCAGGTTCTCCACGATCCTAGGGGCAGGTGGGCGTGAGGGCAGGGCTGTGGGCGTGGCGGTGTTCTGGCCCTGCCCCTCCGGCTGTGTACACACGGCTCACCTGCCACTGAAGGCCTTGGCTTCCAGCCAGGCTCGGACCTCGTCGGGACCTGACTGGAAGGTAAGCGGCAGGTGCACGGGCTGGCTGCGCTCCACGCGGAAGTGGCGCTGCGGCTGTGCCTTGATGTGGCTGATCTTTTTCATGAGCTCCTCATTGACCTCGTCCATATGGTGGATTAGCTCTGTGGGGCACACGCTCTAAGCCCCTCCAGTTCTTCGCCTCTCACCAACACCCCCCCCCCGCGCCCCGCCCCGCACTTCTGACCCCAAAATGGTTCTACTTACCTTCTTTGTTCCCTGCGAAAATTGGGGGCACTTTGTGGGTGGGGCTGGCAGGACCCCAGTATTTCTGGCCAGACTGCAAAGGGTGGAGAAGAGGTGAGGGGTAAGGTGAGGGACTGTTAGGGCTTACCCAGGACCCCAGGTGTGTAGGCCAGCCCTTCCTTCCCTTGAGTAAGACCCCAGGAACCCACACCAGCCCTGGGCCCAGCTTGGGGGCAGCAGGTTTCCAGGGCTCAGGTTCAAACGTCACATTGAGACCAGCTGCACCCCTGACCTTAGGGGCTCTGACTGTGTTGGAGACAGAATGGAGCCGTGGCAGGCGATCACCTGTTCCAAGGGGGCACCCACGTCTTCCTGCCGAGCCTCAGCCAGGATGTTGCAGGGCACGTAGCCAGCCTGGCCACTGCGATTTCGCAGCTTCCACCACTGCCGGCCATCCTCCAGCACCTGCCAAGGTATCAGAATGTCCGTGAGACCCACCAACACCTGTGTGCAGACCCCTAGACATACTAGAGTCAGATGCTGGGACCCCTTGCCAGACCCTTTACAGAGGGGCAGAGAGTCCTCCAGGTGTCTCCTGAAGCCCAGCTCTTCATCTTCTGGGCACCGTCTTGGCCTAGTGGGCTACCCCACACCTGCCTGGCCTCCCCAGTCCTGGGGATAGGGTGCCTTTTAACCTGATTCTCTGAATGTAGAGCTTCCCTCATCCTGCTCCACTTTCTGTCCCTCGGTGGGTGGCCTGGATTCATGTTTGGCACAAAGAAGCTGGTCTACCGTAGTGCTCTTGGGTGGGCATGAGTGACAAGACCCTGCTGGTTTCTATGGAAAGGCCACCCACCATTGTAGACCTTCAGGGATCCCCCAGACACCAGAAGACAGCTCAGTGACTCAGCCAGATTGTGGTGGGGGGCCAGAGAGGCCCCTGTGGGCCCAGGTCAAGAACCCTGGGAAGATGGGTGGATTACACAACCTGGTCCCAGAGTACGCCCGCCCCACTTCCCCCGGATAGCCCAAGTCCTCACCTCTAGGACCTCATCCTTGAGCACGGACAGCTCATTGGCGTTGCGTGCTGTGAAGTCATAGAGGATCTTCACATACTTGGCCATGGCTGGTGTCGGCTGGTAGCCCCTGCAGGATCAGGAAAGGTTAGGGCCCAGGGCTGGACTGGGGTCTCTTCCAGCTTCCCAGCTGCGGCTGCCTCTCGCTCTGCTGCCCAGGTTGCAGTGGAGAGAGGCTGTGCTCATTAGCTGGGAACGGAAACTGTGACACCCCAGCAGGCTGGAGGGGGCAGAACAGACTCCAAGAGGCTGGCCCAGCCCAAACCGTCTCAGGGAGTCTCTCTTGCTCTGCTCCTCAGAGGGACTAGAGCCAGAGGTGTGCCTGGGGAGTGACAGGGTCACACTTTCCCAGCTGACCACAAGGTTAAGATAGTTTCAGAGTCATAGTCCCTTAGAGGCAACTATGTGTCCTCTGGAAGCCCTCCTGCATCCTTGGGGCAGGGTGGGCTCTGGCTATTGGTTTACCCCTCAGCCAGGTCACATTCCTGGTTAGCGAGGCCCTGCTATAGGGCAATGCCCTGTTCAGGAGCGCTGGAGAGGAAGGAAGACTCGGGGATTCAGGTGTGTGCCCAGTGTACTGACAGGCTGAGAAAGATCCTTACATGTGGTCCTAGCAGGGACACTGTAAACAAGCTAAAGAAGGCCAAGGAAAGGGGCTTGCTTGCTGGAAATTCCTGTATCTAGCTCTTGAAAGGGAGCCCCAGGACCACCAGGTAGACCCTGAATTGGAGTAAGAAGCAGAGGAGGGGGAGACAGGAGGGGCACCCCCGTTTCTTGGGCTTGTGTTTTATTCACTGTGAGATGTAGGATGCACAGCAGGGGAGGGGACAACCTGGGACCCTCGCTCTGTGTCCCAGCAGCACCACAGTGGGCAGTGCTTCCTAGAGCAGCTGCCGTTCAGTACGTCTGTTTCTTTTTTTCCTTTCTTAGTTCAGTAAGTTTCTAACCTTGATTTTAATAAATTGATTTTTTTTTTTTTTTTGAGACAGGGTCTCACTGTTCAGTCATTGGCTGCCTGGGACTCACAGAGATCTTTGAGTGCTGGGATTAAAGGTGGGCACCATTATGTCCTGGCCTTATTTAGGGGAGGGAAGAACAGGTTCTCACCCTGTAGCCTAGGGTAGCTTGGGACTCTATGTAGCCCAGGTAGTTCAGGTTGGCCTTGGAGTCTGAGCAAACCTCTTGCTGCAGTCTCCTAAGTGCTAGGAAAAAAGTCCTCACACCTGGCGTTTTTGCTATTTGTTTTTTGAGACAGGGTCTCATAAAGCAGCCTTGGCTGTTCTGGAGCTCACTATGCAGACTCAGAGATCTGCCTGCTTCTGCCTCCTGTGTGCAACACCACACCCAGCCTCCATCCCTTTCTAACCTTGATTGTAAAACAAGAAAGTACAGAAGGAACTGATGTGAATTAAGGTTGTAAAAGCATATGTAACTTGAAATTTTCCCTTCAATTGTATGTTACAAGGTTAAGAAGAAAATTAGTGCTTAACACAAAACAAACTCAGTGGTATATTTGTAGGTTTTTTGTTACATAATGCTTTGCCTGGGCTCCCCACCCCACCCTCCCACCCCCCACCCCCGCTTACAGGTTTTTTGCTTATGTATTATAGAAGTTTCCGATTTTGTGTTTTGATGGGATTTCTGTGTGTGTGTGAGAGTGTGTGTGTGCATGTGCTCGCGTTTCTGTGTCTGTACGTTTCTTTTTGTTTGTTTGTTTGTTTTCGAGACAGGGTTTCTCTGTGTAGCTTTGCATCTTTCCTGGAACTCACTCTGTAGCCCAAGCTGGCCTCGAACTCACAGAGATCCACCTGGCTCTGCCTCCTGAGTGCTGGGATTAAAGGCGTGCGCCACCGCCGCCCGGCTGTATGTTTCTTATAGAAGTTTCCAATTTTGTGTTTTGATGGGATTTCTCTGTGTGTGTGCGTGTGACTGTGTCTGTACGTTTCTTCTTATGCTGTTTCTTTGGCTCTCTTTTCTTTTGCTTGTTTATTTTGTCCTATTCGGGTTTGTTTGTGGTTTTTTGTTGTTGTTGTGAGAGAGAGAAATAAAGGGTGTGGATTTGGGTGTGTGGGGAGGATCTGAGAGGAGTTAGGGGGAGAAAACCATAATCAGAATATATTATATGAAAAAATTATTTTCAGTAATAATTATATAAAAAAAGAATAAAATTGGATTCCCCTTTGGAAAATAAGTATTTTACACCAGAACAAGGAATTTGCCACGTGTGGCGGCAAGCATACTGGCCACTTGCCACTGCGTGTGGGGTTCTCACTCCAGGGGGCTTACCTGTTAGTATGTGGGGAGCTGCCTGGAGGTACAATGTCTTCTGGGACTGGGGTCTCAGAAGAGAGGCTGTGCTTCGGGGAGTGCCGTACAGATAGTTGCCTCGCAGGGGTCAGCTGTGGAGAAAGCAGGGAGCCTGGGCTTGATGTGGGACAAGCTGGACTAGAGGGACCATGATGAGTCTCAGGACCAGGGACACAGGGGAGGAGCTTGATGAATGTGTTGTGACCTAGCTGTGACCTAACACCATTGAGGACAAAGGGTCAAATACCCAGGTGAGCCAAGGTGGCCTGACATTGCAGGGGTTAAGGTAGGCTGTACATGTTGCTTTGGGGCCGTCAGGGTGATAGCACAGGTGGGCTGAGGATGTGAGCTCTGGGGAGGGGTGGCCATAGGCGGGGTGGGGCTGGGCTGGAGTTCTGACCTGGTCACTGGGCACAGATGCTAGTCCCTCCACTTCCCAGGGAGCCTCCTGTAGGACGTCCAGGGGTGGTTCCCAGCCGCTGTGGAACTTGGGTACATAAAGTGGCACCTGTGGCTCCCGGGGCCACTCAGAGCTGTGGTTGGCAGTCCAGAAAGTCAGTCACATACCCTGCTGGGACCAACCCACCAGGGACCTCCATCTTAGTTCGTATCTTGTCCCTTCTCCATACCGAGGCCTCATCCAGGTCTCCCCCAATGATTCCCACAGTGTCATCTCTTTGGGGACCAGGTGGCCACGCAGGAAGCTCACAGCTTCAGTGGACAGCAGAGGGCTGGAGACAGAGCGCGCAATGTCTGGGCCGCCACAGGTGTTGACAATCTGGACACAGAGTGAGTTTCAGTGGGGGGCCCAGCCCACCAAACCTACCAGACCCAGCCTACCACCCACCCACCACAGCTCTACAGGCTGGCCCTCAGAGAGGGACTGTGGCCTCCTGGGAACCTAGACACAGCTTGAATATGCTAAGGTGGACACTTGTTCCCTCCGCCCCAAACCCACGGTGTGTCATTCTGTCATCCCTGATCCCACCCTGCCCCAGCCCTAGTCACCAGATCCAGAGGCCCAAAGAGGAAGTGCACCAGCTCAGCTGCACTGGGGTTTTGGATATGCTTTTGCAGCTTTGCCTGGGGGTGGGAAGAACAAGCAGGTGACAGATGGCATGTGCATGTGTGAGCCTGTGTGACACCCCACCCTCACGACCAGCACAGGGCGGGGCTGACTCACCAGCAAGTTGATGGCTAGCTTGGTTTTCTGGAAACAGTCCACAAACTCTCCTTCTGACGGGGGCCGGGCTCGAAGCGTGAGGACACCCTCTAGCAAAAGGTGGAAAGCTGTGAGCCTTGGACCCCACAGGGTGGCTGATGGGTCCCGCCTGTTGTTGGCTACTGTCCCCATCCAGACTCGACTTTCCTCCAGCTCCGTGTGTGCTTGCCATGTCTTGCCCCAGGGTTGTCCAGCCCTTTCCCCGTTATTCCTGTCGGTACCTGCTGGCGCCTTCTTGCTCTTCTTCTTCCCCTTCTTCCGCTGGTTCAATTGCTTGAAAGCCTCAGCTGCCTTCTGTAGCCGGGCCACAAACCATTCAATGTCGTCCAGGGCACAGTTGAGGATTTGCTGAGGTTAGAAGAGGGACCAGGGGTCAGCCACTGCCATCCCCACCTGCTGTGGGGACACTTTGGCAACAGAACGAGCCAGGCCCAGTGCCAACGGGAAGCGGGCAAGGATGGCCAAGAGTCTTGGAAAGCTGGGCACCCACCGTTTCCTTTTCTATTCTCTGAGCCAGCACGGCCCGTGGCTCCTCATCCTGGGATTCCCTGCGGCGATAACCTGGTGGGGGATGGCGCAGGTGCTGAAGGGCTCTCCATAAACCCCAAGGGGAGTCCCCAGGGGAGTCCCCACCCACCCCTTAGCCTACCTGGCTCACTGAATGGCACTGGCAATGGCAGGCCCACACGGTTCTTGGCCTGAGGGGAATCTCCAGCCTGTCTCTGGAAGGGAATGGGGGCCGGGCTCTGAGGAGGAGGCAGGATAGACTGCCGCTGACGGATCTTCTCCTGGTGTCCCCTAGAGGGGAGGGAAAGGCACAGCTCAGCCCAGCCACCCTGCAGCCCTCACTACCCAGGCTGCTGTGCCCCAAGCGAAAGGGCGAGATCCTTCACTTTCCACACCCCCAGGGCAAGGCCCTACTTTAGGGTCTGTGGCCGCATCTTCTTCCCCAGTCGGTGGTCAGCCAGGGCACTCTCAATGTCCTCCTGCACCAGCTCCGCCTGGGGACACAGAGGTGTCAGGCCAGCTTGGCCCCCTGGCCCCCTGCCCACCCCTGGCTGCCTGCCTCACCTCCACCTCATCACAGTGGAAGAAGTGGATGTCTGGCTTGCTCTGGTCCGAGTCCTGGCACACCAGCAGCAGCACGGAGGAGTAGCGGAGCTGGTTTAGCACTGTCTGGCTGTGCTGCACGGTGGGTAGCGGGAAGTTCTCCAGCTCCTCCTGCGGGAGGGTATATGATGGGCCAGCTGTGCCTGACAGGCCCTGGGTATGGCTGGAGGCTGCCATCCTGAGCACAGATAACATTGTATGCCGCTGAGGAGGGAACCCCAGCTGTGGATAGATAGTTCTGGCCATCGTGTGTGGAATATGCTCCACAGATAGAAACACATGTGTAACTCACAGGCACAAAACAGGAACCCAGCCCAGACTTGGCCCATAGGCAGGGACAGACACGAATGGGGATGCCCCAGAGCATAGGCCCCTGAGGCACAGCCAGGTCTGGCTTGATGCAGCCAGCCAGGCTCTTGCAGAGAACAGTGCTGTCCTGGTTGCTCAGCAACCTAGCAGATGCAGATCTAAGCCAGCCTAGGGTGCCAAAAGTGGCCTAGACTCTCAGCTAGATCCATTTTCCCCTACCCACCCTCAGCCCCATTCCCTTCCACAGACAAGCATGGCCACACACATCTGGGTGAACTGCACGTCTGGCCCTGCCGCTGCCCATCAACTCCCTGCACCTGCTCTTGCCAACTAGTACCTGAGACTCCACGTCCAGCAGTCGCAGTGACTTGTCGTTCACCTGCAGCAGCACTTCCTGGGCCCAGACCTTTTCCTTGGAGCTCAGCTGCACCAGCTTCCGGATGGCATCATCCACTGAGGCAATAGCCTCGCTCTTGTCCATGATGAATGTGGCCAGGTGCTAAGGGAAGGGTCAGAGGTCAGTGCTGGGCACACAGCTCTTCTACTACTTAAACCCTGGGCACAAGGGAAGGCCTCAGCTGGCTGGGGACCCTGAGGGAGCCACAGCTATACCTCAGGTGGGGGGAACTGCCCTTCTGCTCTGGTGTGTGTCTTTGTGGGTCATGATTGCTGACTAAAGTCCTCAAAAACTTTCAGACTGGGGCAGGAGAGATGGCTCAGTGGTTAAGAACAGTAGCTGCTCTTTCAGAAGACTGGGGTTCAGTTCTCAGCACTCACACAGCTGCTCACAACCCTCTGTAGCTCCAGTTCCAGGGGTTCTGATGCCCTCTTCTGACCTCTACAGCCGCGAGTCGCACATGTGGTGTACAGACACACACATGCAGGCAAAACACCCATACATATGAAAAAAATAATTAAACCGTTTTCCAGACTGCCTGGATATGGTGGTACATGCTTTTAATCCCGGCATTCAGGATTTAATCCCATCTGCAGAGGCAGGCAGATCTCTGCGAGGTTGAGGCCAGCCTGGTCTATATAGTAAGTTTCAGGCCACCCACAGTAAGACCCTGCCTCAAGAAATGTACATAAACAAGCAAGCAAACAAACAAGTAAGTGACCAGACTATTGCTCAGCCTTGTGCCACTCCTCTTGTGTCTCATGACACTGTGATGGAGGGACAGTGGCATTTAGGAGCCTCGGCCTTTGCCCCCACTGTCCTGGCCTCCCTTCTCTCACAGACGGCACCTTCCTTATTGCTTTTGTTTTTATTTCTTCTGTCTTTTTGAGACAGGGTATCATTTATCCCAGGCTGGTCTCAAACTGAAACTCTGCTATGTAGCTGAGGATGACCTTGAACTCCTGATTCTCCTACCCTGTCTCCTAAGCACTGTGACTGCAGGTTTGTGCCATCATATCTGTACAAATCTGTGGTATTCAGGGTACTGAGCGTCAAACTGAGGCTTTGTACATCTTTTTTTTGTTTTCTGTTTTGTTTTGTTTTGTTTTTAAATATGGAACGCTTCATGAATTTGCGTGTCATCCTTGCGCAGGGGCCATGCTAATCTTCTCTGTATCGTCCCAATTTTAGTATATGTGCTGCTGAAGCGAGCACTTGTTTTCTTTTCTGAGACAGGGTTTCTCTGTGTAGTTTTGGTGCCTGTCCTGGATCTTGCTCTGTAGACCAGGCTGGCCTCAAACTCACAGAGATCCTCCTAGCTCTGCCTTCCAAGTGCTGGGATTAAAGGCATGCACCACTGCCCGGCTTATAAATAGCATTTTTTTTTTTTTTTTTTTTTTGCTTATTTTGAGACAGGGTCTCATTTTTGCCCTGGCTAGCCTGGAACTCACCAAGATCCACCTGCCTCTGCCTTCCAAGTGTTTCTGGAATTACAGGCATGAGACATAACACACACACACACACACATACACACATACACACACTATGTGTGTGTATACATATGTATATACACATATACACATACACAGTGTTACAGACATGTGACACAATACTATATATATATACATATATATACATATATATATATATATGCACACATATGTAGTGTATGAGTGTTTGCCTAGATGTGTGAATGTGCACCAGTGTCTGCTGCCCATGAGTTTCAGAAGAGGGCATCAGATCCCCTGAAACTAGTTAGGGATAGTTGCAAACCACCATGTGAATGCTACGAATCAAACCCAGGTCCTATGCTCTGAACCATCTCTCCAGTCCCTGATGTAACTTAAAAGCCTGTCTCTGCCTCCTAAGTGCTGAGATTAAAGACACGTACCACCACGCCCCGACCCAATGTAACTTTTTGACAAAGTGAACTAGATGAAGTCTGACTAAATAAAAAAAAAAATTTTATTTACATGACACTCTTAAGAGACTATTATTTCAGGATTGAGATGGCCATTGACTTTTTCACCTATCCTACTCGCCCATGAGCTACACTTGTGTGTTTAGACCCAGAGAAGCAGCTAGCTGCTCTCATCCTGCCCAGCCTCTCTACTGACAAATTGGTGGCATCTTGAAAAGCATGTTTGCATCTTCCCCTTCCGAGTCTATTGCAGGTAACCTGCACAGATGCAGTCTATTGCAGGTAACCTGCACAGATGCAGTCTATTGCAGGTAACCTGCACAGATGCAGTCTGTTGCAGGTAATCTGTACAGAAGCAGTCTGTTGCAGGTAATCTGTACAGAAGCAGTCTGTTGCAGGTAATCTGCACAGATGCAGGTTTAGTACAGGTTGGTGGCTGCAGACAGGTCCAGCAATGGGTAGCCAGTGGGATAGGAGACAAGTCTTCCATTTCTGTGAGGCAGAATAAACACGGAAACCAAATCCAGCCACACAACTAACCAAACAAAATCATGCTGCTAGGTGATGAAACAAGACTCAGGAAACACCAGAAGACTGAATCACAGAATTCGTTGACCTTAGGGGAATGAGAGTAGAAATCAGTACTGAAAACTTCAGCAGGGTGTGGTGGGGCAAAGCTGTAATCTCAACACTTGGAAGGTACAAGACAGGAGAGCAGGGGTTCAAAGTCCTCTTCATCTATGTAGTGTTCCAGGCTAGCTGGTCTGGGAGCTATGGGGCCCTGTCTCAAAAACCATCAAATAAATAAATTAAAACTAAGCTGGCCATGGGGATAGATGCTAGTAATCCTCACACTTGGGAGCAGTGGGATCAGGAGTTCCAGGCCAGTTTGGGCTACAGAGTGAAACACTGCCTCAAAAACATATGAATGAATGAATGCATGAATGGCATTAGTAAATAACTTATGGGTCAAAAATGAAGTCACAGCCAGGCAAATGTCAGTGGCTCATGCCTTTAGTCCCAGTAATCAGAAGACAGAGGGAGGTGGCTCTCTATGAATTCCAGGCCAGCCTGGTCTATGAGTTGCAGGTCAGCCAGGGATACATAGTATGACCTTGTCTTAAAAAGAAAAGAAAAGAAAAAAAAGCCAGGCAGTGGTGGTGCATGCCTTTAATCCCAGCACTCAGGAGGTGGAGGCAGGTGGATCTTTGTGAGTTCAAGGCCAGCCTGGGTTACAGAGTGGGTTCCAGGAAAGGCTCCGAAGCTACGCAGAGAAACCCCGTCTCAACAAATAAAAAGGAAAAAAAAAAAGGAAGAAAGAAAAAAGAAAAACAAAATAAAAAATGAAGCCACAAAGTCACAATGTACTTCCATATCACAATTTGTGAGATAAACTGTTTCAGCAAAACTTTTAGCTTTCAATGAATACTAGTTTTTTTTTAAAAGCATTTAAGATCAATTATCTAAGCTTTTACCTTAATAAGCTAGAAAAACCTGCTGGGTGTGTGGTTCAGTGGTAGAATCTTGTCTGACATGTACAAGGCCCTGGTTTCCATCACTAGCCCTGAAACTAAACAAACAAAGCAAGCAAAACACAATAAAACAAGACCCAAAGTATATAGAAGGAAGGAAATTAAGGACAGAAATCCACAAACTAGTGAACAATCAACCAGAAAATTAAGTCAAAAATTTAATGAAGTCCAAAGTTAGCCCCTCAGCAAGGGTAATTAGAGGCAACACTGATATCCAAGCAGGACGTGGTGATGATGTATACCTGCTATCACAACACTCTGGGAAGCAGAGGCAGGTGGAAGCAGGAGGGTCACTGCAAATTCAAAGCCAGCATGGTCTATGTAGCAAGTTCTAGGCTTGCTAGGGCTAATTTGAAAGACTTTGCTACACACACAAAAAAAAAGAAAAGAAAAGAAAAGAAAAAGGAAAGAAACAACTACAATAATAATAATAATTAAAAAAACAAAAACAAACAGAAAGAAAACCAACAAAAAACCGAATGAACAAATAAAAATACCCTGATGATTTTCAAAAGCCAAAAGAAAAGAAGAGACATTATTACAAATCATACAGACATGAGAATGTAACTTGTATACAAAGGAAATCTCGAAGGCCAGGCATGGTGGCGCACGCCTTTGATCCCAGCAGTCAGGAGGCCTAGGCAGGTGGATCTCTTGAGATCTGGTCTACAGTTCCAGAACAGTCAAGGCTACACAGAGAAACTCTGTCTCAAAAAGACCAAAACAAAACATGCCATGGTTATCATATAGAAAATTGAGATAAATATCTCCAAGGGACATTTGTTAAAAAAAAAAAAAAAAAAGTCTTCAGGGCTGGGAAACTAGCTCAGTGGTTAAGAGCACATACTGTTCTTGTAGAGGACCGGAGTCTAATTCCCAGCACTCACATCAGGAAGCTCACAGGTGCCTGGAGCTCTAGCTTCAGGGAGCCGACACCTCTCTGACCTCCTTGGGCACATACACAGACACATACACACACATGAATGTTGTGGAATATTCCTGTACACTATGTGAAGATGTATTGCTGTGATAGGTCTAATACAGAGCTGAATGGCCAATAGCCAGGCAGGAGGTATAGGCAGGGCTTCAGGGCATAGAGATAGCTCTGGGAAGAAGGCCGAGTCGCCAACCAGCCAGAGAGGAAGCAGTATGGGAAGCACAGTATAAAGGTAACTGAGCCACATAAAAAAATATCGGTTGGGGATGGAAAGATGGCTCAATGGTTAAGAGCACTGACTGCTCTTCCAGAGGACCTAGGTTCAATTCCCAGCACCTACACGGCAGCTGACAACTGTCTGTAACTCCAAGATCTGACACCCTCACACAGACATACACGCAAGCAAAACACAAATGCACATAAAATAAAAATAAATTATTTTTAAAAATCAATTAAAAAATATGGGTTAAGTTATAAAAACTAGTTAGGAACAAGCCTTAGCAAAGGCTGAGCTTCCACAATTGATAATAAGTCTTCATGTTTTTTTCTTTCTTTTTTTGTGAGCTGGCAGTCCAAAGAAAAATCCATTTACATATAAATAAGTAATAGTCGGGCAGTAGTGGCGCACGCCTTTAATCCCAGCACTCGGGAGGCAGAGCCAGGCGGATCTCTGTGAGTTCGAGGCCAGCCTGGACTACCAAGTGAGTTCCAGGAAAGGCGCAAAGCTACACAGAGAAACCCTGTCTCGAAAAACCAAAATAAATAAATAAATAAATAAATAAATAAATAAATAAATAGATAGATAGATAGATAGATAAATAAATAAATAAATAATAAAAAATGTAAAAGTCTTCAATGAAATTTTAGCAAATCAGCCTATGAACACATCTAAAGTATCTTTTTTGTTTCTGCAGTACCAAGGATTGAATCCAGGGCCTCATGTATGCTAGGCAGCTACTCTGCCACTGAACCATATCCTCAGTTCCATTAAAAATTATTATTTATTTCAGGGCTGGGCATGGTGGTGTACTCTTTTAATCTCAACACTCAGAAGGCAGAGGCAGGTGGATCTCTGAGTTCAAGGCCAGTCTTGTCTACATAGCAAGGTCCAGGACAGCCTGAACCTCTCTGAAAAAAACAAAATTTAATTTTTAAATTAATTAATTAGCTAATTAATTAATCCATCCATCCATTTGTTTGTTTATGTATTGTCCTGTGTGTGTGTGTGTGTGTGTGTGTGTGTGTGTGTGTGTGTGTGTTTGCCCTTCCGTGTGCCATGTGCATGCAGCAGCCCATGGAGGCCAGAAGAGGGCACTAGTTCCCTCGGCGCTGAAGTTGCTAGTGCTTGTGAGCTGCTGTGTGGACACTGAGAATTGAACCCAGGTCCACTACAAGAACAGTAAGTGCTTTTAGCCACTGAGCCATCACTCCAGCCTCAAACCATTTTTAAAGATTTTTTTAAAAATTATTTTGAATTATGTGTAGGTGTGTGTATTTGTGTGTGGGTATGTGCACATGAGTGCAGGTGCCTGTGGAGGCTGGAAGCACAATTAGCTGGCCTTGAACTCCTAACCCTCCTGTTTCCACCTGCTAAGTGCTAAGAGATTATAGGCTGTGCCGCCATATTCAGTAGGCTAATACATTTTGTTTGCTTCTTCTTTTTTGTTAAAAGACAGGGTTTCTCTATATAGCTCTGGTTGTCCTGGAAATCACTATGTGGGTCAGGCTGGCTTTGAACTCCCAGAGATCCTTCTACCTCTGCCTCCCAAGTGCTGAGAACAAAGGAGTGTGCAACCATGCCCAGCTGTTTGCTTATTTATTTATTTATTTATTTATTTATTTATTGGGGTTTTTTGTTGTTGTTGTTGTTTTGCGCCCTCCTCCCCCAGCTGAGGACCAAACCCAGGGCCTTGCGCTTGCTAGGCAAGTGCTCTACCACTGAGCTAAATCCCCAACCCTTATTGTTTGTTTTTTTTTTTCTTTTTTTGAGACATGGTTTCTCTGTACACAGACTTGGCTGTCCTGGAACTCACTCTGTAGACCAAGCTGGCCTCTAACTCACAGGGATCCACCTGCCTCTGCTTCCTTAAACAGCAGGTAACTGGAAGGCAAAAGAACAACACTGTGGTGCACGTTCCTTGGTGTTCACCACAGCTCTCTACTGGGCTTAAGATCCTATAAACAGGAGAGAAGTCATGCCTGGTAGTGAAAACCTGGCCATCTACCCAGGACTAGTAAAGTCGTGGATCTTGGAGGAGAAACTACAACCGCCACTTTATTACATCAGCATAATCCCTAACTACATTCTAAATATTTGTCCTTGTACCCATAGATAAGTGTAGTCCTCACCCTTCGACAAGGAAAGTTCTCTCTGCAACAAAAGAAGACCATTACAGAAAAACCACAACCAATCAAAACGCAGAGCTGTGGCACCCAGTCCCATCGACAAATCTACAAGACCATGCCCACACCTAAAGCTCAGGGAACATTGCAGAAGAGCGGAGAGAGATTGTAAGAGCAGAGGATGGGGCGTTTGCTGTGAGACTGTCTCCTAGTAACGTCAGAAGCTACACTCAGAAAGTCTCACCAACATGACTGTCCAAACATGAACGTAACCAGGATGACACCAGTGGACATGCCCAAGAGGATGGGGTAACCCCCAGGCCTGCACCTCAATCCCTCACAAAGAGCTACAGGCAACCCAGGAATGCTGAGAGCAAGAGAAGCAGTCTTCCCCAGGGAAAGGCACACTGGCTGGTTATCCAGCACCAAATGATCAGCCCTGAAAACATACATACAAGCAACATTGTATAGACTGAGCAGGTTGTATATTTAGGAATATATATGTATATACATGTATATGTGTATATGTAACAACAATTAATGAAAAAAAGTGGCCCTTGATTTGAAAGAGAGCTAGAACAGGTAAATGGGAGGGTTTGGAGGAAGCAAAGGGAAGGGGAAATGGTGTAATTATAATTTCAAAAAATTAGCCAGGTGGCAGCGGCGGCGGCGGCGGCACACATCTTTAATCCCAGGACTTGGGAGGCAGAGCCAGGAGGATCTCTGTGAGTTTGAGGCCAGCCTTGTCTACAGAGTGAGTTCCAGGACAGCCAGGACTATACAGAGAAAGCTTGTCTTGAAAAACAAAAAAAATAGGGGTTGGGGATTTAGCTCAGTGGTAGAGTGCTTGCCTAGCAAGCGCAAGGCCCTGGGTTTGGTCCTCAGCTCCGAATAAACAAACAAACAAAATAAATAATAAAATAAAAGGGACTGGAGATATAGCTCAGTTGTTGAGAGTACCTTTTGTTCTTGCAGAGGACCCTGGTTCAGTTCCCAGCACCTACATGGCAGCTCACAACTGTCTGAAACTATAGTCCCAGGGAATTTGATGCCCTCCAATGGGAGCAGACATACATGTGCTACACATACATACATACAGGCAAAATACTATAAAATAAATAAATCTAAAAAATTAAAACAACAACAACAACAAAAGTAACAAAACAAAACAAAACCAATACCATTTGTGACAGATGTGGTGGTACATGCCTTCAATCCCAGCACAAGGAGAGTGGGGGAAGGTGGATCTCTATCAAAACCACCCTGGTCTAAATAGCAAGCTCCAGATCAATCAGGGCTAGAGAGTGAAACCCTGTCCCAAATCAAAACCAAAACCAAACAACAATAGAACCTGACATGATGATTTATGTGATAAACATAACGTAATAACCGTTGCACTAGGGGAACCTGTCACAACACCATTGGTAAACTAATGAATTTAAAAATAAATATGACGCCCACAATAAAAGCCAGAAAACATTGTTAAAAAAAACTAAAGAAATCTTCTCAGGCAGGCAAATCTCCAAGTTTGAGGCCAGCCTGGTCTACAGAGCAAGTTCTAGAACAGTCAGGGCTGTTACATAGAGAACCTTGTCTTGAAAAATGAAAAAAATTAAAGATGGAGAAACATCCCATATCTGTGGATGGGAACACAAAATATTGTTAAGATGCCAGTTCTCCTTAACTGATAACAGATTTGACTCAATACCAATCAAATGCTAGCAATGTGCTTATTTATTTAGAGACAGGGTCTCAAAAAATAAAATAATAAACCTGATCATGAGCCTAGATGCAAAAGACTACTCTACCACAAAAACACAGGAAGGATTCTTCATTGTTAGACAACAACTCTTTGGAGATTAATAAATAATCAGAAAAGAAAAATGGGCATATAACTAGATGTCTCCAAAATCAAATATGTCTGCTCACCAAAAGACTATGACACACTTTAGTTAACAAATTACCTAATGGAGGAAGTTTTTTTTTTTGTTTTTTTTTTTTTTAAGACAAGGTCTCTGTATGTAAGCCGGGCAGTCTTGGAACTCTCTGTGTAGATCAGTCTGGTCTTGAACTCACAGAAATCCAACTGCCTCTGCCTCTGCCTCTGCCTCCCAAGTGCTGGGATTAAAGGCATGTGCCACTATGCTCAGCATAGAGGAAGCTATTTCTAATCTACACGTCTAACCATATGCACCAATATTTCTATAAAGCCAGGGCACCCCTGTATACCTGAAGCAGGGCAGTGGTAGGGGAAAGCCTGGTTTGGACCGTGGAAGAGATGATTGGAAAGTCTGCTCACACTCTGTACATGTTTTTTTTTTTTTTTAAAAAATAAGTTCATGAAGCAATGAACAAAGGTGGTAGGTTGTGAACTACAGCATCTCCCTTTTAGGGCAATAGTCTTCAAAAAGACAAATGTTGGGGATGCAAGACGGATCAGCATTGCTAGGGGTTAGGGTTGGGTGGCACTGAACACAAGGAGGTGTGGAGAAGTCTAGGAGTGGTGGAACTGTTCTATGTCCCACTGTGATGGCAACAGAACTGTGTCCCCCTTTAATTTATTGTAAAAAAAAAATCCAAAAGAAGCAAGCACAACTTCAGTGGCCCCCCTACTGTTTTTCAGCCATCAGAGAGGGGCAGAAGAATCTTAATGACACCCCTGCTCCACTGGCCTCTGAGCAGGCAGGAAAGGTCCCCACAACAGCTAGGCAGAGTTAAGCAGTATGGACCGAAGTCCAGGAGCCAGGCTGGATGCTCTAGGTAGTTCCACACCAAGGAGGACAAAGTTCCACTTCTGAGAAAGGTGGCACACTGTCTGCAGAGGAAGAGGCCAGAGGCGACCCCTCTGTGCCTCCATGTCCTGTCCTGGGACACGGAGTTGCTGTGCTCACCATGTCACGGTCCATTGGCCCAGGTGGGTGATCAGCAGGACTGAGGAGCCATGGGGATTCCTGATGGCTCTTGTGGTCCATAATACAGACAAGGAGGCAAGGTCCCGAGGACAGCAACCTGCCTCACATTGGGGTACGGGTCTTGTGTGGGGTGAGGAGACAGGGGAAAGCCAGCAATACAGAGGACCCACTGCCAGTGCTGGCTATTCTGGGGCTCCCCTTCTTTCTTCTGTCATCCTTCATGATCCTACAAGCACAGGCTATGGCTAGGAAGCCAGCCCGCTCCCAGGCCCAGGAAGGACATTTTAAAAGTTCTTGAATTCTTGGGGCAAATGAAAATGAGGAGGAGAAGGGCCACTCAAGCTGGCAGCTGGTCAAAGGGCACAGGTTATGCCTAGACTCGGCAGTGCCATCCAGGCTCCCTGTAGAACTCAATAAAGGGTGTCTTTGTTCCAACACGTTCCTCCCAGTGCAGTTCCTTGTTTTGGGGCCAAGATGACAACTTCCTTCCATGGTCTTTTCTGAGCTACACAGTGACATGGGTGGTGTGGGCCACGGTCACCAACTTCTGGAGCAGGCTCCACTATGAACTCCCTCAAGCTTAAGGAAAGCTGTGTCCCCACCCTGGCTGGGTCCAAAACCAGCAGGGGCAGTCCTTGGCTCTCCCTTCCCACTTCTCCCCGAGCCTCAGTTTCTCTACCTGTCCCAGGAACAAAGGGAAGAGGGGGAGTTTCCTGATCCTCACCTGGACATGGTACTGCGATGTCTCATGCATGATGACGTTAGAGTTGGAGTACTTCTTCCTCTGCTCTGGATGGAGAGACAGATGTCATGCACCCCAAAGAGTAGGGCCCAGTCTAGTGGGATTGACCCCCAGGAGCCACAGAGGAGAACTGAGATGAGGGTGCTGCTCTCTGAACCCCTCCCAGCCATTAGGGAGGATGCAGGCTGGAAGTAGCACTGAGGCTCCTGTGGGGACAAGGGGGATCCACAGGAGGCCCTCTGGCTTGGCCCCATGACAGGCCCCCCTGGGGACCTGAGGCTTCAGAAGACAGAGACTTATTCAGAGTGTGTTGGGGGGGGCAGCCTCTCACTGAGGGTTTGTTTGGGTGTGGGCAGGAAACTCAGTCTTATGTAATGGAGGCTGTCCACTTCCCTAGGGAAGGAGTCCAGGCCAGGGCTAACCTATCCTACAAGCCACCATCGGAATACGGCACAGTATCTGGAGCTCTTGCTTTCCAGGCCTCCTTCTAGCATCTAGCATCCAGCATCCAGAGGCACAAATGAGGGGCATGGCTGGGCAGAAGGAGCCTGGTCCCCTGGAGCAGATACCTGGCAGCTGGGTCCCATCTGACCCCACCTACTCGATCGGGTTGCAGGGCTGCACAGGAGAATCAATATTAATGCTCCTTGAATTATTCGTAAAGGCCTCTCCCCTTACAGCATAGCAGACAGCGTTCAGTGGCTGGGGAGTTTTGCAGATAGACATCCAAAGTTCTCAGTGGATTAGGGTCCAAAGGCCTCCTCTGGGCACTTGGCACGACCCAAGGCTAGAGCTCAGCCTTGGGCCAAGCAGGGATGAATCACCATGGTCACATCCATCTTCCTTAAGTCCATACTATCCTTAAACTTCACTCACCAAACAAGTCCTTTGCGCTCATCTTGGGCATACCATCAGACCGGCCCAGGCTGCCGCTGGAGGGGGAGAGGCAGGTGAGGGCAAGGCTCACGGCACACACACAACACACATACACACAACACAAACACATACATCTAACTGCCTGTAACTCCAGCTCCAGGAGATTCAATACTCTCTTCTAGTTTCTGTGTGAAAATACACACACACACACACCCGGAGTACTTGAGGGGAGATAGGACAACACTTACTTGGCAGCTCCTGGGCAGCAGCTCATGGACCCTGACTGGCTCATGGTGTCCCCAGTGGTGGCCAGTGTCAAGGACGACAGACCTCAGTCTGGCTGGAGTCTAGAGCCCAGTTCCTGGCTTCCACCTAAGGACAGAGGAGCCCAGCTGACACTTTCTCCTGGCCAGGCAGGCTATGCCTGGGTCTCCTTTCTTATTCCTGGTCCAGGAACTAGAACCTTTGTGCCTGGCAGGACTCCTCAGGGGATCCCCAGGATCAGACCCACGCTGTTGCTGGTGGCCTCAGACCTTTGATTCTCTGCAGGGATGCTCCTAGAAGCTGTCAGGGAGGCTTTGAAGGAGAGGCTAGGGGAGGAGTACCTTGAGGAGAGAGGACAGCTCCTTCAAAAACCCTGAGGAGCCGGGGGCGGCAATGACACACGCCTTTAATCCCAGCACTCCTCGGGAGGCAGAGCCAGGAGGATCTCTGTGAGTTGGAGGCCAGCCTGGGCTACAGAGCAGAGATCCAGGACAGGCACCAAAGCTACACGGAGAAACCCTGTCCTGAAAAAACAAACAAACAAACAAAGCCCTCCGAGGAAGTGAGAGGATAGCGGGGAGGGTAAGGCTGGAGACCCAGGAGGGCAAGTATAGAGGGACCCCACTGCTCCTTCCCTAACCCAGGCTTCACTCTAAGAGACCCCTACATATACATGTGGACATGCCCACCAGAGACAGCTCCTCCAGATCCAGCAAGGAGGCCAGCTCTTGGGTGACCCTGGAGCGGGTGGTTGTAGGGCAGAAGTTTTGGGGTGGTTGGCCTCCTCAGTACAAACCCAGGTGACCACATGCAAGGCCCCTCCATGATAGACTTCTCAGCCCTGACCTCTCTGAACTACATTTTGGGGAAACTGAGGCATGACCATCAGTATGAGCAAACTTTCCTTATAGCCTAGACCTGGACCCTTCTCTGAACATAATAGAAGCTGGTGGCCTGGGCAAGCCTGACATCAAAAGGGCTGGAGGAACCTTCAGTGATAAGCTGCCTTCATGCCCCTGGAGAGACAGGTAGACAGCATTTCTGACTGTCCTTCTGGGGCTCTATGGCCAGCTCTCCCTGAGGTCTTGGGTCTACTTGGGTCCACATACAGTCTACCTCTGTCTGATGTTATCAGCAAGACCACCATCTCTTTTAGCTTTAGAATTTGAGTATGCTAGGGTAAGGCCACCAGCCAGGATGCTGGTATGAAGGCTCAGGTGCTGGACCTGTATTCTAGTACTTTCTGGTTTGACCAGGTCTTGAGGGGTGGGCCCCCAGGAGGTGAGGACTACGGCCTTAGCTATTACATTGCCCAGCTCTCCTGCTGTACTCCTACCCACACCCCAGGTCCTGGCTTGTGAGAAGAGGCTGGGCCAGATTGCTAGGTCCACCTATCCATGGAGAATGTCCGGAATGCTCATGACCTCAGTAGGTGAGTTCTAGTGTTTGCTTAATGGGATTCCTGGCTAGCTCAGCCAAGGGCACCAAGCACGTGGGGCCAGGAATACACACACCAGGGCAAAACAAACTGCTAGAGACCCAGGCCTGAAGGCACACAGACTCTGAACAGGCTCAGACACGCAGCCCTGCCCTTGGGGGAATCTAGGCCAGGACCTTAGGCCTAGGTAGGAGGCATGACACCAGGCTACCTCTAGCCTGCAAAAGGCTCACTCCCGGGAGGCGTCTACAGCTGAAGGGGGGTGGGTGAGGGGCAGGAAATCTTCATAATCCACTGCTGGTGAAGACGGAACACCCAGGCCCAGTAGGTGTTTTACTGATTTACTGTAGCCATTTTCCGGGTTGAAGGGAGGCCCAGCATGCTGGAGTGTTTGGTAGGTTCTGCAGTGGAAGGGGAGGAGGCCCTGGCAGGGCAAGGAGGGCGGAAGAACTGGCTCCAAGTTCAAATTCCAGCTCTACATGCTGAGTGACCTTGGGGAGGGGTCAGCTTAGTCACCTGGGCTCTTGGCTGTCCTCGTGGGAGCTGGGTGTGGCCCTGGAATGAGATGGGGGAGCCCCTTGGGTCCTGGCTGGGTCCTACTCTGGGAACAAAGTTCAGGAATCATCAGGGGGGAGCAACAGAGGCTGAGGATAAACTGGAAGTCTATTGGTGGGAGGGGATGTGTGCACCAGGAGAGATCCAGGCAGGCTGGGTGGGAGTGACGGGCCAACCAGTCCCGGTTAACAGACAGGTCTAGTAGAGGTCTACACACAAGGAGGACCACAGTCTAGGGTGGGAGGGGCCCCAGCAGTGCCCTGCCTCCCTCAACAGCCAAGGAAGGCTGCACAGGGAAGACAGCAGAGATGATCTGTGGACATGCCTTCCCCTTCACTGCCTCCGGGGATACCTTCATGTAGGAGCACAGACTTGTCAGTCCCAGGGACCTTGGGCAGCCAAGCTGTGGATGTCCATAGGCCCTCCCACTAGCTGACCCCCCATCACTGTAGGGATCTACTTATAGCTTCTCCCCGCTACCCCCGAGACTCCACACCCCAACTTTGACCTGGAGACTGACCCAGCCTGATGTTTTCCTGGCTCTGGGTTTCTTTTGAGCTCAGGGAGGCAGGAAAAGCCAACCTTCAGGCACTGGGTGGTATACGCACTCCAGAGTCAGACCCTGAAGGAGGTCCTGCCTGCTGGATGGAATGAAGGGCCTCCCGTGCTCACCACCTCTCCTGTCAACTGCCAGGTTCCCCTCATCCGCCCCAGGGCTGGGAGGGGGCCGGGACCAGGGCGAGTGAGTCACACACCACTGGCTTAAAAATATCATTGAACACTGGCCGCCGCCCGCTGGACCGACCGGGCCTCAGCCGAGCGGTTCTTGGGCTAAAAGTCCAAGGGAAATTCAGGCCCAGCCTCTCTCCCAAGTTCCTACGCTCCACCCGCAGCCCCCAAACCCAGACTTAGCTGTCCCCAGAGTCCCGCGATCCAGATCATCCCAAACCTCACACTCAGGTGTCCTCAGCTGGGTTGCCCTCCAAACCCAACGCCCGATCCAGAGTCTCGGGCCAGAGATCCACATCCCATGACCACTCTGGGAAACTGAGACCCAGCTTGGCAAACTCCTTGGCTGAAGCGCTCACCTGTATGCTCCGGCAGCCAGCGCCTGCGCTTGGCTAGTCTCCTAGGTCAGTTTGTCTGCCCGGCCGTCTGTCAGAGCCTCTGCGGCAGTGGAGCTCCCTCTCCCCGGACAGGCGGGACCTCTGCTGGGCCGGATAGGCCGGGGCGGGGCTGTGAGAGGAGGAACCTGAGCGACAGGTTACCGAGTCACCCGGGAGTGGGCACCCGGGAGGCTGAAGGAAGGGGGCGGGCCTGGGGCACCACTCCCCCCACCCTCCTCCCGCACAGCACAGTTCCGCCTCCCTCGCCTCCCTCGTCTCCATCTGTCCTCCCAGCGGTCCCCAAAGCACCTGGGGCCCCTTCGCAGCTGGGCCTGAAGTTCAGGGTGCGGCCCCAGCTGCTCTAACTGGCTAAGCTGCAGCGGCAGGTGGGGACGTGGACCGGCCTGCAGGGGCAGTACTGGATGAAGCTTATGAGGGATGCAGCCATGCGGAGCTTTCAACCAAGCCCTATCAGGTGCCCTCCACCCCCAAGTTGCACTGGGACAGAGCTCTTTAGTGGTTCAGTCTGGGGCCTGGGATATTGGGTTCAAGGCTTTGAGTCTGAGAGCTATTAGCTCCTGGGTGGGGGCCTCTCCCTCCTTCACATATAGGAACTCCTCTAAAGTCTGTCCAGCTGGAGCATCCCCTGAGGGATGGGCTATTTATGGAGAGTTACCTGTCCCACCACATTGACTTCCAGAATACCCTGCCCACTCTGCTGACAGCTCGGGCCAAGATTGGGTGAATTTAGAGCAGTCAACTGGCTGGCTAGGAGGAAACAAATGGAATTATGGCCCACTAGCCAAGGGTACTGCCCTTATGTGAACAAGGGACCCTAAGGCCCCGGCTATTGTTCCCGGAGTTGGGACAGAGGAAATGGGTGCTGCCAGGAAGTCAGAGGCCCAGGCTACAGTCCCAGAAGGCAGGGCCCTGGCATGTTTGTCCCGAGCAGGCAGTCAGCACTGCCTAGGGCATTGAGTGCTCTGCTCCATACATAGGGCCAGCGGCACGGACCCACCTGACACACTGTCTGGGACACCACAGGTAAGCTGGGTGGCAGAGGTGGACTTGGTCCTCCAGGCCCAGCTCCTGATGAACCCCAGAGAGGCTTCCTGGTTCCCAGCCCTTACTGCTGACCTCACAGAACTGGCCCAATCTTGCTCTGCCTGTGACCTTGCCCTGGCCCAGAAAGCAGGGGTCAAGTGATCAGCTGTGTAAAGGGAGGGGCAGGTGCATGTGCTGGCCCTGACATTCCTGGGCAGAGCTGGGAAAGGTAGTGTGGGAAACATGTAAGGCAGCTCAGGTGGGGCTCCCTAGAGCTGCTACCAGTGTTCACTTTGTTGTGAGGCAGCCCAAGCTGCTGGTTGTAGCTGATGTCCACTCTGGGCCACCTGAAATACCACCTCCATGTGGCCAGTAAGAGTAGAGGGGTTAAAGGCTTGAAACTCTGGCTTACTATGTGGGAAGGTGACAAGCTGCCTTCCCAACTGAGGTCCTGACTTGATCTGCAGGGAGTGGCTGAGCCCCCCAGATCCACTAGCCTTAGCCCATTCTGCAATACCCAGACTATACCTGCTTGAGCTACAGGGTCAGTGGGGAGGGAAGTGCCCCTAGGCTTTCTAGAGCACTGGTCCTGCCCAAGTCTGCCTGTGGGACAGGGAGAGCAGGTCTCCAGGCCATCCTGGTATTTACCATGGTCTCTGGGAGATATGGGTTAAAGGAAACCAGCCAAAGACCCATGAGCATAGAAGGTTCCCTGGTCCCAGAGAAGGTTCTGGATGGCCCAGCAACCTACCACTCTCAACACACTCCACAGGGAGCTTCTCGATAGTTCCTGGGGTAGAGAGAAGAAGGTAGAAGGTACGGGGCAAGTCCCAGGACAGAGCTGAGAAGAGGCACCAGGATGCGCTCCTCTCTACTGGACCCTGGGGGAAGGTAGGTGGTTATAATTAAGACAAACTCATGGCAGCATAACTACTTATTTATTTTTTTAAAAGAGAAACTGGATAATTATAGACATAGTATCCCAAACAGACAACACGTAACAGAAACAAATGAAAGAATCTGTTTTTAAAAAACTGCTTAAATACTTCTTAAGAAAAAGGGGGCTAGGAATAGAAAAGCAGGAGATGAGACGGAACTCACGTGGCACTCGACAGAAGCTACAGTTTAAGGGACTGGGACAGCCTCCTAGACTAAAAGCTGTTCTTCCATTCTGCCTCTGTGCCCTACAAACCACCCTCCATCCCTCCACCCCACCGAAAGTAGCTGAGGTAAACATCACATACACAGTTCTCTGGCCTGTTTATTTTTTAAAAAATTATTTATTTTTATTTTATGTGCATTGGTGTTTTGCCTGCATGTATGCCTGTGTGAGGATGTCAAATCCACTGGAACTGGAGTTATAGACAGATGTGAGCTGCCAAGTAGGTGCTGGGAATTGAACCTGGGTCTTCTGGAAGAGCAGCCAGTGCTCTTAACTGCTAAGCCATCTCTTCAGCCCCACCCCCCTACTTTTGCTTTTGTGTGTTTTTTTTTTTTAAGACAAGGTCTCACTATGTAACCCTGGCTGACCTGCAATTCACTATGTAGACCAGGGTGCCTTTGAATTTACAAAGACAGGCTTGCCTTTGCCTCCTGGGTGCTGGGATTAAAGGTGTTTGTGTGGCACCACACTTGGTATATACTTGCTTTTGTTTCCTTTTGGAAACTAGAGAGTTTTATTCAGTGCTGGCCTTATGGGGGGGGGGGGGGCACTGGAACACAGGGCGTGCCATCCTGCAGCTCCAGAGTGATCCCAGGCCTGAACCAAGGCCTGGAAACTGTACAGGCGGTTCTCAGAACAAGAAGCAGGGCCAGTGTGGGAAGCACGGAAGTCAGTCATTCCTTTGAGAAAACCCATGGTGACAGAGCAACAGAGCCAAGTCCTTCTGCCAGGATGCTGCTGTCTGGGGCTGAGACAGGGTGGAGCTCTGGGCTGCCCTCAGATGTTGACTTCCTGAAGGGCTTTGCCTTCCACTGGCCTGGCAATCACTGGTGGTCCTGCTGCTACAGCCAGGACCCCAGCCACATGACATGAGGACATCTTGGGATTGACTACTGTCCGTGATGGCCAACTTCAACATCTAGGCTCCTAAGTTTGTCCCTCCCTGGTTCCCATACCCCCCTCACTAAAAAAGATTTATAAACTATTTACATCCATCTACAGACAATCAATAAAAAAAAGATACCCTTTGTGTCTGGGAGCAAAGGAGTTGACTGGAAGCTAAGGAGCACTGCTCTGTAGGTTATCCTGGTCTGTCTACCTGATGAAGTCAGCAATGACCACCACTTGCAAGCCAGCCTCCAGCCCATGCAGCACCAGGAGAATGGTGCTGAGGACCGAGTCCATCCACAGTACCAAGGTCTGCCAGAGCAGGAAGTGAACAGAAAGGAGGCCACTGAGTGCTGTGAATGCCAGGCTGGCAGCCAGTGGCACTTCAGCCTCGGTCAGGTTGCCTTTCGTGCCTGGAAAAGAGCAGAGATGAGAGGGAGGTGGGGCCGCGGGACACCCCACCAGCTGCCCAGCTCCAGGTGCTGTGCTCGCTAAGGGTCACGAAGTCACAGGATTCGGGAGAACTGCCCTCTCAGGCCACTCCACGTCAGCAATGGTCAACCTCAGACTCTGGACTCTTGAGACACAGACAGTGTGGTTTTAAAACTGTGGGCATTTGCCACCTTTTTCTAAACCCAAGTGGGATCAAAAGGATTTTGTTTAAAATATCTAAAAATATTTTACTCTGGGCTAAGGCAAGTTGGTTCTGGAAAATTTCATGAATACTTATGAAAAACATTACAAACAAATGGGTCAGTCATGGAAAATGCCAACTTGGAGCTGCCAATAGCTGACCAGCTGCCAGAGGTGCCTGAGCGTCTGCTGACCCCAGCTGCTGGGGGAATCTGAAGGTTCGCGGACCCTAACCCTGGGTGTCTGATTATGCTGATTCTAGTGGTGGGGAGTGCTTAAGGGCTTGCTGAATGCCAAGTGCTTGGAGAGGTCCAATGCTGACAGCCCCCTACAGGGCACTGTAAAGGGTTGGCCTGACTCTTATTGATGTGGTGACAGTCTCTGCACCCCATGGGCAGCACTGCCTACTAAGAAAGCTGTACAAACTCCATCCAGCACAGTCCATGGCAGCAGACACTGGGGCTCTGTCTAAGATGAGCAGAGAGGATACTTGCCACTCCCAGCAGAGGGGGAGGGAAGGTACCAGATCCAATCAAAAGAGAGGGATCAGAGCCTGACAGTGCCATGTACCTGGATGAGGCGCCTTATTTACACATGTCTGTGACTAAGTATAGGAAAGAGCAGGGGCAGAGCTAGGGACCTAGACATGTGCCCATCACTGCAGCCAGCTCTGGGAGGAAGAACCCTAACCCTTATCTAAATGAACTGTGTGACTTAGAAAAAAAGGAAGGGATGGGGATACAGTGCTTGTCTAGCACTCATGAGCCCTGGGTTTGAGCCTACCAATGCATAAAAACTGGACATGCTGATGCATGCCTACAATTTCAACACTCAGGAGGAAGAGACAGAAGGATCAGGAGTTCAAGGCCAGCCTTAGTTACATAAGACTGTCTTAATAAATAAGTAAATAAATACATGAATAAATAAATAAAGAGGTAACTGGCTAAGAGTGACCTCAAGGTGGGACCTGATGTGACAGAGTAGGCTGGGGAGGCAGGGTCCCCTGTCTTTGCAGGGATCTGGCAAACACTCCAGACTCCCTCTCTACCAGACTTTCTCCCTGACTGCTGAAAGCAATAGGGAAGAGGGCAGTTGAGGGGAGCACTGTGGAGCCCTATTTTAGGCTGGGCTTCTGGTCTGAGGACAGCTGCAGTACACACATCCTTCCAGACAGGAGGATGTCACCTGTCTATTCTTGGAGCATAGCTTCTGAACAAATGCTTTACTTAATGACTCCATAGGTGACTCTGCAAAGCACCTGGTAAAGCTGCCTGAATGAAAATGTCTCCAAGACCCACACTATAAAACGATTAATATTTAAAGGTTCAGAAAGTCTGAAAGAACACCTACGGGATCACAAGCATTTTATGGTTTCACAGCCAACTCACCTAGGTATAGCCGAGCTACTTCGAGAATCCCCATCAGAAGCAAGAGGACCAGATCCAGGACCAGATAGTTACAAGGATAGCTGAAAACCTGACCTAGGAACACACACACAGCCAGAACTCAGATCAGCGTATTAGGGGCACAATTTCTTTGATGGGCCTGGCACTCAGAACTTACTTTTATATGCAATCATCAGGAATGTAGCTAGGAAGTACAGGGCATAGTACAGGCCACTGACGTGAAACAGCATCTGAAGAGGAACTGACGAGAGCTGGTAAGTCATCAAGGATCCTTAAGCTCACCAATGGAGTACACCTACTCAGATGGCCAAACAGAGAGGCCTATCCTGCCACCCATAGCTGCAAATCAGCAGGTCTGGGTAAGTTCCCACAGGGCACCTACAGATGGTCACGGAACCCAGCCACTGGCTCCTGCCTACCTGGGGCTTCTACTGCTACATGGGCTCCTGGAGTGCTCACCTGAGGGCACCTAGTGGTCACAAGAGTGATGCTGGACCCCTCCCACCCTGGTAGGGCATGGCCTAAGTACCCCAGTTATCAGCAGATGCAGGCAGGACAGAGGGTGTTCTTCATTCTGATTTGTGTCATGAGTCACAAAGAGGGTCCTTCTCATTTTCTTTAGAGAAAATGTATTACTTGGCCATTCAAAGTAATAGGTTTCACCTCCTGCCATGCTGGTTTGGTTGGTGGCAGGCAAGTGGCCAATCCCTGTAACATACCAGGCCTGTGAAGGGAACAGGGCTGAGCTGGTGAGTGACAGAGCCAGCACGCCAGGGAATACCTCTCCCTCTTACAAGTTACTAGTCAGAATTTAAGAAAAAAAAAATGGGGGGTAGGGGGGAGAATGAAAGGCACAAAAAGGCAGAGAGCTGGGTGTGTCAGGCCAGCTAATCACTGTGGTACTGCCCTTAAAGGGGCTATGCTTGGTCAAGGCCTTGGGAAGCAGCAGCAGCAGGATACCACCTTGAAGGAGCCTCTCCCTGGAAGACAAAGGATTGCCAGTAAGTAACAGCAACATGGCAGTCACTTAGTTCTCTGATTCCATGTTTATAAATGGAGGTGAACAATGGCCACAGCTAGGTTCCTGTATCACCTCTACATCCATGCCTCCTAGGACATTGCTTTCTGATAGAATTTTATTCACTTCTCCAAAAATAACTGTCGGGAGGAGGGGGGTTCTTTTTAAAGCATCCATGTCGTTATGCTGCCTCTTAGAACATCTCTTGTTCCATGTAGGTGTTATTCTCCTTCATCTTGTGAGAGTCAGCTCTAGGGTGTAATGGAACCTCCCTTGTGTCTCTGAGTCTGAAGTTTTGTACTTGAAAACCTGCCTGGCCCATCCCTAGATGGAATGTGACCTGGGTCAGGCTGCCTGTCTGTAGTCTCACACTGGCTGCACACTCATGCTGTGCACGTCTCTACATGTGTATGCACACCATAAAATCTCCGAATTTGGCCAAAACCTCCTATAAAAGAAGCTGCCTTCTGAGCAGACAGCAGCGCCTGAACCCAAGCTGTGCACATCTTCTGCTCTGTCTCCCTGGGGTTGCAGCAGAAAAGGAAGCAGTGCTTTGTGAGATTCAGTGGGTCACTCTGCCTACTCTGGAGACGTGGACTCTTGCATGGGCAAGTCATCAACTGGTAAACACAGGACATTAGTAACAGCCTTTGGACAGCCTCCTGGCGGGCACACGTGTGGGAGCAGGAAGCCAAGTGTGACTGGAGTGGCATCATGTTTCCACAGGGTGCTCTAGTAAACCTGATCTGTTCTTTTCCAGGTCCCAGCTAAACTAGGCTACCTAGATACCTGTCATTATTTGGGTTGGTTTTATGTCAGTTGGGGTTTTTCTTCCCTTTGAATCTTTTTTTAAATGTTTACAATTTTCCCCTTTAGTTTTACATGTATGGGTGTTTTGCCTGTATGTATGTCTGTGCACCTCATGCATGAAGTGCCAGCAGTGGCCAGAAGAGGGTGTCAGATTCCCTGGGACTGGAGTTACAGATGGCTGTGAGTTGCCACATGGGTTCTGGGAATCAAACCTGAATCCTCTGAAAGAGCAACCTGTGCTCTTAACAGCTGAGTCATCTCTCCAGACCCCTTTGGATCCACCCCCACCCCCCCAAAACAGAGTTTCTCTGTGTAGTTTTGATGCCTGTCCTGGATCTCACTCTGTAGACCTCACAGAGATCCGCCTGGTTCTGCCTCCCAGTGCTGGGGATTAAAGGCATGTACCACCACCGCCCCACCCTTTGGATCCTTTTATAACACCTAGTATCAGGGCTGGGATGTATGTAAAAGACACTTGTCTAGCATGCAAAAGTCCTGGGCCCAATCCCCAACAATGGTACACGCTCCCCCCCAAAAGGTAGCAAAAACATTTAAATTGTATCTGCTGCCGTTTATTGTTAAAGATCAAAATTGTGAGACTTAAGAAAAATACTATATAGGGAGGGGGCTGGAGAGACGGTTTAGGTGGTAAAAACACATACTGTTCCTACGGAAGACCCAAGTTTGGTTCCCAGCATCCACATCAGGCAGCCACAAATGTCTATAACTTTAGCTCCAGGAAATCTAATGCCTTCTGGCTTCTGTGGGCATCTTGCACTCAAGCGTTCCTGTTCATATGCATATAGTAAAACATTTTTAAAAAATACTGTATAAAACCCTCAAATGGCATAATATTTATTTATTTTCAGAGACAAGGTCTCACCGTGTAGCCCCGGCTTTCCCAAAACTCCCTATGTAGACTAAGCTGGCCTCGAACTCAGAGATTTGCCTGCCTCAGCCTCCCGAGTGATCGAATTAAAGGTGTGCTCCACTATGCCCTGCTTAAATGGCATTTTAAAATAACTGATTAATTAATTAAAATAATTCTAACACTTTCAAACCTACAGGAGTTCATCTGACTGAATTGCTGTCTGACTTTTGGGACTTAACACTGTTTCTTTTTCAATGATTTTTGGTAATCACAGTGTGGCTATCAACAGATACAAGGCAGATGTTCACTGTGGGAGTAAAAGAATAAGTGTTTTCTTGGTGTGACAAAGGCTCTTCTGGTAGGAACTCTTTCTTTCTTTTGGAACAAGGTCTCCTGTGTAGCCCAGGCTGACCTTGAATTTGTACTCTCTGCCTCAGTCTACCAAGTGCTGGGACTATACTTTTTTTTGTTTGTTTGTTTTAATTTTAGACAGGACATCACTAAGTAGCTCTGACCTGTCTGGCCTGGAACTCAAGGCCATCTTCCTGACTCAGCCTCTCAACTGATGGATGAGTGGAGTAGGCCAACAGCCCAGCCTGGAAACTGGGCCTTTTATGTGACTTAATCCCAAGACCAGTTTCTCTATAGGAATTTTCTATAGGAACTTCTTTTTACTCTAAATATGCACACAACAATAGCACTTCCAAGTCTGTGGCAGATACTAAATGAAGCAGTATGGCAGTAAGTGCCAGGCAGCCTAGGCTGCCCGTGTAGTAAATCACATTTCTGAAACGTGTTCCATTAAGGAACATTTGGGAGAATGGATGGATGGATGGACAAGCACAGGTCTGAGCTGGCTGTGACCACCTTCTGACTCACACCGCTGGCACCTGGCCCTGTCTGCCCACACATCACCTGGGTCATTGGGCATGGGACTCTGTCATGGTGAAATGTGGGTTACAGCAGCTTCTGGCTGCCCAGGACTCAAGTAAGCCACAGGGGCATGAGTGTGTGTGAATATACAGGTGTGCATTCACCCAGGGTAAGCTGACATTATATCATGGTTGTGTCTGGTGTGTGCCAGGTGTGCCAGAGGTACCTTAGGTATGCCATGGATGTACTGGGGAGAACTATAGGTGTGCTTAGGGTGAGCTGCATGCATGCTATGAATATCTTGAGTATGTCCCAGCGCGTGCTTTGAATAAATCTGTAGTGAGCTGCAGGTGTGTCATGGTGTATCCCAGGGCAAACAGCAGGTGTGTTATGGCTATAATTGGTAAAAGAATCCCACCAAAAGCCGAGGCCCTAAAACTTAGCTCAAAGTTCCAGGAAGCCAGCTATTTGGTATTGCAGAGGAAAAGCAGCTAGCGCTGACTCCAGACACACAGAGTCCAGAAGAAAAGCAGTTGACCCCTACCCTAGATACTCCATGGTTGCAAAAAGAGACAACAGACCCTGAAGTTCCAAAACCAGTTTGTCTAAGGAAAAGAGCTAACTTACCTATTACACACTTAACAAGCACCCCTTCCCTACCTAGCCTTAGCTACAAAAAAACCCAGCCTAAAGCTCATAATCTGTTGTCTTGAACTCTGGTCATTGAGTGATTGGATCCCGTGTGCTGATCATCATGTGGCCAGGACATGATAGTCATGTCTCTGACACAAGCCTGCTCTAGCTGTCTGAGATAGTCTAAATCATCATCTTTTATTTCTTCCCACAAACTTAATTCTTACTTATCCTTACACCTGGGGTGAGCGGCAGCTCTGCCAGGGGTGAGCTGAAAATTGTGCTATGGTTGTGTTCCGAGCAACTTCAGTATGCTAGTCCGGTATGCCAAGGGTGTAGCGCTTGGTGAGAACGGGTGTGTCAAGTGTGTGCACCGGGTGAGCAGCGGGTATGCTCAGGATGAACCACAAGTATGCCATGCGGGTCAGTTTTAGTGAGCTATGGTTGTGTGCTTCGGTAGTGTACCCTGGGTGAGCCGCCGGTGGGTCCTGGGTGCACAGGCGTTGTATGGTTGTATACGGGGGTCCCCCACACGGGGGTCCCAGTGTGTATCTCAGGTATATCATTGGTGCACAGAGATGAACTTCAGGGAAACCGCCGGATCCCCGAAGTGCCCCAAGCTCACGCCCAACCGGAAGACATGCCCCTCCCCCCAACTCCGGCGCAGAAATCCGTACTAGTGGGCTTCAGCCACCAGGGTCCGGAATTGCGAGGTGACAATTAGAGGAGTTGCGGAGCTAGCCCAAATGGCCTCTCATCGCGACAGCACGACCACACTGTCCCGGCGCCCGTATAGCCCCGCCCGCCTCACCTGGCCGCACGGCCGCCATTTTGCCGCTGGGTCCGCCACAATCCCAGCAGCCTCTTGGCCGCACCCTCCCGCCATCTTCGCTCCTCCCGCCGCGCGGTGCTGCGGGCGGCCGACCGCGGCCGAGGCCCGATTCTCCCGTCCGGCAACACTCGGGAGCTTTCGGACAGGAGGAGGCGGGCACTGAGACTCCGGAGAATCCTGCTCGGAGACGTTCGGCGGAGTTCGGCTAGGCCTCGTGTGGGCTCGGCTTCCGCCGCCGCCAGAGGGGGTTGGAAAAGTCCAGTGGCGCCAGGGTCGGTCGGCGAACCTAAACTTCGTTGGAAGCCAGCGAGAAACTGCCTAGAGCCGACCAGCCCTATCGGCCAGTAACCACAATCAGATGAGCCTCCTAGGCACCGAGAAAGAAACGCTCGTAAGCTTCCGTGGAGCTTCGGAACCATTCGTACTGACTCGACTCTTCGCTTCGGGAAACTTCGGAGCTTCTCGGTTCCACACTCGGGAAATCGGCTCGGCTCGGCGGGCGGCTTCGGCTCGGCTCGGCGGGCGTCAGACAGCCTCTTCGGTCGCTGCTCGGGCGGTGGCTTCGGGCGGCCTCGGCCCAACTCGGGCGGCCTCTTCGGGCCCCGCTTCGGGCTCGGCGCTTGGCGCTTCGGGCGGTCCCGGACGGCGCCTTCGGGCGGACTCGGTGGAGTCCGTATGGAGGACTCGGACTCGGCGGCAAAACAGCTGGGCCTGGCCGAGGCGGCAGCGGTGGCGGCCGCGGCCGCTGTGGCGGCGGCGGCCGCGGCCGCAGCAGAAAGCGAGGCGGAGGAACCGGTGTTAAGCAGAGACGAAGACTCGGAGGAGGACGCGGACTCCGAGGCGGAGCGCGAGACGCGGCGGGTCACGGCTGTGGCGGTGATGGCGGCCGAATCTGGGCACATGGATATGGGTACCGAGGCTCTGCCCAGCCCCGATGAGGCCGCCGCCGCTGCCGCCTTCGCAGGCAAGTGCGCCCGCCGGCCTCGCGCCTCACCGGGTTCCCGCGTACAAGCCCTGAACACATGCACCACGTACAGGCCGCTTCCCATATGCTTTATGCATCTGTCATGCACATCTGTCTCACAGGAAAGGCTCTCTTCCACCTGTCCTGCACATCTGCCCAGCACCTGCCCTGCCAGTGTGCCTCACAATGTCCTACACACCTGCCCTGCCTCTGTCCATGCACCTTACACCTGCCCCTGCACATCAAACCTGCTCTATACACATGCTCTGCACCTGCCTATGCACTTCACACCTGCCCATGCACCTCATAATGCCCTGACACCTACTTTGCACCTGCCCATGCACTTCATAATGCCTTGCACACTTGCTCTGTCCCTGCCCTGCATCTCACAATGCCCTGCATACACATCTTGCACACTCCACTCGCTTGGCCCAGCACTGTATACATATTTGCTCCCTTGTGTGAATGTGCCTCTCTGCTCTTTTTGTTTTGTTTTGTTTTTACCCTTTTGGAACTTTCTCAATACCTACTACCTGCCTTGTCCTCTCTTGCTTCCTGGGAGCTGATAGCGCAGATGGGTCAGATGTGAATTTTGTTCTGAAGGTGCTCCAGGTTTGGTCAGCGGCATTACTTCTGGTAGACCTGTCTGCCCCAAAGGCCAGTTCAAGTGTGACCTGAGCCCAGGGCCAGGAGAGTCCTTCAAGGCAGGCAGCTTTTCAAAGGTAATGATGCAGATCAGCCTTGCTTTGTAGTGACATTAGAATCTCCTTGTGCTGGGTCTTCTAAGTCTGCCTTTTCCTATGCAGATATTCCCTCCTTCTCCATTATTTAGTTTTCTGTTTTGCTTCTTCTGGTTTCTTGACACATAGAGTACCCTAATTTTCATGTTTTGTGACAAATGGAGCCTTGAGCTGAGCTGCATCACCCTGTACAGGTGATGCCACACCATACTACCTCTTACAGTCCCACCATATCCCCCAACCTTTGACCTTCCTGAGTGTTGAGCTCCCTACCAATTGGAACTCCTGAATGTCTTATACTCGTACTTGGAAGACCATCATTTTCCTATGCTTTTTGTATTGTTAGGTGCTTTCCAATCTGAAGCTCTGCAGGTTTGACATTGGGATTCTGCTCAGGGTACATCAGAGCTGAGGCGCATCAACTCTGGGTATTTGTTCAGAACAGTAGGAGAAGAAGCCTTGGTTCTGCTTGTCAACCTGAAGTCTAGACCCCGTCACTGAAGTGAGGGAGGCTTCCTGGAGCTTTTCCTTTTTTAAGATAATATTTTTATTTTTATGTGTGTATGTGGATATGTGTATGTGATTGCAGTTGCCTGTGGAAGTTAGAGGTATCAGATTCTTCCTGGAGCTGGAGTTAAAACATGGTTGTGAGCACCCAGAATGGGTGATGGGAATTGAACCTGGGTCCTCTGCAAGTTCAGTATACATTTAACATCTAAGCCATCTCTCTGGTTCCTTCCTGGAGTTTTTTTTTTTTTTTTTTTTTTTTTTTTAAGTTAATTTCAGCTGGGCTGTGGTGGTGCATGCCTTTAATTCCAGCATTCAGGAGGCAGAGGCAGGTGAGTTGGAGGCCAGCCTGGCTTACAGAGCTAGTTTCAGGATATCCTGGATTACACAAACCCTGTCTCAGAAAAAAATAAGCAAACAAATTAAGTTAATTCATTTAAAGTATGTGGCTGCATGTATATTTGTGGACCTGTGCCTAGAGTTACAGACAGTTGTAAGCTACCATGTGCGTGCTGGGAATTGAACCCAGGTCCTTTGTAAGAGCAGCCAGTGCTCTTAACTGCTGAGCCATCTGTCTGGTTCCTTCTCTAGAATTTTTTTTGTTTCAAAACAGGGTTTCTCTGTATAGCCATGGCTATCCTGGAACTCTGTAGACCAGGTTGGGCTTGAATTCAGAGATCTGCCCACCTATATTTCCCAAGTGCTAGACTTAAAGGTGTGCACTACCACCACCTGGCTTTTCTTGGAGCTTTTTTTTTTTTTTTTTTTTTTTTTTTTTTTTTTTTTTTTTTTTTTTTTTGTCCCCCCCGAGACAGGGTTTCTCTGTGTAGCTTTGTGCCTTTTCTGGCACTCGCTCTGTAGACCAGGCTGGCCTCGAACTCACAGAGATCCACCTGGCTCTGCCTCCCGAGTGCTGGGATTAAAGGGGTGCGCCACCACCGCCCGGCCTTCTTGGAACTTTTGATACTCCATTTTCTTCTGTGAATTCTGGGTTGATAGTGGGATTTGGGGCTATGAAGTTTTTGTCCTCTTTGCACATATTTTTCTGAGTTCAGGAAAGAAATAAGATGTTGTCTATGATGACATCAGAGAATTGCAACTGTGGGGTGTGTGTGTGTGTGTGTGTGTGTGTGTGTGTCAGAATTTTAGTTGTATATTTATGTATCAGAACATTCCTACTTTTTGTTGTAAGTTTTTGAAGTCAGATGAAGTCCAGGTGGCTCAGTGCTAGCTGAGTTGATGATTTAGGTGTGTCCATGTATGGACTGGTAGTGGATATGAGCTAGACAGGTACAGGGGTGCAGGTTGGTCAGGGCTGGGTTATTGGGGCTGGCAGGACTCCAGGTGGCATCTTTGGTTACTTCCTATATGCCAGAGGCTTCCCTGGGTATTGGGCATTTTAGAATGCTGGGTGCCAGAGGGAACCTCTTATAGAGATGGGGAAGGGCAACTGCAAAGGATACATAGTGGCAGGCAGCAGGATACAGAAGAGCCTGGTGGTATGTGTGGTTGAAAGTCTCAGGGCCATGACACATCTTTGTGGAGCTGCTCTGTGAAGTTACCTGCTGATAGACCTGTCTGCCCCAAGGAGGCAAGTTCATGTTGCAGGCGTGGCTGTGGCAGGTTCACGTGTTTTTCAGGAGGAAGAGTTTCTGGGGAAGGATGGCATGGAGATCTCAGACAGTGGACACAAGACTGTAGGATGGCCTGAGCTATGGCAGTGGAGAGGGGTGAGGCTGGACTGGAGTTTGCCATGTCTTGATCGTCAAGGAGGTGTTCCAGGCCTATGAGACTTGCAGCTTCTTTGCAAAGGGAGAAAGGCCAGTGGTGAAGTGGGGGTGGGAGGTCATGGTGGATATTTTTGCTGCATGTGAAAAGCTTTGGTGGGGAAGGGTAGCAATCCCCCTCTTCTGGGAGAAGCAAGTACTTTAGACTGGACTCCAGGAGATGTCAGCTGAACATCCATACAAGTGTTAACATGTCTGGGAGGAGTGCATATACCCATGTGGGGTACTTTAAAGCTCACACAGTCTTTGCCTTTTGTGCTCTTCCTTCATCATGTGCAAAGTTGTGTTCTGTTCCATTCTGTTGTAGAAGTGACCACAGTGACCGTGGCAAACGTGGGGTCCTCTGCAGATAACGTCTTTACGACCTCAGTGGCAAACGCAGCATCGATATCAGGACATGTCCTGGTAAGCTGTTCTTGGGTGTGGTTCAGGGTGCTTGGCAACTGTCCTCAGAGCCTTTGACTTCTGCACAGCCCACGAGGGTAGTCCTCATTCTCAAGACCCTCTCAGGGTTTAGATGTGGGTGAGCACCTGCTGTTCTGGGAGCCATGGGGGGCCTGTGTGCCTTCCTGTGCTCTCAGGAGCCTCAGGGCTGGGCTAGGTAAGGCAGAAGACCCAATTTGAGCTAGGACATTACCCTCACCTTAGGTCATCACCATGAAAGGTGCTGTATACACCTAGAAAGGCAGGGATCTCTCAGGAGCCCTTAGGCTGTGGTCAGGCTGTCCTCCATGCCAGCTGGCCTTACAGCTTGTGTTCACCAGACTCTGGCTGCTCTCAGCCCCTAGTAGAGCTTCTTAGTGCCTGGCTTTGCTTGCACTCCATTGAGATCTGTAGACACACGAAGAGTCACTATATCTGACCTCTCTGCTCCTTTCTCCAAGGCCCACAATCCATTAGTCCTTTCTTCATGTTCACTCCTGTAGCCATTAGCATCCAAGATGCTTTCAGTAGCACCCGTGTCCACAGTCAGAGACTTTTTGTGGTCTGTCACACCATTCTGCTTTCTATACGAAGCCTTCAGACACGGCATAGTCTTCTTAGAGAGACAGACTTGCTCAGTGTCCGGAAAGGAACTGTGAATATGAACACTTCAGCTTTGACAGGTGTGCAGACACTTAGAAGCCTTTGTGCTTTTCTTGGTTCTGTCTTGTGTGCCTTGGAGATTCCTGTGGAGAGGGTGTGGGCCAAGGTAAACATCCTATCTTGCTGATAAATGGTGAGAACCTCGCAGTAGGGCCACATTCCACGGGGTCAAGTAATCAGCCTCTGGCTACCCTGGAGCTGACAAGAGTGTCTTTCCTTCTAGTCTGGTAGGACAGCCCTGCAGATCGGGGACAGCCTGAACACTGAGAAAGCCACGCTGATAGTTGTCCACACAGATGGGAGCATTGTGGAGACCACTGGGCTGAAGGGCCCAGCAGCACCTCTTACCCCAGGTACCCGCAGCACCTGACCCCAGGCCTTCTTTTTGGTTCTCCTTAGTGGTAAATCTGAAAACAAAATCGATGTTTGTAGAAAGGGCAGAAGTTTCCAGGCGAAAAGAGATGCTGCCCGCAGTTGAAGGGTGGCACTGCCCTTCAGGGCTGTCCTTTCTGTACCTGTGAGGGGCTTTGTGGTTGGGGATGGAACATGCTGGGCTGTTGTGATCGCTCTGTGCTCTAATCCTCATAGCTTCTCTTTGCCCAGGTCCTCAGTCCCCTCCTACCCCCCTGGCACCTGGTCAGGAGAAAGGCGGCACCAAGTACAACTGGGACCCTTCCGTGTATGACAGTGAGTTGCCCGTGCGCTGTCGGAACATCAGTGGCACTCTTTACAAGAGCAGGCTCGGCTCAGGTGAGGCAGCGCTTGGCTACCACCATTCCGTGTTCAGACTTGGTTCTCGGTGTTCTTTGGCCCTCTTAGTAAACTGGGGCCAAGCAAGCCTGTCATGTAAATTTGTTAGAAGAAATGGATCTCTGGCCACTAGAGCCTAGGCCATGGCGGCCACAAGGCAAGGACAGACCTAAGGACAAGTCATAGTTGACCCTAAATGGGAGAGAGGAGAGAGGGAGAGCTCAACCATATTCCCCAGTCATCTCAGACGCCTCAGGTGACAGAGGATTCCTGAAGTGGGCTGATGCTCGTTGGGGACCCAGTGAAGCTTGCAGTGGCCATGGAGTGTCGATTTGATATGACTTGCCAGGCAGCCTCTTGGGTGACCAGAGGGAAGGTGAGATTAGAGGCCAGGCAGGGCAGAGAAAGAAAAAAGGCAGGAGAAGGAACTGATGTCAGCAAGACATAATCGAGCAACGGGCCTTGAGGAATTCTAAAGACCAGCCCCCTTCGTTCCAGGTGGGCGGGGTCGGTGTATCAAGCAGGGAGAGAACTGGTACAGCCCAACTGAGTTTGAGGCCATGGCGGGAAGAGCCAGCAGCAAGGACTGGAAGAGAAGCATCCGCTATGCGGGCAGACCCCTGCAGTGCCTCATCCAGGTATGCGTTGGGACCCTCCAGCTTTAAGATGAGCAGTAGGAAGTGCCCAGAACATGGCACCAGATGAGGTCTGATGACATGTACTCACTGACCAGAGCGGTTTATCTGCTCTCATGATGTTCTTGGGCGTGCGCTGGGTGTGTGCTGGCACTGACTCAGAATTGCTGTGGGGAGCAGATGGGGTAGCAGGAGGCACAGAAGAGAGAAACATCAGACCTGTGAGAATAAAGGTAGAGGAAGTCAGATTGGTAGCACCCAGCCACACCTGCCTCCCTTTTGCTCCATTTTCCTTACAAGGAAGAAAGAAAATATTTTTTCTTTACTTTTTTATTTTATGTGTATGAGTGTTTTGTCTCTGTGTGTGTCTGTGTACTACGTGCATGGTACATGTGATGTCAGATCCCCTGGGACTGGAATTACAGACAATTGCCAGTAGCCATTGGGTGCTTGGACTTGAACCTTGGTCTTCTACAAGAGCAATTACTCTTAACCACTACACCCACTCCCTAGCCCAAGGAAGAAGACTTGATTCTTGCTCCAGGTCAGCTCCTGGCTATGGCTAGTCAATGTCTATGGAGTCTCATCCCTAGGAAGAGAGAATAAAGCCTACCGTCAGTGGCGCAGCCTAGACAAGAACTTTCCAGAAGTGACTGTATTTTATGCTCAGATTTTTGTCTTGGTGGTGGGGGTGCAGTCTAGCACTGAACAACTCCTGGTAGTGGCAGATTCCCTCATTCTGTACTTCTGTCTGTATAATCCTATATTTATACCTCTGTGATATCTCTGGCACTTCTGTGTTTCAGGATGGTATTTTGAACCCCCACGCTGCCTCCTGTACCTGTGCTGCCTGTTGTGATGACATGACTCTCGTAAGTCACTAGGTGTTGTGTGCCTCCTGCCTGTGGAGCTCTGGCCCTCCTTTTCTCAGGCGTTTTCATCTCTGAAGGCTGCTGCCTTCACTGGGTAGAAGGTGCTGTAGGAAGTTCAGGACACCGAATGGGAAAGCTTTATGGAGCCCCGTGATCCCAAAGCAGCACCCCCTTTGAAAGAGGTTCTAGTGCACATGCCTGCGGCACTCTGCTCCGTGCTTTCAACCTTGGTCACAGTATTCACCAGCCAGGCCTGCTAGCATCAACTTAAATCCCAGCTACTGGGGAGGCTGGCGCAGGAGGGCTGACAGTTCAAGACCTGCCCGGGTTACAGTTTGAGTTCAAAGCCAACCTGGGCAAATTAGTGAAACTCTTGAAATAAAAACTAAAAGCCGGGCGGTGGTGGTGCATACCTTGAATCCAGCACCAAGGATTAAAAACTAGAAAGAAGGTGGGGATATAGCTCAGTGATGGAACACTTACCTGGCATGTGAGGGGTCCTAGATTAATCCCCAACAAGGAAACAAAACCCCCACCTTATCATGGATAGATGTTTTTTTGTTTGTTTGTTTTTTGTTTTTTGAGACAGGGTTTCTCTGTGTAGTTTTAGAGCCTGTCCTGGAACTTGCTTTGTAGACCAGGCTGGCTTCGAACTCACAGAGATCCACCTGCCTCTGCCACCACTGCCTGGCTCTCGCCTTTAAATACCAAGTATATTTAAACTTTTTGTTTATTTGTTTGTTTTTGAGACAGACTCTATAGAGTCTGGCTGCCCTGGAACTCACTATGTAGACCAGGCTGGCCTCAAACTCAGAGATCTTCCCGCCTCTGCCTCCTGAGTGCTGGGATTAAAGGGTTTGCCATCATGCCCAGTTTATCTAATTTTAATATGATTCTACTATAAAAAGTTTAGTGAAAATAATATAATTTTAAACATCATTAAAAACCCAAAAAACGAATGGCTGAGACTGTGGAATCACAGAGCAGCATGAGGGGATTAGTCTTTCAAGAGCCTCGGGACACAAGTCTGAAATTGCCAAGCCCACACCATGGGCTTGTAAGAGTTCTATGTTGCTGTGGTAATCAGTACAGTGTGTGAGCAGGATCTGAGATCTCTTGGGAACTGACCAGAGTCCAGCTGCCAACCCCAAGTTTCCAACATGTGGTGCTGAACCATTGGATGTTCCTGGGCAAGGAATGAGCTTTGACCCAGACTACACTATGGATAAAAGTGAATTCAGATTGTAGCAAAGATCTGAACATGAGATCAAGGCTGTGACATTTAGAAGGTAACACATGACACTCTCCTTGTGATATAGTCTTAGACCCAGAGTTTCTAAGACATGGAACCAAGCTGCAGTCTTTAAATATCACTCAGTAGACTGGACTCTGTTAGATTTTAAGCTCCAGTTTCCACTAGGGGAGCGGTTCTCAACCTGTGGGTCACAGCCCTCTTTGGGGGGGGTGTTGAATGATCCTTCCACAGGGGTCGCATATCAGGTATCCTGCATATCAGATATTTACATTATGACTCATAACATTTTTATGAGCAAAATTCCAGTTATGAAGTAGCAATGAAATAATTTTATGATGGGGTGTCACCACAGTGTGAAATACTGTGTTAGAGGGTGGCAGCATTAGGAAGGTTGAGAACCACGGCACTAGGGGATGTGAGGTGCTCCACTAGACTGTCCCCCAAAGAGTAAGCGGTGAAAACTGTGGAAGACAACTATTGACATCTCTGGAGATTGTCCCCAGGGCCCCCCAGGGCAGTAAACACCTAAGTAGAGTACCAAGTCCAGAGGAAAGAACAAGAGGCAGGGCCAGGTCTCCTCCTCCAGCTCAGGTGAAGGAGGCTCCTCTCAAGATTGGTCCTTCCCCGTGAGCTCCCTAACAAGGGATAGGTTACCTCACAGTAGGAGTAGGCTATAGCCTTGCTCACCTGACAGCTATGGGTTACAGTGACTTCCCAACCATGCTAGGGTGAGACCCCTTACCTCAGCCCTGTATCGGGCTGGCTGGGCCTGTTGCTTGGCATCTTCAGCTCAGCTTGTTTCTAGGGCTAGTTTCCAAATTGTGATAGGCCCTGCCTTAATCCCTGTGCACACAGCAGGGCTGCCATTCTGATAGTGTGAACTATGACTCCTTTAATGAACTGACTTTGTTTTAGAGCGACTACAGGGATGTCTAAAGTTAAGAATATTCTGGGAACAGTGGGAAGACTAATAGCCACATCAGAGCAAGATGCTGCCTTGCATCAGCTAGAGAGAATCAAGAAAAGTAGCAGCCAAGAAAAGCCTGCTCATGCCGGGCGGTTGGTGGCGCACACCTGTAATCCCAGCACTCGGAAGGCAGAGGCAGGTAGGTGGATCTCTGAGTTCGAGGCCAGCCTGGTCTACAGAGCTAGTCCAGGACAGGCTCCAAAGCTACAGAGAAACCCTGTCTCAAAAAAAAAAAAAAAAAAAAAAAAAAAAAAAAAAAAAAAACCAATCAAGAAATCAAAAAATAAAATAAAATAAAACTACAGGTTAAAAAAAAAGAAGAAGAAAAGAAAAGCCTGCTCAGATTAAGAGCAGGCTACAGAGGTTTACCCTTGAAGAGCCATAGATTGACCTGCTCAGATAATGGCAATTTACATGGCAGGGATCTGTCAGGGACTCTGGGACCTACTGTAGCTCTGCCTGTAGGCACCAGCTTAGCAGAGGAGCCAACAGAAGCAGCCAGTCAGAGGCCTACTTATCTGAGGCAACTGCACACCCAGGCTGAGCTCTCAGAGACCACTACACCCTGCAGGAGAGCAAAAAGCCAGGTGTAGTGGGTGTCAATACCCACTGTGGCCACAGTGTGTCGCCTGTAAGGTCTGATTCACAACTAAACTAAGACATGGGGATGAGCAAGAAACTGACCACACAGCACAACAGCAAACTGCAGGAGAGGTGCGGGAGAGGTGCGGGAGAGGTGGGCAGGAGAGGTGCGGGAGAGGTGGGCAGGAGAGGTGCGGGAGAGGTGGGCAGGAGAGGTGCGGGAGAGGTGGGCAGGAGAGGTGGGCAGGAGAGGTGCGGGAGAGGTGGGCAGGAGAGGTGCAGGAGAGGTGGGCAGGAGAGGTGCGGGAGAGGTGGGCAGGAGAGGTGCGGGAGAGGTGCAGGTGCAGAAGCCAAAGAGCCACGTGAAGAAGGAGGGAAGGGCTGGGCTGTAACTCAGGTGGTAGAGTGTTCGCCTGGCATGCACAAAGCCTTGCACCATATAAATTACACACGTGTGATGGCCGCACTCACCAGGTGGAGGCATGTGATGTGCTGGGTAATTGTTGTTAACAAACCGAGAAGAGTGACTCTCAGTTGAGGAATTACCTTGGCCAGATTGTCTTGTGGACATGTCTCTAAGGAATTTTCTTTTCTTTTCTTTTTCTTTTTTTTCTTTTTTTTTTTTTTGAGACAGGGTTTCTCTGTAGCTTTGGAACCTGTCCTGGAACTCGCTTTGTAGACCAGGCTGGCCTCAAACTCACAGAGATCCACCTGCCTCTGCCTCCCCAGTGTTGTGATTAAAGGCGTGTGCCACTACTCCTGGCCCTGAGCTTTTTAATTCTGACATAGGGTCTCACACTGTAACCCAGGCTGGACTTGAACTCATGGCCTCTTGAACATCATCTTGCCTCTGCCTCTTGGTTGCTGAGATTATAGACCATGCCAACTTGCCAGTGCTTCTTCCGTGTGTCTGCAGACGGCTCTGAGTGACTCTCCTCGCTGCTGCTGACTTTTATTTCAGGCTGTGGTTTTCCTTGTTCTCCTTTACTTGGTCCCACTTCCCTTCTTCTAAGAATCCAAATCTCCAGATGTTGAGGACGTACGTGTTCTTGCTTGGCAGCTGTGCTGCTCATCTATTTCTTCTGAAAATGTCTTCTCTGCCATTTTGAGGGCTGCGGGGAGCGGGGTGGGGGTGGGGTGGTCTGCTCTCTGCAGTACTAATAGACTAACCTCATAAGGCGTGGGAAGCAGGCACCATCAACCCTTGGTCAGCTTTACTTTTCTCCCCAGAGTGGCCCAGTCAGGCTCTTCGTCCCTTACAAAAGGCGCAAGAAAGAGAATGAGCTGCCCACAACTCCAGTTAAGAAGGATTCCCCCAAGAACATCACGCTGCTTCCTGCCACGGCGGCCACCACCTGTGAGTGATAGCAGAGCAGAGCAGAGCTTTGCTGAGGTGTGGGCCTGTTTTTCTGCCTTAGCCCAGTGGAGGGATTCTCATTTCTTAGACAGTCTGATGAAGTCTTTCCCTTTGATTCAAATTGCAAAGTATTTTAAAGTTAATTGACATTTTATTTTCTGGCTGGAGCACAGTCAGACTCAGTAGTATAGCTAGAAGCCTGAGTCCTGCCCAGTCTGGCTCTCTCCTCCACGTGCCAAGGTCATGGGCTTCCTGGTGTCATGCCACGTGTGGGGTATGCCACTGTGAATGCTTTGGCCCAGCTCCTGGGATCTCTCTGAAGCCTGCACCTTTGCAAACAGCAGTGCATGCTTCGGGCCCAGGGCCTGGCCTGGCCATGAGTAAAATGCCTTTTTCCTTTTCCAGTCACTGTGACACCCTCAGGACAGATCACTACCTCTGGAGCACTAACCTTTGACCGAGCATCCACTGTAGAGGCTACTGCTGTCATCTCTGAGAGCCCAGCCCAAGGTGATGTCTTTGCAGGAGCGACAGGTAAGTTGTCTCAGTATCTGCCTGATATGTCCCAAACATCTATGGCAGTCTGTTGCCTGGCTTCTCGGCAAGGGCCTTGAGCAAGGCTAGATCCTGTTGGGAGCCTGGTGGGTATTGGAGAAATAGCATTGTGACCAACACACAGAGATACATAGCATTTGGAGACGTTGCTTTAGGCTGACACCAGCCACTAGAAACAGTCCCGTGTGTGCTTTTAAATATTCTAAGAGTCATGTTAGCAAAGTACATGATGATATCTTTTGTAATAAATTTTATTTCATCAACCACCCAAATCCCAATGTGTCAATCAATTCAAAGTTCACACTCCGGGTACTCAGCAGCCTCTCAGGGCTGGTATCTCTGCATTGAGAATGCAGCTGTGGGCACATGGAATTAATTCTGCTGTGCCAATAGCAAAGTGCTGAGGCTGTCTGCCTCTTTCTCACTAACAGTGCAAGAGGCAGGTGTGCAGCCCCCCTGCAGGGTTGGCCATCCTGAACCCCACTATCCTGGCTATCAGGACAGCTGCCAGATTGCCCCGTTTCCAGAAGCTGCATTGCCAACATCACATCCCAAAATCGGTAAGTATAAAAGAATTCATGTGTATGCAAGCTGTTGTCCTCAGAATCGTGGTTTGGCTTGGTTTTTATTCTTTGTAGTGCTGTGGCTGGAACCCAGGGTCTCATACATGCTAGGCAAATGCTCTACTTCTGACCCATGCCCCAGCCACAGAATTGCTTCCTGTGAGTGAAATAAGGCTTGTGCTAATGTGTTTGTTTTTTCTCTTGAAGTGCTGGGTTAGGGCTAGCAAGGTCCAGGCTTCTGCCTGTGTTTGTAAATAAAGTTTTATTGGACACAACCATGCTGTTCGCTTATGTGTAAGGCTTTTGTTTGTATCAGGCTACTTCCACAGAGACTGAAATGACCTAATATTGCTATTGTCAGGTTTACCCCAGTAGAAATGTGTGAGCAGACTATCTCCTTGCCTTGACAAACCATGGAATTGGATCAAGCTGTGTCTCGTGTGAGGGACTCTCTTAGTTAGGGTTTCTATTTAATAAAGAGACACCATGACCACAGCAACTCTTATAAGGGAAACATTTAATTGGGGTGGCTTACACTTCAGAGGTTCAGTTATTATTGTCATGGTGGAAAGCAAGGCAGCATGCAGGCAGACATGATGCTGGAGCTGAGCATCCTCACATCTCGATCCAAAGACAACAGGAAGTGGGCATGGCTTGAACATATATGAGACCTCAAAGCCCGCCACCACAGTGACACACTTCCTCCAACAAGACCACACCCACTCCACGAAAGCCACACCATCTAATAATGTATTCCCTTTGGGGGCCATTTTCTTTCACACCACCACAGGGACTGTGCCAGTATCTGTGTCCTTGTAGCTGAGAGCAGAGATGACCCTCTCTGTGGGGGCAGTTTGACCTTGAGTTTTCACTTAGCAGCACATTTTGGGTGAATTTCTGTCAGTACACTTTTTAAAGGTCCATACTATGGATAAAATATTACCTGAACCTTCTCCTGCTGATGAACATATATTTTTTATATTTGTCAGGTTCTCCAGCATGAGAAACTTGTCTATAAGAGCTAAAGTAAAATAAAATCCCTTCCCCTCTCCTGCTTGCTTCATTATCTTCCTTCCCACCTCCCACCTCAAGACAGGGTTTCCCTGTGCAACAACCCTGGCTGTCCTGACACCAGTAGACTCTGGAGACCAGGCTGGCCTCAAACTCACAGAGATCCGCCTGCCTCTGCCTCCTGAGTGCTGGGATTAAAGGCGTGAGCCACAGGCCTGTGCCTGGCTCACATTATCTTCCCTTCTGTCTGTCTGAACCCTTCCATCCTGAAGACACACTCGGACTCCACTTCTTCCAACAGGGTTCAGCCTCCTCCCTTGTCCCTGCTGCAGGCTGGACCCTGTGCTGCCCTGGGGGGACTATGTCCTTTACTGCTCATCTGGCACTCAGCTTGCAGGAGAACACATTTTATAACATTAAAATGATTTTTTTTTGGCTGGACGGTGGTGGCACACGCCTTTAATCCTGGCACTCAGGAGGCATAGGCAAGCAGATCTCTATGGGTTCAAGACCAACCTGGTCCACAGAGCCAGGTCCAGAACAGCCAAGGCTACACAGAGAAACCCTGTCTCAAACAAAACAAAACAAACAAAAATTTGAAAATGACCTCAGATATTCAAAAAAGTTATAAATAAAATACGAAGAACTTTATCCCCTAAATATTTAAGAGTAGTTGCAGTCTTCACACAACATGCTTCAGTGTTTTGTTTTTTTTTCCTGTGCGCGCACACACACACACACACACACACACACACACACAGAGAGAGAGAGAGGAGATGGTATGGCCAGGCAGTGATGGCCCATATCTTTAATCCAGCACCTGTCTGGAAAAACCAAAAACGAAAAAAAGCAAGCACTCACTGGTCACCCATGAGCCAGTGACTGGTGGCCCCAGTGACTTGCTTTGTCCCCTGACACTCGGCCTCTCGTCTGCCTTGTTGGAGGTTACCAACAGCTGTCATGTAGAATGTCCCTTACCCTGACTCTGTGACGTTGGCTCTTGTGGCATGGGTTGGTGTGTCTTTGTCAATGATGGTACAGACCTGGGATAGACCATGGGCTGCTGTGTCTTCTGAGCCCTGTCCTCTTCTTGCTCAGGGTAACCGTGGCACTTGAGTGAGGTAGGGAAGTCTCATGGGAGGTTCCTGAGTCCACAGAAGTCTACAAAGCCTCATCATGTTTTGCACAAGCTTGGACATAGGGCTTCCTGTTTTAATCTGTGGGTCATGATTGCTGCTTTTCTGATTTCTGCTCATCCTCCCAGATGGAAGCCCTGTAGGAGCGAACAGGAACCCCATAGGTGGTCTCTGTGTTGACTTGCCCCTCATCGCAGGGACTTTCTTATTTTCTGCCTTAACCAGACAGCTGAGGTTCATCCCAAGTTCCTTCCCCACCCCCTTCATTCTTTTTGTGTGGGGAGGGAAGGTGTGCCTTTTTGTTGTTTTGAAATAGGGTCTGGATAGCTCTGGCTGGCATGATCTGGAACTTGCTGGCTTCGAACTCCCAGAGATCCACCTGCCTCTTCTGAGTGCTGGAGTTAAAGGCATGTACCACCCTACCTATCATGTGTGTTTTTGCACACATTTGTATGTATGTGAGTATGGACATATGATTCCTTTGGTGCACAAGAGCACATGTACATGGAGGTCAGAGACCAACCTCGGGTATGAGTCCTCATCTTCCACCGTATCTGACAGAAGGTCTCTTGTTTTTCCTCTGCCCATGCCAGGCTAGCTCGCATTCCAGAGTGGAATCTCGTGCTTTAACCTCGCATTTCACCATAGGCATGCTGGGATTGCAGAGGTGCACTGTCACATCTAGCTTTTACAGGGTTCCTGGGATTTGAACTCAGGTTTCTGTGCTTGTGCTGCAAGTGTTTTCCTCACTGAGCAAACTTGCCAGCCCGCATTCCCCTCACCTTTCAGAAGCCAGTGGTGTATCTGGCCTAAGTCACAGTGGCCGTGAACCGTTGAGTGCTGGCCTTGTGGTGACGGTGTGCCTTATCCAGTTCACAGTGGGGACTGGAAAGAGGCCTTGTGCAGTAGAAACAACATCCTGCAGAAGCCCTGTCACGTGGGGTATTCAAGGCTGTTAGGGTGTGTCTATTCCCAGTCCACTCAGTAGAGTAAAGTAGAAAGGGCTTTGCATCTACACACACGTGTCTACTCTAGACCTACCTGCAGGGTGAGTTCACAGTGTCTAGTGAGTATAAAATCACAGTATGACTGCTCCCTTGTTTATCCTGGTGACCTTCTTCTCCAGTCATGACAATCATGACTCCCACTGTCCTTAATAACGCCCACATTGACTGCAGACCCCAGAGAGACTTTCCAGATGAGCCTTGGTTTTCCTGCGTGTGGGGCTGGTTGAGTCTCCATTCCCTGTCCTTGGTGTGCTTTTCCTGTGGCTGTTTCCTTCCGTGTTTCACGGCTGCCCCTTCTCTGGGTGCCTTGCTTGCCATTTATCTCTCTCTTGGGCTGTAGGTCTCATGATGTGAGTGATCAGCCCTTGAGGAAGACTTTTGGCTGATAACATTAGACATGTGGGGATGTGAACAAGGAGTAGGGACAGGACCTTTTCACCTTTTTCCTTTCAGTTTGTCCCCTTGCCACCTGTCTCTCCTCACACCTGAGTGAGGCTGTATGAAGCTTGAGGTCACTAACCTCTTTTTTTTCTTTTCTTCTGAAACAGGGTTTCTCTATAGTTTTGGTGCCTGTCCTGGATCTCGCTCTGTAGACCAGGCTGGCCTCAAACTCACAGAGATCCGCCTGGCTCTGCCTCCCAGGTGCTGGGATTAAAGGTGTGCACCACCACCACCACCACCACCACCACCACCACCACCACCACCACCACCCGGTGTCACTAACCTCTTATTTGTCCCACATTCTACCTCTAGTCCTGACATCCCTGCCTGCCTTGGCTGTGCCACCCTCCACCCCCACCAAAGCTGTCTCTCCCACCGTGGTCAGTGGGCTGGAGATGTCAGACCAGCGGAGCTGGCTGTACCTGGAAGAGATGGTCAACTCCTTGCTCAGCACAGCCCAGCAGCTGAAGACGCTGTTTGAACAAGCCAAGCAGGCGAGCTCTTGCAGGGAGGCCGCTGTGACACAGGCGAGAATGCACGTTGACACCGAGCGGAAAGAGGTACCGTGAGCTTAGACTGTAGCCGAGCGGAAAGAGGTACCGTGAGCTTAGGCTGTAGCTGTGTCATTATCCTCCCCTGGCCCTGGGATAGCGGGATTCCTGTGCTGGCCCACGAAGCTCACTGCCCCACTGTCCCTGGGAAGGGAGATCCGGAAAATAGTAAGTAGCAGACACTGATAGAACATTTGTGAAAGATTAGTGTATTTCAGCAGGGAAGACAGTTTTATATATACTGACCGTTACTTTTGAATGCATGGTATTCATAGATGTTTCTACATTCAGGCTATCTTTATGTAGTAAGACATGTCTCATATTTTAACTTTGGAAAAGTGTCGTTTGGTGTGGCTCTGATGCATAGCACAGTTTTCCATCTGCTTTGCAATGACCTGCCTCCTGTGGGCCATGAAGGGTTGTGTGACCTTGTGACCACCATGTTTTCCTGCAGCTTCCTCTACCACAAATGCCCGATGCATCCCTCACATCATTTTCCCAAAGATAAATGACTATTAACATTTTCTGTGTACTTTGGACTTTTTTTTTTAACCAAGGCACAATTCAACCACAGGATACAAATGCCTGTGTCCTGTGCAGGCTGCCCGAGCTTTGGCAAACATTATCACACTGAAGACGCCCACCCCGGTGGCTCCCAGTGTCGTCCCCTGGCCTTCCCACCCCTTCCACCCGCCCGATTTCCACTGCAGAGGTCAGTACCGACCTGTGGCGCTCCACACCAGTGCAGAGGCCGAGCTGTGTGCCCTTCCTGTCTTGTTTCTTTCTCTCAGCACAACACTTGTGGGTTTCAAGGTTCGTTTTCCTTCAGTTATTCTAGCAGCAATTGTGGGAAAGACTTTCCTTTCCCCATTCAGAGTTCTGCTGAAAACTAGTTGATGGCTTGATGTAGGTCAGCTTTCACACTTAATCTAGATCACTTAGAAATAGGTGTAACTCTCAATAGCTGAGGAGTTTCTGTAATTCTTATGGCAGTTGGCTCTGGAGAATGTTCTCTGTGAGATTTTAGCAGTTTTTTTTTTTTTTTTTTTTTAAATATTTTGTGTTGTTTTTGTTTTTGAGACAGAGTCTCTCTGTATAGCCCTGGCTAGCCTGGAACTCACAGAGCTCCACCTGCCTCTGCCTTCCAAGTGCTGAGTGATGAATACTGATATTAAAAGTTGCACTACCACACCTACCTTGGTGTTTTGAGACAGGGTGTCATGTAGCCCAGGCTAGACTTTAATTTGTTATGTAAATGAGGTTGGCCTCAAACTTGGGGTCCTCCTCCCTCTAACCCCCAAATACTAGGATTATAGGCATAAGCCATCATGCCTGATGTGTTTTTTGTTTGTTGGTTTTGGTTTTTCAAGATGGGCTTCTCTTCGTAGCCCTGGCTGTCCTGGAACTCACTTTGTAGACCAGGCTGGCCTCAAACTCACTGAGATCCGCCTGCCTCTGCCTCCCGAGGGCTGGGATTAAAGGCGTGTGCTGCTCCCCCACCTAGCTGTTTGTTTTTTGAGGCAGGATCTTCCTATTTTGCCCAGACTAGCCATCTCATGATCCTCCTGCCTCAGTCTCCTCAGTGTTGATTTTCAGGAATGTGCCACCTTATCCTGCTTAAGAGCTTTAGGATTCAGTTTGTGCTGCAGCGTGTGCTCTGTTTTGATGAGTGTTGCTATGTAGTCGATAATGGCTTAATTCTATTGGCTTAGTTTCAGTGTTCTGTAGCATTATTAGGCCACAATAATTTGGCACTATTTAAATCTTTAGGCTTTCTTTTGGCCTGAGGAGCTCCATGGGCACTGCATACATGTGGTGAGCCCATATACATGAAATTAAAATACTCATACACGTGGAATTTTAAAAATATATTAACAAAAATAACCTACTAGCCATCAGTTGGCTAAGGTGGCTGGGCTTGTGTTGAACCTGGGTACGTTAGGAACAGGCCTTGACTGCTGGTCCATGGCCAGAGTCACATGGCTGGTGGGACCAAACCAGAGGGAAGTGAAGAGCCCTGTCACCATCTGCTCCTGGGTACAGCCCAGCAGATATGATGACAGCTTTGATGAATGTGCTGGCCCCAGCAGCTGGTCCCTGAGCTCTTGTGAAATGGCGGATTCTAAACTAGAACTCAGATTCTTTGAGGACCAGCCTTGTTAGCAACTCAGTAGGCATGAACTCAAAATCCTACAAGGAAGGCTCTACACAGGGATCCTTGAATGTACAGAGTGTGAGGGGAGGGACTCAGGTCAACAATTCAGTTGGCTTCCTTTTTAACTGCAGAATGTACGAATTTTCTTGAGCGATTGGCTGAAACACTAACACCTAAACACACCAGCTGGCGTTAAAGTGAGTTTGCATTCCCTGGGCCCGTACTGTCTGAAAAAACACTCCCATGCCATGGAAGTTTTATTTGCAAGTAGTCCTGTTGATCACGGCGTAGGAAATGGAGGTTCAGAGGGCAAACAATGCTTGCATGTGAGTGGAAAGACCATGTTGGGACCCTTTCCATTTGGGGTGTGTGGACTAGGACAAGCTGAGAAGCCTCACTGAGGGGCTTTTGGGACAGAGTGCAGCATTAACACAGCTGGAGGGGTCCTAAGGCTGCCAGCTTTCACATTTTATTTGGAATTTTAAAAGAAATCAAATTTAGCCTAGCTGAAGCAAGTTATTACAGGATTTTGTGTGTATGTGTGCCAGTTTTAACAATGAGAGATTTTCATGTGTGTGTCTGTAATTAGATCTGCAGAGACTAACCAGGGCAGAGAAGAGGGTGCCCTTGCCTGTCAAGGGCACTGTGTCCAGCAGAAGCCAAGCTGGCTGAGTAGCCTCGGGGTCTTATATCAACCACTGCATCCAAGAGCCCTTGCTCACTTGCTGAGCAGCAGTTCAAAGGTACAGGTGCAGGAGTGGCCCCGGTGAAGGCCCATCTGCTCAGACTCTGAGGGAGGGCTGTTCTTGCCTTCTCCGGAATGAACTTAACATCCACTAGAGTAAGACCATCCCAGAGCAGGAGCATGGTCCTCCACTCTTGTCTTCCTGGCTGCTGACCAGATGCCAGTGCTCATCTCTGAGTCCCCCACGAAGCTCCTGTCTGTACAGCCGTGGGACAACCTGGAACTGTTGGCCTCAGCCTTGGGAAGGAGCTGTCCGTAGGGGCTGGGTGGTGAGACAGTTAGTGCTCACACCTGCCCAGGGGATAGAAAGGCACAGACAAGAGGTTAGAGGGAATGAGTTGAAGGCAAGCCTGGGCTACATAGCAAGTTCAGGCTAGACAGGCTACCGTAGTTAGAATGCTTGGCTTTCTCCCACACAGCCAGATCAGCCAGCTATGACCCTTTCCAGGGACTTGCTCTTGCTTCCAATTAGATGCCGTTAATCCAAGCCCTTGGTCTGTGTCTGCTGGCAGGCCTGCTTCCTGATGAACCTTGCGCATTTGCGGCTTTCCTCTTATTTCAGTTGCTTTGTCTAGGAAACAGCACACCTATCCTGGGTGTGCTCACTTGTCGAGGCCTCCCCGTGAGCCTCCTTAGGAGATGCTCCCTCTATCAGTGGTGCCAAGGGAGGATGCTCAAGACTCCTTTTTCATAGCCAGCACCTGCAGTGACCAACCGTTGTAGGAACAACCTCTAGGTTCTATCCATTCAGGGTGAATGTCCACCTGGCCATTCATCCATCCGTCTGTGAGAGCCTCTAGCCTGGCCTGCATCGTGTAAGTTGGGTGGTTCCCTGTTTCAGCCAGCACACAGCTGTCCTGCTTAATTTGCAGGCTTCAGGCATGTGTGTGGACCAGGCACTGGCAGGTTCTTCAGGCATGTGTGTAGACCAGGCTCTGGCAAGTTCTTCCAATGCCCAGGTGCCAGCCACTGCTTCCTCTCAACCTCTGTGTAACCTCTGGAGGCCAAGCCTGCAGAAGTAGAGCTGCTACCTTAAAGGGACAGGCCACGGTGCTGGAAAAGGAGCCTTTGGAATTCTGCCTGCATGTGTCTGAAAGGAAGACTGTCCTCTACCCAGGTCTGACCCCATATTAGTTCATACATACTGCAGGAGCTCAGAGAGGGGTGCAGGGTCCCTTTTGTGTTCTCTGAGGACAATTGGAAGTGCTCCTCCTGAGATTCACCATGCTACCTGCAGCTTGAGAGGTGCCCCTGCAGGCATGTTTCTGACAAATAGACACTGACCGTGGAAACCACCCTGAGAATCAGTGCACAGGCCCAAGATTCCAGATACTCAACACTCATATGTGCCTTACCTTTACTGCCTAGCTCATGTGTATCCAGCACTGAAGATGTCCATCAAACAGAGCTTAGATGGGACACAGTTGTGGACAGTCATCCCAGTACAGCTGCTTTCTGACCCAGGGCTATGGATAGTCGGAGAAGCCCATGTGCACAGCTGTGGCTGTTGGCTGTAATCCATCGTTTTTTGTTTTTTTTTAAGATTTGTTTAAAAAAAAAAAAAGCCAGGCGGTGGTGGCGTACATCTTTAATCCCAGCACTCAGGAGGCAGAGCCAGGCGGATCTCTGTGAGTTTGAGGCCAGCCTGGTCTACAGAGCGAGTTCCAGGAAAGGCACAAAGCTACACAGAGAAACCCTGTCTCGAAAAAACAAAACAAAACAAAACAAAGAAGGTTTGTTTATTTACTATGTATATAGTGTTCTGCCTTCATGTCAGGAGAGGACACCATATCTAATTACAGATGGTTGTGAGCCATCATGTGGTTGCTGGGAATTGAACTCAGGACCTTTGGAAGAGCAGCCAGTGCTCCTAACCTGAGCTATCTCTCCAGCTCGGTTATCGTCTGTCTCAACCAACAATCTCTACACACTCCTTTCTGGGCCTAGGGGCCAAGCACCATGAAGACTGGTCTTCAGTGTCTCATTCACACTTCACTCCCACTTGGTGGCATGGGGGCTCTTACACAAGTGCACACACACCTTTCTTTCTTGATTGCTAGTCTAGGCTGGTCTGGAACTTGCAGTTCCCCAGCATCTACCGCCCCAGGGCTGGGACTGTCTGTGTCTTCTATGCTTTTAATAGACTAGAAAAATGAGACTGTGGCAGCAGCTACATGTCTATCTTCTACACGTTTCTCCCGCAACTTCACCAGCAAGCACAGACACAGAAGAAGCACAAGCGCTTGACTGCTGAAGATGGATTGGATTTAACAGACGGTCTATAAACTGCTAGTGAAGAAGGCAGGATTAGGATGGAGGAGAGGTACTTCACTGCATCTTTGCTTCCCTTGTCCCACCAAGAGGGGTCGTTCAGAAACAGGAGAGGCCAGATGGACCTGCACTGGGTGCTATGAACAGATGTATCTGAGGATCTGAGCAGAAACAAGGCTGGTCAGAGGTCCGAGGGCCACGTGAAGACTGGAACTGGAGGAAATGGCTTCACTTTCTCTGGGCCATCATCTCTGGGCATAGTTCTCAGTTGTAAGATCTTGGGGTCATGATGTGAGAAACCAAGATCCTTACAGAGTACAGGAAAGTTGGGTGGCGGTGACACACGCCTTTAATCCCAGCACTCGGGAGGCAGAGCCAGGTGGATCTCTGTGAGTTCGAGGCCAGCCTGGTCTACAGAGTGAGTTCCAGGAAAGGCGCAAAGCTACAAAGAGAAACCCTGTCTCAAAAAACCAAAAAAAAAAAAAAAACAAACAAAAAAGAGGTGAGATTATATAAAGATGCTTGCTGCCAGATCTGATGACCTGGGTTTGATCCCTAGAACCCACATGGTGGAAGGAGAGAACCAACTCTTACAAGTTGTTCTCTGACCTCCACATATGTACCATGTCATATATGCTCAAACACACACATAAAAATAAATGTAATAAAGAACTGAATGCCTTCAAAGAAGAAGTCTAGAACAAAGACAGGTGGATTTCTGAGTTTGAGGCAAGCCTGGTCTATAAAATGAGTTCCAGGCTAGCTACACCTAGTTGTTTAGGGACAAGGCATTGAACCACCCCAGACATGTGCAGCTCCCAAGTTCAAGTTAGACTTAAAGGTCATTTGCAGAACCAGTGGCAAGTACATTATTGAGATTATTCCTTGAGTGATTCAGGATTATTGAACATTTTATAGGTAATTTTTTCATCTTATTGCTCGGATCTTTTGTGAGAAATTGCTCAGTTACCTGTGATGTGCACTTTGTATAATTTAGAAATGAGTGACTCCTAGAGTACTGGGTGGCGTAGCTGCTTGTTGTACATATTCCTGCCACACTGTAAGTTGACACTGAACCTGGTCTGTTGCTGTGCCCATGGACAGTTCACTGGCCCTTCTGAGACACAGGGCCTAGGTACCCATTCTTTCGAAGGCAGAGGCCAAGGACTCGTGCCTTTTAGCAGTTGTTATGCATGCTGCCGGGGCCATGATGCCCTCGAGAGTCCAGCCTCATATCTGGGCCTGCTTTTTGGACCACATGCCCCACAGTGAGTCCTGTGGCCTCTGCACTGAGGATCACTGTGGTGACCTTCTGCTGAGGCCCATTCATGGAAAGCCACTCCCTGGTTCAGAGGCTTTTCGTAGCCTTCTAGGAAGCTCAGAAAGGGCTTTTTCAGGTCACTCTGCAGCACAGATGGGTGTCCCTGGAGTGTATGTGCACCTCTGCTGGCATGGAGAAAGGTTGTTTCTGATCCAAAAAAAAAAAAAAAAAAAAAGATCTTGGAGTCATCTTCCATTTTTTTCAGAAAAGCTGCAGAATTAGTACAGAGGGTCCCTGTGACCATCACAGGCTGTCCTCCATGAGCATGTCAATCGTAGCCCCCTTGTCCTGCCTCTGATCACAACTGCCAGCTCCACAGTGACTTTCATTGTCACTGCCTTTTTTGTTTTTATGCTCAGGGCTGTCTGGGGCACACAAGCTACCCCAGCACGAGGAGGGGAGGGGTGTCCTCCCCAGCTGCGTAGGCCTGGCTGCTCTCCTGTTCTCTGAAGAGTCTGGCAGCTTATCTGGACTGTTCAGGCGGGCTCTTCTCACAGTGGAACCGACAGGTGGCTTCCGTAAGAGGAACGTGTTCTATGTTACCACATCCCTGTAGAGGAACGTGTTCTGTGTTACCACATCCCTGTGTTCAGTGCCGTCCTTGCAGCCTGGACCGGGGTGTCTGCCATTGTCTGCTCTTCTCTCTCCGCAGACCTGGTCACTGAACAAGTTCACTCAGGGCTCTCCCGAACAGAGTAGCCATAGACTCTTCAGACCTATTTATCTCCCACACTGCTGATCTATCTGGTCACGTATTTCCAGCAGGGTGAATGCGCTGAAGTTTTGAGATCTCTGGCTGTGGCCTGTGCTGTCTTCTTAGCTTCCATGTGTCTGGATCCTCACCCCTCCCTCCCTGCTGGTGCCTTCCTAGACTCTGACCTACCAACTCAGTCTACGTGGTTATGGACTTTTTTTTTTTTTTTTGTAGTATTTAGTCATTCAAGGTGGAGGCAGGGTTTGGAAACTTGGTTCAGTGCTAGTGAGTTCAGCTGAGTCACCCAGGATTTCTAAAGGGAATGAGGTAGCTGACGTTTCACAAGTGGGAAGGTGGTCACAGTGAAGATCACAGAAGAAAGCTGAAATTCAGAACAAGAGTCTACAAGGAACTGTTGTGTTTCCAGCATACCCACAAAAACTGTGGTCAAGCTGGCCTGGGTAGCATTGTGAGCACAGCAGTCACATCTGTATATTGTGTATGTTGGTCACAGCAAGCTGCTGCCCATTGCCCTACCAGCATAGATCCCTCCATCCTGTGTGACCCAGCAACACACAAGGACATCCTTCCCAACCCTGTAGCCCAGTCTCAGGTTTTCTGGTTCCTTCCATCCTGGAAAGTGTTCGTTGATAGCAATCTTGCAGTTGCCAAATGCCATACATAATCACTTATTCCACAAAAATCAGTCATTGAGAGGTTGTGTTCAGCACCTCAGTTCATTAACTGTCCTCCCCTAATGTAGCTTAAAAAAACACCAAACGTCAGGTGATCAGTGCTGTTTCAGTGAAATGACTCTGAACAGCAGTATGGGGGAAGCCTTGGCCACCACCGGGGGTACTAGGACCCAAACCCCATAGTTGATACACTCGAGGCCGCTCAGAGACCCTGATGTGCCCAGTGCTGGCATGGCTGCATGTTTGCAGCCTGGGCCCTCAAGCACTCAGGAAGTGTGCCCAGGGTTGAGAACTCCCCCAACCAGGCTTTCTGTACCCACATGGCTGAAAGGGAGTCTCCTTGGAGTTCGGACACTGACGTTCTGGCACCTGATTCAGGGCATACTCAGATAAAGGGGGAGGCCAGTTCTGGACAACCGAAGAGCACTGGGAAGGACACACTCCATAAGGCTGTGCCTGGTGTTCCTTTAGTCTCGGGTTACTGCCCCGGAGCCTGGCACCTGCTGTGACATTGACATGTGTTTGTCCTTCTTGCAGCAGTCCTGTGTCAACTGCGGCCGGGAGGCCATGAGTGAGTGTACCGGATGCCACAAGGTCAACTACTGCTCCACATTCTGCCAGCGCAAGGTACCATGCTTGCTTACATGCCTGCATTGCCTCAGCCTCTTCTTCCCGTCCCGTGTCCTGTACAGGGCCTAGACAGGTGGACTCGCTCCAGGTCCCTATGGGCCAGAAGGCTGGCTTCAGGGCTGTGGTCCATCTAGAATGTCTTGGGCAGAGGCTGCCTGGAGCTGCCTGCTGGACGCTCTGCAGAAGGCCAGTCTCCTGAATCCCCTTTCTGCAGGCTTCCAACTGGATCTGTGGGATGAGAAGGCACGTGTGTATCTGTGTGCCCATGGTGACACCTGCTACACTGGTAGGGAGTCAGTGTTCTGAGGGTGCCTCATCATGTTCTATCCCAGCAGGCCTCACAGAGCATTGTAAGAATCGTGGTTCACGGTGGCTTTGTTTATATTATTTAACCATTGGCTCTGAGAACATTAAAGAGAGTTTTTCCTTTTTTTCTTTGAGACGGGCTTTCATGTATTTCAGGCTAGCCTAGAACTCCATATGTAGTCAAGAATGACCTTAAATTAGGCAGGCATTCTACCCCCTGAGACACATCTCCAGCCCCAGCCCCAGTCACCTGGAGTCTGTGGCACTGGTTCTGGGGTTGCCGAGGAGTAGCCTTAGGCCCTTGGGTGGGTCTAGGTGTGTGAATAGGGAAGCAGACCTGTCTCAGACACGCTCAGTAGTCACTGCAGGTTCAAGCTGTGTCGGCAGACAGAACCTTCCATAAGAACCCATGGCCTGGTGCCTTGCCGAAACTTGGCAGGCTAACAAAATGTGGATATGGAAAGATAGTCATGAAGGGCAGCTTATGAAGTGGACATGTGTCCCCCACCCTGACATCCACAAGGAAAGTGTGATGTTCTCACCCTAGTGGACTCCTGGCAGTCCCGTGTGGCCCTGGTGAGCACACAGGAGCCATTGTCTCTAGGGTTTAAAGGGAAGCTATGGCCTATGTTCTCTGGTCATCTCTGTAGCTGCACTTGTCTCCAGGATGCCAGAGATTTGGGGAGCAAAATCGGAAGTTCATCTTCTGAACTCTACTAACAAGCTTTTGCACCGAGAAAAGTTCAGCCAAGTTGTTCCACTGGTACTTGGGGATGCTGGGACATGAGCCCGGGCCACTGGAAGAGAGAGAGATCATAGTGTACAGGTAACCAAGGAGCCTCACGGTAGCACAGATTCTAATTGGTCTTATTAGTAAAAACCCGGAGTCAGATATCAGAGTAAATGCTGAAAAAATCAGAGAAGTAGAACAGCCAGCCTCAAGTTCTTACCTCGGCTGAAAGGGCACCTGACCTCCTGTCTCCACACGGCCTTATATTCCTGTCTCCACACAGCCATATCACTTCCTGTCTCCACGTCCCTAGTGCTGAGATTAAAGGCATGAGATCCCAAGTGCTGGGATCAAAGGTGTGAGCTACCACTGACTGGCTCTGTGTAGCCCAGGGCGGCCTTGAACTCACAGAGATCTGTTTGCCTCTGCCTCTGCCTCCCGAGTGCTGGGATTAAAGGTGTGTGCCACCACTGCCTGGCCTCTATGGCTAACTAGTGGCTTAGCTGCGCACTCTAATCTTCAGGCAAGCTTTATTTGTTAGATCACAAAACATCACCACACCTTACTCCCAGCCAGAAGCTTCCGGAAGTGCTGGCACAGGCTCAATAGAGAACTTGTCCACAGGCAGGCTTCTGTCCCAGCCCTCACTTCGTGTTCTGGGAGCTTTGATTCTCGGAACAGTATGGAAGAGAGATTCCACTTCTTGGAGCCACACCATGCTGAGTCAGCCTGCTTTTTTTTCCCCCTTTCTTCTTTCTTTTTTTTTTTTTTTTTTGGAGAGAGGGTTTCTCTGTGTAACAGCTCTGGCTGGCTGTCTCAGAGCTCTCTTTATAGACCAGGCTGGCCTCGAACCCACAGAAATCGGCCCCGCCTCTGACTTCCGAGTGCTGGGATTTCAGCCTCTTTTTGATGTCCTGCATCAATAAGACAAATGCTCCAGCTTTCTTTTTTCTTTTGTTTTGTTTTGTTTTGGGTAGGACAGCACTTCTCTGTGTAGCCCTGCAGAAATCCACCTGCCTCTGTCTCCCGAGTGCTGGGATAAAGGCGTGTGCAACTTCTTCATTTGAAATGATATAAAATGAAGGTAGGGGACTGGAGAGATGGCTCAGTGGTTAAGAGTACTCTGTTGCAGAAAACCTGGGTTCAATTTCTAGCACCCACGTGATGACTCACAACCATCTTAACTCCAATACCAGGGCATCTGACACCCTCTTCTTCCCTCTATGAACACCAGGCACAAACATAGTACACAGACATCTGTGCAGGCAAAACACCCCTACACATAAAATAAGAATAATAAATCAAATCTTTTGTTGTTGTTGTTTGTTTTTGAGGCAGGGTTTCTCTATGTAGCTTTGGAGCATATCCTGGAACTTGATCTGTAGACCAGGTTGGCCTCAAACTCATAGAGATCAGCCTGGTTCTGCCTCACGAGTGCTGGGATTAAGGTGTGCGCCACCGCCGCCCAGCAATAAATCTTTTCTTAAAAGTGAATGTCCCTATCCCTAATTCTCATATTGGCTTCAAAGGGAACACTAGCAGAGATCTGAAGGAACAGAAGCCAGAGGCCACTTTGAACAAGTGGTAACTTGTGAAGGAGGTAACTTCCTCACCTTTTTCAACTACGCACCTGAAAAGTTGGCTATTTTTGGCTTTCTTGTGCGCTAGATAACAGTCATAGCCTGTTTTGCTTTTAACTTACACAGTGTTTATTTTTTTCAAACCCCATGTGAGCTGTATGTCAGGACATCTTTAATCGGATCGTGATTTACATGCCATAAAATTCCCCTGGTTTATATTCATACAGCCAGTGAATTTTAGAGAGTTACAATACCCAGTGCATTTTTAAACATCCCCTGAAGGAATCCCTGGCGCTCCCCGACCTGCTGCCTCCCTTGCCCCCAGGCCCTGGTGGGGATAATCAACTTTGCATGTGTGCATTGCTTGTTCTAGACCTTTCATAGTGAAAGGTGCACAGCTAGTGCTCCTGCCCAGTGCAGCCGGCTCCTTGGCTCACTGGCGGTTGTTCTGCTCTACTGGGGGCTGAAGGCAGGCTGTGCGTGCCCAGTGTTCTGCCACTGAGCTGTACTCGGTCTTTTTGTCCTTTGGTTTGTTTTTAATTACGTTATTTATTTAGTATCCCTATGAGGGACACATGCCATGGTACACACATGGATATCAGGACAACCTGAAGGAGTTGTTTCTTCTCCTTTTCTGTGTGTAGATCCTGGAGACTGAATTCAGATCATCAGCTGGACAGCAAGTGACCTTTTCTACTAAGTCATCTCAAAGCGCCCCCTTCCAGTTTCTGTTTTGTTTTTGTTTTTGGGTTTTTTGTTTGTTTGTTTTTTGTTTTTGTTTCGAGACAGGGTTTCTCTGTGTAGTTTTGGTGCCTGTCCCTAGATCTCGCTCTGTAGACCAGGCTGGCCTCGAACTCACAGAGATCCTCCTGGCTCTGCTCCTAAGTGCTGGGATTAAAGGAGTGTGCCACCACGGAGGGCTTGTTTTTCTTTTTTGATACAAGGTTTCCTATGTATCCCAGGCTGGCCTTTAACTTGTGACCCTTCTTGCCATAGCATCCCAAGTGCTGAGGATTCCATTCCTAGACTGACATCTTAACTTTTGAAAAGCAGTGTTAATTTTAAAGTTTTAGTTATACTGGGTTTGGCATACACAGGAAAGAATGTGTGTAAATCTACAGACTGTGCACAAGAGCATGCAGCCACCTGCAGGAGCCGCAGGGTACCTGAAGTATCAGCTGAGGTTAGGAATGGCTTGTGCCCTCAGCCACACACATGCTGCACGTTGCCCCACATGACATGACCTGTCTCCGGGAACTCTAGAGTGAAGGTGTGTCTGTTTCCCACCATAGTGCCAGGCTTTTTTGCTTCAATGCTGTGGAGAATCTGAAATGTCCGTACAGGAAGGCTTCTCTGAGACAGTTTTGTCAAGCATTAGCACCTGCTTTCTTGGTCAGAGCTGAGCGTTTTCAAACAATGAAGTAGTTTTTGTTGTTGTTGGGATTTTGTTTGTTTGTTTGTTTGTTTAGTTTTTGAGAGAGAGTTTCTCTGTGCGAAAGTGCTGCCTGTCCTGGACCAGGCTGGCCTCGAACTCACGGAGATCCACCTGCCTCTGCCTCCCCAGTGCTGGGATTAAAGGCGTGTGCCACCACCACCCTGCCTCAAACAATGAAGTTTGAAAGAATAGTTTATATTTGTTTGTTTGTTTGTCTGTTTTATTCAGAATTTGAGGTTTCAAGAATCAGTCTTGCTGGGTGGTGGTGGCACATGCCTTTATTCCTTCCCAACAATCAGGAGGCAGAGGCAGATAGATATCTGTGAGTTCAAGGCCAGCCTGGTCTACAAAGCAAGTTCCAGGACATTCAGGACTGTTACACAGAGAAAAGAAACCCTGTCTCGATAAACAAAACAAAAAAGAATCAGTCTTGGATATTTGCCCAAAGACCTGGATGGAGGCCTGCTTGTTGCTTCAGGTGGACACTGGCATGTGCCTTGGGCTTCCTCACCCATGAATGACCCCTTCGTTCACCTCACAGAAGAAAGCATCTAGATTTCCCTGGGGAACTGGCCAGGGTCCACAGCTCCAAGGCACCATGGCAGTTTATACCAGTTACGGGCAACGGTGTCTCGTTGTGTAGTGCTGCCAGGGTCTGGTGGCTGTCTGGGCCCGATGTATACATAGTTTGCTCACCCACACTGCTACAGCTATGGGATTTTATTACTTGGGACAATTTTTTGTTATCAACATAAGGCAGGCCTTTCCTGAGATGACCTTTCACCTTCAGGATGTGCTTGTTTTTGCTCTCGTGCGTGCGTGCGTGCGTGCGTGCGTGTGTGTGTGTGTGTGTGTGTATACAGTTAGTATCATCTTCACAGTTATAAATACCATGGTGGGTGGCAATATCACATATAAATTTATTTATTTGTTTATACTGTTAGCCTAGGCTGGTCTCGAACTTGTGGCTTTTCTCATGTTTCAGCCTCCCACGTGCTGAGATTACAGGCATGAACCACTGTGTCCAACTTTTCATTTAAATTCTAACAGCAGCAGAGTATGATGGCCCACACCTTTAATCCTAGCACTAGGGACATAGAGGCAGGAGGATCTCTATGAGTTTGAGGCCAGCCTGCTCTACATGGTGAGTTCCAGGATAGCCAGAGCCTATAATAATAGAGAGATCCTGTCTCAAAACAAAACAATTCTAACAACAACAAATACATGATGCGTAAACATATTCAATCTGGTTATCCTCATGTATCTGAACGTTCCCTCACTCCGACAGCTCACAGCCACCTCCTGGTGAAGTCCAGGGCCCATCCACAGGTGATATGTTGCTCTGTACCACAGTGGGTCTCTGTGGTCCTTCCTGCTAACATGGTTGTCATACCTTCCAGGACTGGAAAGACCATCAGCACGTCTGTGGCCAGTCAACATCTGTCACTGTCCAGGCTGATGAAGTCCATGTTGAAGAAAGTGTAATAGAAAAAGTTGCTGTTTGAGCCAAGCCTCTCCCTGCTCTACTGCGAGGCCATCACAGGCTTAGGCCCTCTGATGACTATGGGGGCTGCTGAGAAGTGAGGCCATGGGAAACTTGCCGGACAAGTTACTAACAAACAGACTATGCCCTTTGAAAGGAACTCCTGCCAGAGACCAAGGAATGCTGGTGGGTTTCAGAACAGGGGCCCTCTGCCACAGCCCAGGGCCCTTGACCTATCGCGGTGCTCTTTCATCCCTGGATCACGAGTGTCCCATTACCTGTGGGGGTGCCCTACGCCACGTGTACATATCTGTTTTGTCTGTTAATAAAGTTGTAAATAAAGCCCCCATCCCCCACCTGGATGGTGCCATTACAAAGCCCACTTCATATTCCAATGGCCAGAGGGTTCCTGCCATGTCCCGATTGTGTGAGTGTGGGCTGTGCACTCCCCTGGGTCCTGCTGTGGTGATACAGGCCTGCAGCAATCCTCCTCTTGAGCTACCTTCACGGCCTTCACAGCCAAGGAGCTCTCAGCCTATCTTTCTCTAGTGGAAGTGGTTTCCGGAGAACCTGAGGCTGCTTAGCAAGGTTTGCCTCCATAGCCTCTCAGCTCTGCTTGTGTCCAGGCAGTGCCATGAGCAGCTAAAGGACTCCCATGAATCTCCAGGGCATCATGTTTGATGCACATTGAAATATCTGGCCTATGACCAGGGCTTCTGCATGCAAAGGCCTGGTTGTCTTGTTTTTCTCCACTCTTTCTTCTCATCACCCAGGACCATCCTAGACACTGTCCCTGGGAGCAGGTAAGGGAGTGGAGACCTTTGGGGGAGACTCATACTTAGGTACTGGACTTGGCTGATTTGGGAATGAGACCTGGTGTTCCTACTAACAAAGAACACTGTTAGAGAAGCATATTCTGGAAGCCTCTCATTTTTCAGAAATGCCCTCCTGAGTTAAGATCTCAACTCATAACAGTCAGGGGCCTGAGGCCCCCCTTCACCATGTAGGGGATATGCAGACTTAGCTAGAGTCTAAAGGAGTGCCTTCAAGTTTAGGATGAACTTATAGACTTACCAATTCTTTTTTTTTTTTTTTTTTTTTTGGTTTTTCGGGACAGGGTTTCTCTGTGTAGCTTTGCGCCTTTCCTGGGACTCACTTGGTAGCCCAGGCTGGCCTCGAACTCACAGAGATCTGCCTGCCTCTGCCTCCCGAGTGCTAGGATTAAAGGCGTGCGCCACCACCGCCCGGCCGACTTACCAATTCTTACACCTACTTCTAAAACAGTTCCTATGAGATACACACCAGCTTTACACCTTGGTATGTATAAGAATATCATCCCAATCCCCTGCACTGAACCAAGAATGGTTCCTCCTCCTATCAGAAGGCCCTTTCTGCACCCAGCAGATCCCTGAGGTCCCTCAATGTGAACTACAGGGATAGTTGAGGGTGGGACATGTATATAAATAAGGAGATCCCAATTCTCTGGGGTCCCCACCTTCTCCCCAAGGCTTATCAGTGAGCCAGGCACACCTGGAGGCTTCAGGCCTGAGGCCCTTCCCATTGAGTAAGGTCTTCATGACCACCCTGTTTATTTCTGCCGGAATCAAGCCTGGGCCTTGCCCTTCTTCCCAGAAGTGCTTTCTGGTGGCCGAGTAGCTCTCAGCTCTAACCAGCCACCAGGGCCATGCAGAGTAGGCTGAGACTACACAGCACAGCTCAGTTTGCACACTGACAGCTTGGCAAAGTCATTGCACCCAAGAGTTACCCAAACAAGAAAATGGCCAGCCACTGCTAACCACAGGACATCCGACGGGGCAGCCAGGATGTCTACCCCCAAGGAGTGGCACTGTGTGAAGGTCCCAGAACACCAAGATGGTTTTGAGAGGGTGACCGTTCAAGAGCAGTGGAATTGATTCAATTTATTCTTTCCCTTTCCTCTAAGGAAGACAAAGGGTCTCAGGACATGGGCACTTAGGGTTCAGTTCCCCAAGCTGCATCAAGCTTCCAGTGACTTCTGCCCCACTCACATGAGTTTCAGCCGTACATTTTTATCTGCAGAACTTTTCAGTGGGAGTCAGCAAAGGGCAGGCACATTTGGTATCCTAGGGTCTCCAGGGGTAAAACTTAAGGGAGCCCCAATTCCACTAACGTTAGACAGTGTGTGGACAAATATGAACCCATGACTCCATTGACACACACACACACACACACACACACACACACACACACACACACACACAGCAGGAGCTTGCTAGTCCTGAGAGATCAACAGAGGCCAGCAGGGAGCACTGAGCCACCAGAGACCAGTGTGGCCATAGTACCCTCAGTCCTGGGGAATTGCTCCTTACCCAACAAGGACTGTTTTAACTGCTGTAGATCTCATAGCTTGTCATTTCTCAACACTGAGAACAGAGTGTGACACTTTGTGCCTGTTGTTGTTGGTGTGGAACCCCAATCTAAAAACCCCCTCAGCAGTCATGACTTACATCTCTCCCATGACAGGAGGGGGTAGTGTTAGGGTGAGCTGTCCCTGCCAGGAGCCATCTCTTCTTGATGGGATGGGCCCTAGCCAAAGAGCTCAGGAGCTGCTTGGGTCCCTCAGTCCCGCCTTGAACCCTGCTGCTGGACCACCCATGGGGTAAAGATGGCCTGTGTGGGCCTGAGTGGGAGGGCGCCTTAGTGAAACTGCGAGATTTGGGTATCTCCCGGTGAGAGGCTGGCAGGAAGCTATGTGTACTGTACTCAAGAAAGCTCCCCAAATGGTGCCCCGACCCCTTCAATAACAGCAGAGCCCTTCCTGCCTCGCTCTTCAAGGAGCAAGAGCTGCCCTGGACAGGATCCAGGACCCAGCTGCCCGCCCGGGCCCGGGAAATTCCTCTAGTTCCTCTCCCAGCTAGTCACTTGGTCGCTTTACATGTTGAGGTTAAACTAAGCCAACTGAAGTTCTTCCACCTTTCCTGGGACAGAAGAGACCAGAAGCCTCCTAGAACTGAGCCGGCAACATCCTCAAAGGCAGGAGCCCGGTCCCAACATCCAGGCGAACACAAAACCCCTCCTCTTTCGACCCCCAGCCTTCGTAAATGATTAGGAAATAATTAGTTTAATCAGGCGAATGAGCGCCAGCGTACTCCGCACACAGGCTTGGATCTGCTTGACCTCAGGACACCAGTGACCTTTTCAGCAGCGGAGACAGAGAGACTTGCGGAAGACCCTGCGGAACTCGGCGTTGAAGACGGTGTAGATGATGGGGTTGAGGGCACTGTTGACATAGCCTAGCCAGGTGACGGCACTGACCAGGCGAGGGGGCACGAAACAAGCCGGACACAGCGCCCGCGTGATGTGCACCACGAAGAAAGGCGTCCAACACATCAGGAAGGCCCCTGGGGGTGGGCGGCGTGAGTCTGTATCCTTGCACCCTCACCCGGGGCTCCCCACCCACCTTTCACCCTTTCAATCTAGACCTCTCCCACCTCCCGCCTCGCGGAGCCCGGGACCCCTCCCTACAACCAGCTCTTGCCCCAGGGCAGGAACCCACCGACTACCACGGGCAGGACTCTCATTGCCTTGCGCTCCCTTCCGGTGATCTTGGCGCCCCTCGTTCTGCGGGAAGGCGGCGCTGGCGCTGGCGCTGGCGCTTGCGGGAGCACCGCATCGGGGAGCGGACACTCCGGGCCGCAGAGTCCCTGAGAGAGATCTGGCTCAGGCGGGCTGGAGCCGCTGGGGCTCTGCAGGAGGCTGGGTGAGGGGGGCAGACAGTCTGGGAAGAAGGGGCCCGGAGGAGCACTGTCAGACACCGGCGGGCCGGGGCCGCTGGGTCTGCGCGGTGCGCGGCTGTGCAGCTTGGTGTGCCGGGCTGCCTCCCAGCGCCGCAGGCCGCGGAAAGTGGCCCAGTAAAGCAGTAGCATGAGCGGACAGGGCAGGAAGAAGGAGCAAACGGACGAGTAGACCACGTAGTCGCGGTCCTCCAGGCGGCACACGGCTGGATCGCGGCCGGGCACATCGTTGAGGCCGCACAGCACTGGCGCAGCCACCGCGGCGGACAGCACCCATGTAGCAGCGATGAGCAGCAGCTGGCGCTGGCCCTGACGGTTGTAGTGGAGTGGCACCGTCACAGCCACGAACCTAGAGGGACACAGGCATGGTGAAGGCGCCGAGTTGGGCAGGTGACTGGGAGGTGGGGGTGGGAGGGGGGTCGTCTGGGATACCCACCTGTCCACGCTGATGGCGCACAGGTTGAAGATGGAGGCAGTGCATAACATGACGTCCATGGCCATGAGGGTGTCACAGAGGCGGGGGCTCAGCAGCCACACGCCACCCTGGACCTAGGCACGCAGAGGTTGCAGAAAAGCACAAGACCTGATCTTTCAGCCGCTGACTTTCTGACCCCCATCCTTGTTGGGGGGTGGGGGAGGCGATGGCTGTGTATTAGAGGGGATTGGGGATATACAAGCCCAATGTGATCCTGAGACAGTGGGGGGGGGGGGCGCTTGTGTTAGAGGAGACAGAGGGGGCAGACAGACCTGCCTCTTGACTCAGGTCTCCTTTGCTTAGGTAAGAAGCTTGGGGAAGACCCAGGGGGGATTGATACCATCTGCTGGAGGGGAGGAGCCCTTAGGGGTATAGGCCTGACCCTCTGCCCACTAAACACAAATCCTACCCACCTCCAAGACTCAGCTACGAGTTATCCTGCCTGCTTCAACTGTCACTGCTGTGGGACTTTGGATGGGCCCCTTCACTTGCTGGACGGTATACACATGACAATTGTTCTGAGGACAGATGTGTTCTAAAAGCACAAAGACTTCATAGGGCTCTCTGTGAATCTGCATAGCGTACTCTTCTTCAAGGGCAAAGGAGCATACAGCCATCTCAACCCACCCATTCCCAAATCCCTTCATACTGATTTGGGACGATTAGGAGCTTAAGAATCATCACAGTGACGTCAGTCCCTCGGGGAGGACCTGGGGTCAAGCGTGGCTGCTGGCCTCTGCCCTAGCTCCAGAATTCAGTGTCTTCCTTAGAAATCCCATGCAGGCCATCCCCCTCCCCCCCAGTCCAGGCCACCATGTCCCCATTCCTGTCCTAAGCAGCTTTTCTCTAGCCAAACCTCGTACAGAGAGAAGAGTTGGCACCACAACAGACACACCTAAGAACCAGACCTGGTCTGGGGTGACTCTGTCCTGGAGTCTCCAAAAAGTTCTGAGCCCTTAGGCGCTCCTAGGTTCACTGTCCCGCCCAGGTCTCTCTGACTACACTCTTCACTGCTCCAAGCTCCTGGCAGTTGAGTGGCTACAGGCTTTGGGCTTCTTCCACAGGGTGAGCTGGCACAGGCTGGCAAGTCTGTCTGTCTGTCTGTCTCTCTCTCTCTGGGGGGGGGGGGTGTCACTAAAAGGCAGTGGTCGACGGCAGAGATGTGTGTCTGCACACTTGCCTGTCGGTCTAGCTGGCTTTTGGCGGGGGTTAGGGGTACAGTATTTCTGGAGTGGGACCCGAGACTTTAATGGGAAAGAGTATCTGAGATCCTTGGTTCCAGGGACACAAGCCCTCTCTGGGTCAGCAGATCACAGAGAATAGGAAGGGATTCAGAGAATGGTAGGGTGACCGACAGACGCAAAACTGGCGCTGGATTCTGGAAAGCGGGAGACGGTGAGCAGTCAGGAGTGAGGAGACCTGGAGTCCCTGCAAACGCCCTGGCTCAAGGTTGCTGAAGGTCCAAGCGGCTGAACCGCTCTGGGGCCGGGGGAGGGGAAGGGGAGGAGGGGCGGAGGGGAGCGGAGCAACGGCACCGAGATGGGGAAAGAGCTCATGGAGGCTCACCTCGGAGTAGACAAAGAGTGGCAGTACTAGTATTGCTAGGAGGAGGTCAGCGGCCGCCAGGCTCAAGATGAAGTAGTTGGTGGGTGTCTGCAGGGTGCGCTCGGAGGCCACGCTCACGCACACTAGCGAGTTGCCCGCCAACACCATGCTGATGAGCAGCACGCCCCCCACCAGCGCCGCCGCGCCCGCGCCCCCAAGCCCGGCGTCAGTCCCCAGGGTCTCTGGCCCACGCCCGGCCAACAGCCCCCCGTCGTGGACCGCGTCGTCGTTCCCCATGGCGCGACAGCTGAATGCGCTCCGGCTGGGTGCTGAGCCCTGGGATTTGCAGTCAGGAGCTGCACGGAGTCCCGCCCCCAGCACTCCCGGCCCCGCCCCGCCCCGTCTTGGATTTCTGCACTCTAGGAAACTGACAGAGGAAGGAATGCTTGATTTCAACAGACGAGAATTCAGAGAAATGACTGGCAAAAACAGGCCCAGCAGCGGCTGGTGTTTTGTGTGATCCGGGCTAATTTGTGCTTCGAAAAACCTACGCGGAGGGCAGGTTGGCTGGACCAGACTCGCCAGAGCCAGCCAACAGGCCAGGAGACGCTTAGGACCTTTCAGGCCACCAAATTACCTGTCCGGAGCGCCTCTCCAAGAAGTCTTGGAGAACATGGCGGAACCTATACTCCTGCATTGGTTCAGTGTCCTTCCAGCGTAGGAAGACAGCAGTTCTGGATTCTGCAACAGGCATGGGCGCCTCATCTCTTTCTCCGACAGTTCTGGGACTGCTCACTTACCCTTAGGTTTAGCAATACTAAACAAGCTGGCACATCGAGCTCACTCTCCATCCGACACTCACACATGGACCGATGTGCAGCAACGCTTCTGACCCAGGCCGTGGCTGACCCTACATTTCTTACTAGCTCTCTTCCCAAGTCTCTGGTGTTGCCATCTCCATCAGTCCCTGGATCATGGTCAAAACGACACGAGGCCACCTCCCAGGCCCAGACTAACTTTTTCTTTTTCTTTTTCTTTTTCTTTTTCTTTTTCTTTTTCTTTCTTTCTTTCTTTCTTTCTTTCTTTCTTTTTTTGTGTGTATGTGGTGTGTGTGTGTGTGTGTGTGTGTGTGTATGTGTGTGTGTGTGTGTGTATGTGTGTGTGTGTGTGTGTTTGAGGCAGGGTTTCTCTGTGTAGTCCTGGCTGTCATAGAACTTGCTCTGCAGATCAGGTTACCACCAAACTCAGAGATCCTCCAGTCTCTGCTTCTGCCTTGGAGTGCTGGAATTAGGTGGGCCACCACACCTATTTCAGCCTTAACCCTTAACCATCCTCGGTGGGCAACTGAGTGGTTGCTCCATTTCCCACTTTTAGGACCCACTTGACCCAACTTCCTTGCCTTTGAGATTGTGTGGACCACTGGCCACCTGTGACATCTGACAAGGAATATCTGAGCTAAGAGTGCTCTCACACCAGGCTCGCTCTCTTTCTCTCTCTCCTTCCCCTGATCACATCTGGAGGCCACACTTTTCACCCTGTGCCAACATTGGACTACAGGAATCTAGGCTGGCACAGGGCAGGACAGGCAGAGATAACATATAGAATCATGGCAGCAAGGCCAGTCCCTGAAAGACTGTGAGTTCATGCAGTGAAAGCATATGGCGACTGTGTTGATGAAAGAATTTTTGTGTATGGGCTTCGGAAGGCTGAGAGACATTTCCTGGAATCCTGTGACAGAAGGGCTACCCCTCATTGGATGTGGACTAAACACTCCCTAACTAATATACATCCCTCTGGCAGGAAGGCAGAGAGCTCCTGGGTGTGTGGCATGCTGCAGGGGTTCTTTCAGGGCAAAAGGAGCTGAATTCAACATATTAGGGGAATTGGGCCAGCCCTCTAAGAACACATACAGATTGCTCATGCTGCTGGGCATCTGAGTATACCCTGCCTAGAGCACCTAAATCCCTCTAACGCATCCTTGGCTGGTTGATCATAGGGGGCAGATAGACTCTCCTCCCTATTAAAGCCTTCAACAGGGGTGCTTGGCACCAGTAACACAAAAATAGGACCTGAGTCGAGCCTCAGAATCTACGATGGAAAAAAGTTGTCTTCTAGATTCTACACAAGTTCTGTGGCATTTGTTTGCTCATATTCACATGTATGCACAAATGTGCATATGCACTTGAGGACGCACATACTACTAATAATAATATGAAAAAACAAACAATTTTCCCCACAACAACTTGTTAGGGTGTGGCAGCAAACTGGGGAAGCTGAGGCAGGAGAACTCTTGTGAATTTAAGTCTAGTCTGGACTACAAAGTGAGACCCTGTCTCAAAAAACAAAACAAAAAACCTGGGTGTGGGAGTGCACACTGGCAATCTGGGCACGGGGTAAGTGTAGCTAGGAGGATTAGCTCAAAGTCATTCGTGGATACATAGCTGCTTTGACGGTAACTTGGGCTCCCCAGGAGACCCTGTCAAAAAAACAAAACAAAACTAAAAAATTTCAAATGAATTGTATGTGTGTGCGTGCATGTGTGTGTGCATGGTGTGTGTGCATGTTGAGGCCAGAGGGTCAACATCAGACGACTCCCTAATTGCTTTCCACCACATCTTTTGAGGAAGGGTCTTTTCTTGAGCCTGGAGCTTCCTGAATAGGAGAAAATGGCTGGCCAGCAAGCTCCAGGCTCCTCCTGTCTCCACATCCCACCTAGGATTACGAATATGCTGCAGTGTCCTGCAGTGCCCCTTGGTTTTTTCAGTGGGTTCTTGGGATTGAACTCAGATTCGCACACTGAGGTGACAAGCCCTTGACTGACTGAGCTATCTCCCAGGGCCAGGCTGATCTCAAAGTTGTTGAATTTCTGATCCTCCTGTCCTCGCTTCCTGAGTCCTGGGTTGCAGATGTCTGCACCATCAGCCTCTGGTGCTGAAGACAGGACTCAGCTTTGCGTGTGCTAGGCAAGCACTCTACCAGCTCAGCCACATTCCTAGACCTAAGTCAGACTTAAATGTAAAACTTAAAGCTAAAAGCTCTAGAAGAAAGGATGGGAGAAAACCTTTGTGACCTGGGATCAGACAAACGAGGAGGGAAGTGAGGTGAATACTGTCAAAATTAAAACCTCCTGGCCACAGGACGGAAGACAATATTACCAAGATATATGTTCACCAAGTATCGTGTATAGATAGCAATTACAAAACAGAGTCTTGCCCGGGTGGTGGCAATGCGTGCCTTTAAATCCCAGCACTCGGGAGACAGAGGCAGGTGGATCTCTGTGAGTTCGAGGCCAGCCTGGTCTACAGAGCGAGTTCCAGGATAGCCAGGGCTACACAGAGAAACCCTCTCTCAAAAAATAAAGAAGAACAATATGAAGTCTTTATAAAACATACAGAGAACTCTCAAAATTCAACAACAATGACCACAGAAAGAAAACTCTTTATAAAAATCCCCCTTTGAATGTAAATGCAGAAAATCTCAGCAAAGGCTGGTTAAGAACACTGGCTGCCTGGGCGGTCATGGCGCATGCCTTTAATCCCAGCACTCGAGAGGCAGAGCCAGGCGGATCTTTGTGAGTTTGAGGCCAGCCTGGTCTACAGAGCGAGTTCCAGGAAAGGTGCAAAGCTACACAAAGAAACCCTGTCTCGAAAAAACAAAAAAACAAAACAAAACAAAAAAAAAAAAACAAAAAACAAAAAAAGAGCACTGGCTGTTCTTCCAGAAGACTCGGGTTCGATTCCCAGCACCCACATGGCAGCACCTAACTGTAACTCCAGTTTCAGGGCATCCAATATCCTCTTCTGGCCTCTGAAGGCACCTGTAGTACACATACACACGTGCAGGTAAAACACTCATACACATAAAATAAAAATAGACACGTCTTTAAAAAAAAATTCTCAGCAAAATCCCACTGCAATTTTTAAGGATTATGCACCATGACCCAGGAGGATTTTTCCCAGGACTGAAAGAAATTCTATAGATGAAACACAACTAATATAACACTCCATATTAATAGAACAAAGAAAGCCCCCACAGGGGCTCAAGTCCCATTTTATTAATTAAACACAGACATGATGTGACCCTTGTCATCTCAACTGAATCAGAAAAAGTTTTTTGCAAAAATCTACCACCCTAAACCGGATGTGGTGGCATACACCTTTGAGTCCAGCATTCAGGAGGCTGAGGCAGGAGGATTATAAGTCTACGGGCAACCTGGGCTCCACAGGAAGACCCTGTCTCAAATCACTAAGGGCTGGGAATGTGACTCACTGGTAAAGTACTTATCTAGCATGTCCAATGCCCTGGCCCTGGGTCAACATGGGGGAATGGAGAGGACAATGTGAAACGTTTTCTTACTCATTAGGACAAGATAAATGATGGAAATAAGTGGGGAGGTGGGTGACTGGTGGGGGCTGGGAAGAGGCCTAGGATGGGGTGTCTGGGGAGATGGCTAAGTGGGTAAAGGGTTGCTGCACAAATGTGAGGAGCAGAACCTAACTTTGGAGTCCCAGAAACCTCGTAAATATACAGTGAGTGGCTGTAACTCCAGCCATGGGAAGCAGAGACGGGGCAAGCTGTCCAGTGAGAATAGTCGTATTGGCAAGCTCTGGTTTGACTGAAAGACCCTGCCTCAGTGAATGAGGCAGAAGGATGATCAAGGTTAATTCCTAACACCAACCTCGGGCCTCCAACTACAAGCACCCACATGCATACACACTCATACATGTGTTCAGACACGTCAAACATGCATACATACTTGCACACCATACACACATGCACATAAACATGGCCTATAATGCAACAACCCCTTGGAGTTGTAATTTATCCAGACTGGGACAGGCCGAGCCAGCAACCTGAGAGTCCCAACCATCATTATTTCATGTCGGAAGACCAAGGACAGCAGTTCGGGAGGCAGAGACAGTTGAATCTCTGAGTTTGAGGACGGCCTGGTCTACAGAGCTAGTTCCAGGACAGCCAGGGCTACACAGAGAAACCTTGTCTCAATAAAGGCAAAAAGAAAAATAAGAAGAAAAAAGAAAAGGGTGACACCCATGTCATCACTCTTGTCCCTAAAGAGCAGCACACCCGTGACGACCCTTAACCAGAAGATAGGTTCTGGTCAGTCTTGCATTCTATCCTCGTGCATATGAACATGATAAGCATTGGGGAAAGGCATGGATGTGGAAAACATAGGTGTGACCTTCCCGACAACCGGGCGTATGCGTTCTGTGGACTGGTGGACTTGATGAACCAGGGCTTGGCTCCCCCTGTGTTCCAAGCTGTTCTGAAGTGGACAAGAGTTGATGTAAACCGCAGACAGAAAGCATCCCTGGGATTGCTGGCCTCAGGAAGGACACTGAGTTGGTGACTAGGGACCGTGAGGCTTCATAAGCCCATATAAGAAATGTCCATCTTCATCTGTAGGAAAGACCAGAAGCTACATTTGGTTAAGAGAATCCATTTGAACGGCTAGTTTTTGGGTGATGAGCAAGTTTCCAACAGCTGTCACTGCCACCTGTGGACTTCCGCTTCATGGCTGTGTGGCCCTTGCACATCACTAGACACTGCTGGCCAGTGTGAGGGGCTTGTGCCATTCAGACCACGGGCACTGACCATCTCCAGTGCTGCTGAACCGTTATAAATCCAACAACATGGCCCAGAGCGTACTCTGCCTCAGCCTGGGCTCCCTTCCTTGGCAGCACAGAGCTTTGGCAGACCATGCATAAGAAGTCTCCCACAAGGTGGACCCACCACTTAGCCTGTCCTTTACTTTTTCAGATGAGGTCGGATATGTAGCCCAAGCTGGTCTTGGACTTGCAGAGATCTTTTCCCTCTGTCTCTCAGGCTCTGTGTTTACAGGCATCACGTCACCACACCTGGCCACCTGGCCCTTCTTGAGGGGTGCATTGAGGTGGCAGTTATTTTTCTGCATCTTTGCGCTGCCCCAGGAAGCTAATTGCTAGGAGCATCTGTGTGCCTTCCTGGGCAAGGCTCTTCGGGGAGCACAGACTTCACCTCTACTCCCCATCCTCGCAGGCCTCAGATTCCAGCGCCTGCTGAGAACTATTCTGTCATCAGCTGCTGCCAAATACCAGCCGGAAGTAGAAACATTTGGGGAAGGTGATTAGTCCCTCTGGTAATCAGGCCAGCCTGTCAGGAACATGGAAGAAAACAGCCAAGGCATCCCTCTCTCCACTTCTTGCTGCTGTTCGTTTTTGTTTTGAGACAGTCTCTCTGTATGGCCCTAGCTGAAACTCTCTACACAGACCAGGCTGGCCTTGAACTCACAGAGACTCACATGCCTGTCTCCTGAGTGCTGGGATTAAAAGCGTGTACCACCATGCCAGGCCACGGTAGGTTCCTTTTTTGGTTTTGTTTGCGTGGTTGGTTTGTTTTTCAAGACAGGGTCTCTTTTTGTAGCTCTGGCTGGCATCAAACTCACAGAGACCCTCCTGTCTCTGCCTCCCAGTCTAATGCCTCCAATCTGCTGGGATTAGAAGCATAGGCCATCATGCTCAGCTCTCAGGGTCCTTCTAAAGTCCTTTCTAAACACAGCCTCAACTGGTTCTGTCACCCTTCTCTGACCTCAGGGTATAATGGCCCGTGCAGGGGGTCACCATTGTCCTACTGCCTCCCCCTGGCCTGACTATCTTCCCGATGAGGCCCTGTGCACATCAGGATGCCTGGCTGGCAGAGGACTCCCTCCTGCCTACCACTGTTCTTATAGGTCTCTGCTCCCCAAGCACCTGTCTTCTTCTTTCTGCTATTTACTCAGGGATTTGATTCTAGCGTAATTTCTATGGTTCCATTGGTCAGGACTGCCAGATGCTTTTCCCCCCTGCAGTCCTGAGTACTGAACCCTCATGACACTGGGCAAGCACTGTACCACTGAGCTGTGTCTGTGGCTCTAACACACACACACACACCACACACACATACACACACACACACATGCGCACACACATTTATAGCAGCTTTATTTATAGTTGCCTGAACTTGGAAACAACGCAAATGTCCTTCACTGGGTGAGTGGATAAACACACTAGTCCATTCAGACAGTGGAACATTTGCTAAGCCCTAGAAAGAATTGAGCTACTGAGCCATGAAAAGACTCAAAGGAGATGTAAATGATTATTGCCAAATGAAAGAAGCCAGTGTGGGACTGGCAAGGTGGCTCGGTGGGTAAAGGCCCTTGCTGCCAAGCCTGCCTTGAGTTTGATCCCTGGAACCCACAAGGAGGAAGGAGAAAGCCAACTCCTAAAAGCTGTCCTCTGACTTCCATGTTACCCACCCACCTACCCAACCACACAAACAAACAAATGTAGTCTTTAAAATTTAGAAGCCTCCGGGCAGCAGTGGCACATACCTTTAATCCCAGCACTTGGGAGGCAGAGCCAGGTGGATCTCTCTGAGTTCGAGGCCAGCCTGGTCTACAGAGCAAGATCCAGGACAGGCACCAAAACTACACGGAGAAACCCTGTCTCGAAAACAAAACAAAACAAAACAAAACAAACAAACAAAAATTTAGAAGCCATTGTGAAAAGGATACAACCTATACTTCCAGCCCTGACGCTCTGGAACAGGCACCACCACCAGCATCAGTGAAAAGATCAGGTGTCTGAGGGCAGGGGGAGAAGGCTCCACAGGGAACTTTCAGGGCTATGACTCTTTTTGATATGTGGTGTTGGATCCACGCAGTTTACACTGTCCAAGAATGTACAACCCCCAAAGTGGCCCCTGGTGAGAACTGCAGGCCTTGATGATACTGCTCTGTTGACCATGGTTCACACTGAGTGGTGGGTGGTGGCAGAGGCAGACTGATCTCTGTGAGTTTGAGGCCAGCCTGGACTACAGAGCTAAGCCCGGACTATAGAACAAGTGCCAGCCAGGACGCCCAGGCAGGACTACACAAAGAAACTGTGACAAATGAACCTCTTTAGTGCCAGAGTGTTTTGTTTACTTTCTTTGTTGGTTTGTTTTTTTGGGACAGGGTTTCTCTGTGTAACAACCCTGGCTGTCCTGGAACTCGCTTTGTAGACCAGGTTGGCCTCAAACTCACAGATCTGCCTGCCTCTGTCTCCCAAGTGCTGGGATTAAAGGCATGCGCCACCACGGCCCGGCAGTTTTGTTTACTTTTAAGGGTCTCGTCATGTAGCCCTTTGGGCTTGAAGCTTGCTTGTACTCTTCCCACCTCTGACTCCCAAAAGCTAAGGTATAAGTGTGTTACTAGTGCCCCCCCACACTCTTTTTGTTGCTGTTTCTTTCCAGACAGTGTTCCTCTGTGTAGCTCTGACTCACTTTGTCCATCAAGCTGACCTCAAACTTAGAGATCTGCCTGCATCTGTTTCCTAAGTGTTGAGATCTGGCTGCTTCCTCCCACCTTTTTTAATAGCTGGGCAGTGTCAGCACACGCCTTTAATCTCAGAACTCAGGAGGCAGAGGCAGGCAAATCTCTTGAGTTTGAGGCCAGCCTGATCTACAGAGTGAATTCCAGGACAGTCAGGACTACATAGAGAAACCCTGTCTGGAGAAAAAAAAAGTGTGCTGTTTGTTTCTGTGTGTACTTGTGTGCCTGTGGGGAGTATGACCGCAGTGCTTGTAGAGGCTAGAAGGCATCAGCTCCCCTGGAGCTGGAGTTACAGGCAGTTGAGAGCCACCCTGTGTGGGTGTGGGAGCTGAACTGAGGTCCTCTGCAAGAGCAGTATGCTCTCTTAACCACAGTTCCAATACCTCCCTCCTACTCCCCACTTCTTAACAAAAGGGGATTCTGGGTGGAGGGAGTATGTGAGGGGCATTGGGGAACTGAATGCCATGCTTTCGGTTCAGTTTTTCTGTAAACTGAAAACGTCTCTAAAAAAAAAAGTCTACTAACCGTTTTTAAAGTCTCGTGTGGAGGGCTGGGGGTGGAGAGCTCATTTAACCGAGCGCCAGCCTGGCATGTGTGAAACTCTAAGTTCCATTCTTAGCACCGCATAAAACCAGGCATGGCGCCGCACACCCGCAATACCGGAACTCAAGAAACACTGTCAGGAAGAGCTGAAGTTCAAGGCTATCCTAAACGATGTAACAAATTCTCAATTCTGGAGGCCAGCCTGGGCTGCATAAGACCTTGTCTCAAAGATTCAAAGCGAAGAACTCCAAAGCTCAAAACCTAATCCCTCCCCTCAAAATACAAGCAGAGCTGGTGGACTTGGTGGTCCCTGATTTCAATCTCTGCTTTTGAGAGGCTGAGTCAAAAAGATTGCTGAGGATTCCAGGCCAACATGGGCTATATAGTGAGTTCAAAGGCAGCCTGAGCTATATACAAGGTCTCCAAAAACCAAACCAAACCAAAACATTCCCAATAACAACAACAACAAAACCCACATGATTTTTACTCAAGAGCTAGTTCATAACAGTTTGCTAGGTTTGTACTTTGATTTGTTTGTTGGTTTGTTTTTTGAGACAGGGTTTCTCTGTGTAGCCTTGGCTGTCCTGGAACTTGCTCTGTAGACCAGGCTGGCCTCGAACTCACAGAGATCCACTTGCCTCTGTCTCCTGTAATTTAATTTTAAGGATTGTCTTTTCATTTGGGGTTTCAGCGCTGGGCTGAACCATGCTAGACAAGTGTTCTAGCACTAAGGTCCCCCACTCCAGGGACGAAGTTTTTGCAAGCCTGTTTTCATCAATTCCCACCCATAACTCCTCCTCCCCATTCTCCTACAACCTCTAAGGCCTGCTTTTTGATTGTTCTAACCCATCTCTACCTCCTGCTTCCAACATGAATAGGCTGTTTTCTCCCATCCAAAAAATGCAACCTCAGGGCCTAAGAGGATCCCCATCTTTGCTTTGGGTGCTGGGCTGCCCTTTCAGGCAGTACTCTGCATCTGTTTCCCCATGCCCTGGCTTCTCCAGGATCTAGGACTCTGGTCTCTTTTCCCTGTCAGTTGTCCACTGGGCCCTCCTAGGCCTCTCAAGACACCCACAGCCCCTTCCCAAGAAGAGTGCTCCAGGGTCTTGGTCTAGGCTGGGCGCCAGTATGAACTGAGGCTCCAGAGGCCTCGCAGTGCTATTCCCTCCGCCTGTCCTGAACCGCCAAACCCTGTTCGCTGCCCCTGGTCCCAGATGGAGGTGTCCAGTTCGCTACCTAGTAGCTACTCCCCCCGCCCAGCCAGCTGAGGGGCGCCAACACGGCGGTGGGGACAGGAGGTGGCCGGACGACAGCTGGGGGGGCGGCCCTGACCTTCCCGCAATCGATGGGGCGCGGCCGGCCGCGCGGAGCCAGGGCGGTGCTGGAGCCCCCCGCCTGCCGCCGGGCCAGCTATAAAGCAGGGGCGCGGGACTCAGGCTGCAGCTGCAGCGCTCAGCACCCCCGGAGCCCGACCATGCCCACCCCGCCGCTACTGCTGCTGCTGCTGCTGCTGCTCGCTGGCTCGGCCGCACTCCCTGCGCCCCCCAGGTGAGCTGGGTCAGGGGGATCCACTACACCACGGCCACGGCCACAGGCCCACACTGTCGTACTCTGACCCTCCTCGCCCCGCGCCTCCCCAGGATCCCAAGACACTCAGACGGGACGTTCACCAGCGAGCTCAGTCGCCTGCAGGACAGCGCCAGGCTGCAGCGCCTGCTGCAGGGTCTTGTGGGGAAGCGCAGGTGAGCAGGTGTAGGTAGAACTCTCCAGACTTGCTGGTATGGGACAGGCCTGGTATGGTCCCCTATCAGCAACCCGCTGCATCCCAGTACTACCACTAATTCTAATTTGGGTTGGGGGTGGGGGGCAGTGAGCAGGACGCAGAAAATATCCCAGAGAACAGCCTGGCACGGTCCAAGCCCTCAGAGGACCAGCTCTGCTTGCTGTGGTCGAACACTCAGGCCCTACAGAATTGGTGAGCACTCCATCCTCAGCTGGACTCCTGAAGCACCCTTCCTGTTCCCTAGCCATGTGGGTACACACATGCATTCTGATGGTCAGTCCTAGTCCCCTAACCACCTATCTCCCTCCACAGGCTGCTCCCCAGGCTTCCCCTGGATGGGTCCTGGTCTCCCTGGCTGCCTCCTGGACCAAAGCCTGCTGCTGAAGTCTCGGAGTGGACTGAAGCAACCAGGCAACCCCGATGAGGGAGGAAGGGAGTCTCCAGGAGCTGGCTGGAGCTGGGGTTTGGTTGTCCTTGGTATCAATAAAGAAGGAATTTAGACCCTGGTCTTTCAGCTCATGGTGTGTGATGTCTGATAAAAAAAAAAAAAAAAAAAAAAAAAAAACAAGACAGCCCTTGCTCAGTGAGCCTGGCAGGTGTGGACATGTCCATCCGCCCTCATTCAATGGCTGGGACCACACCCAGTTGCTCTTTGAACCTGGGAGGTCAGCTAGGATATTTCTTCCTTATCTCTGGCATCAACTGGACTCCTCTTTTCCCAGCCTGCCCTGTGGTCCACTTAGCAAAATTCCCGGGGATCAGAGATGCCAGCCCTTGTCCAGCCGTGTGGTCAGGGTACATGGAATGGTGGGGAGGCACAGCCATGAGTGGAAGGACCTGCGTACATCTGCGTACATCCTGGCTCTACATGTCTGTGTGGTCTTGGCACAACCCTGAAGCCTGGATAGTGATGCCGTCTCCCAGTAGACAGCTGTGGGACCACTGGAAGGCCACGAGAGCCTCGGGAAGGTTCTCAGGCATCCAGAGCAGCCCCGTAGAGGCCCAGAGTAGTGAGGGCTCCAGGCTCTTTTGGCACAGCACGGCCCATCACCCTCCGGGCTCTACCTAGAGGCCTCTCCCCGGCTCTGAGGGCTTGTAGGGGAGAGGGGAGGAAGCGAGAAAGGCTGGAATAGGTCTAATGGAGCCCTGGGCTGTGTGTCCACCAGGATTCCTGTCTTCCATCAGATACTGCTCCCCCCACCCCCCCTTCAACACCAGCTCCCAGCTAAGGCAGGAAGGCTTCATTTGCATCCTATTACCAAGGCCCTGCCAGGCCCGGCCAGGCCCTACCTGGGGGAACTGCTGTATTTCCCAGACAAGTAGGAGCACAGTGGGACACAGTCTTTTCCTTTGGGAGTGGAATAGGGAAGGGAGGCAACATAATGTGGCTTCAGGAATTTCGCTGAAAGACATTGAAGAGAAAGAGACAAGATGAGGGGTTATCCTGATGTGGGTTACGGTAGACCCAAGACCCAGTGACTCAGCCCACATCCCTGGCCTTGCCCCCAGCTCCCCAGGCCTGCTCCAGCTCCTTCTATCCCTCCTCAGTTCCTCCAGCCCTATTCCAGCTCACCTAGCCCTTCCCAGTACCCCGGTGCTCCAGCCCTGCCCCAGCTCCCCCCAGCCTTGCTCCACCCCCACAGGCCTGCCTCAGCTCCCCAGATCTATGAATGGTTTTAGCTCCTCAGCCCTGACTCAGCCTCCTTAGACCTACGGCCCCAGCCTTGTCCTAGCTTTACCAGGCCTATTCCCCACGCCCAGTGGTTCTCAGGTTTTTTACACCTCATGTGTAGTGTCTATGGGTTGAGTCCCCACTTAACTTCCTGGAAGTCCAGGCTGAAATATGACCTCACGTCCCCTCTCAGTGCCGGCCAGCGGGAGCCCCCTTGGTAGAGGCCATCAGTAAAGAGTCATAAAATGAGGCGGTGCCTGGCAGGGGCGAAGGTCGCCAAGGCAGGAACTGTACCAGCCCTGGAACAAGAAGGCAGCTGGACCCTTCTTCCAGGTGACAGCAGCCACCATGGGGGCTCCGGCCCTCCTGTGGCCTCCGCTGCTATTACCATTGTTCATAGTGCTGTTTGGCCAACCTCCGGGGACCAAGGCCCAAGGTATGTGCTGGACAGGGGCAGGGTGGGTAGGCAGCAGAGCTTGGGTGGAAGGCACCAACTTCTCCTTTGCAACTTTCTAGTCTGCTCTGTGAACCAAACGGTTTTTCAAGTTGAGGAGAACTCGAATGTTTCTGAGCCACTGGTGAACATTTCGGTCCCAGGAGACCTGCGGGTGACCCTAGGATCCTCATCCACTCCTTTCGCATTTAAGATCGTGGACAATCAGCTGTTTCTCAACGTGACTCCAGATTATGAGGTACAGTCTGTAGGCTGGATGGAATGTGCCCCATGGGGACGTACGTGAGCACCCACTCCCCTACCCTGGAAACGATTCAGGGGAGGAGGGGTTAATGGCTCTATGTCTCCCAGGTAGTGAGGAGTACCTTCAGGCCCAGTGCTTGGTTGGTTGGTACTGAGGGGTAGGACCATTTGGGGACAAAGTTGTCAGATGCCCCCTACACCCAGGATTTGCCGCTGGTGACTGACAGGGGCCCTGGAGAAGTATGGGCTCTGCTTGTGGCACTCTCTTAGCCTAGGGCACTCTATTTCGTATGGGGCAGCTGATTCATCGGGCACTGGCTTCCTCCTCAGGAAACCACATCACTGGAGGCAGTCCTGGAGTGCAAGAGAGGAGAGGTTCCGGTAAGTCAGCTCCATTTTCTGACCACCCTGCCCTCTGTCCCAGTACCTCAAGACCACTCCTCCAGGACCTCACCCCATGGAGTCTGGACATGAGCTCTCTACTGGCCACTGTACCCACACTTCTTTGAGCCCAGACACTGCCCTGAGCTCTAGACTCAAACTCAGCTAACTCAGGGCCGTGTATTAAGTCCACACTCAGACCGCAAGTCTGCCCCTCACCCTTGCCTGGGAGACACCTTCACCCCAGCCTCTCAGCCCACTTTTCTGTCACTCCACCCAAGGTACTCGGTTGGCTGTGCCTCAGAGTCAGATGTACTCTTCCTACCTCGAGTCCCATGGGGCTTCGATCAACACATCTCCTTTCTGACCCTTCCAGCAGATGCACTTACTGCTTTCTTGTCCCTGGCCCTCCTCAATCCCTGCTCCACTCAGTGAGTCCCTAGAGAAGGACAACCAGACCCTGTCCAGCCTCACGCAGAAACTTCCACATTTTCTTACTGGAACTCAAAGCTAATTTCACAGCTGGGCAGGCAAGGCTAGGGTATGCAAACACTGGCCTAAGGTAGACATTCCTTATGCCTGCTCAGGTCAGCATGGAAACGTCATCTCCTCAGGGGACGCCTAACCCTCCTACTCTGCATACTACCCTACCCCATACATCTTCACCCTCAGCCCTCAGCCTATACCATATTTTCAGCCTTTTACTAAAGGAAACTTGCAGATATAACAGGCCCCACACACTTTCTGCTCCATCAAGAGCGACTCTCACACCCTGCACTCCTACCCTGTACCATGACATGTTACCCACACATATCTCAGCTCATGTCTCTAATAGATAATAATTAAAAAAATAAACTTCATGTTTAGGTATAGTTTTGTGGTAGGGTACCTGCCTAGTAATCGTTGAGGCCCTGGGCTCCACCCTCAACACACAAATGCACATCACAGACACACACACACACACACACACACACACACACACACACACACAGACATAGCGACCATGGCCTTGACATCTGTCACTGGAGAAGAGCAGCCTTTTCCTCTCTGTCCTCCAGCACTTGGCTGTGTTCACCTCTCCTTGGGTCCCAGGAAGGTCTCTCCCATGGGATACAACCAGTTGATTTTTAACCTGAGGCTCCTTTCTCTGCTGTTCTCTTGGGGACCTGTTTTTGAGGCCGTGAGACTGCTCAGTTTTCTTCCTTTGATGATGTTTTGCTGGCGTGTCCCCAGGCTTGCCCCCTTATTTCTCTTCAGCACACTCACCACACACACACACACACACACACACACACACACACACACACACACACATACACACACATACACACACGCTCTGCCACACTCTAAAATGTAGTTTAGGTTTTTTTTTCTTTTTTGTTTTGTTTTTTGAGACAAGGTTTCTCCGTGTAGTTTTGGTGCCTGTCCTGGAACTCTCTCTGTAGACCAGGCTGGCCTCGAACTCCCAGAAATCCACCTGGCTCTGCTTCCCGAGTGCTGGGATTAAAGGCATGCGCCACCACCGCCCGGCTAGTTTTTGTTTTTGTTTATATATATAGTCTGAGTTCCTCCTAGAACAGGAGTCCACAGACTGCTACACTGTTGATGTCACCAATGTCTGTTGAATGAAAGAACAGAAGAGTGAGTGAATGAATGAACTGGTAAAGGAGGGAGGAATTAATGATGAGGGCATCAGAGCATAGTTCCTTAGCCAGGGGTTGACTTTGTTGACTTTTCTGCAGGTGACAGTGTTGAGGGTGTTCGTGGCTGTCCTGGATGTCAATGACAATCCCCCAGTGTTTCCTTTTACAATCAAGAGCTTTGATGTAGCAGAGGTAAGTCCAGTGGAGCCAGAGCAGGTGGCTTCTGAGTATGGAGAAGGAAGGGGGACAGGGAGGTGTCTGGGGGACACCATCAGGGAGATTCATATACAGAAGCCACAGCATGGCTGGATCGACCTCTTCTCCATCCCCAGGACACCAGAGTGGGTACAACCGTCATCCCTGAGACAGAACTGGAGGCCAAAGACGCTGATAAAGATGACACCCTATTTTACACCCTCCAAGAAGTGACCCCGGTCAGTGCTTCCCCTGTCCCCACTCATTATTGACCCCTCCCTTCTGATGCCGCCAGGCCTCAGTTCCTCCACCTTCCAGAGTCTCATGTTGTGCCCTCTTCCCCCTTCTCAGAACGCTAGCAGCTTCTTCTCCCTCGTGGGGGTAAACGACCCTGCTCTGAGGTTGCAGCAGGCCCTGGATTTCTACAAGATTCAGAGCATGACCTTCAAGCTGCTGGCACGGGTAAGCAGATCACAGCTACCTGAGTCCTGGCTAGTCTGGCCTGTCCAAGCCATCGTGGGCCTGACCTGTCAGGGCTGGCTGTTACTACAGGATACTTGGGATGAACAGGCACAGCTCAGCCACACGGCCACTGCCACCCTGGTCCTGAACGTGCTTCCGGCTGACCTGCGAACCCCCTGGTTCTTGCCTTGCTCCTTCTCAGATGGCTACTTCTGCATCCAGGCGCAGTACCATGGGGTGGTCCCCACGGGACACATACTGGTAATGGGGAGTAAGAAAGCCCAGAGTCTGACTTGAATCCAGAGCCAAGTCAGAGGAAGTTTAGGGTAGGGATCCAGCAGTGGTCCTGTGCTCTTTGAGTGGCTTAGGCAATTTTGTGATTTTTTTTTTTTTTGGAAACTAATGTGAATGAATAATCATTCATTAACTATCCCAGCCTTAGGTGGGGAACACACAGACACAAACCAGTGATGTCAGCTGGGATGGGAGGACGTCAGGGGCTGGGCTGGTGCTGATGGGACTGCCACATCCTTGCCCAGCTGACAGTCTCCTGAGGCTAGAGAGTCTACTGGGCAGGTGGGGTCCAGCCAAGGCTACCACAGCCCCCACTGGGCAGAGAGGCACACATGGAGGCTGCAAGTCTTCCTTCCTAAGTTCTCGCTGCTGCCACTGAGCCCCGCTGTGGTTGCAGCCCTGCCCCAAGCAGGCACTACCCTGCCCCCATGCTCCAATTCATGTTTCAGGCCTTGAGGGACAAGAAAAGAGTAAGAACTGGGGTCATTCAACCTCAAGATATCCCTCTCTCCACAGCCATCCCCCCTCATCTTGAGTCCTGGTCCCATCTATGCTGTGGACGGAGATCAGGGCATTAACCAGCCTATCATCTACAGCATTGTAGCGGGTGAGTGAGGGCTAGCCCCACAGCACCTGGACCCTACAACAGAGGGACCAGACGCCAAACTCCATCCTGAATTCTCCCAGGAAACACGGATGACACATTTATCATCAACGCAGACTCTGGCAACCTCACGATGGCCAAAAGTATTCCCAGCCCCATGGTCTTCACCCTGCTGGTCAGGGTGGGTATCAGTACTGGATGACAGATGGGTCTCCTGTATTCCCTTGAACCCCAGCTGCAGCCCAGCTCCAATGAGTCCCATTAGTCACTCCTGTTTCCCCTGACTCCCCAGGCTGATCAGGCTGATATGGCCCGCTACTCAATGACCCAGGCCATTGTGGAGGCCCGTGACGGAGAACTCCAGTTCTCTCAGAGCCTGTACCGTGGCACAGTGGTGCTTGGTGCTGAGGCTGGTACAGAAGTGAAGGACAGGACCTCCCCTTCTGAGATCCTGAGGATCCAGGCTCAGTACTCAGGCTTCCCGGTATGCAGTCCCTTCCCGACCACCTAGGAACTCTCTAAGTATGCCTGGACTCTGGTTCTCTGTGTGGGCAGCTTGGGATGGACAGCAGGGCACCCAAGCCCAGGTCTCACTGCAGTCTCACCTAGGACCTCAACTCGGCCATCACATATCAAATCACCAACTCCTCAGATTTCAAGATGGACAAGGATGTCATACTGACCACTGTGGCTATGAAGCGTGCAGAAGTCATCTATGTAGAGGTGGAGTGGGGAATAAGGGGATCAATGGTGTGGGGTAAAGAGGGACCCAAGAGGAACAAGCTCCTTTCCTGACCCAGGTAGAAGCTACCAGTACTGTGACTAAGGACACAGCCACCTCTGTTGTTGAGATCCAAGTGTCAGGGCAGGAGCCCCCCTCCACAGGTGAGCCCCAGGGCCCCCAAGCAGGGTGGCTCCCCCTCTGGGACAGGCATATTTGAGGACACAGGCAAACCCAAGTTCTGTCCATGCCACCCCCAGAGTCCCCCACACCCCCAGAAGCTGGAGGAACAACTGGGCCTTCAAGTAGCACCACTTTGGAAGCCCCCACGACCTCTGGGACCTCTCAAGGACCTGCTACAACCAGCTCTGGGGGAAGTGCTGGCCCATTTCCACCCTCAGGCACAACTCTAAGTCCCCCTGCCTCTGCCTCATCTACACCTGAGGGGTTCCCTACTCTTGGAATCAGCACCTCCCCCCAGACAGCCACACCCAGTGAGGGCTCAACACAGACCCCCAAAACAGAGACCTCTCAGCCAGTGGTCCCCATTACAGGAACAAGTACCACTTCTCAGCCAGCCACACCCAGTGAAGGCTCAACACAGACCCCCCAGCCAGGGACCTCTCAGCCAGTGGTCCCCATTACAGGAACAAGTACCACTTCTCAGCCAGCCACACCCAGTGAGGGCTCAACACAGACCCCCAAACCTGGAACCTCTCAGCCAGTGGTCCCCATTACAGGTATGAGTACCTCTTCTCAGCCAGCCACACCCAGTGAGGGCTCAACACAGACCCCCCAGCCAGGAACCTCTCAGCCAATGGTCCCCATTACAGGAACAAGCACCTCTTCTCAGCCAGCCACACCCAGTGAGGGCTCAACACAGACCCCCCAGCCAGGAACCTCTCAGCCAATGGTCCCCATTACAGGAACAAGCACCTCTTCTCAGCCAGCTACACCCAGTGGAGGCTCAACACAGACCCCAAAACCAGGAACCTCTCAGCCGACAGCCACTACGTCCATCAGGAGCCCCTCACCCTCAGGTAGTCCACACATTGTTTGCCCTGGAGTCACTATCACCCTTCTTAACTCAGACAGGGGTTCCAGGGATGTGCTCTAGAACAGGGTCCACCCAGGCTAACCTGGCCTGACCACACTGGCCCCTCCAAGGAGTCTGTGTCTAGTCCCAGACAGATGGCTCCAGGGGGGCAGAATGGGGTGAGCTGAAGAAGGTATGGGGATACAGCAGCAGATTTTGGAGCCAGTGAGTCCCATAATTCCCAGGATAATCTATATTTAGGGCCAATAATTAGGGAGGTACAAGATAAAAATTAAGATTTTATGGCTATCAGGTTGTGCTAATGTATCCCTTTAATTCCAGCACTAGGGAGGTAGTGAAAGGCAGATCTCTGTGAGTCCAAGGCCAGCCTGGTCCATATAGTGAATTCCAGCCCAGCCACAGCTACACACAGAGAACTTATCTTTAGAAAAATAATTATGAACCAGTGGCAGTGGTGGTGCACACCTTTAATCCCAGCACTTGAGAGGCAGAGATAGGCGGATCCCTGAGTTTGAAGCCAGCCTGGTCTACAGAGGGAGTTCTAGGATAGCCAGAGCTATAGAGAGAAAAACCCTGACTTGGGGAAAAAAAAAAAAAGAAGAAGAAAAAATAATAATTATGGCTGGATGTAGTGGTGCATGCCTGTGATCCCAGCTAATGGAGAGACTGAGGCAGGAGGATCACTTAAGCCTAGGAATTCAGGGCTAACCTGGGCAACATATAGAGGCAATACTACTGAAAAACAAAACATAACAAAAATGCAAAACACACACACACAAACACACAAAATCAAGATTGGGGAGATGACTCATCGGTAAAAGTACTTGCCTTCCAAGCATGAGGACATGAATTTGGTCCCAGAACCCACATAAAACAGCTGAGCGTGGGGGCGTGCACTTACAATCCAGTGTTGGGAAGCCAGAGACAGGAATAACCCTGGAGATCCCTGACCAGACAGCTTAGCCAGCTCTAGGTCAGTGAGAAGGCCTGGATGGCCAGATGGTCAGCAGATGAAGGGCCCGATGACCTGCGTTGGATCCCTGGGAAGTGCATAGGCCAGCGGAAGAAGAACACAGACTTCTGCAAGTTGTCCTCTGACTACAACATGCACCATGACAAACACACACACTACATGAATAAAACATGCACACACACATATATACACAAACACACAAAACAGTGCACACCACACACACACACACACACACACACACACACACACACACACACACGAGGTTCCCACCGAAAGTTTTTTGTACCCATCATTGAGCTGTACCCACACACCCCTTCAGGGTGCAGGATCACAAGGGCCAGACAGTTAGTCTGGATGGCCACCAGAGGCAGTTTTACATGGCAGACTTCTCATGAGTGTTCTCTAAAAACTATGTCAAGCGTCACTGAGCCCTGCTTCTGGTCGAGTGCAATATATATTCATAATTGGAGTTGAAGCCACAAAAGACAATGTCCACATTCAACTGTTGACAGTGTGCCCTTGAAGGCCATCCTGGTGTATCAGAAGCTGGCAGCCATGCCACCAGGGGCCTTGGTATCCCCAGGCAGCCTCCCTGGTGGAGTTCACAACACCCATTCTCAGAAACTCAGCTCTAGGGGGTGGGTCAGGTCATGCCTGTCTTGTTTTCATGGTACCTCAGACTGGCCCAGGTTAGAGAGGCAAGTGCTTTAGGAGTGTTCCGACAGTAAGTGGTCATGGTGTCTTGGACAGAGACACCAGGAGAAGGCGAGCTGGATGACAGCCAGCGATTTTCCACGGTGGACATGGCAGTGCTGGGTGGGGTGCTCGGTGCACTCTTGTTGCTGGCTCTCATCTGCCTGGTCATCCTCATCCATAAGCACTACCGTCATCGGTTCAATTGTTGCTCTGGCAAGGCTTCGGTAAGGGCCTCGGTGGGGTACTGGGCTAGTCAGAGTAGAAAGGGGATTAACCCAGGGCTGAGGAGTCACAGAGAAGGGACATGGAGGGAGGGATGAAGGGGAACAGCTGGGGATAGCAGCGGAGTCAGGCTGGGATGGATGTGCGGACACTAGCGGGAGGGGGGGTGGGGGTGGGGGTGGGGGTGCGGGTGGGGGTGGGGATGGGGGTGGGGGGGTGTCAGAGGAAGAGTGGGAGCCAAGTGGCGGGAAGAGGGTCCTGGCGGGAGTAACAACACTGCTTGCTGCTAAGGCCTCTGCTCTTGCTGCGCTGTAGGAGCCGCCGCCGCCGCAGAATGACTATGACAACGTGACCTTCCTCCCAGACCACAAGGCCAGCTGGTCGCCCACCTCCAACCCGCAGCCACAGTCGGGCCCCGAGCCCGCCCAGCCGCCCTCTGGGCCCCATAGCCCCATGTTCTCCAGACCCACGCCCCCCAGCTCAGCACCTCCTAGCCCCAAGCTCAGAGCTCCCGAGTCTCCTAAGACCGTCCAGGCCGGAGACAGTCCTTCAGCCGTGAGGTCTATCCTGACTAAGGAGCGGCGGCCAGAGGGGGAGGGCGGCTACAAAGCAGTTTGGTTCGGCAAGGACATCAGGGAGGAGGCTGACGTGGTGGTCCTCAACGAGCCCACAGCAGACATGGACAGCGCCAGTGCCACGGGAAGTGAGGGTAGCGATGATGATGATGATGGCCCTGACCAGAATAAGGGTCCTCACTTTGGCGCCGGTGACGACAGCACTTACATCTAGCGCAGCAACCCCACCCTCCTCCCCAAGACACTCCCTATTCCTCTGCAAATTAAAGTAGCACTTTCGAATTCCTGAGTCTTCAGGCGGGTGTGCGAGAGCGGGTGCCAGGGAAGGTCGGTCAACAAAGCCCAATCGCTCATGCCTCCTCTTTTTGAGCCGGGTTATCTGGCCCCTGCCCTCCATCCCTCCCATCCCCAGCCCCCTCCTGCTCCCCCACTCCATCCTTCCGTCCCCTTTTCTCCACTCCAAGCGCGGGAAGGAGGGAGCGCTTGGGGTAAAACACCTGCTGTGAGCGCCCAGCTGCTAGCTTCCGGATGCCCGGTCCCCCTCCCTCCGCCCTTCACACACACACCGCAAGCTCCGCTCCCACGGTAGCCCGCGGGGAAGAGGGAAGTCTTCACCGGAGATCGTCAGATCGTCAGCGCTTGGCCCAATGTCCACAGCTTTGCTTGAGCGAAGTGAAAGAACCAGAACCGCCCACGCTACATGTCCATTCATTTGGGAGAGGGTAGTCTCTGGGAGGTCACAGCCTGGTTCAAAAGTCTGGCCAGGCATGGTAGGGCACACATTTAATCCCAGCATTTGGGAAGCAGAGGCAGGAGGATGTCTGTGAATTTGAGGCCAACCCTGTCTACGGAGTTCCAGGATAGCCAAGGCTATGTAGAGAAACGCTTTCTCAACCCTGTCTCGAAAAACAAAAACAAAAACAAACAAAGAAACAAACAAAAATAAAATAAAATAAAAAACAAAACAAAAGACCCAAACAAAAAGGCTGCTCTGGCAGTGAACACTGCCCTCATCTGCCTCACACAGAAACCTTAGATGTGAGAAACAGGGGCCTGCAGGTCACCCCCCCCCTTACCCCGGTTGGAAACCTCAACAAGTCACCCCCCTACTCTCATATCTTCCGAGCAGCAGCCCTCTGAGTTTTAGTACTTTCTTGACCCAGCTGGACCAATGACAATTTACCACTGGATAAACGAGACCCCTCACCCGAACGGTTGCCAATAGTGGGGGAGGGGCGCTGGGCCGCTCGCACATCCATGATGAGCTGTCCATGCGACCAGTCTCATGGAGGTCGTGTGCAGATCACCACAGCTGCAGTGAGTTCAGGTGCAAATGGCTATGTCATGCTCAGAAGACTTTTTTTTTCCCTGCACATCTCTCCATCCTCTGGCTCTTCCTACTTTTGGGAGATGTTCCCTGAGCCTTGCAGTGGGTGATAGAGAGGTCTCTCTCATTCAGGGTGGACACTCCACCATCACTTACCCTCTGTTCTTGGGCCAGTTACAGGCTCTGCTCCTTGCAATTAGAAGCTTCTCTAACAAAGGCTGGACACAACACTAATCTGTGGTTGTATTTTACATTTTGAGACAGGGTCTTACTTTTTTTTTTTTTTTTTTGGTTTTTCGAGACAGGGTTTCTCTATGTAGCAGGGTCTTACTCTTTAACCCAGAAGAATTGGTCCTTCTGACTCAACCTCTCCAGAGATGGTATTACAAATACTGGCTTTGGAATATTCTTCGTGTGTGTGTGTGTGTGTGTGTGTGTGTGTGTGTGTGTGTCTGTGTGTGTCTGTGTGTGTCTGTGTGTGTGTGTGTTTCGAGACAGGGTTTCACTGTGTAGCCTTGGCTGTCCTGGAAACTCACTCTGTAGATCAGACTGGCCTTGAACTCACAGAGATCAGCCTGCCTTACTGAGTGCTGGAACTAAAGGTGTGCGCCACCATCGCCCGCTGGAATAGTCTTATCTGTACCATTCTCAATGTGAAGCCAAACTGTACCACAGCCTCTTTAGACTACACTTCCCACTGCTTTCCTGAGAGCTAAACAAAACAAACAAAAGTTGCTGACTTTGTTTGGAACGGTCGTGGGTACCCCTGCCTTCTCCTGCTGTGTTTTCCTGAGGAGGTGTGGAGGGAACCCTGCAAGTAGACTAGGCTGCTACTCCCACTGTCTCTCTGAGGCTTGTGACTCCGAGAGTGGAATGCCACGGGCACGTGACACCCCAGAGGCGTCCAGAGCCCTTAAGCCACACCCTGTTTCCCTTCGTCCCGCCCCTGAGCCGGGTCCTATAAAAGCCCTGGCTGTCTCCTTCTCACTGAGATAAAACCGTCCCGGCGGCTCCGGCACCAGGTATGAGGGACCCTTAGCCCATGCGGGGAGGGAGCGAGCTAGTGCCACACGGGGAAATTCTTGTCCCCTCCACGGAGTAGCGAGCGATCGGGGAAGGGCAGTACAGAGAGATCGGGGACACCTGAGGGCAGAGGGTCCGGCGAGATCTGCGATCGTAAGATCTGCTGGTGGGGTTGGGATCTGTGTAGGGGTTCGGTGGAGGCCGAGGACTGTGCCCGTAGCCACTGGAACAGAGGGAAGCCCGCGGCTGCCCACAGGCTGTTTAGGTTTCCTTTTCCTGGGATGCAGTTTCGCTTTACTCGCCTGGGCCCGCCCCCTTTTCTCATCGTGTCTTTGCAGGGTCCGGCCTGCGACAGCCCATCCAGGCTTGGACGCTGGATCAACACCTGTGACTTCACGTGTGCGCTCCCGCTACATCTGTAGTCACATCTATAGCCACCCTGGCCGAGGAATCCACACTTAGGTTCGGAACCTAGGTGGCTACAAGTTCTCAAACCTCATCTGTGACCCTCAACACCCTACACCTGGGTCACATTTGTGACACTTAAATTCCCACTTGTGACCAACACACATAATCACATTTGTGACACTTGGCCACACTATCTGTGGCTACAACCTGAAACATCAGTGACACCCGAGGGACTCTTACCTCATCAGTAAAGGCTGACTGCTCCAGTGACTACAACTTGTCACAGAGTCGGACCACTCTAATTCTCCCGGACTGTCCTTGTAGGAGCAATGGCCACAGAGAGGTGAGAACATGCCCACCCTACTTGTGTTGGGTCCTGTATGCCTTGTATTTGGCCCTGATCCTGGCGTTGCTGCCCTGCTTGCAGGGGGCCCCAGCGCATGCTGTTCGGAGAGTGGCTACTGGGTGAGGTCAGTAGCGGCCAGTATGAGGGCCTTCGGTGGCTGGACGAGGCTCACACAGTCTTCCGTGTGCCCTGGAAGCATTTTGGGCGCAGGGATCTGGACGAAGCTGATGCACGTATCTTCAAGGTGGTACCCAGTCCTGCCCTCTGTATAATCTGCTCTGTCTTGGTGGCTTTACGGTTGGGTTTGTGGTTTTTAAAACTGTTTGGAAAAAGGCTGATTGTAGGCCCAGTGGCTCTCTTTCCAAGGTGTGGGTGGGTGGGCGGGTGGCACATTTTCTCCTAAGTTAGAGCCTTGGGCTGAGTAAGATGCCTGGTTGTTTGGGAACAAAGGGGAAGAAAACTTTTGAAACTACTCAAGCATCATAACCAGAACTCCTGGGGAGTCCATCCTCAACCTACGTTCTCTGTCCTCTCCTTCAGGCCTGGGCTGTGGCCCGAGGGAGGTGGCCACCTAGCGGCGGTAACCTGCCATCTCCAGAGGCCGAGGCTGCTGAGCGAGCAGGCTGGAAAACCAACTTCCGCTGTGCACTCCACAGCACAGGGCGCTTTATCTTGCGTCAAGACAATTCAGGGGACCCCGCTGACCCGCACAAGGTGTATGAACTTAGCCTGGAGCTTGGATCTACTGGTGAGGAATGCCACAAATAGGGATGGGCTGGGGTGGTACATGGACTGCTCTGTCTTGGTGGCTTCATGGTTGGATTTGTGGTTTTTAAAACTGGTTGGAAAAAGGCTGATTGTAGGCCCAGTGGCTCGCCTTCCAAGGTGTGGGTGGGCGGGTGGCACATTTCCTCCTAAGTCAGAGCCTTGGGCTGAGTGAGTCGCTTGGTGGTTTGGGGACAAAGGGTACTGGGAAAAAAACTTTTGAACTACTCAAGCATTATAACCAGGTTGCAGGTCAGTCTCAGATCCAAATTCCCACCCCTCTCTCCATCAGAAGGCCGGGCCATGGAAAATAGGGAAGTGACCCTCAGCAACGCCATACCCACACAGGTACAATCTGGTTTGCTCCTTCTAGGTGTGGGAGATGGGCAACTGCCTACCACTAAACTTTCTCTTGCAGGGTGTGTCCCTAGGACCGTTCTCCGCAAGAGGAAATGCTGGGCTCCAGACCCCAAGCCCTCCGCTTTCTGGGGATACTGGGGAACTTTCTAGTGATACCGAGGACCTCTTGCTTCAGGTTTTGGAGTACAACCTCCTGGAGGACCACCTACTGGAATATGAGTCTGGGGCAAACTCAGTCCCATCACAGGAGCCTGGTGAGAGGCAGGAAGAACTTTTACTGAGCTGGGGCTAAACTAGAGAACCCTCACCTGCCGAGGCTGTACGAGAGGACAACAGAACCCTAGAGGAGAGGAGGAATGATAAGGATGCTAGGATGACAGGGGTGGGCGGGAAGCTAGCGCACCATGAAGGGCAATATCGACAGGCAGTTTCAACTCGTCCTCAGGCGGGAAGCAAGAACACGCTTCTGAGGAGCCACATGCAGCATGGCAGGTGGAAGCTGTCCCCAGCCCCAGGCTTCAACACCCAGCTCTGATGACTGGTGAGGACCTGGGGGGACCTGTTGGTGTGGGCTAGTGCTGTGGGGCTAGCACAGGTCTTCCCTGGTACACACCTATTCTCCCAGGCAGAACACTGTGGACCACTCACCCCTCACATCTGTACCTCAGTGGGAGGTGAATGGGTCCTGGGGTGTGGAACAAAGTGCCCCACCCATACCTACCACTCAGCCTTGTCTGTACACAGAGCGCAATCTAGGGTTCCTGGATGTGACCATCATGTACAAGGGCCGCACAGTGCTACAGGCAATGGTGGGGTACCCCAGCTGCGTGTTCCTGTATAGCCCCATGAACACGGCGATAAACCCGGCACCCCAGCCAGTGATTTTTCCCAGCCCCGCTGAACTACCGGATCAGAAGCAGCTGCATTACACAGAGACACTTCTGCAGCATGTGTCTCCAGGCCTTCAGCTGGAGCTGCGGGGGCCTTCACTGTGGGCCCTTCGCATGGGCAAGTGCAAGGTGTACTGGGAGGTGGGCAGCCCCATGGGCTCCACCAACCCCTCCACCCCAGCCCAGCTGTTGGAGCGCAACTGCCATACCCCAATCTTCGACTTCAGCACTTTCTTCCGAGGTCAGTGAGGTGCCTGTCTGGGGTGCTGTCCTTGTGGGTCCCTGGAGCCTTTCTTAACCTGCTCACCAGAGCTACCTCCTAACAGAGTTGGAAGAGTTTCGGGCCCGGAAGCGGCAAGGATCACCACACTACACCATCTACCTGGGATTTGGGCAAGACTTGTCAGCAGGGAGGCCCAAGGAGAAAAGCCTAATTCTGGTGAAGGTAGAGCCTGGGTTGGCAAGCAAAGGTGGGTGTGGGCTGCTGGGTGGTAGCCCTAACAGATGTCTTTCCACAGCTGGAGCCATGGCTATGCAAAGCATACTTGGAAGATGTGCAGCGTGAGGGTGTGTCCTCCTTGGACAGCAGCAGTCTTGGCCTGTGCCTATCTAGCACCAACAGTCTCTACGATGACATTGAACACTTCCTCATGGAGATGGGTCAGTGGACCTAGCCCAGAACTGCAACTCCTAATAAAGAGTCGAGAACCAGTGCTGTCCCGAGTCAGGTTTACTCCCTAGCTGTAGGTCCCCTCTTTATTGGACCTGGTGGGGCCCCACAAAAGCTGACACCCCATCCCTGCACACTAAGCCTCCTTTGCAGCACTCACGTTTACAGTGAAGATCTGGCTTGAGCTATGGCACCCCTTCCTGGATACCAACGCTCTAAGACAGGCATCGGGAACATCTTACAGTGCCAGGTGGACTGGGGAAGGTGGGATACGTGTCTGTCTGAGTCTGAGGCCCACAGCACCGTGTCCTATAAACCCGAGGGAGAAAACTGCTATAGCAGAGGCTCACTGCATGAGCGCTGGCACGTGGCTATGGGCAGGTAGAGGAGCTTCCCACTGGGCTATCAGGCTTTCCGAAACCAAAAAAGCTTCACCTTCCAAGCACTGAGCACACAGCAAAGTTTCTAAAGATAAGCCATTTTTGATAAATTAGAACACAATGGAAACAGTGTATCTATAATATACATATAAAAAAGTCCAGTTTTCAATTGTAAGCAAGACAGGTGCAGACAGGTGTCATGGGACGCTCAGAGGCAGGAGTGCTGGTAGCCCCGTTTCTTTCCCACTGGGGACGCCTCCCCACAGTGGCCAGTCTCAGGTCTCAGCACCCTGAGTGGGTGGCTCTTCCCCAGCTTCAGTCTTCTTGTGCCTGCGCATATGCCTGTATTTGTCCACATAGGCCTTCACCAGGTTGGCCACCTTCACAGGGTTGATTTCGCCACTCTTGCTGTGGCAGATCTGAAGAAAGAACACATCACCCTGAATGCTCTCAACCTGTCAGAGACCAACCCATGCAGGCATCCTTGCCCTGGCCTTGGTCTTGTTAAGAGTACATGCCCCCTGCTCCCCCCCCCCACACACACAGAGTACATGCCCCCTGCTCCCACAAACACACACACACACACAGAGTACATGCCCCCTGCTCCCCCCACACACACACACAGAGTACATGCCCCCTGCTCACACACACACACACACACACACACACACACACACACACACACACACACAGAGTACATGCCCCCTGCTCACACACACACACACCCCCCCCCCTGTAACCACACTTAACGGAGCTGCTGACGTTTCTCTACGTGTGTCAAAGGTCAGTAGGAAGCTAGAGACTCGTTCCTATGGAAAGATCAGCCCATCTCTCAGGGACTCTGATCTTCAAAGAAACTGGGTGGACTGGGGAATTTTAAATTCCTCATCTTTTCAGTTTTAACAAGCATGGGCACTAGCCGGGCGGTAGTGGCATACGCCTTTAATCCCAGCACTCGGGAGGCAGAGCCAGGCGGATCTCTGTGAGTTCAAGGCCAGCCTGGTCTACAGAGTGAGATCCAGGACAGGCTCCAAAGCTACAGAGAGAAACCCTGTCACGAAAAACAAAAAACCAAGCATGGGCACTTACTAGAGACAGGACTTATTTAAGGCTTCAGCCACTTGGCCCAGCTGGCTGACTCCACGTTTAGAGACCCAGGAGTCCATGCAAACAAGAAACAGTAACTATCTGTCACATACAGATCTAGCTGTGTCACAATGTGTCCCTTGCAACTTCAAGGTTGCCAAAAGGCACGCGTCTGCCTGCTGGCAGCCTACCTACCTTCTGCACAGCTTTGCGCAGGATATCCTTATATTCCTCCTTGGTCACTTCTCTCTTCTGGTAGAAGGGTTTAATGGCCAGCTTCACCTCCTCCACAGCCCGCTCCTGCATGTGCAGCTTCTTCATGTACTAGGAGTGAGGACGTGTGTGAACCGTGGGCCCCTTGGTGGGAAGTCAGCAATTCTGGGATGTCCCTTCACCCAAGAACACTAAAGGCAATGGGCTCGCTGCTCTCTTACTACCCTGCCCAAGCCACTGTGCCTGGATACTAGACCTAAAATCAGGCCCGAATGAGACAGGGGTCCTGGAAGGACAGACAAGGCAGCACTCACCTCCTCCTTTTTGGTCTTCTCAGCAGCTGACTTGGGAGTAGCAGTCTTTTCCTCCGAGTTGGTGGTGGTGGTTGGGACAGCTAGCTCTGGGGTTGTGGCCGGCACAGTGGGCACTGGGGCTAGGCTCTGTGCTGCACCGCAGCCTGCTAGGGGGAGGGTCCCCTGCAGGAGCAACTGGACTGAGGGCTGGCTGACCAGTGCATAGGGCAGGATGCTTGAGGGCTGAGCCAGGGGTGGTGGCATGTTGGGGCTGTAAACCTGGGCAAGAACACCTCCTGCTGAGTGTAGAGTCCCAACAGCAGGCAGCCCTTCTGCCCCGGAAGCACCAGGGGGCTGTATAGAAAGGAAGTAGTGCCATGAGGTCTAAGCCCTAACCAGGGCAGCCCCAAATACCCAGCACCAGGACCATGCTCCTCTAGCCCAGCACCCACCTGAGAGGGATCTGCATCAGGTAACCCAGACTCCTGGAGCACGTGGATGGGAGGGGGCAGGTCGGAGAATGGTGCCTGCTGAATTCCTAGGAGGGCCCTGTCCTCTGCATCCCAGTCTCCTTCCTGGGGCCTCTGTGACCTCTGAAGTGGTGTCCCTGAGGACCCAACAGACAGGGAAGGTGGGTGCCTTGTGGTCAACCCTGGCCAAAACATTTTCAGAGAACCAGCAGTGGGAACCAAGGCCAAGCTGCAGATCTATCTCTAAGAGGCTGAACTCAGGTAGGGGCCCCAAAGAGTCAGGAGAGGCTCTTGGGGTGGCTGCCTCCCTGCCTCATGCCTGCTGTACACCCCTAATCCACAAGGACAACCACCACCAGGGACCCAGGCACTGGCAGGGCCAACTCACTTGGAACTCTGTCCAGGGCTGGGGCGCTGTCCTCTGCTTCCTGAAGGTTCCAGGTGACTCTTTTCACCAGGGTTCTGGACCGCAGCACTGGGGCCTGGGCCACAGCATCCTTGGGCCTGACTGTTTCACATCCTCTCCCACTTAGCAAAGGATTGTCCTTTCCCATGGGCACCACACCCGGGGTGCTAAGAGTTGTAGCAGTGGCCTCTACAGTGTCCTGCCTGAGCAGGCACTGGTCTGAAGGGGTCAATGCCTGGGGTGCAGCAGGCTTTGAGATATCGTCACTGTGAACCAGTAACACTTCCCTCTGGATGGTAGGTAGAGCACTGTCCTGTGGAAGGCTGGCTAGGGGCACTGGGGGATTTGATGGGAAGTCTCGCTCAGGGGAGGAGTCTGTACTCTCAGGGGAAGGAGGTGAGCTCATGTCATCGAGCTGAATGAAGATGGCTTCATTTGAAAAATCCTCAAAGACGTGGCCTGCCTCCACAGAATCACCATAGTCTAGGTCCTCAGGCACACACTCAACAGGCTCTGCCAGGACAGGAGGGGCTTCTGGGGGCTTCAGGTCAGCCACAACCACCTCTGGCAGGACACTCACTTCTGAGACTGGAGGCTTGGCAGGGTGGTTTCCATCCTGCCTTGGTTCCCCCTGTGGAGTAGGGGCTGGGGAAACCTCCCTCACAGTCACCTTCTTCTCTGGGGAATGGGGCCGCTTCTCACGGGAACGTGGCCTCCGTGGCCTATGCTCCAAGCTGGGTGACCGAGACCGATGCCTCCTTTTCTCCCGGGACCGAGTCACACTCTCCTTCTTATCCATCCGCTCTCGGCTCCGCTCCCGATGCTTGTGTCTCCGGTCCCTCTCCAGGCTACTGTGGGGTGAGCAGTCCCTGCCTCGAGACCTGGACCCCGAATGGTGCCTCTTCCGTCTCCTACTCTCATGGCGCTCACAGGAAGAACTGTCAGGACTCCCTGAGCGAGACCTGGACTTCCTCCAGCACCTGCCATGACCCCAGGGGCCCCGCCTCCGCTCTCTGTCCCTGTCCCTCCTCCTCTTTGCTCTGTCCTGGCTGCTGGCACGGTCACTGGAAGACCTCCGGCTCTTAGCCTTGGCTCTGTGCCTCTTGGTGTGTTCCTCAGCCACTGGAGACACTGAGCGTGAGGTCCTGTCCCTGGAGCCAGAACGAGTGCTGGAGCGTGTCCTCTGGTGCTCTCTGGCAACCTTCTTCTTCTTAGTTTTCTTCCTGCTGCGGGAGCTGGAGGTGGAACGGGAACGGGATGGGGCCCTGAGCTCCACAATCCTGTGGGTGGTTATCTGGGGAGCATCTGGGCTCGGTGGAACACCTGGCTCCACAACAGTCACACATGTCACTGTCCGTTCCTCAGAACCAAAGAAGGGTGTACAAGACACTCCATCTTCATCATCCCAAGGGTCTGGTGGGGATGGCTGCTGAGTTCGGGCTGCAGAGCCCTGGATCTCCGTAGACTCCATCTCCCCGTGTCCTTCTTGTTCCATATCGGAGGCTCCCTCAGCAGGTCCCTTGCCCAGGAACTCCAGCATGCCAGACACAGGCTCATCGGGGGGCTGGGGCTCAGGTTCCATCTCAGTCCCAAAGATGCTTTCTACCCTGTAGGAGGTAACACAGCGAACAGTCTGGAAGGCTGGGGCCTTTGGGCTGTTGATGGAGATAGTTCTGGTGATCTCAGAGGGCAGGAGGCCTGGGCCAAGACTCTCAGGGCTGCTGCTAGGAGGGCTGGAGTCCGAGCCAGTGGGTTCAAAGGGGTCATAGATTTCGCTCTTGAGTTGTTTTGGCTTCTTGATGGAGAAGAGGGGTGAAGGGTTCTCCTTCCTCTGCACCTTGCTATCTACTGGCCGGAATGTGTTACAGAAGCCAGGACTGGACAGCTGGCTGCAATGTGCGGTGTTCCCAGGGATGTTGATCCTAAAGCTTTCAAAGGTAGACCCAATGCCCTTTCCTCTTGAGGGCCCTAGGGGGGCCACACTGCCATGGGAGCTGGGGGCAGAAGGGCGAGAACCACCTGTGTGTGAGCCAGTCTCTTGGGGACCCCTGCTGCTGGGCTCATTCTCAGCCCGGCCTCGCCCTGGCTGCCCGGGGCCTTCCCTGCCCGTCAGGCGGCTGATGCAAGTGCTGGGGAGCTCCACAGTCTGCCCACTGGCTGGGGCCTGGTCCTGTGTGCCGTCACTGCGGTCCCTGTGGATCTTTGGTATCCTGGGTAGCTTTGAGAAATCAGGTCTCCTGGGATCTGTTTTCTGGGGACGCACAAGAGCTGCATTTCTAGACGGAAAGTTAGAGTGAGTAGTCATCTTAGATGAGGCAGAACCAAGAGGCAATGGCCGTGTGTTGGAGCCATTAAGCCGGGGGTTGTTAGTCTGCTTCAAGGTAGGTCTGCTCTCATTCGAAAGATTCCCAGGCTGACTTGAACGCGGGGTCACTGATGAGTCCAACCTTACAGGGGTCTCCACTGTGCGGCCAGGGATACAGCGTAAGGTTGCTCTGTCCCCACAGCTCAGCCCTGAGCTCTGTTGCCTGTCTCCCATGAGTCCACTGGATGCGCTCCCTGAGGGTAGTGCCCCAGACTGCAGGTTGTCTCTGGGCCTGGACTCTTCTCTGGATTGAGTCACAGAATTTCGCTGAAGAGAAACAGGAGCTAAAAAACAAAAGTCAGATAGCAACCCTTCCCACCTCCTGTAAGAAGTTCAATCATTTGTCATGTATGACCGGAAGTAACACCGAAATGGTTGTTTCCAGAGAGGACACTTGCCACTCTGAAACAGGAGTATCATGGGCTCAGCTCTACCACTACCCACCCTGCAGGATCTCTCTCTCTCTCTCTCTCTCTCTCTCTCTCTCTCTCTCTCTCTCTCTCTCTCTCTCTCTCTCACACACACACACACACACACACACACACACACACACACACACATATACACACACTGCCATGACCACTACCCACCCTGCGGGATCACACACACACGCCCTCACTGCCATGTAGTCTTTCTCTTTGCAGACCTGACTATGGTTCAACTGAGTCCCAGCTAGTGAGACACAGACAAGAGGCTGCAGATGGAGGTACTGCCCACTCTTAACCACTGCTGGTTCGATCTGTGAACTGTCCTGGAAATGCCACACTCACCTAACTACTTGGTCATGGAAGGACCTTGACAGAAACTCACACTGGTTATGCTGTTAGTAGTGTCGCCCCAACTCAGAGCAAAGCCTGAGAACCTGTCCAACTCATCCATTTCTAGGACTGTGATTTTACATTTCCAAATCCATAAGGACAGCAAGCCCCCAGGAGCTCACCTGCTCTCTTGGCACTGAGAGAGCCATCCCGGTGGATGACAACATCCGCACTGCTCATCATGAGGAGGCTCTGGCCAGACAAGATGCTCCCCAAGAGGTCAGGAACGGGTGCTTCCTCCACGCTGGGCTCTGGGGCCACAGCAGGGAGCTGCCTCCTGTAGACACAGACCAGAGTGGCTCTGCTAGCTTGGTCCCTCTGCACTCCTCTGGCCCGAACCCCCACCCTTCAGCAGGGAGGTCATCTATAATGTATGTCTACCCACTCTACCAGTAAGCAAGAGCTGGCAGGAGAGTATCTCTACAACTGACTGTGGACCAGCACTCCTGCCCTGCTCAAGGACCCTTACTCTCTCAGAGACTGTGGCCAGTAGCTGTGCTAACTGACCCCGAGACAACTAGCTTTTACGTAGCACTCAGAGCCAACCTTAAGCACATCAAAGCAAGAGGAGCTGCTCAGCCACATCAGTAAGGGCCACACAGAAAGGATAAGTAATTCAGTGTCCTTACCCACCCCAGATGCTCCTGCTGCCCCATACCTAGAGAGCCCCAGGGCGACAGGTCTGGCCACGGGCTGGTGAGACTGTAGGGCTGAGCGCGACAGCACTCTCCTCTTGGCACTCAAAGGGGAAGGCGGATCTACAGATGGTTCTTCATTGCTGGAGGGGACACTGACAAAGCAGACCATTCTGTAAGTTCACACGCAGCCTAAGCAAACCTGAGGATGAGCTGGGACACTGGGACAGTCACTACTGTAGTCACCTGTCAAAAGGGTCCAGCTCATAGGGATCTCCAAACAGAGAGAGAGAAGCTGCTCCAATATCTGCCCTCATCAGCCCCAGAGAGGGGTCCACTGGCTTGTACACTGAAGGCATGCTGGTGCCGCGGACAGGCCTGCGGAGGCCTAGTGTTCGTGCAATGCGAGACCGAGCTGTGACTTCATTCTAAATCAGTGATAGAAAACATTTCAATGAATGACTGGCGGCATCCTGCCCATGATCAGCCACATAAGGAACAGTTGTGGACTTTCTGACTCTCCAGAACAGATGTTCAAACTACTGGCTATCCATGTCTTTATACATAAGCATATACTACAGTTACCAGGCAATGGATAACAAGTATAAATTCACATAAAAACACAGGAAACACATTGTCTCAGCTTCCTGTGTCTTTAAGTAGCAAATCTGTCTCCTGGCAGCAGGGCTAAGTGAGAGAGAACACAGTACCTAAGATGAGTCCACTGGACATAGGCTTTTCTTTTCTTTTTCCTTTTTGTTTTTTTTTTTTGAGACAGGGCTTCTCTGTGTAGCTTTGGTGCCTTTCTTGGAACTCACTCTGTAGCCCAGGCTGGCCTTGAACTCACAGAGATCTTCCTGCCTCTGCCACCCGAGTGCTGGGATTAAAGGCATGCGCCACCACTACTCAGTGGACATAGGCTTCTCACTCACAGACGAGAGGCTCCCCAGGACAGACAGTGACTATGTCCAGTTAACAACTGTATATACTTCCCCAGGACCCAGGCTATCTGCCCTGAGGACTTCAACTCAAGTATGCCCATACTTGCTCCTAAAGTAAGACTGAGAACCTTTTGATCTGACCAGCCAGTGACTAAGAAGGTGGCTCAGCCCTCCTTCCTGAGCCCTGCCAGTCCTCCCTCTCTGCCTCTATGTTTCAGGGTCATCATACACAACTCTTAACACAGCCCAGTACAAATGACCCAAAAGCATACCCACCCACCTCTGAACTGTACCAGAGCAGCAGGCCAACAGCCATGTTGTTGCTCCTGCTGCAGAGCCACATGGGGAACCAGACTGGCTAAGATGGACACTGGGACAGCCTCACCTTCAGCTTCCTCCCCTTTGTCTTCCTCACACGGTGCTGCCGTTTCTTGGCTCTTGCACCCCCACTCTTACTTTTCACAGATGACCTGGACCGGGTTTTCTTTCTTCCCAGCACTTTTTTCCGTCTCCCTAAAAAGACAACATTAAATGTCTGTGATTCAGTATCTGCAGGGCCCTTCCTGACCGGGGGACCAGATCCTCCGAGTACTGTTGGTTGGAGCAGAGTCCAGGAAGCTGGGGAGAGGGTCTGGGCACCTCAGGACTGTGTGCTGCCTTGACTTTTACATACAATACACGCAGTTTCTTTTTTCATTTGTGTGTGTGTGTGTGTGTGTGTGTGTGTGTGTGTGTGTGTGTGTGTATGTGCTCCAATGTGTGTGCACACAAATGTGGGTGACTGTGAAGGGCTAAAGGGGCATCAGAACCCCTGGAACTGGAGTTATAGGTAGCTATGAGCTGCCCAATGTGGGTACTGGGAACTGAACTCAGGTCCTCTTGGGTAGCAGCAAGCACTTCTCTTAAGCTGAGCCATCCCTTCAGCTCCTGATTTTACTTTTTTATTTCTTGAGACAGACTCTGGTCTTATGTAACCCAGGCTGGCATAGAACTCAGTACGTAGTTACAGATGACCTTCTGTTTCACAAGTACTGTATGCTTGGTTTACTACTTTTTAACTTAAATTTATTTACTTTTTTAAAAGACTTACCTTTTTCCTTTCAAGATTTTTAATTATTTATTTATATTTTATGTGCATTGTTGTTTTGTCTGCATGTATGTCTTGTGTGAGGGTATTGGGTCCCCTGGAATTGGAATTACAGACAGTTGTGAGCTGCCATGTAGGTGCTGGGAATTGAACCCAAGTTCTCTGGAAGAATGGTCAGTGCTCTTAACTGCAAAGCCATCTCTCTGGCCCTATTTACTGTAGCTGATCTTGAACTCATGGCAAATCTTCTACCTAACTTCTCAAAGATTACACATGCCTCACTTAAAAAAAACTTTTTTTGAAGATTCTATTTCTGGGTGTGTATCTACTTTGTCTATATGTGCATACATGGGTGTAATACTCAGGCATTCAGAAGACAGTGTGGGATCCCCTATAACTGGAGTAACAGGCAGTTATGAGCAGTCATGTGGGTTCTGGGAACCAATCCCAGGTCTTCTCCAAGAGCAAGAAGTGCTCTTTCTTAACTTTACTCAGCCATCTTCCCAGCACCCCGTCTTAGTTGGGGTTTCTATGGCTGTGAAGAGACACCATGACCACAGCAACACTTACAAAGGAAAACATTTAAATTGAGGTGGTAGCTTACAGTTTCAGAGGTTTAGTACATTATCATCATGGTGGGAAGCATGGTGGTGTGCAGGCAGACATGGTGCTGGCTACATGGTGTTTGATCAGAAGGCAACAGGAAGTGGACTATCTCACTGGGAGTAGCTTGAGCACAGGAGACCTCAAAGCTCACTCTCACAGTGGCACACTTCCTCCAATAAGACCACACCTACTCCAGCAAGGCCATACCTCCTAATAATGCCACTTCATTTGGGGGTCATTTCCCTTCAAACCACCACAACCCCCCCTTTAAAATTTGTGTGTATGTGTGTGTGCATGTGTTATAGAAGTCAGAGGAGAACTTGCAGGAATTGGTTCTTTCTTTCCACCATGTGCAATCTGGAGATTGAAATCAGGCTTGTTAGCTAGCATCTCTATCCGCTAAGATATCTCACCCATCATTTTTTTGATGCATGTTCTCACTGTGTAGTGGAAAATGACCTTGAGCTCTTAATCCTCCCTGCCTTCACCTGCAGAACACTGGAATTACAGGTATGTGCCAACTTCTTTGCAGCCTGGGCTCCAAGCACTGGCTTGGCTTGGCTTGGCAAATTTTAACTAGAGAAATAAGCCTGTAACATTTTGAAAAGTAATGTGTTCCTGGGGGAAGGAGGATCCAAATAGCAAGCAAGGATGGGGTTCCACTACTCTGAGTAGATCAGACTTTAGAACCATTATATAAATTACATAAATTAAAAACAAAACAAAACAAAACAAAAACAAAAACACAATAACCAAGTGCTGAAGACAACGACTATAACATGACCTTTCATGGTCCAAACACAGAGAGCTCCCCTAGAGACTGGAAGACAAGCAAGCACTCTGAACACTTCTGGAGATACTCTAAAAACAGACGTCAATTGCTAAAGCACCTATGCTGTGCTCTAAACCCACCCTCAAAGGTGCTGCTATGACACTTCCTTCTAGGATTCTGACAAGCTAGGAATGAATTCAACCAGGATGTGGCAGGGTATGAAGAGAATAACAGGTAACTGGAAGCTCCTTCGCTTTTGATCAGGTAAATAAGGAAAGGCTGCTGGGTCCTGCTGCCCCTGCAAGCTACGCTGCACATGTGAGGGCAGAACCAGGGCAGTTAGTGGTCCTCCACAGAAACCCTCGTAAGCAGAACACCGTGCCTCTTCTCCCCCGTTGTCCTTTCTGTGGCTCCCATAACCTATGGTCAACCATAAAATACCAAGTGGGAACTTCAAGAAGAAAAAATCCATCCATTTTAAACTGTATTGTTTGGAGTAATGTAATGAAATCTCAAGCTATATCCTAGCCCACCCTGTCCAGGACAGGAATCAGTCTTCGCCTAGAGTGTAGGTATGGGTCAACCCCTATTGCTCACTTTGTGGTTCTGGTTCTTAGACAACCTGGGACTGCAATGCTTTAATTCATGGGAACCTTATGAAGTAGCCCAGGCACTTGGGCCATCCACTGCCTCTCTTCTCAGAGGCACTGCACTATCTCACATCATCACAATGGAAGACACTTGGAAGAATGAGCTCACCTAGCTTTTACTACAGGGCATTGTTATGACTGTTAAATACATAGCCCTGACTGGCTTGGAACTATATAGATTAGTCTGGCCTCTGCCTCCCAAGTGCTGGGACTAAAGCTGTGCACCACCATCACCCAGCTCCACAGAATACTCTTGCAACACAAAAATCTAACACACTGAACTCATAATCAGGCCCAACAGATGTCTGAGCTCAAGCATACAGTCTGCAGGCAGGAGCCAGTGAAGAGCAAAGAGAAGGGGCAAACATGCATACCCCAACATGAATCTGACTTGAGTCTTAATTCAAATGAGCATTTTCATTTTTAGTCTGAGACAGGATTTCATTTGTAGCCCAGGCTGGACTCAAACTTACAATGCAGCTGAGGATGACCTTGAGCTCCTGATCCTCCTGGCTCCCCACCCCCACATGCCCCAAATAAACTATCCTAGCACTCAAGAAGCTGAGGCAGGAAGATTATGATGTGAGTTTCAAGGCTAGCCTGGGTTATAAAGAGAGACTCTGTTTTAAAAAAGAAAAGGGGGGCGGGGCGGCAGTGGCGCACACCTTTAATCCCAGCATTCTGGAGGCAGAGGCTGGCGGATCTCTGTGAGGCCAGCCTGGTCTACAGAGCGAGATCCAGGACAGGCACCAAAACCACACAAAGAAACCCTGTCTCCACAAAAAAAAAAAAAAAAAAGAAAAAAAAAAAAGAAAGAAAGAAAGAAAGAAAGAAAGAAGAAAAGAAATGGGGAGAGAAAGGGAGGAGGAAAAGAAAACAAGTTCACAGAAACAAAACTAAAACCAAGGCTGAAAAGGTGGCTCAGTGGTAAAAGCACTTCTTGCAGAGGACCAGTGTTAGGTTCCTGGTATCCACATGAGGCTTACAACTGTAACTCCAGTTCCAAGGGACCTAACATCTTCTGGCCTTTGTAGGTAATAGGCATGCATGTGGTGCACACACATACAGGCAGATAAAACATTCATCCACATAAAATAAAAACTAAAAGACCCTTTAAGGAGGGGTGCCCGACTGTATGTCCTTAATGGGATTAAAGAGGAAACAAATTCCTACCTCTAATCAAATGCTGGTCACAATCTATATGATTTGGTGAAGCAAATGAGCTGTTAACAACCAGCACTGAGAAGCAGGATGTGACAGGAAGAGCAGGAGGCACAGATGCGCAACACAGGAAGTGAAAGCCTGACCTTAAACCTCAGCTGCAGGTGTGAGGCCTTAAGAAGGACCATGTCACTGACCTAGACAATGACCAATTGCTTGCTCAGAAAACAGAGAAGGCTATGGCTTCTAAACTCCGCTCTTGATGAAAGGAGGGGCTTCCTGAAGAGGATTCGAAAGACAGACAGACAGACAGACAAACAGACAAACAGACACATACACACACACACACCCCTACCTTCTGGTGAGCAGAAACTGAAACCCAACTGTTATGAGTACTGCTGAGAATGCACTCATAATATGCAGAGTAACTAGGTCTTTTAGATATACAAGAGATAGCATTTTGAGTTGGAAGCAAGTTTGGTATTTTTTTCTAAAGTTAAACATAAGTTGACAATCTAACTTCTTCACCATTTCATACTGCTAGAAAAAAAAATGAAAATATCTGCTCACAAAATAAACTGCATGCATGAGGTTTCCATCAGCTTTATTCTTTCGTTTGTTTAGTTTTTGGAGACAGGGTTTCTCTATATAGTTTTTGGTTCCTGTCCTGGATCTCGCTCTGTAGACCAGGCTGGCCTCAAACTCAAAGGGATCCGTCTCTCTCTCTGCCCCCCCCCCCCCCCCCCCCGTGCTGGGACTAAAGGTGTGTGCCATAGCCGCCCGGCAGCTTTATTCTTTGAATTTCACATATGCATATAACATATTTTAATAAAATTCATACCCATTCCTCCCAGGACCAAACCCTATCTCCCAATCCCTCTCAACATCATGATTTCCTCCTCTTCCTCTTCTTTTTTTAAATAATCCACCAAGTTCAATTTGAGCTGCAGGGGTATGGGGACCATCCACTAGAGCAAGATCTCTCAGAGGCCACACCTTTAAAGAAGACCATTCTCCTTCCCCCAAAGCCATCTAACGTTAATAGTTCCTAAGCTAAGGGTAGGGGGTTGTGAATTGCTTACTTTTCTGCAGTTTTAATCATTTTTGTTTGTTTGTTTGTTTTTTAGTTTTTGAAACAGTGTCTCACTATGCAGTCATAGCTGGCCTGAAATTCACTATGCAGATCAGGGAGTCCTCAAATTCCTAGAGATCCACTTGCCTCTATCTCCTAAGTGCTGGGATCAAAGGTATATGCCACCATACCCAGCTGTAGCTTTCTCCTTAGGCCACCTAAATTGGAAATAACCCAAGTGAGACCACCAAGTAAGAAGTAAACAAACTGAGCCAGGCGTGGCGGCGCACACCTTTAGTCCCAGCACTCAGGAGGCGGAGGCAGGTGGATCTCTGTGAGTCTACAAAGTGAGCTTCAAGACAACTAGGGCTATTACACACAAAAACCTTGTCTCGAAAACCAAAACAAACAAACAAAAAATAAGTAAACAAACTGGCACATTAACAGAGTCTTTGATAATGCAAAGACACACATAGTGCACATGTTCTAAAGGCTGTCTGTGCTAGTAAACAAAGCAAGACCAGAGACTTCCGTTGAATCCTGTGAGAACCCAGACTGATGACCAATGAGTCGGGGTGGAATGGGAGGGAATGTCCTCTTACAAGTATTCTATACATTGGCAAGGTCCTCATTTGTCAAACCTGTAACTATGCACTTATGTGGGTGCACCCACTTCACTGTGCACAGATATCAAGAAAGTAAATTTAATTTAAAAATGTATGTATGTCTGTGCGCGTGACACATAGACTCAGCCTATCAAGAACAACTTGTACATGTCAGTTCTCTTTCTATCAGGTAGATTTCAGGGATCCTACTTGGGTCATCGGGTTTGGCAGCAAGCACCTTTACCAGCTCAGCCATTTTGCCAGCCTAATAAAGTTTTTTTTTTTTTTTTGTTTTTTGTTTTTTGTTTTTTGTTTTTCGAGACAGGGTTTCTCTGTGTAGCTTTGCGCCTTTCCTGGAACTCGCTTTGGAGACCAGGCTGGCCTCGAACTCACAGAGATCCGCCTGGCTCTGCCTCCCGAGTGCTGGGATTAAAGGCGTGCGCCACCACCGCCCGGCTAAAGTATATTTTTAAGAGACTACAGATTAATTATGACCCACCTAGAGGCAGGAATCCCTAAGTCCACACTGAGTTGAGCCCACTAGAAGCATCAAACAGTACTCAGAAGCAGAGGGTCAGGTCAGTACAGTAAGATCAGGATGCAGAGGTGGTCTCAGGGTTCTAGGTCCCCTCTACAATGTGTCACAGTGTTTGCTTACACTTTACACTAGCTCTGGGTATTTTTAGGTTTAGGAAATGCAGAAGCCATGTCAACAGCAAATATAGCCTCAATCAGGGAATGACAACAGCACATCTGTTCCCATCAGCCCAGATGTGCTTCCTTTTCCCTAGTGTTGTTTAGCTAGGTCTAGATGGGTTTGTCAGCGTGGAAGCCACAGATATGAAGGGTGTGCTGTACTTCTGGCTGAGAAAGTTGCAGGAGCAATCAGAAACGATCACACAATTGGACTCCAGAACAGAGCTCCCGGCGGGAGTCAAGCACAACTTACCTGCCTTCCTCTTCCGTTTTGCAGGGACACGAGGTGTCAAGGGACGCTGATATACAGCAGTGCTCAGACCAGTGGCCACAGCCTCGATGGTTTCATCCAGCAGAGAAGACATGAGGTACCTTGGCACATGCTGCACACAAGACACAGAGCCACTCGGTGGGTGACCACCCTTTCCATGGATGGGACACTGAGCCGGGCCATGTGAGTAGATAGTCAGTGCAGACTCATCGAATTGACCAGAAAAGCAGAAGAGTTTGGCACTGGAACCACCTCCCTCCACTTCTACCAAGAATGGACAGCATGATCACAATGACAGTGGTTCCTGGCAGTTTCTAGGAGGGAAGGTCAGGGCAAGAATGGACTAGGGCGAGGTTGGGGATTTATCTCAGTGGTAGAGCACTTGCCTAGCAAGCGCAAGGCCCTGGGTTCAGTCCTCAGCTCCAAAGAAAAAAAATGAAATGGGGCATTCAGCTGCTATGAAGGAGCAAATGGAGGTCCAAGCAGGAAGAAGGAAGGGAGCAGGGGTGAGTCAAGAGGAAGAGGAAAGCCCCAAATGAGGCAGGTATGTGGTGATGAGGGGCTAGCAGGGAATAGGAAAGAGCCAGCAGATAGAAAACAAAGAGGTGAGTGAGAAATAGCAGCCCCCAACACTGTCCTGCATCCAGAGCACAAAGCAAAAGAGGAATGGCAAGCATAAGCTCAGAGTCAAGTGCCAAAGTGGAGATTACAGGGTTAGGGCATAGGACAGGAGATAGTCCCCAGGCCTCCAACCCCTGGAGCTTGGACCCTGATGTCACTATATTGACCACGGGAATATGACTTCATAGAAAGACCTTCTAAGCTTCCTCAGCACCTAGAACAGAGGCCACAGACATCTAACATTGAGTGCCAGGAGCCAGGCACGAGGAGGAAAATCTCTTGTGCATGGAAGAGGTGAAGAGCCAGTGAGTGGCCTTTTTCATACCAGAGGGAATTTCCTCTGGAAAATCATCACCCCATCCACCAAAGTGTTTGAGAAGGCAGTCCCACTGGTCCTGCTGGCACATGGAGAAGTATGGTGCCTCCAATGCACTCACCTGCTCTCTTGCCAGGCTGACTGCATGCATGCTAGGCCTGGCATGTGAGAATGCTATGTGCCCTTTATTGCCAGCGGAGCCTCATCAGTCCAGTTCCCAGATAAAGAGACCACCCTTCGTAGACCCAGCCTAGTGCCAGCCACCTACCTGGACCCTTCTAGCAGAGGAGATCCGGTTCCGGTTCACAGTTGCCCTCACTCTCTCACTCTGTCGTGTCCTAGCGATGGCCCGGGTCCTGCCTACTCGAGGTCGAAGCCTGCTGGTAGTAGGCACGACATCCGCCAGTAACAGGGAGATCTCCTCATCACTCACAGGAGCTGCATCTTGGAAGAGAGCCATAGGCTGCTGGGTCATGAGCACTACACATCATAGGCTTTCCCCAACAGGCCTTAAGAACTGAAAGCCCCAAATTGACAACATGTTAATCCCAGCACTCGGGAGGCAGAAGCAGAAGGATCTCTGGGAGTTCAAGGCCAGCCTGGTCTACAGAGCAAGTTCCAGGACAGCCAAAGCTACACAGAGAGACTCTGTCTTAAACAAAAATATCCCAAAAAATCAAACCCCAATTTAAAAAAACAAAGACAACCTGCCACGGCCTCCAAAGGTTTAGTAACTCCAGCTCCTACCTAGGAGTCCACAGAGAGAGAACCCTCCCCCTGATGGAGGTACTCCCTATATAACAAGTCCAGCTTTTTTCCATGGTCCTTCTCCAAAACTGACAATAAGAAAGACCCAAGTGCTCTGCAGGAAAGGATCTCACATTACCAGGAGTGGGAGCAACACCAGGGACCGCACACTCTGGGCAGAACCATTCATCTACAGGCACCTCCCGGAGAGGAGGGTCCAAACATTCCATGTGGTACCTATGGGAACAAGAGGTACAGTGTTAGTCCTAACCTCGAACCTCAAGTCTCACAACAAGCCAAGTTGCAAAGATGGCATCTACATATACCCAGTCCACAGTGCATCCTGCCAATGGCTGAACCACATCCCCACATTATGGGATGCTCAGTATATCCTGGTCCTTGAACATAGTCCCTGCCTCCAATTCCCACTCTGAAGGTGGGTCACAGAAACTCTTTGAGCCACTATGTCTGACAGCAGATGACTAAGTCACCTTTCTTTTCAGAGAGTGTTCTAAGGGGCTGGGGAGAGAACACTTTCCTAGAAAAAGTCCTGCCTCATGCTTGCAGAGAGGATCATGCAAATCTGGGCAGAGGCTTTGCTGCCTGAAGCACTGGCTATCCCTGCCTGTCCAATCACATTTCAGCCCAATTGTCCATGTTTCAATCATACTATGCCATTAAGTCTCCTTCAAGACCCTCAAGGACAGGGCATTGACAGCTTTAAAGAGCTGAGCTACAGAGTTCTTGAAGAGGGTCCCCTAAGAAGCCCCACACTCATCCTCTACCTCACCCTAGGCTTTTCTTTGTCTATAGCCTTTGTCTTTTTCAGACAGGATCACACTATGTAGCCCTGGCTGGCCTGGAACTCGTAGAGTGTTGGGATTAAAGGTGTGAGCCACCATGCCTGGCTTCAGGTGTTTTTCTTTCCACCAAGCTTTCCAGCAATAAACTTTGAGAAGTGCTGTGCTGGCAACTTCTACCTCTCTTTCCTTTAAAAAAAAGTTCTTTTTAGATTTATATTATGCATGTAAGTGTGTACTACGTGAATGCCTGCAAGTTATGGGTGATTTTAAACTACCCAGGTGGCTGTAGACTTGGGAACCGAACCCAGGTCCTCTGCAAGAGGAATAAGCACTCTTAAGCACTGAGCCAACTCTCTAGTCCTAACCTTTTACCTTTCTATACAGCAGAATACACAAGTGGCCCCGAGGTGAGCACAAATGCACAAGCCAATTAAAGTTTTTCTGAAATTCCAACCCTGAATTCAATGTGACGTAATTATCCTGTACTGACCACAGCACTGAACCAGAGAAAACCCACTCCTCTACAAACCCTACTCCACAAGGGGCAGTTAGGCATATGACACTCACTGGGATATCATATATAAGAGAGTTGGCCTATGCCAAGAGGTGGTGGTGCACGCCTTTAATCTCAGTACTCAGGAGGCAGAGGCAGGCAGATCTCTGTGAGTTCGAGGCCAACCTGGGCTACAGAATGAGTTCCAGGAAAGGCGCAAAGCTACACAGAGAAACCCTGTCTTGAAAAAACAAAAACAAAAACAAAACAAACAAACAGAAAAAGAGTTGGCTTATTTCTCTCAAACACTTCATATGCCAACACAAAGCTTGAAAAGCCATAGAGAAACCTAACTAAATTCCATCCTAAGCTCTTCCCTCACTTTCTCCAGTCTCCCTGTGAACATGGCCCTTTAAAGTGAGCCGTAATTCTTTAAAACTCAAAGACAATCTTTACCTTATTGTGTAAACTATCAAGCATATATACACGCACAGAAACCAGAGCATCTATAGAAAGCCTTGTGACTCCTTGTCAAAATGGAAATGAGAAAGTTTAAGACTTGTGAGTTGAAACACAACTATGAAGATACAGAAACCTGTAAAAAATCAACAGTATTTAAGTGCTTAGAAGTATGAGAATCACTAATATGTTTTAATTTAAATATTTTAGATCTAACAGGACTGCTTGCACTGTTTTATCTGTTAAGTGAAATATATAAATTAATGAGTAACTCTTGTTACTTGTCTTTTTTGTTTTTAAACATTTATTTAACAGTATGCCTGCATGTGCCCTGCAGGCCAGAAGAGGGCACCAGATCTCATTACAAGTGGTTGTGAGCCACCATGTGGTTGCTGGGAATTGAACTCAGGACCTCTGGAAGAGCAGTCGGTGCTCTTAACCACTGAGCCATCTCTCCAGCCCCCTGTTACTTGTCTTAATGAAGACAGAAAACCCCTGATAAAAGTTCCTAGGACTAGAAACAAAACATTGATTTACGGAATTAGCAGACCAGGCCCAGTGGTTCACACCTGCAGTGCCCACAAGAGAAGAGAACTGTTACAACACAGCCTGGCCTACACAGTTTGTGGCCAGTTTATGTCCCTATCTCAAGTAAAACAAGCCAGTCAAGGTGCTAGATGCTTTTAATTCTAGGATGCAAAGGCAGAAGCAGGCAAACCTGATCTACATAGACAATTCCAGGCAAGCCATGGCTATATAATCAGACCCCGTTTCAAAATAAATAAATAATCCACAAAGTAAGAGGAAAGAGGCCATGGATGCTTGTAGGACTCTTGAAGAGTTATACTCAGTAAGGTAGAGACATTCAGGAAGTTGTGGCAAAACATGGATTCAAACTAATTTCAGGGAAGGAGGAAGACCAAATCCATGGAGTATTGGCACTGAGAGCAGGCAGGCCCAAGTATTGTGAGGTATTGAACAGGTGTGGGAGGAAACAGGCGGCCACATGCCTTGCGATGACGGAACTCAGTTCCTGTGGTGTGCATCACACACAGCAGTACAGCCAGTGGAGCCAGCACAAATGGCAGGACAGAAAGAACTCCAGGGAAAGGAGTGAGGGCAAGTTCAGAAGACAGCTCCCAGCTGGATAGGAAAAAACTTCTTGCACAAACCTTAAAACTGCTATTTCCTGCCCTAAGAAACATTTCAGATTTACCAGCCTCACCACTTGGGGAAGAGTATTTGTATAAACTCTTTAGTCATAATTTTATAGCAGAAAAACCTTTCTAACCAAAAGCCAAAGACCCAGCAAGAGGCTGAGGAGGCCAGTTCCTTCTCAACTCAAAGAGCAGGGTCCCAGAAGACAGGGTCAAAAGCACACAGTAGATATTCTTGACTCTCCCCTCCTGCTGTCCTGGGAGTGATGGAGTGACTTCCATTATATTGAAAAGGTGAATGGAGAGGGCTGGAGAGATGGCTCAGCAGTTAGAACCATATATTGCTTTTGCAGGGTACAAGGGTACTTCAGGAACTTAAACCCATCTTTAATTCCAGGTTCTAGGGTGATCCAATGCCTGTGGCTTCCACAGATACCTGCACTCACAGGCACATACCCACATACCAACCACACACACAGTGAAAAGAATAGTAATAGTAAAAAAAGATGCAAGGAGCCAGAGCAGCCAAGATGATGTAGTAAGGCAACCCCTCAGCCTGTCTGCCCTCTCTCCTAAGGCAAGCCCACTCTCCTGTCTTTCTTTTCTTTGGTCTTGATAAACTGCATGGCCTTTGAGCAGCCTCAAGGAAGTACAGATACAAGGGCCACAGCGGTATCAGTGTCACTGTCTATGAGTCACAGCGCCCTCTTAGGGCCCTACACCAGTGGAGCCCTCAGTCCTCCCCACCCTGCTCTTCTGACCAGTTTAACAGCCTGCAAGGCAGGTAGAAGGCACCATTCCCCTTACCCAGCATCACAGCCATCACAGAGCAGAAGTCGGTCCTCACGGTCACTCCTGCCACACACCTCACAAAAGGTCGGGTCTTCCTCCTCTGCCTCCTCATCCTCACAGGCTCTAGTGTTTTCCACTGGAATCTGAAGACAGAACTGCTGGTCACTGAATGTACCCTCAGGATCTGAGTGGTCAATTCAAAGGACAACATGTATCTAATCTAGAGTAAATCTGTTGGCCCAAGATCTACTTGGACTCTATGCTGGCTGGTTTTATGTCAAGTTGACATAAAACTACATATATCATTTTAGAAGAAGAAATCTCAATTGAGAAAATAACCCTACCAGATTGGCCTATGGGCAAGCCTGGGTGGCATTTTCTTGCCACTGACTATTAGGTAGTGTCACCCCAGGGCTAGTGGTCCCAGGTTCTATAAGAGTAGTCTGAGCAAGCCATGAGCAGCACCCCTACATGGCCTCTGCATCAGCTTCTGCCTCCAGGTTCTTGCCCTGTGTGAGTCCCTGTCTTGACCTCCATCAACAATGAACAGCAATACAGAAGTGTAAGCCAAATAAAACCTTCCCTCTCCAACTTGTGTTTGGTCATGGTGTTTCGTTGCAGCAACAGAAATCCTAACTAAGACATATGGTGACCTGTATGTTCTTTCCACTGCATGTGTCAGGTAAAAGAGAAAAATAAAAGAGCTACACGAGGGACCGACCAGGAGTGATGGCCCATGCCTTTAATTCCAGCACTTCAGAGGCAGAGGCAGGCGGATCTCTGAGTTTGAGGCCAGCCTGGTCTACAGAGTGACTTCCAGGACAGCCAGGGTTACATAGAGACCCTGCTCTAAAAACAAACAAACAGGCCGAGTGGCGGTGGCACATGCCTTTAATCACAGCACTCAGGAGGCAGAGCCAGGCAGATCTCTGTGAGTTCGAAGCCAGCCTGGTCTACAGAGCGAGTTCCAGGACAGGCTCCAAAGCTACAAAGAGAAACCCTGTCTTGAAAAACAAACAAACAAAAAACAAAAACAAAAAATCTGCTTAAAAACAGGGCTGCTATGAGGTAGTGCACACCTTTAATCCTAACACTCAGGAGATTTAGGCGGGAAGATCTCAGTGAGTTCCAGGCTAACCTGATCTACATAGTAAGACTCTCTCTGAAACAAACCAAACCAAACCGGGCTCAAGATGTAGCTCTTAGTTGTCTAGCTTGCCTAGATGCACAAGGCCTGGAATGTGATCCATGGAAAGGAGGAAAGGAGGAAGAGAGGCAGGAAGAAAGAGAGAGAGAAAGGGGAAGGGACAGACAGGAAAGAGAGAAAGAAAAGAAAGGAAGGGAGGGAAGGAAGGAAGAGGGAGTGGAGGGAGGAGGAAAAGGTAGGGTAGAGAAAGGGATAGGAGAGGGAGGAAGGGAGGGACAATAGATAACCAATCTGCAAAGCTTTATTTATGTGAGAGAGGAGGAAACGCCTTCCTTCCCGCCCCACGCCCCCTTTCCAAACCCCAGTTCACGGTCCATCCTAGGACAACCTCTCCTTACCATGACTGCAACTGCTGAGGAGCAGGCCGCAGAAAAGCTCTGGAGTAGGAGGGGTGAGGGACAGAAACCCAGCAACCCTAACGTCTCCACCAGGACTCCTACGCTGTGCCCCAGAAACTACGGACAGCCCTAGGCCTGGGCTTTGCTCAGGGCCCAAATGGGTGCCTCAGTTACTCCTTTGTAAGCCTAACTGACCTGAGAACCTCCTCACTGAGAGAAGTCAGTCACGACTTAAGATCATGGTCCTCCCTACAAGGACACAAGCAGGGGTAGGCAGCAACTACACTTACCTTCTTTAAGATTTTACCATTAAATTGGGCTCGAATACAAATACATTTAAATATTGTTCGATCAACTGGACAGGAGTTGGCATTCTGTAAGAAATAAAGATTATATCAGAATCCTGCACAAACACCTTCATTTATCATTACTGTCTTCAAAATAAAGAATTTACTTATTAACAATTTCAAGCTAAATGTTGGGGCACCTGCCCATTATCCCAGCATTTGGGAGGTAAGAGGATTGTGAATTTGAGGCCAGCCTGATCTACAGAGAGTATGTCTCAAAAAATTTTTTAAATTCCTTTTATTGGTCGGGCGATGATGGTGCATACCTTTAATGCCAGCACTTGGGAGGCAGAGGCAGGGGATCTCTGTGATTTCAAGGCCAGCCTGGTCTACAGAGTGAATTCCAGGACAGCCAAGATTGTTTCACAGAGAAACTCTGTCTCAAAACAGAAAAAAAAAAATAATAATAATAATAATTTAAAAAATATTCCTTTTATTAGGTGCTGGAGAGATGGCTCAGTGGTTAAGAGCACCGACTGCCCTTCCAGGGGACCCAGGTTCAATTCCTAGCACCCACATGGGAGATCACAACTGTTTGTAACTCCAGTCCCAGACACCCATACACAGACATACATGCAGGTAAAACACCACTGCATAGAAAAAAAAAATAAATTTTAAAAAATCCTTTTATTAGCCAGGCAGTGGTGGTGCACACCTTAATCCCAGCACTGAGGAGACAGAGGCAGGTGGATCTCCTTAAGTTCAAGTTCGAGGGCAGCCTGGTCTACAGAGTGAGTTCTAGGACAGCCAGGGTTACATAGAGAAACCGTGTCTCGGGGAAAGGAAAAAAAAAAAACAAACAACAACAAATAAACAGATAATAATAATTCCTTTTACAAAGAAATTTTTACTGAAAGCCTTGGTCTTGGCTAAGTTCCTATGCTAAGATGCTAGAACTTGGTGAAGAAAACATGTCTGTGGTTTTTTTTGTTTGTTTGTTTCGTTTTTTTTTTTTTTTCAAGACAGGGTTTCTCTGTGTAGCTTTAAAGCCTTTCCTGGAACTCACTCTGTAGCCCAGGCTGGCCTCGAACTCAAAGATCCGCCTGCCTCTGCCTCCCGAGTGCTGGGATTAAAGGCGTGCACCATCACAGCCCGGCAACATGTCTGTGTTTTGAAGCCACCATGCTGGTGAGGGAGAAGGGTCAGCAAGCTGGATGTATGTTCCGAATAGGTGGCATGTTGGTGAGAAGGAAAAGGAGCAGAGGGAAGGAAAGACCAAGTGGTCAGCATTTCGGCCTGTTTGCTATCCCACATTCTCTCTCAAACCTCTGTGAACTACACACAAGACCTTGAACATCTCTAGCATATTTTTAGCATTTGTTTTCTGAGTGTACGCTGGATCAGATTCATGCTACAAATATTTTACTGTATACGATAAAACACAATCTCTTTAGCTGTGTACTCTACTACATTTTGATAAATGTATAAACTGAAGGGTCACCCTGATCTGCCACCTCCCTGTTATGTCCTGCCACTATAGTTGTGCAAGGATCAAGGAGCTTCCCTAGTCAAGATTATACATGGACTTTTTAATGCCAATGCCACGGAGAATGAGAATTTCTGGGGCTTACTGGCTGCCTATGCAGCTCTAGCTTCAGTAAAACATCCTGTCTCAAAAGGAACAAGATGGAAAGTGACAGAGCAGGACACATGCATCCTTCAGCATCTACAGGTAAGCACGAGCACACACCGTGCACCTGTACATACATAAAGCTCTTTGCCAGGGGGAGAAGAGTCAGGCAATGCTTCTAAAAGTTCACTCTGACGTAGGCAGCATGATGTAATTTTGTCTCTTCATTACTGGCCGTCAGAACTGAGTATCTCACAGTATTTTAGTATCTACAGAGGCCATTTCATACTATGTGAGGTTGCCTCAGGATCTGTGTCCTGATCCTCAAAAAACCCGCAGTCCTCTCTGGAGCCCTGTCACCCATAGACACATTCCCCAGGGTAAACCTTCTCGACAGTGCTGAGGGCCTAGGACTCAGTCCTGTGTTGAGCTTTGCTGCAGAGGAGCAGGCCTAGTAATTACAGGTTTTGAAAAGCCAACTCACCCTGGACCACTCAATGATGCAGTCCAAGCAGAAATAGTGGGCACATGTCTCTGGGGTGCCCACAGCCTGGTCCCTGAATGCATTGAGGCAAATGGGGCAGCTCTCTGCATCATCATCAGAAGTGGGGGCACTGCTGGCTTCTAGCTTCCCTTGAGTCTCCACTGCTGCCGCTGCCATTTCTACTCCGTCTTCTGAATCTTCAGAACCTTGGGTAAAGAGAAGCATTCTACTTTTAGTAAATACAGGAACGAGTGCATACTCAAGGACCAGCCTTGATCAGACTCAGGATGCACCCAGGAAAGCAGCCTCTAGCCAGCCAGAATCCCAGCTCCTCTTGGGCCATGTCTCCCCATCTACCTGCAAGGCCACACTCACCAAGTGCCCACTCTGAGTAGCCAAGCTAACCACGTCTTCTTACCCAAATCCTCTTTGACCATAGCTCTCTGAACTAAGGGGACAGGGATATTGGCTAAGTCCTCACAACTGAGCCTCAGAGTAAAGACAGAGCATCCAAGAAGTAAGGTGTCAGGAGCTATCATGGGCTTCAAAGAAGATGGAGCTAACGACTAAGCCACAAGGGGATGGGGATTTAGCTTAGCAATAGAGCACTTGCCTAGCAAGTGCAAGGCCTTGGGTTCAGTCCTCAGCTCTTAGCTCTGGAGGGTAGGGGGAACACGCCACATGACAAACTAATGACTAAACCTCCAAGAATGCCTCCCTGGAACAACACCTCTTGCATGGCTGCACAAGTCTTTCAACACAATAACAACAAATATCTGTAATCAGATGAGACCTCCTTCCTTGTGGGATACAGCCAGAAGATATGGCTTTAAAAGATGTGGTCAATTTCTCAGCAGTATGAAGCAGGGGTCTGACCAGCAAAACATTTAAGATGCATTCCATGTACCACTACAGCTAGCAAACATCCTCCTGTGAACTACTAAACACATAAATCATAGGGACTAGAGAAGCAGATCCTCACTAGGCCTCAGAATTCAGTTCTTTGTGGGTGGGACTAGCAAAGGTGCTGGCCCCCTTCTCCAGAGCCCTGCTGCCAACCCATAAAGGGGAACTATCTCTAGCTGGCTGAAATCCCACCAGGTGAGCCCTTTGCTTGCTTGCTTTCTTTTTTTCTTTTGGTTTTTCGAGACAGGGCTTCTCTGTGTAGTTTTGGTGCCTGTCCTGGATCTCGCACTGTAGACCAGGCTGGCCTCAAACTCACAGAGATCCACCTGGCTCTGCCCCCCCCCCACCCCCCAAGTGCTGGGGTTAAAAGCGTGCACCACTGCCACCCGGCCAGGTGAACTCTTTAAAAAAAAAAAAAAAAATCTGTTTACTTATTGGGCAAGATGAGGGTAAGTTATGGGAATTGTTTCTCTCCTACCAAGTGAATTCCAGGGACTGAACTCAAACTGTCAAGCTTAGTAGCAAGCACTTAGCAATCTCACCATCTGCTACTGTTCATTTTTTTGAGAAAGGGTCTCATGTATCCCAAGGTGACTATGTAGATGAAATGACTCTGAACTTCTGATCCTTCTGCCTCTACCTACCAAGTGGTAGGCAACAGGTGAGCACTTTCAAAGCACAGAGGCTCCCCGGCTGTTGGCAGAGAGAGAAGTCAGAGAGGCTGCTCTTGCTGGGTTAGAAGTACACAAATTGCTAACATGTACTCCTAAGGGAGCTGATAACCCTGGTAGCTAAGAATGATCTGTCAACAACCAACTAGAAAATAGGGCTCCTTTCTTTTAAACCATGAGGAATCTACCAGCAGGCAGGGAGGGGGCTTGGATAAGGATTGAAGCTTAGAAAGGAAGCATAGCCTGTCTGACACTGTGAAGCTACTTGGTGATACCGAATAAGAAACTCAGTTGAACCCAGTGGGTGGTGGTGCACACCTTTAATCCTACCACTTGGAAGGCAGAGGAAGAAGGATCTCTGAGTTTAAGACTGGCCTGGTCTACTCAGAGAAAGTTCCAGGATAGCCAGGAAAAAACAGAGAAACCTGGTCTTGAAAAACCAAGAGAGAAAGAGACCCAGTTGACCCATGGAAACATACACATAATAAACATACTATTCCTAGCTCCTGAGTTTGTGGCTATTTGTTACACCACAGAGGAAAACTGATGAAAGAGATGTCCATAATATTTTGAAATATTACTAAGCACATAACAGAATGATTAACTTCAGCTTTTCTGTGTAATTAGGCTCATGGCAGCAAAATCGAACAGGTAAGCTGATTCTTCTTATGCAATTTGAAGGTAGGGAACTGGCCATCTTGTTTGGCCCGATTTCCATAGTGTCTACAGAGCAATGCTTTGCATGCTGATAACAATGGTCCTATTGACTTGAAGATAGAGAAAAAAAGGTACAAACAGCCAAGGTTCTGAGCAGTTTCCCTCACTGAACTCTCATTTAGGTTGCCAAATAATGCCCTTAAAATATGTTGTTGAAAGAGAATGGCTCATCTATTTGAATACTTGTTCCTCAGTTGATGGAATTGTTTGGGAAGGAGTAGGAGGTGTGGCCTCCTTGGAAGAAGCGTGTCACTCTGAGCAGGCTTTGAAGTTTCAAAAGATGACCATCATTACCAGTGAGCTCTCACTACTGCTCCAGTGCCATGCTGACCTGCCTACTGCCCTGCTCCCCACTTTGATGGACTCTAACCCTCTGAACTGTAAGCACCAAATAAACTCTTTCTTCTATAAATTACTTTGGGTCATGGTGTCTTATCACAGAAACAGAAAAAGTAACTAAAACAGTATCCAAGGGAGGTGCTAACAAGTGTTAGTACCAACAGTGCCAATAGGCAGCTAGCCTGGAAACTAGGTGCACCTACAGACAGAGTCTCTAAGAATGCCAGGGCTTGGCCGGGCGGCGGCGGCGGTGGTGGTGCCTTTAATTCCAGCACTTGGGGAGCAGAAGCAGGAGGATCTCTGAGTTCAAGGCCAGCCTGGTCTACAAAGTGAATTCCAGGACAGCAAGAACTAAACAGAGAAACGCTGTCTTGAAAAATAGGGATGGGGGGGGGGTGGTGGGGGGGTGGGGGAAATGCCAGGGCTCAAATAATGTCCACTCTGAAAAGAGACAGGATTGGTGAGCAGAGTAGAGAAGGACTGTCCTGGAGCAGAGCAACTGTGGAAGGCTCTGTGCATTCAAAACAATCCATACACACTGCAATAACTGACACTGTTTGGGGAGCTGGGAAAAATGGGTGCTGAGCACGAGGCCCCAGTCATTCTCATTTCTTAGAATAAGATATTAAGAGATTATTCCTATCAAGTTGGGAAACACACAAACGGCAGCAAAAGCAGGTACACTTTAGCAGCAGGACACAGTGTGGGAAAAGTAAGAGGCAGAGTAAAAAAACATTTCCTATAAGAAGGAACCCAGGACTCTTGGACAATTCTCCTTGCCTTCTACTGCATCTCCTGATAGCTAATCCAGATGCTGGCTACTTTCTTGTGTGGCACTAGGAACAGAATGGGCCTTCTCCACATCCTTCACAATGCTCAGCTGAGGCTGCGGTCTCTACATCATCTGTTCCTCACTAATATTCTGCTCCCAGCCCAACCTCTACAATAATGGGACATTTTCTCAATTGAGGGTCTCTCTTTTCAAATGAATCTTGCTTGTGTCAAGTTGACATAAAATTAGCCAGCATGCCGGGCAGTAGTGACGCACACTTGGGAGGCAGAGGCAGGCAGATCTCTATGAGTTCAAGGCCAGCCTGGTCTACAGAGCGAGTTCCAGGACAGGACCCAAAACTACAGAGAAACCCTGTCTCAAAACAAACAAACAAACAAACAAACAAACAAACAAACAAACAAAAACCTATCCAGCACACAAACAAAGGGCTCAACTGGACCAAGGTTCCATTCCAAGACAGCCCTTCTCTACTCTGCTCACCAGTCAGACTGGCTTTAGGTACACCTAGTTTCCAGGCTAGCTGCCTACTGCACTGTTGGTACTAGCACTTGTTAGCACCTCCCTTGGATACTGTCTTAGTTACTTTGTTTCTGTGATAAGACATTATATAGTTAGTTCCTGTAAATTAGGCTGTGGCTTAGCTGCTTCTTTCTCTAAAAGCTTTTTACTTCTATCTGTTGAAGCTCCTCACCACCCATATTACACTCTGGGCATCTAGCCCTGATTGCTGCTTCACAGCTGGTCTCTCCCTCTAGATGATGAGTTCTGGAATACCAGGAATCCTGGCTGAGTGGGCCCCACTTTCAATCTAATCCATAATCAGTTTCTGGCATCTAGTCTCCAAACTTCAGGAAAGGATGCCGGAGCCACCCAACAGTGCCTGACATCTTTTGCCCCCTGCTCTGGCAGCATCAGCACTGTTCAATCCTGCTGAGGATATAACAAGCCTACCTCAAGGCTGGAAACAGGTAGAAAAGCATGTCTGTGACTTCAACCCAGTACAGATTCACTCTCTAGTCCACACTCAGAATTAAAACAAAACAAAACACACACACACCTGGGCAAGCATGGTAGTCACATGCCTCTAATCGTAGTTGTTTAGGAGGCTGAGGCAGGAAAATTGCCAGGAATTTGAGCCCAGCTTTGGCTATAGAGTGAATTCAAGTCAGTATAATTACAAAGTTACTAACTCCCAATCAGTTCTAATCCTTTGTGATGAATACTGCTCCAATTATAGTGGTTACCTTTCTGGACCACTTTAACACTAACAGCCATAGGCATATAACGAAAGGCTAATATTCAGGTCAGAGTGGGTGTTACGGGACTGTGACCTCCTGGTTTGAGGACCACGTCAGAAGGAAACTTGAAATGAACAGAACCCTGGTCCAATTGAGCCCTTTGTTTGTGTGCTGGCTCGTTTTATGTTAACACAAGCTAGATTCACTTGAGAAGAGAAATCCTCAGTTGAGAAAATGAACCACCAGACTGTCCTACTGAGGAGATTGCAGGGCATTTTCTTGATTAATAATGTGGAAGGGCTCAGCTCACTGTGGGCAGTGTCATCCCTGGGCTGGTTGTCCTGCATGCTATAAGAAAACAGACTGAACCAACTCTAGGGAACAAGACAGTAAGCAGCACTCCTCCATGTCCTTTGTATAAGTTCCTGCCTTGAGTTCTGCCCTACCATCCTTAGATGATGGACTACAAGCTGTAAGATGAAATAAACCCTGTACTCCCCAGGTTGCTTTTGGTCAGGTTGCTTCAGCTCAGCAATGGAAACCCTAAGACACTTTGAAAAGGGGGGCCACAGGTGGATGGGGCCAAATCAACCACGTAGAGTCCTCACAGGCTGCCTACAGGCCAGGGTGGCCATGAAGGTTTTTCAGAGTAGAGGTGTGCCATTCAAGCACTGTTCTTTGCAGGAGTTTACAGGAGTTACGCCACAAACTTTCACCAGTGTATATAAGCCTGGAATTTTTTAATAATGCCACACAATGAGCTTGTTGAATAAGCAGATAACGAGCCACAAGATGGAACTATATATATCCTAAATGAGGTCCCAGGCCACATGCCCCTCATGGCATGTTAATCTGTCCAGCACCTATAATGCTAGCAACTGGCCCTTGTGAGATGAATAGGGTCTACCAAGACCTTCCTGCTCATCATCTTAGAATTCCAGTCTACCTACATCATCCCATGGCTTATGCCGCTCAATGTTCTTAGATAGTTCATGTTCTGTCTCTCCCAGAAGAGATACCCACAGAATCCTATCACTAAACTTAACTTTAAAACTAAAAACTACAGCTGGGCGGTGGTGGCTCACGCCTTTAATCTCAGCACTCGGGAAGCAGAGGCAGGTGGATCTCTGAGTTCGAGGCCAGCCTGGTCTACAGAGTGAGTTCAAGGACAGCCAGGGCTACACAGAGAAATCTCGTCTAGAAAAAAAGCTGAAAGAAAGAAAGAAAAAAAAACAAAAACAAAACAAAACAAAAAAACACTAAAACCTGTGGCGGAGGTCAGTTGTTCCAGTGGCAGGTGACAGCCTGTGTGGACAGCTGTGGATGTTCTAACACAGGATGTCTCCTCACTAGGAAAGTCAAGGGAACTGGCTCAAATGCCAACACTCTTACCAGATCTATCTTCTGGGTCTTCCTCCTCAGACAGCCCCTCGGTTCCCTCCTCATCTGTGTCATCTTCATGCTCACTGCCTGTGTCATCTTCAGAGTCTCCACTGTGGCCATCGCTGCTTTCTTCTAGATCACAGGGTGAAAAGCACAGGCCTGTGAGGGCACTGTCACAACCTAAGCATCCAAGAGCCAGAACTGCTGGGAATGTACAGGTAGTGATAAGGACTGCTAGGCTACCAGAGGTAGGGTGGGGAGGCTAGAGAGGCATATGATGGGAAAAATGAGTCCTCTTACTCTGTAACTTATGCTGTTTGTTATCAAAAATAAGACAGGGGCTTGGAATACGGCTCAGCTGGTAGAGTGTGCATGCCTAGCATGATGAAGCCCCAGGTTTCTATCTCCAGCACAGCACCACACAAAACTGGATATAGTGGTACACATCTGAAATCTCAGCACTTTGAGCTGTGGAGGCAGAAGGATCAGATGCTCAAGATCATCCTCAGCTATACATTAAGTTAAAGGCCAGCCTGGAGCCGGGAGGTGGTGGCACACACCTTTAATCCCAGCACTCAGAAGGCAGAGACAGACGGATCTCTGTGAGTTCGAAGCCAGCCTGGGCTACAGAGTGAGGCCCAAAGCTACACAGAGAAACCCTATCTCGAAAAACCAAAAAGAAAAAGGCCAGCCTTGGGATACATGAAACCCAATCAAAAACAAAAAAACGAAACAAAACAAAACATGCAATCCTTGCAGTCTGGAGGTTTAGTCAGAAGGATTGCTGTTAAAGGCTACCCTATACTACACAGCAAGACCCTGTTTCAAAAAATAGAGAATACAGCTCAGCAGCAGACTCTTTTTTGTTTTGTTTTGGTTTTTTGTTTTTTTTTGAGACAGGGTTTCTCTGTGTAGCTTTGCGCCTTTCCTGGGACTCACTTGGTAGTCCAGGCTGGCCTCGAACTCACAGAGATCCGCCTGGCTCTGCCTCCCTAGTGCTGGGATTAAAGGCATGCGCCACCACCGCCTGGCTGCAGCAGACTCTTACCAAGCATACACAAGGCCTTAAGTTCCATCCCTCACACCTCCTTCCCCATGGAAAGACCAATATAATGACACGTGATTGTGGTCTTAGCTACCAGTTATTTGGGAGATTGAGGTGGGCTGATCACCTAAGTCTAGAAGTTCAAGGACAGTCTGGACCATACAGTGAGATACCATCTCAAAAACAAAACAAAACAAAAAGCAAACAAAAAGACAAAAAGAATGAATGTAGTACACTTCTATAACTTAATCAGTTTTTTGTTTTTTTTTTTTTTTTTATAAGGTTGAAAGTAAAAACTGACATTCAGGCTTCCAAGGGGAGCTAGCAATCTCGAGAAAGCAAAAGATGCAGATACCCTGCCATCAGTGGGGGGCTTACCAGCATCACTGGCCAGTTCTGAGGGGCCAACTCGTGGGGGTCCATCTGGTCCAGGGCTGTGAGCCACAAGCTCATCCAAACTGTCGTCATCCATGGCTACACATTGGAGTTCAGCTCTAAAAGAGACCAGAGCCAAATAACTCCAAACTTCCTTGGCTACAGAGTCCCCTCTGAAAGGTAACTTCCCTAGTGACACGAGCATCACCACACATGTAGAATTTGAGCTGTGAGACACCATACACAAGACCTAGTCACAAAGTCATATGCAAATATAAAAAGTAGAAAATATAGCTGGGCTGTAGTGGTATACACCTTTAATCCTAGTACTCAGGAGGCAAAGGCAGGTGGATCTCTGAGTTCAAGGCCAGCCTGGTTTATAGAGTGAGTTCCAGGACAGCCAGGACTAAAGAGAGAAACCCTGTCTCAAAAAACAAAAACAAGCCGGGCAACAGTGGTGCATGCCTTTAATCCCAGCACTCAGGAGGCAGAGCCAGGCAGATTTCAGTGAGTTTGAAGCTAGCCTGGTCTACAGAGCAAGATCCAGGACAGGAACCAAAAACTACATGGAGAAACTTTGTCTCAAAAAACCAAAAATAAATAAATAAATAAATAAATATACAAAGTATTTTTATAAGATATCAATATCCTCATAAAAAGAGAGTGACTCATTTCCAGAGCCATATGCAAAGGAGGATCTTAATTCCTAAGGACTAGCAATATTTTCACTTGAGCATTCCTGGAGAGTCCTAATACCAAAGATGAGCCAAATGGACATCTGAGCTGAGACAGAACAATGCTTTTCAACTGAGAGCCAGTCATCACAAGGACTCCAGTAGCCCATTCGCCTGCTGTCACCAAGTGGGCAAGTCACTCTTGGCCAATGCTGGCCCACTGGCCTCTGCTCAGCTGGCTACCATCAGATTATAAAGCTTGGATGAAGTTCCTGGGGACTATAGAATTCCCATGCCCCAGGCTGAAAGGCAGAGGATGCTGGGGCTGTCCCTCTCCTGGCTTGTCTGTGGGAACACCTGTTAGTACTCCCTTGCAAGCCACTGTAAGAACAATGTGGAATACCTGTATAAAAGACTTCATAAATGTCACTGAACATGACCTTCCTTCTATACCAAGCTCTTAAACTTTGGTCCTCCAACTAAGAACCTACTCATATACATGGTCTTTCCCAGTCGCTTCCAGAGGAAGCCCTTCTCACAGGGAATTCATTCAAGAACTCATCAGCCTATGCTGTGGCACCATGTGCTTCCCACAAGCCTAATGTTCACAGTCAGAAGGAAGAAAGGGGGAAAAAGAACCCCCAAAACAGCATAAAAAATGAAAAGTAGGGCTTGAGATGGGGTGGGGGACTCACTTCTGGTTCCTACAGGTACAAGCTTACTTGTCTCCAACAGCCTCAAGAGAATACATGGGCTGTATGCTCAAAGCCAAAGGGAAAAGTGCAACCCTTCTTTAAGTGGACAAAGGCCAGATCAGGGCCAGGACTGCCAAGGCCCAGTAGAAGAGCTGATGTTCTCTAAACAGTGAGGGCATGATAACTTAAGGAATGTCAATGGTCACACGTTGGGAATGGTAAAGTAAGAAGAGTTTTGATAAGCTCTCTTACTTTCACCTGATGCTTGGTGAATTAATCAAGTAGGAAAGGAGTCCTGGCCACAGACTCCTGTCAAACACTATCTCTTATATAAAAAGGCAGATTGAGATACACTGGGATACAGAGTTATGGCCCGTTCAGGATGGTGACCTCTTTCCTGTGGGGTGACCCAGAGCATGGCCCCAGTTCTCAGAAAAGGGGACCTATAACTAACTCTTTGAACCTTAGCATACAGCTCTAGGCTTCTCTCAGGCTGAGAGAGTCACATGTTGCTGTTCTCACTCAACATTCTTCCCAAAGGTGTGAACACCGAGTGGTCGACGGAAAGAAGGATCAAGGACTGCTGAGCTGCACGTCAAGCCCAATCTCTAACTCAGAGCCTGTGCTTCCAACCAGCGGCCAAAATGACATCCCCTCAGACACATTACTGTAAGATTCGACGGGGCAACACGGGTCTCTGACACAGGACAGAGGCCACAGAAGGTTTAAAAGAGCAATGTCGGCTCTGCCACTCTGCCGCAGTGTAACACAGACAACTACTTCACCTCTCTGAACTCCGACTGTAAAACCCCAACAAGCAGTGGTGCCCACTCGAGGCTGCTGTGGGGGCTCTTCGAAGTAAGGAATATGATCACCGCGACACCAACCACAACCTGGGCAAGTGCAGATGGTGCTGACCCGGGCGAGGGCCATCGGGACAGAGAACAAGGTACCTAGGGGTCACACCTTTCCCATGCACCAGGCCACGTTCTCGCACGACCAGACAGGTGGCCAGCACCACGCCCAGGGGCCTCTCGGCCGCAGCCGGGCATCCCGGGGCTCGGCTCGAGGCCTCGGCCGCCCTCCCGTCCTCCGGACCGACCCACGGCCAGCGCGACATAGGCCTCGCCCGCCCCGAAGGCCGCAGACAAAGCACACGGCCACCGTAAGTAGCCCGCGCGGCCGGGCGCGACAGGGACACCGGACCGGAGCGGCTACTGCACGTACCCGGGAACCTCGCGCCTCCCAGACGCTCCTAGACGATCCCGCCTCTGTCCGAACGCGACCGCAACTAGGCCGGACAGCCGCCGTCGCCGCCGCCGCGAGCTCTTCGACCCGGAAGTGCATCGACACTCTTCCGGAACTTTCCGCCCTGCCCGTTGGTGGAAACTACTGAGGCCAAAACGGGGAGAAACCTGCGGCTGAGGATGTCGAGACGTCGGAACGGCCCTTTCCCCTCAGAACAGTGACTACCGCAGGAGTACTGTCCCAGAGAGGAGACCGGTGTCTTGCAGGGCACTTGCTGTCCGAGCTATCACCACTTTACCGGGTCACGCTGTGCCCTCCACTTCAGGGCAGTTGGTACGGTCCGGCTCCCCATCCGCCGCCCGGATGAATGCGAGCGGCCCCAGGGCCACGCCCCCGACTGGCCCGCCTTCCCGTGAGCGCCACCTCCTGGCTGCAGTGCTTAGGTGCTGCCGGCGGCTGCAGGAGCTCTGGAGGAAAGCTTCTGGCTATCCCCTGGGGCTTCCATTTCCTTCCAGGAGAATGCTTGTAACTCAGGGTGGATTCTGTAGATGCGGTCTCCTCCGGTTCATTCAGTCCGGCGAGAGGAGGCGCTACTGAGGCTCTGAGAGTATCAGCCCTATCAAGGGCAGAGGCTGTCTGGAGGCAATATAGAGAAACTAGGAAGACTGAACAGGGAAAGCCAGCAGCACAGTAACTGAAGTGGATTTGCTGGGAAGGGAGAGATAAGTAGAAGGAGCTGAGAAGAGACAATTCAAAGGAGTTTAAAGTGGGAGAAACATTAATATTGCTACTGGCAGGGGCTGGAGAGATTGCTCAATGGTTGCGTACTTGCTGCTGTTCCAGAAGACCAGAGTTCAATTCCCGGCACTCACATGGTGGCTCACAACCTGCTTCAACTCCAGCTCCAGGAGATTCAATGCCGCTGGTCTCCAAGGGCTCCTGCACTCATGTGTATACACACACACACACACACACACACACACACACAAGGGCTCCTGCACTCATGTGTATACACACACACACACAAGGGCTCCTGCACTCATGTGTATACACACACACACACAAGGGCTCCTGCACTCATGTGTATACACACACACACACACACACACACACAAGGGCTCCTGCACTCATGTGTATACACACACACACACAACTACACACAGCTAAAAGTAATAAATTAAAAAATATTGCTACTGGTAGAGTGCAAGAAAGAAAGGATGGAGTCAGAGAGGGTTCCCTTGGAACAAGACCTCTCCTTTCTGTGGGCCATCCAGTTGGAAGGGGATCTAGACTCAGGTATGTTTGGCTCTCAGTTATGTAGCCTTGGGTGAGCTTCTTACCCTCTTTGTGTCTTAGGGTCCTTTGCTGCAAGACAGGGATGTTGATCATACTTGCTTCAGAGGCCACTGTGAGGACTGGTTGGGTGAATACAGGGAGAAAGCTTCATTTGGGGTCCAGCATGATAAAAAAAAAAAAAAAAAAAAAGAACCTGGGAGGCCACCCTCACCCTGAACCAAACACCTCTTTCTCCCTCCCAGCTTGACTCTCTACATGTGTTGGTCCCTATGTGGAGACATTGCCTACCTGGTGGAGATTGTTAGATATAGGAGCACCTGTAAACACTCACTGAATCTCCGAGGAAGGGCTAAGGCAGCCTACGAAGAACCTGGAGCCCCCTTAGACAAAAGCCAGCCCCTTTACCTCCCTCTGCAGCTGCCTTTGTTGGGGGAGGCAGCTGCTAAAATAAGAAAAGCTGTTATAATAAGCAAATGCAGCCATAGTGAGACATGAAGAACTCCTCCTCGGTGTCTTTGAGCAGTACACCACCTATGCAGCCATGCCAGTCCATGCTCATCATCGAGCATGGGAGAAGAGGTGTCTGCAGGGAGCTGCCCATGGCCAAACTGGGCCAAACCCAGCAACGATAGTACCTTTTTCATGTTTGTTTTGAGACAGGGCCTCATGCAGTCCAAGCTGGCCTTAAACTTGCTATGTAGCCAAGGCTAGCCTTGAACTCCCAATCTTTGTGCATCTACCCATAAAGTACAGGTAACACAGGTAGTAGTACCTCTTGAGAACATAGACAAATATCTCTACATCCTACCTGCTGACGTCCTCCTCCCCCCCAAAAAAACCCCCGGTGTTATAAACAACTTCTCACCTGTCCCCACAAACATTGCCGGTCAGCATATAGTGGACTGTTATACGTACCCCACCTTCACATCAATGCTATGACCTACCTACTGGTTATGAGTTGCTATGAGTTGTCTACTGGCCACTTCTCACATGTTCCTGCTAGTGTACACACAGGAATGCAACTTGCTCACCTAGACCTGCACCAGTAGGTGGCTACTGGATTCCTAATGTATGCTGGCACACACTGCTCAATCTCATGCATGCATAGACAGACATAAAAATGGCATGCATATTCTTGGGTACATAGAACATTGTAACGAGGCTGTGTGTTGCCTCTATTCTGTCCAGTCCAAATCAGCCTCTCTCAGAGGGTTTAGCCCCTTCCCCTGTCACCTGAATACCAAACAACACAGGGCTGGGTGAACACTGAGCCTAGGCATTGCCTTCGGCCCTACCCTATCCCTAGCAACAAAAATGCCGAACAGTCAAGGGATTCCCAAAGGAAGCTGAAGCAAGGGCAGTAGTGAGTGTGGTTTGAGTAAGAACAAGGGGTTTGAAACTCCCAGAACTGATGAAGAGACAAGGAGCTGCCTCCTCAGACCAGGCAAGGCAGCTGTTTCTTTGACTACAAATTGGGTGGTTAAAAGAAAAAGAATTTATTCTTTCATAGTTCTGGGTGCCAGATGTCAGCGTTCAAGCTAAGTAAGCCAGGGTCTTTCTTGCTCCCTGTATAGGCATGGGGAGAGTTTTTACTGCTCCTCTCAGTGGGGGGCTCCAGGTGTCCCTTGGCTTTGGCAACATTACACTTCCTCATGGACTTTCCTCTGTATCTGTGTTCTCTCTCTCTCTCTCTCTTTTTTTAAAGATTTATTTAATATATGTCTGTATGAGAGTGTCAGATCCTCTGGAAGTGGAATTACAGACAGTTGTGAACTGCCATGTGGGTGCTGGGAATTGAACCTGGGTCCTCTGGAAGAGCAGTCAGTGCTCATAACCTCTGTGCCATCTCTCCAGCCCCCTGTGTTCTCTCTTTTGTCATAAGACACTGTCATTGGGTTTAGGGCCTCCCAGTTCATTCATAATGGTCTCAAAAATCCAGTCTTGGCTTAGCATGCTGGAGTATACTTTGTGTGTATGTGTGTTTCGTCTTCAAGTTTGTCTGTTTGACACATGCATGTAACCACAGAAGCCAGAAGAGCGTTTGATCTTCTAGAAATGGAGTTACAGACGATTCTGAGCCACTATGTGAGTGCTGGGAATTAAACCCAGGTCCTCGGGAAGAGGAGCAAGTGCTCTCAACCACTGAGCCATCTCTCCAGCCCCTGGTACACACTTTTAATTCCAGCACTTGGGAGTCAAAGGTGAGTGGATCTCTGTGAGTTTGAGGACAGCCATGTACAATAAGACCCTGTCTAAAAATAGTAAAGTAAGGGGAAAATCTTTCTCTTAACCATCTACAAAGACACCCCCCCAACACACACACACACACACACACACACACACACACACATTTCTTTTGTAAAGTCACAATTAAAGGCTATAAATAATAGGATTTGGACAAATATTTTGGATGGTACAATAGACCCACCACACAGGATGATAAGGAGTACATTTTTTTCTTTTTCTTTTTTTTTTTTTGAGATAGAGTTTCTCTGTGTAGTTTTGGTGCCTGTCCCGGATCTTGTTCTGTAGACAAGGCTGGCCTCGAACTCACAGAGATCTGCCTGGTTCTGCCTCCCGAGTGCTGGGATTAAAGGCGTACGCCACCACCGCCCGGCAGGAGTACATTTCAGATGGGAAGTTTTGAGGCACATGTGGGAAGCATCCTGGCAAAGCCAGGAAGGAACCAGACTTTTCCCCTCTCTCTCCCTAGTCCCTGACATCTGTCCTCTGAACCTAGGCCTTGTTCTCAAGATAGGAACCTTTTCAGGATTCCCAATGACTCTTAGGAATTCTTTCAGGATCCACATGAGCCAAGTCTTGCTGACCCTTCAAACCACACCCCCTCAAGTCTGGCCTGAAACTTGCATCGTCGTATCCTCCTGCTTCTGCCTCTGATCAAGGTTATGGGGTGTAATCAGTCTCTCTGCTGGGCTAACAGGGGTGCATCACCACATCCAACTTGATCCTTCAATTTCTGATCCTCTGGCTTCTCTGTGTCCCTGGCTCCAGGCCCTGGAGGTCTGGGTTGGGTCAGATACTTCCCTGATAGGGCCTCAGTACTAGGCTGGGTTATGGCTGCTGGCAGGCTCCAGCCCAGACTTTATGAGATTCAGGACATAGGGAGGCCAAAGAAACAGGACAAAAGCAGGGCAGAGGGCTGAAGGACAGGAGGCTGAGCTGAGAAGACCGGCCCCTCTAGCTTGAATCTTAAATGGTCTTTTAATAAAACAAACAAACAAACAAAAACAAAACAAAACAAAACAAAAAACCCGGGGCCAGATATTGGGGTAAATGCTCAAAGATCAGAGAGACAAAGGAACAAGCCACAGCCACCACTTCTTACCTTCCCAACTCCTCAGCCTGAAAAAGCTTCAGTTCCTGTCTCCTCACACCTTATATACTTTTCTCTGATCAGCCATCACTTCCTTCCTAGTGCTGGGATTAATGGCGTGTGTGCTTCCCAAATACTGGGATTAAAGGTGTGTGCCACCACTGCCTGGCTCTGTTTCTCTCCTAGACTGAGTCAATCTCATATAGTCCAGGATGGCTTTGAACTCACAGAGATCCAGACAGATCTCTGCCTCCTGAGTGCTAGGATTAAAAGTGTGTGCCACCACTGCCTGGCTTCTGTGTTCAATCTAGTGGCTTGCTCTGTCCTCTGATCTTAAGGTAAATTTTATTAGGGTACACAATAGATCACAACCCCTGAGCCAAGGACCAGGGTATCTGTGGTGGACAAAAGAGCCCTTTGGAGTTGCCTAGAGCAAGGAAAGGTTTGTTCCCCTGGGAGACTATCTTTGAGGATAGCGTGGAAAACTGGTTGAGGAAGACGGGAAAGCGGAAAGAAAAAAGGATCTCTGCCTTAGAAGCAAAAGAACAGCGGCAGCATCTTGAGTGATTAAGAGCTTTTAAATGTCACATGATTCCACCGCAGGAACGACCTGGAGTGAGGGAGGTGTGTAGGGAGGGAAGTAACTCTCTTTTGGCTGTATCTCATCCCACCCTTTTGGATCTCCTCCTAGGAGTCCAATAATTGGCCCAACTTATCCTAAGGAAGGTGACAGTCCCCCCAAGCAGCCCCTCTCGCCTATGTTTCAAAACGTAGGGGCAAGCCCTTTGAGAGCCCAGCGCTCCGCGGAACTCTCCCTCCAGAGTTGGTCCTTTAGGTCGCGGCAAAGGCAATCTCCAAGCAAGTCAGACAGAAACAGCCCCTTCCTCACAGCCAGACGGACCCACATATCTCTGAAGATCTACAGGCGTTGGAGAAAGGCAGGGGCCTACGTGCCTCCCGAGGGCATGTTGTGCCTGGCCATCCAGGCCACTCCTGGGTAACTGCCAGGACTACGTGCGCCTGGAGTGTTGTGAGTTCCCGCGGAGGGGCGGTCCTTAGACTGGGCGGGGATAACCGGTCCGCCCTAACATCAGGCTGGCAGGCGGGGCAGCTGCTGCTTTGCCTCAAAGGGCCCGCCTTGTCCAGCTGTCTCCTCGCGCTGGGCCGGGGAAGCACTCCACTGTCAGGCAGCGGTCCCAACTCCAGGCCCAGATGCAGTAAGCCCGGACGGTACCACCGCTCGAGGGAAGGGGACTTGCCTTGGACTGTACCAACGACCGACACCGGCACACACCGTTCGGCGATGCCGTCCCGCAAGCCCCGCCCAGCAGGTGGCGGCCCCTCCCCAAGCCGACGTGCAGAAAGGAACGCGCCGGCCTCGCCCGCGAAGGGTTGCGCGGCGGCGGGCGGGGCGTACTGCCTCCTCCTCGTGTTCACTGGCTGCAGCCCTGCAGGGTGGGCCCTACTCGACCGGCCATTGGCTGAGGGATAGATTATTTGCATATGGGGCGGGGTAACTGGGCCCGATTGGGGCCCGCCTTGGGTGTGAGAGTGGCCACCGCCGCCACTGAAGTTGATTCAAGAGCTGGCGATGGCCCTGTGCCGGGTTCGCAGGTGAAACAGTAAGGTTACAAGGTTGGCGGATGGGGGAGCATCTTCGAGGCTGCCCTTCCCAGGGGGATATGGGGATTGGGCAGGACAAGAGAGGAGTGGCTCTGTTGTCCAAGTTGGAGGGGACGGGGGCGGGGACAGAGAGGGTGACCCCTCCACTTGCAGGCCAGAGGGGGCAGTTCTTCCAGGCTCAGGACAGTCACTGCCCACAGCACACTGCGTTGCTCCGGACCCACTGTGCGTGTGACAGCGGCTGATCTGTCCCTGGGCAGCGCGAACCCCTGGCCCTTCAGTGACCTGGGTCTGGCAGAGGCAGGCAGGCGCCACTTGGGTTCAGAGAGTCAGGGTAGCAGGCCACTAGGAGAGGATTGCACCTACAGAGAGGCCTGCGTGTGGGAGCGCAGCTGAGACAGGTTGGGCTGAGGGCACACTGGGGGCTTCTCTGCCCTTCACGTGTGGGACTAAGGTTGGGTCAGGTACCCTCTTGGAGGAAACTTTCTTTTTATGTGTATTAGGGTTCAAGGTGGTGTACATCCCCAGAACAGCCACTGTTGAAGTCATCCAAGGAATCTCTGGGCAGGCACTGGTGTGAACTTCAGCCAACAGGGCAAGAGCCTAAGGACCCACCTCCTGAGGGCCACCTCTGGAACTTCCTACAGGAAGACAGCGACAATTTGAATGCTTCTGCCTGTTTCTGTACCATGGACCTCTTTGTGGGCTCCTGGGACAAGCCTCTCCCAGGGACATTCCTGCTGGGTGTTCTCAAGTCCAGCAGAAAGGGAAAGGGTTATCCAGGGAAGCTATAGGCTACGGGGCTAGGACATCTGGAGCAGATCCAGTCCCTGCAGATGGAGGGACAGACTCAGTCCAGACCTCTCCAAACCGATATGGCCTCTGAAGGGGACCCTGTTTTGTCACCACAGTGGTATCAAACTCTGTTCTGCAGATGAGAGGAGGTGTTATGTAGCCTCTGGGTTAAGAAACTGCAAAACTGACTCATTGCTGGACAGCTACTTACTGGAGAGATCCTCTGAACTAGGGTTCTTCCACTTCTGTACTGGAAATGAACAAGACCACTGAGACTAGGTAGCTCACTTGGCCAGGTTCTGCCCTGTCATAGACCAGACATTTGTGGGCAGCTTGTCTGTTCCTCATTTCAGCATACATCACACCATTGTTTCCAAAGTAAAGTTGCAAGTTCCAAAGTAAACTTTTCATCAACTCAGATGTTTGTTTGGTGGTTCAAAGCAGTCTAGCAACTGTTTGGAGTATGGGAGTCTGTCCACCTGAAACAGCCACCGATGAGCAGTGGATCTCTACCAGCCTTCCCCCTCAAAGCATAGTGGCCACGTGAAGAAGGCTTGGTAGCTTCTTCCGTGCCACCAGCAACAGCATACTACAGACTGGACCTGACCTGGCAGAGGTCTCAGGAGAAACAGGTGCTCCTCAGGACACAGGGAGCATGTGAAAGACTCAAATGGGGAGGCTATAGCTTACCCCTGCCTAGCTTCTTGTGTAGGGTGGTCTCTGGGTGGAACCTGGCATTGCATCCACTAGACTGTGTGCTTAGCCTGGGAGATGAACCATGATGAGCTCAGGACCAGTGCCAAGAGATCGTCTATTCAACTCTCCTGAGTGTGGGTAGGGCTTTAGGTGGGGGGAGCAGGTTCCTCAGACCCGTCTTCCTACCAAGGATACAGCTGTAGTGGCATTTGCACTCTAGGATCTACTCTATGTGACCTTTTGCTTGACCCTGCTTGTCTGGGGCCACAGGTCAGGCAGGTCTAGGCTGCAGCAGGCTCAGGCTGGAATGCAGACAGGAGTAGTGTGCTGGAAGTTCTGGCTCGCTGACACCAGATCGGGAGCCTCCCTCTGCTGCCTGGCCTCTCCCCTTCCCTGTTTCCTGCTTCAGGCAAGAATATGGTCTGTTGGGTGGTGGTGGCACCTGCTTTTAATCTCAGCACTTGGGAGGCAGAAGCAGGCAGATCTCCGAGTTTGAGGTCAGCTTGGTCTATAGGGTGAGTTCCAGGACAGCCAATGCTACACAGAGAAACCCTGTCTTGAAAAACCACACACACACACACACACACACACACACACACACACACACACCAAGAATATGGTCTTACTTGCTCTTCCAGCACAGGACTTCCATGTCCCTTTTTAGTCTGCCCCAGAAGAAATAGTGAGCACTGAACCTAGTTCAGGAGCCAGCCAGAGAGAAAGCTGAGCCCATCCCAAATGTCTTCTTCAATATGGTATAAAGACCCTCATAATCTATGGTGTCCCCATCTTGTCACCCAATTCTACCCATAGTTCTGATCCTTGCAAACATTTCCAGCCCCAGGAACTCAGAACATGTGGTCTGCCTGGGTAACTAGGACTTTGGAAGTGGTCACTATCTGCTCAGGAGCCAGAGCAGTAGCTGGGCTGGGCTGTGGAAGCATCCCTGCCCCAGTGTCCAAGTTGGAGGCTCATAAACAGGCTTCACACCCACTATAGGAGGAGAGGGACAGCCCCTACCATTCAATGCCCATATCCACCCTGGGGCTGGCAAAGTTTTCTAGGGAAAACTCCCTGAGCCTGGCCAACCCAGAAGTCATAGACTTGACCCAGGAGTCCAGGACTCGCCCCCACAAGTTCTCAGCAAACCTGACTGGCGGGTCTAGCTTGTCCTGGCATCCTCAGTTCCTGCTGCTGGTGGCACACAGGCCAAACAAGGAAAGCCAGGGAAGAAGGGTCCAGATAAAAACCCAGGCCAGGGCTGAGCTGGCAAGCCTCACCAGGCTAGGGGTTACAAATAAATACCCCTAGGAAGTCAGAACACGGGACCCTGGGAGCCCCAGCTTTGGACCCTACTGAGTACTGGCCTCTAAAAACACTGCTTTCTCAGGAACCCAGCCCTCAAGTTCTGAACTGCAGACACTGCCCAGTGGCACAACGTCAGAACATACTTAAGCACCTTTGAAAGGTAGTTTATTAAGGTTTGTCAGGGCAAGGAAGGCAGCACACATTCTGTGGAGTGAACAGCAGGCACACATACCCACAGGATGAATGCATTGTCCACACTTCTCACTCCTCCGATAAGTAGTGGCCTTTGGGGCCTGGTAAGTTCTGAACTGTGCCCATTGCTTCTTCAGGGGACTTGGGAGACTTGAAGAAGACTAGGACAACATGTCACTAGCACTCCCGCCCCCGAAGCAGAAACCCCGGGACATTATAGTTTTCCCCACTTTAGGGAAAGAATCCTGTGATCATACTCTCCCATTGTCCAGGTGGCTCATTCCAGCTGTGCTGGCTCATCTGTCCTCAGTGTCCTCTACTTGAGCAGGAACTGCTACCTCCAGGAGCTCTGCCTCATGGGGGGAACTGTGAGAAAGACACAGGCTGAATGGGCTGAAACCAGAGCTGGGCCCTTCCTGTGGACTGTGGGTAGGGGTAGGGAGAGAAACATACCCTCGGGACTCAGGCTGGTCACTAGGATATGGCTCTGGGGGACTCCCTGGAGGGGCTCTTCTCTGGCTGGAGGCAGAAGGTCCTGTGGGGAAAGCAGGTCAGTTGAGAACTAGGGTGGCCCCTGGACTATTACCTCTTCCCAGAACTACTCTGACCTGTGTGCCGGGGATGCTTCTGTCCAGCTGGGAAGGAGGTGGTGGCAATGCAGCCCCTGTCTGCTGGATGAACTGTTGCAGGTTGCACTGTCGCAGTTCCCTGTTCAGCTCCTCCAGCTCCTGAGCCTGAGCCTGGGGGCACACGGGACCTTCAGGAACAAGCCCATGACCTTCTTTCCCACATACCGCATGCTCCCTGGTCTTAGATCAAACTCCCAAACTGCCTAGACAGCAGATGGAGTGTTGACGAATTGGCTGTGTAGCAGGCAGGGCATTGACAGGGGTCCAGATCTCCTGGGCTCACCTGCAGAGCATGCTCGGCAGCCTCCAGAGCCCGGCTCACCAGGGCCAAGGTGCCTTGCATCTCCATACTATGGCGCTCCTGGATGGCCAGGTCCTGGCGTAGGCGTTCAGTAGCAGATGCGGTAGCTGAAGGAGGGCCAGGGGCCTCAGCAGCCAGACGAAGCTCTGCCTCCAGGGCACAGGCTTGGGCATCCAGGGCCTCCAGCCGGGCAGCATGCTCGGCAGTAGCTGCACTCAGTGCTTGGAGGCGTGCCTGTCCCTCACGCTCCCTGGCTTGTTCTCTTCGCAGCTCCTGCTCCCAGAAGGCCTCATGGCCCAACTCCTCAGCATTCCTCTGTATCCTGAGTTCTAGGCCCTGCAGGTCTGCAAAGCAGTCTGGCGTGGGTCCTACCAGAGCTGTAGGCTCAGGGATCGAGGGGTTGGGGACCAGCTTGGGACATCCTAGGTTGAAGGTCAGTGCTTTGTGTGGCTCACGGCCTGGTGCTGCCCATGGCTTTGGGGGGAGGCTGGCCCGAACTGGGCATCGTTCCGGGGGTGGACAGTTGTCAGAGGAGGGCCTTCCAGACAAGCTGGGCCCTGTCCGCCTCAGGACAAACTGGACATCACTGGCAAACTGTCCACAGGTGGCCTGGGCTCCTACTGGACACTCCTGTGGCAGCAGCTGCCGTTCCTTCTCCCTAAGACGCTGCACAAGGACAAAGCGGCCTGTCTGGCCTGTGGGGGAAAGACAGGGTCAGTCTATATCACCCCTCTCTATCCACCTGGCTTGAGGAATAGAGCAGTAAAAGGGTGGAGTCAACCCCACCCTCCTCGGGAGGGAAGATAGGGCTGGACTCCAGCCCCACTGGTTTGCTTCTCCGTCCCGGGGAACTCACCTATAGCTTGGGCTAGCGCGATGACCACTTCTTGGCAGGTGGTCTGTTCTGAGACCCCACAGACCACCCGCTGGATGCCATCCACCCACACCTTCAGCTCCATGACCACAAGCTCCAAGACCATCCCTGTCCTGTGGGGAGGACACAGGCCATAAGATCAGGCCAGGCCTGCCTCCATCACAGTCTGGCCTTCCTCTTCTCTTGGTTTGCCACAACTGACTTAGGACTATGGCCCTTCAGCCCTGCCCTCCTATGCCCAGCCCCACCCGCAGGCCACACATTCCTGGAGTGGCAGGGGAACTAGTTTGGCCCTCTTGAGCATTTTGAGGCGTCCCCTTCTGCACCAGCCTCCTCTTGCCCCACCCACCCCACTCCAGGAACAGGGCAAATTATTAACCAGGTCCAAGTTTTCCTGTCCCCCGGTCACCTGGCTCAAGGGCCACTCACTACCCTTTTCACGCAGGCGGCTGTCCCCAGGCACCTAACACCGACCATAAGCAAATACGACGCCGTCCACAGTCATGGGAACGCACCCCCCCCCCCGCCCCCAGGGAAGGAACAGTCTTGGGCCGGGAGGAGCTGAGAGTTACGACCCAGACAGACCTCCATCTCCGAACCGACCCCAGATCTGAGCAGCCCCCCGCCAGTCCCTGGTCCGCCTCTGCAGTCCCTCCCGTCCAGCCAGCACTTTGGGCTCCAGTGGTCCCGCCCCGCTGGGGGCACACAGCCCGCCTCACGGCTGATCCCGGCCGCGCGGGATCCAGACGTCCCCACTCCGCAGCTGGCAGACGCAGGTGCAGCACAGCCACCGCGCGCCCCTTCGCCCAGATCCGCTTCTCCCGGGAAGGAGACGGCTCCCGGGTGCCGCGCCCAGGGCTCAGGAGGCTCGAGAACCCGGCACAGCTCACCTGGGCGCCCGCTGGCCTCCGGGACGTAGGCGCTCCAGCGCCGCCTCAACCTGCTGTCCCAGCGCTGCGGCGCGCCCAACCTTACGGCCTCATTGGCTCGCGGCCCGCACGCCCCGCCCCACGACACCCCATTAGATCGGAGGCGTGTGCATCCCGCCCCATGCCCACTCCCATTGGCGGCCTTCCTCCCACCACGCCCCATTGGCTCGTTACTCTGTCCCGCCCGCAGGCATCCAGGTGTGGGCGGGGCCCTGAGTGGGTAGGGGCAGGACCCGGGCGCCGGGGATGCTCACCGCCGGTGATCAACGCGGAAGCGCGTCGGCAGCTGCGTTCGCTCTGGGCTGGTTAGCCCAGGTGTGTTCCCAGCTCCAGAGCGGACTTCCTCAACAGACTTTCAGTGTGACTGGTCTCCGCCCACCGAGAGGGATCCTGACTGGAGCCCTGCCACTCTGACATGTACCCGAGCGCAACATTCGCCCTTCCTTCACCAGCCCCGTAGGCTAGGCCTCTCCATCCCTGCTTTCTTAGGAATCTCTAGCCGAGAACACCAGTTAGAGAGGACGTGAATGTCTCCCGCCCGCCATCCGAGGGAGGTGGGGTTTAGGGGCCGGCTGACCTGGTGGGCTCTGTAGCCCTGGTGGGGGAGGGGACCGTTCCTGAGGCTGCCTGCGACAAAGACCCTGGGGTCTTTGTTTGAAGCTCCATCCTCTCCCCTCCCCCAGTGGGCCCAGTGCCCTCCAGAGCAGCCCTTCTCTCCCTGAAGTGGGCCCCTGCCTTAACGTCTTCCCTGTGTCTCAAAGGGCTAAATCGAGCCAGTCCAGCCCCACGTCCCAATCACAGAGAGCTGTGGGAGGAGGTACTCGTGCTCTTGTGGCCATAAGGAAGCAAATGTTGGAAGTATGGAGCTGGGGAAGAGACTAGGTAGAAGGAGCCTCTCCTGGGTCTCACTTCTGTTCTGAAGCAGAAGCAGTGTCCCCCAGGGCTCACTAGTGGAACCACCATTGGGAGAGCCCAGAGGTACAGAGATAGACAGAGGAAGATAAGGCTTCCAAGGGTTAGGTAGATGGCTATCAGACACAGGCTCATTTATAGGCTAGAGTTAGCACAGCCACTCCAGTCTCTAACCACCATCCTCAACTGCTCCCTTAATCATCTCAGATCCCATTTACACACTTAACACACACACACACACACACACACACACACATATTCAATTCACTCACAGGACACCATTCCCCAGTACCTGCCTATCACCACTGGCTAGGGATGGGTTCCAGGGCTTAGCTGAGCTTACATATCTAAACCTCACTGGCACAGAATGCACTCATGGCCCTGCGTCTCCCTGGAGGCTCCTGGTAACAAGACACCCTCCCCCCAGGTGCAGAAATCCATGGCAACAGTATAGAACACTTCCCTCTCTAGGCCTTCTGTGGGTTTAGGCCTCAGGTGAGTGTGGGGGTGAGTTTCTGGTTTGGAGCACATGAATAAGGGTTATAGGCAAAAGCTTAGCACCTCTGATCTTAGCTCTAGGCTGAGCTTTAGGGGGACAAAGAGGAGACATCAGGGAATATATGTACATACTTGGGACGTGCTTCCTGGGAGGTGACCTGCTGTCCTAGCCTGAAACATACAGAGGAGGACACTCATATGACCAGCAGTCCTGTGTCCTGTTGGGTAGGCACATGTGTAGATCCCCTCAGAGAGAACTGGCAAATGCTGCCTGGGCCTCTCTGACACCCAAAGAGAGCCCCATGAGTTTCCCACACCTGGGACACAGGGCAGATTCCATCCTACCTCCTTCCTTTCCAGCTCCTGACCAACATCGAGCATGGCCCCTAAGTCTTGCCAGGAGTCTGAAGATGAGCAGGTGTCCCCAGCTCCAGCAGGTGTAAAGCCAGACAGCAGTGACTTAGAGTCCCCAGTTGGCACACCTATGGACACAGTGGCTCCTTCGCGTTCCCAGAGCAGTAAGCCCTACTGCGCATCCATACCAGTAGGCTGCTCTTTCAAGCAGCAGTAAGGAGGCAGGGGATGGGGCAGCCTCCTGGGTTGGGTCAGCCAAAGACCCAGCCCTGATCAAACCACATGGAACTGGAATTACAGGTTAGCCCCTGAAACCCTGGACCCACGTACCCTGAGGCTGTTATGGGAACAGAGAGAACTAGAGATCCAGGCACTTCGGTGGGCTGTCCAGAATAGCCAGAATGCCCGATACTACCACATCCTGCAGGAGGTGGCAGGGATTCCCCCTGAGCGGTCAGTGGCGAAACCCCCAGCCCAACTCAGGTCCTACTCTGCTGTTTCTGTCTGACGCCAACCTCTACCCCGAGCCCTCGACCTGACTGCTGCTATCTGTAGTCTTTGCATGATTTGACTCCCCAACATACTTTTGAATAAGTTACTGTGTTGGAAATGTAACCCTACCCCTGAGCATGTAGACCTCTGCCCAGACCTGTTAGGATTTATTCTGCCCTGGCCTGCAATAATGTGTGCCTTCAGGCTTTGGTGGCTGTGGGGCATCCTTTACTGCTGACCTACTCTCAGGAATCCTGGCCTGATCCAGAAGGGCTGAGATTGCCCCTCCTACCAGGCACTCCAAAAGCCAAGACAAATTCCTGCAGAACCAGGTCCAGAAGCTTACACTGGAGCTGAAAGCCCAGAAGGAACACGCTCAGCTGGTGAGGGCATGGGATCAGGGAACAGGGCAATGCCTCGGCAGGCAGTAGCTACCCACCTAAGGTTGGTCTGAAAGGAGGGGCTGCTGGAGGCCTCTCTCACTGGCAGGCATTCTTGATCAGGAGAAAGAGCAGTTGGAGGAGAAACTTCGCCAGAACCTCCGTACAATGCAGCAGATGGAGGCCGAGCTGCAGACCTTCGAGAAATCATGCCTTCTACAGCTGGCCCGTTCCTCTTGGGTGGGACGCGTGATTCGGTCTCAGACTGGCAGTGTAGAGGTGAGTTTGTGCCCCTGGCCCAATACCTTTCAGACAACCCCACTCCCCCACAACACTCCTTGGGCAGCCAGCATGCTTGAGAAACCTTGTCTTCCTTGGGATGTTTCCACAAGAAGGAATCATATGACCAGCATCCTCCTCATCTAGTTCACATAAAGTGCTGTTAAAGTCAAAAGTGAGAGGCCCTGTTGGGGAAAGGTGTCCTCCCTCAAGTTCCCTGCCAGCTAGTCTGTGGTTCCTTCTTCTTTTTTTTTTAATTATGTATTTTTATTTTTTGTGCATTGGTGTTTTGCCTACATATATGCCTGTGTGAGGGTGCTGGATCCTCTGGAACTGGAGTTGTAGACAATTGTGAGCTTCCATGTGGATGCTGGGAATTGAACCTGGGTCCTCTGGAAGAGCAGCCAGCACTCCGAACCTCTGAGCCATCTCTCCAGCCCCCTGTGTTTCCTTCTTTCAGGTGGTTACTGCAGAGGTTCTAAGAGACCCTACTGACTCCTCTGATTATGTTGAGGTTCCCTCTGGCACGGAGGTGAGCAAGGCTACCACAGGAGGCATTCCATGTGTATGATAAGGTCTCTCAAGCCCTGCAAGGTCGGGGAGGCACATACCTCTTTTTTTCCTGCTAGGGTTTCCGATTGGAGGATGTAGATTGGAACAGCGTTGCCCAACGATATCCCAACCTCTTCTCCAACATGAGTTTCCACTCAGAACAAAAGTAACTGCATTGAACAGGGAGTTCCCAGGGGTCAGGGGAAGGGAAGATTTGGCTTGACAGAAGTGGACCAGTTCCCATTGTATCCTTAAGTGTTCCCAGACAAGTCATGTAACCCTTTCAAGCCTCAGCTCTGATATGTAATATGTGGAATGGGTTCAAGACAAGGGGAGGAGCTCCAAGGTCATCATTCCCTTCATTAATTTACCATAAGCTGGGTCTGACTCTGGAGATCCTGGAACACAAACCAGGGTACCCATTGCCTTGGGGAGGCAAACTGGGGTTGGGGGCATGGGTCCTGGGTTTAGGAGCCAAAGCAGCCAGTGAACATATCATGGTCCCAGGCTGCTCCAGCCCCACCCGTCCTACGATATGGATACCTGGGACTCGGAGTGTGCCATCAAGTCTATGGAGAAGCCTGGAAAAATCCTGGAGTGGAGCGCCTTGCCTTTGGTAGACTCCAGCAGCTCAGGGGGGACCGACTCTGACTCTAACAGCTACCAGATAGTTCGGCATTCTGGAACAAAGAAGGTGTCGGGCCACCCGGCCCAGGGAACAGACTTAGCTGCTTCTGAGCAGATTCAGGAGTGCACTAGGAGCTTCAGTGGACACATGGAAGGTGGAGTTGGGTGCATCTCCCTTTCGCCCTTGAGCAACCTCTCACCTCTGCCCAAAGTCCTACTCAGGTTCTTCAGCCCCCAAGGTCCAGCTGCTTCTGCCCAGGATCTGAACCCTGCTGCTGTTTCCCTGTTATGCAGACCCCTGGTCGGGCCTCCTGGGGAACTGCCCCACTGGACTCTTTATTGTGTTCTCCTTCCCCTAAAGGACTTCTTTTTCTAGATCCCCATAAGAGCGGCTCAGCGTCGTTTAGCAAGACTGTTCTGGAGTCCTGTACAGACCTTCACCACCAGTACGCAAGGCCCCAGTTGAAGTGAGAGCTGCCCAGCCATGAGCACACCAGAAAAAAAATCAGGGAGGACTGCGTGGTGGGTGGGCTTTCTGGGTGGATAGGGCCCCTCTTCCTTACCCAGCATTCCTTTCTGTCCAGCCTACTTGGCTGCTCCTTGAAGATCGCTGCCGTCAGCCACCGAGAGAAGTTCATCCGTATCCTCAACCAGTCTCAGGCAGAGACTGTCGACCTGGGTGGCTTTGTTCTGAAGCAGCTTGTGAGGGACTTCCCTGTGTGCATGTACCGATTCCCGCCTGGTACTCTGCTAGCCCCACAGCACCATATCACGGTGAACCCTTGCTGCCTGCCAGCTCAAATTGTCTTGCCCCAGCCTACACTGTTCCTCACTTACCACCCAGCCTTTTCCTAGGTATGGGGCGAAGGAACCAGCAGGACCAAGAAGCAGCTGCCAGTGTCCTCGGGCCAGGACCCCTTGTACTTCCAATCCAGTCGAGGCTGTGTGACAGTACTAGTCAACCCTCAAGGCCAGGTCAGTGCTGATCCTAGCTAAGGAGCTGAGGAGCCGACCTGACTGGGTTAGAGTTAACCACACACCCTGATGGCCTTTCAGGTCCTCAGTGAGCATCAAGCTGCACCCTGCATGACCCTGGGCTCGAAGATCTTCAAAGACAACACTGACTGGTCCATTGACCGCTTCCCGCTCTCAGAGTCCGAGCCCAATGCTGACCCTGGCGAAGAGCAGCGTCGTCCTCCATCCCCACACAAGGGCAGGGTGCGGGGTGCTGGGGCCGGGCGCAAGAAGCTGGGGTAGGTGCAAGCCCGATTCTGCCTCTCGAAACCCATCCCCTATTTCCCTAGGCGTCGCCTTGGACAGGACTGCTAACTACCCTGGCCCAAACTATCTTGCATTACACCCACCTTTGCCCTGATTGACTAGGATACTCCTCAGGCCCCTCCCACATCTCCAGGCCAGGTATTCGCCAGCAAAGGCTCTCCCGCACCAGCACTAACGGACAGAGGACTTCAGGATCTCTTCGCCCCAACGAGACACGGGATATCTTGCCGCTCCTGAGCATCCGCAAGCTTCTTTACCCTGGGGAAGTTCCTGCACAGCAGGAAGGTGTGAAGACTGAGACATCTGAACTCCTCCCTGCAATCCCAGAGTGTGCCTCAAGAATGTGCCTCGAGGACTCGCTGGGTAGGCAGGAGCGGAAGGTCCAGGTGAGTGTGGTACTGTTGCCCCGGGTTCTCGGGTCTGCCAGTCCACGAAGTTCTTCGGCCCCAATGTTTTCTGCAGGTGTGCCGGAAAAGCGTGGACCTGAGTTGCCCCATGGTGGCCCTGTCAGTACAGAGCACAGCTGAGAGCAGATATGGCTTCCGCTTCCTCTGCTACCCTCCTATCACCGAGGATTTGTCCCGGCGGTTGTAGGGCAGCCAGGCCAGGCAGGCAGTGCCAGCTGCAGAATTTATTGAACCAACCGTTGCTTACAAAGTAAAGCACATTTCTGCACACTTGAGAGTCGAAAATGATTCACTTGGCTTTTACAGAGGGTCTATGATGTCCCAAGAGAAAGGAACTGCCCCACATAGGGAAACCTGCAAATCCACCCAGGATGGCTGTGCCCTTTTGAGGCTAAGGACAAGCAGGCTTAGAACTTGGGTCACATAGGTGAACCAGAGTCCTGGGGCATCCAAAGAGCCCAGCCCCAGTCCCAGCCACTTCAGCCTTGGTCCCATCCAGGCCAAGAGAGGGTTATGCTAAGGGAGAGAATGGGCTGGAGGGATTGGGTTCAGGTGATGGAGGCAGTGGAGGCCTGGAGAGCAAGCTGCTGGACCTAGTGCTGGCTTTGGGTCTGGACATCCCTGGACTCGATGGCTGGGACCTGAGGACACCTCCAGGGCTCTCAGGGCGGTCACTGCAGCCAACCTCTCACCCAGGCCGGACCCCTCACCCAGGCTAGGCCCTAAGCTACCCAGGACTCTAAGCCTACGCCCTCTGAAGGGCAGGTCTGCAGGTCTCCCCGAGGGGCTGCTGCCTGACTCGGGGGGCATTGGGTACTTCGGGGGAGAAGGGATCAGGTGAAAGCCCGATGTCCTGGAAAGTTCTAGAAAGCAAGGAAGAAAACAGCATGTCAGAGGGGACCTGGCCGACAAGGTGGAGGGTACCAGCTGCTGCCCACCCATCATCTTGTAGCCTGGAGATGGTGGCAGGCTATGGACAGTGCAACCACAGGTAGAGAGAGTCTCAGTGGCCTTTGTTGAACCTGTTCCACTAGGCCACATCCCTTTGCTCTGCTTCATCTGCTTCCCAGAGAAAATATGGCTTCAGCCCTGTGGCTATCTCTAGGGTAGTGGTTCTCAACCTGAGGGTCACCATCCCCACAGGGGTCGTGTATCAGACCTCCTGCATATCAGATATTTACATTATGATTCTTAACAGTAGCAAAATTACAGTTATGAAGTAGCAAGGAAAATAATGTTGTGGTTGGGGGTCACCACAACATGAGGAGCTGTATTAAAGGGTCACAGCATCAGGACGGTTGAGAAGCACTGCTCTAAGGCAAACAAAGTGGCTGGGCTCTGGCTCTGGGTCACCTAAGCTCCATCCCTGAGAATGTGTTCATCCCTGAGGGCCTGGTAGCTCCAGGCTAGTTCTTAAGCTTCTGTAATAGTGTGAGGTGGGTGGCTAGGGTCATCCAGTGCCCTCTAGGCCTGACATCTGTAGCAAGAGGGCTACACACCATTCCAGCCAACTCTCTGCTGGTCACCTTCCTACTGTTCTTTAACCTGCACAATTCTTGTCCACTGGAGGACCTGCTGTTGGTCCTGCTTTACTCTCAGGGCCCTCTTCCCGCCCACTGCCTCGAGCATTAGCCAGTCTACAGAGGGGTAAAAGTGTGGTTGTTTGGTCCTTCAGAGACAGTGGTTGGCAACCTTTATACCATCAGCCTTTTTGTCCATGGCCACAGTGTGCCTTTCTAAGGCATTGCTGGGTAAGGGTCTCTCCAGTGAGGCAGCAGTCACTCTGGCTTCCTTGGAAAGGGTTCTAGCTGGCTTCATTCTGCATCCCTATGCCAGCACAGGTCAGTCCTGCCTGGGTTGAAGCCACTGAATGTTCCTAACCTTCTCTGCCTTGGTATCCTGGTGGTTTTGTTGGCCACTTTCCTACCCCTGGATTCCTTCCAGTTTCTCCTGACAACTGGTGTCTGCTTCTGGATCCCTTGGCCACCATGAGGCTCCTAACAGGTGCTTGCCTCTGGACTTGCCCTGTATCCTTTTGTGGAATGCCTCCCTCTCTCATTTAGCCCAGGTGCCCTTGAGGTGTCCTTGGCATGGACGAGAAGCTGGGATGACCATCCATAGGCTGTGAAACTCACCCACCCCTACTCCGCTAAGAAGAGGACTGTCTCATGTAGCCCCTCCCAGAGCCTGGCAAAGGAAGGGGCTGAACTATATTACACTGATCTGAGGTGGGGACATCCATACCCAGGTGGTGGAGGTCAGGTTCCTCTCAGACACTGAGGTAGTGTACCTGAGGTCAGGCGTGGGGGGATTAGGGAAGTCTTTGGTCCAGTCTGGTCTTCCTGTTCTTCAGAAGCCCTCTGTGGGTCCTGAGCTGGAGCCTGAGCAAGCCTTTCCTGCTGGAACTCCAGCTGCCTGTGGAGGAGGGGACTGAGGTGGAGAAGGCAGAGCTGCAACCACGTCTGTCTCAGACCCAGTCCCAAATGGTCATCATCCTGGGATGGATCTCTGTGGCCATCTTGGGGGACCAATGGCTGCTCAGCCAACGCAGCTTCCAGCCCAGCTCCCACCCCCCAAAGACAAGACAAAAGGTGGTAGGGCTGGCAGGGTGAGGGACACCAACCGCAGGCCAGGCTCCCTCCAGGCCCGAAGCCCAGTCATGGCCAGGTCACAGCTTTCTGCAGGGTCAGGCCTTGGGGTGGAGGGGCTGGTGGCCAGATCAGGCCTATGTGGGGGCAGCTGCTCCAGGGGTGCCCATTCCTAGGAAGGGAAAGGGCTGGTATAGGGACCCTGACCCTGGAATGGGAGAGCCAGAGTATGGACATGGCAGTAGTCCTGAACACTGATGTATGGTGGGGGAAGGAATCTAGGTAATGGTCTCCTGTGGGGTTAGGGCAATAGGTGATGGTCCACTTTGGGAAGGAGAGCTATAGTCCTAGTTCACTGTGGAGTGTGGGGAAGGCATACCTGGTACTGGTATCTACGTTCCCGCAGGCCTTTGGTAGGGTTCCCACAGAGAACTTGACCAGCACCTGAAGAAGAGGGTGTGGCTATGCCTGGTTTGGGGTCAAGGTACTGCAGGGTCAGCTCTGGGCCAAATAGGTTCAGTTACCATGGGTGAGGTTGCTGGCATGGTCTTCTGTGGCTGGGTTCTCAGAAAGCAGACCTTCAGGCAAGGGGACCTCAGGGACCAGCAGGGACAGAGCCCATGGCTGGGTCTCAGGCACAGGCAAGGTTGGGTCAAGTTTCCGTAGGGTGGTTCCATGGGAACAATCTGTCCAGGGTCAGATCCAGAGATCACTGGGCTCATGCTAGCCAGCATGTTTCAAACTCAGACCACAGAACACAGCCCTGTCCCTCAACAAGTTGTGTGACCTAGGGGCTGGCCTGTGATGGTTCCTTTTCCTTCCAGAAAGACCCTCAGCCTCAGACCCTCCTCTCCCTCAACGTAGGAAAGGGGAAGCAAGCTGGTGCTGCTAATGGGAATATCCTGACCTGGGGCCAATCTGCATGGTTCTGGGAGATAAGGCTGGGAAAGGGAATGAAATGCAGACACCCATCTCTACAAGGCCTAGGGAACTAGTGGAGGTCTTTTTTCCTGGGGATGAAGGAGGCCTGTCCTCTTGGGGTACTGGTAGAAGCCTGTCTTCCTGGAGGGCTGGAGAAGGTCTCTTCTAGAGTCAGGGGTTAGGGCTTAGTATCGAGGTCCATAGTAAGTGTCTGGCCTACCCAGCCGAGGGAAGAGAATGTCAAGCACGCTGCCTTCCTTGATGGCCTCCTTCACCATCAGCCAGTCCTGGTTCAGCTTGTGGGGAGCAGGCAGGTTGGTGCATGTGGTGGGGACCTCATCTAGGATGTGGAGCTGGGGGATAAGCTTCTTTACCTCTGCCCTATAGTTGTAGTCCTGGGGTGCCTAAAGGGTAGAGGGAGGGGGACAGCAGACCTGGGTCTGGTGGGCCCTGCAGACCAGCTGTTTCCTGGGGCTTCCTCTTCCAGACTGCGATGGTGCAGGACAGAGGAGACAGGGTAGTGATGCTGCCTCATCCTACCGTAGCCTATGGGTACCCTCACCCCCCAAGCCCATAGCCAAGGTTCAGGGATGCCCTCTAGCATGTGGAACTGATTATAGGTCAACATCAAACAGGTATTGAGGTGGACAGTGAGGTTGGAGCATGCATGGCCTTTGTGAGTGCATGTGGATTTACCTGCTGCAAAGGAGCTTACATATGCCTGATATATCCAAACAGTTAGGCTGTTTAGGCGTCCAGTGACAGAAGAGATAGCTCTGTCTCACAGACAACAAGCCAGAAGGTGCATGTGGGCACAGAGGTTCCCATTCTGGGGGGGGGGTGTCCCTTCCAGATATATGCTGCCTGGGTGTTCAGCACCCATACCTTGTTGGAAGGGTCGGGGTCTGGCTTCAAGCACACCAGATTCCCCTCCAATGTGAGCGTGGCCAACCGTGGGCACAGCTGCAGGTACCGCATCTGCCCCAGGTCTTCCACATTGTTGCCCTCAAGGTCCAGCACCTCCAGCTGCTCGAGCAGGCACAGTGGACTCAGGTCTGAGATGTTGTTGTAGGAGACATAAAGTTCCTGAGGACCACATGGGGGAATCTCAGCTGGAGTCTAACTTGATCTCCTCCATTCCTTGACCCCAAGTGCTACAGACTTACCTTCAGTGCCAAGAAGGAGCCAATGCCATCCAAATCACTCAGGCCACAACGAGCCAGCCACAGCACCTGCAGGTGGCCCAGAGAAGTGCCCAGGTCTCTGCAGAAGGCAGGCAGAGTGGTGTGATGGTTAATCTTCAGTGCCAACTTGACTGGCTTTAGAATCACTTAGGAGACACATTTGGAGCATGTGTCTGTGAAGGCATTTCTAGAAAGGTTTAACTGAGGAGGGAAAATCCACCCTGAATGTGGGTGGCATCTCCTCATGGGCAAGGATCCTGAAGAAAATAGAATAGGGAAAAGGAGAAAGCCAGAAGATGGCTGGCACTCCCTTGTCTCTCTTTTCTGATCTGCTTAGGTGTGAGCAAGCTTCCACTCCACAGCTAGGAGCTGCTCCTGCTGTCATGCCTTCCCTGCCATGATGCTGTACCCCCGAAACCGTGAATAAACCTCTCCTCCGTGAAGTGCTTCTGGCCAGTTATTTAGGCACAGCAGCAACAATAAAAAGTAACTACTAGCCGGGCAGCGGTGGCGGTGGCACACGCCTTTAACTATCCCAGCCCTCGGGAGGCAGAGCCAGGCGGATCTCTGTGAGTTTGAGGCCAGCCTGGTCTACAGAGCGAGATCCAGGACAGGCACCAAAACTACACGGAGAAACCCTGTCTCAAACCCCCACCCCCAAAAAAGTTACTATTGTAAGTGATTGGTGCTGTCATGGAGTTGAGGGTTCTGTCTTTAGCCAACAAAAGCCAATGCCAAGCTACCACCCACTCTGGCTGCCCGCGGGTGCAGGGATAGTTGTGACTTTGCTTGTGGTGGTTTCCAGCTTTGGGCTCCAGAGATCCCTATTAACTTCAGTGTTGTGGCATCCTAGGCATGGTTAAAATGTGTCCCTGGAGAGCCCACTCGTCTGTGGGCACAGAGGTCCCTGGAGTGTGGAGGTCCCTTCTCAAACATGTTGACTGGGTGCTCAGCACCCACACCTTGTTGGAAGGGCCAAGCGCCAGCCTGAGGCATACAGATTGACCATGAGGAGCTGCCTTCAACCTGATGCCTTGATCCAGCCCTACGTGCACCCTGTACCTGCTCCCTGTTGGTGTCCGTCCCTGTGTACCCCTGGACCTCTTTTCTCGGCAGTGTGTACAGATACTGTGTTTGAGTACCGGTCCTTGCTCTCTCCCTGCTGTGATGCTCTTCTTGTAGCGCCGCCGAACTGCTCTCTGCCCCCTAGTACAATTGCCATCTGACCTCAGGCTTCATGAACTGGCACTATTTCTCCACGGCCCTAAGTCTTTTTTGGCAAGGACTCATCTACTATGTAGCCTGTCTGGGGCTTATTTACTGCTGTTGCTCTAGGCTGTACATTTTACTTCAGTCTTTGTCCTTCAGCTGCAAAGATTCAGCATTTACCCTATCAGTTGCCTTAAATCACCATTTTTCCTCTTTTCTTTTTAAGATTCTTGTGTGTGTGTGTGTGTGTGTGTGTGTGTGTGTGTGTGTGTGTGTATGTATGTGTGTGTGTGTGTGTGTGTGTGTGTGTATCAGTGTCTGTGATTATACACCACATTTGTGTAGGTGCTCATGGAGGCCAGAAGAAGATATCAGATCCCTTGGGGTTAGAGTAATAGGTGGTGACAAGTCATCTGACATGGGTATTGGGAACTGAATCTAGGTCCTCTGAAGGGCAGGTCATCTCTCCAGCACCACCCCGCCTACTTTTTGAGATGGTCTAACTCTGTAGTCTAGGCTGTCCTGGAACTTGAGGCAGTTTTCCTGTTTCAGCCTCTTAATACAGGTGTGTACCACCATACCAGCAATCTCTGTCTCTCTGTCTCTCTCTGTCTCTCTGTCTCTCTCTCTCTGTCTCTCTCTGTCTCTCTCTCTGTCTCTCTGTCTCTCTCTGTCTCTCTGTCTCTCTCTCTCTCTCTCTCTCTCTCTCTCTCTCTCTCTCTCTCTCTCTCTCTGTGTGTGTGTGTGTGTGTGTACTCATGTATATATGACACCATGGCATTCATGTGGAGGTTACAGGATAACTTGTTGGAACTGGTTCTGTCCTTCCTTTGTGGTCCTTTTAAAATAAGATTTGGGGCTGGAGAGATGGCTCAGAGGTTAAGAGCACCGACTGCTCTTCAAGAGGTCCTGAGTTCAATTCCCAGCACCCACATGGTGGCTCACAACCATCTTTAATGAGATCTGGCAACCTCTTCTGTGTACATAATAAATAAATAAATCTTAAAAAAAAACAAGATTTACTTGTTTATGTGTATGTGTATCTGAGTGTATGCAGTGTGTGAAGGTATCCTGGGAGGCCAGAAGAAGCTTAGCCTTCTACTCTGGAGCTGGAGTTAAAGATGGTTGTGAGCCCTCTAACACGAGTACTGGGGTCCGAATTCAGGTCCTCTGGGAGAGCGGCAAGCGTTCTTCACCGCTCTCTCTCTTTTAAGCTCTGTCACGGACAGTTAGTCTTTTGTAGATCACACTGGTTTCCAGGGGTCTCCGTCACTTTGTCTTGTCCCCGAGGTGTTTCTTGTTCCTTTTCAGAGCTCGCCCACTTCTTTCTTCTCGTCACTGGTAGCTCAGAAGAGTCACATGACTGGACTGAGTGCTGAGGGAGTAAGGCAACTTCCATTTCTTTTGGTGGACCACATAGCCAGCTGAAAATGGATTCTTCTTGTTGTAGAGGAATAAGTATCAGGAAATAATTAGATTTTTCCATACTTTGTAATGACAGGAAAAGTATAAAATTCTTAGAGTTGAGAGCAAAAGGCAAAGCACATGCCCTTTGTAGAGTCTTATAATACACAAAGAATGTCTGAAGTTGTATACGAACTTACAAAAAGTTAGACTAGCCTGGTGTCTTGCTTGGTTAGGGTTTCTATTGCTATGAAGAGACACCATGACCACAGCAACTCTTATAAAGGAGAACATTTAAATGGGGATGGCTTACAGTTCAGAGGTTCAGTCCATTATCATCATGGTGGGGAGCATGGTGGCGTGCAGGCAGACATGGTGCTGGCTACATCTTGATCAGAAGCAAAAGGAAGTGGACTGAGTGTCAACACTAAGCAGAGCTTAAGCAAAGGAGACCTCAAAGCCCACCCCCACAGTGATACCCTTCTTCCAACAAGGCTACACCTACTCCAACAAGGCCACACCTCCTAACAGTGTCATTCCCTATAGGCTTATGGGGGCCAATTACATTCAAACTACCACACCTGCTGTAGTGGTATACCTGTATTGAAGTTCAGGAAGCTGAAGGAAACAACATCATGACCTCAGTTCAAGGCTAGCTTAGGCAACCTAGTGAGACCCCCATCACTTAGAACAAGCTAGATGTGGTGGCTCATGCCTTTAATCTCAGCACTGAGGAGTCAGATACAGGTGGATCTCTGGGTTCAAGGACAGCCTGGTCTACAAATCAAGTTCCAAGACAGCCAGGGTTACACAGAGAAACACTGTCTCAAAAAGCCCTGCTCCACCAACCCCCCCCCCCCCGCCCAAAAAAAGCCAGGCACTGTGGCTCACATCTGTATTCTCAGCACTTGAGAAGTAGAAGCAGAGACAGGAAGATGAAGAGTTCAAGACCAGGGGCTGGAGAGATGGCTCAGTGGTTAAGAGCACTGGCTATTCTTCAGTGGATGGGAGTTCAATTCTCAGCAACCACATGGCAACTCCTGACCATAACTCCAGCCCTAGGGAATCTGACGCCTTCTTCTGGACTCTGAGGGTATCAGGCATACACATGGTGCGTTGACACACATGCAGGCAAAATACCTATCCACAAAGTAAATAAATAATAAGTAAAATAATAAAAGAGGAACTCTAGGCCAGCCTTGGCTATCCAGTGAGTTTTAGGTCAGCCTGGGTTACTTGAGACTCTGTCTGAAAAACAGAAAAAAGCTGGAGGATTAGAACAACTGTGGCAAGCACTCAGCTCCAGGAGAAAGAAGAGTAACAAAAGCCAAGAAGGAAAAAGGAGGCCAAGACAAGGATGAACCTGTTACAGTCAGAGAAGGACAACAGTCCAGGGGTGATTTTCTAACTGGCAAGACTGACGAAGAGCCAGAGATAGATAGATAGATAGATAGATAGATAGATAGATAGATAGATAGATAGATAGATAGATAGACAGACGGACAGACAGATAGATAGATTACAAATAGAATGCATCTGAAAAGAGAAACAAGGTGGCCATAGCAGCAATGTAAGATGATAAAAGACCAGTATGAAGGAAGCAGGCACCAACAGCTTTAAGCCTTAACAAGAGTGACACTTAACAGAAACAGAAAACTTGGCTCATGGCATGGGAGGTGGCTAAGTGACTAAAAGCTTGATGTGCAAGAATGAGGAATGGCAGCATACACACATAATCTAAGCACTGGGAGGCAAGAGGCAGGAAGCAGGCTGCTCCCAGGGGTTCACTGGCCACCTTAGCTAGTTGGAACAGCAAGCTCTAGGTTTAATAAGAGACCCATTCTCAAAAAATAATGTGAAGAGAGGAAGCCATTCAAAATGTTGACCTCTGGCCTCCACGTGTGTATCCATGGGCAAGGGCACTAGTATATGCATGTGCACAAACACAGACACTCCACCCCATCATTACCACCATCACCACCACCAACAACCTGATTTGAAAGTAGGACTCTCCTGGTTTGAGTCAAGTTGAAAAGTATGTTATGAAACTGGTGATGCCGGGCAATGGTGGCACAGGCCTTTAATCCCAGCACTCGGGAGGCAGAGGCAAGAGGATCATCATGAGTTTAAGTATAGCCTAGGCTACACAGAATTCTAGGCTAGCCTGAGGTAGCACAGGTCTATGATCCCAATACCTGGGAGGTTTAGATAGGTGCAGGAGGATGAAAATTGGAGGCCAGGGCTTGAGAGAGTGCTCAGATGTTAAGAGCACTAGCTGTTCTTCCAGAGGACCTGGGTTCCAGCACCCACACGGCACTCACAACTGTCTGTAACTCTAGTTTCATGGGATTCAAAGACCTCTTCTGCTCTATTCAGGTACCAGGCATACACCTGATACACAGACATACATACAGGTGAACACCCATCCACATAAAAAATTATGAAAACATAAAAAATATGATCCACACTGGCGGCGGTGGTGACACACGCCTTTAATCGGGAGGCAGAGGCAGGCGGATCTCTGGTCTAAGAACAAGCCCCAGGACTGACAAGGCCCCACAGAGAAACCCTGTCTTGAAAAACCAAAAACCCAAAAATAACCAAAAACCCACCATGATCACCAACAAAAAAACTCATTAAGGGAGAACACAGCATTAATAAGACTAAAGGGAAAAGTTCAGTTATATCATCCTTGAGAGAGACATTGGACACATGCCAGTCAAAAGCAGGAATAAGATAAGGATGGCTGCTATCACTGTTGCTGTTTAAAAAGGTTCTGGCTACCAGGTCCTGACAAGTACTATAAAGCAAGAAAAAGAATCGCATAAAGGTTGGCAACGAGGAGGCAAGACTGTTATATCTGCTTTACACACACACACACACACACACACACACACACACACACACACACACAGAGCATATATCTGTTATAATGTGCTGATGGTGCAATGTGTGTGTGTGAGAGAGAACTGTGAAGAATTCAGATACACAAAGACACGAAGGATAACTACTAGTGTTTCTGCTCTCTCTCTCTCTCTCTCTCTCTCTCTCTCTCTCTCTCTCTCTCTCTCTCCCTCTCTCTCCTCTCCTCTCCCCTCCCTTCTCCTCTCTCTTCTCTCCTCTCCTCCTCCTCTTCCTCCTTTCTCTCTCTCTCTCTCTCTCTCTCTCTCTCTCTCTCTCTCTCTCTCTCCCCCTCCTCTCCTCCTCCTTCTCCCCTCCCTCTCTCTCTAACACAAGGAGTAGGCAGGCAGAGTCTCATGTATCCCAGGCTGGCCTCAAATTCCATATGTAGCTGAGGATGAACTCTCACATTCTGGGATTATAGGCATGCATCACAATGCTTGGTTTATACAATGCTGAGGATCTAACCAGAGCTCTGTCCACACTAGGAAAGTACTCTATTGACTGAACTATATCCTCAGCCCAATTTCTGCCAGTTAAAAGCTTTTCTATTCGTTCCTTTCCTCCCTCTCTCCCATCCTTCCTTTCAAGTTTTTGAGATAGGGTGTCATTCTGCAGACCAGGCTGGGCCAGAACTCACTCTGTAGCCAAGTCTGGCCACAAACTCATGGCAATACCCCTTCCTTGGCTTCCAAAGTGTTGAGATACAGTTGTGAACCACCACACCTGGCAGCATAGTATTTCTTCACATTTTCAATAATTACCCAAAAAGAAAAAACAACAATGAAAAACCAGAAACAAGATAGCATTTACAACCACAGCCACTGTGCAGTGTCAAGCAGTCTAGTGTCGCCTGGTCCTGAGGCAGGGGTTGGTGGGGGAGCTGATTGGTCCTTCACAACTGTAACTCCCATCTCCTAGATAATAGTTGGTGGATGAGACTGTGACAGGTACAGTTCTTACAAGGGGTATGGAAAAGGGTTCTGGGCACATCACCTATACTTTCCAGGGGAAACAGTGCCCGCTGTAGATAAAGTGCCCCCCTTTGCCTTCCTTTGTTATAGTGGCCCCAGAAAAATGGCTATACTGTCCTAGCCACCTGTATTGAAGGCTGTAGTAATGGCCCCATGATAGCACAGGCAAAGTCACAAAGGGTCATATTTCACCTACAGGCTCCCTGGGCCTTTGCTGTGAGTCTGACTACTGAACTAACCCACCCTAGGGCTTCTGGTCACCACAGCAAGCAGGTCATAGCGATGTCTTCTCACTGAGGTGTTCCTGGGTTTTGCTCTAGGGTAGCAGCATGAAATAATTTCTCTAATTTAAGCTGATATGAAGTAAGCTGATGTAGTCTGTTTGTGAGCATGCTAACTGGCACACTATAGACAGCAAAGTCTAAAACTCCATTTAAATACATAAAATACACTGATGGAAAGAGGCCATATGCATGGATGTATTTAACCTAACAAGTATATGCCCATAACTAATACATAAATCTTTTTAAATTCCAGTTTTAAAATCACAGATTAGTATGCATGAGTGTATGAGGCCCACTGGCCTGACTGACTTATAAAATCCAAGTGCAAGGATAAGTAAAGCCCAAGAGAGTCAAGGTCAGTCTGGAGTAAGGACAACAGAGGAAAGTGTAGCACAGACCGAAGTGATACAGATAACACAGCACTGAGGCAAGAGACCAGCTAATGATCCAGAGTTCCTAACATAGGTGCATGGTCTTTGCAAATGACGGACCAGACAAATAGTTCAGTGGGAATGACATTGCTTTGCAGACAATAAGAAGACAGGTATGATCCAGAATTGGTTGGACTGGAACTACTCAAAACAAAGGGCCTTGCATAGGTGGTCACCTCTAGGCTGAAAGGATATACTGAGAAGTCTTGCAAAGCTGAAAATGCACCAGGATATAAAAGATAATTCCTGGTAATCAACAAGAGAAGAGGATACATCCTTAAATTAGCACATGGCACAGGAATGATGAGCAATGAAGGTGTATGAAATGGATGCATCCAAATATGTTTTAACAGTTTCTAAATTGTCTGTGGAGTATCATCAGAACATGTAGGTAGGTGGAGTTTCACACACAGTGGTACTGAGAAAAAGGTGCTTGCCCCAGGCTTGCCAGCATGAAGCCATTTGGTGGCAGTTCCAGCCCATGTATTTAGAACATCTGTGTGCATGTTGGCAGTTATTTTCAGGGGCTAAATTATCTCAGCTTTGGGTGAAATGATAGATACTACATTAAAATTATTTCCCATCTCTTGTAACACTGCCTGAGATTTTAATATTTAATGCTCATCTTTGCAGTCATCTACATTTACAACAGCAGTTTATGGGATGCTGTTATTCAATCAGTTTCCTGTTACAAATATTTATTCATTTTCAATCATTACCAGGTGGTAACTACCAACTAGCCTAGTTGCAGGATTAGATAACTGAAAGAACTCAAAATTTCACTTTGTTTTTCCTTGCTGTGACCAAACTGATCAGGGTGTTTTCGAAACATTTGCAATCTGACTATATTTCCTTTAGAATTATTTTGTTTTATTACAAGTACTATCTTATGCTTGTTTTTTTGTTTTGTTTTGTTTTATTTTGTTTTGTTTTCGAGACAGGGTTTCTCTGTGTAGCTTTATAGCCTGCCCTGGATCTTGCTCTGTAGACTAGGCTGGCCTCGAACTCACAGAGATCTGCCTGTCTCTGCCTCCCAAGTGCTGGGATCAAAGGTGCAAGTCACCACCACTGGGCTTATATTTCTTCAGGTTTTTGTTGTTTTGAGACAGGGTCTCATGTATTCCAGATTGGCCTTGAATTCACTATCTATGGAGCTAAGGATGACCTTGAAGTTTTGATACTTAGTATGAGGTCACAGGCCTGCCCCACTATACCCAGTTTCATTATTTCTTAGTTTTATAATACATTTACTTCTCTGTCACATTTTTCCATAATTTATTGTTTTATTGTTTGTTTGTTTGTTTTTTGAAGCAGGGTCTCACTGTGTAGCCCTGGTTAGCCTAGAATTCACTTTGTAGACCATGCTGGCCTTGAACTTACAGAAATCAGACTACCTTGGCTTCCTGAGTGCCAGGATTAAAGGTGTGTGCCACCATGCCCGCCATCCTTTATTTTATTTTAGGTGCTCTTTAAAAATATACCTTTATTGTTCCTTGAGATTATTTGTTCACCCAGACCTAGAAAACGTTCTGTTCATCTGGGGGAAGAGCCATCTGCTAGAACATCATGTGACTCCAGGTGCACAGCTGGGAAGAAGGTATGTCCCGTGTCATCCCTAGAAAGGGCTGCTGGACTTCAGTACCAGGTGGCTCCTTGACATATGTCCCTCCATGGTTTCTGCTGAAACATCAGCTCTCTTGTCTTTGCCTGCATTTGTATATCTTCATTGCTTTGCTAAATTCTGTTTAGTGCTTTATTTGTTAAATAGCAATGTAAGGAAATCAACTGAAAACAACTGGATGCTACACTTGGAGTCCAATTCAGATAGTTAAGAACTTTTGAGAAAGAGAGAGACGGAGACAGAGTGTGTGTGTGTGTGTGTGTGTGTGTGTGTGTGTGTGTGCATGTGTGCGCACACACGTTAATTACTGTGGATTGAATCCAGGACCTCATACATGACAGACAAGCACTCTACCAACCGAATCCCAGCCTCTTTCTAGAGTTTTAACTGTAATTTGCCTGCCTTACACTTCTAGGCTTGAAGAAGCAGCATCTTCCCAAAGCGCCTTTTGCTCAAACTACCAGATACAGTCTTCTCTTCTCTTGGCTTTGTTCTTTCTAGTCCAGTGTGACAGAACCACAAGGTGGCCTTGCATTTCGAATGTCATCTTTTAAGCCAGTTCCTAAGAACTCTGAGAACATCAAGCTTCCTTGTCACTTCAGTCCTGTTCAGGAGATACATGTTCTGCTGGGTCTGGCTTCAGGTGGACGGTCAGCTTGGAGGCAGCTCCTACCTTCTCTTCTTCCTAGGGACACTAGCCACTTCCCTCCATCTTCTGGTCTTTAGGGTGTAGTTAATGCCTGGGTTGCAGTGTGAGGCAAGGGATCTCTGGAGCCTCCAAGTCTAGACTGGTTTGGGCTGTCTGCCAGAGACCCCTCACTTTGCTAAAGGTCAGGGAATACATTTGGTTTATCAGCCACAGGACCTGGTATGACCAGCACCTTGACCAGCACCGGCTTTGGTTTTCTGTATCATTCACATGTAGACGGGGCTTCCCACTGAGGGTGAGAAGAGGGACCTGCCTCACTGCAGGGTGTCAAAACAGGAGCCAGAGACTCCAAGATACTTGGAAGGCAGGACACCTGGGACCCACTCATAAAGGATCCTCCCCTGGAGTCTCCCCTCTCTCCCTTCCACGGAGCCCACACCTGAATAAATGTCTCTAAACCATTTGATAGCAGCCTTCACCCTCCAAAGGTCAACAGGGTGGAGCAGAGTCTTGAGAGGAGGGGCAGCCTGCAGCAGCTGAGTTCCAGGCCCAGCCCCTCTTTGCCCTAGACCAGGCTCTCACCTGAGGGAGCCCAGGCAGCTGTGGTTCAGCTTCAGTTGGATCAGGTTAGGGAGGTGCACTCCTGTGGACCACAGGAAGGAGAGGTTGGCCTAGCCCCGACAACACTGCCCACCTCTTTGCAGTGCTCCCCACACCCCCGAGAGGCATCAACATCTGAAGGGCTGTTCACAGGCATATGGCCTTTCCTGGCTCACAGTGGGATTGATTCTAGGGGCTTCTGCAGGATCTGGCCCAGGTGTTCTGAACCTTCTCTCCCCTTGCTATGTAGGGCTGCATGTCCTTCCACCCACGTGCAGCCTAGCACAGGTAAAACCGGTAAAAAGGTGGCGAACACACTGGCAAGGACTTAACCTGAGGAGGGAACCAGGTTGGCATGGATAAGGTGAACCCTGAGCATATCCCCTCCTTGGCCCCCAGGGCCTGAAGCACCCCCTTGGAGGTCTTTCAACATGCAACATTAGATAGCAAGCCTCAGGAATGCCCTGTCAGTGTCCTGCACAGCCTTAAAGCTCCAGGCCCCCATTCTCAAAGCTTCTTAGGGTGAGACTCTGGCCCTAAGGATGAGACAGAATCCCTGAATGATGAAAAAAGAGGTACAAGGTGGCCTATAAGGCCCCAGGGAAGAGCTTGTGTCCCCTGATCTCACAGGTGCACAGAGATGCTGCACTGAGCTGTTAAACACTTAAATGCAAAACTGAAAACCAAGCTAACCAGGATTGGGAGTGTTTAACCTCGCTTGTAATCAGAGAAAAGCAAACAAAATGCACAACTATCCTGAACAGCAAGAATCTCTCCTGTTGGGATGGTTGGTGAAATTTGAACAAGGTCTGTGACACAGATAAGAGTGTTCTATCAGTATCCTTTTCTGACTTGGATCCTTATCCAAGTGCCTTCTTAGGAAGCAGGCACTGAGGCATTGGTGAACAAGTGTAATGGTCTCTCAGATTAAAAAAACAAGTGTCTCAGGGGTGTGTGTGTGTGTGTGTGTGTGTGTGTGTGTGTGTGTGTACATGAAAGCGAGAGAATGGTAAGACAATTGCAGAGGGGGATTCTGGAGGAAGAATACATGAGGGATCAATATAACATTTGTGCAATGTGTCTATAAATTCCAAGTCCTTTACAAATAAGCTCTGGGAGCACCTTGTACGGGAGCAGAGTACCTTTGCTATCTTGCCATACTGGTACTGGTCTTTGGGTGTGGTCCCTGGAATATATATCCTGGCCTAAAACTTCTTTCTAAACTGAGTATACATCCTAGTTCTATAGTCCAATCTTAAGGAAAGGGACATACTATCCAAGGTGTTTGCTAGCTTTTCATTTACAACAGGAAATACAACTGGCTTAGGGAAAGGTCTAGTTGTGACAGTCACAGGGGCATGGGTGTGACCAGCGGCTCTCACCGAAGTTCCCCAGGCTGTTCTTACGGGTGTCCACACACATCTCCAGCACCCTCACCAGTTGGAGGTCATCTACCCGGGCCAGGGCCTGCTGCAGAAATCATCAGGTGTCACTCCCAGTGTTCTCCATGCTTTTGGCTGAGGACTCTGTAAAGGTGCCTACTGGAGCAGGTGGCAAGTGTTTCCCTGCCTCATCCAGGTGGAGTTTGCGATAACAGTTTGGCTGGTGGACATGACATGAGCAGAGGTTGTAACTGACTATCAGGGAAGGAGTGCTGAGAGGAAAGGGCCTGCACTTGGGGTGCCAGTCTCCAAATGAGACCTTCAGAACAGATTCAGTGATGCAGTTGGAGCCCAGAGCCCTGCTGAGCAGCACCCAGCCACAGCATACCTGGACCAGAGGACACAGAAAAACACTCATGCTGGAAGTCAAGGGGTGGGAGCCCTACTGGTCTGTCTGTTCTTGTAGATGGACTAGACAAGACCTTCTTGTATGTGAAATGCAAGCATGGTCTCTCAGGACCCTGGGCCACACCTGCTATGGCATCAGGGGACACCTTGGGGAACATGTGCAGGTACTGGCCTAGCAGGCCAAACATTTATTCTGAGGAGGTCCTGGGTAATACCATCTATCCATATTCTCTCCTTCATAGTGGCCAACCATGAGTAGGTAGCAAACTCTAAGTCCTGGGGGCTTCAGGATTGCCCAGATGGACTCTACAAAACCTTAGGACTCAGGGACAGGGTACACCAATGGGCTCTCCTACTGGATTTGGAGGAAGGTCTTTACCTGCTACCAATAGAGTCAGCATACCAAGGACAGACCCTACCTCAAGCAGGTTGAGAGTAGACTGAGGAACTCTAGCCTTGGGAGGGGAGCCATGTACCCATGCCCTTCCAGCATCCCAATATGCTATCTCCTAGTCCTCCTTGCTACAACATTAGCTCTTGAGTAAGAGGCTTCTTGTCTGCTTAAGTACAGGCCTCAGCCAATAGTTACAGAATCCTGGCCCCAACAGTGCCAGTGATCTCAATGCCTGGGGATGCTTGTGTCACTGGGTTGCTGGCAGGGACCCTGATGGTGGAAAGGTAGAGGGTACCCAGCAGAGGGAAAGCTGGATATCAGCAGAAAGGGTGCCAGTATGTCACCTCATGCAGGCCCATGGTGGAGCCTCAGGCCCCAGTCACTTACCAGCCGAGCAGGGGAAAGGTGCTCCTCCACCCGCTGCTCCCTGTGGATATCCCCATGGCTGCCCAGTCTCTTGTTTTGTGGGCAGGGGTTGTTTAGGCCCTGCCAGCTCAGCTCCCGTACCCGGACACTAGCTGTGCTTGGCCGAGGCCCCTGGGATCCATCCCAGGCTGGGTCCATCCACATCCAACCTGTTAGGAGAGGCAGAGGGCCAAATCTCCTAGTTTACAAGGCTCTGCTTCACATCAACGGCCCACAAAGCTACTAGGTCAACTCTGACATCTCCCCACATCCTAGCCTGACTTGGCCTGCCCTGAGAGGCCCTGGGCAACCTCAGCGGTCTAGATAACTGGACAGCACATATCCACTCCCCTAGTTTCAACTCAAACTCCCTGCTTGTGCTAATAACTTCTCTCCATTTGCTTCTGTATTTTGGAAAAAAAGAGATGTATTTATCCGTTGTATAATTTGTGTGTGTATGTGTTAGTGTGTGTGTGTGTGTGCATATTTGTTTTGTTTTTTTAGATAAGGTCTCTCACTGGCCTGTGGCTCACCAAATTGGCTAAGTTGGCTGGTCAGCAAGTTCCAGGCACCTGCCTGTCTTTGTCTCCCCAGTGCTGGGATTACAAGCTCGTATTACCATGCATGGCATTTTATATGTGAGTTCTGGGGATCAAACTCAGGTCTTCATGCTTACAAAGCAAACAGTTTACTGTCTGAGCTATCTCCCCGTTCCTTCATTTGGTTCTGTATTTGCTTCCCACAGTGTCCATGCAAGGAGTACTGGCACCAGGCTTTGCCATCTTGGGCCTCACAAAGGCTGTGAGTTGGGGCTGGAAAGATAGCTCGGTGTTAAAAAGCACTTGGCTGCTCTTGCAGAGGACCTGCATTTGATTCCTAGCATCCATAGTGGATGGCTCACAAACACCTGTAACCAAGGGATCAGATGCCCTCTTCTGGCCTCTGAGGGCACTTGTGCTCTGTGGTACACAAACACACACACACACACACACACACACACACACACACACACACACACGGGCACAAATATATAAGATAAAGAATGAGACTAGGGATACTGGACAAGATGCCTGTACCGACCAGCAGGCAGCTGTTACTGACAGTTTCCTGCACTGCCCCAGACCCTGGCTGTGGATCTTTCTTCATTAGTGATCTCTTGAGTCTAAGTTCAGAATCAAAATAGCAGACATTCCCTCCAACCACCCACTTCTCTGACTGAGGCCCCACCTGCAGGTAGCTGGCTCCTGCTGTAGGTCAAACATCCGGGCAAGAGGGCCACATGTGTCTACATGTAACACCTGTAAGAGAGAGTTAGATTAGCTTCCTGGCTGTCACTGTGCTCTGTAGCACATGGGCTGAGCTGGCCAAGGTCAGCTCAGAAGCAAGCAGATACAAGAATGGAGTGCTGTTAGCTGGGGGCTTGGTCCTGAACCGCCTGTGACCATTTTAGTGGGGGATGAGGCTCAGATAATGAGGAAGACAGTCAGGGTTCCTCTGGGTCACCCAGTGGAAACTAAGACACGGTCCTCATCCAAATCCTGCTGCTTCTTCTGCTCCTAAAGGGGATCCTGGGTGTGTGGTTCCTAATCTTCTGTAGGCCCACCTTTCCTGAACTCCTTCCCATACCTCTGGAGAAGTTTTTTCAGGTGCCTCTACACCTCCATTTGGGTTTGGCCGACACCTAACTCCTGCACTTCCTACCTATCTTTCCCAGATACATTTTTCTAGTAAGAGTTATCTCCTTCCACTGCACTTCATGATTTATTACTTACTCAGTCCAGTGTGTCTTGCCCCACAAGATGTAGGCCCCACTCCTTGGCCCAGGTTTCCCCTAGTATAAGGGACATGGAGAGGCGGTGCCCAGCTCTCACCTGAGGGGTGGGCCAGGGTGCCCAAGATCTGGGGCGCAGCCCTAGGCCCCTCCACCGTGGAGGTCGCTCTCTTAAGTGAGGGCTTTTTTATTTTTTCCACCGCAGAGGGGTTGCGGCCCTGGCGCCATGGCAACGAGGGCGGGGCCTCATTTGAATATCCAAATATTCGTGAGCCCCGGGCATCCAGGGCGGCGGCAAGATGAGCCCCGCCCCCTAGCAACGGTTGCCGGGACACGCGGCAGATGAGGTGGGAGAGCTCCCCAGAGTAAGGGAGGCAAGCGGGACCTCTGAACGCAGAGAAGACACCCACAGTGGTTCCGAGTGCTGCCCCGTGAGGGGCTTCTGGCAGGCTCTGGGTTATCTGCCTGCTGGCCGCATCGACCGAGCCGAGCTCGGACCCCGGGCGACACGTGAGCGCGCGCCCCGAGGCCTGCATCATCTGAGTAAAGCCCTGTCGGTTTTCTGAGAAGGACGTGCTTACTCGTTTCTTTGAAATTTCAAAAAGTGTTGAAAACATGTTATTTGCGTCTGACACAGATGTACCCTACTTGCTTGAGTGTGTGGAACACTTCATTTCGCCCTAATACCAACTTTTCTGACTTCTGGGGTCGTTCTTCAAATGGGGCGCAGTATGAGCTGCTGCAGGGTTGGGACCTCGAGTTTGGGGGAGGCAGGGGGGGTCTTCTCCAAAGTACAAGGAGCACAGTGTGATGGGACGACGCTGCCCGGAGATGGGACCTTCGCTCCACCTCAGCCTGCGGGAACAGGCAGCTTGGGGTTCCGGCGGACTCTGCCTTCCTCTGGTATCCCGCGTCCGCGGTGCTGATTGTCCCCGACGCCAGGTCCCCGTCGGAATGACCTTTCCGCTCCCTGGGCCTTTGGGCCTCTGGTGCGGCTGCAGGGTGGGGGCTCTGTGGCAGGCCCTGCGACCCAACCCGAGCGTACGCCAGTTTCTCTGCGGAGGAATCTCGGCCTCTTAAGCACCGTCACCCTCACATTCTCTTCCGCACCTCGGAACTAGGCGTCGCTCATTGAGTGCAGTACCCAGGTCGCCACACTTCCCTCCCTGCCACTCCAGGAAGCCCCGCCTAGCTGCGGCTCCTGACGGATGGGTTGTTCAGCCAACCACAACAGGTCGAGATGAGCCGGAGCTCGACCAATCACCGGCCGTCTAGAGTTGACGGACGGGCGCGGGGCGGGGCGGGGCGGGGCGAGCGCGGGCCCGGCCGAGTCCCCGCCGTCCGCGCCCGGCGCCCGCAGCCTGAGCCGCACCCGCCGCGGACGGAGCCCATGCGCGGGCCCAGCCGGCGCCGGTCCGCGCCCCCGCCCTGCCCCGGCCCCGGCCCCGGGGGCAGTCGCTCCAGCAAGCGGTGAGTGCGGGCGCGGGGTGGGGCGCGGGGCGCAGGTGATCGGTGCTTCCTTGCTCCTCTTAGCCCGGCAGCGTGCCTAAGCGCCCGGCTGCCCGCCTCTGCGGCCCGACCGGGCCCGCCCCGCCTGTGGCCGCCCTCCCGGCGAGGCGCCGCCCGGGCCTCCGGAGACTCTGCACCCCGCGGCCATCACGCTCCGGCCTCGGGGCTACAAGGACACCCACGTCGAGCCCCAATCAGGGCCTTCTGCTCCCCAGCCACCCCTCGTGCCCCTTGTGAGTCTTTCCCGCAGTCACCTGCTTCCCACACCCTCAGCCGCTTTTCCCCCACTGCTTGCTGAAGGCTCCCTGGCCCCTTGTGGAAGGTCTCTCTCAGTGGAGGGCAGGGTCCCTCTCCAGCTACCCTTCCCCCGCTGCCAGGACCGCGCCTGGCATGCAGTAGGCGCTCAGTAAATACTTGTCGGTTGCACCCACATGCCGGCGGGCCGGAGCCGGTTGTAGGCTGGCACTGGCCTGCCTGGGCACGCTGAGGCCGCCGTGGCAGGACCTGTTTTTGGGGGGTGGCCTCAGCCCTCAGGCGCCTCCAGTTGAGGCTTTCTGCCTACCTAGCGACTTCTAATTTGGGTGCGTGGTTGGGAGAAGCTCTCAGCTGTCAGCCCTGCCTTGGGGGCCTCTCCCTGCTTCCTCACACAGCCATTAAGTGCTGCTGGAGGAGGTGGGGGGGCCTCCCTGTCCCAGCTGGAGGTGCCACAGGTGAGTGACTGGGCTACTGTCGTGGCTGGCCTGCCTCCTCAATGCTGGAGAGGGCCTTTGGGCCAGGCACCTATTATCAGTCTCAAGTGACCCGGACCTGGCTAAGTGTGGTTCTCATTGGCAGGTGGGGCAGGAGCTCCTGGAGTGACAGTCCCTATAGAAGCGATGACAGAATACAAGCTTGTGGTGGTGGGTGCTGGAGGCGTGGGAAAGAGTGCCCTGACCATCCAGCTGATCCAGAACCATTTTGTGGACGAGTATGACCCCACCATAGAGGTGAGCTCTAGCTACCTGCCTGGGCTCTGGCAGTGGTCATGGGTAAGAGTCAGGACAGGCCCACACAGCTGAATCTTGAAGGTGGTGTGGGTCTGGCTCCAACCTGATCCATCAGGGCATGAGAGGTGCAAGGGTAGGCTGGCTCTGTGGACTTCTGTCTGAGGAGAGGTGGGACCCCTAAGCTATGTTCTTCTGCAGGACTCCTATCGGAAACAGGTGGTCATTGATGGGGAGACATGTCTGCTGGACATCTTAGACACAGCAGGTCAAGAGGAGTATAGTGCCATGCGGGACCAGTACATGCGCACAGGGGAGGGTTTCCTCTGTGTGTTTGCCATCAACAACACCAAGTCCTTTGAAGACATCCATCAGTACAGGTGAGCCATCTATGGCTAGCCCATGAGCCCAGGGCACAGGTGAGCAAGGTTCTGTGTGCACACTGAGGCTTTATGTCTTCTCCCAAATGTCCTGGCTACCGCCATGCCTGTAGCCTGCTAGTTGGCTTACATACCCTCCATCTCCCTCTAGGGAGCAGATCAAGCGGGTGAAGGACTCAGACGATGTGCCAATGGTGCTGGTGGGGAACAAGTGTGACCTGGCCGCTCGTACTGTTGAGTCTCGGCAGGCCCAGGACCTTGCCCGCAGCTATGGCATCCCCTACATTGAAACATCAGCCAAGACCCGGCAGGTGAGCTTGCTCCCCATTCCACAGTTAGTCAGGGATTCACCCCACCCCACCCCAGCCAGGGAGCAGAGCTCATCGCCCCTCTCCCTCAACACAGGGCAGCCGCTCTGGCTCTGGCTCCAGCTCCGGGACCCTCTGGGACCCCCCGGGACCCATGTGACCCAGCGGCCCCCATGCTGTAAGTCTCCCAGACGGCAGGGCTGTGAGGGAGGCAAGGGTCAGGGTCTGGGCTTATGCCCTGCAGTTCTGGGTTGACACAGCGCCAGGGTAGGAGGGGGTCCGTGGAGAGAGCTGCCCTGAGCCAGGCCGGAGCGGTGACCCAGGAGCCTAGTCCTTCCTGTCCCCATAGTGTCCTATGGCTACCTGTGAGTTTTGAGCCCTTAAGTGTGCTCAGGGTATTCATACGTGAGCCATACTGGGGGTCTGGGAGACTTATACCCGAGTTGAGTGGCTCTGATTTTCAAGGATACTCTGGAGTGAGCCTGCTTAAGGAGAGTGGCCCTGTGCCTTTCAGTTGTGCAGAGCCCAGCTCCCTGTCTGTGCTGGTTGTGCGGCCGAGGAAGGGTTATTTTCCAGGGCTGGGGTGTTACCTGATCCAGGCAGGGAGTCTCTTACCCAGACAGCACCCCTTTCGTCCTCAGAGTCCCCTCTGACGCACTCCCTCTCTTCCCAGGGTGTGGAGGATGCCTTCTACACGCTAGTCCGTGAGATTCGGCAGCACAAACTGCGGAAGCTGAACCCTCCCGATGAGAGCGGCCCCGGCTGCATGAGCTGCAAGTGTGTGCTGTCCTGACGCCAGGTGAGGCAGGGACCAGCAGACATCTGGGGCAGTGGCCCCGGCTGGCCAGATGAACTTCATATCCACTCTGATGTCCCTGCTCCCACCCACCCCCATTCTGCCAATCCCCCTGCCTACGGTCAGTGGTGTCCTTTGTGCCCGTCCCGGCACAGGCTCAGGACGTGGAGGTGCCGGATGCAGGGAGGAGGTGCAGACGGAAGGAAGGAAAGAGCAGGGAAGGAAGGAAGGAAGTGATGCTGGAGCCGGTCCAGTCCAGGGATGGTGGACAGAGGTGACCAAGACCTTCGCATGGACAATTTGAACAGACTGTCATGAACTGTCCCTGTTGCCACTGGCACCCCAGTCCTCAACCCCTCTCCGTTCCCTCTGGGTGCCTCTGGGGCACAGGTTGAATCACAGTAAATTATTTGATGGTCTTGACTTGTCTCTGGCTGGGAGTAAGAGGTGTAGTGCCTGTGACCTCCCAGAAGATACTGGGAACCTGGGATTCATCATCTGCCTTGTTCCTGTTCCTGAGAAGAGGCTGGGGAGACTAGCCTGGGATCCTGGACTGTGTAGCCCTTCCCTCTGCCTGCCCCAGCTGTCTTGTGTTTCCTGCAGAAAGCTATAGGCAACAAAAGAATAGTCAGGTGATACGAAAAGTGACCTATTGTCCTTTAAGTAATGGAAGGAGGGGGGCTGAAGAGTAAGGGGGTATCCCTTGTCTCCAGCAGGAAACACATTTCCTGCATTCTGGGATCCATGAAATAGAGCTGCCCCAACATCCTTCAGCCCTCTGACCAGTGATGGGGATTCTAGAACTCTGGAAATAGGTCATCAATGTTTTCTGTGTGGCCGCAGGCCTCTGTCCCATCAGTGCTTAGAGCCTGGCAATCTCAACACCCTGAGAAGCTAGAAGCTGCCTTACCAGTTCCTACCACTTCTCTGAGGTGTACAGATTCTGTTCTCCAAGTCACCAGTACCATCTTGAGAGGCACATGCTGGCCAGGTAGCTGCTCACTGCTCCCAAAGGGCGTGCCATGCCCAGGGCCTCATTCTAGCACAGGTCATGACTACAGGAGGGTCCATCTCCTTATCCTGGTCCTCATCCTGGCTGCTGGGGCCCTTGGTGGCTATGCTTTACCCTCTCAAGACTGAAGTGGAATTGAGTGAACGGCCTCTTTCGGAGGACACTTGCAATGTAAGGAGGCTCCTCTAGACATGATGTAGGGCCTGCTGCTGAGTGGTTGAAGACACCACTCCTGCCCTCTTCCACAGCAGCCAAAAGTTCAGCTTTCCTGTCCACTGTATTTGAGGCTCCTGAGGTATCGTCTGAGGCTTCAGTGGCTCCTTAGGAGCCATGTTGGTCATGAAGGTGGTTGGAGACAGGGCCTGCTATGCTAATAGTTGTCTTTGGCCCTGTTTGGGGGTTTTTAGTAGGCTGGGCACATTCTGGGCTGTGATTGTAAGGGTGGACAGGAGCTTCGTGTTCCTGCTGGAAGCAGTAGGGTGGGAAACATGGAGGCAGAGCTCGTGGGGCCTAGACATGCCTGCCCCAGGAATGGACCTCAAACTAGAGCTAATAAGGGAAGAATGTCACATTCTGTCCTTCAAGACACCACAATGGAGGCCTGGAGGTACTTCAGCATTGTATAGTTCAGCCTGAAGCAGCATGTCCTACAGAGAGGCTTTGGGAGATTTTCAAAGGTATGGAGTTCGACTCTGCTGGGCCCTGGGAAAGGTTGTTGCCCAAGACCTGCCTGTTCCTAGGTCCGTCTTGCTAAGGATACTGTACCCTTCTGTTTCTAACTCTGGTTTTTGGTTTTTTTTTTTTTTTTTTTTTTTCTCGAGACAGGTTTTCTCTGTGTAGTTTTGGTGCCTGTCCTGGATCTCGCTCTGTAGACCAGGCTGGCCTCAAACTCACACATATCCTCCTGGCTCTGCCTCACGAGTGCTGGGATTAAAGGCGTGTGCCATCGCCACCAGCCTGTGGTCTTGTATACATAAGACCATAGCCAAAGAGAGATCCTGCCAGGAAAGCAACCTCAACTCTTATCTGTGGTATGGGGGATGGGCTTAGTGCTTGGGACAATACCTTGCCACCTGCCTAGCTGACCACAGCTGGCCTGGCCCACCCTTTGTGGTTGGCTCACTCTGGGCTGGCGAGGTAGACAAATGGTTGGTTTGAGGATGGCCCACAGCTAGCCAAGGTCTGTATTGGATATCTGAGAAGTGACTTCCATGTATCTTGAGGGCTGTTTTTTTGCCATGGTCATGACCACAACTTTATCCTCCAGGATATAGACATCCCAGAACTTCGGGGCGGGGCTTGAGGTCTGCAAATGCATCAGGCAAGAGAGGGTGTCACCTGTCCAGGTGGGACCAATGGCCTGCACACAACCTCTGGGTTCTCTGTAGAGGTGATTCCATGAGGCTGCTATCAGGCTTGTAACTGCTCAGGGCTGGACTTAGCAGGGGCTTGCCAAGACTCAGAGTTTCCCTGCTTCTCCTGGCCTGGCCTGCTCTGCCAGTGGCACTTACTCAAACTCTGACCTGTGCTGTGGGTTGTGTGGCAGGAGGACAGGAGGTCTAGGGCCTAGCTCATCTGTTGGATATGGGCTCTCCTGGCCTTCTTGGAAGGTGGGAGAGCTCCTGGGACCCCTGGGCTGGGAAGCTAGCACTGTGGATCAAGGAAGGTCCCTCCTTGTCTGTACTTCATTGCCATAACACTGCAGAAGCCCTGGACAGTTGGTATCTCCTCACAGTCCTGCTTTACTCGGGGTCTCCTGCTCATGATGGCCCCCAAACCTCTCTATTACAGGTCCCACCCAGTGCCTCTGGGGATGAGGCAAGTCCCTTCCATTACCCTTACACTTTTTTACTTCATTCTCCTAAGCTGGGAGCTGAAAGGCAGTGGCTGGAACCATTTGTAGCATCCTGAGAGCCTATAACCTACAAGTAGAACTTATTCCAGAGGGGTGGAGCCATAGCTTGAGGACAGTAGCAGGTGTCCCGGGAACCTGAGACTTCCCCCTCATCCCACTCTGAGTCTCCATTAGGCATTTGCAGCCCCAGAGAAGGAAGCAGGAACACCCAAACAAGTTCCAGCTAGACTTGTTGCCTTACTGTGTCCTGGTTCCTGAAGGGCAGGGTAGCCTTTGAGGCAGAGGAAAGACTGTGGTGGATAGGGTATGAGTAGCCTATTGGGCCCATGAAGCTAGCAGGGGACAGGGACAGGGATGGAGGTTGGTGGCTGCCTCTTGGGCTCAGGATCAGGAGAGGACATGGATAGGTTGATGCTGTCCCCTGGATTTTGGCGATAGATGGTGAGAGCTGCAGGACAACCAGCTGGAACATGTCACCTGGTTTGCTTATGCATAGAGGGTTCTTGGCTGACAAGGGACATGGTGGGGTCCCTTGACTACAGCAGACAGTGCAGTGGTTCAGAAGGAGGGAAGGGAAGGTGCTATGGCTGTAAATCGCCATCACTAATCAGTGTGGTTGTCACCCAGCCAGGCTGTTTGGTGTCATGAGAACCTGACTACTTGGACAGTATGCGGCTCATTAATGGGTTGGCACCTGGGCCAGTGCCCAAAAGGCATCTTCCATATTGAGGACCATGATCAGGACAGTGGCAACCTGGCCCATGCCCAGGCAGTGGCCCCTGCTTTCAGGAGTCAAAATCATTGTGGGAGGAGATCACGCAGGGGGCTGAGGTCCCCTGGGAGGCTGCCAAAGGCCCCAGGGAAATTCAAGGTGTAGCCTCTGATACCAGAGTTCTGGCCAGAGGACAGGGAGCCCTGCTGTGGACAGCCTCTGGAAGGAGGTCTGGAAATTGGGTTGGGGAGGGGAGCAGCCACTTTGGGGACTGCCTGCTGGTCTTGTTGTCTTATGGGGTCCAGGCACTTAGAAACCTCTAGGCTGGAGTAGTCACATGGCACTTGCAGGATCCAGGCTTGAGGACCAGTAGCGTCCATTGGGTATTTCAGTAGCCTGCCACGTGCTTCTGGGATAGCATGCTGCAGCGCTGCAAAGCTTGTGGGGTTCTGGGGTAAGCTCAAGAAAGAGGTTCAGGGGAGACCAGGAGCTAGGACCCCCACACCCTGTCAATCCCTGTCCTAGACCAGGAAGCCCTAGCTCCTTGCCGCACCCACCGCAGTGATGGCAGTTAATCCTCACTGCTGTGTCCTGCCTGTATGGTGACAGAGAAGCCTGGCGTGAAGGTGCAGGCCTAAGGGAGGAAATGAACCACTTCCTGTAAGAGGAAGAGAAGTACTGTTTAAGGGAGACTAGGAAACAGACCCTAGAAGCAACAATGGTGTTGGGACACCCATACCCATGCTCATACAGTGTGACCCATGTCACAGGGCCATAGTAGTAAGTAAGGCTGTTGCCTAAGAGAGAGTGCCCATGCCCACTGGTACCATGACAGTCCCTGGCAGAAACCCAGGCTGAATTTGGCCCATGCACCAAGCAGGCAGCAAGTCTCCCAGGGCACTGCTGTTTGTACATTTGAGGGTAAACCATGTCAGGGGTCCAGTGGGTGAAGTTTGATTTTCATTCTGGTGGTTTTGGTTGGTTGTGCACATGGTTTCAGTCCTTGGAATATATTGTCCCAGGTTTGAACCAGAGCGTAGAGCCTTTTAGGCCATGTGGTAGTCATCGGTTTGGCTCTGTAAGAAATCAGGGTCTTCCAAGGAGGAGGCCTAGGAGGTGTTTGATGGAGGAGCCATATACCTGGTCTCCATACTTCTGGCGTCCCTGCCCACTCTCTGGTCTGTTCCTAGTCTCCCCTCACGAGTACTTTCTTCCTACAACAGGCAATTCACGCTCTTTAACCCGCTCCTTCACTAGCAGGTCAGCTCTGTGTCACGCCCTGGCTTTTTTTTTCAGAGCTGAGGACCGAACCCAGGGCCTTGCACTGGCTAGGCAAGTGCTCTACCACTGAACTAAATCCTCAACCCCTGTGTCACGCCCTTTAACCCTGCTCCTTCACTAGCAGGTCAGCTCTGTGTCCTTCATAGGTCTTTCCTTGCACATGGAGGCCCGGGAGTGCCCTGTCCTGGTGCCCTCTCTGTAGGGCATAAGTCTTGGAGAGTGCTTTTCACCATGCATCATTATTTGTTTCCCAGTATTCTCCTTGGGTGCCACCTGGGTCCTAGCCCTTCTTGTAAGGCTTGATGCCTAGCAGTACTCAGCAGAGGGCTGTGGCTACTTTCTATAAGGAAGGGTCCTTTGGTAGTATTACCCCTCCTTCTGGACTCCTAAATCTTGCTTAGGACTCCTCCCTTGTCCTCCTGGGACTCCCATCCCTTCTGATATCCCTATACACTCAGGGACCCATGCCCCTGTCCTCTCCCTCCAGGCCTCCTGGGACAGGCTGTGGCTCTGGGTCCCTAAGAATGCTTGGCCTGTTGCTCCCCACCTCCCAAATCTGCAAATCAAATCAGGCTGGGAGAAGCTCCTCCATCTGTTTGTTTGTTTGTTTGTTTAGGCAGGGTCTCACTGCATAGTTCTGGCTGGCCTGGGGCTCTCCGTGTAGACCAGACTGGTCTTAAACTCACAGAGATCCACCTGATCTGTCTCCTAAGTGCTGGGATTAAAGACATGTGCCACTATACCTAGTTGAAGCTCAGTTTTAATGTTGCCCGTCCAAAGAATCTTTTTATTTCTCTTTTCTGTTTTTGTTTGTCTGTTTGTTTATGTTGGGTGTGTGTGTGTTGTACATTGGTTGTACTCCCACCAATGACTACCCATGCCCTAGAACTTGCCATCCCCCTGCCTCAGCCTCCAGAGTGCTAGGATTGCAGTGTGTACCATCATGCTCAGTTAATACACGGTTTTGGAAACATCCTGCCAATCTTTCTCTTGATTAATGTGCTCTGTTTGTTTTAATTTAATGTAACACACACACACATCTTCCATTTGTAAACCTCTTCCTAAAATTCAGATACCCAGGGAGGCTGCAGGGTTGGGGCTACCTTGGACTATCCCTGTGTTGGGTGGTCGGGGAGGCTGTACCCATGCCATTGGCTACTCTGTGCCTGGTCCTGGGAGGAGAAAGCCAGGCTAACCCAGTTTGTTCATGGTACCTCCTGGGAATCTGCTGCCCCTGCTCCTGCTCTTCTCCAACCCTGACATTTAATGTTCTTCCCTTGGGAAGGTGGAGCTCAGTTTTTTATCTTAAGTGTGGGATGGACTTGGGAACAAGCTTCTCACAAAATGAGGAACGTGGGCCTGGGAGGAACATCAGGCAGAGCCATAGCAGGTAGTGCTGCCACTAGGGCAGGACTGGTGTCCCGAACATGAAATTGGCCATGTTCTTGTCTACCTCCCCGGTTAGTGGGAGACCTAGACTCCTGCTGCTCCTGCCTAGGATACAAAGATAGTGTCTGGTGTTTCCCTTGGTTCTTGGCTTTCTGGATCCCTAGCAGAAGAGGGACCTTCCGTGGGTCTTCAGCAGACCCGTGGAGAAGTATGTGGGGAGAATAATAATCCTGAGTGGCGGGTCTAGGGTGATCATGGAAGGACCAGAGTGTGGGGATTAGGGAGATCATATTGACTCAGGGCTCCCAGGAGAGGTCAGTCCTGAAACTGGACTTTGCCCCCATGGTTAAAGAATGGACAAGGGCTCAGAGTTGAACTTCGATTCCTCCTTTCCATCAGGTGGCACCATTGCCCCTGAACTAGAGTAAGGTTCTTCCTCATCAAGGTGACATTGCAGGAATGGCAGAAACCTGGAAACCAAGACCTGTGTCCTCAAGGTCAAAACAATGTTCTTTCTTTTCCGAGAGCCATAGAAGTAATACCCACCCTGACAGCAACAGGTGGTCTGAGGGAATCTCAGCTCAGCACTTCACCCTTTGCTGTTCCTGTACTGACTCCAGTTCTTAGCTATTTTCCTTGTACCTGAACTTCCATCAGTTTTGCTAGAACATGAGAAATGATCGCATTAGCTGAGTTGTTCCTTCTTGGGGAGGACCTAGGACACTACTTTGCCCTCTTGCTTAGAGCACTGAGGCGACCAGGTCATGCTGGTGGCTTCATTTTATGGCATGGGACACACCTTCCATTCTTCAGGCCATAGAATCTTGAGATCCAACTGGATCTTAGGAGGCAGCAACTCCTGAGCTGCATAAATGGTCCCTAGGGATGGAGTCCTGCTCAGTGACCCTCCTGCCAAAGACTACCCATGCTCTAGAACTTGCCATCCCCCTGCCTCAGCCTCCGGAGTGCAAGGATTGCAGTGTGTGCCGTCATGCTCAGTTAATACACAGTTTTGGAAACATGCTGCCAATCTTTCTCTTGATTGATGTGCCGTCTTTGTTTTAATTTAATGTAACTATTGAGATGTTTGGCTTTAGTTCCAGCATCTTACTGCTTTCTGTTCTGCTGTTTCTAATTTCTGTTTCCACTTTGTTGCAAAACAGTCTGGTCCCAGGGTCTAGACACTGGTTGGTTCCAAGGTGCTTTGAAACAAAGATAGATCAAGGATTGCACAGGGTAAAGGCTATACAGTACTCACTGGCAGAAGGGTGGTGCTGGGCAGCAGCAAGGCCCTGGGCTCCTTGTGATTAGGGTCAAAGGCCAAGTGTGCATACTGGTGAGAAAGAGGTGACATCATTTTGCCAGAACATGCCTGGTTTATGTTAAGGTAATAGTAAGTCAGGTGTGTCACTAGAGCAGGCAGGGTCCGGGAGGAAAGCACACCTCTGTAGTGGGCTTATATGTTTATGGTTTGCTGGGAAACCATGGGGAAAGAGGACCAGGGTTACCCAGAGCATCACGGTGGTTACGCTCAAGATGCCTGTGCTCAAAATAAGCTGGATCCACTTACCATTTCCTGCCTTCATTTGGGTTATGTGAAACATTCTGGATACTCTGTTTAAATTTTTTTTTTTTTTTGGTTTTTCGAGACAGGGTTTCTCTGTGTAGCTTTGCGCCTTTCCTGGAACTCACTTGGTAGTCCAGGCTGGCCTCGAACTCACAGAGATCCGCCTGGCTCTGCCTCCCGAGTGCTGGGATTAAAGGCGTGCGCCACCACCGCCCGGCTGTTTAAATTTTTTAATGCTTCTAATTATATTTATTTATTTATTGGAGGCTGTGTGCATGTGCCATGGCAGTATATGTGTAGAGGTAAAAGAACAACTTGTGGGAACTGGTTCTTTCCTTCTGCTGGGTTCCAGGGATTGAACTCAGGTTGTCAGACTTGACATCAAATGCTTTTACTCACTGAGCCATTTTGCCAGTTCCCAAATTGTGTTAAATTTATTTTTTTTATTTTTTCATTTTTCAAGATAGGGTTTCTCTGTATAAAAGCTCTAGCTGTCCTGGAACTCGCTTTGTAGACCAGGCTGGTCTCTAACTCACAGAGATCCGCCTGCCTCTGCCTCTCAAGTGCTTGGATTAAAGGCGTGCACCACCACACCCTGCTAAAATTACTTTTTTTTACATTTACTTATTTCTCCTTCTACCACGTGGAACCCAAGGATTAAGCCCAGGTCCTCAGGCTCGATGGTAAGCACTGTTACTGGCTGAGCCACCTTGCCAGCCCCCTAACTTGTATCTTCAAAAAAGATTTATTTTGGGCTGGAGAAATGGCTCAGAGGTTAAGAGCACTGGCTACTCTTCCAGAGGACCCTGGTTCAATTCCCAGCACCCACATGGCAGCTCACAACTGTCTGTAACTCCAGTTCTAGGGAATCTGACACTCTCACACCAATGCACATAAAATTTATTTTTATTTTATGTGTATGGATGTTTTGCCTGCATGTAAGTATGTGCACTACATGTGTTCATAGTGCCTGAGGAGGTCAGAAGAGGGCATTGGATCCCCTAAAACTGGAATTACAGGCAGTTGTGAGCTACCATGTAGGTGCTGAGAATTGAATCCAGGTCCTATGGAAGAGCAGCCAGTGCTCTTAACCACTGAGTCATCTCTCCAGCCCAGAAAAAATTGGCATTTTGATACTTCTTCACATAAAGAGCTGTTGCTCTAGGAACTGTATTCTTGCATTTCTACTTGCAGCCATTCCTTCCAAACTCAAGTCTATGTGGGTTGAAAACCTGACTGTATAAATCACATTTTAAAAATAGTTAGAATAGGATATCTTTTCAGGGCTAGAGAGATGGCTCATCAGTTAAAGCCTTTGCTGCTCAAGTGTGAGGACTGTAGTTTGGATCCCCAAGAAACTCACCTAAATTCTAGGCAGTGTGGCGTCTTGCCTGTAATTCCAGCCTCAGAAGGCAGAGGTGGGATCCCCAGAGCAAGATGGCTAGTGAGACTAGCTACATCCAAGATCTCTGGGTTTGATTGAGAGAGTCTGCCTGCAGTGAATAAGGTGGAAGAGCAATGGAGGATGATTCCTGACGCAACCTCAGGCTTCCCCATGCACATGTACACATGCATAGACATACATACACATGTGGGCTCTCACACATGCAAAAACATGGATACCCATGAACATCTCACCCATACAGACAGACAGACAGATATGAAAATGGGAGAATCTCTTAGGCAGGGATTTTCTGAACAAGACAATAAATGGCTAAGGATATAGTTCAGTTGGTAGAGTGCTTGCCTACCATGTATCAAAGGTGTGTGCCACCACTGCCCGGCTCAGCACTTGCTTTATTAATGCAAGGACCTGAGATTGATGGTGTTCCTGAGGACACCAAGGCTGTCCTCCAGTCTCACATGTATGTGAGATACATGTTCACACAAACATATAAACATATGCATAAGTTTTACATGTTTGAAATATACAATAACGCTCATGTGTGTGCCAGCCCACAATTTTTTTTTCTTGAAAAAAAGTATCTTTGAGTCAAGCTCTCCCTATGTAGCTTTGGGTTGCCTTGAACTCACAGAACTCGGCCTAACTCTTGTCTCCCAGTGCTGAGATTAAAGGCTTCATCACCATGTTTGGCCTTAGTACACTAAAACTTAAGAACCTAATGTATGGAGTCAGGCATGGTGCTACATACCTTTAATCCCAGAGCTTAGGAGGCAGAGGCAGTGAGTTGGAGGCCAGCCTGGTCTACAGAGGGAGTTCCAGGACAGTCATGGTATGTAGAGAGATGCTGTCTCAAAAAGAAGAAAAGGAGGAGGAAGAGGAGGAGGAAGAAGTATCCAATAGAATAATGAGACTATGGTTGGTTTTTAAATTTCTTTTTAAAACTTTATTCATTTTTAGAAAAATATTTTTAGATTTATTTTATGTGTACGGATTTTTTAAAAAGACTTTATCATGCATACAGTGTTCTGCTTGCACACCAGAAGAGGGCGCCAGATCTTATTACAGAGGGTTGTGAGCTACCATGTAGTTGCTGGGAATTGAACTCAGGACCTCTGGAAGAGCAGCCAGTGCTCTTAACCGCTAAGACATCTCCAGCCCAGTGTATGGACTTTTAAAAAAGATTTATTTTTATGTACATTGGTGTTTTACCTGAATGTATGTCTGTGTGAGTGTGCCAGATTCCCCTGGAGCAAGAATTACAGTTGTGAGCTGCCATGTGAGTATTGGGAATTGAACCCTGGTTCTCTGGAAGAGCAACCAATGCTCTTAACCTCTGAGCCGTCTTTCCAATCCCGTGTGTGGGTGTTTTACATACATGTTATATATGTTTGTGCATCACATGCATGCTTGGTGCCTAAGGTCAGAAGAGGGCATCCGAACCCCTAGGACTGGAGTTACAGACGGTTGTGACCCACCATCAAACCTTATCCTCTGGAAGAGCAAAAACTACTCCTAGCCACCGAGCCATCTCTCCAGCCCTTAACTTTAACTTTTAAAGATTTATTTCTATGCTGATTCATACCACAAAGATATATGCTCAACTATGTTCATAGCAGCACTATTTGTAATAGCCAGAACCTGGAAACAACCTAGATGCCCATCAATTGAAGAATGGATTAAGAAAATGTGGTACATATACACAATGGAGTACTACTCAGCAGAGAAAAACAATGAAAGCATGAAATTTGCAGGCAAATGGATGGAACTAGAAAAAATCATCCTGAGTGAGGTAACCCAAACCCAGAAGGACAAACAAGGTATGTACTCACTCATAGGTGGATTCTAGATATAAAATAAAGAACAATCAGACTACAACCCACAGAACCATGGAGACTATATATATATCTCATGGGGGACCCTAGGACGACTGTGGCTTATAATAAGTTTTGGTTTTACTCAATTACTGAGCAAGCCTCAATGAAACATTTTACAATTAAGATGGGAATACATACTGTATCAAGCTGGTAATAGAAAGGTGGATAAATTAATTTGAAAAAGTGAAAAATGAAAAAAAATAAATAAATAAAAAGATTTATTTCTAGCAGGACAGTGGTGGTGCAGGCCTGTAATCCCAGCACTCAGGAAGCAGAGGCAGGTGGATTTCTATGAGTTCAAGGCCAGCCTGGTCTACAGAGCAAGTTCCAGGACAGTCATAGCTGTTACACAGAAAAACCCTGTCTTGGAAAAAAAAAATTTATTTCTGTTATTTGTAAATATGTGTGTTCCTGTGGGTATGTGCATATAGGTGCGGGTGTCTAAAGAAGGCTCAAGTGTCAGATTCCCTGGAGCTAGACTTTTAGGCAGTTGTGAGCTGTCTGACATGGGTGCTGGGAGCCAACCCGAGTCCTCTGGAAAAACAGTAGGCACTTTTAACCACTCAGTCATCTCTTTAGTCCCTCATTTTTATTTATATTTGTTTGTGTGTGTGTGTGTGTGTGTGTGTGTGTGTGTGTGTGTGCATGCACGCGCGCCTATGTGAATGTATGCCGCATATGTGGAGGTGTCCTTCGAAGTCAGAAGAGGGTATGGGGTAGCTGAGCTGGAGGTACAGGTGGTTGTGAGCTGCCCTGCCCTCAGTGGGTGCTGGGAACTGAAGTTGGGTCCTCTGCAAGAGAAGGAATCACTCTTTTTGTTTGTTTTTTTTTTCAAGACAGGGTTTCTCTGTGTAGCTTTGTGCCTTTCCTGGATCTTGCTCTGTAGACCAGGCTGGCCTCGAACTCACAAAGATCCACCTGCCTCTGCTGAGTGCTGGGATTAAAGGCGTGCGCCACCACCGCCCGGCGAAGGAATCACCCTTAACAGCCATCTCTCCGGCTCCTATTTTTATTATTTGTACTGTGTGCTCTAAGATTTATTCTAGCATGTGTACCATTCCTACCTGAGGAAAAAAATTATAGAAATGATTTTTAAGGAGCTGGTCAGTGGTAGCACATGCCTTTAATCCCAGCAGAGGCAGGTGAATCTCTGAATTCAAGCCCAGCTTGGTCTATAGATTGAGTTCCAGGACAGCCAGGGCTACACAAAGAAACCCTGTCTCAACAAAACAACAACAAAATGGTTTTTAAGAAAGTCATTTTATAAGATGTTCAGGAGGTAATAGCCCCACAGTGCTGAGGGCAGGTATGTTCTGCTTTCCTGAAGGAAATCTTCCCTCATCTCTAGAATTCCCCATCCTCTCTATAGCAAACATCACTCAGGCTCAGCCATCTGTCGGCCAGCTGGTAAGCGCTGCCTGGCCTCTGTGTACCACTCACCTGTCAGGCTGTGGATCCTCTGTGGTTTCTGATGAATCAGTGGAGGTAACTCCATGACTTCTTCCTAGCATTACCTCTTCCCTGGGCAGCCAGGTGGATTTGCCAGCTGTGTCCACTAGAGGGAGCCAGAACCCTGCACAGCGGGCCCTGCTGGTGAATGCTTTCACTAATCTCAGAGAGGGATCACTGCAGCAGCCTGTTTCATTTCTGGATTCTACCTGTTTTGTTTTTTTTTTTTTTTTTTTTTTTTTTTTCGAGACAGGGTTTCTCTGTGTAGCTTTGCGCCTCTCCTGGAACTCACTTGGTAGCCCAGGCTGGCCTTGAACTCACGGAGATCCGCCTGGCTCTGCCTCCCGAGTGCTGGGATTAAAGGCGTGCGCCACCACCGCCCGGCTGGATTCTACCTGTTTTATCTGCCCATACATATCTACTTCCTCAAATTATGAGAATGTAACAGATGACATAGAATTTAAAAATAAACGTGCATACACATACACACCAAGAAAATAAACGTGCATACACATACACATCAAGAAAAAAGTCCACCATGTGGTAGTGGCACATGCCTTTATCCCAGCACTCAGAAGGCAGAGGCAGGCAGATCTGAGTTCGAGCCCAGCCTGGTCTACAGAATGAGTTCAGGACAGCCAGGGCTAGAAACCATGTCTAGAAAAACCAGAAGAAAGAAAAAAAAAATACAACGAAAAAGAAAGAAGTCCTATGAGATTTTTGCGTACTGGAAATAGGGCTCACCTGAACTGAGATGTCCATGAACAAAATAACAATAGGGCCTGAGTACTGAGTATTAAAGAATGTGAACAATCATGTTCAATTTAATTTATAAGATACCAATTACATGCTGAAATGATGTTTTGGACATACTGACTTAAATAAAGATGAGTTTTTACCTGTTTCTTCTTAGTTCCCTTTTAACGTGTATTTATTTGTGTTTGGGTGTGTGGATGTGGGCATGCCACAGCCTGTGAGTGAAAGTCAGAGACAGCCAAGGGGAACTGGCTTCTTCCCTCCCTCACGTGGGTTTCTGGAAGAGAACTCAGGTATCAGACTTGACAACGGTGGCTTTACTATTTGGGCAGTCACTTTCTGAAGTCTTCTCATAAGTTTTCCTGCTCTTGGGTCCTGTTACATCACAGTTGTGGGCACAATACATTTCTTTAGATAATCCTGGTCTACAACAAATACTAGTAACTGCAGTGAAAATGCCAACTTTTTTGTTTTAATTTTTATTTCATGTGCATTGATGTTTTTGCCTGTATGTCTGTATGTCTGTATGTACGAGGGTGTCAGGACTCCTGGAAATGGAGTTACAGACAGTTGTAAGCTGCCATGTGAGTGCTGGGAATTGAACCTGGGTCCTCTGGAAGAGCAGTTGGTGCTCTTAACCAGTAAGCCATCTCCCCAGCTTGCCAATGTTTTCATCTAGATCATAGGATTATCTGTAGATACTACTCTGCTTCTGTGGCTTCAGTTTGTCTATAATGAATGACTTCTTTTAAGATAATAAAGAAAATCAATTTCCAGCTTATAAAGTGGGTAGGTTTTCCTAGTATTGTATCAGAAAGCCTTGACTTTGGAGGGTGTGTGGGATGGACATGTGCATTTGAGGAGGCTGCCTGGTCACTCAGCACCTCTGCACTTGGAACATCACAGCGGTGAGGAGACAGGCAGATTGTTAGGTCTTGCCTGTTCCAGTCTAGCTTCAGGTTTGGTGAGTGTGGTGGTATGGATGAGAATGGACCTCAGAGGCTCATATGTTTGAATTCTTGGTCCCCAGTTGGTGGAACTCTTTTGGAAGATTAGGGCATATGGGCCTTGTTGGAGAAAGTGTGTCACTGGGAGTGGGCTTTGAGGTTGCCTTTTTATTTTTGAGATAGGGTTTCTCTGTGTAGCCCTGGCTGTCCTGGAACTCACTCTGTAGAACAGGCTGGCTTTGAACTCAGAGATCCACCTGCCTCTGCCTCCCAAGTGCTGGGATTAAAGGCATGTGCCACACTGCCTGGTGGGCTTTGAGGTTTCTACACCCCACCACACTGTTTCCAGTTAGGTCTCTCTGCCTCCTATTTGCAGATGAGGATATATGCTTTCAGCCACTACTCCAGTGCCATGCCTGCCTGCCTGCCTGCCTGCTGCCACGCTCCCCACCATGATGGTTATGAATTCACCTCTGGAACACAACACATTAAAAGCTTTCTTTTATAATTTGCCTTGGACATGATGTCTCACAGCAGTAGAAAGACAGTGAGAGACCCTGTCTGATGGGAATAGGGCGGAATGTGATAGAGCAGGACACTGGATGTCCTCCTCCCAAGGACTGGACAAGTAAGTATACATAAACCACACACACAAATATGATTATGATGATGATGATGATGATGATATAACCCAGAGGTCAGGTGTGGTGGCCACATAGTCAGAGTTTGTTAAAAAACATATCAAGCAAGTTAGGCATAGTAATCCCAGAACCCAGAGAGGCTGAGTTCAGCAGGATGGACTTGACTTCGAGGCCACCTTGGCTACATAGAATTGTTTCAAGCCGTCAAAAGCTATACAAGGAGACCTTAGCTCTGAAACAAAGAAGCAAGCAAACAAACCAAAAAATTCTCCAACACATTTTGGCAAAATTCGGGAAATATTTATCGTGTAGGTCCAGAAATCGGCCAGCAACACCCGTCACAATAAAGGCGTGAGCTCCAGCGCAGGCGCCAACCACCCCTGGAGCATCACTGCTACACCGCCCACCACTCGGGACCGACTTCCCGTAGTCGGGCTGGTTCCAAGCATCCTTTCACCAGGCAAAAGTCCCACGCGCTAGGCCCCGCCTCCACAACAAACCCCGCCCCCCCAGTGCTGACACGCCTCGCAGGGCCTCGCCTTGCCCACTCCAGTCAGAAGGCCGCCATCACGCCCCGGGTCTCCAGGCCTCCGTCTTCGCGAGGTCAGTTTCACACGCTCTCTTCGCTTGTGGTCACTCAGCTGTCCGGGCCCCGCTCAGCCGGTGAAGAGCCGGAAGCGAACGGGCGCTCCGGGACGGGGTGGGGCGGGGCCGGGGGGAGGGGGGAGGGACGAACGAGGCGGTGTCTGCGCACGTGGATGACGTCATCGCACCATGTTACACCCGCCCCCGCCCGCGGTCGGCCTTGGGGGTGGGGTGGGTGGGGTCCTGGCGCGTCAGGGTGCGCGTGCGTAGTCTCTCCTTCAGGTCACCGAAGCAAGGGCCCGCCCAGTTAGAATTGCTTTCCTTCCCCGAGCAGCCCTTGGCCTTCGGCACCCCCACCCCCAAGCACTTCCTCGGGATTCGAGGAGCAGGTGGAGGGCCTGGATGGAGCGACTTCTGGAGGGGAGGATCGCTCGATCGTCCAGGTCCTCCGAGAACGGCGGACCCACAGTGGGGCCTGAAACAGGCAGCCCGGCCAGCCCTAGGCCTCCAGGACGCCAGGGGAAGTGGAAGCCGCTCCCGTGGGAGGGCATGGAACTGGTTCCGCACCTCGTGGGGGTTGTGTTTGCAGACAGCTAGATTTCTGCAGCAATTTTTGTCATTTTGGCCATGTTTGGGAAGGACCTTAGAACCGACTAGATCTTGCTTACAGGGTAGTGAAAATTTGAAAACAGTCCACCAGAGGGATGATTGATTCAGCCACATAAACAGATAATTGTACTCAGAGGAAAGTTGCACTGTATACACGTTTTTGTTTTTTTAAATACGTATTTTTGAGACAGGGTCTTGCTCAGTAGTCTGGCCATTGTATATATGATTTTTTTTCTTCTTTTTAAATACAAAGTTTCACACTGTAGCCCAGCCTAGCCTGGAACTCAGTATGTAACACAAACTAATCTTGAACCCATGCTGATACTCTGGCCCAGCCTTTTGGATGAAGTGCTGGGATTAACTAACATAAAGGTTGGGCTGCCTTATGTTTGTACACAGAAAAAGTAGGTTATGTGTGGTGGCACAGGCTTCCAAGCTCAGCGTGAAGGACGATGAGGTTACATACGTGGTTCAAGGTGAGCCTGGACTACAGTACATAGCAAGGCTGTATCTTCTTTTGTTTTGTTTTTGTTTTTGTTTTGAGACAAGATCTCACTATGTAGACCAGGCTGGTTTGGAACTCACAGAGATTTATCTGTCTGGGCCTCCAGAGTAGAGTGCTGGGATTAAAGGCAGCCCACGTCCTGCTGCAAGACCACAGCTTAAAAAAAAGAAAAAAAAAACAAAAAAAAAAAAACAGAGCTATGTGTAGTGTGCATGCCTTTAGTCCTAGTCAGGAGAGAGAGGCAAGTGGATCTCTGTAAACTTGAGGACAGCCAGAACTACACAGTGAGACCGTCTAGAAGGAAAACTAAACACTCAGAATTGTAATAGTTGTAAAAATACCAGTTTCATATCCGCTGTAACAAAATTACAAATCTGTTTGTTACTTTACATTTGTCACTTTGCAGTTCTGGAGAGAAGTTCAAAATGAGTTAAAAATCAAGTGTCTGTGGGTTGTTCCTTCTGGAGCCTCCAAAAGACAAATGTTTCTTTGCCCATTCCACCCATTATCTCTGCCATTTCCTTAAGAGGATCCTCATGTGACGCTGGGCTGTGGTAGCGCACGCCTTTAATCCCAGCATGCAGGAGGCAGAGGCAGGTAGATCTCTGTGAGTTCGAGGCCAGCCTGGGATACAGAGTGAGTTCCAGGAAAGGTGCAAAGCTACACAGAGAAACCCTGTCTCAAAAAAACAAAAACAAAAAAGAGGATCCTCATGATTACCCAGACCCACCCCTGTTAGTTTTCCCTTACAGCATCCAGTAGTTGGTGGAAACTCAGCATACCCAGGGAGCCCATGCACCTTCTTTCTCTCCTTTCTCACCCTCCCTCAGTGCAAGTGGTCTCTATAGAAACCCTCATTTTCATGCATGTGGCAGGAAGAGAGGTGCTCACTGTCTTCACAGTTTGTCCCGAGGTCCTGGTGAGGTGCTAGAAACACGCTTGCCTGGAACCCAGGACCCCAAGTTGGTAGCCCCTGCCCTATGTGAGTACAGAGTACCCATGCAAAAAACACAGCTCTCATCTTACAGGGAAGAAGAGAGAGTTTACTTTGGAGTTATTGTTAGTGACCATGGCCTGGGAACATAGATTTAGATTGCCCCAAATTCCATGTTCCAACATGGAAGAGGTGTCATGAAGTTTTGTAGTTTTGCAGAAAAAAAGTCATAAATCAAGGCAAGTTCAAATGACATTGGTGGGTACATCAGAGAGACAGGTACAGAAAGATGGGGAAGCTTTTCTATAGGTCCAGGATGCTATCTGATGACATTCTCAGCTTGGGGTTAGTGGAAGCTAAATTAAAGATTCTAAAAGGTTTCTATCTATCAGTCACGGGATGTTAGTTCCAACAGAGATGGGCAAGAAAAGGCTGCCTGGGAGGGCTAGAACTAGCCCAAGATAAGGTAATTAGGCTCTGGAACTTCACCATTCCAGTCTTTCCACAGCACTGAAATTCTAATCAGTCAGTCTCTGTAGATACAGCTTCTTATCAGGAGCTCTCCCAGCAGCAACAAGAAAGGGCTGGCCTGGCCAAAGCCTTTACCTTCCCCATAGAATGGATCCCCTAATTCACAGTTGCTGTGGTCTTGAGTTCTCATGGCTCCTGCCGCCAAGAAGGTTAAGCTAGGTCTGTAGTGACCACGATGCAGGGTTTATGAAGCTGAAATCCAGTCTACCTCCTGCCTGCCCCTTTGCCTCCCTTCCCTTTTCAGGGCCCCCTGCCCCAGGTCTTTTTGGGAAGACAATCCCTGACCTCCTATGTTAGCATGCTGGAGTCCTCTTTTCTTGTGTTACTTAAGCCCCAGGAGGGCTGGGACTTGGAACAGTGCCTGGCACACAGTAGGTGCTCAAGAAATAGGTGGATGAATGCTGATTCCTTGACAAGCGTGTGGCTATCTGTGCAGGAGAACAGGGCTCCTGAGTGACAGTCAAACTCTCTTTGCTGACCTTTTCCAAAGTGCTAGGATTCCAGCACTCGGGAGGCAAATCTGGAAGTTCGAGGCCAGCTACACATCAAGACCTTGTTTCAAAATGCAAACACCAAAAACAATTCCCATAATGTGGGAGTATGTTACAAAGTTTAAACACAGGCTGGAGAGACGGCTTAGCAGTTAAGAGCACTGGCTGCTGCTCTTCCAGAGCACCCAGGTTCAGTTCCCAGCACCTGAATGGTGGCTCACAACCATGTATAACTCCAGTCCCAGGGAATCTGATACCCTCTTCTGTCCTTCTTGGGCACGATGCACAGACATACATGCAAATGAAACATTCATATACATAAATAAAATAGATAAAAATAATACTGAAGTGATTAAACAGTGACAAAATGCTTGCCCTTTTGGGGTGTCAAGAGCCTCATGCATAAGATGATGTCTATTTACCACCCGCAGCCACATCCCTGGGCCATAAAGGATTTCTTTTTTGGGGGGGTGGGGGCATGTTTTGAGATAGGGTTTTTCTGTCTAATAGAGCCTTGGCTGTCCTGAATTCGCTCTGTAGACCAGGCTGGCCTCAAACTCACAGAGAATAATCCTGTAATGCCAACCAGGGAGAAAGATTCCTCCTGCCTCTGCCTCCCGAGCCCAGGGATTCAAGTGTAGGCCACCAGGCCTGGTTTATAAAAAATATTTTGAACACTGTTCTATGCGTGCAGACCTCGTCGGCTGTCAGAGACGCGACTGTGTGCTGTTTTTTGTGCCCGAAGCTCGCATCTCAGTCGCACCCATTTCGCGGCAGCTGTGAATCATTTCACATAGTTTTAGTCAGGCCCCAAAGAAGTGACTCAGGTTTGTTTAAGTCTGTTCCCAAAGTGCAGCTTGCGTGTGGGAGGGGCAGACCCGGTGGGCGGTTTCCTGAAGGCAAAGTGAAAGGCTAGCTGGGGCCAGAGAGGACCGGCAGTGTCTCGAGGCCCCGCCCTGGGCGGAAGGAACGGGAACGTCTGGGACCTCTAGCAGCAGAGCCAGGTGAGCTAGGGCCATGTTTCGGGGCGCCCGGCTGGCCCTGAGAGTTTTTCTCGAGTCCCCTCCTGGCCCTCTTAATACGTGGCAGAGCGTCTGTACCAGAAGGTTCGAGGGACCAAAAATAGGGCGGGGGTGGGGTCGCCGGCCCGGCGAGCCTCAGAGGCCTGTTCCTTCGTAGGGAGGCACAGATGATGTGCCCAGGAGGATCCTTTCTCCGTGCTTGAAGGCCGAGCTCATGTCTCCGTCGCCAGCGGCCTATTGGCCCAAAGGGGGCCGTCCTCAGATCCCAGGATTAATTAGGAGCAGCTAGCTAGCAGTCCCTAGTCACAGCTAAACTGAGGTCTGAATATTGCCCCCAGACTAGGCTTGTGGGTCCTCCCATCACCTGTGTGAATTCCCAGGGCCTACAGCCAAAGGATCAAGGGCGCAGTCCCAAGGCCAAGCCAGGGGAGGAGTGTGGGAGGAGAGTCAGCTGCCTGGGTACTTTCACATCCCTTGTCCCTGACCTCCGATAATCAGTCAGAACTGGCTGCCTCACCTGCCTCAAAGCCCAGCCCTGTACTTTCCCTGAAGATAGACACTCTAGGATCCCCTAGTCTATAGCGCAAAAGAGAACAGACTTCTGGGCCTGGGCCTGGGGATGGTGCTGTGAGAAGTCCGGTAGCTGCCCCACCCCACCTTTAGTGCTCCCGCAATGACTGTGTTTGGATGACACACCCTAGAATCCAGCCTGTGCTGCTTTTACTCACCGGCTCATGGGGTGGGATAACTGGCTGCTCCGTGTCGTGGCTGTTAGGACTGCAGTGAGGTATCCATGCCTTGCATCAGTTTCCCCTGTCACTAACCCTAGGTCAAGGTGTGTCACGTGAATCTTTCTCCCTGGTTGGCATTACAGGGTTATTCTCCCAGCTCTGAGAAGGAAAGGGAAGGCCCCTTTAGCAAGGCCATGGTGTGCCAGGCACTGGTCCCTCCCACAGAACTGTGGTCATTGTCATGACCATCAGAGAGGGCAGCTGGAGTGAATGTCTGTTGCTCTTAAACAGAACCCAGTTCCCCTCTCCCACCTCTGTGCTAGCAGCACAGCACAGACCACTTCTTCCAAGGAGCCCTCCAGGATACCTACATGCTGGCCAAACTACCTGCTTAACAGATGCTCAGGAAATGTGGGGACATGGGTATCTGTCCCCCAGGCCTCAGGAACATCCTTCCACAGCCAGTGCCAGCCTTGTTTATTCAGGCTCTGTGCCCATCCCTGTCAGAGCCTGTGACCAGTTTGTCCCAGCTTTCCTGGATATAGGTCTCATTTTTCTCAGCCCGATGGACAGCCTGGATCCTCTGTGGGTGGGGCCTGAACTGGCTGAGGGTTTTGCAGAAGATAGTCCTGGCCTGGTCTGAGCCCCTAGCCTCAGAAGGAAATCATGGAAGCAAGTGCCTCAGTGGCCGCCCTTCAATACTCCCCTTTCTCCCAGAGTCCTGTGCCTTCCCACCCTTCAGCTGGTTGCTTCTGTCCAGGATCCTGGCTCCCTGGCATCTGACTTTGTGGATGGCTTGGCAACAGTAGAGTATGGTGCTGCCTTCCACCCAGTTTGTTCCAAGAACATGAGCTGAGTGAGCAGGAAGCTCCCCTGCTGGGGTTTCCAGACACAGCCATGCTCAGGTACATACGAGGCAGGGGAGTTCTAGGCCAGACTTGGTGTCCCGATGCTGTCTTCAGCAAGAAGGAGGTGCCAGGATGGCTGGGGTCCTTCAGACTATCTCAGTGCTGGCCCTTATGTTCTTCTGCTCTTAGTGGTATTTGCTAGGGGTACCATGTAGGCACCCTCTCCTGATACCTTGTTTACGTCTAGAGACTCAATGTGTGGACACACTTGCTGGGGAGAGGCTGGGCCCCTACTGGAAAAAAAAATGTGCTCTTTTGGCTTTTGGACTCATCCTCTTACAAATTCTCTCCTGTCAAGCTATGGAAATTTCCTCAAGAGTTCTCGTCCTTCTTTCTTCTGCCCAGATTACATTGTGCACCCACCATGAGTCTTGATATCCAGTGTGAGCACCTGAGTGATGCCAGGTGGACAGAGCTCGTTCCCCTGATCCAGCAATACCAAGTGGTCAGGTAGAGGCAGCCTTGGGGACCTTGTGGGTACCGTTGGGTTTGGCTGGGAGGGTAGTACTCGGTTGTGGAGATGGGTGGTTCTTGCAGCTTGTAGCCACCCAATGGGTCTGCTGTGTTCCAAAAGCATGCTGTTCATGGACACAAAGATGTTTTGCATAATCTTCATGAGATGTTACTTCAACCTTTTTGTTTGTTTGTTATCAGACAGGGGTCTCACTCTGTAGCCCATACTGGCCAAGGAATTGGGCTACAGGGACATAGCTCAGTAGTTGCCTAGCCAGTCGACTTCCAACAAAATATAAATGAGCATGATGGTACAAGCCTATATTCCCAGCACTGGGGAGGTGGAGGCAGGAGGATCAGAAGCCCAAGGCCATTTTTTGCTACAGCTTCCCATGACCATGTCCTAAGACTCTCATGCTGCCTAGCACTTTTAGTCAGAAATGGGTTTCCGTCTTTGCCCTGTGACTTTCCCCATCCTTAGTTGCTTAGGTTCCCACATGACTTCTACTGATCAGCTCATAGCCCCTTCTGTAGGGTTCCTCTTCCTCTTGTCCTAGTGACCTGAGTTTTGAGTCTGGATACATTGCACATGTCCCCTTGGCTGGTCTGAGGGCTTTTCATGCTGGTCATGTGCTTTTGGAGAGAGTGGAGAGACTGTGGGTGTGGCCTCCCACACTGTGTCCATGTGGACATAACTGAGTCATAACTTGCTATGGTTCAGCACGTCCTCATGCTGCTGCAGCTCTGACCAGGTCTGAGTTCCTCTGCCTGCTATCAACATCCGTTCCTGCTCTCCCCACCCCCAACTCTCAGTGCTGGAGCTTGGTGCAAGCGAGGCAGGCAACTCTAGTTCTTGTTTTTTGTTTTTTTTTTTGAGAAAGCTTTCTTCCACTGTGTAGGTGTAGCCCAGACTGTGTTGGAGCTTAGTGATCCACCTGTCACCATAAATGCCTGTTTCAAGTTTAAACATTGTAGTTATAATCCACATTTGGATTTCTTGGCTCCTGTTGTGTGGGATGGTGGTTGGGTCTGAGGCCAGCGCCATGCTGACCCAGGGGTCCTGTCTGCAGGTTGGATGACTGTGGCCTCACTGAGGTGCGGTGCAAAGACATCAGCTCAGCGATCCAGGCCAACCCTACCCTCATAGAGCTCAGCCTCTGCACCAATGAGCTGGGGGATGCTGGTGTGTGCCTGGTGCTCCAGGGCCTGCAGAAGCCCACCTGTAAGATCCAGAAGCTGAGGTAAGTCCAGGGGCTCAGCCCAGCCTGTTCAGGGCAGAACCTCAAGTGGGCAGATAGGCAGCCATGATGTAGAAAGCCACTGAGACATTGGTGACATAGGAAGGGACAGGTTGTGGCACTAGGCACTCACAGCTCCATCCAGAACACAGGTGTAGTGTGCAGTGCTGGGACAAGCCACACTGTGGCTGTGTTCCAGGTCCCAGCCCCAAGAGAGAATCTGGCTGAGCCACACTGGTGTCCTCCTTTGGCCTGGAACCCCATCTAGAGGGAAAGTAGTGTCCTAACCCTATGGGGTGTGGTTGGAGCTCTGGCAGGCGTGGGCCGAGTCTGTTCTTCACTGCTGCTGATGGCATGTGCTTCAGCCTCCAGAACTGCAGCTTGACGGAAGCTGGCTGTGGGGTCCTGCCTAACGTGCTGCGCTCTTTGCCTACCCTGCGTGAGCTACACCTCAGTGACAACCCTCTGGGGGATGCAGGCCTGAAGCTGCTCTGTGAAGGACTTCTGGACCCCCAGTGCCGCCTTGAGAAGCTTCAGTGAGTGTCTGTCTTGCCAGGATCCCTGAGCTCCTTGCCACCCCCTACCCAGAGCCTAGCCATCCAGCCATTCTCAGTAAGCCTCACACCAGCACAGTGGATAAGAACTTTGGAGGGGACTCCTAAGATTTGAGGGGCTCTCCTTTGCTAGGTGCTGGCAGCTGGCCGAGCCTCTGAGAGGGGGAACTGATACTGGTAGTCTGGTTTGATTCTGTAGTGTGACCTCAGATGAGCCGAAGATACTCTCCAGTAGGAACTCGTTTCTTTCCGCTGGTTCTGGGAGGACCTCAGAATTTGAGGTGGGGCTTCTGGGAGGACCTCAGAATTTGAGGTGGGGCTCTTTCCAGTAACGGTTTCCTGAGTGATGTTGGTGTCCTCCTGGAGCTCACTGTGCCTGACCAGACGAAGCCTAAGGTTGCAATGGGAAATGAGATACCAGCAATCCCTTGTTTCCCTGAGGCCAAATTTCTAGGCCCACCCTTAATCCTTTTGATGTACTGAGACCCCTGCCTGCCCTCAGGTTGGAATACTGTAACCTCACAGCTACCAGCTGCGAGCCCCTGGCTTCAGTGCTCAGGGTGAAACCTGACTTTAAGGAGATAGTGTTGAGCAACAACGACCTCCACGAGGCTGGTATCCAGATGCTGTGCCAGGGCTTGAAAGACTCTGCCTGTCAACTGGAGTCACTCAAGTATGTACTAGGCCACAGGGGCAAAGGGGTAGGGGCAGGCACCAGTACTCCTCTTATTATGTCCTATGTCTCTAGGCTGGAGAGCTGTGGTATCACGTCAGCTAACTGCAAGGATCTGTGTGATGTCGTGGCCTCCAAAGCCTCACTGCGGCAACTGGACCTGGGCAGCAACAAGTTGGGTAATGCGGGCATTGCAGCTCTGTGCTCAGGACTGCTGCTCCCCAGCTGCAGGCTCAGGACTCTGTGGTGAGTCAGCTCCCAGCCTCCTTGCATGGGGATGGAGGACATGGTGAGTGAGGACCGTCCTTCAAGAATGTTGATGTCCCACAGGCTGTGGGAGTGTGATATCACCGCAGAGGGCTGTAAGGACCTGTGCCGTGTCCTCAGGGCCAAGCAGAGCCTGAAGGAACTCAGCTTAGCTGGCAATGAGCTGAGGGATGAAGGTGCCCAGCTGCTGTGTGAGAGCCTGCTGGAGCCTGGCTGTCAGCTGGAGTCGCTGTGGTGAGGGGGCCTGAGGTTCTTCTAGGACAGAATGGAGACTAGGCAGACACGCAGAAAGGCTAGAGTGGAGTGAGGTCTGGGAGCTGCTGAGGGACTCAGGAAGAGGACAGTGCTGAGCTGAGGTGCAGGTCCACAGAGGATGAGGGAGGAATGGGGAAGTGGGTGTGCCACCTGGGTTCCTTACGGACCTCCAAGGGAAGGGCTAGTTGGAGCTACTGGCTCCAGCCTTTCTGTTCCCACAGGGTAAAGACCTGCAGCCTCACAGCTGCCTCTTGTTCCCACTTCTGCTCTGTGTTGACCAAGAATCGTTCTCTGCTGGAGCTGCAAATGAGCAGCAATCCCCTGGGGGACTTGGGAGTCCTGGAACTGTGCAAGGCCCTGGGCCAGCCAGACACTGTGCTGCGTGTGCTTTGGTGAGTGTGCAGGTGGGCATGTGCTGGGAGGTAGGTGCAGTTCCACGTCTGGCCACCTTCCTCCTGTGAGGAACCACAGGTAGGCATGGGTTTTCCGCATCCTATCTCCGCCTCTTGATAGTGTTTGTTTCAGATAAGGCATGCACCACCAAGCCTGGGTTCTTTCATTTTCTTAAGTCACATTCTAGCAGCTTCCATGAGTACTAGAAACACATCTTCTACAGAACCTCGTGTATCCTGGTCATTGAGCTAGATGTGGAATCTGAGCTACTCATTCCTCCCATTTTCTTCTAGTTCCAGGGAGGATTCTGCTGTCCCAAATTCCCTGTGTGCCTCCTTATTCTCTTTGGCAGATTTTTAAGTTATTATTTCACATTTCTGTTTGTGTGTGTGCCCCCAAGCTCATACCATGCATGCATGTCAAGGTCAGAAGGTAACTTACAGGAGTTGCTTCTTCTACCCTGGGGTTCCAAGTGTGGAACTCAGGTGGTTGAACTTGGCAGCAAGTGGGCCAGCCTTCTTTGGCAGCTTTTACAGTTTCCTGTCCATTGTGCTCTGGACTATTGATTTGCCTTTGTGTGGGCCTTGGTCCTGAGAAGTCATGTACTCTCTTCATCCTTCTCCATTCCTTTGTCTGCAGGGTCCTGGAGTCAGTCGTCAGGTTTTAAGGGCAGTTCAATTCCTGTCCTCACTTTCTCAAGTTTTTGTTCGCATTTCTAGACATTCCCCATTTTCTACCCAGTCCAGAGTCTCATTTACCATTTATCTCTGCCCTGCCTTATGTAGTGGCACATATTGACTGCTGGTCATTCTGGACTGGGCACTAGCTGAAGGGTCAACCAGGCCTTAGGATAGGGACACCAGGGCCATAGGACACTCTGAAGTCTGAGGGTCCTGTCCCAGGAGTCTTGGGGCCTGCTGCAGTCACTTACAGATGGGGTCCTGTTGATCTCAGACACACCTTGGGGAGGCCAGCCATAGCAGCTTCTTGATGTCACCTAGCCTACCTGTACCTTAACTCCCAGTGCCTTTGGCTTCCTCAGGTTCTAGCTGATGAGCATGGATACTGGCCCTGCGCACTTGTTCTTCCTTTGGTCTGTACCCCAGTCTTACTCAGTCTGGAACCTGTCTACCCTGTCACTTCCTATAGGCAGCCTGATGTTCTTGGCCTTGGTGCACAGGGTTCTGACCTAGCCAGACTCTTGGTGCTCAAAGAGATGCATGTGCCCTCTGAGGCTGTGCGCCATTCCTGTCAGGGGAAGCTAGGGTTCCGTCTATTGTATCCAGCTGAGGGAAGCTTAGCTGCACTTGAAGTATGGAGGGGCTGCCTTCCTGCTAAAGCCCAGATATGGAGAACAGCTCTGCCCTTTCTACCCAGGCTGGGGGACTGTGACGTGACAAACAGTGGTTGCAGCAGCCTTGCCTCAGTCCTGCTGACCAACCGCAGCCTGCGGGAACTGGACCTCAGTAACAACTGCATGGGTGACTCAGGTGTCCTGCAACTGATGGAGAGCCTCAAACAGCCCAGCTGTGCCCTTCAGCAGCTAGTGTAAGTGGATGTGCTGAAGGTGGTGGGACAGGGGTGCCTGAGCCCAGAGGAATCAGGCAGGAAGGTGGGAATGGATGAGTAAACAGGAGCACCCCAACTCACTCTTTCCTGCCTGTCTGTGACAGCCTGTATGACATTTACTGGACGGGGGAGGTGGAAGACCAGCTGCGGGCCCTGGAGGAGGAAAGGCCATCCTTGAGGATCATCTCCTGAGATGTGCACTTCTCTGGACACACAACATTAATCCAGCCCCAGGGGCAGCCAGCAGGATCTCTGGCTCTGGGTGTCCTAGTGTTGACCAGAGATAAACATTGTAATCTTATTTCAGCAGAAAACTTTATAGACACTTTATAACTATTAAAGTACTTTGTTGGCAAGAAAGGTCCTTGTCATTCTTTGTGGGCTGGTGTAGCTGTTCTATGGACCCATGATGCTATGGACACAGGACTGCTTCCTGTGTATGGGGCAGTCCATTCACATGCTCAGCCCAGTGGGTCCTTATTCAATCTCTAATACGGCCTTCCAAAAATCCAGGGTCTTGCTACTGTAGTCGTGGACAGCCTTGAAACTTGGCCATACTCTACTGCCTGCATGTTGAGACTACAGGCATTGTACAGCTATGTGCTTTACACTTTGCTCCAAGACAGGTCTTAAAGGGACTTTCAAAGTGGAATCTTCCTCCTGCCCACACCCAGTAGTGTGAGTGAGGATGATCTCTGCTTGCAATGGTCAAGCATGACTCTGGAAGATTCATACCTGAAATCTCAGGAGACTGGGGTAAGACTCAGTGGTAGAGCTCTTCCTAGTACAAAAGGGTTGAAAACAGAACAAACCCCAAGAGATCAAAATCTCTATAAAGTTTAAAACCCCCAAATTATAAAAGGTTGAAATCTTCAAAGTGAAACTGCCAAAGTAATTTCCATGACTTAATGCTTAATGAGAGAAGGGTGCCTGGTCAAATTCTGGAGAAGAGACTGGCTATGTGATGTGGCAAATATGAAGGCTTTGGGGTTTTACTTTTATTTACTTACTTACTTACTTATTTTGGTTTTTTGAGACAAGGTTTCTCTGTGTCCCGGAACTCAAGAGATCTGCCAGCCTCTACCTCCTGAGTGTCACCACCGTCTAGCTATTTTTAAGATTTGTATTTTATGTAGCATGAGTGACAATTGTGAACTGTCCTGTGGATACTGAGAACCAAACCCAGGTCTTTAGTAAGAGCAGCTAGTGCTCTTAACCACTGATTCACCTCTTCAGCCATTATTTTACTTACTTATTTGGTTTTTTTTTTTTTTTTTTAGACAGGGTCTCACTATGTATCAGCTGACTTCAGACTTGTTAAATAGACCAGGCTGGCCTTGAATCCACAGAGATCTGCCTGCTTTTGCCTCCCAAATGCAGGGATTAAAAGTGTGTGTCTCTGAGTGGCAAATGTATTTATGTTTTATGTGTACGGATGGTTTCCCAGTATGTATGCCCGTGCACCGTGTGCCTCCTAAGGAAGCTAGAAGAGTGTCTGATCCTCTGGAACTGAGTTAAAGCCATGTAGGTGCTGGAACTAGAACCTGGGTCCTCTGCAAAAGCAAATGCTCTTAACTGTCGAGTCATCTCCAGTGCCCAGATTAATTTCTCTCTTTTAAAGCTAGGTTCTCTATGTGGCCCTGGTTGGCCTCTTAAGAGACCAACCTCCTGCATCCTGAATTGTTGCCATGACCAGCTAAAATTACACTTACTTGTGTGTACCAGTGACATGTGTGCCAACTATAACCCAAGGGTTAACATCAAGAACATCAAGTGAAGCCCCGAGCAGTGGTGGGGCACGCCTTTAATCCCAGCATTAGGGAGGCAGAGGCAGGCAGATCTCTGTGAGTTCAAGGCCAGCCGGGTCTGCAGAGTGAGTGAGTTCCAGAACAGGCTCCAAAACTATACAGAAACCCTGTCTCAAAAAACCAAATAAAAAATAAAACAAAAACAAAAACAAAAAAAACCAAACAGAATACTGACCAAGAAGCAGGTTCTCCCACTGTAACCCAGGCTGGCCCTGAAGTTATAGTAGTCCTGTCTAAGTTGTCTGGAGTGCTGGATTACAGGTCCACTAACTTTTGCTATTTTAATCAGAATTTATAAATAACCTGATTAAAAATGAGCAGTACATCTAAACAGATAGAACTTAAGAAAAGCCAGGAAGGAAAAATGTCCATTATTATTGGTCACCTGGGAAATGCAAACCAAAACCAGCATCTTACCTGGCAGTGGTGGCACACACCTTTAATCCCAGCACTCAGGAGGCAGAGCAGATCTCTGTGAGTTCAAGGCCAGCCTTGTCTACACAGTGAGTTCCAGGACAACCAGGGCTACACAGGGAAACCCTGTTTCAGAACAAAACCAAAAAGCAAACAAACACACAACCAACCAGTAAGATGTCACCTTACCTCCCTGAAAATGGCCGACAGGATGAGACAGTGTACAGTGCTGCAGAGTGGCGCTGAGATTAAGAGCACGTGTTGCTTGGACCGCGGTTCAGTTCCCAGCATTCCTAAGCTGGCTCTCGACCATCTCTTAACTACAGTTTCAGAGGATCCAATGCTGTCTTCTGGCCTCAGGCACTTATGTGGTACACACACACACACACACACACACACACACACACACACACACACATATGTGCAGACAAAGCACTCTTCATACTCATAAAGTAAAACTCTCAAAAAATCTTGCCAGGTAGTGGTGATACACACCTTTAATCCCAGCACTCTGGAGGCAGAGGCAGGCAGAGCTCTGAATTTGAGGCCAGCCTGGTCCACAGAGCAAGTTCCAGGACAGCCAGGGCTATAAAAAGAAACCCTGTCTCAAAAAAACAAAAATCATACCATGTTTGTCCTTCCAAGTCTGAGTTACCTCACTCAGGATAATATTTTCTAGTTCCATCCATTTGCCTGCAAATTTCATGCTGTCATTGTTTTTCTCTGCTGAGTAGTACTCCATTGTGTATATGTACCATTTTTTGTGGGGGGAGGGTTTCGAGACAGGGTTTCTCTGTGTAGCTTTGTGCCTTTCCTGGAACTCACTCTGTAGTCCAGGCTGGCCTCAAACTCACAGAGATCTGCCTGCCTCTGCCTCCCGAGTGCTGGGATTAAAGGCATGCGCCACCACTGCCTGGCTGTACCACATTTTCTTAATCTGTTCTTCAGTTGACAGGCATCTAGGTTGTTCCCAGGTTCTGGCTATTATGAATAATGCTGCTATGAACATAGCTGACCATGTGTCTTTGTGGTATGATTGAGAAGACATCATGGGAATAGGGAGAAATAGGGTGCTAGGAAGTTCCCAGGAATCCACAAGGATGACCCCACCATAGACTACTGGCAATAGTCAAGAGGGTACCTGAACTGGCCAACTGTGGTAGGCTGAATATCCTAACTGTCATCATAGAGCCCTCATCCAGTGACTGATGGAAGCAGATATAGAGCTGGGCGCCAAGCCAAGCTCCAAGAGTCCAAATGATGAGAGAGGAGGGATTCTATAAGCAAGAGACATCAAGTCATGATGGGAAAATGTTACAGAGACAGCCAGCCAAACTAATGGAAACCCATAAACTGTGGACCAATAGCTGAGGAGCTCCTGTGGTACTGGACTAGGCCCTCTGGATAGGCGAGACAGTTGTTTAGCTTGAACTGTTTAGGGGGCCCCTAGGCAGTGGGATCGGGACCCATTCCTGGTGCATGAGCCAGTTTTTGGAGCCTGGTGCCTATGGTGGGACACTTTGCACAGCCTTGAAGCAGGGCAGAGGAGCCTGGACCTGCCTCAGCTGAGTGTGCCAGGCTCTGCTGACTCCCCATGGGAGACCTTGCCTTGGAGGAGGTGGGAATGGGGGGGGAAGGCTGGGGGCGAGAGGAGGGAGGTGAGGGGAATCTGTGGTTGGTATGTAAAATGAATCGAAATCTCTTAAAAAAGAAAACCTAAGTATATTTAAAAAACAAAACAAACAAACAAAAAACCCAAAAATCAAACCAAACCAAAACAGATGGAGCTATGGTATGACCCAGGAATTGCACTATCAGATGCACACACAAAACAAACTAAATCAGTTTGTCTGAGACATCTGACTGCCTTGATCACTACAGCAGTAAGAAAGTGGGGAGGGCCAAACGGTGGTGGAGCACACCTTTAATCCCAGCACTCGGGAGGCAGAGGCAGGAGGATCTCTGTGAGTTTCAGGACAGCCTGGTCTGCAGAGCGGAGTTGTTCCAGGACAGGGTCCAAAGCTACACAGAGAAACCCTAACCCTGTCTGGAGCGGGGGGGGGGGGGGGGGGGGGGAGAGGAGTAAAGGGGTCGGGGAGTAGTACCTGGGGCTGGAGAGATGGGAGCTAACAACCTCTAACTCGGGGGTTGAGGCTTTAGCTCAGTGGTAGAGCGCTTGCCTAGCAAGCACAAGGCCTTGGGTTCGGTCCTCAGCTCCAGGGGGAAAAAAAGACAGACAGATAGAAAGAAAGAAAAAAAAAACCTCTAACTCTAGCTCCAGGGAATCTGATGCCCTCTTCTGGACTCCATGGGCACTTGCACTCATATACTTAATTAAAAATAAGAAAAAAAAGCACAGGGACAAATAGCCAAATGAATGGAAACACATGAACTATGAACCAATGGCTGAGGGGTCCCCAACTGGATCAGGCCCTCTGAATGGGTGAGACAGTTGATTGGCTTGATCTGTTTGGGAGGCATCCAGGCAGTGGGACCGGGTCCTGTGCTCATTGCATGAGTCGGCTGTTTGAAACCTGGGGCCTATGCAGGATCGCTTGGCTCGGCCTGAGAGGAGGGGACTGGACCTACCTGGACTGAGTCTACCAGGTTGATCTCAGTCCGCAGGGAAGGCTTTGCCCTGGAGGAGATGGGAATGGGGGGCGGGCTGGGGGGAAGGTGAGGGGGGCGGGAGGGGGGAGAACAAGGGAATCCGTGGCTGATATGTAGAACTGAATTGTATTGCAAAATAAAAATAAAAAATAAATAAAAAAAAATAAGAAAAAAAATTAAGTATTTTTTAAAAGAATCTTTTAGTCAGGCATAGTAGCACAAACCTGTAATTCCAGAAACTGGGAGGCTGAAGCAGGAAGACTGGCAAGAATTTGAGGCCAGCCTGGGCTGTATATGGAGTTCTGTGCCACTCTGAACTATGCAGCAAAACCCTGTCTCAAAAACCCCAAGAAACAACACGTTGCCTGAGTAGACTGACACAAGCTTTGCACATCTGCATTTGTGGGACAAGTGAACTTGTCAGAAGACAAGTGGCTTTGTCATTGCATTCCCAATGGCTGCAGCTGTAAAGCTAGCTTCAGTCACCTCCCATAGTCACTCTTCAGTGATCACCAGCCCCAGCCCGTGAGAGACAATGTGGCAGGCAGGGGACATGTCCTGAGCAGCTATGCCTGCCCCTGGAGAGCTGTGTCCCCAGCCCTCAAAGCCCTGTGAGAACTACACGCACACACCCAACTCCAAACGGATGGAGCAGTCCCTCCCCCCGAGAGGTCCCTGGGAGCATGGGGCAGAGAAGGCAGCCAGAGGCTGTGCACCTTCGTCATCACTTTATTTGTTCTGTTTGCTCAAGAGTACAACTATAAACTCGGGGAGCCATGGTGACGACAAACCCTAGCACCTGGGGTACAGGTCTCCAAGTTGGACTCTCTGACTTGGTACCCCTCAAGGGACCAATCTGGCGACCTCCCTCCATGTACACACCCTTCAGCTTAGACTGGAGTTAAAGGAAGGCTCCAAAGGAAACGGCTCAGTACTGACTCCAGACCACCACTTTGTAGCCATCTTGGTGGTGTGACATCCTTCACTTCTGCTGCTGCCAGTTGGGTGGGGCCACAGGGTCTCACGGGGCTTCTGTCTACCCCACAGAGGGTAGAGAAAGAGTGCCGAGATGCCTCTCCTGGCCTGTGCTGAGACTGAGCACAAGGGAAACCATGGGCCAGGGCCTTGGCTGACCAGGACAGGGCAGGACCCTTGCTCTAGAGCAAGCTCCAGACTCACTGGTCAGCTCACAGCCCTAGAGAAGTGTCAGGAGCCAATATGTGCACACACCTACCTGCACACAGACATGTACACTCAGGTGCCCCTGGTGGAGTGGGGATGGGCCCCCCACCTCCTCTGATGCAGGGAGCATAAGAATGGGAGAAATGGGACAGTCCTATGGCACAAGGCCAGTGAAGAGGGGGAGGATCATGAGGCGGCTGAGGCCTCCTCCTTTTTAGCAGGTACACTGTCGTCATTGCTGGCCCCCTCTTCCTCTGCAGTCCCAGTCCCTAGCAGGTCATCATCCGGCCCTGGGTGCCCATCCCCATTGTTGACGGCTCTGCCCTGGTGACTCTGCTGCTTCTGTCGCCGGGTCTCCTTGTATCTCATGGTGATGTCCCTGTGGGGCGGCAGAGCCACCTTAGCACCTGTCCTTGCAGCAGCCCCCAGCACATGGTCCATAGACACCTGGATACTTCGCTCTGCTACAGTTCTGGGGATGGCTGAGTCGAGGTTAAGCTGGAGTGCCAGCTACAGGCAGCAAGGCAGGCTACCTTGAACCTCAAGAACCTGGATCTACTACCAGGCAGAGCCACAGAGACTCAAAGAGAGTACAGGGACCAAGGCAGCTAGAGCCACAAGACAAGGGTGGGGAATGGATGGAGCCTTGTCTGTATTCAACCAAAGAGGGGGACAGACTCCACTCACAGTGAAGCCTGATGGCCTGGGGTCCCATCCCCACTCACCGCAGGAAGAAGCGCCAGACAGTCCACGTAAGCACCAGGATGGAGCCAAGAGTCCAGCACTGGGAGATGTAGAAGGGCAGTGACAGGGTGAGTGTGTGCGGGTCATACTTCACCACGATGAGCAGCTCTGTGACTGTGATGGCGGCCACCAGCCAGGCCTGCTGGCCCAGCTTCCTGTGGGGCTTCCTGCAGAGAGGCAGCAGCTGCCTGGCTTGCTCAGCACCCCAAATGCCCTTGGGACTCCCGGGCTCCTGCCTCCCACACCCTAGGCCTTATGGGCGGCCCTCACAGTTCATCCATGAAGTCATAGATCTCACGCATGGCCACACCACCCACGTTCACGAAGAAGACCAGCCGCAGGAGGACCAGGTAGTGTTCAGGGGGCATCCATAGCACAAACTTCAGGTAGAATGTGTTCAGCTCTGCTAGCAGGAACTAGGGAATGGGAGAAGGTCAGTTCGTCAGTTTGAGAAGTAACCATTGATGGTGTGTGGATACACAGTCACCAGGCTGCTAGGACTTACCACCAAGATGATGCCACACACGGCCAGCCAGCGGTGCAGGCTGGAGGCTGGCTTCCACTCAAAGCGTACCCAGCTGTAGGGCGTGAACTGAAAGGCAATCCTCTTCATCTTGCCCCTGGGAACCAGAAAGCCAGGAGCCTGAGGACAATGGCCAGATCACGGAGCTACTGCCCGAGCTCGAGAGCCATTGCATACTGCCCTCAGCAGACAGGCTCCGTCCTGTCCAAAACCCCACAGCTACTCAGGGGGCTATTCCCATGCCCGAGGCATGCAGATGGGAGGGGCACCTCATTCCTTACCGTCCCCCAGTTTGTTTCTCTTTTGTGGTGCCTGGGACCAGGGTCTCAATCCTCTTGTCCTCTACCTTCTCGGTGCTGGGACTACCTTGCCTAGCTCCTCCAGCTTTATTTATTTATTTATTTATTTATTTATTTATTTATTTATTTATCTCCAGCTTTATTTATTTATTTATTTATTTATTTATTTATTTATTTATTTGAGACAGGGTCTCTCTGTTACGTAGCGCTGGCTGTCCTGGAACTTGCTATGTAGACCAGGCTGGCCTCAAACTCAGAGAGAACTACCTATCTGTCTCTGCCTCCTGAGTGCTGGGATTAAAGTCGTGCACCTCACCTTTGTTGCTGAGACAAAGTCTTACTATATAGACTACTATATGACTTCCAATTCATAGAAATCTTCCTGCCTTCCTGGGATTAGAGGTGTGTGCCACTGTACCTGGCTAACTTTTAGTTTTATTTTTTGAAACTAGGTTTCATGTAGCTAAGGCTAGCCTCAAATTTACTATATACCTGAAGATGACTGTGAACTCCTGATCTGCCTTTAACCACCCAAGTGCTGGGATTACAGCACATTTGGTTTATGTGCTTTTGGGACTTTGAGTATGATAGGTAAGTACTCTACTGAGCTGAACTACATTCTCAGCCCCCACTTTTTCTTGGTTTAGAGACAAAGTCTCACTGGACTGCCTAGACTAGCCTCAAACTTTTGTGCTCAAAGAATTCTCCTGCATCAGCTCCCTGAAGCAGTGAAATCTATCACTGTATGCCATCATTTCTGGTATCATTTCTTTTTTTTAAATCTCCTAAGTAGCAGAGAAACTGGGTATAAGGATACACACTAGTCCTCCCAGGAGCTGGGAGGTGGGGGCAAGAGTCACCCTAGATGACACAGCAAATCTGTGGCTAACCTGGGCTGCATGAGAGGTGACCGAACACGCCCACGGCCTCTTGAGAGAAGCAGACCAGGGGCCAGATGGAGGAGAAACAGTTGACTCTCCACCACTCTAATGTCTGGAGGACAAAGACCATCTTGCCTGCCACCCTCCTGAGCAGCAAGGCCTTGTGCTTGGGGGCCCAAAGCTCTGTGGTTCCCTCTACAACTCCCAAGATGTACTTGTAGGTTGGAATGTTCCAGAGGCCCTGCCACTTATATGTCTTCAAGGACAGCCACTCGAGGGTCTTCATGCCACAGTAGATGCCCAGCCCGTTGCAGATGAGGACGTCCATGATCCACTGGGTCAGGAAAGGAGAGGTGTTAGCCACGGGGCCTGAGACGACAGGCCCAGGCCCACCCAGGCTGCGCCTTGCCCGCTGCACCTACGTGGTCCCACCAGCACTCGCTGAAGTTGGGCAGCTGGTGCTCCAGGCTATACTCCAGGAACTCGAACATCACGCTGATGATCATGCACATCCACCAGTCACGGATCATGAGGGTCTGTGAGGTACCAGAAAGCACCCCATCAGGCTTTGCCATTCACCCCTACAGACTGTGCCCTTCAAACAAACTACCCCTGCTTCCTGCCTCCAGCCCCCAGCCTGGGGGGTCCCTGGTATGTGTACTAGATGGGCAGCTGCCCTTCTAACTTTAAGAGTGTTGGTTAACATGGAGGGGCCCAGAGGTTTGGCACTGAGCTCTGCCAGGAGGCCTGGTTCGAGGTGTGTGCTATTAACCGGTGGGCAGCACTGTTGTGGAGTGCACCAGGACCACAGGCTGACCTGGCCTCCTGCCTTGCCATCTCCCCGTCCCTTCCTAACGGGCGGCAGTGCTGGGGACAGGGCACAGATCTAGGGTCAGCACTAGCACTTGAGTCTCACCGAGAAACCTGGAAACTTCCAGTACTGCACACACACTCTCAGGATGGCAGTGCTTCCTTACCAGGGCTCACCCACCTACCACTCAGGTCAACTGTGGCCCCAATGGCCTGGAACATGGAGGAAGGGCGACTAGAGAGAACCAGGGTGTCAGGCCAGCTAGGTCACCCTACCTTCAGATACCAGCCAATGAAGTGTGCAGGAACAAAGCCATCCAGCTTGTCCTGTAGGTAACAAGGATGGGACCCTGAGGCACAGCTCCCACCTCAGGCGGCCCCTCCCTCAGGCAGTCTCCTCCCCTGTGGTATCTTGGGCAAGTTTCCAGGGACCATACAACCTCATGTTGTGCAGAGGCCCAGCGTCATTTCCCTCCCCCTCCCCACCCTTCAGGCTGATGCCAAGTCAGAGTCTGGCAAGTATGTTGTTATGTGGACACCTTCAGATGATCATGCTGGTAAGAGAGAGCAGAATCCCTCTCTGCTGGAGCCTCACCTAACATGAACAGGACCATGGGCCTGGACCCCCATGTGCAGAGCCACACCACACTGCCCTGAAGGAGCAGTGTAGAAAAGCAGGAGGTGGGGGCTGTCCTGCAGGGTACCCTGCCTGATCCCATAAGTGAAGGACAGCCCTGGGGTTCCTGAAGTCCTGCAGTGGAGGAGAACACCCCTACCCAGATGTTGTGGAAGGGGTCAGTCTTGTTGTCAGCGTCATAGATGAGGCAGTTGCCCCCGTAGTCCCTCTCTGGCAACGGGACTCCCAGCCTGGGATCCACATACTTCAGAAACTGTCGGCCATCCTGGACTGTCTGCAAAGCAGAGCCATTAGTGTGGTCAGGCTCAGCAGGGCAGCCCGGATGGAGGAGTCTGCGGTGTGATCTCTGTCTGGGTCAGCACGGCCCTTCCACTCCAGCTAGGGCTGGAGACCTGGGGGTGCCTTGAGTCCCAGGGAGCCATCAAGGCACAAATGCCAGGCAGCCCCTACAACACTCTCTCCCAGGGGATACAGGACTAGATCCCTATCCAGAAGAGGCAGCCCACACTGCTGCCTTTCCACAGTCCAGGGCCACGCCAAGGTCACTCTGCCAGGCACAACCCCATCTTTCTGGATATGCAGCAGCTGATAAGAGTTCTGTCTCCTCAGTGGAGGAAGCACTTTTGGACGCAAAGGAGGAGGGCCCCTAGAGGAAAGCACAAGCTAGGACAAAAGGAGGCTCAAAGGTCCAGAGACTCAATGATACAGCCGAGGTCCACAGAGGAGCTGGAAGTGAAAACACACCACAGACAGGAGCAGCTGCGAGTCTAGCCCCTGATCGGAAGGTCAGGGTTCACCTGTTCCTGGTGCAGACTCCACAGATGGCCATCATGCTAATGCCACGTGTCCTGAAAACTATCAAGACTTGAGGAAACGTTGAGGCAGGAATGTTCTTGAAACCACCTTCCAGCTAAGGGCCTGAGGCCTCAAATGAAGTCAGAAAAGGCGAGTTCTGGGCTTGGCAGAAGTTTAGAATCAAGGGGTACCTGTCCCTAGGTACAAAACCCCTGCTGCCCCTGATCAACATGCAGAAACCCTCTGACCCCGTGGCATTCTTGTAGAGGGCAGGTGAGCAAATGGGAAGTAGCCAGGCTGCAGAAGGACCTTCAAGAGAGAGAGAACTAAACTGCTATGACCACAGTCATGTTTCACACACAGGCCAACACAAACGGAGCTGCTTTCTGTAGCAAGGGCTGGGACACCTGACCAGCAAACCCAGTTCCCAGACTGCAGTCTCCTAATTATCTCCTCCATCCTTCAGGAAAGGAACAGGGCCATGGGAAAAGGCTGAGTCCAGGTCTCAGGTCGGGGGTGCACAGAATTGGAGCATCCTATGGTATGAGTCAGGAAGGGCTTCAACAAACAAAAAACCCAGAGCCCTTAAAGAAGGGAGTGTGTCAAACAAGATAGAGACTAAATGAGAGCTGCCAATGGCCTAAAGAACTTCAGTGAAAAACGTAAAAGCAGTATTTGATTACAACCTGAAACAAAATAACTTTGAGCCACACTGATCCCAACAAATTATTAGATACTTAAGACATGGTGGAAAAGAGTCAGCCTTTCCTTAAGAGGAATTCCAGTAACACACAGACACACAACTCTGAGGTAGTGGAGCTCAAGTCCTGGCTCCTCTTCCCACATGGATAGCACACAGAAACTTCCTTCTAGAGAGCAGACAGAAATAGGCAGTAAAAGGGCACCATATGGAGGGGACACTGAGAGGTGTTGCATATCCACAATCAAGACCAGTCTTACCAGGCAGAAGTCCCATGGACAGATAGATGACATATACCTTAACCCCAGTCAAATCCTAACAAACACATCAGACCAATTCTAATTAGCTCTGATGCCAAAACCAGAAAAAACAGTTCCAGGAAATCAAAGACATGTGTCTCTTGAATATACATGCAAAGATCCTAGGCAAAATACGAGGAGGCTGAATCCAGACTACAGATAGGGCCATACACCACCACCGCATCTCAGGACTGCATCATAGGTGCCGGTAAAAGTCATGCCAAGTATGGCGGCGCACACCTCTGACCAAAGCACTCGGTTAGTAGAAACAGGAGGACTACTGCAAGCTCGGGGCCAGCCTGGGCTACACAACAAGACCCTGTCTCAAAAACAAAGCAGAACAGGATACCCCAAGTGAACCACATTTTAAAAATTAATCAATATAAGGCTCAGGAGATGGCTCAGAGGTTAAGAGCACTGGCTGCTTTTCCAGAAGTCCTGAGTTCAATTCCCAGCAAACACATGGTGGCTCACAACCATCTACAATGAGATCTGGTGCCCTCTTCTGGTATGCAGGCATACGTGCAGGCAAAACACTATATCTAATAAATAATTTTTTTAAAAAATTAATCAATATAAATACCATCATCAATAAAGAAAAACTCACATAACCATCTCAACGCAGGAAACGCATTTGACAAAATCTAATATCCTAAAATCTAATAATAAAAACCGTCAACCAGCTACAACTGAACTGCTTCCACTTGGTGAAGGCTTCTGGGAAGTCAGTGCTCGCTCTCAGCATGCTCAGGACAGACAGGCTAGATGGTCCTCTAAGATCAAGAACCAGTCAAGGAGGTCCATGCTTGTACTCAATACACTGCTGGAAGGCCCAGCTAGGGGAGGCAGACAAGAGTAGGAAACAGAAGGCACCAGACAGCAAAGAAGTGTCACACACAGGCCAACACAAACGGAGCTGCTTCTGTAGCCGAGGACTGGGACACCTGACCAGCAAACCCAGTTCCCAGACTGCTGTCTCTTAAGACTGTCCTCCATCCTTCAGGAAAGGAACAGAGTGCTGGGAAAAAGGCAGATGGCATGAACTAGAAAACAGCAAATCCTACAGAAGTACAGGAGCTAGTAAGTCCAGCAAGGCCACAGGGCACGAATCGACATGAAAATAAACTGTATTTCTACACACTATTAACAAGCAATCCAAAACAAAACTGAGAAGACAATTCCACTTAAGAAAAGCATCAGAATGAGTAAAATACTTGGGAATAGTTTAACAAAGGAAGTACAAAATTTAAAGTATGGAAACTATAAAACACAGTAGGAAGAAATTAAGGACCTAAATAAATGGAAAGACATCCCGTGTTCGTGGATCACAAGACTTAATGACGTTGTGATGGCAGTATTCTAAACTGATCAATGCAACCCCTGTCAACATGTCACCTGCTAGGGCTGGGTGTGGCTCAGTAGTAGAGCGCTTGCCTAGCATGCAGGAGGCCTGGGTTCCATCCCCAGTACTGCAAAGAAAGAAAAAGAAATCTCATGGGCTTTTACATGGCCGGAAAGTGAGTCTATCATTTGTTTGGAAATGTAGATCAGCCGACACAGGGCAATCTTGAAAGAGAAGAACAAAGTGTGGAAGACTGCATTGCCACCTGACCAACCAGACACCCACCAGCCTCTGCAGAGCTGCCAGCCCATGAGAAGCAAGGTCAGCCTGAGACCTACATAGTCCAGAGGAGCCCAGAAGATGTGAACCTAGGTGTCCTGTGGTGTTTTCAAGGGGACCCCTGGCTCCTAGGGAAAAGACAAAACCAAGAAATGCCACCTTATACCCATTAGGATATAATTCCATTCACCAGCAGCAATTACACTCTGAGCACTCACACAACAGAACTGAAAGAAAGGGTATAGAGCAGCAGGAATTCTAAGTCAGTGCTGGTGGGATGCAAGATGGCACAGCCATGCTAGAAAACAGCCTGGCAGCTCCTCAAACCGCTGAAGGCACATGTGTGATGTGACCAGTGAGACCACTACGGCCTGTCTAGGACAGAAATGGAAATCTGTGTCCATACAAGGCCGGATAGGAGTGTTGAAAGCGGCTTGATTCATAACAGCCCCAAATGGGAAACCAAATGCCTCTCAGGTCTGCTGAGCGGGCAGAATGCCATCCTGTATGTCTCTCAGCCACAGGAAGAGGCACTGTGCCGATGATAGGGCTGGGTGGACCTCAGAGGTATGATAAGCTCACATGGCTCACATGGGCTGTTCTGAGACAGGTCTTGACAGATGGCAGGTGACTACAGGGCAGAAGAGACTATCAAGGGATTTGAGTGAGTTTTCTAGCGATAGAACTGTTCTGGGCCCTACTACGATGTTTGTCCATGCACAGGGCTCAGCCCTAAATAACTCCCACAGATGGCACAGTAACAAACCCGGCCACTCACCCATGAAGCTCAGAGTTCAGTGAGTGAACCATCGGTGAACACAGTGTGACACTCCATGCCCGTTCCACCCCCTGGTGAGTTGCCAGCCCTACCAGCTCTGTGGGTCCCAGGTAGGCCAAAGTTCCTAAAGCTGCAGCTGCTCAGCTACAGGCCAGGGGCAAACCTGCACATTTCCTGTCCTGAAATCAGATGAGCCGTCTTCTCTACATCTGTCCCTGCTTGTACACAGACACGGCAGCAGTCTCTGCGGGCACCTACACTAAGACAGTCCTTCATGTGGGCCCTCCCGGAGGGAGACAGTTTGTAGCTACCTATGCTGGTCCTGCCTGGTGGCTTCTTGCCAGGACTCTGGGGACTGACAAGTCAAGGCCTCCTCTGTTATCTATTCCTATTTTATCAACCAAGGAAAACTGCTTACCTGGAAGAGGATGAAGATGAGAAACAACTCGTAGACCACACTAACACACAGCCAAAACCGCCAGTAAGCTACAACAAGACAACAGCAATGTCAGGGGCTCTGCTCTGGGGCTCTAGGCCCCACCCAGCCACAGGAGGTTCTTGATCACAGATTGTATTTTTTTGGGGGGGGGGGGAGGGGGGCAGTGCTCAGGTGTCCTTCATAGAATTTTTATAAGCAAGGCCTAAATAAATTTACACAGAGATCTTCTCTCTGAAATGCTTCCTCTACTCCAGTCCTGAGGAGTTGGTTTCGTTTTGCCTTCCCACAGAGGTCCAGAGGCCTATAATGTTGGGTAGAAGAGGTGATGACAGCATCCTGCTCTTTTATCTACTACTCATGGGGCTGACCTGCACCAGGTTCTGCTGGACACCTTTTTCAGGGATGAGAGAGAACCTTATAATTCTAGTATGTTCAGTTTTTAATCATGAATAAGTACAAAGTTTTAGTCTTCTTCATTTAGGAAGGTGTTTTAACACAAACCGTATCAGCAGACTTCTGATATTCAAATACCCTCCACCCTCAACACCACCATGGTAATGAAGAGCCAGAAAGGCTCCATGCATTCAGGGTGTGTGACTTATCTATTTGGTTGAGAATGACCAACCCAGATGGGAACATGATGGGAAGCTCTTAATGGATTTGCTCATGTCACTCTGGGATACAGATGGAGGTTATGCATGTTCTTCCCACTTGAAGTGGGGGAAGAGCCTGTGTGAAAACCTTCACAGTTCTAGAGGTGCAATGGCAGCTGAGGGCAGCAGGATGTCCTACACCACCATAGTTTGTGCAATGGGTGGGGGTGGGGGTGCTTAAAAGAAGAGCCAGATACCTAAAGCCACACATTCCAACAGGAACATTTTTTCTTTTTCTTTTCTTTTTTTTTAGTTTTTCAAGACAAGGTTTCTCTGTGTAACAGCCCTGGCTGTCCGGGAACTCACTTTTTAGACCAGGCTGGCCTTGAACTCAGAGATCTGCCTGCCTCTGCCTCCCGAGTGCTGGGATTAAAGGCGTGTGCCACCACCGCCCGGTCCAACAGGAACATCTATTTTATGTCCTCAATTCTGAGGCTGACACCATCTCTTTGCTATTGCTGTTTCCTGTCTTTCCCATACTCTTTTTAAGGAAGAGCCCAAATCAGAAGCTGAACCACCTGAATCCTTGCTTCCTTTAGGTCCACCCCTAAATGTCCAGCTGCCTCCATACACCGCTCCCAATCTTCTAATCTCTGGTGGTGATGTCAGTGTCCCCTGTCCACCCAAATATAAAATGTGAGAAAGGAACACAGGCAGTTTAGCAGTGCTGGGGATGACATCTGAACCCTAGCTTTGGACACAGCCACTGATAAAAGAACTGGGAAAGGAGCTGGGGTTGTAGCTCAGTGGTGGCACACTTGTCTAGTAAGCATGAGGCCCAGGGTTCGGCTCCTAGCACTGCACACAGACAAAAACAAAAAAATTAAACCAAGGAGGGAGGCTGTTTCAAAAGAACCAGGACCTATTTCAAGGTGTTCACATGGAATCCAATTAAAGTTTCCAAATAAAGCAACTCCCCAGACAGGTCAGCTGAAACCTCATTTTGCTGCTCTAATGAGGCCAGGCAATAATGGTCCCAGCTGAGGCAGCCTGACTGGGTCCTCCTAAGTGCAGACCAGGAGGTAGGGGCGAGGGCAGAGCCCTGCAGGAAACCCTCCCTAGAGTGGAACACATCTGAGCTGTCCCTCCCACGGTGCTACTTGTTGAAGTCTCACTTAGCTACATCACGTGCCTTTTGACTGGCGACTCTGACGGTTCCATGCTCAGTACATTAACACATAGTGAGGGGGAGCAGGAAGATGGCTGAGGACAGACTTCCTGCATAAGTAAGACAAGGAATGGTGAGGAAGCCTGGAGCTTATGCAAAGCAACTACAGCGGAGCGAGAGAAGGCAGAGCAGAGCTCTCAAAGTGACGCACAGGTGAGCATGCACGTTAAGAGGGAGAGGACTCCTGGGCATGGTAACACAGGCCTTTAATCTCAGCACTCAGGAAAGAGACAGGCAGATACGGAGTTGAAGACCTGACTGGACTACAGGGTGAGTTCTGGGCAGCCGGGGCTACACAGTGAGATCCTGTTAAAAAAAAACCAAAGAGGGAAAAGACCAACATCCAAGTACTGGGAGCTAGTGCAATAGTCACTTGGCTCAGAGTCCAGTGGGAGCCTCCAAAAGCTCTAAACCCTTCCAGACACGGTGACTTGAGCTTGCCCCTGGACTAGACCGTCTTAGAGACACTTCCAGTGTCCAGTCTGGTCCCATCTGTCATGTTCACTGAGATGCGGCATCCAAGAGGGAGGAAGTATGCCTTCCAGGATGGGCTTACAGCCCTCTTCTTCCAAACACAGGACAAGCACTTAGCAATCAGTCCCACCCCCTTGTACACATGTAGTTTTATTTTAACAAAGCAATGTGTACAACATTAACACCTAAAATTGAGCATCTTTCCTTTCCAGTGAAAACCAAATATAAGTGTGTGTAATAATCATATTTCAATTACAAAAAAATGTCAACTCCAAATAAAATTCTATAGGTTCTGTTGATTTCCCACTGTATGGTAGAGCTCAAGTCATCATTAGGAGAGAGAGACTTATTTCAGAAGTGCCATCTGAAAACATCACAATTAAACATGTCAAAGGAGAAACAAAGCAAATTGGGCACTTTTTAATTATTTTGCTTTTCTGGGGCTCTGCTCCAAACCTTACTACTGAGGCAAGGCTGGCTAGGCTCAGAGGCGGAAGCTCACTAAGACTCTGAGGCAACTCAGTAATCTAGCAGCAATCACAGACCACACAACCTCCTCGGATCCCTGAAGGGCCCAGCTCAGAGCTTCTGAGCCACAGGGGAATCTTGTCTTGTTCCCAGCTCAGAACTGACTTACTCTTGGCAGACATGCCCCATCTTGAAGGCTAACAAGCTCAGGGATAATTCCTTATCTCTGCTCCTACAGTGGTTTGCTACACAATCAGGTAAGTACACAGAGACATATGGGCAAAATCTCAAGACTGACTAATTTACAAAACAATACAGAAACAACAAAAGGGGCTGGAGAGATGGCTCAGAGGTCAAGAGCACTGGCTGCTCTTCCAGAGGACCCGAGTTCAATTCCCAGCACCCACATGGTGGCTCACAACCATCTATAATGAGATCTGGTGCCCTTTTCTGGTGTGCAGACATACATATAAACAGAACACTGTATACATAATAAATAAATAAATCTTTAAAAACAAAAACAAAAAACAAAAAACCACAAACAATCAAAACCTAGGAACCAGCAGTGTTGTGGCACTCACTTGTGGTCCTAGTTTTAAGGAAGGGAGGAAAGGGAATTCCTTGAATCCAGAAATTGGAGAATAGCCTGAGTAATAGTGAGACTCTTAAAAATAGGTAAATAAATAAATATACACAACACATCCAAATTTAAGTGTTTATTTTTTAAAATGCCTAAAAAATAGTTTCTGTATTTCCACAGTTTATACTCCCATTGAGACAGGAAAGAAACATGTTTCTAAACATATGATGAGGCCCTTGAGTCACATCAACCAAATTGTAGCCTCAGGGGTCTCCTAGTCTGAGCTCTGGCCAACGGAGGAGAAAAGTGGGTGGTAGCCTGTGACCTCCAGCTGAGGTTCACATGGGGCAATTTGATGCCAGGGATTTGTCAGAACTTGGAGAAGGGGTGATGGAGACAGCACCCAACAGGACCGCTAGGTCTCCAGCCCTCCTATGATCCTAGGGCACCCTGGTCTTGCAGGAAGAAGGTGAGAGCCATAGAACAGTTGAAGAACAAGTGAAGGAAGTCTAGTCAGCTATCCCTGCCATGCAGGTAGCAGCCACAGGAGGAGCAGGGACAGGGCATTCACATCCAGCGGCACAGACACAGCAGCTGCTCAGAACAGAAGGGCTACGTAGCACACACGGAGAAAGAAATGGCGAGTTACCTGGATGAGGTCTGGAAAATGGCCCGTCTTTGGCTTGTGTGACTCCAAAACATAAGAAAACCAAAATACTGGCCACAATACCTCTGCAAATAAAGAACAAACAGCCCCTCAGTGTGCGCAAGCTTCTTCCAGGCAGAGGTGGGAGGCAGCAGGGACCCCAGAGGACACCCATGTTAGCCAGTCCCTGGCATGCAGGATCAGGTGTGAGCAATAGCCCACACTCAGTCTGGCAGCTGCTCGGCTGATGCACAAAGATTCACTTCCCCTCTCAGATGTCCTTGGGTTAGGCTTCTCATGTCATTTACAGTGTCACCACTCATCCACTCGGGCACATGATGATTAGCCCTCATAAAGCCCTTGAAAACTGATGATGGGTCTTCACATCGCTGTAGGCTCCTCAGGTTTTGGTGACAGGCTGGTTTTGGTGACCCAGCTGGCAGCAGGACGCTCAGCCTGTCTGAAGACTTCCCTGCTGCTTTCCTCACAGTAAGAATATGGCTGTAGGCTTGGGGAGGAAGGCCCAGGGGTCAAACACCCCTTGGTCACCAACTATAGTCCCCATTATCTACCTGATCTGTTTCTTAGGACTCCGATGCTGACCCTGAGCACAGCTATTCTCTACAGAGCAATCCTCCATCCCCTTAATGAGCTCTGGGGAAGGAGCAGGAAAGGTGCAGGGCTTACAGCTTCCTCAGGTAGAGCCCGTCCACGTGGGATTTTTCTGCATGGGAACTATGCCTCTTGCTCCTGTTTAATGATTTAATCACACATCTCACTATGGACTCCTGTATATGAGATTTCATTCTTTGGGTAATATTCCAACATCACTTTACTGATTTTGTTGCTCAGTTTTTTGCTTTCTTTTTTTTTTTTTTTTTCCCCAGAGATAAGGTTTCTATGTGTAGCCTTGGCTGTCCTGGAACTCGTTCTGTAGATCAGGCTGGCTTGAAACTCAGAGAGATCCACCTGCCTCTGCCTCTGCTTCTGAGTGTTGGTACTAAAGATACACCACCACAATTTTTTTTAAAAAAAGAAAACATTTTTTGTTTTGGCACACACCTTTAATCCCAGCACTTGGGATATAGAGGCAGGCAGATCTCTGTGAGTTCAAGGGCAGCCTGGTTTACAGAGCTAGTTCCAGGACAGCCAAGGCTACACAAAGAAAGAAACTCTGTCTCAAAACCCATACTCCCTCTACACCCACAAAAAGAAAATATTTGAAAATAAACCACATCTACACTGAACATGTATAGACTTTTTCCTTGTCGTTGTCCATCACTCACTGAATCAGCTCTGTATGTAGCAGCCACATTTTATTAGCTAGTATATGCAGTTTAGAGATGATTTTAGTAAATGGGAGATTTGTGTGCTATACACTGAGAGCACTGCATGTAAAGGATTTGAGTGTCCCCACATTTCATTATCTCTGGAGGATCCTAAAACCAACACCCACAGATATCAGGATAATTGTATGTGTGGATATAGGTTGGTGAAGGCAAGTGCATGCCATTCTCTGAACTCAGAGCCTAAAGCTAGCCTTACCCTAGTGGCAACAAGTACACCCAGCAGCAGATCTTGGCTTCTAGTGTTCTGCAGTGAGAGATCCAGACTCCGTGGAGTCATTGTAAGGCCAGGACCGAGGCAGAAAAGGCCCACAATGGGCCTAGAGGTTCCTGTTGTGTCTGAAACTCAGAAAAGCCTGCAGTGTTCTTAGGTCATTTGACATCAATGGCCTTAGTCAAAACTGAGCAGCCAGCAACAAGGTATGGTGGCGCATGCCTTTGATTCCAGCACTTGAGAGGCACTCTGAGTTCAAGACCAGCCTGGTCAACAGAATGAGTCCCAGGACAGCCAAGGCTACACAGAAAAACCCTGTCTCGAAAAACAAAACAAAAGAAACAAAATTATTTATTTTTATGTGCTTGGGTGTATGGCCTGCATCAATGTCTGTACCACATGTATGCAGTGTCTAGAGAGCCCAGAAGAAGGAATTAGAACTAGAGTTGTGAGCTACCATGTAGATGCTGAAATGAATCTGGGTTCTTTGGGAGAGCAGCCAGTGCTCTTGCCCACTTAGCCATCTCTCCAGTTCCCTTTCAAATGTTTTCAAAGTTGGGTTGAACCCTCAGAGATGAGGCTGGTGGATACGGGAAGCTGAAGTGTTATAGATAACATATACTACTTGTAACCACCTGTTAGCTCCGTATTGAGCTAAACCTGAGTTTGTTTCTGATGTCTCCCAGTGGGGACAGTTCTGACCTCTGTCCTTGGTGACATAAAAACTGCTGGTTTCTGGCATCTGTCACAAAGGCACATCAAAGGCACAGCAGCAGCAACTGTACAGGTACCCATGGGCTCAGCTGTCAGCCAGTACATGAGCTCTTGCAGCGTCTCTGCCTTTGTTCTTAAAGACTTCAGCCCCTGGCACTTCAGGTGTCTCAGTGTATCTATAAATTGATTCTCTTGTCTGTACGCCTTCCTTCTTAGGGTCCTAGTCACCATCGCCATCTAAGATAGTTTTCTTTTGTGCGTGCGTGCGTTTGTGTGTGTGTGTGTGTGTGTGTGTGTGTGTGTGTGTGTGTGTGTGTGTGTCACTTGGAATGGAACTCAGAGCCTCAACAATGCAAACACAAATGCTCTAATGCTCTACTATTGATCTCACCCTTAGAAGCTTGATGCTGGACCACATGTGAACACAGTGGAGCTGGAGTGATGGCTCAGTAGTTAAGAGCTCTGGATGCTTGCCCAGGACTCAGGTTTGATTTCCAGCACCCACAAGACAGTTTACAACCATCTTTAACTTCAGTTCCAGATCTGTCATGAGCACTAGACACAAAAATGGTGCACAGACACAACACACACACATAAAATTAAGAAAGAGATATTAGTTCCCTAAGCTGCTTTCCAATGTGGACAGGCCACTCTGCATCTCTATTAGTAATGAATGAGCCGCTGTTGGTTCAAACCCTTCCCAGTTTTTACATTTCAGTCCTCCCTGCAGGTGTGTGGTGGCATCTCACTGTTTTAAGTCTGAGATGCCATATGATGTCATATGCTGTTTCCCTCCGCTTCCTCCTTGGTAAGGTATCTGTTCAGGCCTTTCCCCCTCCAAGATTTCTTTATTTATTTGGTTTTTCGAGACAGGATTTCTCCGTTTAGCAGCCCTTCTCATTTTGTAGACTAGGCTGGCCTCAAATTCAGAGATCCACCTGCCTCTGTCTCCCAAGTGCTTTATTTTTATTCCTTTTAATTAAATGTATGTGTGTGCATGTATGTGGGAATTTGCACATAAGTGTAGGTGCCAGAAGGTGTTAGATCTCCTAGAGCTGGAGATGGGTACTGAGAACTGATCTTGGTTCCCCCAGCAAGAACAGTATGTACTCTCAACAGCTGAGTCGTCTCTCCAGCAGTCTGTCCAGGTCTTATTTTGGTTTTTCAAGACAATGTTTCTCTGTGTAGCTTTGTGTCTTTCCTGAAGTCCAGGTCTTTTACTCAGGTCCTTACCTTTCTTTCTTTCTCTCTCTCTTTTTTTTTTTAAGATTTATTTATTTATTATGTATACAGTATTCTGCCTGCATGTTTGCCTACAGGCCAGATGAGGGCAACAGATCTCATTATGGATGGTATGAGCCACCATGTGATTGCTGGGAATTGAACTCAGGACCTCTGGAAGAGCAGCCAGTGCCCTTAACTGCTAAGCCATCTCTCCAGCCCTCTTACCTTACTTTCTAGAGAACAGACTTCTCATGCTGTCCAGGCTGGGTTCAAGCAATCCCTACCTTAGCCTCCAGAGCAGCTGGGAGCACATGTGTGTGTCAACAGATTTTAATTGTGTTTGCCCTTTTAAAAATGTGGGTGGGTTTTTGTTTTGTTTTTGAGAAAAGAGGCAGATTCTCGCTATGTAGCCCAGACTGGCCTTGAACTTAGGGTTCTCCTGCTTCAAACTCCTGAGTTCTGAGATTACAGGTGTGTGCCATTATGCCTGGCCTTTAATTTTGTACAATTTTTTTAAATTGTAGATGGAATGGACACTTCACCAACTGAGGTGAGAGAGCCTTAAGTGCCACATGCAGATGATAAATCATGGGCATCTGTGTGGCACAGCACAACAGTCCGACAGTCCACAAAGACACACATCCACTGTCGTGGAGAAGAAGCCAGACACAGAAGAGCAACACAGCAACTCCACTCCTGGGCCAGCAGCAGGCACACAGGTGAGGTGTATGTACCTCAACTTACCAAGTTGTAACTTTATTAGAAATGCATTAAATTATAGGCCACGGTGGTGGTGCACGTCTTTAATCCCAGCACTTAGCAAGCAGAGGCAGGTGAATCTCTATGAGTTCAAGCCTAGCCTGGTCTACAAAGTGAGTTCCAGGACAGCCAGGACTGTTACTCAGAGAAACCCTGTCTCAAAAAAAAAAAAAAAAAAAAAAAAAAAAATATATATATATATATATATATATATATATATATATATATATATATATATATATATCCCAATAAGGTTGATTTGAGAAGAAAAAAATTAAAAATTAAACAGTGGTCTGTGCCTGGAGTCCTGGCTCTTCAGGAAGCTGACATAAAAGGATTACTTGAGCCCAGGATCAAGAACAGACTGGTAGCTGGGTGTGGTAAAGCACACCTTTAATCCAAACACTTGGGAGGCAGAGGCAAGTGGATCTCTGTGAGTTCCGCATCAGCCTGATCCACATAAACAGTGAATTCCAGGACAGCCAGAGCCCTGCCCGAAAAAACAACACACACACACACACACACACACACACACACACAATCCAAAAATCAAGCCCAGACTGGCAATACAGTGACCACCCCCTCCTTACGTCTCAAAAACAATGATACATAAGTTGAAATTAAAGACTTCCCAAAAGGGGCTGGAGAGACGGCACAGTACTTAAGAACATTGGCTACTCTTGTAGAGGACCTGGGTTCAGTTTTTAGCATCCGAATCAGAAGGCTCACTGTAACTGCCTGTAACTCCAGTTACAAAAGATCCAATGCCTCTGATATCTGTGGGCACTTATATGCACAGAGTACACATAACTCACACAGGCACACATATATACACATGAAAAATTAAATAAATTTTTAGAAAAAATTTAAAAATAGCTGGGCGCACACCTTTAATCCTAGCACTTGGAGGCAGAGGCAGGCAGATTTCTGAGTTCGAGGCTAGCCTGGTCTACAGAGCAAGCTCCAGGACATCCAAGACTACACAGAGAAACCCTGTCTTGAGAAACAAAAAAGAAAAATGCTAAAAATAAATGCTGGGGGGAGGGGGGCTGGAGAGATGGCTCAGTGGCTAAGAGCACTGATTGCTCTTCCAGAGGACCTGGGTTCGATTCCCAGCACCCACATGTCAGTTCACAACTGTCTGTGACTCCAGTTCCAAGGGATCTGACACCCTCCCACAGACATATACGAAGGCAAAAATACCAATGCATGTAAAATAAAAATAAATAAATTATAAAAAAATATGAATAAATAAATCTTGGGGAGCTGGAGAGACAGCTCAGTGGTTAAGAGCACTTATGCTGCTCTTCCAGAGAACCCAGATGCAGATTCCAGCACCCATAAGGCAACTCACAGCTGTCTATAGCTCCAGGGGATTTGACATCCTCTTCTGGCCTCTGAGAACACTCACCTATCCTAACACATAATTCACATAAATAAAAATATTTGTTTAAATGAAAAATAAGCAAGTCTTGGGGTTGTGTCTCTGAGCAAGCAAGAGTGCTTGCTTGGTATATGTGAGTGTCCGAGTTCCATCCACAACACCGCAAAAATTATAAAATATTTCCTATAAGGCTGGTGAGATGGCTCAGCAGGTAATATGGTTGTCACTAAGCCTGACAATTTGAGTTTAATCCCTGGGATCTGCATGCTAGAAGGAGAAAATTAACTCCTATAGGTTGTCCTCTGACACTTGTGCATGTGTGCATTGTATACACTTGAACACACATATACATATAGACAAAGGAAACAAATGTAATGAAAACAATATTTGAGACATGAAGCCTACCCTAAGGGCATAAGAAAACTCCCACATATTCCCAGGGAGGAGAAAATAGCAGATTCCAGGCTCTATCAAAAGAATTACAGGCCAGAATGCTCCTAAAGTCCTTCATGCTCTTAAAGACGAAAGAGGGAGACAAAGAACATGAGGAGTGAGTGTCTAGTGTCCCCTGGAGGAGCAGTGAGGCAGCTCCCCTGAGGTCAGTGCTGGAGGAAGAGTGGCCTCATCCACACAGGTCCACAGTGCCACCCTCCTTAAGCTTGGGGCTCTGAGCTCTTGGACTCTCCAGGGTCTGGGTCACCTAGTATTGACAACAGGACCAACGTATTGGGTGGACAACAGCTCTGTAACTGCTCTGGCAGGTGCTTGGTGACCATTCCAGAACACCTTTGCATGTTCCTGCTCTTCCTTGAGACAACTCTTTTCCAGTGACCTCAGAGCTGGGCATCTTTAGCTAATTTTACTTCTCATATAGAGAAACCTTTTTGGGGGTGCAGGGTGTGATGCTAAGGATTAAATTCTAGGCCCCTAAGCCATACATTCAGCCCATGGAGAACACCTTCTGAGGTGTAGCCATGTCCCATCTCTTTGGACTTCTTACTAGCCTTGCAGAATGCTACTGACCCTCCATGCCCAAGTACACAGAGATGAATTCAGAGAAATCCAACAGACTCAGACCCAGTTTTGTTTCGTTTTTGAGACAGGGCCTCACTATGTAGCAACAGCTGTCCTGGAACTCTCTATGGACACCATGCTAGCTTCAAACTCATAGAGATCTGCCTGTTCTGCATTCCCAGTGCCAGAAAGGTATGTACCACCATGTCCTTTTTGGTTGTTTTTCGATACAGTCTCACATAGCCCAGGCTGGTCTTGAACTCACCATGTAGCCAAGATTGACCTTGAACTCCTGATCCTTCTGCCTCTTGTTTCCCAAGTGCTAGGTTTACATGTCTGAGCAATCATACCTAGTTAAGACCAGTTCTATTTGAAAATTCCCTCTGAGCAGATGTAGGCTCAACCAAGAGTCTACAGCCTCCATATCGTAGGGGCTAGTATGTGCAGATGGTCCCTCTGCCAGGACCAGGACAGGAAGGGCAAAACAGATCCTGCCTAGTGGTCCAGGAAGCACAAGTTCTTCTCTCAGTATTAGCTCAGCTCCTTAAGAGCATGTTGAGCTTACAGGCCTAGCCTGGGACTTAAGAGTGTGATGGAAGCCTTTCTAAGAAAGAGGGGAGAAACAGGCAGGCCTGTAGATGAGAATGAGCAGGAAGTGCCAGTATAGGCCCAGCCAGACATGATGGACTAGAGAAGGGCTGGTGGGCCTGGAATCAAGCCATCTCAAGCTCAGAAAACATGAGGAAACTCCTAAGAGACTGACTGTGAGTCGGAAGTTACTAAACAGTAAAGAAAAACTCGCAGAAAATGGGCCAGGAATAGCTGGGAAACCAGCTAGAGAGAAGGTACCTGTATTGCCCAAGAAAGACAGATGGGAGCCTATGGGTCCAGCAGCCTGACGGCAATGTTTTACCATAAGAACCCAGTTGTACCCAAGGGCATAAGCTCCATTACAAAGGTTCACTGTTGGTGGCTCTACATCCCAGACAGGCTGGGTATCCTTATGTCCTAGAGTCTACCACATTGATGGTGAGCTGTTTGATGTGATATCACTCTCACAAGACCCACAGAGATTGGGGAGGAGGGAATGACTACATCCACATGTTCACACCATACTCACTATTACCCCATTCAATTCTTATAGCAAAGTACTAAGACTTCCATTTTCTAAAAACAAAATTTTGGCCTACAAGTGTCAGGACCATGGAGGTTCCAAAAGTCTGGAGGGCAAGCAACTAAGGTGGCACTGAAATCTTAGTAGACTTCTGACATCTCCCTGTGCCTCTGCCTACTAAATCCTCTCTGGTCTCCTCTCTAGCCCTCCCAGAGCAAGAAGGACCTGCCTTGCCAGGCAGCATTCCAGGGCAGATAGGCAGGCTAGAGAATTAGAGGAGGGAGCAATAGGAAAGCCTGTCAGTACTCTGTATGCTAGGGATTGGCCTCAGAACAGTGCTTGTGACCTGCTGCTCTGGAGAACCTTGAGAAGCATGGTCACAGGTGGTCATGGAATGTCCACCTGGCCTCTTATGCAATTTGTTTAAATATTTACAAAGTGCTGGCATCAACACCACCAGCTGGGAGGAATCACCCCGAAGGCTGCTGCAAAACACCCCTATTACTTCAAAGTAGGGTCCTGGGCAAGAACTACTACACAGTGCCAAGGGAAGGTGCAGAAGCTAGTCACTTTGACGTACAAGGAGAATTCAGATCCTGGGCTGGCCAGAGCACCACAGAGCACCACACATAAGCAGTTACCTCTTAGTGTTGTAGGCTGTATCCTGAGGTGTTTCTTCCAGGAGAGTCACATAGCCCAGTGCACAGGTGAGGATGAACAGCACAGTTAAGGTGTGGGCACGCCTGAATCCAAAGCACACAGGTAGTGTCAGAGCAGAGAGGTTACCAAGGACTCGCGATACCCACTCACCCAGCACAGCAGAGGGTCTGACCTACACTCCTGAGCTGACTGACCAGTCCCATGGGTACCAGAGGGGTTGGAATGTACTGCCTACAACCCAGGTAGACAGGATCACATAACTAACACAAGTTAAACATGGAAGGCTTTCCCCATTTTCCCTCTAGTTCTGAGGAGTGAGCCTATGGCCTTACATATGCCAGACAAGTACTCTACCACTGAGGTACAATCCCCAGCTCTTTTCCATAGAGCTTAAAAAATTACTTCAGCTCCTCGGTTACTTTACTGTTATTTTTTACTAGTACACTGATCTTCTCATAGTTTTTGAAGTAGCCAGTAAGCTGAGGGCATCCTTGACTTTTTTCTTTTCTTTCTTTCTTTTTTTTTTTTTTTTGGTTTTTCAAGACAGGGCTTCTCTGTGTAGCCCTGGCTGTCCTGGAACTTACTCTATAGACCAGGCTGGCCTCCAACTCACAGAGATCTACCTGCCTCTGCCTCCCAAGTGCTGGGATTAAAAGTGTGGGCCACTACCGCCTGGCTGGGAGTACTATCTCTAACTTCTCTTAAATATACCAGGAATATCTGAAACAGAAAGAACACCTTTCCCCTGAGGTAACTGTTTGCCCTATCGTTCACATAGTTACCAAGTACCTGGCCTCCCCTGACCTGGGAAAAATGAAGCAGCAAGAAGGGGGATCCAGAGGCAAGGGCATCAGCCAGACAAACTCACAGTAGGTAGACTTCAGAATGTATCAGTCAATGATCGCTAAAGAGCAAGCTCTACCTTGCTGTACCCTGTCTAGCTCACCACACACACACACACACACACACACACACACACACACACACACGCGCGCGCGCGCGCACGCACGCACATGTGTGCAACAGATTCCAAAGGCAGGTCATCTTTCCCCTTCCAGAATGTCAGCTTTGTGCAATGGTGTGCTTCCTCCTCCCTAGTGTGGGCAGACACTGGGATGGTCTGGGTCTCATGACTAGGCCCAGGATGAGAGCTGACCTATGTAAATCTTGGGACTTCAGTCACTGCATGGGGCAAGCACGAGGACAAACTGGTTCCTTGCTATGAGTGGAAAATACCCAGTTGTTGTTCCTCCCTAGAGATGACCATGCTGCTCATGCTGACTGGGTAGGAAGGCAGCCCTGCCAGAACCAACCAGGGAAACATGAGGGTGTTGCCAAGAAAGGGAGAAGGCTTGCCCCAGGTCTGCAAGAGGCTCCTAGCCTGTTACACTGGCCTTCCTGGCCTGCTGATCTGATAGTTAAACAGGTATGAGTTGTCAAATCATGTTTGCTAGATGTGGGCAAACCTCGGCAAGCCCTAGTCCACAGTGATTATCCACACACACCTGAAGCTGCAGAAGTACAGAACTATTGAGGATGCATTGGTAATATCTGCCTCAACTCACTTAGAAGGTTCACCAGAGGCCCCAAGCTTTAAGATTCAAGCATAGACTACCAATTCTCAAATTGTCACAGATTCCATGTTGGTGGGAGTAGGTTAGAAAGTGACACTGGGGGTCTGGAGAGATGGCCCTGAGGTTAAGAACACTAGCTGTGCCGGGCGGTGGTGGCGCGTGCCTTTAATCCCAGCACTTGGGAAGCAAAGGCAGGTGGATCTCAGTGAGCTCAAGGCCAGTCTAGTCTACAAAGTGAGTTCTAGGACAGACTGTTACACAAAGAAACCCTGTCTCAAAAAACAAACAAAACAAACAAACAGACACACTAGCCGCTCTTCCAGAGGATCCAGATTGGATCCCTAACACCTATACAGCACCTCATCAGTCTGGAACTATTAGTCCCAAGGACTAACTATTAGATCCAACACCCTCTTCTGGCTTCCAGGGGCACTGCACACATACATGGTACAGATACAGACAGGACATCAGAACACACAGAATAAAATTCTAAATAAAGTTCCAGGACTGTGTTAGAGTCTGAGCTCCTGTTTAGTTTCCTGACATATCTCCTAAGATAGTAATGGCACTCGGTAGAGGTCTCCAAAATACACACTGAAGAATGACTGGATGAATAAATGAATATAAAACAAGAAAGGCAAGCCAGCTGCCCACTCCAGGATTCTCTCTCCAGTGGCCATCAACGATAATGGGGGAGGGTGGTGCCTCCCTCCTGCCGAAGAGGCATGGTGGGGGCTACCTGACAGAGAATGACGTTGAAATACCCACTTGAGTAATGTATAGTCCATCATGAATATAAGGCCAATTAGTCCTTTATTTAAGCAGGGCACCAAAAGTAGGCTCCTGCCACAAAGAACTCTTGGCCCTGAAGGCAAGCCAGAGTTTATAAAAACAAGAACCAGGTGTGGGCCAGGGATTTTACAGGAATCATTTCCCTGAAAGGGAAGAGGAATCCTTTGTCCTGTCAGGCAGGATGTGAAGGAGACGGTATGGGGTCAGTTATGGGATTAGAAACCACATGTCCTGTCAAGCAGGACGAGGTATGGGGTCAGTCCTGAGGTCAGTTATGGGGTCAGGACAGCCTGACTTCTTCTGGGTCATTTCAATGTCCAAAGGACCTCAAAGGTCAGAGAAGTCCATTGGCACTAGCTCTGGCCCCACACTCACTTCAGTTGCCCCATGCTTTCTCTCCCCCACCCCCCACCCCCCACCCCGGGTTTCACTATGTAGTTCTGGCTGTCCCAGAACTCATTGTGTAGACCAGGCTGGCCTCAAACTCACAGAGATTCATCTGCCTCTGCCTCCCGAGTGCTGGGATTGCTTCTTTCCTTTCTAATGTTTTCACAGTCACCAGAGGGCATCATATTGAAAAGAAGTACTGGTTGGACCCCTTGCAGAAGCTGTCCATAACCCGGAGAAAGTGCTACTAATATAAGATGCAAAGCTATCTCCTACACCCACCCACTCTCCTGCTACTTCAACTGTATCTCACCAGAGCCTCAGCTACCACTCCCTCTTGCAAGCCAGAGATACAAGCCAGAGTCCCTCAGAGAACCCTATCTGTGTAATGGCATCTTCTGAATTATCCAATCACTTTCAGCCAGGCTTCTCTCACTCTCATTAAATGTGCTCTCAGCACTGCTACTGCTGTTCTCTCAAAGCTACTTCCACTTAGCATCCCCAGTGGGTATGCATTTGTCTCTCTGCACTTGGGTCCCACTTATCTACAGGACCCACCCAGCATTGCATAGGTGGGTGGAAACTTAGCCATCTGAAGTAAAGACCGGTAAAGCTTCTGGGCAATGATGGTGCAACCTTTAATCCCAGTACTCAGGAGGCTGAGGCAGGTGGATCTCTATGAGTTCGAGGTCAGCCTGGTCTACAGAGTGAGTTCTCAGACAGCAAGAACTATCACAACAGAAAAACCCTGTCTCGAAACACACACACACACACACACACACACACACACACACACACACACACGGCAAAACCATTCCTCTCATGAAGTATGTATGCTCTCTGGTTTATGAGTTTTGTCGTTTCTCACAAATGAGGAAAGGTGAAGGGCTAGTCCAAGGTCATGGGATCACACATTTGGCTGGTCAGCCAGGGCGGTGACATGGCCCTTTAAAGGAGCAAAGCACCTGCAATTCCCAGGCACTCACTCCACTAAAGGCAGAGGAGGCAGCCCGACTCCAAAACTTGTCAGGGGCTGAGCTGTGCAGGCCAGAGTCACTGAAAAAGGTAGCAATGAGCAAAACCTAGCACACAGACATGCCATACCCATCAGGCCAGTTCAGGGCAATGCCACCGGGGAGGAGCAGGGGATGCCAACTGTCCAACGGAGGGGAAGCCTGCATGTTACTAATGTGTGGTGGCGAGGCCTTCCAGAGCTCATTCCGGGGCTCCCCGGACCCGAAAAACACTCGCCATCTCACACGCAGACGACCACGGGGGCGGGAGGGGGGGGGGTGTTCCACCGGCTTGCCGGCCTCTGAGCCCCGGTGCGCCGCTCCCCCGACTGATCCTGGCCTTGACGGTCCCCGACTCCAACCCAAACCGCCTGTCCCAAGCCCGGACCAGGACGCGGGGAGCCCCTCACCAAAAGAAGGTGTTGGTGCCATCGTCGTAGACCTCGGACTCGGTGCTGCGGCGGCCCTCGAGCAGCGGAGACCCGGACTCCGAGCCTCCGGCGACTCTGCGCTCGCCCTTCCGCATGGCGCCCGGCCTGCGCAGCCCGCCAGGCTGCGGGCGGCGGGCAGGGGTCGCGCTGCCGCCCGGCGGGGTCTCCGCGGGAGTGGGGCGGGGCCGTGAAGCATTGTGGGACGCGTAGTGCGGGCCGAGCCGCAGAGCATGCTGGGCGCTGCCGGCCGGGTCCTGAGCAGCTACCCGGAGAGGGACGCGGTCCGGTTGCTAGGAGACCGGCCGCGTGCTCCGCCTTGCTGGGAGATTGTTCTAGCGTGTGGCAGTGGTTGGTGTTGGTAGAGTTCCAAAGACAGGTGTCTGGGGACGCAAAGAGAACCAGCTTAAGCTGTTGTGGTGGCCCTAGCAAACGAACTAAGCACCGGAGAGGCTGAGGCAGGACGATTGCACCAATTCAAGGCCACCCTGGGTTACATAGACAAACCTTGTTTTAAAAAGTGGGTGGGTGTGCTGCAGAGATGGCTTAGCTGTTAAGAACACTGGCTGCACTTTTAGAGGACCGGGTTCAGTTCACACCCACATGGCAGCTCACAATCTATTGTAACTTCAGTTCCAGTAAACCCAACGCCCTCTTGTGACCTCGCACGCACTGCACACTGGTGGTGCGGGCAAAACACCTATACACATTTTTAAAAAATTAAAATTTTAGCCAGACGTGGTGGCAAATAGCTTTAATCCCAGCTACTCAGGAAGCAGAGGCAGGAAGAAGATCTGTATGTGTTTGAAGATAATCTGGTCTACACAGTGAGCTCCAGATCAGCCAAGGCTACAGTACAGTGAGACTTAGTCTCAATTCCTTAAAGTTTTTTTAAATTTATCTATCTATCTATCTATCTATCTATCTATCTATCTATCTATCTATCTATCTATCTATCTCTGCTTTAAATTAACTGAATGAGTCATGTTGGAAAGTTGAAAAGCACACGGATAGTTGCTGAAAATACATTTCTGCCATCGAGTAGAGAATGGGTTACCTAAACTTGTATGAGTATGTAAGTTCTTTTTCAGTTTTACCAGTTGTGTTGGCATGTGGTACCACGGGCCTGAAATCCTAGCGCTTTGAGGTGGAGGTGGGTAGATCAGGAAGTTCATGGTCATCCTTCTGTGGGACTAGGAGTTACAGTCCCTGATAGGTAGACAGATAGGAAGAGAACCTACAAATAGATATTAAGGTGGCAAATTTCAGCAGGGGAATGGTGGCACATGCCTTTAATGCCAATAATCCAGAGGCAGAGGCAGGCATATCTCTGTGAGTTCAAGGCCAGCCTGATCTACAGAGTAAGTTCCAGAACAGCCAAGGCTACACAGAGAAACCCTGTCTCAAAAACAAACAAACAAAACCCCAAAAAAGTAAAGAAACAAAAAAACAAAGACAAGGGGTTGGAGAGATGGCTCAGAGATTAAGAGCACTGGCTGCTCATCCAGAGGACCTGAGTTCAATTCCCAGCACCCACATGGCAGCTCACAACTGTCTGTAACTCCAATTCCAGGGGATCTGACACCTTCACACCAATGCACATAAGATAAACTTCTGGTATCTCCTTCACCCTCCTGAATTGAAACAAAATTCTGGCAGCTTAAAAGAAAGGCCGTGGTGGGCTTATTCTCTGGCAGTAGGAGCCCCAGTCTACAGACCAGCCTGACAAATTCAAGGCCAGATAAGGACATGTTTGCCTAAAAGTTGTGATCCTTTTCTGGGCCTATCAGCCTCCCTGCTATTGTTCAAACTGACAAAGCATAAATTAGGGAGGGAGACCCTGCTGTGGGATGTCCTGTATGCTGTGAATATATGTTGCCATGATTGATTGATAAATAAAACGCTGATTGGCCAGTAGTCAAGCAGGAAGGATAGTGTAGGTGGGACAAGAAGAGAGAAGAATGCTGGGTGGAAGAAGGCTGAGTCAGGAGAAGCTGCCAGTCGCCTCAATGAGTAGCAAGATGTAAGTTACTGGTAAGCCATGAGCTATGTGGCAAGGTATAGATTAATAGAAATGGGCTGAGTTTAAGTGTAAGAGCTAGACAGTGGTATGCCTGAGCTAATGGCCGAGCAGTTTAATTAATACGAGCTTCTGAGTGATTATTTTATAAGTGGTTGTGGGGTCCATGGAGCTGGGCAGGACTGGAGAAAACTCCAGCTATAAGACCCCTTCAAGATCCTTAAAGCCTTCTGCCTATGTTGCTGGTATGGCCACAGTGGTCCAAACCTTTAATCCCAGGACCCAGAGGCAGGCATGTCTCTGTGAGTTTGGATGCCAGCATGACCTATATAGTGAGTTCCAGGCCACCCTTGGCTATATAGTGAGATCCTGTCTCAAACAACTACCCAGCATTCAAAGAAAGACAGGCTTTGTGATTCCTGAGTGCGCCCTGAGCTTTGCAAAGGGTCTTTCTATGTGCCCTGTGTGCTTCCTCACCCTAATAAAAGCCTTTCCTCTTCTGCTGCTTATGCCCTTTTTTTTGTTTTTTGTTTTTTTGAGACATTGTTTCTCTGTATAGCTTTGCGCCTTTCCTGGCACTCACTCTGTAGCCCAGGCTGGCCTTGAACTCACAGAGATCTGCCTGCCTCTGCCTCCTGAGTGCTGGGATTAAAGGCGTGCGCCACCACTGCCCAGCTGCTTATGCCTTTTAATTCTTTAACTGGCAGAGAAAAGAACATAGAAGGTAACTCTTGGCTACATTGCCAGATTGAGGTCAGCCTGGGCTACAGGAGACCCCATCTTAAAAACCAAGTTGGGCAGTGGTGGCGCACGCCTTTAATCCCAGCACTCCGGAGGCAGAGGCAGGTGGATCTCTGTGAGTTCAAGGCCAGCTTGGTCTACAGAGTGAGTTCCAAGACAGTCAAGGCTATAGAGAAACCCTGTCTCGAAAAAACAACAACAAAAACAAGAACAAATAAGCAAGCAATCAAACAAACGAACAAAAAATCGTAAGCTGGGCAGTGGTGGTGCAAGCCTTTAATCCTAGCACTGGGGAAGCAGAGGTCGATAGATCTCTGAGAGTTTGTAGTTTGTGAGTTCGAGGCCAGCCTGGCATACAAAGTGAGTTCCAGGACAAGTAAGACTGTTACACAGAGAAACCCTGTCTCAAAAAAAAAAAAAAATCACAGTTATCTCAAAGAGAGGCAGAACCATAGTCCCTTTATCCTACTAGTCCTTTCTTTTGAGCTATAAACAAGGGCCACCACAACTGCAGGCAGTTGATTTCATTCTCAGTGGTTCATGTTTCTCCCAGATTTTTTTATTATTATTTTAATTAAGAATAAAAAAGAATTAAAACAAAGCTCACAAACCATCATATAATCTTTTTTACAACAACAACAATAACAAAAAATTACACTTACTTGGGGAGAATTAAGATTGTAAATTGGGGGGCTGGAGAGATGGCTCAGAGGTTAAGAGCACTGGCTGCTCTTCCAGAGGTCCTGAGTTCAATTCCCAGCAACCACATGGTGGCTCACAACCATCTGTAATGAGATCTGGCACCCTCTTCTGTATACATAATAAATAAATAAATCTTTAATAAAAAAAAAAAAAAAAGATTGTAAATTGGAAAAAGAAATTTAAGCAATCTTGTGAATGTACTACCTACTTCAGAATTTAAAGGCAAGAGCACTGTGGATTCAGTGAATTTCTTCTCAAACTGACAATGTCTAGGTTTCAAGAAAATAAAGTTACAGCTAGGCACGGTGGCATATACCTTTAGTCTTAGCACTCAGGAGGCAGAGGCAGGACAGCCAGAGGCCAGTCTACAAAGTGAGACTTTGTCTCAAAAAAAAAAAAAAGAAAGAAAGTTACATGTGAAAAAGGAAACTCAGAAACTCATGTTTCTAGAATGAAATATTTTATTGTGAGAACAACAAGAGGACCCAACACATGGTTCTGTAAGACTCTGCATTAAAAAAAAAAAGGCTCCACCTGTAAACCTTCATGATTGAGGAGAATTACAGTGTTTCAGATTCCAATCCAAATTATCTGGAGCTGGCTTTAGTATCCTTAACAGCCACTCATTCCCCACCTCTGTATTCAACCTAACATCCTTTTTGACTATTGGGTAAAACCGGGGGATGTATTCTTTGTCAATCACTGTCCTTTCACAAACCCATCTTAAGAGACTGTCCTGCTTCGCAGTAGCCTGCTTCACCGTGGTCCCCATCAGTGTATTTAGAAAATGCAGTAGCAATCCCTGGAGGAAAAAGTGCCAATTGGCAACTTCAAAAAATGGGCAAAGCATTTGAATTTTAAGTAAAAGCAACTGTGTGAAATTTGATGTCATTTATTTGTGATGTTAAGTGAGCAAATAAAACTACAGCTGAAACTGTTAAAAAAAAAAAAAAAGATCGTGTGTGTATGTTCGTGCAAAATATGGCCGTGCATGTGGAAGCCAGAGGACATTTGGGAACCGGTTCTTGCCTTCCACTTGCACAAAATATTAAAGATGAGTCTTTTCTATCAAATACTATTAAACTGTGTTTAAAACAAGAAATCCAAATTATTTCATCTCCCCCACCTTATACAACATTTATGCAAATATTTTAATCCCCCACCCAGTAAACCTTCCTTTACTCACAGGCATTCCAGGAACTGGATGTCTGGAGCAAGTGACTCCTTTCTCCTTTCCTCCATTTTTTTCTGCAGCAGATGCCTTTAAAATTGGCCAATCTTGAAAGACTGAGAGGTTAGACCCCAGCCAATGAGGAAAAAATACTGTCAATGTTAAGTCCAAAGCTGGGAGGAAAAGACGACCGACTCAAATCACCACAGCCACATTAATTAAAACAAGCAATTAGTTAAAGCAAACTTTTTTATTCCTGAACACGGGCTGTCTCCCGCTAAGGTGGGATTTGAGAGGTCAGCATTGGATGTGAGGAAGACAATGCTTTATAGCTCAGGGGTAGGGGGTTTCCACATGGGGAATTTGGCAGGCAAAATCGGGGCTACAGGAGAAGAACATAACCAGTTAGTCCTGGTGACCTCCTGAAACAATGACATGGTCACAAGGTGGGCGTAACGAGGTAGTCATAACAACAGGTGGTCCTAACAAGGTGGCTATAGGTAGTCATAAAACCTTTTGAAACATAGGTAAGGGTGCAAGATGGTTATAAAGAACTTTTAAAAACAAAGACATGATTGCCATTCCTGAACAGAACCACTTGTAGTTAAGGTTACAGGCAGGACATAGTCCAATCCTTGAGAAACAGAAGTTTAATCATAAACAGGAATGAACCTGGTTTGTCTTTACTATAAGATGGCTTTTAAGCCTAAGATGGAGGGCAGGCTGGTTCTTCATCACCACTTGTATTAGAACAAAAATCAAGTGCACTTCCTGTCTGCGACTATTTGTTCCTTAGAGCACAATCAAGGGTAAAGTTTACCCTTGAAGAGACACTTCAAGTAGAGTGGTGGTCTTTGGTTTTGACCTTGAACTTATTTCTAGCACACCTGTTGAGGCACGATCTCTCATTACTGCTCTTGTACTGCACAGTATAGGCTAGCTGGCTCTCGAGACGCAGCCAGCTCTCCAAGAGATTCTCCTGCGTCTGCCCACCATCTCACCCATAGGAGTGCTAAGATTACATGCCACAGAATGCCACTTCTTCTTTTTTTTTTTTTTTTTTTTTTAAAGACTTATTTATTATGTATACAGTGTTCTGCCTACATGCATGCTTGCAGGCCAGAAGAGGGCACCAGATCTCATTACAGATGGTTGTGAGCCACCATGTGGTTGCTGGGAATTGAACTCAGGACCTCTGGAAGAACAGCCAGTGCTCTTAACCGCTGAGCCATCTCTCCAGCCCCCAGAATGCCACTTCTTACACGGGTTCCAGGCATTAAACTGTGGCCTTCAGGTTTGTGCAGCCAGCACTTCTACCTTCTAAGCCATCTCTCTGGCTCTAGGTAGGTTTTTATTATAACATGGTCTCCCTAGGTACCTTCAACTGCCCTGTAAATCACCATGTAGTCCAGGCTGGCTAGGGACCTACAGCGATCCTAATGGCACAGGCTCCCAAGGGTTGAGACTACAGGCATTTATCGCCATACTCAGATTCATTTGATTAGGGTTTTGACAAAGAGATTCCATTTGGATTCTGTCAGCAGTAGTTGGAGTGTGGACTGAAGACACAGCTCCGTGCTTAGGCCTTCAAAACTGGACTTCTTGACTATACACCCTAGGACACGTCAGGATGAGTCAGTATGAAGTAAAGTTGGAATTAATTAAGAAGAGAGTTTAACACAGATTTATACATGGTGGGGGTGGGTAATAGACTTATAGGGACTAGAATAATGCACACTCAAGTGGGAAAGTGGAGATTCTCAAGACAGTCCCTTGTAAGTATCGTTACAGTAGCCATATAAGATGTTGGTATCATCTGAAGTTACATCTCAAAGGGTTGCTAAAGAATTTAAATGTGGTCTTAAAGCAGTTCCTGATGTGCACTGGAGAGGACTGCAGTTGATAACGTAAAACACTAGGTCACAAAGATTGCATGGAGGTTCTTGTTTGTTTGGGTTTTCCAGACAGGGTTTCTCTGTGTAACAGCGCTGGCTGTCCTGTCTTTGTAGATCAGGCTGGCCTTGAACTCACAAAAATCTGCCTGCCTCTGCCTGAGTTCTGGGATTAAAGGTGTGTGCTATCACGCCCAGCTGCAAGGAGCTTCTACTGTAAACTTCTGTTTGTGAAACTCTCAAACTTTCTCTCTGAGAAAGAAGTGAGTCCATATTCTAAGGTTATATACACTCAGGGCTTAAGCATGGTTCATTGTAACATTGTTATTTGGGTTCATTGTAACATTGTTATTTGAAAGTACTTCTGTATAAAAGAAATATGTTGTCTCTATGTCGCCAGTCTTCACAGCAAATTTGTTGTGCTGGAATTCTTGACTTTCATTTGGGGAAGGGCTCCTTTCCCTTCCCATGTCACCTTACTTTTTTCCCCTGTCTTTCTAGCCTGCCTCGATGTTTACAACCTCCACAGTTTGTTAAAATATTCATCACATGAATACTGAACCTTGCTCTATGCAGATGTATGAGTCTTCTGGTAAGTTTAGTGCTTTGCCTCTGGGCACCCAGTCACCCATCCATTGTTCTGGTCGCGTATGGCCCCACACATTGTATCAGCCCTGTGTTATCGTTGGGTGTGCGAGTGGACAATACGGGACTACAAAGAAGGGCAGGGCTGGGCCTCAGTTTCCATCCTGTAACAGGCCTTGAAGCAGCTGAAAGCGTGATGGGGTCGGCGGCACCACGACTGCATTGTCTGGGACTAAGACAATGGGCCTGTACCAACATATACTTGGCGAGGAAGTGATGTCATACCACGCGAGGTCGAGTCCAGCGCCGGGGCGGCAGGCTACCGGCTTACCCTGTAGCAGTGCCCAAGGGCGGCTCCCTGCGAGCCATCCTTCAGTGCCCTCTTCTTGTATCTCCCTTCGGAGGTCCCTTGGTGGAGAGAGAGAGAGAGCTTTCCTAGTGTGGGTGTTTCTCCTGAGCAGAGACCAGGCTCCTCCTTCCCAAGCATGGCTGGAGTGCCGCAGCCTTGTTCAGAGATCAAAGACAGCATCGATCCGGGACTGTTCGGCGAGGGGCGGAGCCAAAGGCTGGCTGGCTCGGGGGCGTCGTCTGGGGCGGGCCTCGGACCTCTGGAAGGGCAGTTTGGGGCCGGTCCAGGGTCAAGAGGCGGGGTTTCGGGTGGACTGACATGACGGCCTGTGGGCGGGGCTGAAGGGCGGGGCTGGGGGTGGGGGGGCAGGGTGAATGGCGTGGCCAGGCTCTGAGCGGCAGGTGGGCGGGCAGTTTGGGGGCGGAGCCAAGATTTAAAGGTCCGGCCTGGAGAGGCCAGCTCCGGGGCGGAGCTGAATTGCTCAGGGGCCGGGCCGGCAGCTCGTGGGCGGTGGGTAGAGCAACCCCGGAAAGGGCGTGGTCTGGGAGGGCGCGCCCACCTTTTAGTCCGACCATGCTGCTCTGTTCAAGTGTTAGTAATCACTGCCCCGGTCTGACGACGTGTTGTGGGAAATTCTCCCAAGTTTCCAATGTTTTACAAGTGATTTTAGTCTTCACAACTGTAGAGTTTTATCTTTGCGCCTTGTTTAGTAACAGCGATGCGAGGATCTGTGGTTGGTATGTAAAGTGAATAGAAAATTTCTTAATAAAAAAAAAGAAAAAGAAAAAAGAAACAGATGCTGAACCGCGGAAATTTTGGTGACCTCCACTCCCAACACTTTACAGGATCACGAAGCCTCTACCTGAACCCCAGGATTCTGCAGGCGCTCCCTCCGCTTGTAGGTTCGCACCAGTGTCTCACTCCCTCTTGTCTGCAGGCTGCGAAAGCCCTCACCCCAGCCCCTAGGGAGTGGGACACAGAGTGGCCTTTTCTCAGCTGTGAAGCCTAATATCAGAGACCCAAGGCTCTGGAGCCAGGCAGGGCTTAAAGGAAATGGCCAGTTCCGGCCTTACCCTGGGAAGGAGGGCGCCAAAGCTCACATGGGCGTGACCTGGCCTGGCATCAGAGCCCAAGGCTTCCTTAGGCCCAGGGAATCACATTGATGGTGGGAAACAGTGGAACACTGACGGAAATGTTTTCTAAAAATACCTTACAAGGAAAGAAGAGAAAGCCTGTGCAAAGGAACAATGGCTTGTTTCTACTGGTGTGGTAAATCTACAAAGCTGAATGGATTACAGAAAACTCATTCCCAGCACACCTGCCACCCGAGTTTTTTTATTTTTTTATTTATTTATTTTTATTTTTTTTGGTTTTTCGAGACAGGGTTTCTCTGTGTAGCTTTGCGCCTTTCCTGGAACTCGCTTTGGAGACCAGGCTAGCCTCGAACTCACAGAGATCCGCCTGGCTCTGCCTCCCGAGTGCTGGGATTAAAGGCGTGCGCCACCACCGCCCGGCTCCGAGTTTTTTTAAAGGAGCGAAGCAGAGAAACCAAGCAGTCCCTGTAGGGAGGCCCCACCCTATGTGTGGAAAATACAAGGCCAGCTTCAGAAAGAGAGACCTGATAGGCAAGCAGCCTGAGAGATGGTTCGGGCTCCCCTTGCACGGAACAAGGTCGGAAACCAACCCAGAGAGAAGATGTGAAGCAGGTTCTTGGAGGCATCCACTTCCATCGCTTAGAGGGATCTTGGTCAAGGCATCAGAGTATATCTATTCACATCCAAGCCATCAGGATTGAGAGACACATTCCTGAAGGGCTGGAGGTCCTACGTCAAGGGGTAAGGCAGACAGTGCTCACTCTTGTCTCTGGAGTTTCACTGCTTCCTGGAGCCCTTGTTGGCCTTGTCATCGTGATCCACAGTGAGGCCACTGGGTCCTAGTTAGCAACAGATGCCTCTTGATGCACTTTGGCCCTTGGAAGGAGCCAAGATTTGTAGCTGGAGAAATAAGGAAGGAGTGGAAAGGTCCATGGTCCACAGGGAAGAGCCAGAGCCCCATGTAGCCTGGGCCAAAGTTCTCTACCTAGAAAGGCAGGGCAGCACAGCCAACAGCCAAGGAGGCTGGGCCACACCCCAGCGGGGCCTCATCCCTGACGTTGTCACTTCCACCTCAGCTGCACCCAGAACAGAGGCCAAAGAACACAGCAAGTCTGGGAAAATAAGGTTTGTAATACTAGATCATGATATGCTAATAAAGTAATTTAATAGTGAACATCAAATAGATGTGTGTTTGTGGTAGAAAATGTAAAAGAAACACGAGTGACAATCAGTGAATTGACTTTACACAGTATCGACTTGTGAACCTGCTTTTCCAACATTTTCATAGTTTTCAGCTTAGTTGAAATTCCATGTTTCAATTTCTTTGTTTTACATTCTAAGCATTTTTCCGTATTCTCATTTTTCGTATTCTTTTTTCTTTTTGCAGTGTGTGGGATGGAGCCCTGACCTCTAGTTTGCTATGCACACACTCTGCTGTTGACTTAAAATCCAGCCCTAAAGCACAATTTTGTTTATTTCTTAGAGACAGCTCTTACTCTAGCCTTACCTGCCTCATAGAAGGGCCCACGTTCAGGGGAGTGAGTACAGCCAGAGCCTTTCTCAGCACCCCGATCTGGAGAGAAGTTGAACCAATCTTTCGAGACATCGATCCCCAAGACTGATAACAGCCTCAGAACTGTTTCTGGTCATGCCCATTAACCTTGCTTCCTATGACTGTTCGGAGAGGGAAAAATTCAAAATAAAGAAGATATATAGAGAGATATGCCTTTTGTGTCCAGGATTGTAAACCATCTAGATGTTCAATAACAGGAAAAAATCTGAGTAAACATAGTTTATTTCACCCACTAAAACTTATGCTCCTTGGCCAGGTGGCGGTGGCACATGCCTTTAATCCCAGCACTCGGGAGGCAGAGCCAGGCGGATCTCTGTGAGTTCGAGGCCAGCCTGGATTACAGAGTGAGTTCCAGGAAAGGCTCCAAAGCCACACAGAGAAACACTGTCTCAAAAAAAAAAAAAATCTAACAAAGGGAATAAAGACCAAGTGTTTTACAGTGGCAAACCACAGTAAAGAAAATCTGGGCCCTTGATGATTATGGATTGAACATGTTAGTCCTCACTGTCCATCTCTGGACTTCCTTTTTAGGAAAGAACATCCAGAAATGTGTTTAAGCCACTACCATTTCCATTTGTTGCCCATATACCAGTATGTCCTGGGTTGACTTCGTTGCTTACACAGTGTGGTGGTTTGAATAGGAAAGGCTCATATATTTGAATGTTTAACCACCAGGGATTGGGGCTCTTTGATAGGATTAGCAGGATTAGGTGCGGCCTTGTTGAAGGAAGCATGTCTCTGGGGGTTCTCTCTCTCTTTCTGCCTTGGGATCAAGATGTACTTCTCAGCTACTGTACCAGTGCCAGGCTCCCTGCCATGATGACAATGGACTAAACCTCCGAGACTGTAAGCCAGCCCCATATAAATGCTTTCTTTTCTAAGAGTTGCCTTGGTCATGGTGTCTCTTCACAGCCATAGAACAGTGACTAAGACACAGTTACACAGTTTGCTCTCTCTCCCTCTCACTTTCCTTCCTCTGTTTTCTATTTTCTCTTTGACCAACCACAATGCAGTCCTGGAGCCTGCTACTGCCCCTAAGCAGAAGTAAGGGCATGCCACTCTTCCAAGAAACCGGAGCAAGTATACATCAACTCAGTGCCTGAACTGTAGGAGAGTAATACACGGTGACACAGTGTTGATCAGGTGACATTGGGTGCTTCCTGGCTGCCAGCCACCCTGTGATACCTTCAGAGAGATCCTGTCCTGAGTATCAGCCTTGTCCCTGTATCCTCAGCTTCACATTGGTTTTCAGCTGTGGCCCCTGTCATGTGTGTAATGGCATTTGTAGTCAGTGTCCTATGTTCTCTGATGGAGGCCATCCACCCCCTGCCAGCTTCAGCATCCTCAGCGTGCTCCCACATGGTGGTTGCCCCATAGCCTTCTCCAACAGCTGCCTCAGTGCAGGCTGCACAGCAGAGCTCGGGATTTCAGGATCACCCAAGACTTCAAGGCTTCAGGCGCCCAGGTGTGAGAAGACAGTTCCTTTGGGGTCTGTCTCGCCATCCCCTCGCCTCTTTCTCTCGTCAATGCACCTCGCAGGGAGGATAATAGGGAACCCAGGAGAGAGCTCCAGTGCTCTTCTGCCCTCTTGCTCCACCCTCACCCCTAAAAGGAAGGTATTGGAATTGCTGGACACTGGAAGGGATTTTCTTGGCGGGCTTCTCCTGGCTCCGCCTCAGCACACTGGGGCAAGCTATCAGAGGAGAGGGCGGGGCAAATCACACACGGAAGTCAGGTAACAGCCGGCCGCCTGGCCGCCACCCTCACACCTGCCAGCACCAGCATCCAGAGCCCCACATCGACTCAGGGACCAGCCACCAGCATGCAGGTGAGCCTGGGTTCTAAAGGGACATGCCTTCCGCCCCCACCACTGCCACCCTTTCCTGGAAGGTTTGATGGCAGGCAGTTCCCAACAACCTGCCATCCAGGGGGAATGTGGCTTGACTTGGATCAGGACCTATATATAGGGCATGAAGTAGCCTTGTAGCCCTATCTTGGCATTCTGGAGACCCCAGAACTGGGCTCCTACGAGTGTGCGACTTAGGGTTTTCTGCCAGAGTTGTCTGAGCAAGGTGAGGACAGAGATGCTGTGGTGGAATTCCCAGACCTGCAACTTGCACTGAGGGGGAGGGACTATGGGCACTACGATAGATTGGCCTGGGCAGCTATGTGCCACGCTCTCTGGATCCTGCTCCAGGCAGAGGCCAGCTCTAATGCTGAATTGAAGCAGGTGTAGAGCAGAAGGTGAAATGTGTGTGTGTGTGTGTGTGTGTGTGTGTGTGTGTGTGTGTGTCTGTGCATATGTGTGTGTGGGGGGGGTAACTTTTTAGAAAGCATTATTTCTCCTCTTGTTAACCAAAAAGCTCACCTGTGGCAGAGGCCAGCACTGGCATCCCCAGGGAGGAGGGAAGGGCGAGGTGGAGAGTGAAACCAACTTCCCACTCAGGCACCAGGCCTCCCGGTGTGGGCTGTGTGGGTGGCTGCTCCCTCTGCTGTTACTCAGTACTCTCACTGGGCTTTCCAGAACCCAGTTCTGGGAGCTGACTGCTCAAGCCAGCACATAGACACCCCTTAGCCTGGCCCCAAAGCCCCCTTGCCCCTCTTTTCCAAACTGGTGATAGAAAGAGAGAGCATGAGCCTTTAGGCACTCAGAGGACTTGGTGGTCCCAGCTCCTGGTTGGATCTGCGCCTGCCCTCCATGGTTTAAATTTCTGCCATGGCTCTCCATTGTTTTTGTTGAAGTCCAGGAAACCTTCCTTGATCTGGCTTCTGTGAACTTTTAGCCTCGCCTGGTGGCCCTGTCCTTGCCCTTTATACTCCTGCAAAGTTGAAGTGCTGAGGACTGTCACCAGGAGTAGTGACTACCAAGTTGCCAGGGGTGCTGAGGACTGAGTCCATTCAGGACATGCATGTGGCTGGTCAGAGGACAACTCTTTGGAGTCGGTTCTTTCCTTTGACCATGTGGTCCTAGGGATCAACACGAGGCTTTGTTGGCAGGTGTCTTTACCTGCTGAGCTATCTCACTGGTCCAGGACTGAGTTCTTGAGAGCAATAGCTATTGAGTCTTCTGAGATGGTAAGGACTGAGTCTCTGAAGGGCCGAGAACTGAGTAAAAATTCCAAGTGCAACCTGCCTCTCAGAACTAATCCACATACATTTCCCTCTCCTAGAAATGCTGCTCCAACCCCTTTTCTCCTCTTGCTTATCTCTTGCCTGATGAGGTAAAGACTGGGACCATCTCTCCCACCAGGCAGACATGACTTCAGTCCCTATGTGCACCCACACCGTGCACTACCCTCCAGGACTTAGCACTGAGAACACAGAATGAATTGCCTGTTTAGCGTCTAGGGATGGGCAGATGGGCAGGCACACAAAAGGATGGACCAATGGAAGACAGACCACTCAAGGAAAGATGGAGAGAGAGAGACAGAAGCCTTGGGAGTTCCTAGGAGGCAGAGGAAGCAGAGATGGTGCCCAGAAGGCAGTAGGTTTAGGAAAACAGAGCCCTGGGCAGCAGAGGTGGCCTCTATGTTGTACACTGTGGTGGAGCAGGTGGATCCCCCTGTGACTAATGAAACTGAAGAGTGTGGTAGGCCTCAGAGAACTAGCAAGGGAGGTAAACATGACCTTAGGGCAAGGTGGGCCACGAATGGGGTGGGGAGTGAGGTCCACATGTCTTTTGTGTGTGGCTGGGATGCAGTCAGTATGTGTACTGTGTACCCACAGGTCAGGCTTGCTTTGGAGACGGATGGCAGCTGTATGCACAGCTGTCCCTTCTGCCTGCACTGACCAGGAGGATGGAGAGGAGATGGACAGTAGGGAGCAGGACTGCCCAGCTCTAGCTCCCTGCATTCTTGATCCCCCAAAGGGAGGATTCCTTAGGTGCTATGGTGTCCCACTCACTGGAGGACATAATAAGGAGCTAGGGGCCCTAGCTGAGCCCTGAACCCTGAGCCCCAGCCCACTGTGTATGGCCTGTAGGATTTGGGGTGGGAAGAACTGGGGAAAGTGGCAGGAACCTAAGTGCCTGCCTGGGCACATGATTTTTTTCACTCTTTTCCTGTCCGTGTATACTGTTAGGTTTCTTTGTTGTGGAGGTGATATCCTTAAATTCTATAGGTGAGAAAATTGAATTTCTTAGAAGGCTGATCACATCAGAGCCAGAGTATCTGTCTGCCTGAGCTTGAATCTTAGGCTGGCTATGTATGGCAAGATTGGAACTGAAGGTCCAAGGCCCCAGCTGAGTGTGTGGGGACAGCCCTGTCCCTACCTTGGGTATCTTTGAGTTTCAGAAGCCCACACACAGCTTCTTGGAGGTGGCACCCAATGGATTATGACCCAGAAGCTTTGAATATTTTGGGAACACTGAGAAAGCTGCTTGGCTGGAGATTGAGATAGCTTCACTAGCTGGTCCTACCATGAACGACCCAAGGGCAACACTGGGTATCATCATTGAGGAACAACAAGGTGTGGCCCTGTACACACTGGCCCTGGACCACCTGACCTTGAAATCTGGGTGCTGTGGCTGTGGATGGGTTGGTAAGCCCAGCATGCATGAATGTAGAACTTAGTGGCCAGACCTGTCTTGCTGTGGGTTAGGAATGGACGAACCAGGGCTAGCTAGGGGAGCTCTGGCCTAGCTGATAGATTGGCCACTGTCCCTGTGCTATGGTGGCAGCTAAAAGCTGGTGCAGCCCCCTAGCTATGTGTATATTGCTTTACCATGTATATTTAAATAGTGGTCCTGCCCAGAGTGGCTTCAGCCTACCTACACTGGCTGAAGTGACGTCCCCAGCCCCATGAGGCTCCAGGTAATTGTTCCAAAGCTGCACACATCTCTAGTGGGAAGGGGCTTTCTAGTCTAATTTTTGGGCTGACTAGAGACAGCCTCTTAGCCCAGCCTTCAAATGTATACTTTGTGGACAGTCTCCTCTTCCTAGGATCCCTCTCAGTTTGGATTCCAAAGTCCCACAGGTTCCTGGTTCTCTCCTAGGTCTTATCTCCATTCTAATTTGTTCCACACGTTTTAATGCTTTGGTCCCACACTGATTGATTGTGGTTTATGGGAAGGGAAGGCATGAGAGGACGTCTGCTCAGGTCCGAAGTCAAACACATTTCACTCACCAATTCATCCCACGTGACACTTGCTGAGCTTTCATGGTGGGTGGATTACTAGGCTGGGTGCTGGGGACATAAGGGTCCCCTGGCTATCTATCCTGTGGTTGCGATGTCACCTTCTTCCCAAGTTGAGACATTGGTGCTCACCTGTCTTACAGCTCTAGGTGTAGGGTTTCTCTCCTGGAGAAGTTTCCGTCACTGCCCACAAGACCGGGTGCAGGTGTCTGTGGGCAGAGGATGGGAAGTCCAGGAAAGCCCAAGAGTCTGGGGAATGTTGTCAGAGCAGGGAGGGTGGGAGCACACAGAAGTGCTCCCCTGGGAGCCCAGGGGAACAGGGAAGTATAGGACACAGGATGTACACCAGACAGGGAGATGAAGGTCTGAGGCCTGTACCCCCTCCAGCAGCTCGACGGAGATTCGGGCAGGGGCAACACCAGCCCATCCTCAACCAGAAGCTCCTTGGGTATGTGCGAGTGTGTGTCTGTGCACTCACGGGAATACAGCAGGGGGTGGATTCAGCAGCAAAACAGACAAATAAAACAAAGAACCTCAGGTTAAATTTCAGAATTTCAGATAAACAACTTCTCCCCCCCCCTCAGTATAAGTATACCCAGGCAACATTGGGATATACTTATACTTACAAACAAACAAAACCCCTTCATTTTGTTTTGCTTTGGGACAAGGCCTTACTATGTAGATCAGGCTGGCCACAAACTCACCACAACCCTCCAAATTGCTGGCTTGTGCCACCATGCCCATCCCAAAGCCTGTTTGGCTATCTGAAATTCCTACATGACTGGGTGGCCTGTATTTTACCTGGCAGCTCTTGAGCTGGCCTGTTGGAGCAGTATGGTGAGACTCTCTGGAGGAGGTGGGAGGAATGTGTTTGGGCAGGGGAAGCAGGAGCCAGACCTGGCATTGGAGTGACTTCAGGGATGGTAAGATGTAGTGTGGGGATAGAGGCAGAGGCCACTGAGGATGGGCATTTGGAACTGGTAACAGGATAAGCAAGACTCGGGATCTGGGCCATGGGATAGGAGAAGAGTCTCCCAACCTGCTGGACAGCCAGAGAAACAGCTTCATTTGGCTCAGGTGCCTAGAGGGTACCTAAGTGTACCTGCTTCTGGGACACTGGAGCCACAGGTCCTTGTCACTCTGGAGTCCCTCTGAAGTCCCTCCATCAACCCCTGTGTGTTGCTCTTAGGGACGTGGACAGGACTGTGTCACCCATGTGCACAGAGCATGCGTTACACATAATGCATTACAAAACTGGCATCCTCAGCATCTGCCAAATGCTGTCTCCTTAGCCAGTGCAGCTGCCCATTCAACCCCTCCCTCGGCCTTTACTCCATCAGGTTTGGGAAAGCGCAACCTGCTGCACCCTGCCCGGCAGCCCCACCTCCCCAGGTCTTTCTCCCTGCTTCCCATAGCCCACACCCTCCGGAAAGAAGCCCTGACTGCCACTTACCTTCAGTCCTCGGGCACCTTGTTTGTCGAGAGTAAATGAAGTCTCGAGAACCCCGGGACTCAGCACCCATGGAGACAGAGACCACAGCACCCACTGCCCTGACTCTGCCCCCTCCCTTGGTAGTGTAGTTTTTTGTTTGTTTGTTTTATTTTTCTGGAGACAGGGTTTTTCTGTGTAGCCCTGGCTGTCCTGGAACTCACTCTGTAGACCAGGCTGGCCTCAAACTCACAGAGATCTTCGTGCCTCTGCCTCTCGTGTGCTGGGATCGAAGGTGTGCGCTACCACCACCCAGATGGTGGTATAGTTTTATTCCAACTGTGAATATTCCTAAAAATGTACCACTTTACTTGTGAGGCTGTGGCAGAAAGATGAAAAACTTGAGAGCAGCCTGGGATTCATATTAAAACCCTATTTAAGAAAAACAAACCAACAAAAACTCAGTGTCTGTAATCCCAGCACTCAGAAGGTAGAGGCAGGATGATTGAAAATTCAAGGTCATCCTCCCTCCTAGGCAATTTGAGGCCTGGGATACACGGCCTGGGTCAAAAACTCAAAAATAAACGTACTGGATTGGGTATGCAGCTCAATCAATAGAAAGCCCACATAGCACACATGAAACCCTGGGTTCAATCCTTAGTACCACACAAATGAGGCTTTGGTAGTGTCTGCCAGCAGTTCCAGGGCTGGGGACATAGAGGCATGAGGATTAGCAGTTCAAGGTCATTTGGGCTACATAGTGAAGTTAAATCAATCTGGGCTGTATGAAACTCTGTTTCAAAAACTAAAACAAAATTGCAGAGGACATGGGTTTAATTCTCAGCACTCACACAGTGGCCCACAACTGCCTGTAATTCCTGTTCCAGAAGATCTGATACCCTCTTTTTACCTCCACTGGGACCAGGCACACACATGGCAAACACACATGCCTGAAAGAAAAACATTTGTACAATACAAAATAAAGAATATAAAAAAAAATGTACAAAACAAAATGGGGTCAGGTGTAGTGGTATGCACTTTTAATCTCAGAACTGTGTAGGCAGAGGCAGATGGGTCTCTGAATTTGAGGACAGCCTGGTCTACATTGTGAATTCCAGGCTAGCCAGGGCTACAAAGTGAGACCCTGTCTGGAAAAAAAGAAAGAAAGAAAGAAAGAAAGAAAGAAAGAAAGAAAGAAAGAAAGAAAGAAAGGAAGGAAGGAAGGAAGGAAAGAAGGAAGGAAGGAAGAAAGAAAGAAGAAAAAAAGCAGGTTAGAGTGGAGAGGTGGCTCAGTGGTTAAGAGCACTGGCTGCTCTTCCAGAGGATCTGAGTTTGATTCCCAGCACCCCCACAGTAACTCCAGTTCCAGGGGACCTGACACCTCTTTTGGCTTCTGTGGGCACAAAGGTCAAACACAGTGCACAGACATACATGCAGGCCGAACACCCACACACACAAAATAAATAAAAAGTTAAAAAGCAGAGCTTTAATGCTACTTTCTTTCATTTTATAAAAAAGTGAAAAAAAAATTTATAAAAAAGTGTATCATGCTAGGGACTAGAGAAATGGCGGTTAAGAGCACTGGCTGCTCTTCCTGAGGACCCTGGTTCAATTCCAGACACCCACGTGGTGGCTCATTAAAATCTGTAACTCCTCTGGTCCTTCTGTGTTACCTCCCCAATTCCAGCAGGTCTGATGCCCTCTTCTGGTTTCCATGGGCACCAGGCAGACAAGTGGTATACAGACTTAGCCGGCAAAATGCAGGCAAAATACCTATTCTATGCACGTTTTTAAAAAAGGATATCATGCTAGATGCAGATTCCTAAGGTTTGTTTTCTTAAAAACAAGCTTGTTTGAGATTTTGGTTAGTAATAGAACTAGAAGGTCATTCTGGTGTCCCCCAGCCCTCCATTAGCTTCCCCTGACTAAGTCTCAGGACACACCTGTGCTGCCCAGCACTTGCAGCCACACACCCTTGTATCTCTTCTTGTCACTCAGGATTCAGTGTAGCTTTTAGTCACCATCTTCTTAGCTTCCCCTTAAGACACATCTTGCCCTTGTCTTGGTGACATGACTCCTGGACGGACACTCTTCCCATGACCCTCTGAACTTCTCTGAGGACTTAGGGCGGGATGGCTGATAGGCTTCAGGCAGCAGGACCTACACTCACCTCCACCTCCTGCTGTGCATTCCTGACTCCCAGGGATACAAGGGGCAGCCACACCGTCCTCATGTGGATTGGGGTAATACTGGTGCCCATTGTGTTTCCCGTGCTCACAGCTTTCTCTAGGCACTGAACCTAGCCCAGAATGGGGGGAAATGTAAGCCCATCTCCCAGAAGATCTGGGATCATCACTGTGGTCTAGTAGTGAACAAGTCAGAAAAAACTCAAGTCTTCCAGATTCCACTAGTGGTTCTCAGCGGTGGGGAATATGCCTGCCTTGAAGTTCTTGTCGGCGTCCTCAAGGGTGGTCAGGCCACAGGCCCTAGTACTGCCTAATTAAGAACCCAGTGCAAAATGTTTCCAAGTTTGTGTGACCCACCACCAGCACACAAGTGACTTTGGCATCTTCAGACTCTTAAAATGTGTGCAGCCCGGGTCTTCTAGCCCTCTGACTGCCCCTCCCTGATTCTCCTGAAGTTGCCATCTCTTCACCCATCAGGTGCTCACTGGGACTCCTTTCAGTGACACCCCTGTGAGCCACTGTCTGCCTGTCATGGAGGAATGGGGCTGTCTGACTTTCCTTAAAGCCCTGAAGGAGCCGGGCGGTGGTGGTGCACGCCTTTAATCCCAGCACTCTGTGAGTTCGAGGCCAGCCTGGTCTACAGAGTGAGATCCAGGACAGGCACAAAAACTACACAGAGGAACCCTGTCTGGAAAAACCAAAAAAAAAAAAAAAAAAAAAAAGGAAAGCCCTGAAGGAGCCTCTTGGTGTTTCCACACAGACCATGCTGGCTCTGTTGTCACCTTCTGCTGCCTTACCTTGTGACATCCTCAGCTTCTCCTCCACCAGGAATTACCTATTTCCCAACTAGCTTGGTGCAGAGTGGGGAGTCTTGCTTCTTTGTGTGCCTGTGTGCCTGCTTAGAGCATGGAGGAGGAGGCTTGTGAGGGGCTTACATGCTCATCTCCCCATTTTTCTCTGTTCCCCAGGGTGATGAGAGCCTCCAGATCTTGGTGGGGTCAGATGGGGACAACTTGCCCCTGATGGAAATGGGTACTTGTAAGGTGAGTCTGATCAGGCCTCCCAGGCTTGATCCCACCAACCCCTTGCCTACTGTGTATCCTGTGCTTGGTTATGGTCCTACACCTCCTCCCATAGCCATGTCCTATGCTGGGTTCCTGCCCCACACCTTTTCCCATCCTGTGTCCACGTCTACATTTCCTCCTATCTGTATCCAGTGTTCTGTTTCTACCCTGCGTCTTCTTCCTCCAGCTTGAGGCCTCTCATCAGTGGGACTGTGTCCTGGTGGCTGATCTCCAGACCCAGAAAATCCAGAAGCAGGTTCAGAGGCAACAGCAGTTCCTGGAGACGCTTGAGAGCAAAGGCTTCCAGTTCAAGGTGGGCTAGTTTGCATCAGGGGCCAAGTCATGGGCCCGAGAGTCATGGGGCATGCCTTGTCACATGCCCCAGGAACAGGGGACAGGATAGTGGCTGTGGATGAGTTGGTTCCCCTGTGACTCCCAAGATGATAAAGGACCGGAAGAAGGTGTTCTTTGGGATCCGAGCTGACAGTGGGATCTTTGACCTGTACCGGACTCTTCTCATGAAGCCTGAAGATCCTGGCCCCAGAGCCAAACTGAACAAGATGAACTGCATCCCAGCTACCACAAGGTGAGGATGTATCCAGAGTCCAGAGCAAGAGAACCCTTGCTCTTGTCCAGGCAGAACAAGGGCCACATTCCACCTGAGGTAGGACAATACAGCTCTATACAGTCTTATTGTGGATGTCACAGGGGATCAGATCCCACTCTTTGAGCAAGGCTCTGTGCCCCAGTTCTCATTTTGTGATAGTAATAATGACAGCTTGTACCAGGCTTTTTCTTTTAGGCCACCAACCAGCTTCTGAATCATGACATGGAGACTTATCATTAGTTTTGAATGCTCGGTCTAGCTCAGGCTCGTTTCTGGCTAGGTCTTTTAACTTAAATTAACCTGTTTCTCTTTATCTATCCTTTGTCTCATGGCTTTTTTTATCTTTCTTTTTTTTTTTTTTTTGGTTTTTCGAGACAGGGTTTCTTTGTGTAGCTTTGCGCCTTTCCTGAAACTCGCTTTGGAGACCAGGCTGGCCTCGAACTCACAGAGATCCGCCTGCCTCTGCCTCCCGAGTGCTGGGATTAAAGGCATGCGCCACCACCGCCTGGCGGCTTTTTACCTTTCATCCCTTCTGTATATCTTACTTTCACTGCTTCTCCTGGCTGGCTGGCTGGCTGGCGGCCCCCTGGCTTCTGGTCCCGGGTGTCTCCCTTGTTCTCTCCTCTCTTCTTCCTCTTGTTCTTCTCCCCCACACCTAGATTTCTCCTCCTATTTATTCTCTTTGCCCAGCAGCCCCACCTATTCCTTTCTCTGTCTAGCTGTTGGCTGTTCAGCTCTTTATTAGACCGATCAGGTGCCTTAGGCGGGCAAGGTGAAATACCAACACATCGTTACATAATTAAACACACTTCCTTACATCGTTAAACAAATGCAGCCTAAACACATGTAACACACCTTTACACAATTAAAGTAATATTGTGCAGCATAAACGAATTAACACATCTTTGCCCAGTTAAAATAATATTCCACAACAACAGCTCACTTCTTGACATCCTGTGAGAACTCCTTGTCATGGTTTTTCTTGAATCAAAGTCAGCAGTGAAATGAGCAGACACCCCTTCTGGATTCTGAGGTCTTCATCTCCCATAGATCCCTTCCTCATCAGCTCAAGATCCTCTCTGGACATCTGGTCCTAGCTATCTGACAGGGACAGCCCCCTGTGTCTCCAGTCACCTGCTCCTCTAGGTGATTCATGCACCCCTTCCTGGTCCTTCTTTGTCACCTACCCACATCCAGCCAGAGCTATCTGGGACCTGGCTAGTTGACCCTGGCAAAGGGCAGTCAGAGGATTAGGTACCAGGCAACAGAGTCCTGTGAACACAGAGTTTTTTGGTACTGGGGAGGACTGAGGGGAAATCAGAAGAGTAGAGACACCTTGGTGGGGACAAAGAAAGAGTCACAGGGGCGGACGGGGTGATTTCCATGTGTTCATACGGTGACTGTGTCTCAGACACTTAAGATGTGTCTGAATATGGCTCTACAAATGCCTGTGTGGCCTTGGGCAAGGTACCCTAACATCTGAAAAAATGCCTGTGTGGCCTTGGGCAAGGTACCCTAACATCTGAACAAATGCCTGTGTGGCCTTGGGCAAGGTACCCTAACATCTGAAAAAATGCCTGTGTGGCCTTAGGCAAGGTACCCTAGCCTCGGAACCTCAGTTTCCACATAAGCAGAATGATTCATAACCAAGTAAGAGGATTTGTGCACATTAACACTCAGCATGTGCAGGCAAGTGTGGTCAGAGATGGGGGCTCTTGACCCCGAACCTGGGAGAGCTGTGGAAACCTGAGAGTAAGGACAGGACCCCATCCTGCAGGCCCAGCAAACCTGACCCGAGCAGGCTTTCAGGGTGATTTATGGACTCTGGGTTCTGGTCAGTATTGGTGGGATGTCTTTTCTAGAACAGAGAGGGCCGGGTGTGTGGAGAACAGGGCTTTAACAGGCAAGGTCCACTGGGCCATCATGGGGCCATTCTGATCCTTAGATTCTTGGGTTTCAGAATCCGAATTGTGAGCTTTGTCGTGAACAACAAGATGAAACCTGGTGGTGAGCACAGATGGACAGGTGGCCTAGGAGGGTGCTGCTGTGGGCTGGATTCTCCTACCCTCCATTGCTCTCTGACTGAGGCTCCCTGTAACCCCTAGAGACCTTCGAGGACCTGGTGAAGGATGGGGTTTTTGAGACCATGTTTCCTCTGCACGAGGTGAGGGGTGACAAGTTCAGAATGGACCTAAGGGTGGGAACCTGAGGTAGGCAGCCAAGCTCTCATTTGACTCCCGTGACACAGGGAGTAAAAGACTTGAAGAGAAAATGGGCCCGATGGAGAAACATGTTCCGGAAACAGCCGATTGATGATATTAGGTAATACCACACCAAGCAGCTCACCTGTGGGCCATAGACACATCTGTGCTCAAATCACCAGCACATCCAGTCCTAAGTGACACATACAGTCCCCACTCACCCTGATGCTAGCAGTACCCTCCTCCTCCTACCCTCTCCTCATATGCCCATACCCTACTAGGTACTGAGGCCACTGGGGAGGGTGGCCTTGATGGGGAAGCTTTCCCACAGGAACTACTTTGGCGAGAAGGTGGCTCTGTATTTCGCCTGGCTTGGCTGGTACACCTACATGCTCGTGCCTGCTGCTTTGGTGGGCCTCGTCATCTTCCTGAGCGGCTTTGCCCTGTTTGATTCCAGCCAGATCAGGTGGGTCAGGGCTTGAGGCCTGCAGTCTCTTTGTGGGCCAGGAATGGAGGTGGGAGCCTGGGTGGACCCTGCACCTGAGAATCACTGCTCTTGTCTCTGTACTCACAGCAAAGAGATCTGTGCGGCCAAGGACATCTTCATGTGCCCCCTTGGCGACCACAGTCGCAGATACCAGCCGCTCTCAGAAATGTGCACTTTTGCGAAGGTTTGATGCCTACTGGAGTCTTTTCAGGGCTTATGAAAGGGTTGGCACAGTATGTCCATCTAGAAGTGGGGAAGACAAGGCACTTGAATGCCCTGACGGGCCGGGCTTTTCCTTCCCCGCTAGGGGACATGGGTAGGAGGTCCAGCATGAGCCTTGTGCTCCTCTCCTCAGCTCACTCATCTCTTCGACAACGAGGGTACTGTTTTGTTTGCCATCTTCATGGCTCTGTGGGGTGAGTTGCTGCTGGGCATTCCTGGAGGGCCCTGGGGACAGCCAACCTTAGCTTTTCAGCCACCCTGGCTCACCCCAGGGGTGCTGTGACAGCTCCCAATGCTCACTGCAGCCACAGTGTTTCTGGAGATCTGGAAGCGGCAGCGTGCCCGCGTGGTCCTGCACTGGGACTTGTATGGATGGGACGAGGAAGAGGTAAGACGGGGCCAGCGGCAACATGGTTGCTTGTTTCCAGTGGCCCGTGTGGCCCATACCACTGTATCTGAGGTGTGTCTGGTGACCTTCCTAGGAAGAGATGGCCCTTGAGCTCATTAACTATCCGGACTACAAGCTGAGAACACATCATCATTCCTACCTGAACAGCACTATCATTCTGATCCTGTCCGTGTTCATGGTACTGCTGGGAACTGTGGCAAGGGCTGGAGACCCAGCTGTCCCTACCCTTCATGGCCACCCCCAACCCTTTGCAGATCTGTTTCATGATTGGCATGGCCCATGTGCTGGTTGTCTACCGTGTGCTGGCCGCTGCTCTCTTCAGCAGCTTCCTGGAGCAGCAGGTGACCACTGTCGTGGTGGTGACCGGGGCCGTGGTACACTATGTAATCATAGTCATCATGACTAAGGTAGAGAGGTCGGGCAGGGGAGGCCCTGGGGGGCTCGACTGAAGTTCTAGGTAAATCCCACTTGGTTCCTTCTTCCCTCAGGTCAACAAATGGGTAGCCCAGAAGCTTTGTAACTTTGGTGAGCAGAGGCCAGCCTCTCTCTGGGAGCTGGGGAGGACTCAGGGCTGAGAGTCGTGGAGCTGTGATCAGACATGGGGTGGGGGCTTCCTGCTCTTCTGGGACTCTCACTTGAGAGGTGTAGGTCATGCTGTCCTGTTGGTCTAGGGAAAGACAGGATGGCCATGTCTCATTCCAGAGGATCCCAGGACCTTTTCAGAGCGAGAGAGCAAGTTCACCGTCAAGTTTTTCACCCTGCAGTTTTTCGCCCACTTCTCCTCTCTCATCTACATTGCCTTCATTCTGGGCAGGTAAGCCCCCACCTACCCGCCTCCCCAGTCCCATATGCCTGCCCTCCACCCCAGCCCCCAGCTCCTTCAGCCTCAGCCCTCCTGGCTCTTTCTTGCTTTTGTTTTGTTTTGTTTTGTTGGTTTTTCGAGGCAGGGTTTCTCTGTGTAGTTTTGCGCCTCCCCTGGAACTCACTTGGTAGCCCAGGCTGGCCTCGAACTCACAGAGATCCACCTGGCTCTGCCTCCCAAGTGCTGGGATTAAAGGCGTGCACCACCACCGCCCGGCTCTTTCTTGCTTTTAAAAGTGGCCAGATCTTAATCACACACCTTTAATCCCAACACTGGTGGTGATGGTGGGGGTAAGGTGGGGTAGGGATGGGGGTGGGAAGGTGGGGGGCAGAAGCAGGTGTAACTCTGTGAATCTGACCAGCCTGGTCTCTATATCAAGCTCCAGGACAGCCAAGGCTAAGTAGAGAGAGTCTGTCTCAAAAAACTAAGTAAATAAATAAATATGAAAAATAAAAGTGGCCAGATCTTGAGGCTGGGGATGTACCTCAGTTGGAGTGCCTGTGTAGCATGAATGAAGCCCTACCTTTGACCTCTAGCACCACATAAGCTGGATGTGGTGGCGTACTCCTGTAATTTCAGGACTCAAGGAGGCAGGAGAGTGACTTTTCAGTCAGCATGGGCTACATAAGACCCTGAATTTAAAAAAAAAAAAAAAGTGCTCATTTCAGCAGCCAAAATTGGAACAATACAGAGAAGATTAGCATGGCCCCTACACAACGACAACATTCAAATTTGTGAAGTGTTTCATATTAAAAAAAAAAAAAAAGTGGTCAGTGTAAGGATTCTGTCCTTAGTTACGTCATCAGCTTACGACGGCGTCCCAGCCTAAAAAGCGGGTGGGCCCTCTGTGTGTCTCTTTCTTTCCTTTCCACTCCTTCCTTCCATCTGGACCTCCTTCTTCTCTTTTCTCTCTCTCTCTCTCTCCCTCTCTCCCTCTCTCTCCCCCTCTCTCTCAATAAAGCTCTAAAAAGGTAACCATGGCTGTGATTCTTCCAACCATCACTCTCCTCCGCCGCCGCCGGCATGGCCGCTGTGGGCGGCGGCCAGCCATGAGGAGCAGCGCCACAGCGTAATCAACAGTCAGATCTCCTCCTCCTCCTCCTCCTCCTCCTCCTCCTCCTCCTCCTCCTCCTCCTCCTCTTCCTCCTCTTCCTCCTCCTCCTCCTCCTCCTCCTCCTCCTCCTCCTCCTCCTCCTCTTCTTCTTCTTCTTCTTCTTCTTCTTTTCATTTTTTTTGAGACAGGGTTTCTCTGTGTGCTCTGGCTGTCCTAGAACTCACTCTCTAGACCAGGCTGGCCTTGAACTCAGAGAGATACACCTGCCTCTGCCTCCCTGAGTGCTGGAACTAAAGACATGCACTGCCGCTGCCTGATCAGATCTGTTCTTCCAGCTTAAAAATTAGTCCCTGCCCAGAATACTTAGAAACTCAATATAGAGCAACACCTTTTGTGACCCTAGGCCCCAGAGGTGACCCAGCTCAGTCTGGTGGGTCTTCTTGTTTGTACATGTATATCTATCTGCACACAGACACCCACTGGCTAGGCGGTTTTGCCATGTCAGCAACCAGACTTACTTTTTGCATGGAAACATCCAGGTGTCTCTGCCAAGTGTCCCATATTCTACACACCTTTTGTGGGGTGCTGTGCTTCATGAAGAAGCCACATGAATATCGCCTCACCTTCCTGGTTTGAATGAACCACTTTTGGTGCAGTCAATGTTTGCCTTTCTGTTTTCTCTGATGAAAATAATTGCTGCTTTGTATACATGCTTAAATTTTATAAGGTATTTAAATATTACCAATAATCACAAGCTTCTGACCAACCCCCCCCCCCCCCCCCCGACACAACCACTAAATCTCCTAGTGTGTTCAAAGACATGGGAGTCCCTTAACCTGCCCTGTCCTTGGAGATCATTCCCAGCGTTTTGTCCCTGTCATCCTGCTGTACCAGGTCAAGCCCCAGCCCTCTCAGTAAAGAACAGTTTTTCTTTTCTATTCAAGTCTTTATGCTCTTTAGTCTTTATGCTCTTTAGTCTTTATGCTCTTTAGCAGAGTATAGCTGTCTTCATATCAGACTCTAGCAGGATGTAGCTGTCTTCACATAGGTCCTGCAGATTTCTTGTGAATTTCATTTTATTCTCGTTATTTCCTCTCTCTCTCTCTCTCTCTCTCTCTCTCTCTCTCTCTCTCTCTCTCTCAACAAGGTTTCACCATCTTTAATCTTCTAGCTTCAGTGTGCTGAGTGTTAGGATTACAGGCCTCTGCCATTAACCCTAGCTACTACTGATATTTTCTCAAGTCCTATATCCCAGTAGTTTGGTTTTCTTCCTTTCTTTATCTTTTTTTTCCCCCTGCTCAGTAGACCAGGCTGGTCTTGAATTCAGAGATCCACCTGCCTCTGCCTCCGGAGTGCTGGGATTAAAGGCATGTGCTGTCAGTGCCTGGCTGATTGTTGCTTTTTAAAAGCAGAAAATTCTTTGGGCCTTTTCTTTCCACAAGCTGGAAGCTTAGCTGGGTGTGGTCTTGCTCTGAGTGCCCCCCTTCCTTTATCCCATTTTGGATCAGGCCTTTTTGAATCCCCTTATCTCTTTCAGCACAGTATAGAATCCAACATTAAATTTCCTGGTACTCTTTTTTTCTTTAAACTGAATATTTTGTATTTCTCTTTCATCTGCTTTCTCCTTTTCATTGTAGACCTGCATAAGAGTGATTACTGATAACCACACGACAGAATCAATATTAGGCTGTCTTGAAATCTCTTCCACCAAAGAAAATAGTTCAATATTTTCCAATTTAGCCTCAGGCAAATTCTTAAACCTAGGGCAGAAGGCAGCCACCCCCACCACTACCTCACCCCACCCCAACACCCTGCCCAAATATCTCAAGAATTGTCTCTAGCCAAGTTGCTCATGTTATTCTTTTGTGAGGCCTCCATAGTTCACATGGCTCTCAGCACTGTCTTCTAAGCTTCTAGGAAGGCCCATTAAGCTCTGCCTACAGCATTCGGCCATTTATCTAGTCCAAAGTCCCAAAGTCTTCCACATTTCTCCAAAAACAACATAGTCAGATCTTTCAGCAATAGCCCACTCCCTGGTACCATCTCCTGTCTTAGTTACTTTTCTTTTACTGTGATAAAACACTATAACCAAGATAGTTAATAAAAGAAAGTACTTAATTTGGCTTAGTTTCAGAGGGTTGGAATCTGTGATGGTGAAGTGAAGGAACAGTTGAGAGCTGACATCTTGATCTATATAGCCTTGAGGCAGAGAGAGAGAGTACTAGGAATCACGTGTTTTATTTTGTCTTTTTAATTGAAAAAAATTTATTTATTTATTTATTGGCTTTTTGAGACAGGGTTTCTCTGTGTTGCCCTGGCTGTCCAGGAACTCCTTCTGTAGACCAGGCTGGCCTCGAACTCACAGAGATTTGCCTGGCCCTGGCTCCCAAGTGATGGGATTAAAAGTGTGTGCCACCACCGCTGGGCCAGAAAAAAAACAAAACAAAACAACTTTTTCATAAAATATATTTTGATTATGTTTTCCCCCTCCCCTGCATGAGTCTTTTGAAACTTCAAAGCCCAACCCCAGTGACTTACTTCTTCCAACAAAGCCATACCTCCTAATCCTTCCCAAACCATCTCATATCCTGAGGATGAAGTATTCAAATACATGAGCCTGTAGGGGGAGGGCGTTCTCATTCAAACCACTACAGTTACTCTACCTTCCCGTGGTCCCAAGCGTCAGGGTGCTATTCAACTTCCTCACAGGCCTTGATTTTCTGCCTAGGATCAATGGTCACCCTGGGAAGTCCACGCGCCTGGCTGGGCTGTGGAAGCTAGAGGAGGTCAGTCTGTCCTAAGACCCCACTGCCTAGTTCTTGAGCCCCTCTCCTCCCTGGAGCTCCATCCCTGACCTTCACACTGGCCCCACAGTGCCATCTCAGTGGCTGCATGACGGACCTGTTCATCCAGATGGCCATCATCATGGGACTCAAGCAAACCCTGAGCAATTGCATCGAGTATCTGCGCCCGTGAGGACCTCTTCCTACCCCACCCCAGTGCCCACAGTGCTGTCCCCCCTGCCCTGCAGTCTTCCTGTATGTTCCACACATTCTTGGTGCCCACAGGTGGTTGGCCCTGAAATGCCGCTTAATGCGGGCTCATGAACATGGTCGTGAGTCCAGGGACCCAGATCTGGAGGAGTGGCAGCGTAACTACCGCATGAATCCAGTCAACACCTTCAGCCTGTTTGACGAATTCATGGAGATGAGTGTGTGAAGCTCCAGTGGACTGAGCAGATGGGGTGGGTACGCGGGGTGAAAAGTGGGTGGCTGTCCTGGACCCAGGGTGACATTTCCACCCCGCAGTGATCCAGTATGGCTTCACCACCATCTTTGTGGCTGCCTTCCCTCTGGCACCGCTATTGGCACTCTTCAGCAACCTTGTGGAGATCCGCCTGGACGCCATCAAGATGGTCAGACTACAGCGGCGCCTGGTTCCTCGAAAGGCTAAGGACATAGGTCAGAGGGCAAACAAATTGTACAGTGGAGGAAAGAAGCCAGGGCACTGGGAAGAGCAACCTCCAACCCTAGGTTTTTCACCTGCCCATGCCAGGCCACCTTGAAGCAACTTGTAATGGCTGGGGCCCTTCCCTCTTGTTCCAGATATGGAGACTAAGCCTCATGGGCTCAGTCCCTAGAAAAAGGCAGGCTAGAGTACACCTGACAAGGTCCTCCCGTGAGCCTCCAGCGTGTGGCTGAAGGTCTTGCAACCTCCAAGGGGACTCTCCAAATGGAAAAGCCTGAGTCTGATCACATGGGAGGGAACAGAGAGCACAAGCCCTCAGTCATCCTGACTTTCCCTAGTGAGGATGACAGGTGTCAGGGAAACAGAGGGTTTAGCTGCTAGATGTTGGAGAAACATTAGGAAGAACCCCAGGCTCGGGCCCAGGTTTAGGAATCCTCACTTGGGTGGGGTCCAGGAGATAAACAACCCGTTGAAGAGTTCCCGGAAGAATGGGGATGGGGAAACCTGAGTCCTTCCCTGCTCACGTCAAGGAGAAGAGCGTGCAGCCATACTATGTCTGTCTTAGCTGGGGGGGTTCCTTGTAGATAATTTGGCCCACATAGCTACAATGAGGCATGAACAGAGATGTCACAGGGTTCCTTGACCAATCAGGCTCTAAGCTTTTAGGATGGGAGACTACCAAAGATCAGGACTGGCTGCTTCACTCACTGTACTGCTGTGGTTCAGGGACCTGGCTGCAGGTACTGGAGACCATTGGAGTGCTGGCAGTCATTGCCAACGGGATGGTCATCGCCTTCACCTCTGAGTTCATTCCCAGAGTGGTCTACAAGTACCGTTATGGCCCGTGCTGGCAGAACAAGAACTTCACAGAAGAGTAAGGCATTAAACTGTCAAGCTCCCCTGAGAGACTGGCCCTTCCAGTTAAGCCCTTGGAGTCCAGACCTGGGGCTCTCCTGGGTATATGTGGGTGCTGCCAGTGGTAGCTGGGACTGCACTGAGGCTGGGACTTGGCTCTTCCCTGAACTGTGTATATGACCTACGTGCCTTGGCTGGACCCCAGGAATAACGAATGAACCCTTGGTGGGGAGAGAAGTACCAGGCCCACTTGGTGATGAGCAGGCAGTACCTAAATGGCTTTTCCCACAAAGTTATACACCTCTGTCTTGCTTCTGGCGTGGGAAGGCAGAGAACAAATATGTCTAGCTCCCTCTGCACCTGCAGACTGGGGGTCTTTGGGTCAGCCCTAGGAGCATTCATCCAGCCTGGTAGGGTAGACAGTTGGTGGCCTCTCAGCCTCTTTCACCCCTCCCAAGCGTGGCCTTGTGCTTGGACAGCAGGCCTTTTCTCATGAAGGGAAATGGAGGAGGCCTTCCAAGGCATGCCCTCCCCCTCCTGCCCCCTAGATGCACGTGAGTTCTCAGGAGGAGCCTCGGGTCCCGAGAGTCCCACACTTCTCTCTCCCCAGCTGCCTCAAGGGCTATGTCAACCACAGCTTGTCTGTCTTCTACACCAAGGATTTCCAGGACCACGGCAGGATGGAAGGCCAAGAAAATGTGACCACATGCAGGTTTGGAACCTCTTACTTCCCCGTAATGCCCTCTAAACTCCTGGTTCCTGACTTTAGGTACTTCCCTACCCCAGGTACCGGGACTACCGAAACGAACATGACTACAATTTCTCTGAGCAATTCTGGTTCATTCTGGCCATCCGGCTGGCCTTCGTCATCCTCTTTGAGGTGGGTAGAATTGTGAGAGCCCAAGTGAGGGCAACTCTCTCATTTTTCTTTCCCAGCCCCCAAATCCTAAAGGTTCTTCTTAGCCGCCGACTTTGCCGGGCCTTTCTCCTCCCTCTTACCCCCAGCATGTCGCCTTGTGTATCAAGCTCATCGCTGCATGGTTTGTGCCCGATGTGCCCCAGTCAGTGAAGAACAAGGTTCTGGAGGAGAAGTACCGGATACTTCGGGAGAAAATGTGGTAGGGATGCGGTGGCTTACTTGGTTGGGGGCAGGTCTGTGCCTGGGGACAGGCCATGCCTCTGACCCATACCAACTTCATTCTCCCTGTAGCTTCAGTTCTAGGAGCACAGACGTATAGACAATCCGGGGCAGGTGGAGAAATGCTGATTTCCAGGAGCCTGGACTAGGAAGGAAGGAGTCCCCATCTCTACAGCTTGCCCCTGTCTATGACAACATGTATCCATCCGTGTGTTGAGGGAGGCTGTAAAATGGTCCATGCATATGTAGGGTCCTGGGTGGTCTACATATATGTCAGTGAATGAAGATCATAGGAGGTCTTGAATATATGTAGGCATATATGAGCACCCTAGGAAGCCCATGTATATATGTAAACCAATATATATGTATGTATGTATGTATGTATGTATGTATATGTAAGGGGTCACTGGTATATTTAGGGTATTTATGAGTAGCACAGATGTGCCTGTGGGGTTTGCTCCAACTTTCCTAGGGTTCAAACGTGGCACAGACCTGACTTAAAACTCTTCAGTAACCTTAGTACCCATAGAATTTCAGGCTGCTCACAAAATCCCACTGCAGTAAAATTAGCCCAAGTTCCACTGACCTCCTGGCTTCTGGGCCCCAGATCACGTACTGTGGCCTCCTGCTTGGTGGAAGGTCCAGAGATTAATTTCTGGCACCCCCCCCCATTAGCTGGATCCCCACCACCAATAAAACTTTTTACAAACAAAATAAACCTGCGTGTATTGATTTCTGAGCCTCATTATGTAGATCCAGTTTCTAGGAATTATTTCTGCCCTGGGCTATACAAGGGAAGGATGCCCATTGTTGGGCAAGTCTGAACTGTGGTAGCCTCAGACCACCTGGCTTTTCTCTGGTTTACTTTATCTCCTCGGCTATGAGGCACACCTTATAAAGAAGGTTCTCCTTTCCTAATATCTGGATTTTTAGGGTGGCAAGAGAAGACACAGGGTCAGTTATGGGTGGGGTGTGGATCAAGACAGACTTCCTGGACGAAATGGAAGAGCTCAGGCTAGAGAGGCAGAACACCATGAAGGTCGGCTGGATGGCCCATTGCGGGCTGGGCTGGCTGGGCTGGTTTGGCCACTGCCCCAAAGCGTGGAAGGCTGAAGATCCGGGGGGCTGAACTCCCGACAGTCTCCAGCATTAGCCTCAGGCATAAAGCGGGACACTAGGGTCCGCCCTCGCCCTGCCTGCGGGGCGGGGCTGCACCTGCCGCTGGGTCTGTCGCTGCTGCGCACCTAGGCCAGGTAAACTGCCAGCCTCCGCGCGAGTCCCAGGTCTGAAAGCAGGTGGGTGACAGTCGTAATTCAGACGCGTGGAGGTGAGTAGAGGTTGTGGTTCCTGGAGCCGCTCCAGTTCTAGGGTTGGGAACCTGGGAGTACTTTGCTCCGAGGAGCCTCGGGGCCATGGTCCCGCAGGAAGTAGCTCTGAACCAGGCGTGTTTCCCCTGAGCAGCCCGGAAGCTCAAGAGCGCTACGTCCAGTCTCCTTCCCTGGCTTTTCTCTTTTCACTCTGCCCGACGTGGTCAATAGCCTCCTCTGGACTTCAATGCAAGTCTACAGAGGCGGGCCAGGGGCGCAAGACCCCACCTTCGCTCCCACGAGCTTATCTCAACCCTGAGTAATTTTAGGACACATTGGGCAGATTAAGAGGCTGGCTGGGGCCCCGGCTCCAGGGGACCCCAGCAGAGCTTCCGCCTTCAGCAAGCACCAGCACTCGGTCCTCGCCCTGACTAGCTGTCGGCGCGCTTCCGCTCTCCGTGCGCGTCCCCGTCTTCTGCTCCCGTGCCTGATAGATCTGCTTGCAGCACCTGTTGGGTCCGGGGAAACTGGTCATGTGCCACCCACAGAAAACGAAGGGCAAGATGTAGGAGCATGATGGTCTCCTTGAGGCCTTTTATGCACACTCCTTTCTTTAACAAAAAGATATTTGGGGACCCAGCACACGCTAAAACCAGGAGCTGCACAAGTCAAGAACTGAGCAGGAGCGGCACCCCGGCCGCGGGATGCTAAGCAGCGAAACAGATCCGCAAGAGGGGAGCGGGCTCTGGCTTCTGGGTCCGCAGCCTCTGAATACTCACTTCCGATAGCACCGGGTGCCAGTAGAGCTCAAGGACTGGGCCTGGCGGGAGAAGGACCTGGGCTTTCGAGGAACCTCATAACGTGGAGGCAATGCTGAGTGATGCGAGGGTCCAGGCTGGGATTTAAATTCCGAGACCCCGGAGCGCCTCCAAAGGACTGCAGGGGCAAGTGTTTGAGGCAATCCGGGCTTTTATGCAAGACTGGCCTGAGGCTGGACTACTGGATAGAGCAGCGGTTCTCAACCTTCCTAATGCTGTGACCAGTTAATGCAGTTCCTCATGTTGTGGTGACCCCCAACCATAAAATTATTTTCGTTGCTACTTTATAACTGCAATCTTGCTACTGTTAGGGATCGTAATGTAAATATCTGTCTTTTCTGATGGCCTTAGGTGACCTCTGTGAAAGGATCGTTTGCGGCCAAAAGGGGTCCCAAGCCTTGGTTTTGAGGGCAGGATAGAGGGTGGTAGATGTTAGCAGACGAAGGGAAGGAGAATGGTATCGACTCAAGACCCTGAGAGGGTGACAGAGACTAGGAGCAGGGGGCTCAAACATTATGCCAGGCTTATTAGGGGGCAAAGGTGTTTGGGAGCACTGACCTCAGTACTGGGTACCTACCTCTTCATTTCCAACCTGGGTGCTCTTGAACTTTGTTGCATTTCAGTTTCTTTCTTTTTTAATTAATTAATTTATTTTTATTTTATGTGCATTGGTGTTTGCCTGTGTATATATATGTCTATGTGAGGATGCTGGATCCCCTGGAACTGGAGTCACAGACAGTTGTGAGCTACCATGTAGATGCTGGGAATTGAACCCAGGTCCTCTAGAAGAGGATCCAGTGCTCTTAACTGCTGAGCCATCTCTGCAGCCCCGCATTTCAGTTTCTTTACTCACAATGTGAGAAAGTACAGAACTGCCTCTGGCGAGGTCAGCTAGTTACTGTGCATGGGTTACTCAGGAGGCCTATGAGGCAGCTTCAGGTAGCAAGCAGCTCCACAAGTGTAGAGGAAGGGGAACTGTTCCCTTCAGCCTTTCCAGCCCTGAGCCTAAGGGGCACCATCACCCAGAGGTCATGAATGCCAGGCCACAGGGGCTTGAACAAGGCTGGGTCATAATCAGGTAAGGTGGCAGGAAAGCCTGCTCCTGAATTGAGGATACTCCTGGGTGGCCTGAACCAAGGGCAGGAAGATCACAGGAGAGTATCCAGGACCTACTCCTGCAACTGTGAGGGTAGAGAGAGGGACAGGAACCGGAGAAGACCTTTGTCCAATTTTGTAAATAATGCCACTGGGCCCCAAGGCTCAAGTCAATCTGGAGTCAGTGGTAACAATAGGAGAAACCAGCTGTGTTTCCCCCCCCCCCCCCACATCCCACCTCAGAGCCAGAGGCTTGTGGCTCTTGTGTTTGGCTCTTGAAAGGGGGCTCTGCTCTCTCACCCCAGCCCTGAGCGCATGTCTGTGAGATACCATAGCCTGTTACAACTGTTCATTCATTGGAGTCTATTGCCTAGGAGGTGGACAGGGTAAGGACCAGAGAGATATGCTCTATTGTTTCATTATTGGTCACCAGTTTCTGAGAGAACCCCTTTGTTACAGTAGGTCAGAGGTGAGTCATGCCTGGGGCTTTTTGGGGGGGTGGAGTATATAATATAATTCTTCCTCTCCACTCCTGAGTATAGTATAAAAAAAAGGGAGTGTTGCCAGACTTGGAGCATGCCTTTAATCCCAGCACTCAAGAGAAAGAGGTAGGTGGAGCTTTGTGAGTTCCAGGCCGGCCTGGTCTACACAGACTGTTCCAGGTCAACCAGGACTACATAGCAAGAACTTGTGCCAAGCAGGGGTGAAGTGGGTTGGGGGATGGAATCTAGAAGGCACGCCTCCTACCCAGTATATGTTTAGGATTATTCTGGCTGGAGATCTCCTTGCCAGGATCTCTGCACATCCCCCCAACCTCTGCCACTTGAAGTATCCACCTACGCTTTAGTGCTGGAGCAAATGTAGTACTTAGGGACTGGGGCTGTCCTGGGAGGAAGGGGCCTCTTAGAGTTACAGGAAGAGTCAGGCAAGGCGGGGCAAGGACCGCCAACAGCCCGCCCCGCCAGGGGAAGGGGTGGGTACCTGGGTGGGGTTTAGGTTTAGGAGAGGATGTGACTGTAAGGCCAGGAAACTAAGGGGGAAAGTTCTGACTAAAATATATATCAACAAAAGCCAGGTCCTCGCCCAAGCTTGGTGATGCATCGTGGGTAGCCACAACACTGTGGCTCCTCTCTGGGGCCCAGCAGAGGGGACAATTTGCTCACAAGTGCATGTTACTGACCTCAATGACCATCTCCCCTTTGGAGGAAAAGATCCGGAAATGAGGTGACTGTGCCTCCCTACTGCTGAGGGATCCTGTGGCCTTGTGGTCTGTCCTTGGAGGTAGGCTTGGTTGAGGAGAGGCCCATGGTGCTGAGGTGCATGAAGGCACACCGTGTGTGTGTGTGTGTGTGTGTGTGTGTGTGTGTGTGTGTCTGTGCGCGCGCGTGCGCACGCACACACATATGCGTGTATGGGTGTGCTTGTGGCCCCTGAAGTATTTGGGAGTGATCTTGTGAAGGGAGGTGTGTGCAGCCCAAAACCTGTGTGGAGGGCAGTGTTGTATGGAAGATACATGTGTGCACATTGGCTAAGGTGAACTCAGTGAGGCTGACTGGGGGCCCGAGGGGGCTGTGCATGCGTAGAATGGGAAAGGGGAGAGGGCACCTGCTGCCTCCGTGAGTCACATCCTGGAGGGTTGGTCTTCATTTCTGGTGGTGTCTGCTGCTACCTTTGCAGGGGTCAAGGTCTTCTGAGCTTGAGGAGGTTGAGGGCTATTGCAGGACATGCTCTGGGACCTGCTGGGCTGGGGTATCCACTTCTGGTCACTCTGAGGGGTCAATTGAGAAGCCTGTCTTCTACAGGCCCTTGGTAAGTGGTTCTGCTTTCAGGATTGTAATAGGACTGCCCTTCACACCAAAGGGTTTCTGGAAGGATCACCTTGCCACCCTTGACAGTAATGTGCCTCTTCCTGAACTAGCTCCCAAGGAGATTGATGTCTAGCCAAGTCTGAGATTTCTGGCCCAGCATTACCCAGTGCAGAACAAAGGGAGAGAGTATAAGAGACTAATTCTCATCAAAGCCACTGGGGCATCTGAGGCAGGCCAGGCCCAGGGCTTGACCCCATGTTCCTGCTGCCCATGTGTCTGTGCAGGATGGAGGAGAGTAGGAACTCAATTAAATGTATAAAGAGAGTGAACTTGGGGCACCCAGGAAAGAGGGGTCACCTAGGGCCCTGGGCTGCTAAGGAAGAGCATCCTGAATGTTTCCTGCAGTCATGCCATTACGGAGCTTTTTGAGTCCCAGATGTGTGTAATTGTTATGGGCCAAGAATGACCCAGGGCCCTAGATAAGAGTCATCTGTTTTGGGGGTACCCAGAAGGGCTTCCCAAGGCCCTTCAGAGTGACCTCAATAGTAGCCTGGTCCCCATTTACCTTTCCTGGCCCAGATGAGCCTCAAGGTGTCTGCAGGTGTGATGTGTCCATTCCCATGTGTATGTGTGACTGCATCCAGAGCAAAATCTCACAGTTAGGTTTCACTTATGGCTCATATCCCCTTAATCCCCAGGTCCTGGCCAGGTGACAAGCACCCACGCACCCACCTGCATACAGCAGCAGTCCATTACAGGGGACAGCCAGGAATGAGGCTAACTGCTCTCTTCTGAGGTCACATCCTTCTTGGAGCATGTCTGTTGTATCCCTGAGTCACCACAGTGGCTCCAGGACAAATGAAAGTGGTCCATGGGACTGGCCCTCCCAAGCTGTGTGAGGCAGAGTCTGCTCTGGCCTTGTGATATGTAGGAGCTCACACAGCACTCTGAGACTGGCTGAAATTGCAAGGAAGCTATCTGTTGTGCAGCCAGTAAGTACTGCTGCTGTCTGACAGTTACTGGTTAACTCACCGTGTTCCTGTTTAACTTGTCCCCTGGGGACAGTGACAGCCTCTGACCTCCAGGGACCCTGTCCAGCTGGCTGAATAGACAGAAAGGAGTCCTTCTCAGTCTTCAGTGGATCCATCTGCTCGGTTAAAGAGCCCCAGTGGAGCCAGGGGTGGAACCAGTGTTCGGCCTGCAGAGGCCCTGGAAGAGCCATGGCAGGTAGGTAGATCAGAGAGGACCATGACCAAGTCTCCACCCCAGGGTTTGGCGTCACATTGCACTCTCTGCTGAGCTCTGTGCTTGGATACATGCCAGAGGTCAAGGCCTGTGCTCATCTCTTCTCTCTAACAGTTGGTTCTGAGCTCAGGGCAGGCAGGGATGATGAGAGCTTCTCTGCTTCTCTCCTGCCCAAGGCCTACAGAGGAGGCATACAAGAATCAGTAAGCCTGCCGGGCATGGTGGTGCATGCCTTTAATCCCAGCACTCGGAGGCAGAGACAAAGCGAGTTCCAGGATAGCCAGGGCTGTTACCCAGAAAAACCTTGTCTCGAACCCCCACCCTCACCTGAAAAAAGAATCAGTAAGCCTAAGAATCTCAATGGGGGGATCTTGGGGTGTGGGTGTTAAATGAGGTGACATAGTATACCTCTCCAGCCTCCTGCTAGGGACATCAGCTTCACTTGAAGATGAAAACCTTTAGGCCTCAGAGAAGTGGGAGGGCAGGTCTTGTGGTTAGTGGAGGGGATCCTGGAAGCCCAGGCTCCAGCTTGCCCTGTCCCTGTGAAAGATGCTAGTACATGTATTCTTTCCACATTTGGTGCCCATAGTCCCTGCAGCTAGCTCTTCAGTAGAAGCCAGCCAGGCTGAGGGGGGCAGGAACTGACCCTGCTCTGAGGGGGTCATGTGGAGGCTAGACTCATCCAGCAGGGATAAACCAACAGATAGGCCCCTGTGGCTGGGCGGGCTCAGCTCAGACATGACTCTGGCCACTCCTCTGCCTGTTAATGTTCCCCCTGAGCACAAGGCTGTCACATGAGGGCCCGAAGAACACAACTGGCCACTACTGAGGGAAGAATGAAAGCCTGGGCTGTGGCCTATAGGACCCATGGATGGATGTAGTATGATCGCTGACACGACTTCCTTATTGTCTTGTTTTCCTTGATCACAGAGCATCTATAAACAGAGTGGGAGAAGGCATCCCAGCATGGCTGACCTGTTGTTTTCTTTCTGCAGATGTCTGTGACCCTAATTTCCTCTCACCGTCTGAAAACCAGGCCTTGGGACCTGCCCTTGGCAGTACAGTTGCTTTGAATTGCACAGCTTGGGTGGTCTCTGCACCCCAGTGTCCCCAGCCCTCAGTACAGTGGCTAAAAGATGGCCTTCCATTGGGCAATGGAAGCCACTTCAACCTCCATCAGGACTTTTGGTAAGAGACTGGGGTGTCCAGGATTAGAGTAACTGCCGGGATACACCGTAGCTAGCAGCCTTTCTGACCTACACCCTAAACCGTAACAACCTGGACAAGGGCTGTGTAGTACCCGGGCAAACCTGGCATGGCAGTGTTCCCATGGACAGAGATAGAGGGATGACTTTGGGGACAGGTCCAAAGTTTCTTCACGACCCCTGTGTATATCTTGTAGACTGTCTGGGGATAGAATCTTAACTCCTGAATGGGCCGTTTACTACCTAGGCCTGTAACCAGAGGGTCCCCAGGGCCCAGGCCCAAATTCTGATCACTTAGCCCAAATCTCCAATCTCCCTGGGTGCATCCTAGGCAGGTGGGACTTGAGCATCCACTGATGTTCTTGGTCCCCAGGTGAGGGTATGGCCTGGTTTTCCCAGGGTCGGCGCCAACTTCTCAGAGGTTGTGTCCAGTGTTCTGGTGCTCAACTTGACCAATGCTGAGGACTATGGAAGTTTCACCTGCTCTGTCTGGAATGTCAGCTCCCACTCCTTCAGTCTCTGGAGAGCTGGTGAGGGAGTTCAAAGTGGTGGAGGGCAAGGGTTTCCTGAAGTCCCAAGGTTGAAGCAATAGTGATTCTCCCTGTCTGCAGGCCCTGCTGGCCATGTGGTTGCAGTGCTGGCCTCCCTCCTTGTCCTGCTGGTTCTGCTGCTGGTGGCCCTGCTCTATGTTAAGTGTCGTCTGAATGTGCTGCTTTGGTACCAAGACGCCTATGGGGAGGTGGAGATGAACGGTGCGTAGGGTCCCGCATGGATTAGGGCACAGTATTCTGCCAAGGGCCTTACTGAGGCGCCAGCTGCATGCTGGGTTCAGGCCTGGGAGGAGGGAGTTGTAGCTCTAAGAGGGCTAGGTGTACAGTCTGGAAAGGCGGTGTCTCAGAAGGGCACAAGACTAGGGTCAACAGAAGGTTAGAGTCCTGGGGTCTGGTTCACTTGTTCAGAGAAGTGCTGGATATTGGGTAGGAGTATCTCTATAACTGGCCTTGCTGCATGGCCTCCTCTGCAGATGGGAAGTTATACGATGCCTACGTGTCCTATAGCGACTGCCCGGAGGACCGCAAATTTGTGAATTTTATTCTGAAGCCTCAGCTGGAGCGGCGTCGGGGATATAAGCTCTTCCTGGAGGACCGCGATCTCTTGCCGCGCGCTGGTACCGCCCTTGCCCGGCCTCCTGATCCCCACCCTGTTCCCTGAGTCCCACCCTTGTCACCGGCCCCGCCTCTCATCCGCCGGCCCACGCCCTTGCCCACAGAGCCCTCTGCCGACCTCCTGGTGAACCTGAGCCGCTGTCGGCGCCTCATCGTGGTTCTTTCAGACGCCTTCCTGGGTCGGGCCTGGTGTAGCCAGAGCTTCCGGTGCGTCGGGCGCTTGGCTTGGGGTGGGGGACCGGGAGTTCTGGTCCTGCCCCGCCTGACGGTCCGGTTCCCGCAGGGAGGGACTGTGCCGCCTACTGGAGCTCACTCGCAGACCTATCTTCATCACCTTCGAGGGCCAGAGGCGTGAGCCCATGCACCCTGCTCTCCGGCTCCTGCGCCAGCACCGCCACCTTGTGACCCTGCTGCTTTGGAAGCCTGGCTCCGTGGTGCGAGGGATGGGGGTTTGTGAGTGGGTGCTTGAGGTGCTGGAGGGCTAGGGGACCTGCAAGTCAGGCACCATCAGTGTTTACTTTGGATCTGGGTGGCTTGAGGCTTCCAGTTCACAGATCCCCATGTGTTTAAACTGACGGTCCAAATCTGGTCCCCAGACGCCTTCCTCCGATTTTTGGAAAGAGCTACAGCTGGCACTGCCCCGGAAGGTGCAATACAGACCGGTGGAGGGAGACCCCCAGACCCGACTACAGGATGACAAAGATCCCATGCTAATCGTGAGAGGACGAGCTGCCCAGGGCCGGTGCATGGAGTCAGAGCTGGATCCAGACCCCGAGGGAGACCTGGGTATGCTCACCTGGCCTCATTGCAGATCAAGGGTTCAGACACAGCTCCATCCAGTATCCTAGTCTGGGATGGAGAGATCTTGCCTCCTGTAGAAGTTTGACCTCCACTGGCAGTGCCCCTAACTGCCTCGGGGAGGTGTTTTGCCCCTTGGCCTCTGTGGGGGGAACTTCCAGGGTTTCTAGTGTCATTGTGGCTGGTGGGTGAGCATGGAGTAACCCCTTCTTGTCACAGATCCTAGTAGAAGACTGGCTGTAGACATACGGCCTCAGGCCTTATGGTGTCCTGCAGGTGTCCGAGGACCTGTCTTTGGGGAGCCACCAACTCCACTGCATGCAAGCAGGGTCTCCATGGGAGAGGGCCACGGCAGTGAAGTGGATGTCTCGGACCTTGGCTCTCGGAACTACAGTGCACGAACAGACTTCTACTGCCTTGTGTCTGAGGATGATGTGTAGCCCTTATCCTAGCAGCCCAGATCATAGGTGGCAGCTTCCAGGGTAGAGGCAGGCACCTCTTCTCCCTAGGACCACAACCCTTGCCTGTAGCTCTGACCCTCTCGGGGAAGGAGCGTGGCTCCAGGGTGTCACAAATAAACTTGTCTTTGCTCCTGCCTGGGCCCGTTTCTCTTCTGGGTGGTACCTGCTGTGTCTCTTTTCGCTTCCACCAAGATGCCCCGACCCTTCATTTCATCACCACCTGCACCAGGTTCCCTCTCAAACCCAAATCTGCCTTCTCGGCCACCCCTGGCATATCCCTTGTTCTGATAGCCCCTAGTATCCCTTCTTGGTTCTTGGTTGGAAATGTGACTGTCCCTAGGCCCATCTCTTTGGGACAAGTCCTTCAGTAGGAAGCTACTGTTGATAATTTTACAAGGAAAAAATGGGTAGCCTTGGCCGGGCGGTGGTGGCGCACGCCTTTAATCCCAGCACTCGGGAGGCAGAGCCAGGCGGATCTCTGTGAGTTCGAGGCCAGCCTGGTCTCCAAAGCGAGTTCCAGGAAAGGCGCAAAGCTACACAGAGAAACCCTGTATCGAAAAAACCAAAAAAAAAAAAAAAAAAAAAAAATGGGTAGCCTTGTTCCTGATACTCCTGGACTTCAAGCCTTGGCTACCTCCTGGCATCAGCTCAGGGTGAATAGAGGGTGTTGGATGTGTTTATGGTATGGATACTGCTTATGACGTCCTCTGCTCTGCTGTGTCTATGGATAACAGTTAGGCTGGCTATCCTTCCCTGTCCTGTGTCCTCTGCCTTGGGAGGCCTGTGTGTGAGCCTGGAGTTGCGTCTTCTGGGACAAGTAGGCATGTTTTGGGGACAATGCACACTTGAGGGTCTGTGGCCAGCTATGGAAACACAAAGCTGGGGTTCTGTTCAAAACCACTTTTATTCCCAGCTGTCACAAGGCTGTCAGGCCACGGCAGTCCCACCCCTGCCATTGTGACTAAATCACCACCCCGAGCACCAGAGCAGCTCAAGCCCTGCCCCCTTCCCCTGCCCTGCAGAAGCCAATCAATCCCCAGTTACAAGCCCCCATTCTTTCCTGGTGGCCCTGGTCCCTCAAGGGTACACACGGGACTCCAGAGATAGGGAGGTCTGGTGGCCATCAGCTCCCCTTCCATGGGTTGTGGAACAGTAGGAGCTGAGCCTATCTCTTGGAAGCTGAATCACTTCACCTCCAGGAGGCTTCACCTATGGGCCCAGGAAGTCCTCCTTCCGATAGCCCTTCTGCAGGGGAGAGGGGACAGAGAGATCAGGACTGCCTTTGCTGTCCCTGAAATCCTGCCTTCCCTATAATGTTCTGGGCCTAGCCTGGGCCTCTTGTTTCTGTATTCCAGGCTTGTGTCCCTCCCCTGGTGATCTGCACCCTACACTGGACTCCATGCCCCAAGTCCCTGTTCCCAGGCTCTGTAGAACATACCGCCCTGAAGTCACGGTGGAGCTTGCTGTACTGCCAGAGGTTGGCCAAGAGACTGGAGGCTGCCCGGGAGGACTTCTCACTGTCAGGGCTGGGGGCATTCAAGAGGTCAGGGTCAAGGTTAGGAGGTAGGATGGTAGGGCGTCCCTTGGCCACGTTGCTGTGGGTTGGGTTGTTCCTCACCTATCCCTCTTTTTTTTGATGAAGACCAGCTTTCGAAGCCCATCAAAGTAGAGCAGGTCCCGGGCAGCAATCGGGCTGGCTACCACCAGGTTGTTGAGCACAGCTATGATGTTGACCAGCACCTCAGCTGGGGGACACTTCTCACCCACACTGCCAGGGAGTTTCTCAATCAGGTGGCTCACTACCTTTGTGGCTGATAAGAGGCTAGGGTCAGTCTGACATATTCCCTGCTGCCTTGGCACCCAGAACCCCCGCCTCCCCTGGGGGCTGGCACACACACCTGCCCACTCTATCTGACTTGCTAGCCGGAAGCCAGCTCCTTGGGAGACATGGGCTGTGTGCCGGACCAGGGACAGAACAACTCACACATCTCATCCTTGTTCCTGGCATTCCGAGACAGGTTTCGGATGAGGCCAGTCAGTGAGCGCAGTTGGTTGTGGTCAGCGGTACGAACTCGGTCCAGCAAGGGGTTCAGGATGCGCTCCTGTTCCAGGGCCAGGCGGCTCAGCACACCCGCCCACTGCAGGGAAAGGTAGGGAATGTGGTAAAGCCCAGCAGCACTCCAGCCATGCCTAGCCAGCCCTGTTCAAGATCGAGGCAGAACCACTTTACTTCTTGCCTGCTACCTCTGCCTATTCTACCAACTCATGACCAGGTAACCCTTCTGCTCAGAACATCAGAATCCAAATCCACATAGGGCCCCATTCCTCAGACTGAGCACGGGTCTCATTCTACATCTTACTCTTGGGGTTCCTTCCCCCAGTAGACCATGAACTCCTAGGGTGTGGCTCCCATCCATGTGTCCTAGTGCCCAGCACAAGACCAAAAGTGGGGCTTGTCAGCCCACTGACCCTGCGGTCACCGGCGGTGATATTCTGTAGTGCCCCTGCAGCCGCCTCTGTGGTATGCCGGTTTAGTTCACAGCGCTGCAGCAGTCGGTTGTACAGCCCCACGATCTGGGGGCTCCACAGCCACTCAAGGCCCTTGGGATCCTTAGACACTTCCGCAAAGGTGAGTGCGTCAGCTGTAAGAGGAAGCTGAGAGGGAGGATACAGGAGTCAACCAGGGCCAAGGCTACAACTGAGGCCAGGGCGCCAGGCTTCGCACTCCCTGCTCCTGGCCTCCCAGGTCCGTGCTCACCTCACGCAGCCTCCTACTCTGTGGTGTGAAGCAGCCCACTACTTCACCAGGGGGTGCGCCAGTGACATCCCTGCGGCCCCGGCCTTCAAGCCGCTGTAGTGCTGACGGCGGCATCTCATCATAGAGGCGGTAGGACAAGTTCCTCAGCACACATACAGCATTTTCCACACTCTGCAGGGAATAGAGGGTGGTCAGAGTGGGCCGAAGCCCCTGGGCCCCCTTGGCTCACCAGCTGCCCCTCACCTTGTCCTCACACTTGCCCACGTCCAGGGCATGGTTGATGTAGGTGACCAGAGCATCCACTAGCCCATGGCACTCACGCATCTTCTGGCGAGTGGCCTGGGAGGCTGAGCTGAGGTTCCTGGGGATGGAGGCAGATCAGAGCTCCCACAGGGATACCAACACAGTCCCCCCCAGGGACCCTAGAAGTGCCACCTCAGGGACCCTTAACTTGAAGCCCCTGTCCTGGCGATGAAATCATCAGGCCCTGATCTTTGCATCCTGAGCTGGGACTGGCCCGTGACTTCCTGTTCCTAGACCCTACCACACACTTCTGCCTCTGCCCTTCACATTACCCACCTCCAAATCAACTCCTCAAAGTTTCGGAAGATGGGTATCAGGACAAGGGACTTGATTTAATGAATCATAAAGCTCCAGAGTGTCCTGACATCTATACCTGGTAGCCACACCTGGCCTATCCCATTCTTGCCTCAGCCCCTAAACTTTTCCCTGCTGTCTACTTCTCCCTGCAGGCTTGGCTAACTGTCCTTGCCATTTAGGTGGCAAATGAACATACTTCTTCTAGAAGCTTCCCCGGTCCTTCTCTGGCACATGGCTCGTTCCCCTCAGCATCTCCTGGCCCAGCGCCTCCACTTAGCACACCTGAGGAAGCCGGTGGCATTGTAGAAGATCTCTGCCTCAGAGGCATTCTGCTGGATGAGGGGGGGACCCCCCGCCCCGGACAGGGGACTTAGCACCAGGTCTGTGAGCTGCTCCAGGGTGTCTCGGGCTAGACGATCTTTCAGGTGGTCACTGGAGGACAGATTCCACAGGATCCCTGCACAACAGGGGCCAGGGTCAGCTCCCTGGCCCTTCTGCTTCCTCTGGGGATGGCGCAGAGGAGGCTCTCTACAGCTGCTTCTTTTTAAAAAGATTTATTTATCTTTTAAATTACGTGTGTGAACACGCATGGGTATATTATAAGCACATGAGCACAGGTACCCGTGGAGTCCAGAGGAGCGTGTCAGATCCCCTGGAGCTGGAGTTACATGCAGTTATGAGCTGTCTGAGGTAGGTGCCGGGAACAGAACGTGGGTCCCTTGAAGAGCAGCAAACCCTCTTATTCACTGAGCCTTCACTTCAGCTCTTGGCCCCACACTTTCTTGGCCTTACTCTAGAGCTCCACTGGAGAGGTGCTCAGTGTGACCTTCGGAAGCGTGGGGCAGGAGCAGAGCAGGAGAGACAAACAAGGTGTGTGGGGACCTGAAGGCCTGGGAGTGGAGGTGGCTGGAAAGACAGAGCCAGAGGCAGAGCACTTGTATGCCCTGCTTGTGTGCCTGAAGCCGTAAGTACCACACCCAGCACCACAGAAAATCAGGATAGAAGCCACAAAAATAGAGTTTTGTGGGTGTGACACTTGTAACCCCAGGATGTAGGGAGCTAAGATAGGAGAATTGCCATGAGTTTGAGGCCATCCTGGGGCTACACGGAGAGACCCTCTCTCATAAACAATAGCCAGGCATAGTGGTACGTGCCTTTCATCCCAGCATTTGGGAAACACGGGCAAGTAGATTTCTGTGAATCTGAGGCCAACCTGGTCTATGAGTTCCAGGCCAGTCAGAACTAATAGTGAGACCCTGTCTGGAAAACAGACAATACACACAACAATGACAGCAAACACCACCACCACCAAGTTGGGCTTACTGTGATGGCTCATGACAGACATGGGCCATCACCATAAGGTCTGGGTAGAAGGATTGCCATGAGTTTATGGCCAGTGTCTGATACATAGTGAGATGGAAGCCAGTTTGGTGTGCCAATACAATTTGGTGGGACAATACAAATGGGGTGTGGTAGGCTGGAGACATGGCTCAGTGGTTAAGAGCAGGCTGCTCTTCCAGAGGACCTGGGTTCATCTCCCAGTACCTACATGATCATCTGTAACTTTAGTTCCAGGAGATTTAATGCCCTCTTCTGACCTCCATGGCACTGGGCATGCATGTCGTGTACAGACATTTATGCAAGCAAAACATTCATACACATAAAATAAAGTAAAATTGAATACACACACACACACACACACACACACACACACACACACACACACACACACACACACACCCCAGGGGCCGGAGAAATAGCTTAGTGGATAAGAGCATTTGCTGCTCTTGTAGTGGACACAGATTTGGTTCCCACTACCCACATGGCTTTTAATAACTGTCTGTGACCCTAGTTTCAGGGAATCCAATGTCCTCTTCTGACATGTGTAGGTACCAGGTGTGTATGTGGTAAATGAACATACATGCAGGCAAAAACTTCATATACATAAAAAATAAAAACAAAGGAATCTTTAAAAAATAATAAAATAAGCTGGGCGTAATAGCACACACCTTTAAACCTAGCACTCAGGAGGCAGAGGCAGGCAGATCTCTATGAATTTGAGACTAGCCTGGGCTACATAATGAGTTTCAAGACAGCCAAGGCTACATAGTGAGCGCCTGCCTCAATAGAAATAATAAATAAATGGACTGGCAAACGGCTCAGCCGGTAAAGGTGCTTTCTGCGGAAGCCCAATTACTTGAGTCCGATTCCCCAGAACCCATGGCTGAAGGAGAGAGCTGACTCCCAAAGTTGTCCTCTGACCTCTACATGTATGCTTGTGGCATGCATGCAGATACACAAAATAAAAGATAAACAACAAAAAACTTAAACAATAACCCCCCCCAAAAAAAAAAAGTTCAATCTGGGACAGGAAAGGCATAAGATAAAGATGGAGTGTTGAGAATAAGGAAGGGAAAGAGGGGAGCACAGTGAGAGAAGAGCGGGACAAGACAGGGGGGGGCAAGGAGGGGACAGAATGAAGAGGCTGGGGGACAAGGGTACCTGTGACATTTTTGCGGAGCTCGTCGTCCTGCTCTCGCAGTGTCCGCAACAGCTCAAAAATGCCATTTTCCTCCACCAGCGCCAGCTTGTTGTCTGAATTGTCATAAATGAGGTTGCGCATGGCACCCGTGGCGTGGCGTTGCACCTCTTGGTTGGCGTGGTTAAAGAGCTTCACCAGTCTAGGCACCGCCTGGAGGCTGCGAGCCTGTGGCACATATGTAGAGATGTATGTGGGCACATGTGGACTGAAGATGCATGCCGACATGTCCACATGCCTGGGAATAAGTGCATATGTATGTAGGTGATCCAGATGGTTGCAGGTGATATGCAAGTTTGTACCTAACATACGCAAATGTATTTGGGGGTGCAGGTGCATGGAAATGGTGTCTATATATGCTACAGATGTATGTAGGACTGTGCATGTATATTCAAGTATATGGAGGTCATCCAAGTACATGGCAATATATGATGCATGTATGTGCCACAGGTATATGCATCTGTATTTGGTGTATATAGGTGATGCAGGTATATACCAACAGGACATTTCTGCCCTTTCTCTGCTGAGGATATGGAGAGGTGAGGTTTGCCCAGCCAGCCTAGTGATCAGCAAGGAGGACCAAGGACCAGAAGTCAGGGAGGGTTGGGGGCTGGTAAGGATAGTCATTAAGGGCACCCAGGGCCAGTGGGGCAGTCACCGAGAGATAACAGGTGACAGTCAGTGGGATATGTCACCTGCTTCTTGGCTGCTGCATCACTGTAGCACCTGTGCTGGATGTAAGCTGCTCCCAGCACCTGCAGGTTGGGGTCTGAGGCCATGAGGTACTTGACAGCTGAGGGCAGGTCAATGTCATCAAAGCTGTAGAAGCAGGGGTCAGTCAGTGGTCGGGCAGACCTTAGGATTGGGTCAGACTGTGGTACAGTCCCCTCCCTCTTCAAGCCCAGCTCCTCACCCACTGCTGAGCCTCTGCAGGGTGCGATGGCCTGTGTAGCTGTCCAGTCCACGGACATCTGGCAGGTGGCCTGAGTCAGCCAGGCTTAGACTGAGACTGCGCACAGATGGGGCTCGGGCCACGGGTTCCAGGCCAGTACCTGACACGGACCCAGTAACCCCACGGCTTCGGTGGCTGCTTTGAAATCTCTGCAGGGTTCGCATGGCAGGTGCACGAATGGTCCGGCTGGGTGGGCCCTCAGTGGCCTCTGGCCAGTCCAGGCCTCCTGCCCGGCTAGAGCCAGAGCTGGCCTGGCGCTCATAAGCATAGGCTCTGTAGGTGGAGGCAGCTGCAGGCTCTAGTTGCTCAGATACCACGCTGTAGCGGTCGTCCAGGCCCCCAGGCCCCAGCCTCAGTGAGCGCAGGGACAATGTGTCATAGTCGGCTCTGCTGGCTGCCCCACCTCGCTCATGGAAGGACACTGGCCGGGTGGGCATAGGTGGAGTGGGCTGGGCACCCCCATATCCCACAGCCCCAAAGGCACTGCCCCCATTGTGGGCAGAGCTCAGCCTCCGACTGCAGCTCAGGTCCACAGCTGAGCGGGAGGACCAGGAGGCTGGGCTGTAGGCTGGCTTGGCGATGGGCCGGAAGGTCTATGGGAGGGGAGGGTATAGAGAAGGGATATCTGGGGTTTACCTGGCTTCCTCCCCTTCTGATCCAGAGCTCCCAGCCTTCCCTGTGGAGCCTCCCCCTCAGTGTGGACTCAGAGCTAGACTCCCTGACTCACCGAGGTCTTGTCTCCACTTAGACCCTGGGATCGGGAGCTGAAGCCAGCCTGCACAGTGTGGTATTGACCCCTGGGCATGCCTGTGGACAGAAACAGTGACGGCCTGACCATGACAGATAGCAAAGTGTTGGCTTTTCTTCTCCCTTCTGCCAGAGGTCTCTGATCACAACCCTGAGAGTGACATCAGACCAGGGTAGGAGGCCAAGTGGGCTTTGGGGCTACCACCTTGCCCATGGCCCTGCCAGGGCTGCAGCTTGGTTTCAGCCAATCTGTTCTGGTAGGCCCTCTTTCCCTGGAACTCCAAAGTTCCTTCTCTGCTCAAAAGAGGTCAGACAACTCATCCTGCTGACCTCTGGCCTGCCTGGAGAATGCACTATGATCTCCATCAGCTGTCCAGTCCCCGCCAGAGCACAGCATCTGGCCCCCTCCAGGAGGCCAGCCCAACCTGCCCCAACCCACAATGACCTCCTTTGAGCTCCCCTTGTGCCCAGACTCCATCTGTACTACAGTCACAGGGTAGTGACACGATGTAGACCAAGGATGTAGTCTCTCTCTGGATCCATCTGCTCCGATGGACAGTGGGAGAGCCACCTGGTAGAGCCTGAGGCAGGGACCACACCTACCCCATCCAGCTGCGCATTAGCTGAGGATGGGGCGTCAGCCCAGCTCCGTGGTCAGTGGACACAAAGGCGGGTGAGTGGGCGGAGAGGGCTGGTCAGAAGCTTGGAATGATATGGAGATGAACGGATGGGTGGGGGAGGGAGGGGAAAGAGGGTCACACAGGTGGGTAGAAAATGGGCAACAGAGAGACAGTGGGGTGCAGGGGTGAGAGAGGTGAGGCCCCCCAGGAAACATCATCCCAAGAGATGATAGTGATAGCGGGCAGGTCTCCGGTGGACTCAGCCTCTGCCAAGGGTCCTCTGCTGTTGGCAAGGGCTCCCTGAGCAAAGCTATTACTACAGAGGTCTGTATGGATGTGGGGAAGGGGCCTTCACTCCTCCTAACCCCGCCCAGGGGGTGGACGGTCTGGTGTTCCCCAGACCCACCCAGGTTAATGAGGCTTCTAGGCAGGGGCTGTTAACCCTTTGACGCTAGTGAGGGCCAGCCTAGGGGGGCACACCCCAGCCTGGGGACCTTACGCCCACCCCCAAATTACTATCCTCCTCCCCCTAATTGGCAGGGTAGCCAGGTGTTAATTAAGCCCTCCTTGTGCCCTCCCCACCCCATGACCCCTGGGCATCAACTTGGCTCCAGTGAGGGTTAGGCTCAGAAAGATTTCAGGCAGCAATCCAATTCCTGACCAGCCCTTCTTCCAGACAACCCTCTCTAGACATCATGTGGACCACTGTGAACTGGGGTCTGGACCTCTGAACAGAGGTTCATTGTACTGTCTACATTTAATCCCTATTGCTGTAGCCTGGCAGGTAGGGAAATGACCGTTTTGGAAAGAATGCCTTGAGCCCAGCATGTCTGAATGACTCTCTCTCTCTCTCTCTCTCTCTCTCTCTCTCTCTCTCTCTCTCTCACACACACACACACACACACACACACACACACACACACAGAGAGAGAGAGAGAGAGAGAGAGAGAGAGAGACAGAGAGAGAGAGAGAGAGAGAGCGCCCCTGAAGAGTATCCTGCAGGCTATTCTCATGTAGAGTATCTGGGTCACTCCTGGTAGGCCCAGTTCTGTAATTCCTCAGGGAGCCCCCGCTCCAGACAGACCTGGGCTCTATCCAGGATCATCGCTCTCTCATACTACTGTTAGAGTCACTCCCATCTGGTTGGAAGGCACTCTGGCCTCTGTCTGAGACCTCAAGTGAGCCTGTGTTCTGTGGTGATGGGAGGGAATGTGTCGGGGTGGAGGGGGGACAGCCGACAGGTGGGCCTGGCTGCTCTCTTTGTTACCTCCCTGGGTCTTCCCAACTTAGGGAGTGGGTGGGCTCAGCCCCAAGACCCCTGTCCTGGCTGGGGAGGAGGGATGCCCCACCCAGGCTGCTCCTCATGCCCGCTGGGGCGGGGCGGTGACTCAGAGCAGGCCTCAGTGAGGTGAGTCAAGGCCTGAACCCCGAGCACGTATGGCCTCTGTCCCTGGCACCACCACCCCTGCCCCAGCCACCTCTACCTGCCGCTGTCACCCCCAGGGCCTTCAGCCCCCTCTGTTGCCTACCATGCCCAAGCTGGCCTACCTCTGGCGGTGTCGGTGGCGCCATCAAGCTCAGTAGACCCATTGTAGCGCGACTGCTGGCCGAGCTGCAGGAGGCGGGCTCGGACTTGCTCCTGGACTCTGGCGGCTCGAAGCCTGTCAGCCTCCGGCCCCTCAGCACCCCGACGATCCAGCTGCAGGTCCGAGGGCAGCGCCAGGGAGCAAACACCAGCCTCAGGCTGCAGGGCAGACAGCAGGAAGTTACCCTCTTGCATAGTGACAGGGGCGACTAGCCAACCCCACCTGTCCTGGGCCTCTTCCCGGTCTTGTCCCTCAAGGCCCCGTTCCAGAAGTCTCTTCCTGGCTGGCTCTCCTAGACAGACGCGCCCGCCCGGCCAGCCCAGAGCTTGGCTGGGGGCGGGGACACCTGGGCCAGGTGGGAGGGAGGGGCCTCTGCCTGCTTAAGGTGGAATTTGGGCGGAAGAACAGGCCCAGCGCGTCCTCAAGTCATGGCCTTCCCTTTTCTCCTATCCCAGAACAGGGCCACGGGACTTGGGTTCTACTTGCTCTCAGCCTTCCAAGCCCAGCCCAAGCCCCGTGGGTGCCAGCGTTCTAAGTACAGAGTAGGACAGGGAGCCTGTGGGGGCCTGTCACTCCAAGCCATATGAGGAGTGTCCCAGCCTGGGGGTTGGGAGTTCTAGAGCATCAAAGACCAGGCAGCCTCCAAGACAGCTGGGCCCGGGCTTGGTGAGGTCCAGGCAGGGTTGGCATCCAGAGACAGTTTCATGTTTATAGAGTCTTGGTAGAGGATAAAGAACGTGGGTGGGTGCTGGAGTTTTCAGGTCAAAAGCAACCCCACGAAGGTGCTAAACCTGGGCTTTACAACTCAGTAAGACTGCCCAGTGAGGTAGACAAATGTCCACCCCATGACCTGCAAACCCAGAAACTCACCCAGCCTCCACCTCTACAGAGGCTTCAGAAGGGCTGCCTGGCCCTCTCTGGCACCTCTCCCCAGCTTCTGCCCCCCAGGCCTGGGGTGGGAGGCCCGTTCCCAACATATGAGTCAGGGCAGGCAGGCGGAGCCGCCCCAAGGGGTTGACTCAGAGGGGCCTAGGCTCATGTCAGCACTTGTCAGGCTGGGGGGCCAGGAGGCTGGGGGGAGGGCTGGAAGTGAGGGGCATCAGAGCTTGTCCCTGGAAGGTCTCCCAAGAACCCCTGTCAGGTAGGCCAGCTTGTGAGTTAGGCTTGGCTGGCATCCAGGTAGATTGGAGGGTTAAAGGAAAAAGCCAGGAGAACTGGAGTATGGGGACAAGTTGCCTCTGCATGCTCCATGTGCTTCTTAAGCATTCCTGGGACTCTATCCTGAGGCTCTGTCTTTTCCCAGAACCTAGTCCCTGGGCTCAGCCTGAGCTCTCTCTCCCACGCCAGGCCCTTAGCCTTGAGTACTGGTCCCTTAAAGACATTTGCTTTTAACAGCGGTGGCTAGGAGCAGAAGCTTGGAAGTGGAGAGTGCTCCGAGAAAGTAGACAGCATCAGGGACAAGCCCACAGTGAGTAGGAAGGGCTGGAGGATGGGAGTCAGAGGCCAGAGGTTGTTGGGGAGATCGTGTGGAGGGTGAAGCCCCTCCAGGATAGTCTGGCTTGGGTCTACTGGTCATGGGTGGAGGCAAGGGCTGGGCAACCTACCTTGCTGCTGGCCTGGATCCCACTGGCCCCCTGGCTCATTCTAGAGGCCACGGCTGTAGGACAGCTCCTCCTGGGCTCCATCCGGGTCCGAGAGCCTGTGGTGGGCTCCATCAGGGCCCAGCTCCTGTGGGCAACAGCTTCTGTTTGGAGATGGCTCCGTGGGGGCACCAGAGGGTGGGGTGGGAACGTTGCACACCCATCTCATCAGACCGGTTGCTTCCCTGGGAGACGTGTTTCGTGTGGAAAAATCCTGGGAGACAAGTTTGTGCGGCGCCGTGCGGCCTGGAGGCACACGCCTGGTCTGAAGAGGCCCGCCCTGTATGTACTAGGTCCACCCAGAGCCCTACAGCAGCCAGGCTGCGGGGCAGAGGGGACAGAGGGCTCCAGGAGAGTGCAAAGTGGAGGGCCATAATTACACACGGCTTAGGTCTGGCTGTAGCCAGATAAGGAGGTACCTGGTGAGCATGAATGGCAACTGGATGGAAGGCCAGAGTCAGCTCTGGGGGTTCACTGGCAGAGAGCTGTAGGTGCCACAGCTATGACCAGCCTCCTTAAGGACATGGGGACTGAGAGCTGTATCTACCTCTGGGGCTCAGTGTCCCTAAAAAGCTTGGACTCTGGGTACTTCCTTTAATGGCTATATTGCTCAGAGGATCAGTAATACTCACTGAGTCTGTTCCTCTGAGCCGCATGTTTGGATCTGTATCTGACCCCTGTGACCAGTTTTCTCTCAACTTCTGTGAGTGTCCCTCTTCCTTTTTTTGGAGAGAGGATGGGAAGGATGCAGCAGGGCTTCAAGGAGGAGGTGGTCTGATGCATAAAGAAAGTTTACTTGGAGCATAGAGATGGATGGTTGAATTTCTGCTGTAATCAGGCCTAGAACCTGGAACTCAGGATCATGAAGAGTGAGTGAAGCAGTTGGTGGGCTGCCACCCTCTCTGCCACCGTCCCAGTGGCTGTTACCTCCCAGAGAGGAGTGCAAACTGCAGGGAGGGGGGCGGGGTTGGGTTTGAGGAGTGGGAGAATTTTGCTCGCTACATGTGGGTGGGCACGTGAGGAAAGCTGGGGGAGGAGCCTATGGGCTGGGAGACTGAGTAATACAAGGGTGAGGGACGGGCTTACTAAGGAGTGGAAGTTAAATGCCTAGGAGTGTGTTAGGATAGTAACAGCAGAATCTTCCAAACACAGATGCCATGAGTATGCTGGGGCACAGACAGGTTAAGGAGGTTCCTGGTGCTCACGAAGCCCGAGGGGCAGGGTGAGGGCATGCCAGCACTGCTTTGGGATGAGTTGATGAACTGGCTGGGTGCAGTAGCCTGACCTGAGAGACCTGTGGTGCACATCCTTGTGCTGGTGAAGTCCAGAAGCCTGAGCGTCATCATGCCTGCCCGAAGACCACCTCCTTCACAAAGCCTACTCAGACTTGTCCCATGGGTGTCACTCTATACCTTCTCAGACATTATGGCCCCCTATCCCATCCTGGGCCCACGGGTATCCTGGTTTCACCATCACTGCCCATGCTCCAATCCCAGACTTATACCTCAGGGGTGGAAGGTAGCTGAGGAGTACCAGTCCAGGTCACCGACACATGTGGGAACATGTCCACCTGCCTGTCAGTCCATCCACATTAATCCATTCACTGGTCAAGTTCACCTCCTCCTGTGCACCAGGCACTTCTGAAGGAGATTCCTGTGACATGACACCCGGGACTTCTCCCTTAGTAGTCCCTCCTGGATTTACAGGGATGAGAGCCATGCAGGGTAATGGCCAGTCTGTGGCAGAGCAAAAGTACCAAAGCAGAACCAAGTACCAAACACAGCAGCACAGCAATAAGGTAAAAATGGGAGGTCCTGTGCCTATGCGGGCACATGCGCGTGCGTGCGTGCGTGCGTGTGTGTGTGTGTGTGTGTGTGTGTGTGTGTGTGTGTGTAGTTAGCCTTTGTAGAGAAGGAATTAGGAGAGAAAAGTCGGGGGTGGCATCCTGCAGAAGGTGTCGGGGTAGGAAGCGCTGACACACGGCAGTGAGTTGTCCCTAGAGTAGGGCTAATGCTGACCCCAGAATGATGATGTACCAGGCAGGGTGATGAAGTCTTAGTTCATACTCTGCCCTTAATCCTCACAGGAACTCCAGAAGAGTGGAGCTATGACTACCTCCGTTTATAGATGGTGAAACGGAGGCTCCATAAGGCTAAATGAGTTTCTGTTAATTACATAAATTGTAAAGCAAGCCAGAATCTGTCTCTGCCTCTCTTTTTTTTTAGCTAGAGTTTCAGGGTTCCTCTGTATAGCTCTGGCTGGTTTAGAACTCTCTATGTAGACCAGGCTGGCTTTGAACTCACAGAGATCTTCCTGCCTCTGCTTCCCGAGTGCTGGGAATAAAGACATGTGCCATCACATGCAGCATCTAGAAACATTTCTAACTTTGAGGAGCAGCAGAACAGGGGTGATGGGGTGTTGCTCACTGGCAGAATGGGGTCTTGGTAGAGTTCTTGACAGTCATCTCTGTCTGGACCACTTCCTGGACACTTCCTCCAAGGGGACAGTCTGTTTCTCTTAGTGGCGGGGTTTTATTCTGTCTTGAAGACTGCTTCTTTGGTTCTGTGAGTTCTCTTCTAAGGCTACTGCCTCTATGGAGTTCTTGGCTAGCCCTAGTGCCTGCCTGAGGCTTTTTTTTTTTTTTGGAGACAGGGCCTCTCTACCTACCCTGGCTGTCCTGGAACTTACCATGTAGACCAGGCTGGCCTTAAACTCACAGAGATCCATCTACCTCTGTCTCCAGAGTGTTGGGACTAAAGGCGTGCACTACCATGCCCAACCACTTGAGGCCCACTCCTATAGATGGGATTTATCAGAGATCTTGCTGAGTTTCACAGCTGGCTACCTCCAGGTTAGCAGAACCTTCCACCAGCCTGCTTTGTGTCCGGGAGGTCTCACTGGAAACTCAGCAGCTTCCTTTGCGTAGGCACTGATCACTCTTGGCCTGGGGCTTCCTTTGACTCTGGCCTCTACTTTGGGAAAGTTTTCTTTTGTTTTATCACATATTTCCCCGTTCCTCCTCTTATGGCTTCTCTAGTTGAGCTTTGTCAGCTACTGTCTTTTCATGAGTCGCTTTTGTTGTTCTTTTCTCTGTCTGAGGCAGGATCTCATTATATATATATAGTTCTGGTTGGCTAGAATTCACTCTGTAGAACAGGCTGGCTTCTAACTTGTGGCCATCATCCTGCCTCAGCCTCCTGAATCCTGGGATTACAGCCGTGTGCCACTAGGCCTGGTTCTCATTTATCTGTGTTATTTAGCATTTCATTCTGTATGTTGTTCTTTATTATTATTATTGATAGTTCTGTGTGGGTTCTTGGGAACACATCCAGGGATTTTTGTATGCCAGTGAAGCATTCTACCACTCAGCTATATCCCAAATGCTAAAATGGCTTTATTCCTGCAAAGATCTTATTTAACTTTTTTTTTTTCTTTTTTGAAACAGCGTTTCTTTGTGTAACAGTTTGGCTGTCCTGGAACTCACTCTCTAGACCAGGCTGGCCTTAAACTCACAGAGATCCGCTTGCCTCTGTCTCCTGAGTGCTGGGATTAAAGGTGTGCACCACCACTGCCGAGCTTCTTATTTACCTTTAAAAATTTTTCTACCTAAGTGCTGTTAATAATTTCTATTTCCATTGTTGTCTTCATCAATTTTCTAAATTCTCCTCAAACATCTGCTTGTTCTCCTCGAAGAAGACCTTTGCAGGCTTGCTTCTCCTGCCCACTACAAATGCAGCACTGTTCAGATGTATTACTTTCTTTTCTGGCCTTATTCATTATAGCACTTGCCATTAACTGGCACTCTGATGTCAGACATTATACTAGTGTGTCTATTATTAGGTGTAGCACCCAACAGCACCACCCAGTACTGTGCTAGGATGTAAGTCCTCCCAGGACAAGTCCTGTCCTCTGGCTGGTGCTCGCTGAAAACACCTTAACATATCAGGGCGAGGCGGCGCACACCTTTGATTCCAGCACTGGGAGGCAGAGGAAGGTGGACCTCCGTTAGAGGCCAGCCTGGTCTACATGGTGAGAACTAGGACAGCCAGGGCTATGTAGAGAGACCCTAGAGGGTGAGGGAGTGAGGAGGGAAGGAGGGAAGGAGAGAAGGAGGGAGGGAAGGAGAGAGAGAGAGAGAGAGAGAGAGAGAGAGAGAGAGAGAGAGAGAGAGGACTCCTTAATGTGTTAATGTAAATTTATGGTGTGAGCGTAGCCTGCTGATTTGGGCTTCTGATATTAATCTTCTTCATTTCCCTTTTACTTATGGCTCCTTTTCCCTTTCCTTATCTTTTAAGAATGTTTCCTTTGGGGCTGGAGAGATCACTCAGTGGTTAAGAGCACTGGCTGTTCTTCCAGAGGAACTGAGTTCAATTCCCAGCACCCACATGGCAGCATACAACTGTCTGTAACTCCAGTTCTAGGGTACCCAACACCTCATACAGGTATACATGCAGGCAAAATACCAATGCACATAAATAAAAATTTAAAAAAAAGAAAAGAAAAAATAATGTTTCTTTCTTGGTATCATATATTCTCCACCCCATTTTGACAAAGTCTTGCTAAATAGTCCATGTTGGCCTCAAACTTGAGACCTTCCTGCATAGTCTCCTGAGAGGTGGGGCTTGCATGTGTGCATGATCACACCTGGTTTTTGTTGCTTTAATTTTAAATGATTTTTTGTTTGTTTGTTTTTTTGAGACAGGGTTTCTCTGTGTAGTTTTGGTGCCTGTCCTGGATCTTGCTCTGTAGACCAGGCTGGCCTCGAACTCACAGAGGCCTCTGCCTCCTGAGTGCTGGGATTAAAGGCGTGCGTCACCACCGCCCAGCCTTAAAATAATTTTATTTTTATTTATGCAGATGTGTGTATATCTGTGTATGTGTGTATGCCATCTGTGTACTGGTGTTCACAGAGACCAGAGGAGGATGTTGGGTCCCCGGATTTGAAAGTTACAGGAAATTGTGACCTGCCTGATGTGGATGCCAGGAACCTAAGTCAGCTTCTCTGGAAGAGTAGCTGTGCTAAGTCCTGAGCCATCTCTCCAGCTCACATTTTGTGCGTATGTGCTCACGAGTGTGCATGTGTGTGTGGATGAGTGTCTTGCCTGCCTGTATGTATGGATTGTACCACATGTGTGTACATGCCTGGTGTGTGTGGAGATCGGAAGAGGGTGTTGATACCTTGGAACCAGAGTCCTGGATGGTTGTGAGCCACCATGTAAGCTGGGAACTGAATACTATCCTCTGCAAGAGCAGCAAATGTTAACTGCTGAGCCAGCTCTCCACATCATTTTATTTTATTTTTTTGAGAGGAGGTTCTTTTAACTTGCAGTACTTTAAAAAAAAGTATGTATTTATGTGTGCATGTGCCATGGCATGCCTGTGGAGGTCAGAGGACAATTTGCAAGAGTTAGTTCTCTCTATTATGTGAGTCCTTGGGTCATCAGATTTGGCTGCTGATTCATCTTGCCAGCGTTGGTAGCAGGCTGCCTTTTTTATTTTATTTTTTGATAGGGTCTCACTATGTATCTGGGCCACAGAGATATGACAGTTTTTCTCCCAACTGCTGGGATTAAAGGTGTATGCCACCACACCTTATTCTTTTAATGTGTGTGTGTTTTTTTAAAGATTATTTATTTTATATATATATATGTGTGTTTTTGTTCTTGTTTTTGTTTTTTTTCTTTTCGAGACAGCGTTTCTCTGTGTAGTTTTTGGTCCAGTCCTGGATCTTGCTCTGTAGAACAGGCTGGCCTCGAACTCACAGAGATCCGCCTGGCTCTGCCTCCCGAGTGCTGGGATTAAAGGAGTGCGCTACCACTGCCTAGTTATATATGAGTGTTTTGCCTTCACATATACATGTGTACCAGGTGACCTGAGATATTAAGAGGGTGTTGGATCCCCTGGAACTGGGTTGGGGATAATTGTGAGACACTGTGTTGGTGCTGGAAACTGAACCCAGGTCCTCCGCAAGAGCATCAAGTGCTCTTAACCACTGAGCCATCTCTCCAGCTCCTAGAACATCTATTCTTAAACTCAATGCTTTTCTTGTAAAAACGTCTGTAAGCAGGAGCACTTCTTCTGAACTAGATACAGAGAAGGCAATGTGGGTAACTGGGGGTTTCAGTGTGTCTGCTCCGGCTGTGTGGGTCCTCCCCTGCAGAGTGACAGATCGAGGTCATACAGGAGACTTGGTGTCTCCACATACGCTGGGTCAGCAACAGTTCCTGTGTGGGAAGGTCTCATGCAATGTCTGCTCTGAGTAGCCAGACTCCACAGAAACCAGGTGGAAACACAGCCGCTAGAGGCAGGAAGTGGGTATGGGAGGGGAGGCTGCATTGTTCCCAGCCGCCCTGCTAACCAGGGCTCTGCCTCACAAGAGAACAGTCACAGAGAACGAGTCAGAACTAAAAAAAATATTTCATTTCATTCTGAATAAAAAACAGAACAGACAGAACTCTTGTAAATTCTGAAAACAATGTCATTGCTACGGAAAATTTCACAGAAATCATCAGGGAGTGTGGGGACCAAGGTACCAGCCCTGCCACGAAGGCTGCCTATCTGGAGTCACAGAGGAGGCTTTATGGGGCCAGCACAGGTGGTAGCAGAGCCTGAATCAGGCTCAGGGTGCAGCTTCTAGCTGCTGCCCCAAAACCCAGTGGCACCGAGAGCTGCCAGGTCTTCAGGGTCGCTGTGTGCGGGCACCTTTGCGGCTGCGTGTGGCCCACATGCCCCGCTTCGAGTGGTAGTGGTGGTAAAAGTGCCGCAGCCGAAGCCTCTCCACCTCCAGCCCTGCCTGCAGGACCCTGGGATGGGTGGGTGGGATGTCAGAGCCCCGGTTCAGGTGCTGGGACTCAGGGCTGCCCAGACACTGCAGGAGCCTGGGGCTGGGGAGGGTTCTTGGGAGTGGGGCAGATGGGAGGGGTTTGGGAGGAAGATGAGATGTCTCAGTGTAAGGGAGGGCAGTCACCTGTCCAGAAGTTCCCAGTCCTCGCCTCCCCACTGGTCACGGAACTCCTCAGTGTTCATGCCTCCTACCCTGTCGAAGTCTGACTTATAGATCCCAAAGAGGCCAAATCCATTCACTTCCCAGTAACCTTGGAGCGGGGAGGATGATCATCAGGCAGCAGTCCTTAACATTTTCTCCCCAGGGAAGACTGGAGGACCCCAGGAGGAATTCCAAGAAGCCTCCTTATTTTGGAGTCTCTTAAGGGGCTTGGTATTTGATCATAACCCACGAACTCACAGGTCCACAGAGGAAAGGGTCTTATGAACCCTGCACTTCGGGGTCCTCTTACCCGGGAGGTTAGGCCTGGATTTTGCCCTGGTGGTTGTGAGAACTTGGGGTTCCTGGGGAACACTCAGATCCTTACCATGTGGGTTCCACGGTGAACTCCCACAGCCCAGACGCATGACCACAGGGGCGAAGGCCAGCTTGCCCTCCACACAGTGCTTGCGGATGCTGTCCAGGATGTTAGGTGGGAAGTGGATGTGCAGGTCACAGAGGAAAACGATGCTGCTGGGGTCCTGTAGGGTGGGAGGTCTGAGCCCTGCCCACCTCCCCAAGGCAAGCTCAGCACCCTCATTTCTCTCCCCTAAGCTCTTGACTGGCCCACAGACCTCTACTGCATCCACTCCGGTTTGCAGGCCTGCAGAGCGTTCGAAGTTTCCAGTTCGTCTCAGGTACTGGTACCTGGGGAAGGGATCACAGGAATCATCAAGGGAGGTAGATAGGATCAGGACAACCCACCTCCCACAAGAGAAAAGATCTTTGGCCTCACTAGGTGGTGGTGGTGATCATCATTACCGAGGTAGCCGAGCCGCACGCAAGGCCCTCTCCACATCCATGTCCTCGCTCTCAAAGTCCACTAAGATGATGTTGAAGTGCGAGTCCCCCGTATGCACATGCAGCGCCGTCATATCGGCCAGGAACTGCACTACCCAGCGAGCCTGATTCTTCACTGGAGGAGAGGGTGCCACTGAGCCAGCATGACTGAACAGCATGCTTTCTCATTGGAAAACCCTCTTCAGCCACCCACACCTTTGGCATTAGCATGCCCCCACCACCACTGAGGCGCACATACCTGGCACAATAAAGTGAACCATGACATCCTGACGCCAGGCCAGATGCAAGGGCCGGCAGAGCTCTGGGCGACTGTCTGAGCGGATGGAGGGGGCAGGAGGGGGCTCAGGACTTTCTCCATCCTCATCCCCGATGCGTGCTCCAGGCAATCGCAGGAAGACATATTCTGACAGGCGCTGGCGGCCGCCTCCACGCTCTTGCAATTCCAATTCCAGGAGGAAGCGGCTTCCACGTGCAGAGTCGCGGCGCTTCTCCACGTTCACGATGCGCAGAAGCGAGAAGCGCCTGCGAGGCAGGGCTGATTAGCCAAGGGCCGTAATTCCACTTAACGCCCCCACTTCACCCCGAGAACCACGCAGCTACGCTCCTCAGACCGCATTACACCTGCAACCCGCTCCTTTCGTCCCAGAGGCAAGTTGACCTTCCCACATCTCACTTCCCCAGACCAGCAGGAAGTTGAGAAGGCTACACTAGGAGGTGCTGTGAGCCCAGGATTGTCGTGTTCTCCTAGATGACTTCCTTTGCCTGATTTTCTTTGTCCTGGGGTGCTGTTTCAGGCCTCTCTTGCTATGGTCAGCTTCCTAGGCAGCCATCAGGAGGATGTTGGTCCTCCCCTGCCACCCCCCACCTCCAGCAGGCGTCTCTATTTTGTCTTGGGCAAGAGTTCTCAGGCTATTCATTCTGCTTCCTACCTCCTGGTGACAGCTAGTGCTTCTCTATAGGAACCCAGCAGTGTGACTTCAGATGGGCCCAGACTCATAGGTGTGACTCACCGCTCCCCTCACCCCAGGTCAGGAACCTCTACCCTCACAACCAAACACTTTAGGTTACTCCTTGGGGCTACCCACACCCTAGCACCCAGATGTGCAAAACAAGGTCACACCTTGACCACTCACGGTGGACAGTGCCCTAAAGAGACCCTGGGGCTGTCCTTACAAACTGTTTCAGGAAACCTGTCCTCTGAACCACCTGGGACTGTCCTGCACCACCAATGGGGGAGAGTCTTAGGCCACCTCATCACTGCCCTGTTTGAGGACTATCATGCTCTTGTCCTCTGGAACAGCCTTACAACCCCTACCTGTCCAAAACTTCCTGTTGAGCCTGGCTCTTTCTATCCATGAGCTAGACACCCTGTCTCGATGTCCCTGTGTTCATCGAGGTCCACAAAGGTTCTACCTTTCCTCAAGGCTGACAATGTACAGAACAGACTCTCATAAGAATTCCCTCAAAGATAAATTATGGCCCTAATCTCCCTCAAAATGGGGTAGAGACAGCTTGGATTCCTAAGACCTAGGAGGCCAAGGGGGCCAGTGAGCAGGGGCCCTGGGATCTCCCCCTTGAGTTAGAGTCCCCCAGACCCTTCAGTGCTCTACAAGGAGATGTTGGGTGGTCCTGACCTTGACCCTTCAGTGTCTCTTGTCCCTGAAAAGGCTGTCTGCCTTTGACCCGGCTAACCCTGACAACTGTCCCCTGCAGTCTGGATTCATCCTAGAGTCTAGGTCCAAGGTGACGGATTTGGAGCTTGGCAGTGAAGGAGTATGGAGCCAGTCTCGAGTGGGGCTCCAGAGAGCCCTTCAACCTGGGCAAGGCAGAACAGTAAGACACTCATCACTGCAGAGGGAAAAGGGGATCAGAGAGCCGGTGAGAGCCAAGGAAGGCCTGAGATTCCTGTGGGGGACAGCATGCCCTCTCTCCAAGCAGCAACCTGCCCCATACCCGCCATGGCGTGCATTAAGTCGCTCCATGTACTGAGCCACCACATCCACCGCCTCAGCCTCAGGAAGCTGCAGGTTCCCAGACACGTTGCAGCGCAGGTCATTCCAGTCGGAGCGCAGCAGCTCGAAGTCCATGGCACCCACACTGAATGTACGCTGCCAGTCAATGGCATCCTCGCGCCAGCGGCCCAGTGGCCGACCAGCGGCCTGCTCCTCCTCTTCCTCACTATCTTCTGATGTGGCCTCATCACCAGGGGCCCCATCATCCTCCCCTTCTTCACCCTCTCCAGGCAGCTGTGGCCTGGACACCTGAGACAAGCTCAGGAAGGAGGTCACAGGCTGTGTTTCCACCGAGGAGTTCAAGTCCACTGTGGGCACCATGAGTCCCTGTCCATGCAACTGGCCCTCTGGGCCTCCCTGGGTGGTCTGTGCCCTGACTGGGGGCTTTAGTTCAGTGATCTTGGGGCCACTGGTCCTATAGCCCTGGGTCCGCGGTGGATGTGGGGGCATCCGCAGCTGCACTCTGGGCAGAGGCTTGGGGCGTAGGAAGACACCAGGGAAGGGTGGCCAGGGTGAGTCTCTCAGTGCCTTTGGGGAAGCCCGCTGTCCAGGTCGCACCCTGGTCACATACACCTTTGAGGGAGACTTCTCCACAGTCCGGGGAGGTGGAGCTCTCCCCAAGAAGAGGGGCAGGGGGCGTGGGGCCCAATTCAGGGCCCGGGAGTGTCTGGGGGTCTGCTCATCCAGAGGACTGGTTGTAGGTGGGGTAGGGGTGGCTGTAGTCCCGACGGAGGCTGTTGGGGTGGGGGTCCTGTGGCTCTGCCGTAGGGATGCATCAGAGGGCTCCAGACTGTCTAACAGTTCCTGCTCATCCTCATCATCCAGGAAGTCTGTAGAGAGCGTCTGGTAAGCGAGTATCTGGCAGATGGGCTGGGTGGACAGCAGGAATAGGGCACTCACCGTCGGGGTTGAGGAAGAGGAAGGCTCTACGTTGAACTTCTTCTTCCTCATCTTCCTCCTTGTCCATCTTCATGTATTTATAGAACCCAAACCTGGAGGAGAAAGGGCATCAGAGACCTTCCTCACGGAGGCCCCTCCTCCTCGTTCCGATAGGACAAACCCCCACCCCAACCTACCTTTCCAGGTATAGTGGGGATTCGCGGTAGAAGCATTTGTTCTCCGTCTCCATGTGAGTGAGACGGGTGTGGTCATTGGGATAGATGAAGGACAGGTACACCTGCAGGTAGGGCCAAGAGCTCAGGGGTAGGGCTTGGGGGAAAGGGTTGCTCTAGGAAGCCTCTCTCACTGGGCACTTACAAACTGTAGTCCTTGGTATCTGGCTATGGGAAAATCCTTGAGGACATAGGTAGGCGCATAGGTACAGGGCTCCAGTACATTCTCCAGGCTCAGAGGTTCCATCCGAGGAGCTGTAAGTAGAGGGCAGTCAGTCACTTGGTGGCCTGGGCCTCACCCCGCTCCATCCCCACCCTCCTCTGGAGCCTCCTCTCACTGAGGAAGAAGGTGTCCCTGGGATCTGGCCGCAGCATGTCGGCACTGGGTTCCTCGTGTGCTGGGTATCCCCCTACATAGCTGGCGGGAGACTGAGGCACATGGGTCACATGGTCCATCTTCAGAGATGACTCATCTGAGAGTAGAAGGATGTCTGGAGCTTCAGCCTACCCTTCACCATCCCCATGCTGAGCCCATCAGAACCCAGCCATTCCCCTGAGGAAGGACCCAGCCCGCACCTGTGTACAGGGAAATGTGAGCAGAGCCAATGATCTCGAACTTCAGACCAGGCAGGAAAGCTCGCCACTGGGGGTGTGGGGATAGGAAAGAGGTTGGGTCGTGGTAGGTGGTGTTCCTTAGTTCGGGGGTGAGGGACTAGAGAGCGAAAATCCTCAAAGGATGTAAGAAGCTTTGTGGGTAGAGAGGGAGGGAGGCGGCATCTGATATAAGGCCCAAAAGGTTGAGGGGTTCAAGGGACAGATCCAGACCCCATCCACCTTCATCCCCTCCCTCCCTCTTTCCAACAAGGATTGCCAGTTATAACTTATTATCCCATTTTCTCTCTGGTTTTTGCATGTTGCCTTCCTGGGGTCTCTGCTGAACTCTTCCTCAGCCCCAGACCTAGGATCTGCCGCCAGATGGCTTCCCCATAGCCCAGCTCCATGGCTGCTCCTGAGTCTCCTTACAGATGTGTTCCTCTGTTAATCTGGGGCTCCTGGGGGGCTAACTCTGCACTTCCGTAGCCAGCTTGTCCTAGACCTTTGTACCAACACCTCTGCTTCCCTAGGACCATCGAAACCCTGAGTCTCATCTCTACCGAGGTAGATACGTAATATCCCATGGTGCTGAGGTTGAGAACCCCCCCTCCTACTGAGGTCACTGTTCCTCATCCTCCGGGCTCTTCCATCTTGCTGAGGAACCTTTCTCCCTACCTCCCAGCTACATGTCTTTCTTCCCTGTGATGGCTGATACTGATTTTCAACCTGACAGGATCTAAAATCACTGGAGGCAAACTCTGGGCATGTCGGTGAGGGATTTTCTAGATGGGGTTAATTGGGGGAGAAGACCTACCCTAAAATGTGGGCAGTACCATTCCATGGACTGGGGTCCAAAACTGAATAGAAAGGAGAAAGTGAGCTGAGCACCAGCGTTCATCTCTCTCTGTTCCAGACTGCAGATGCAATCTAAGCGGCTACCTCACACTCCTGCCAGGACTCCCCCTCCGTGATGGGCTGCACCCTCAAACTGTGAGCTAAAACAAACCCTTCCTTAAGTCGCTTCTTGTCAGGTACTTTGTGACAGTGATAGTCATGGCAATAAAAAGGTAACAATACACTTTCCATTTCTTGGCTTCCCGTTGTTCCACAGAGGCCAGAGGGGCCCCTGGCAGGCAAACCTCATTGCCCCTCTCACACGACAGTCTGAGCAGTTCAGCACAGCATTACAGCTCAGGCCTGGCCTGGCCACCAGACTTCTTGGAGTCTCAGAAGATGCTAGAAGATGGGGGCCAGTTCTCCAGGTACAGCATTTACATGTTGTGCTTCCTGCTGTACACTCTCTCCCCCACGTCTCCTGGTGAAGGGCCACTTTTCAGTGCAGCCCCTCCGAGCATCCAGCAGGCACAACGTGCCCTCTTGACCCTGGCCCATGTCCCTGCATATCTGCTTTATTTCCTAGACTGGAAATCCCTTTGGGTTGTGGACCACCCTGCAGTGCCTGTCCATTAAGGACATGGGAAGTGGATGGGAGGAGAGCTGTGGTCTTTGGGGCTCCTCCAGAGGGCAGGCCACACTCACACCCACTTCCACATGGTCTGAGCCCTTGTCGTCTTGCTTGTGAAGCAGTTCGAAGTAGTATCTCCGGGAGGCCATGAGCCTGTGGACATAAGGAGTCGGGGTTGTCTCCCACCAAACAGATGAAGAGCCCAGAGAGTGAAGAAAGACTCTCACATCCCTCTGGGATGGTCCCTCAGGAGGAGGATGCTTGTGTAATATGGGCAAGGGTGACACCCAGCCTCCCTCTCACATGCCAACACGCACGCGCGCGCGCACGCACACACACACACACACACACACACACACACACACACGATGCATGCACCCTCACTCACCGCCGCGGCTTAGACACCTGGGAACTGAACTTAGTGAATTCTCCCGGTGCTGTCCACTCAGAGCCAGTCTAGGGGTGACACAAGGAAGGGGTAGAAGCGTGATCACATTTTCCTCGTGGGCATCTGACACATTCAGTCTGTATTTTCAAGAGGCTGCAGGAGGCCCAGTGAAGACAGACATGGTGCAGACAGAGCGAGGAAGGAGGGCAGAACCTACCTTGCCCACAAAGGCTACAAGCTGGGCAGCTGCTGGGCTCTCGTCCAAGCTCAGCCAGAACTCAGAGTTGTCATCCGAAGCCACGGAGAACTGGATGTCTCCTAGTCCACAGGACACAGGCGCAGTAAGCCGGACTGTTCGAGGCATCTTGCCCCTGGCATACCCCACCTACTCACCATCTCTGGCTGGGTGGATGAAGCCAAAAATCCGGAGTCCGTAGTTCTTCCACTTAGGGGACACGGCTAACTTTGTCACAGTGGTGCGAGTCTGCCGGTAGGGCAACAACCATTGACTCACAGCTCATCACATGCCGTGCCCGCTCTGCCCACCCGTCCTTTCCTGAGGTACTCACATGAGGAAACAGCGGGAAGTGCAGGTTCCTTCTCAAGTGGCCCACAGCACCCCCACACCAGTCCTCAAATACGTGCAGGTTCACCTGTCCCTTGAACTAGGGGCCGGAGGGGACTTGAGCTGTTACACAGCCTGCTTCACCCCTCCGCCCAGCCCAGCCCAGCCCAGCCCCACCCAACCCAACAGAGCTCACCTCTTCCCGCCATGGAGGTGTCTGGTGAGTGAGGTTCAATGGTGGTGGCTTTCTAGCTCCTCCAGGAAACAGCATGTTTGGGACCCGCCCCTCAGGCTGCAGGAAAGGGTAGCCATGTTAGCATTCTAAAGGCAGGAAGTGTCACAACTGCACAGTCCATCTAGGTATACACACACACACACACCAAAGCAGAACTTCATGGTCCCCCTTTTGCATATCACCTAAGTACTCTCCACATAGACACCCTCAGCAAGCTTGCCCAGGTAGGTAGGTATGATGCACTGACAGGATGCACAACATAAGCAGATCATCGATTGCTACCCAGACACAGCATCCAGGCTGGGATGCTGAAGCTCACATACAACCCATGGCTCTAGCTATCCATGGCCTAAGCCTAAGATACAACAGTGGCCTCTCGTGCAGTTTTTTCCTGGTCACTGCTTACCACTTGCTCCTCTTCATGACTTTCACTGGAGTCCTCTGCCCTCTGCGTGGACGATCCCACTCGGACACCCCTGCTGTCTGTCACACCAGTCAGCTTCTCACTATCTGCAGAGAGCATGTGAAGTGTCAGGCCCCAGACTCTCTCTAAGGTTAGCATCTTTGTTGTGGGGAGGGGTGGGGACGGGAAGAGTTGCTGAAGCTCCTGCACTTCTGATCCTTCATTTTGGGGCCCCTCTAGAACCCACCTAGAGTGGGAAGTGCAAAGCAAGAGTCCCTCTCCAGCTCTTTTCCAGTCCTGGAGGACAGATGGAAGCAGGACTATACGCACACTCAGGATACTGTGAAACTACACACGCTCACCCCCATCTGGTGATCTTCTGAAGGGCTTTGCCTTGGGTAGAACTGCAGATGGCCTGGCACCCTCGATGCCTTGCCCATGTGCTAGGGTGCCTGCCTCCTGACTCTCCCCAGATCTTATGAAGACATGTCCACAACTGCCCCTCTAGTTTGGGGTAGAACACCCCTGTACCTTGTTTCAGCCCACTTCCTGGACCTTCTCCCTAAGCTTCAAGCCCACGTCATTCCTAGGTGTCCACTCTTCTGGACTTGAGTCTTCAAAGACAGGAAGTTTCACTTTATCGCAGTCCTGTCTCTCCTGGTGCTCCCAGTGAGAGACACTGGATCCAGGAACCCTTCCTGTTTCAAACTAGGCTTTGCATCCACATCGACCCCTCGGCGCAGAGCTCAGAAGCTAGGCTCTTGTTTGGGTACAGACGGGCCCAAACTGTCTCTAGGTGAGGGGTTGCCTGTGGTCTCTTCTCTTGAAATTCCTGTGGTACCTCTCACTTGCTCTACATTCTCAATCCTTTCCTGACCAGCCAGGAAGTGAACAACAGACTCGCTTGGTCAAATTCCCAGAGCCTGGCTTGGATAGCCTGGTCTGGATACCCACAGCCCCTCCAGCTAAGCCCAGGCATCTGGCATACGGGGAGCCTTCCGTAGTGGGGTTTCAGCCCAGGCCACTATCACCATCTTGCAGGAGCTAAGCCTCAGCACAGAGGGCGTGCAGACAGGCTTCTGCCCCAATCTCACTTGTGGAAATCTGGAAGCACAGACTGCTGGACACCCACTGAATGTTGCCTGCACTGAAGACTGACTACATGGTCAGGAAAGCCTTAGACACATGCAGCTGCTCAGCTTCTCACAAGCCGTGTAGTGCCTGGTGGGATCCCAGGTGGCCAGACAAGAGGTGGGGCTTCAGCCCAGAGTAAAGTCCATGTGGCCGGGACCCCATCTGTGCAGCCCAGGCTGCTTCTAGCAGTGCCACTGGGCAGCACTGGTCTTCCAGGAGCCAGGAGAGATCCTACCCACCCAGGAGGAATCAGAGCCAGCTGCCCTAATGATCCAACCTTCAGCAGTGGGCCTCCCTGTCTTCACCCCTTCCTGGTTGGTCTCAGGATCACATTGCTCAGGAAGTTAGCCGGGAGGAAGGGAGGCCTGTGGCTGTTGAGAAACCCACAAGGGGAGCTGATAGGGGCTGGGTTTATTGGGTACTAGGTCAGCTCTGGGTCCAGACCTATCAGCTCACAGCTGAGACAAGGCTTCTCTTAGGGATAGATAGAGATGTGCCAGGGTATCTTGAAGATGTCACAGTTATAAGGTACATGGATTGGGATGACCCATAGACTTTCTTTGGGGCTGGGATCTGTCTCAGATCCTTGGCCCTGGATCTGGTGGAAGATGTATGGAAGCGGGTGTCCAGGTGCATGCGGAGGCAAAGGACCTTCTGCAGGTTAGAGACAGGAGCAGGCTGAACAGGGAGTTTGGGATCCATCAGGTGGAGTGGACCAGGACGTCACAAGTCAGTGTCTTTCAGAGGACAGACACTTGCTACCTTCCTCCTTATATCCTCAGCTCACCAGCCTCCTTCACAAGGATCAGAGACAGCCTGGCTGGGCTCTATCCAGCTTGGTTGGGCTTCTCGGATCCATTCCCTGGTCTTTTTCTACCTAGCTGTTACTGACGCCCACCCTGCTCTGGAACTTTTTCACCGAAGTGTGGGTCAATGGCCACCATCTCCAGAGGTTCTCCCCTGCTTCTAGCCCACCAGGCTCGCCAGGCCTGAGCTGCTTTGTACATCCTCTACCCACTCTTACTTAAATGTGCAGACTACAAGCATTTACTCAAGTTAGCACTGATCCCTAGCACATAGGCATCTCAGTCCACAGTCACAGGTGTACCCAGGGTTTCCAACTGTGTTGGCCACTCTAGGCAGCTGGATCCCTCAACGCCACCCTTACCCCCCACCCCCAGCAGACAAGGAAACTGAGGCCCTGCTAAGTAGGCAAGGGCCTGCCAGGCCTCTTGGCTAAGGGCACGGGTGCCCGCAATAGCCCACCGTTAACTCCATCACTACTGGGTCTAAGCCAGATTCCAGGGTCAGAAAAGGTTAGGGATGCGCCCCAAGAGGGTCCCCGGCGTTACTGCTGACGTCATCGGGAGTCCCGCCGAAGAGAGCCGCGACCCCTCCCCCAATATAGCGGAGCTGGGAGGAGCACGGCAGCAGGGGCTCTGGGCAGTCAGACCCCCCCGCGCCTTGGGAGGCCCGGGCCCTCACGCCGCGCGCCCTCGCGTACCTCGCCCGTAGCCCAGCCGCTGGCGCAGCGCGCGGCCCGGGCGCACCAGGCTCCGGTGCACGTACGTGAGCCACGCGGCGCAGGTGAGCAGCAGCAACAGCAGCAGCAGCTTCATCTGCTTGCGGACCTTCTTCACCGGGAACCACGGCATCGCGACGCCACACTCAGAGGCGTCGCTGCGGCCCCCCGGCCCCGCCTGCCCCGCCCCACATCCCCCGGCCCACCCTGCTGCGCTCAGCGCCTGCAGCCTCGCATGGCCCTTTGTCCGCCGCCGGGACTACGGGATTCGGTCGCGACGCCCGGGCTGCTCGGGCCGCGGTCGGGGTGGGCGGTGGGAGCGGCTCTTCGAGGCGCTCCCCCGCCCGCCCCTCCCGGCTGCTTAAGCTCCTCCGGCCGCCGCGGGACCGAGCAGCATCCACGCTGCGGTGCTACCCACCGTGAAACGGGACCGGCGGCCGCGTGGCTAGAGCCAATCGGCCGCGGCCAGCCTGCGCACAACCAATCCGTGATGCTCGGAGGCGGGGCGGCGCGTTAGGGTGTGCCAGTGGTCCTCACGACGCGCGCACTTACCTGGTCTGCGCCGGCCGCGCGCCCGGGGATGCGGGGGTTGTGGGTACCGAATCCGCGGGGAGGGACACCAGGGACGTTCAGGGAGAGGGATGTAAGAGGTCGCTGTCACCGTGGAGGCCGTGGCGGGGGTGAGGGGTGCTGCGGGAAGACGGCTATGTGTCTGGGAAAACCTTAGGGATAATGAGCACGCAGAGAAAGCTTGTGGACCAAAGAGGAGCTCAGCTTAGGTCTCAGTCGGACTTGAACTAGGTTGGGATGTTCTAGTTCGTTTAGCTGTGATGGAGGACAGGTGGGTGGAGGGTGGTTCTGTCGAGATTGCTTCTGTTGTGTACTCTGTTTGCTTTCTTGCTGGCGCATCTAAACCCGCCTGACTACCGCGGCTCTTCTACCTTGCCACCAGTCGGTTCTTCTTGAGGTTCCAGCCTATTGACCACAGTACTTCAGTTGGTGTAGCAGAAGCTGCTGCGAGCCTGCAGAACTCGTGGGTTAGGAATGTGGACTGGGCATTTGAATAGTCTCCCCTCCTCCCTGATGTCATGGCCTTAAGTGGAAAGATGCCATTGGCACGGGGTGGAATCGCTCAGAGACCTTCTCACCCTGGAGTGGTTGTGCCCCAGCGGAGATGACTGGGCACCTTCCTGTGCCTGTTCTAAGGGGTGGCCTCCAGCTCAGCAGTGGAGCTACCCCATACCACATGCATCACTGTCAACCCACTGGTCCTGTTTGGGAGGTTGCTTGGCTCTTTTTTTTTCTTTGTCTTTCTTTTTTGTTGTTGTTTTTTGTTTTGTTTTGTTTTGAGACAGGGTCTCCCTATGTTGCCTTAGCTGGCCTGGAGCTCTTGGACATCCACCTGCCTCTGCCTCCTGAGTGCTGGGATTAAAGGCGGGTGCCACCATGCCTGCCTGGCTTGTCTTTTGTTTTAACATTGCCCTACCATCACTGTGTATATATATATATATCTCCTTGGGACATAAAAACAAATTGGTTACATTTCTATCCTTACAAAGGGGTTTTTTAAAAACAAAAACAAAAAACTTTCTTCCAACCATCAGCTGCTGCTCTCACCAGACAGCGGTCCGTTTCACACACATGCACACACCCCCTTCCACGTCACATGGTTGTAGCTGCTTTTGTATCTTCATAGTCATTCAGCTAAGAGACATTACTCAGTATTTTACAGCTGGAAGACTAGTAACAAGAGATAAGGTCTTTGCTTCTGTGGCTGGAAGCATGTTTTACTGGGCAGACACAAAATAAGCAACGCTTTAAAGAAAGCAGATGTTGGGAAGCAGGTACTGGCAAAGAAGTGTGTGGGACTCTTCGTTGGTCCCCAGCTAGGGAATTTCCTCTGTTCATCTGGAATCCAGCAAGTAGGGTAAAGGGTGGTGGCAGAGCAATTGAGTAGGCAATCTTTGACCAGCTAGCCAGCTGTTCCTCTTGCTAACACATCTCACTATGACCACATCTCACCCCAACCATGGAGGGAAGTGTTCCAGTCTAACCAAGCTGACAAAAAGACAATAGCCCTCCTGATGAAAGTGTGCATGAACTCTTAAAAAAACAAAAAACTGTTTACTTAAGAAGTTTTTAATTGTTTTATGTGTATGGGTGTTTTGCCTGTGTGCATGCCTGGTGCACCATCTGTGTGCCTGGTGCCCACAGAGGCCAGAAAAGGGTGTTGAATCTCCTGGATGACTGCCAGGAGGTAAGTGGCCATGTGAGTGCTGGAAACTCAACCTGAGTCATCTGCAGAGCAACCAGCGCTCTTAACTGCCGAGCCATCTCTCCAGCTCCTACAACTGTGTTTAACCAAAGCAAAACCACAGTTAAACTCTCCTAACCCAAATCGGCTGCATCGCCAGAGGATGCAAAGTTCACCTTTGGGTGCTATTCATTCCTATAGCTGAGTCGTACTCCCTGAGCACATCCAAGAGGTAAATGCTACAAACAGAAACACATTAGCCACTGTGAATACATGTGTTAGATGGGAGAGGAACCGGAGAAGGAAGAAGGAGGCAAAGAGTTGATCACCAGAGGGTAAGGGAGAGCACTTACCATTCAGTCACGGGCCGTAGTGGCACTGACAGCTGCCCTTCTAGATGGGGCATCCTGATACCTTTGCCCTCAGAAAAGGCTGAGCTTCTTTCCCTGGTATGGGGGAAACCTAAGCCTGTGTTCCCAAAAGGTCTGTGCTTTCAACAGTTTTGTTTGTACACGATGGAGCTAGTTTTCTATAGTTGTTTCCTATGGGTCTTGCAGGTGCTAAGGGACACCCTCAAGAAATCCCTGCCTTCTGAATCTCTCATCTTGTCTATAACATGGCCCTGATCTCCTCTTGACAGGACCTAGCATCCTGGACAACACACAGACCATTCTCTCTACAGATCTCCTCCACGACAGCCTTTTGTATGGTATGTCCCCTGGGAGAACACTCTTGCATTTGCCCAGGACTGAAAGGGGCTCAAAAGACCAAGTACTTTTAGCTTTAACCCCAGGGGAGTCTTGGATGAACCAAGATGAATTGCTTGGTCCCTTGGGATCTGCGATCGCTAGACCAGTAGAGCCAAAGTTGTAGGGACAGGAAACAAGCTCATTACACTACTTCTCCTGACCCCTGGACCCGTGGTGAGCTGTAGCGTGGACACCGATCAAGAGCATCAGGCCTATTGGGTACATCCCAGCCCCACAGTGTGGCCACTCTGCTGGCACCAAAACAGCTTTTAGGAGCCATTTGACTGTTCACTGGGAACATGGCCAACTGTGAGTTCTCTGGAGAGACTTATGCTGTGTGGAGTAGGTCTTCCTCTGAGTCCCTTAGGCTGCCAGGGAGGGTGCATCCACAACCAGAGTAGGCAACTATCCCAGGGAAAGCAAAGCTCTGCCCACTTCAGGATGGAAGGGTTGCTGCCATTCTCTGCTGCTGGCAACTGGGCACTCAGCAGTAGCCGTAACTGAATGAGCCTGTGGCGGGAAATCCAGGTTCTGGTGTGTATTAGTTTGCTCCTCTGTTCCTGTGATAAAACATTCTGACAGAAAGCAGCTTGGGGAGGAAGGGATTTATTTCAGTTGACAGATTACAGTCTATCATTAAGGAAAGCAAGGGCAGGCCCTTAAACAGGAATCTAGAAGCAGGAACTGAAGCAGAGACCATGGAGGAACACTGCTTACCAGCTTACGTAGCTACTTTTCTTATACAGTCCAGGCCCACCTGGCCTAAGGATAGCACCACCCACAGTGGGCTGGGCCTTCCTGCATCAATTAGCAATTAAGAAAATGCCCTACAGACACGCCCACAAGTCAGTTCATCAGTCCCTCTTCCCAGGTGACTCCAGTTTGTGTCAAGTTGAAAAAAATTAACCAGCACATGAGGTTGTGTCTAACATGTATTCATGTTGCCAAAGTGCTTGTTTTTTTTTTTTTTTTTTTTTGTTTTTTTTTCCTCCTGGATAAGAGCAGGGTGCTGGGGGAGAAGTGATAATTCCTCAGATGGGCTGTCTCATCTGTAGCTAGAGTTTTCCTGACTGGCCCACAGTCAGGGCAAATCTCTCTCACCTGCCAGTACCACAGCCACTCAGACCCGACCAAGTAAACACAGAGACTTATATTGGTTACAAACTGTATGGCCGTGGCAGGCTTCTTGCTAACTGTTCTTACAGTTTAAATTAATTCATTTCCATAAATCTATACCTTGCCACATGGCTCGTGGCTTACCAGCATCTTCACATGCAGCTTGTCATGGTGGCAGCTGGCAGTGTCTCTCTGACTCAGCCTTCCACATCCCAGCTTTATTCTCCTCCTTGCCCCGCCTATACTTCCTGCCTAGCCAACGGCCAATCAGTGTTTTATTGATTAATCAGCAACACATTTGCCATACATCCCACAGCACCCATCCACATTCTTCTCAGCATCTCCTGTCTCCTTGGCTGAAGTGGTGCTTGGGTCAGTGTTTACATGGGACAGCTTCCCACTGAGCCATTGGTATGGATAGCTTCAGCGGGACTTAACAATGTGGTCTGCTTCCTGGAGTTGCCTACTTGGACCTCCAGGGCTTCCTTGAGCCAGCACTATATATCACATTTCATTAGTGAGGGACACTACCATGAACTCCACTCCAGGGTCTAGTGGGTCAGATGTTCTAACAGTGGCTTAGGAGAGATGCTCAGTATCTAGGGCACCAGTTGGAACCAGAATAGTTCTCTTCTGGTGAGAGCAGCACTTTGCCAAATGTAATAATCATCTGAAGGGCTAGCCTGGACTTATTGTCCCTTGCTCCAACTAAAGGTTTTATTTATTTTTAGTTTATGTGTATGACTGTTTGCCTGCATGTATGTATATGTACCACTTGCATGCAGTACCCTCTGCAGCCAGAAGAGTGCATTGCAGTCTGTTTGAACTGGAGTTACAGATGGTTGTGAGCCACCCGGTGGGTACTGGGAATTAACCCCTGGTCCTGTGTAAGAGCAGTAAGTGCTCATAACTGCAGAGTCTTCTCTTGTTTTGGGTTATTCAGTTAGGCAGTTGTTGTTGGTTGTTTTTGCTTTTTTGTGGGGGCCCACAACCAGCTCCCAAATAAATCACACACAGAGGCTTATTCTTAATTACAAATGCCCGGCCTTAGTTTGGCTTGTTTCTTGCCAGCTTTCCTTAACTTAAATTATCTCATCTACCTTTTGCCTCTGGGCTTTTCCCATTCTCTTACATCTGTAAATCTTACTCTTACTCTGGGGCTTGCTGTGTAGCTGGGTGGCTGGCCCCTGATGTTCTCCTCCTTCTCTGGCTACTTCTCCTCCTAGAGTTCTCCTTCTATATATTATCTTTGCCTGCCAGCCCGGCCTATCCTTTCTCCTGCTTTGCTATTGGCCATTCAGTTCTTGATTAGACCATCAGGTGTTTTAGACAGGCAAACTGTCATAGCTTCACAGAATTAAACAAATGCAACATAAACAAAAGTAACACACCTTAAAATAATATTCCCCAACAGGGAGTTGCAGTGAGCACCCTGTCATGAGCGACTGACATCCGAGCCAATAAACTTCAAATTCATCTGAGCCCTTTGCAAAAGATCATCCCAGTTTGGATTATTGATAGATTGTACCCCCTTATAGAGGGGTAGAGAGGGTCATGAGACTCTCACTTGAGTATCCAGCTGTTCTCTACCATCTAGTGTATGTAACTCTGCCTTAATTGCCTGTGATCTTGGGGAGGAACTAAAGTATATAGGCCGGGGACCACTAAGTGGTGGTGGTCTTATGCTTGAAGAGACTAGATGCACTGGACCCTGGTGTCTTAGTTACTTTTCTATTGCTATGAAGACACACCATGACTAAAACAAATTAAAAGAAAATATTTATTGGGACTCATGGTTCCAAAGGGCTAGAGTCCATGATCACCATGTTGGGGAGCATGGCAGCAGGCAGGCAGGTATGGCACTGGAGCAGTAGCTGAGTATTTACATCTGGACATGTGAGTTGGACACAGAGAGAACTAGGAATAGCATAGGCTTTTGAAACCCCAAAGATCACCACCACCCCCAGTGATACGCCTTTTTTTTTTTTTTTTTTAAGATTTACTTATTTATTATGTATACAGTGTTCTGGCATGTATGCCTACCCACCAGAAGAGGGCACCAAATCTCATTATAGATGATTGTGAGCTACCATGTGGTTTTTGGGAATTGAACTCAGGACATCTGGAAGAGCAGCCAGTGCTCTTAACCTCTGAGCCATCTCTCCAGCCCCTGATACATCTCTTCTAACGAGGCCCTGCCTCCTAATTCTTCCCAAACAATGTCACCAACTGATGACCAAGCATTCAAACATGTGAGCCGATGGGCACCATTCTCATTCAAGGCAACCCCCTGGAATTCCAAAGACAGTGCATCCCAGGCTCTGTGGCATCCACTCTTCGGCATGTGAATTCTACTAAGATAGTAACATCTATTTTCTGTCCACCAAGTTAGTCACCATTGTGCCACCGACCGCGACGGGAAGGAAAGGTGATGAAGGTCCCTATGGACTAGGAGACAATTCTGGGCTAGAGCATTGGTCCTGGGAGATAGGGCCATGAAAGTGTAGCTGTCTTTTGAAAGTAATGTCTTCATCCTCACTTTTTCACCCTCACACTTTTATAACAAGTATGGAGAAAGGACACTTGCACATCAGTACAGCTGTGGGGTGGAGGTGAGAGTAGAGATGTGTTGTTGTAGGTGTGCTGAAACTAATCAGGAAAGGCAGTTGCAAGAGCTATGGTCTGATCACGTTTACAATAACAAATCTTCATTCTCTAAGAAGTACTGTTTTCTCCATAGGCCAAACATAGGCAAAGTGCAGGGAGATGTGGAGCCATAGCAAGTCTTTTATGGGAACACATGCTCCAGGAGGCAGTACACTTGTACCGTCCCGGTTTCCGGGTGCAGGCATCTCAGCAGGAGGCAGTACACTTGTACCGTCCCGGTTTCCGGGTGCAGGCATCTCAGCAGGAGGCAGTACACTTGTACCGTCCCGGTTTCCAGGTGCGGGTATCTCAACAGGAGGCAGTACACTTCTACTGTCCCGGTTTCTGGGTGCAGGCATCTCAGCAGGAGGCAGTACACTTGTACCGTCCCGGTTTCCAGGTGCAGGCATCTCAACAGGAGACAGTACACTTCTACTGTCCCGGTTTCTGGGTGCAGGCATCTCAGCAGGAGGCAGTACACTTGTGCCGTCCCGGTTTCCGGGTGCAGGCATCTCAGCAGGAGGCAGTACACTTGTGCCGTCCCGGTTTCCGGGTGCAGGCATCTCAGCAGGAGGCAGTACACTTGTGCCGTCCCGGTTTCCGGGTGCAGGCATCTCAACAGGAGGCGGTACACTTGTGCCGTCCCGGTTTCCGGGTGCAGGCATCTCAGCAGGAGGCAGTACACTTGTGCCGTCCCGGTTTCCAGGTGCGGGCATCTCAGCAGGAGACAGTACACTTGTGCCGTCCCGGTTTCCGGGTGCAGGCATCTCAGCAGGAGGCGGTACACTTGTCCTGTCCTGGTTTCCAGGTGCAGGCATCTCAGCAGGAGGCGGTACACTTCTACTGTCCCGGTTTCCGGGTGCAGGCATCTCAGCAGGAGGCGGTACACTTCTACTGTCCCGGTTTCCGGGTGCAGGCATCTCAACAGGAGGCAGTACACTTGTGCCGTCCCGGTTTCCAGGTGCGGGTATCTCAGCAGGAGGCAGTACACTTGTACCGTCCCGGTTTCCGGGTGCAGGCATCTCAACAGGAGGCAGTACACTTGTACCGTCCCGGTTTCCGGGTGCGGGCATCTCAACAGGAGGCAGTACACTTGTGCCGTCCCGGTTTCCAGGTGCGGGTATCTCAGCAGGAGGCAGTACACTTGTACCGTCCCGGTTTCCGGGTGCAGGCATCTCAACAGGTGGCAGTACACTTGTACCGTCCCGGTTTCCGGGTGCGGGCATCTCAACAGGAGGCAGTACACTTGTGCCGTCCCGGTTTCCGGGTGCAGGCATCTCAACAGGAGGCAGTACACTTGTACCGTCCCGGTTTCCGGGTGCAGGCATCTCAACAGGAGGCAGTACACTTGTACCGTCCCGGTTTCCGGGTGCGGGCATCTCAACAGGAGGCAGTACACTTGTACCGTCCCGGTTTCCGGGTGCAGGCATCTCAACAGGAGGCGGTACACTTGTCCTGTCCTGGTTTCCGGGTGCAGGCATCTCAGCAGGAGGCGGTACACTTGTGCCGTCCCGGTTTCCAGGTGCAGGCATCTCAGCAGGAGGCGGTACACTTGTCCTGTCCCGGTTTCCAGGTGCAGGCATCTCAGCAGGAGGCGGCACACTTGTGCCGTCCCGGTTTCCAGGTGCAGGCATCTCAGCAGGAGACAGTACACTTGTGCCGTCCCGGTTTCCGGGTGCAGGCATCTCAGCAGGAGGCAGTACACTTGTGCCGTCCCGGTTTCCGGGTGCAGGCATTTCAACAGGAGACAGTACACTTGTCCCGTCCCGGTTTCCAGGTGCAGGCATCTCAGCAGGAGGCGGTACACTTGTACCGTCCCGGTTTCCAGGTGTAGGTATTTCAGCAGGAGACAGTACACTTGTACCGTCCCGGTTTCCGGGTGTAGGTATCTCAGCAGGAGGCAGTACACTTGTGCCGTCCCGGTTTCCGGGTGCAGGTATCTCAGCAGGAGGCAGTACACTTGTGCCGTCCCGGTTTCCAGGTGCAGGCATCTCAGCAGGAGGCAGTACACTTGTGCCGTCCCGGTTTCCAGGTGTAGGCATCTCAACAGCTTCTGCCTGGGCTGGGGAATCCACACAAGGTTCTTCCTTTATGCCTGGGCCATAGGGGAGTAAACACAGCCTGGGTCTAGGAACCCACAGCCCTTCTGAGAGTTGGGCCTAGGTGAGAGCCCATAAATACCCTGTCCTCCATGAGCCCCTTTGACAAGTGGATTTCAGGTTTCTAGGAACCCACCAATTCAGAGCCAAAGTCCCTGGAAGATCTGCCTATTTCCCCTTCCCAGGCTCAGATTCCTTCTTGTGATGGTCTGACTTGGCTCTTACTATAGGCGCAGAGTCCCCGCTTCATATGCTGGGGTCCTAGCTTCCAGTGTGATGGTATGAGGTGATATTTGGAGGAGGTAACTAGAGTTAGGTGAAGTCATGGAGGGGTCCTGGTCTCTTATAAGGGAGCTCAGTTCCCACCCCTCTTAAGAACAGAGCAATGTGGAATCTCTGGGCAGCAAGGAAGGAAGTGTGATCCTGGACCTGGCCATACTTGCACCCTGATTTCAGACTTCTGGCCTCCAGAGCAGTGAGCAGCTCGTTTCTTTCTCTGTGTATGGATCCAACTTGCCCTGGCTGCAGGCATTGTGGGTTGAAACTGCCATGATGCCCTGGGTAACCCTAGTTTCTTTTCCCTACAAAGTTTTCTGGCAGACTAGGAATAGGCAAACCTATTAAGGTAGTACTACTTCCCAACTGGCTGTGGATGCTGGCTGTGCCAGAATGTGCACAATGCCATTGATAATAGCTTGAGATAAACCAAGTGCATTCTGGCTTAGATGGGGTCACTTTTGTCTGGTTCATGTTCTTCTGACTCAAATTTTGGGGATCCACTGGACTTGCTGCTGCCCAGGACCACACGTTGGTCAGTGAGTCTCCAGAACCTTGACTCTGCGGTTGTGGGAATGCCTGACTGTTCTCTGGTCTTGAACTTCTTGGGGCCTGTCCCCATGCCCTAAGGCCAGAGCTCTTCAGTACTTGGTTATGAATGTCCTAGCTGTCTGGCAAGTTTCTACTTACTAAATTTCTGTAAGTGAATACTGTTCTAAGAAACTAGGTTCGGGGCTGGAGGGATGGCTCAGCGATTAAGAGCACTGGCTGCTTTTCAGAGGTCCTGAGTTCAATTCCCAGCAACCACGTGATGGCTCACAATCATCCATAATGAGATCTGGTGCCCTCTTCTGGCCTGCAGGCATACATGCAGGAAGAACATTGTATACATAAATCTTTAAAAATAAAAAGAAAGAAAGAAAAAGAAAATAAATAAATAGATAAATAGATAAAGAAAGAAAGAAAGAAAGAAAGAAAGAAAGAAAGGAAGGAAGAAAGAAAGAAAGAAAGAAAGAAAGAAAGAAAGAAAGAAAGAAAGAAAGAAAGAAAGAAAGAAAGAAAGAAAGAAGGTTCATTTGGCGGTGGGGTGTGTGGGTGGGGGTGTGTGGGGGGGTGTTGTGTCTCTTTCTCCAATTCTGGCTTTGAACTCATAGGCTTCCTCCCATGCTGAGGTTACAATTGTTAACCACACTTTGTTTCAGTTCCTTACCCACCGGCCTCACCATGTAACTCTGATTGGCTTGGATAGAGTGAAACTTTTAACAGCTGCCTTCTGATTTTGTTCCTCTGGACACAGTTACAAACTAGCTAGCAGAAAGATGTTTGTGGCATGGTGAGTGTGTGTGTGAGTGTGTGTGAGTGTGTGAGTGTGTGTGTGCTCGCTCTCACGTGCACATTTAGGTGCACGTGTAGAGACTAGAGGAGGACTTCAGCTGTCATTCCTCAGGTGCCATCCACCTTGGTTTTTGAGAGAGTCTTTCACTGGCCTGGAACTCACCTGGAAGCCTGGAGTGGCTGGCCATTGAGTCCTGCCTGTCTCCGCCTCCCTGGTGCTAGGATTAGAAGCATGGCATGCCCAGCTTTTGCTACATAGGTTATAGTGGATCCCACTCAGGTCCTCATGCTTGCAAGACTACCTGCTAAATATTCACCCCAGCCTCCTCTGCTGTGAGTAGTTCTTCCTTCCTTTTCCCTCCTCCTGCTCCTCCTCTCCTTCCTTGTCTCCCTGTAACCCTGGCTGGCCTGGAGCACGCTCTGTAGGGCAGACTGGCCTCTAGCTCAGAGAGATCTGCCTGCCTCTGCCTCCTGAGTGTGCGCCATCATGCCTGGTTCTTTGTTTCTCTAACTACTGCTCACCAGAGTCTTCATTCTCCCTCATCTTTGGAGGTGAAGCCCCCTTGGCCCTGCCTTTCTAGAGTCACACTTCAGTCACAGTATTACCAGAGCCCCCAGGCTTTCAGAATCTCCTTGTCAATCAGTCTCAGGGCCCTGTGAATTGGAAGGGTCTTCCAAATGTTTCTGGGGCCCAGTCGGGAAGGATTGGGTAAACAAATACAACATCCAGCTGTGTAGCAGTTTGAAAAAATAGCAGTGGTGGTACACGCCTTTAATCCCAGCACTCGGAGGCAGAGCCAGGCAGATCTCTGTGAGTTCAAGGCCAGCCAGGAGCCTGGTCTACAGAGCAAGTTCCAGGATAGGCTCCAAAAGCTACACAGAGAAATCCTGTCTTGAAAAACAAACAAGCAAGCAAATTTTTATTTTATGTATGAGTGCCCTATCTGTATATATGCCTTTATGCCAGAAGAGGGCATCGGATCACACTAGAGATTGTTGTGAGCCACTATGTGGTTGCTGGGAATTGAACTCAGGACCTCTGGAAGAGCAGCCAGTGCTCTTAACCACTGAACCGTCTCTCCAGCTCTAGTAGTATATGCTTTTAATCTTAGAACTTGGGAGGCAGAGGCAGATGGATGTCTGTGTTCAAGGTCAGCCTAGTCTACAGAGCGAATTCCAGGTCAGCAAGAGTTACATAGTGAGCCCTGTCTCAAAAAACCAAAAAACCAAAAAAAAAAAAAAAAAAAAAAAAAGCCTTGTCTCAAAACAATAAAAAATGTAATCAAAAGCCGGGTGAATGTCTTTAATCCCAGCACTTGAGAGGCAGAGGCAAGTGGATTTCTGTGAGTTTGAGGCCAGCTTGATCTACAGAGTTAGTTCCAAGACATCCAAGACTACACAGAGAAATCTTGTCTCAAAAAAACAATAAAATAGAATCAAGGCAAAGTATAGTACACACTTGTAACCTCAGCATGGGAGGCTAAGGGAAGAAGACAGTGAGTTCCAGGCCAGCCTGGGAGTCATAGACTCCCCCAAATAATAACTTTTTAGAACAGTATATACATTTATAGAAATTCAGAACATATAATACATAGTTTCAAGCCATAATTTTGCTTTTCTGTGATGTATTTTTTACTGTAATATTAATATATTACTCCATGGGTGTGTGTGTGTGTGTGTGTGTGTGTGTGTGTGTGTGTGTAAGTGCATGTATTCGTGGACTTAGAGGCCAGGGGAAGACATCAAGTGTCCTCTATCATTTCTGTCCTGTCGTCTTGAGACAAGATCTCTTTCTAAATCTGGAGGCTTCTGGATTTTGGCTAGTTTGGCTATCCAGCAAACCCCAGCCATCCTGTTTCTGCCTTCCACTCCCTCGGTGCTCAGGTTACAGGCCCTCATGGCCTGACTTTTAGGGCCAGGAAGTCAGGTCTTCATGTTCGCACAATCAATGCTCTCACCCTCGGCGCTATCTCCCCAGGCTGATACACTGTTTACACTGAAGTTCCTGCTCTGTTCATATTTCCTCAGTTTTCTCGTATTTCCCCCAGTGTTCTCCTCTGTCCCAGATATCTGTCCAGAGTCTTACAGAACACGGAGTCATCACATCTCCTCAGGTGATAACAGGCTGCCTCTGATGTCCCAGGTGGTTAAGAACAAGACTGGTCAGCCTGTGCAAGGGCTCTGCTCCATCCAGAGCTGCCCGCTGTTTTCCTCAGGGTGGGGAAATCCCGAGACTGGGGGCTCGGAAACGGAGACTCCAAAGGCAATGTCCTCAGGTCACCTCCCATGGGGTCCTCACTGCTCTGCTCTGTGGCTCAGGACCGCTGATACTGACACAGAGCATCGAAGAGGTGTGTTTGTCCTGTCTCTTCAGAACAACCACTTCTGCAGAGCTCTGGGAAAGGCGGAGGAAAGAGTCGAGGTTTAAAGTCTGGGAGAACCTCTTCTTTGCTGTAGGATTCTTCGTGAGAGCTGCTCCTATTCGTCGATTTGGTGGCGCAGACTGGACTCCTGCACATTAATTTCATGCTTTAGGGTATTCCAACACCCCTCTGCTTATCTAGTTGCTCAAATTGTTCAGCTTTGACCACAAGAGGGCTCTTTTGTCTGGTTCCTGTGTTGCTATGACATAACCTATCTTTATGGGCTTTGTTTTTCTGAGTTCTTGATTTTATGGCGTTTTGGGATTTCCCCGGCTCATCTTTGGGCCTTTTCTGTCCTGGAACCTGCCATTGGCCCCGATTCTCTATTTTGTCCCTAATTCTTGTGGAGGTGGGTATCTTTTCCCTTCCCGGAGATGACTTGTGCCAAACAGCCTTTGTGACTCACATCCTCTCCATCCCTATGCACCGTACACCCTGCTCCAGACCCTAGGGCCAACAGGACCCGGACCTCTCTTTCATATCGCAATTTCACCTTTCTCCAATTACCATGCTGGCTTTTTAGCTTCAGTGTAACCAGGAATGCTTGACATCTGGAAGACATGCGGGCGCCTGGGGTTCTGCCGAAATGAAAGGGATAGCTTCTGGGGATGCCCACCCTCCTCACCTAATCCTACGCACCCTCATCCCATCCCCCACTCCCCCCTCCCGCTCCCGCCCCTGGGGCCCACCCCTCCTGTCCATGAGGTCCGTGTTGTTAGAATGGTCACCAGGTGGCGCCGCAGGCTCGCAGTTTGGGTCTCAAAGTGCTCAGGACTTTGCCCCGGGTCAGGATCTGCGCCAGGCTACGCCTAGGAAGTCCTGGGCTGCCTGAGTGCTTGCTCGGGAGGGCTGTTGGCAGTGAGTGGCATTTTCTCGTGTGCTTGGTGCCTGGAGCACAATATCGGGAGGCTATGTCCACAGTATCCTCGAATACAGAGGCCCTAGTCTCCAGGCTGCAGGAAGGGACAGGGTCTGGGGAGCCGGGGGGCAGGGGGTGGGAGTCCGTGGGCATTCAGCCAGTAGCGCTGGAGGTCAAAGGGGTTCGTGGGAATGTGTGGGGAACACTTGGAGACAGAGGAAGGGGGCACACAGGGAGCAGGCCCGTTTGGATAAGGGCGGGTGGGTGAGGGGCTAGAGCTGGAGAACTGTGATGCACCCGGGCATGTGGGGACGTGGGAGGACAGAGAAGACTGGCTGCTTCCCAGCTTCCCGCCTCCTCTCTTCCGAGAAGTGACAGGGACTGCTGGGTAGAGCGGGCTGGGGAGGGGACTGAGCAAACGGGCCCGGGGGAGGGAGTTCCCAAAGAAGGGGGGAGGGGAGCAAGCGAATGAAGGCCCGGGGGAGGGGGATCCCCGAAGAGGGGGGAGGGGTAGGAAGAGGCCTGGAATTGTTGGAGGGTACTGAGCTGGGAAGGTGAGGAATAAGAGCTAGGTCTGAGGATGAGGGCCCCTGGAGCTCTGACTTCACAGAGAAAGAAGGGCCCAGAATACGGGAGGCAGCGCCTGCACACACACACACCCACACACACCCACACACACCCACCCCTCCCCCCCCCCCACACACACACCCCTCAAGAAGAATGTCCACCCTGTTTGCCCAGACCCAGCTTCTGCCCTTGGTCCTAGAATCCTTCAGCACAATGTAGAAATTCGTGAGTCCCAAGTGGGGGTGCTGCCAGGGTTCCGCTCAGTGCCAGTTTCCCTTCGGAGGGAGGCTGGGGGAAGGAAAACCTCAGCTTTGTAAGTTTGTAGCTGGCAGCCTCTCAAGAGAAGCAGTGACCCCCGAAAGGCCACTTGTGGCGGGGTCTCTGTCCTGAGCAGTATTCTAGCACTCCAACTAAACTTTAGAGTGACCAGGCAGTCCAGTGAGCAGCTCCGGACTCAGAGATGGGGAAATGACTTGGTGAGGCCACTCCAGGTCCCAGTTTAGGGGGAATAGTTTTTTTCACAGAGTGAAAGTTGCTTTAAGGTGAAAGGTGGGGGAGACCCTTTCTGTGTGTCTTGTCTGTGGAACCCTCCTCCGCTCAGCCACCCTGAGCACAGCAGGCAGAGTTCCCTAGGCCGAAGGTCACACCTATTGAAGGGTCGGTCTGGACTGTGACAGCTGCAGGCAGGTGACCTTCTCTTCCTAGGGCCGGGGGAGCCACATCTTTTGGCTCTCACTCCAAGATTCTTATTTTCTGACAGCTTCCAAGAACGTGGCTGACTCCCTGTTAGCTTGGAGTGGGGTGGGGTCCACAGCAGACCGGAAGCCCTTGCAGTGAGGGAGGTGGTAGCTCCCACAGGGGAGCTGGAGTTGTTTCAGGCCTAGGCCTCTCCAGGGCTGGAACTTCAGAAAGGGCTGTTTGGCCTCCTTCCTCACAGGCAAGAAGCCACAGAGTGAGTGTCTAGGGAAACATATGTTCTCACGTTGAAACAGAGAGCTGCTGTGGCCACTAACCTAAGCTAGTTAACTAACTGAGTTGACCAAACGGCCTGGAACCTGAAGTGAACACACTCCTTGCACTAACTGTGTCACCCCTGTCTCTTGATGCCAGCCCTGGACCTCACCACCCTTATTCACAGATGAGTTTGTCTTAGTCTTTCCTTCACAGACTTACGGTTCTTTGTTTCAAGGCGTGCCGAGCATGCACCAGGCCTTTGGTATCATCACCAAAACAGCATAAAGGGGGTGTGGCAGTGCACACATTTAATTCTAGCATTTAGGAGGTAGGGGCAGGAAGGTCAGAAGTTCAAGGTCATCCTGGATTCTGCCTTTTAAAAAATAAAAATATAATAGTAATTTGTGAGCACATCATACTTTGGTTATTTATTCTAATCTCTCCCTCTCATAGGCTGGCCAGATGGCTCAAAAGGTCAGGGCACTTAGGCCTGACAGATCTCCATGACCCACATGGTAGGAGAGAACTGTTCTGGGACTTCCACTTTTATTTTATTTATGTATTTATGTTGGAAAAAAATTTTTTCTTACAATATTTTCTGATCATGGTTTCCATTTTCCCAATTCCTACCAGATCTTCCCCAGTTAGTCATCCAAATCCACATTCATTTGCTTCCTGTTTAGAAAACAAAACAGGAAAAAAAAACAAAACAAAACACAGAGAGAGAGAGAGAGAGAGAGAGAGAGAGAGAAAGGGTTTCTCTGTGTAACAGCCCTAGCTGTTCTGGTATTGTTTTTTAAAAATGAGAAGCAGCGCTGGTTACTGTATGGAAAGGTCCTAAGCCCAGACAAAACCCAGTATCAGACCTTTATTAGGAGGAAGGTGGGGAAGAGAAGCACGTGCAGAGAACAGAGAGAGGGAGCTAGAGAGTGGTGGCAGGAGAGAACAGAGAGAAGGAGGAGTCTATGTCTGGCTTTTTAAGGGTTCCCGTGAACATATGCAGGTGGGCTTAGGGAGCTACACCATGCATGCACTGATTGAGTGACCACACCATGCGTGCATAATCACCAGTGTGTACTGATGACGTAAGATGCAAGACCCCTTGCTTAGTTCCTGAACTGCACATGTGCGGTCATGCAGCTGGAGTAGGGGCAGAATCCTAACATCTGGAACTCACTCTGTAGACCAGGCTGGCCTCGAACTCACAGAGATCCACCTGCCTCTGCCTCCCAAGTGCTAGGATTAAAGGTGTGAGCCACCACTGCCTGGCCAAAAGCCAAAATTTAAAAAATAAATGTACACACAAATAAAACCCATAAAAACACAGATTCGGAAATCATATATAAGCAAAAGATCAGTAGGTCAAAAATGCATACACGGGCCGGGCGGTGGTGGCGCACGCCTTTAATCCCAGCACTCGGGAGGCAGAGCCAGGCGGATCTCTGTGAGTTCGAGGCCAGCCTGGGCTACCAAGTGAGTCCCAGGAAAGGCGCAAAGCTACACAGAGAAACCCTGTCTCAAAAAACCAAAAAAAAAAAAAAAAAAAAAATGCATACACACACATACACACACACACACACACACACACACACACACAAAGGCAATATGAGACGAAGTCTACTACCATTAAGTTCTTGTGTTGGCCGTCTACTGCCTATGGGTCTGGGCAAACAAGGTGGACATTCTTCTTGTGGGGTGTGTGTGTGTGTGTGTGTGTGTGTGTGTGTGTGTGTGTGTGTGCATGGGACCTACCTTTAAGTGTGGTTAATACATCTGAGACTCCACTGGAGAAAACTGATTTCTTATTTGAAAGTGGATGCCAAGTGGACATAGCTTTTTGGTTGGGGATGGGAGTTCATGTTCACTCCCTCTCTCAGTGCTGGGACTCCATCTGGCTTGAAGCTGTGCAGCCCAGAGCACGTTGCCTGAGTCTTGGTGAGTTCGTATGTATGTCAGCCCTGTTGTGGTTACACTGTTTTCTTGGTGACCTCCATGCCCTCTGGCTCTTAAATCTTTCTGCAGGCTCCTTTTCCACATAGATTCCTGAGCCCTGAGAGAAGGAGTTTGATGAAGACATCCCAGTTAGGACTGAATGTTCCAGAATCTCTCACTCTCTGTGTTGTCCAGTTGTAGGTCTCTGTTAGTTCCCAAGTATTGCAAAAAAATGCTTCCCTGATGATGGCCGAGCAAAGGAACTGATCTGAGTCCCAGTTCAGTGTGTCTGACTTCTACTGAAAAACACAAATAAACAAACACACCCCAAACACCTCAGAAAAAACAAAACAAAACAAAACAAAATAGTTCTATGTCATGAACATCCCCACAATGTGTATGTAAAGTTAGTAAAAAACTTTTATGCTTTTCTCTTGTTAGGCAAGAAAACTATTAGCTACGTTCTTATATCTAGCAAAGAGCGCATCTAGGGATTAAGGGAACCACAGGACACGACCATCTCTACACTGCTCCAGATAGGAAGAACCCTCCTGGCTTCTCCAAAAATGATGAGGACACCCCAACTGCCATTTATCTTTGTCTGCCATTCCAGACTCAGCCTCTTGTTCTGGCAACCAATTAGACCTTAGACTGAATCACCCATACTGTGAAGACCTAACCCTCAGGTGGGTATGCCTCTCTCTAGCTCCCTCAACAGACTGTAGCCTCAAGAGGATCTTGGGGCTGCCCAGGTGAGGTGTAGAGTGAAATTGATATAAGGAGCATTTGTTTGCCCCCTGGCATCCCAGCATGAAAACAAAATAGTTCATTCATTAGATTAACTCTGTATGACATACAGTGACAGCAATTGAAATGTTCGTGTTTGAATATAAACACCTTTCCTAAGATCCAAAATAAGCACATCATATCAGAAACATGGACATCTTTTGTGTTTTTCCATGATGTCAGAGTTTATTGAGAAAAAAAAAACAAAAAAAACAAAAACAAGTTCACAAACTACATTAGTTGGTTTTATTGGCTGCAATTTAGAGTCGTCCAGATTTCTCTTGACAGTACTGTGACCATGATGGTCTCAGTTCCTTTGTTCCGATTTATTGATTTATTAGCTTGTTTGTTTTAGGCAGGGTCTCACTATGCAGCCATGACTGGACTGGAACTCACCAGTAGACTAAGCTGGCCTCTATCTCACAGAGTTCCATCTGCCTCTGCTGCCTGAATGCTGAGATTAAAGTCATGTACCACCATGCCCAGCCTTTATTTTAAATTCTTTTTGGGGGAGGGATGGGGAGTTGGGTTTTTCTGTGTAACAGCCCTGGCTGTCCTGGAACTCACTTTGTAGACCAGGCTGACTTTGAACTCACTGAGATCTGCCTACCTCTGTCTCCCAAGTGCTGGGATTAAAGGTGTGCACCACTACTGCCTGGTTTATAATCTTATTTACTAAATTAACCTAGGTCATGTATTATACTTTATACAACTATATATAGATCAAAGTTCAAAGACACCTTCCTGAAGACAGAGGTAGAGAGCTGACATGGATGCTAAGAAAGATTCTAGTGGTTAGATTTTTTTTCTTTTTTAATTTTTTTTATTTTTTGAAATGCAGTCTCACTGATAGCTCTGGCTGTCATGGAACTTACTAGGTAGACTAGGTTGGCTTTGAACTCACAGAGTTCCTCCTGCCTTTGCCTCCAGAGTGCTAGGATAAAAGGCATGCACCACCATGCCTGGCTGGTTAGGTAAGATTTTAAAGAACTCAGAGAGCTGCTGTAGGCAACAGAGCTGAGGTGCAGAGCTGAGCTGGTACAGAGTAAGTTGACAGAAAACTCAGGACCAACCCAGATCAACATGGCAGTTCAAGAGATAGACATATTGTGCAGTAGGGACTATACTGAAGTTCTCTGCCTGTCTGCTCCTTGGTGCAGCAATTGGGTGGTTGAGTGACTGGCTGGTGGGGCCACCACCACCCCGATGTTACATGTTCCCCATTTTATGTGAGCTAGGTGGGAAAGTGGCATCCTTTGGTTGGTCTGGTATGTTTAGTAAGTCAACAAGCCTGGCTTTTCTGAGATGCTTTTAATATGTCCTGTAGTCTCTATCTGTTTTGATGAGGTCATGCATGGGTGGTACTCCTTAACAAGTTTTAGTCTATACATCATGACTGATGCTGGACAGGGTGTGTGTGTGTATGCGTGTGTGTGTGTGTGTGTGTGTGTGTGTGTGTGTGTGTATGTGTGTGCATGTTTGATGCTGGACGGGGGTGTGCATGTGTGTGCGCACACACACAAATGAGATTGTCCTGCCTCTGCGCTGAGTGAAGCCTAATTCTGCTTTGTAAAATGTAGTCTCCCAAGGTAAAGCACAGTCTACAGTCACTATTCCACTCAGTATGAGGTGTCTTATGCCATACTGAGGCATATTCCAGCAGGGCACAGCTGATAGCCATAAATGTGTCAGAGAAAAGTTTTAGTGCAAGGATGAACCTTTACTTTAAGTAAGCCAAACCCCAAGGATACTACAATTTTATTTATTATTTATTTATTTGTATTTGAGATAGAGTCTTGCTATGCAACTCTTGCTGGCCTTCAGCTCATGATCATCTTGCTAGGATTACAGGCCTGAGCCACCGTAATTCTTAAGGACAAATCCAAAGTAGATTGTAATGGAGAAATATTCCAAACATGTGATGGTAACCGAACTTGATCAAGAAAAACAAAGTGTCCCACTGCTGCTTCTGATTTCCACTCCTAGTTGCTGTGGCTCATGGTGTTCAGGCTTCTCCAGGGCTGGCACAGGGCCCTGGCAGGGTGGACTCATTGGTATGTGCACAGAAGAGATGGTTTCCTGCCCTGGGGAGCTGGGACCAGCAGGGCCGGGCCCTGGAGCTGGTTTCTTGGCAGCAAGTCTGAACTGCAGCCTGGAAGCCTGCTTTACTGTGAGACTCTTGTCTAACAGTCAGGAAACCTGACTTTCTGTTTGTTTTGTTTAGAAATCTTTCTCAGTGTTTTATGTGTCCTGCCTCAGCCAAGGTTGCCCTGAGCACTGGCTTTTAGTCCCTGCCGGGGGAGGTGGGGCTTGAGACCCTCTGGCCTTATCAACAGATCCAAAGTCTCTTTTGAAAAAGTTAAAGAGTTACTTGGATGAGATAAGTTTCGTGTCAGTAAGTTTACAAACACAGTTTGTAAGGGACCTTTCAGGAGAAAAGCCAGAGTTCCTCAGGTCCTGGGGTCTATGAAGGAGAGGAGGGCCCAGGAAGGGAAAGGCTCTGGTCATTACAGAGTTGGGGAAGAACAGATTGTTCCTCTCTCAAATCCACTCTGGAGCAGCTGGCTTCCAGGAACAGTTCCTCACTGGGCCCCACTGTCTGGCTTTGAATGGGAAGGTCAGAGGGAGGGGTTTGGCTTCCCACCCCTTTCTCCGCAGGGCCAGTGGAAGATGGGGAGTAGAGCTTCGGTTACCCATAGACTAGCCAGCTCTTGGACACTGGGCCTCGAGACAGATGGGTCAGTGAACTCTCAGGGGATTCCTAGAAGCAGCTCCTGGGTCCAAGAATTGCAATAAAACCAAGGAAAGCCACAGTCAGCACAGGCTACCCCCACAGATTGGGCTCATACTGAAAAAGTCCAAGGACACGTTAAAGACACAAGTGCTGAGCAAGAGCAGGAGGCCATAGAAGAGGCCCGGCTAAAGCTGGGTATGCCCTCTGCACAGACATAGACGGGTAGGACAGAGAGAACACGGTAAATTCAAATCTGAACCCAACACAGGAGGCATATAGTGTGTGAGATGAATGTAGATTCTTCAGTGAATGGTGCTGAGGCAGCTGGGGAGGCCCTGGGGCAGCTGGGAGGCCCTGGGGCAGCTGGAGGGGTCATGGGGCAGCTGAGGGGTCCTGGGGCAAGACAACAAGAGATCTGTATTTCCCACCATACACAAGAGAAACACAACTGATCAAGGATCTGAACATGAAAGCTGAGGCCACACAAGCATCAGAGCCCAGGGATAATTCTCTAGCCTCAATGTTAAGACAAGCCTTTCCAAGGAAGACTTAAAAGGCCAGATGCGGCAAGAAAATAGAGGAACGCACATGATTATATAAATATGTTAAAAATCTGTATAACAGAATACGATAAACAGACTAAAAAGAAAACTGAGAAACTAGGACAAAAACATTGAAAGCTTTGGGGGCTAAATTTGTAGCTTAGCATTCAGAGTGCTTGCTTAATTAGCACAAAACCCTGGGTTCGACCTTCAGCCTTGCATAAATCAGGAGTGGTAGCAAATGCCCATAATCCTAGCAATACAGGCAATGAGGTGGTACAATGCCACCCTCAGCTACCTAGCCATCCAGGGATACATGAGACCCTGACTCAAAAGTAAATAAATAAATAAATAAATACATAAATAAATGCAACTTTTGCCATAAGCTGGGTGTGGTGGTTCAGATCTGTCATCTTAGTTGTTGGGAGGCTGAGCAGAGAGGACAGTGAGTTAGAGGCTGGCCTGGGCTCCACAGTGAGACTCTGTTTCAAGAAAAGAGCTCTCTCTTCTGCCCCCCCCTCCTCCCCCCCCCAACGTGCCTCTTCCCAGGTCCGGTTACTCTTTTCTGTCCCCCACCTCCTAATAAAGCTCTGATACTGGGAAAAAAGAAAAGGGAATACAGATCCCAAATCAGGGGCTGGAGAGATGGCTCAGTGGTTAGGAGGACTTGCTGTCCTCGCAGAGGACCTGGGTTTTCTTCCCAGAACCCATGTGGCAGCTCACAACTGTCTGTAACTCCAGTTACAGAAGATCTGATCCTCTTCTGGTAGCAGGCACATACATGGTACACAGACATATAGACAATCAAAACAGTCATCACATAAAATAAAAATAATCTTAAAAAAAATCCCAATTTTACCTCAAAGAAAAAGTTGATGCTCTGCCGTATTTCTTGTCTGTTGCTGTGATGAAATACCCTGACAAGAACTCAAGGAAAGAAAGTGTTTATCTTGTCTCATAGTTCCAGGTTACAGTCAGCTGGGGCAGGGAAGTCGAGGCGGCAGCAGGAGCTTGAAGCACTTGGTCACACTAAGTCTGTAGTCAGAAGAGAGCAGCAAAGGCAAGCATGCTGGTGTCCAGCTCACTCTCTTCCTTCTGTGCAGTCCAGAATCCTTTGCCCAGGGAATAGTCCCTCTGACAATGCAATGCATCTTTCCGGCATCAATTCACTAATCGAGATAATCTTCCAAGGACTTGCACAGAGCCTAACCAACCCATGTTGTGCTCAGAGGCCTGTCTCTCAGATGATTCTAAGTTCTGGCAAATTCCCTTCTGGGTTAGGAAGCTCTTTTCTTTCCAGATTAAGATATTGGAGTGAGTGTATTATAGGCATATATGAATGTTCAGTTGGAACCTCCAGCTCACCCCTGCATGATCTGGTCTGTCTCTCTCCAAATTCCACCTGCTCAGAGAGTCTCTGAACAAAGGGAAGGCGCACAAAAGCCCAGTTCTGAAATCTTGGCGGCTACTGCAGCTTCCTCCCCTGATGCCATCAGCCACCTGAGTCCCCACCTGAGCGCTCAGTTTTTGACCACACTTGGGTACAAACCCAGCTTGTGGCAGACACCTCACCACCCATTCGGCTACAACCTGTCGCATCTCCCTGCTTTCTTTCGTCTGGGGGTGCGACTTCTCTGGCCTCGATCTCTGGGACCAGAGAACCCTCACAGGAGTTGTCCTGCTCTTTGCTCAAATGTACCTGTTGTTATACTTTTTAATTTCAGCTTGCTCTGGCTTACTGCATCAGCGGAGAATCTTATTATGTGGTGGGGGAGGGTTGGCAGAAAGCCTGTTAGTGAGAGCCTAGGTAAGAACAGTTAGTTCTGCCTGTTGTGAAGTTGTGTGGAGGGTAGAGCTTTGGCTTCTAGTACATGTGAGCTTGTAGGGGTAGTTGGATCCCCTTGAAGTAAAGCATATCCTGCTGTATAAAGGGCTTGTTTTAGGGTACTACCAGTCTTTTGCAGGGAGTAATGAAATATATGATCAGGATTGAAGGAGATCTGAGGATGTAGAGGGGTTTGGGGGAGGAGTGTTGTGGAGTTGAGGGATGGGCATGGTTCATACACAGGTTGGGATCCAATATGTAAGCATGGAGAAGCTGTACCCTGGGTGGGGGAGTGTTTGAAAAACATAGTAACTGATGAGGTCCTTGAGTGAGTGTGTAGTAAGAATGTGTAGGAGGCTGTGAAATGAGATTTTCTTTCCTGGAACTCACTCTGTAGCCCAGGCTGGCCTTGAACTCACAGAGAGACCTGAGTATTAGGAGGGTCTGTCCCCACATTCTAAGACTTGGGGGAGTCACAAATGTGGGAGGTTTCCAGAACATCCAAGCATCTGTGATACAGAAGGAGTGAGGAGCTCCTAGAGTTTCTGGGGTCTGTTCAGGGCACCTCTGAGTCAGGCCCAGGCAGTTGCCTTGTCCTGCAGAATTTGGGTGCATGGATGGCAATGACCAAATGACAAAAGTCCTCTTAGCCTGGAGATCAGAGTCTGAGATGAAGAGGTTAAAGGATGATGGATGGGGAGGATCCATAGGAGAGCAGAGGACTGGGGTCAAGATAGATTTACACAGAGCACAATGAAGTTCCCAAACCAAATTCGGTCAATGAGGCTCGCACTGCTCATGGCGGCAGAGCTCACAGACCAGAGGTCTAGTGTTGAAACCGGTGGCTGTTTAGCCTGTATAGTGAGCTTAGAGGGTATCTCTTCTCCCAAGGGAACGACCCTGCGGAGGGAGGAAGGAGGGCTTTCTGCCTGAAGGATCCTACAGGGTCCTGGTTTTCAACACCAGATGGAAGAAAAATGAGGCCGAGAAGCAGACTTGACCTCAACAGGCTGAGCCTGCTTTATCAGAATAACTTGGGGTGGGGGGCAAACTTTCCTCAGGATGAAGGCTGAGTGCATTTAGAGGGGCAGGGGGGTATGTATGTATGTATGCATTCAAATGTAGCTACCAGGAAGTTACAGCTTTTGTGTGTGTGTGGTTTGACTGGGATCCACGTGGGTTGTTTCTGATACCTGGCATATTATTTCCACAGATGGGACAGAATGGTTCCTCAGATTGGAGCTGAGCAGTTCTTTAGGGCTAGGCTATTGCCCAGTACAGCCTGATTCAGTTCCTTATGACCTGAGGCTATTACACAACACACAGCATGCTTGCACTGTCCCCCAATAAATAAATAAATAAAGGTAAAATAATTATAACTTCAAAAATACCTTTTACAATGAACCAGTCAATAAAAGTGTTCCCTTGAGCTTTTGTGTATGACTTGAGAAAATAAATTGACTCCAAGAAGGCTGTCTGACTGTATAGCCTACCATTCGGAAGCATGGATGGGGGTCATGACCTGGGGCTGTCACTGGCATCTGAAGTGTATATGTGTGTGGGGGTCAGTATTCTGGTCTCAGCCTTGACCTGTGGGATCTGTTGCTATCTCTGAAGGACTGATCACCTAAGAGCCTCAGGTGGGGCTGGAGAGATGGTTCAGTGGTTAAGAGCACTGGTTGCTCTTCCAGAGGACCTGGGTTCAATTCCCAGCACCCACATGGCATCTTATAACTGCCTGTAACTCCAGTTTCAGAGGATTCAACTCCTTCACATGGACATACATGCACACATGAAATAAAAATAAGTAAAAATTTTAAAAAAAGAAAGAAAAAAGCCTCAGGTGGGCTGAGAAAGTCCAGGCAGACAGGAACACTGAGTTGACCGAAGATACCTGTGGGCTTTTAGGACCCCAGGGGCTTCTGATGAGATCAAGTACCAGTTTCTGATGGTATGCACCACTTTGATACTGCAGGGGAACAGATAGGATCTTCCATCCCCAAAGTCTCCTTTTTTTGCCCGTTAAAGCCCCTAAGTTCCTCGTACCTTGTGCACAGACCCCACTCCCCCAGAGAGACTGGTGTCCTTCATTGTTCTAATTAAAGGACCATCTACCCTGGAGAGGCCGGTCTGTCAACTTTCATTACCACATCACCTTGGTCAGTCCCTGTCTAACAACCTCCAGGTTGACAGTGCCAGAACTGAATTGAGAAGACACACAGCTGGTGATGTTATTGATACAGTCCAGGGGTCTTGATCGGGTTTGTTTTCTCTGCCAGTTAAAGAATTAAGAGGCAGGAAAAATCTGAAGCTCAACAGGCAGCAGCAGAGAAATCTCAAACACTGCAGAAGAATCAGCAGTTGAAGGAAGGCCTTTATTGGGGTGAATAAACACTCACATGGAACAGGCACACAGAGAAAAAGACCCTCTGCAAAGAGGGCAGGGTTAGGAAGCCAAGAAATCCAATGTCGTCTTGAGGGCTGGGGGTTTAAAGTCTCTGAAGGGTTTACTCCCCTACTTTAGGGTGAGTCAGTGTGAAGACAGGTTGGTTGATCCGGTCCACAACTGTGTGTGACAGTCCTGATTGGATCTTGAACCTGTTGAGCCAGTCTGTTAGCAGGGGGCCTGCAAGTGTGAGACAAAAGCTTTTGTCTCAAGTCTGGAGGTTGAGGAAGAAGCTGGCCAAGTTGGAAATTTGTCATCTTTATTACCTAGCCGCTGCCCCTCCCCTATCTACCTCCCAGGGAGTCTAACTCCTAGACTTTCATTATGTCTGGGGTCTTGATGAGGTTCATTTAATCTGCCAGTTAAAGAATTAAAAAACAGGCCAGGCAGTGGTGGTGCACACCTTTAATCCCAGCACTCAGGAGGCAGAGACAGGTGGATGTGAGTCCAAGGCCAGCCTGGTCTACAGAGCGAGTTTGGGGAAAGCTAGGGTGATTATACAGTTCCTACCTTTAGCAAGTCAGTTTCCACATACCAAAACCTCTTATCTGAGCTCCACATCGGAAGCTCCACAAAGAGACATGCCACAGCAATTCTCAGGCACAAAACATCTCAGTTTTTCCAGTTCTTCTGCAACCAAGTTTTGCTTAGGCTTTGAACCCTTTCGGGAGCACTCAGATACAATTTACATACTTTAAACAGAAAAGGTAACATCACAAAAGGCAGACCAAAGCCAGGTGCTAACACTTGGAATCAAACCAGCTGCAAAGCTCTGCGGGAACTCCCGATACAAGCAATGATGATTAGTTAGATCTATGATTTAATTGGACTTTCTGAGTTAGCTTAAAAGATACTGAAAGGTAAAATTAGTAGCCATCTTGAGAGACATTTCTTCTCCTCCCCCCTTCCTCTAAAAGTATTTGCTGACCAGCAGTTTTAGAACTGACCAGAAGTTGAACTCATGGGAAGATAAGGCTGGAACAATAAATCTATGTTGTAGTGGTAATGTGTGTGCTACCACCACACGTTCACCGTGTCTGAGCGAGGGGCTGCGGATTGAAAAACAGAGACAAGAGACATCCAGTCATTTGCCTCAGCAGAATGCTGAATGCCACTTATTGAAGGAGGGAGGAGGTCTTAAATACAGGCTTACAGCACAATGGGAGAATCCTGAAGGGCAGAAGTTTGCTACTGATGTTCTACATATTGCATCTAAGCTGTTAACGCCCAATATGCAGGATACACAAACAAGGAACTTCCCTTAAGCATTCATGAGGAAACCAGCAGGGGATTAGCATAGGGAGGACATCAAGGTCAAGGTCAGCAAGCAAGGCAACAGCTACCCAAAACGGGGGCCAGGGCCCTACATTGTGTATCCTGGACTTGGCAAAACAAGATATGGGGAGTAATGGACTCAAATGACTAGAAGTTGAACTCATGGGAGAATAGGACTGGAACAATAAATCTGAATGTATATATCCTGGGTTCAGCAAAAGCAGGACATAGGGAGTAAAAAATTTATGTCTGTATAGATACCCTGAATCCTGTTAGCCATTAGTAACCTTATGCTTATAGTTCATCCAGTAACTTCAAAGAACTACCTCACCCCTAGTCCCCTTGTCCAATCCTGAGATATGTAACCCTCTGGATGTAAACTTTTCCTATATAAACCCCTTAAAGTGAGTGCTCAGGGTCTCCCCTCTTTCACCTGCTGTAACGTGGTGTTGTGGAGGTCCCCGCCTAGGCCGGAATAAACGAAACCTCTTGTTCTTGCATCAGAAGTTGGCTCCTTGGCAGTCTTGTTGGAGGGCTCACACGCGGGCATTACAGTACAGGTGGTTAAGACATTAGGCCGGGTGGCAGTGGTGCACCCCTTTAATCCCAGCACTCGGGAGGCAGAGGCAGGCGGATCTCTGTGAGTTCGAGGCCAGCCTGGGCTACAGAGTGAGATCCAGGACAGGCTCCGAAGCTACAGAGAAACCATGTCTTGAAAAAAAAAACAAAACAAAACAAAAAGACATTAGTAAAGATGATTAGGGACATGATTTAGGTTCTGACAATTGCTCCAATAAGAGATACAAAAAAGATATAGGGGCTGGAGAGATGGCTCAGAGGTTAAGAGCACTGACTGTTCTTCCAGAGGTCCTGAGTTCAATTCCCAGCAGCCACATGATGGCTCACAACCATCTGTAATGAAATCTGGTGCCCTCTTCTGGCCTGCAGGGATGCAGGCAGAACACTGTATGCATAATAAGTAAATAAAATTTACAAAAAAAAAAAAGTTTAAAAAAAAAAAAAAAAAGATATAAATAGGCTAAAAGTTACCTTCCCTTTAGTTAGATATGAGATTTACAGAAGATGAAAAATAAAAACAAGAAAGTTTCATGCATTATAGACCCATGAATTCTGTCTGTAGAAAAATGGACTTATGATCAAAGAAAACAAGTATGTCCCTACACCCAAGGTTAGGTCTGAGTTCCTTGGTCATGTAACTTACAGAATTAATCAGGGGCCCCGGTATGCACCTTGAAAAATAAAGCTGTGAAAGGAAATTAGATGACCCTATTGTGCGTAAGGAAAAATAGATGGTTAGCTGAGCACTAGTATAAAGTTTCTCCAGAGGAGAATTAAGAACAGAAATCTGCTACACTGAAACCAAAAACAGCTGCCTGCCAGGACAAAAGGAAAGGGCTGAAATTCATTTAGTTTGCTCAAAACTTTGTTAATCAGTCATAAAAGAACCATTGTGCTGGGCGGTTGTGGCGCACACCTTTAATCCCAGCACTCAGGAGGCAGAGGCAGGTGGATCTCTGTGAGTTTGAGGCCTGCCTGGTCTACAGAGCTAGTCCAGGACAGGCTCCAAAGCTACAGAGAAACCCTGTCTAGAAAATCAAAAAAAAAAAAGAAAAAAAGAACCATTGCTTTGGAGTGAAGATGTTGTGGTGGGAAAATTAATACAAAGAAAATGTTTACTTGTGGGCTTCTAAGGAAAACATGTAACTTGTGATCATAATATGATTTCTTCTTATGTAGATTTTAATTTGTTTTTGGAAAATATGTAACGAGGTTGTGAGGTAATCTTCTCTTCAACGGAAATCTTTATCTCAGGTGGTATAAAAGGGATAAGGGAGAAACGAAAGACAGGAAAAGAGAGAAAAATGAAGTGAAGAATTAAGCTTTGGGCCTCAGAAAAAAAGTCTTCAGTGCCTAGGCAGTTCAGCCCGCTGACACCCCTCTTAAGATTCCTGGTTCTCCGACATGGCTGAAAGCTGGTCTTCCAGGCAGGAGAGGAGGGAGGCTCGGAAGCCTGAAAACCCAGCCTCTCCTTCGGGGCTTTTTAAACTTCGAAAGGTCTTCTTCCCCAGCTTTAAGAGTTTGTTTGGTAGAACAAAGACAGGGTGTCTGATTGGCTCACTAGTGTTGTGCAATCATGTCCTATCTGGCCTTCGTTCATCTTTCAGGCCCATCAGCAAGGGGGTTTTACTGGCGGGAAGGAAAGAGGCTTGCCCAGCCTTTGTTTTAAGTGGCCAGGCTTTTGTCCCAGGTCAGGAGGGTGAGATTTGTCAACTTTATTACCCAGTTATGGTCCCTCTATCTGTCTACCTGTTTGGGAACCTAACACCTAGTCCCTTAGTGTCTGAGAAGGGTTGCCTGCTTCTGGGGTCACAGGAATGTTTCATATAGTTGTAGGAATATAGTAGGAGATATTGATTTTTTTTTTTTTCTGTATTCGACTAATCAAGAAATTTTTTTTTGTAGCCTCAAGCTATTGAAGCTTTGGGTCCCTACTTGCAGTTTCCCTGGTGACACTAGAAATGTAAACATCAGCTTCGCCCTATCCTGGAATTTAAATTACCATATGAAAAGGTGATGGTGTCTGGGCTTTGCTCTAAATCTACTTTTTGGTCTTGCTAAGCAAAAGGAGATGGGAGGGATTGTTATGTGATTAATGAGATAATGCACATCTCCTTCCCAGAAGCCTCTTCCACCTGGCAGCCCTGGTGAGCCTCTGTCAGGTGCCTGCCTGTTGTACTAATTTAGTGTTATAGAATTTGGGGGACAGAACCCTAACCCCTAACCCTGCTCCACGTCAGGTGCAGCCACCTGTAGCTAGAGTTTTCCTGCCTGGCCCACAGTCAGAACAAATCTCTCTCACCTGCCAGTCCCACAGCCACTCAGACCCGACCAAGTAAACACAGAGACTTATATTGGTTACAAACTGTATGGCCGTGGCAGGCTTCTTGCTAACTGTTCTTACAGTTTAAATTAATCCATTTCCATTAATCTATACCTTGCCACATGGCTCGTGGATTACCGGCATCTTCACATGCTGTTTGTCATTGTGGCGGCTGGCAGTGTCTCTCTGACTCAGCCTTCCACTTTCCAGCTTTATTCTCCTCCTTGTCCCGCCTACACTTCCTGCCTAGCCAATGGCCAATCAGTGATTTATTTATTGACCAATCAGCAACACATTTGCCATACAGAACATCCCACAGCAGCCACCTGTCCTCTATAAGCCAATTAAAAGAGTCAAATTAAACATGCAAAGCAGAAAAGGGAGATTTATTCAATGTAGCCATGTTGGGAAGGGGGACAGGAAGCTCCAACTAGTCCCAAGTCCATCTTCAAACCTCAAAATGAGATTTAAGTTGAAAATCTTTTTAGTCTTTATGTTTTTATATGTGTGAGTGTTCTGCCTGCATGTTTTTCTGTACACTACATGTGCACAGTGCCAGCAGAAGCCAGAAGAGGGCGTGGGATCTCCTAATGTCTGGAGTTACAGACTGTTGTGAGCCACCCCCATGTGGGTGCTGGGAATTGAATCTGGGTTTGCAGTTAAATGACTACACTTCCCAGCGTCCCCTTGCAACCAGGCAAAGCAACTCCAGAAAGAGGGGAAAGTAAACTACTGGCTGCAGTCATTTCCGGTTGCAGCCATCTTTTCCCACTGGCAGATAGCTCAGCTTCCCTCGGGTTAGCTTATGCCTCCCATCACCGTGTGCACCAATAAGCATGATCCCGTCAAAGGTCAGGTGCCTCCTTTTTTTCCTGCCTTCTGTCTCTTTAATCTGCCTCAGAAATCTACCACTCTGGAATAACAAAAGCAACTGATAATCCGTGGAAGGAAATTGAGTGTGTCACCACTTGGGAATTTTCAGCTCAGTCCAGGAATCTAATGTTAGCCACGGAATGCTGTAGCCTGACATTACAGAACTGTACCAGGCACTTTGTAAACTGAGTCTTTGACCAGGACTGCTCTTATTTTCATGGCATTGGTGACAACTGCCACCAACCTGCCATCCTAATACTTCCTATGTGCATCGAGGAGTCACAAAGAACTCCCAACTGCCTAGGAGCTTCATCCTGGCTCAGTCTCCACTGTTGATAACTGTGCTCAACTGCCATCTGCCTGTCCTGTTTGAGTATCTAAACCTGCAGGCCGCCCACCCACCCACCTGCTTCCTTGCTTTTCTCTCTGCTGCTGAACTCAACTCTGGGCTTCACTGTCAAACCTGTGCCTTAGCAGTGGCCTGACTCTGCAGGAGCCACACTGTTTCCAACTTCTCTGTTGTTTGATGGCTTCATTATCTACCAGTACAGACTCTATTTACATTTCCATCAACTTCCTCATAGTCTAAGGACTTGTGAAACCTCTCAACCTTGCTGTGGCCTCTTAGGACTTTACAGCAATTCTGTAACCCACACATATATTTACTGTGCAATGTGTATATGGCTGAGAGTTAATATTATTTATTAAGATAGGAACCAAAGTGTTTGCCTTGGTCAGGGTTATCAAAGAAAGCAGGGATGTCTAGCTAATCGCTGTTGGAACAAGTTCAAGAGAATGACCCACGGTAAACGATGTCTTGGGGACTGTGAGAGAGGCTTCGGGAAATAAGGCAGAGGGCTTTTTACCTCAGGTGCGTTTTGTTCCTTGGATTGTTCTTGGACATTCTTTTGTGCCTCCTGTGTTTAACATTCACATTCAATTTATAAGACATTGATTAGGTAGAAGCCCCACCTCTCTCTCCATGAAGATGCCCCATTCCAGAAAGCCTGGCATCTGTGGCTCCTGCCTGGGATATGCCCAGGACCACACCTACCAGGCTATTTAAGACCTGGACCTTAGATCTGCCTTGTGTACACTCCTGTTCTGTCCCCTCCCTTCCTGAGGGCCACCCAGGAGTGTTCTGCTTTGCATTGCCCTGTTTATTAAATCTAGATTTATTAATTCGGTTTGATTTGGCTTATTGTATTGGTGGCAGAGGAACCCAGCAACCGGGGATCCAATACTTATCAGACATGCTTATTCTTGTTGGATGTCAGAACATAGCTATGGACCCAATCTGCTCAGTGTGCCCTGAGTTTGGATATGGCCTTCTGCTTTGCTTTCGTGCATGCCCAGATATAATCTGTGGTAGGTGTCAGGCAACTGTGTTTAGATTGATCTGTCCTAAGAAAGTTCCGGGAAAGGGCTGCTCTGTTAATATTTATTGTGTGCTGACTGGCGTTTATTTACATGTTTTTCTGAACTCAGACAATCTTCCTTAGATGGTTGCTTTCTTTGTTTCAGTGTGTAAAAGCATTAGACTGTGGTCCGCCCCATTCTTCCAGGTCCTCAGAGTCCAGGTCCAGTAGAGAAGATCCACACAGGTCCGCTGAAAAGTTGGCATTGCTGTAAGGATTCTGTCCTTAATTATCTCATCAGCCTGCAAGGGCGTCCCAGCCTAAAAAGCAGGTGTGCCCTCTGTGTGTCCCTCTCTTTCCTTTCCACTCCTTCCTTCCGTCTGTCCTCTCTCTCCCTCTCTCTCTCCCCGCTCCCAATAAAGCTCTAAAAAGGTAACCATGGCCGTGATTCTTCCGATCAGCACTCTCCTCCGCCAGCATGGCTGCTGCAGGCGGCGTTCAGCTGCGGGCAGCGGCCAGCCACGAGCAGCGCACTGTTTAACCAACAATTGCTGCTTCTGAAACTACTGCACCTTGTAAACTTAGGCTTATGTAATAAATTCTGGTATTATAGGAAGACCCAAGTGTGTTCATCGATGTAGCTCACATTACACTCATGACACTTTCCTGCTATGGGTGCCCACCCAGGCCACTGCATCACTGACACTTAGATGCACTACAGAGAAATTGAAGAGTACCAACAAGAAGTCCTAGACAGGAATAATAGATCTCTTACAATGAGTAACAATCAAATAGATACCAGATTTACCAAGAAATTCTCTTAAAAAATTATTTTAGAGGTGCTGGCAAGGCTTCCAGACAGTGGGACTAAGACATCAACCCAGCCACCCAGCCACAAGACCTTCTGTCCTGCCTGCAAGATGTGCTGAGGTAATGGTGGCCCAGAACTTGTGGGAGTGGGCAACCCATGCCTGGTCCTACTTGAGGCCCATGTCACAAGAGGGAGCCCATGTCTGATACTGTGGATGGTCAGGAACTGGAGGCTGGAAAGCCCAGAGACCCAGGTTAGATCCAAATACGACTGGCAAAAAAAAAAAAAAAAAAAAAAAGGTCAATAAAATGATTAATGATATTCTGCTATACTCATAGATAGGTGCCTAGCCCAATTATCATCAAAGAGGCTCCATCCAGCAACTGATGGGAACAGATGCAGAGACCCACAGCCAAACATGAGGGAAAGTCAGGAGAACCCTTCAGAAGAGGAGGAGGAAGGATTCTATGAGACAGAGGGGTAGAGGAGCCGAGGACATCACAAGAACATGACCCACAGAATCAACTACAGGGACTCACAGAGACTGAAGCAGCAGTCATGGACCTTGCATGGGTCTGAGCTAGGCCCTCTGCGTATACATTATGGTTGTGCAGCTTGGAGTTCCTGTGGGACTCCTAACAGTGGGAGTGGGGTGTCTCTGACTCTTTTGCCTACACTTGGGAACCTTTTACTCCTACTGGGTTGCCTTATCCTGTAGATAAATTTCTAAATGGTCTTATTAAATAAAAAACACAGAGCCAGATATATGTGTGAAAACCTGAGAGATCAGGGAAATAGGGAAAGCCACAGAACCTCACCTCACCAACTTCACAGCTTCCAAAGACAAGCTACTTCCTGTCTACCCACACCTATATTCCTTCCTGTTGTTTTCTCATTTGCTCTCTCAGCCCAACTACATCACTTCCTCTTCCTGCCTAGCTCTGTCACTTCCTGTCTGTCTGTACAGACCTCCAGACCTCCATGGTTAACTAGTGTTGGAATTTAAGGCATGTGCCACCATGCCTGGCTCTGTTCCCAGTGTGGCCTTGAACTCACAGAGATCCAGACAGATCCCTGCCTGGTGACAGGATTAAAGGCGTGTGCTACCATTGCCTGACTTCTATATAGTGGCTGGCTTTTTCTTCTGATCTCCAGGCAAGTTTTACTTTATTGGGAGACACAGTATATTGGGGGACACATACATCACCACATTGTCCAACCTTGGATATGAGGGTTTGTGCCTAGTCTTATTGTAATATGTTATGTCATGTTCAGTTGATATCCTTGGGAGGCATGCTCTTTTTTTTGGGGGGGGGGGTTGGGGATGGAGGAGGAGTGGATCTTGGGGAAAGAAGAGGTGGGAAGGAACTGGGAGCATTGGAGGTAGGGGAAACTGTGGTTGGGATGTAATATATGTAAAGAATAAAAAAAATAAAAGTTTTTTGTACATTACTTAGGAGTACTCTAATTTTAGTTCTATCATTATATGTTAAGATATTTCTGGGGCTGGAGAGATGGCTCAGTAGTTACGAGCACTTGTTGCTGTGACAGAGGACTTGAGATTGGTTCCCAGCTCCAGGGGATCTGATGCCCTCTCCTGGCCTCTGAGGGTACCCACTCACACATGGCACATAAACACAGACACATGCATACATACTACTATATTGTCTAAGCAGTCAAATAAAAGGTTCTAACAACTTAACACAGTTTCTGTCCTATGACTTAATGAACACTGTTTCATATGAGTATTCAGAGGTATGTGTGAATGAGACCAGGGTCTACACAGATACTGACTGGGTCAGTCATCCTTAAATCCGAAGGCTAAAAGTTCAAAGCAACAATAACTATACACCATGACTATTTTATGGCTCAACTATCAAATGGATTTGATATTTATACAAATTATAGACTCTAAGGGCGTTTCAAGTTGATGGAGAAATATGACCTCAGTGATCTTAAAGCCTGATTGATTAAAGCCTATCTCTTCCTAACCCTGCCCTCCACCCATACCTATGGTGATGGCTATTCTTGGTTGTCAACCTGACTATATATGGAATCAACTAAAACTCAAGGCAAGAACACCTGGGAGGGATTTTTTGACTGGATCATTTGAGGTGGAAGACACACCCTAAATCTTGGCCAAACCCTTCTGAAGGTGGTAGGTAGTCTACATAAAAGGACATTGAAGGAAGTTTTTGCTTTTTTCCCTGTTTCTTTCTTTCTTTCTTTCTTTTGTTTTGTTTTGTTTTTGTTTTTCGAGACAGGGTTTCTCTGTATAGTTTTGGTGCCTGTCCTGGATCTCTAGCTGTAGACCAGGCTGGCCTCGAACTCACAGAGATCTGCCTGGCTCTGTCTCCCAAGTAATGGGATTGAAGGCATGCACCACACCGCCCAGCACATTTTTCCTGTTTGCTGTCGCTCTTGCTGGCAAGTTCATCTGTCCTGTGGCTGAGGCATTCTTTCACTGGTGTTAGAACCCACTTCTTTGGGGTTCCAAAGGAAACTGAAGACCAGCTGAGACATCCAGCCTTGTAGACTGACAAACTGCTGGAGCTATTGTTGGACTGGCCAGACCACAGCCTGTAAGCTACCCTAATAAATCATACATACATACATATGTGCTAGTTAGGGTTACTATAGCTGTGATGAAACACCATAATCGAAGTAACGTGGGGCGGAAGGGTTTATTTGGCTTGCACTTAAACATCATTGTTTTTCATCATTTGAAGAAGTCAGGACGGGAACTCAACCAGGGCAAGAACCTGGAAGCAGGAGCTGATGCAGAGGCCATGGAGGAATGCTTCCCACTGGCTTCTTCTCTGTGGTTTGCTCAGCCTGCTTTCTTATAGAATCAAGAACCACCAGCCCAGGAGAGTAGCCCCTTCCCATCAATTACTAATTAGGAAAATGCCCTACAAGCTTGCCTACAGCCCAGTCTTATGAAGGCATTTTCTTAACTGAGGCTCCCTCCTCTTTGACAACTATACCTTATGTAAAGCTGACACAAAACCAGCCAGCACCGTATATATATGTTCATCCTATCGGCTCTGTTCCTCCAGAGAATCCTAATTCACTCATTGTCTCTCTAAAAGTATTTGTTGTTAAAATCATAGAAGTGCTCTCTCTCTCTCTCTCTCTCTTTCTCTCTCTCTCTCTCTCTCTCTCTCTCTCTCTCCTTTTTCAAGACAGGGTTTCTCTGTGTAGCCCTTGCTGTCCTGAAACTCACTCTGTAGACTAGGCTGGCCTCAAACTCAGAGGTACAGCTGCTTTTGCCTCCCGAGTGCTGAGATTAAAGGCATGTGTCACCACCATCCAGCTTATCACATGTCTCTTAATGGTACATCAAAGTGCTATTACATATTAACAATCTATGAAACACATTAATATAACCAAATATATTATCTTTTGAGATTCTGTTTTGAGAAGTCAATATAACTTAGGCACGTATGACAAAGCAATATAATAATATGAATATACCAGCTCTATAAGTAGATAAATCCAATTTTTTTTTTTTCAACAAGGTTTCTCTGTGTAGACCTGGCTACCCTGGAACCTACTCTGTAGACCAGGCTGGCCTCAAACTCACAAAGATCCACCTGCCCAAATTATATTTCTAACCAATAGAAATAAGCTGGGGTCATTTGGCTAAACTTTAAGATTTGAAAGAATTATACATTTTAAATAAAATTTATATGGAAGGGCTGGAGAGTTGGCTCAGTGGTTGAGAGCACTTACTACTTGTCTTAGGGTTTCTGTTGCTGTGAAGAGACCCCATTTAATTGTGGTGGGCTCGCTTACAGTTCAGAGGTTCAGTCCATTATCGTTATGATGGGAAACAAGGCAGCATGCAGGCAACATGGTGCTAGAGAAGGAGCTGAGAGTTCTAACATCTTAACTTACAGGCAACAGGAAGTGGTCTGTCTCACTAGGTGTGGCTTGAGCATATATGAGAGCTCAAAGCCCACCTCCACAGTGACACACTTCCTCAAACAAGGCCACACGTACTCCAACAAGACCACATCTCCCAATAGTGCTCTTCCTTTTGGGGGCCATTTTCTTTCAAACCACCACATTACTCTCACAGAGGATCTGGGTTTGATTCCTAGTATCCATATGGTGGTTCACAACCATTTGTAACTCCAGATTCAGGAGATCCATTGGCTTCTTCTTGCCTCCAGGCAAGCATGTGGTGCATAAACATACCTGAAGGCAAAAAAAATCATACATATAAAATAAATAAGTCTAAAAATTTTAGATATTATATGGGAGAGAAAAATATTACATTTTTTTCTCTTTAGAACCTGAGCTGATTCCTCTGGTGCTTATTAAATGTCAATCTTCAGTTTAATTTTGAATAAAGTTTATCTTAGGAGAAAACTCTATAGAAGAGCCAAATCCTTCCAATCAATCAAACAAACAAACCAAAGACAACATAAAAATATGTCAAGTGTAGTGGTTTGAATGAGAATGGTCCCCATAGGCTCAAATACTTGAATGCTTGGGCACCAGGAAGTGGCATTATTTGAGAAGGATAAGGAAGTGTGATCTTACTGGAGTAGGTGTGGCCTTGTTGGAGGAAGTGTCACTGGGAGTGGGCTTGGAGATTTCACCGGGCCTAGTGTCTCTCTTCCTGCTGCCTGACAATCAGGATGAAGAACTCTCAGCTACTTCTCCAGCACCATGTCTGCCTGTGTGCCTCCATGTTCCCCGCCATGATGATGGACTAAGTCTCTGAAACTGTCAACAAGCCCCCAGTTAAATGCTTTATTATGAGCTGTCTTGGTTGTGGTGCCTCTTCATAGTGATAGAACAGTGACTGTTGGCATTCTGCCCCCCCCCACTTGCATCCTGATGTAAAACCCCCTTTAAGAAGAAAAATCCCCTCCCCCTCCTCCTTCTTCCCCTTTCCTTCTCTCTTCTCCACGAGGCTTCGAGTACCTCCACGTTCCTTTCTCTCCTTTTCTCTCTCTCCTTTTCTTTCTCTCTCTCCTTTTCTCTCTCTCTCTCTCTATTCCCTCTCTATTATAATAAACTTTCCACCTAGATGTGTGGTCTGAATGACTTTCCACCGCTCCATGCTTCAGCCTGCCCGCAAGTCTACACAGCATGTCTCCCTCACCCATCGGGGCACCTTGGCCCAGCTTGCCAAGGCCTCCCATGCGCTGTGTCATTTCAGTGACTAAGACAGTTAATTTAATTCCCACATCTAAAAAACAAATTCATCAGCAAAGGAAGAAAGACAGACAGAAAGAAAGAAAGAACCAGAAAAAGTCACACAAGCCTCTACAAATAATTTTAGGAAGTTCAGAAACAGAGGTACTGTTAATCCCAAAGATGGGAGGAGAGACCACCAACCCAAATCATCATGGCCAAATTAATTAAAGCAAGGTTTTTTTTTTTTATTCATGTACATGGGCTGCCTCCCCCTAAGGTGGGATTCAGGAAGTCAGCATTGGACATGGGGAAGACAAGGTTTTTATACCTCAGTACCAAATGAGGGGTTTGGCAGGCAAATAGGCAGCGTTACAGAAGCAGAACATAAAAGGTCGTTATAACAAGGTAGCCATATGGGCTGGAGGGATGGCTCAGAGGTTAAGAGCACCGACTGCTCTTCCAGAGGTCCTGAGTTCAATTCCCACCAACCACATGGTGGCTCACAACCATCTGTAATGAGATCTGGCACCCTCTTATGTATACATAATAAATAAATAAATCTTAAAAAAAAAAAAACAAGGTAGCCATAACAACAAGTGATTATAACAACCTCTTGAAACAATGGTAGGGTTGCAAGATGATCATAACAACTTTTTGAAACAAAGGCTTGGTTGCTGTTTCCTGGAACAGGCAGTACAGAACTGTGTGTAGTTAAGGTTACAAGTGGGGCACAGCCCAATCCTTGAGAAACAGATGTAATCATAAACAGGAATGAGCCTTAGTTTGTCTTTACTGTAAGACAGCTTTCAAGCCTAAGATGGAGGTTCATCAATACCCACTCCATTCTCAAGAAAACCCCAACAGAGGTCTGCACTACTGTATAGCAGTGGGGCTGGATGCCATGACACTCCCATTAACCTTCTGGTACCTAGAGTCACCAAAACAGTTGTGGGAGTGGGGCTGTCGGGGGTGCAGGGAGTACCAGCTCTTCAAATTCTGAGTACCTAAATAAATCTCTAGTAAGACTTGCTGCAGCCACTGAATCAGTCACCACGAACACACACTGAGAGACTGACACAAAATGACACATGAAAACAATTGTTTCAACTCAAAGTGCATTCTTAGAGAAATTGGCGCTCTCTCTCTCTTTCTCTCTCTCTCTCTCTCTCTCTCTCACACACACACACACACACACACACACACACACACATGTGAATGTAATAAAAAAGATTTTTAAAAAGAATGGAGAAACATTTATTCATCAGGACTATGTTGGAAAGTCCTGGAACAAATAAAAGGGTCCAGTTACCCAATAGAGAGCTAAGAAACCCAAAGCCCCAGGTGAGCTGAGAAATTCCTGACAGGGAAGTTCTCATGCTGAGAACTGTGGGAGGCTCAAAACAGCTTCACCACACAGCTGCCATGACAGGCTTAGGGGCCCAGACACAACTGATATGACAGGCTTACTGGCAGGCAACACCCAGGTCCAGGAAAAGCCATAAGCTGACACCACCCAGGGATCCACCCAGGGATGGCCAGCATCTAAGGGGAAGTACCTGACACCCCAAACATTCCAACCATTAGATAAGATTGCATAAGATTATCAGCTGTCCCTGAGTCTAGCACACACCTATTTTCCTTTTACAGAGACCCCTAGACAAATGTCAGCCAATCAGGGTCCTGAACCCTAGAAATCCCCTCACCCCAACTTCTGCTATGATAAAAAAAAAAAAACAAAAACAAAAAACAAAAAACAAAAAAACCACCCTTCCTGGGCTCAGGGCTCTCTGCTCTCACTGCTGCATTGGACAGAGAATCCAAGCTCTGAGCTTGAAATAAAGGCTCTTTGCTTTTACATATGGGATTCGGTCTCTGTGGTGGTCTTTTGGGGGTCCCCGCGATCTGGGCATAACAAGAACATCTTCAGGATGTTAGGATCCAGGAAGCATCTGAGAAGATCAACATACCAAGCCTGGCTGGTATTTACAGCTTGGAGACTGCAGGGAACAGATATGCATATGGATTCTCTCACCCCGAGTTCCCTTTTCTGCCCCGGAAGTCCCAAACCCTGTTGCAGTCCTGCTCTGCTCTCATGGAGACTGCTGGTTTTCACGGTTCTGATTAAAGGATAATTTGCTCCTGTGGAGGTTGGGCTCCTCTTCTTTTCACCTCAATTGATTCTGATCCAAACCCAGGCCTTTCTTTAGGGTACTTGTTGGGGGATATTTGATCACACTGTGAACCCTGAGTTTGCATTTGGGCTGATTAAATAAAATTAACTTTGGGTCAGGAGGTTGAGTTAGCTACTAGTTGATAGAAACTAATCATAGAGCATCAGAGGGCATCTGGGAGAGATAGAGAGACACAGGAAGTAGTAGGGAGGGATTTGGAGTGGCGTGCCCTTCTCTGGTTTGGCAGAGTGGAGGCATGGGTCTTTTGGGGATACCAGCAAGGAGAGAAGCTTAGCTAGTTGCAACACAGCCTCCCTGAGCTAGCAGGTTTTCATAACTAGAGCGGCAGGGATTTAGTTAAAGCTACCTTTAGCAGCCCCGACAGTGCCTTCGGGAGCAGAACTCATCCCACCAGACTGCAGCCTGAGCGGCCAGGCAGCTGCCAGAGAAGCAGACCAGTAACTGCAGAGTCACAATTGCTGGCGGAAAAGGCAGTGGATTAAGGCCCAGCCACTGTGCTGAAGTTAAAAGAACAGGCACTGACATGGGGTTTAAAGAGAGAGCAAGAAACACGCATAGCTAAAGAATCCAGGTGGAGGCATGGACCTGCTGGCCATCGACCTGTCTTTGTCTTACTCTAGTCTGTCCACAAGGTGGTTCAGTAAGTTCTCAGAATGGTGTATGTTCTCTTCATAGGAGACAAAGCAATTCTCTTCCTCCAGCCTGAGATTCCTGGGGCAATGTTAATTCTTTGAGGCTTATTGTTTCAAAAGTCTGATAGCCAAAGGGTGGGGCACACATGGCCTGAAAGCCGCTGTTGTGTACATACAGAATGACTTAGTTTCGGGCACAGTCTGATCTGCGTGCTTTTCTGCCAGACTTCCCCTGTAACCATGCCCACTTCCCACCCAGACCAAAGCGGGGACACTTCCTCTGGTGGCCCAGCAGAGGGACTGCAGCTACTGGTGCCAAAGAGCCGATCTCATGATGGGTGTAAACTTACAACCTTTCCATTGTACGAATGTCTTGTGATGGGGGCAAATTACCCCCCCCCCCCCCCCCCCCGTTTGGAATGTGAAGATCCGTGGCCCTGGGTGTTGTGACAGTGAGGATGAGAATGGCAGAAGTGCCCTTGGCGGGTACCTCAGTAGCAACAGCTGTGACAGTGGTAATAATAACAGGCAACTGAGAAGTCCTGGGGAGTGAGCAGGGCAGAAAGAGGAATGGACAAAGAAAAGAGGAGAGAGAGAGACCGAAGCTGAGGCTGAAGGACAGAAAGAGCCAGAGAAGCAAATCGCTGCTCATGGTCACTGCAAGAGTTCCCCAGAGCCATCAGCTGTAAGGACAGAGGGTTTCAGACACCGAAGACTTAGACACGGTAACGTTAGGTAGGGCTAATGCCTAGGGCTGGCAAACCCCGACTCCTTAGGCCTTTTCAAGAGTTGTTAACACTGTGGGGCTGAGTTCAGGCCTGCATGTGGGCTCTACCACTAGGGGGCGCTGCCTTTGGGCACTTGTGGTTGGCTGCAGGTGCTGCTGTTTATGCCTTCAGAAGCCGAAGGAAACAGAGGCGGCCAGGACCGGGCTGGAAGAGATTCTCCAGGCCTACCTGTGATTTCTGCTCATTCCACCTTGGGCAGAGGAGACAGACCCCAGGCCAGCTGACTGTTCCTGAGAGACTGAAGCCCCACACATGTAGAAGCCCTGTACTTCAAGCCGTGTCTCAGGACTCCCTTGGTTTGGGGGTTTTCCTGTCTATCCTTTGAACCTGGCCTTGACATGCCTCTGTTTTGCTTTGGCAAGTTATGTTAGTTAAGCCTTCAGTCTTTTTTTTTTTTTTCTTTTTTTGGTTTTTCGAGACAGGGTGTCTCTGTAGCTTTGGAGCCTGTCCTGGAACTCACTCTGCAGCCCAGGCTGGCCTTGAACTCACAGCGATCCGCCTGGCTCTGCCTCCCGAGTGCTGGGATTAAATGCGTGTGCTACCACCACGCAGCTAGCCTTCAGTGTTTGAGATATACATTTTAATATAAAAGATTACATTTAAAAAAGTGTTCTTAAAAAAGAGGGATGGGTGAGCTGGAGAGATGGCTCAGTGGTTAAGGGCACTGGCTGCTCTTCCAGAGGACCTGGGTTCAATTCCCAGCACCCACATGACAGCTCACAACTGTCTGTAACTCCAGTTCCAGGAGAATGTGACATCTTCACACCAATGCACGTAAAATAAATTTAAATAAACTATATAAAAAAAAGTTTTCTTGCTTTAGGACTTAAGGGTATCCCTTTCATGAGCCAAATGTTAATACTGTTAATCCCAACAGCGAGAATAAGGCCACTGCCACAATTTGAGCCAAATTTGAAGCAAGCTTGATTTTTACTGGGGTGCACCCAAGAGCTGGCCAGCAACTGACTGCCTCCTAAATACTGTTAAAGAGAGCAGCCCTGAATCCACCTCTTGGGCACCCCCCCCTTTTTTTTTCTTTTTTTTTAGTCATGTCTCTTGGGCCCCTTTTAAGGAGTAAAATCAGGAGTAGTTTTACAGAAGGGAGACAATTGGGGCAATAAGAAAACAAAAAACAAACATCATGTGGTCACCCACCTTGTGTTAGGGAGAGCTCAGGGAGGGTAAGGGTAGTCTCAAAGACAAATCAAGGTTGGGAAAGGTCAGGTTTGAGGAAACAGCAACTCAGCTCTCACAGTAAATAGAAACTTTTTTTTTTTTAAACGCAGTATAATGGCTCCTGCCTTCAAAATGAAATCAGACAGCTTCCTCAATACAAAATTTGCTAGTTTATAAAGGGCTGGTTGGCTTTAGATCTTGTTTCTAGCTAAAGTTTTTAATCATATTTGCAGGAAAGCTAAGATTTTGTATCTGCCCGACTTCCAAATAGCCTTTTTATGTTGCTGTTGTAGTGAAGTATCTACCCAAAATTTATATATCCAAGGGCTATCCCTTATCATCTGGCTCATGGCTAAGATTTTATCCTGTAAATTATTAGATCTGCTTCTGTGTGTTTGTGTCCCTATTGCAGGGGACTCCCTCACAGTGGGAGCTTCCTCTTGGACCCTGGATTAGGCAAAAACCACACCCAAACACTTGTTTTCACAGAGAGATCCTTTATTAAGTGGGAAAAAAAGTTAAAATGGCCACTTTCTGACTCAGGCCGGAAAAACAGCAGCCAATGACCCTGCAGGTGTGATTTTAAGAGCAGAAAAAGGGGAGGTCTGTGTTAGAATGCGGTGGTAAAGGAGATAGGAAACCAGGGGGAGGGGGCAGGGGCTTTTGTCCTAGAAGGACAAAGGACTGCCTCTGGGTAGAGAGGAGGCAGGCTTGGCCCATAGGCAAATGACGGTTTATAAAGGTAAAATGGGGAACCCGTGTTAGGATGAGGTGTTTAATTTTAATTCGGCGTGTTAATTACGTGAATCAAAGGGGACTTTTGGTTGCTGGACTTCACTAGTTCCAAAGCTGGACCTTGGTTGTCAGCCTCAGGGGGAGGAAGTGGCCAAATAAGGGGACAGACCTTGGTGGCTAGCTACAAGAATGTCACCTAACGGATTTTAGCAAGGCAGAGGGAAGGGGGGGGGGGAGGGCCAACCTGCCAGCCACCTGCCTCAGTGGGCTGGTGTCCCCTCACCTGGGCCTCCTGCCTCAGTAGGCTGGTGTCCCCTCACCTGGGCCTCCTGCCCCAGCGGGCTGTTGTCCTTCACCTGGGCCTCCTGGCCCAGTGGGCTGGTGTCCCCTCACCAAGCCCCCATCCTTTCCAGGGTCTTTACTGTTGCCCACACTGGCTTGGAACTCATGGCCCAGGCTGGTCTCATACTCCTGGGACTCTTCCTGTCATGGCCTCCGTAATGCTGGGGTTACAGATGGGAGTCACTATACCACCGCTGTCACATTTTTCTTTCTCTGGTTGGCATTGACAAAATCAATTATTAAAAAAAAAAAAAATCTATCTTTGAGTTTTTGAAACTTAAACTTTTGTTTCTACATTTTCTTTCTTTTGTTTTGTTTTTTTGTTTTGTTTTGTTTTGTTTTTTGTTTTTGAGACAGGGTTTCTCTGTATAGCTTTGGAGCCTTTCCTGGAACTCACTCTGTAGCCCAGGCTGGCCTCGAACTCACAGAGATCCACCCGGCTCTGCCTCCTGAGTGCTGGGATTAAAGGTGTGCGCCGCCGCCGCCGCCGCCGCCGCCGCCGCCGCCGCCACCACCACCGCCCAGCTGTTTCTACGTTTTCTAAAGCTTGAAAACATTAATGTTACAGAAACTCAGGGACGAGCATGCATTTATCATGGGCTAATCCAAAAGCGAACATACAAGCAAAAGGATGACCTGGCGAAGGATCTGGCTGTGTCTGAGTGATAGGGTCCCACCTACGACGGGATCCATGGAGAAGCCATGCCTTTGTTAGGATAGCTGTAAATATGAGACCAGGAACATGCTTCAGTTACAGGACACGTGCTAGGCTGTCTCCTGACAATGGCATGATTGACACAAAGCCCTAGAAAGTAAATCATTGCCTGTTGAGTGTAGGCATCATTTCAATTCTCATAAATTTAATTAATTGATAAAATTATTGACCAAAGTCATCAGAGTCAAGTCTTATCTGCTATCAGGGTATATTGACCTAAGACTCCAGAAGAAACTGGGATTACTTCCTCTGCCCTATCTTTATGATGTTATAGTTCATATCCTCTTTATTCTGTCTATAAACAACATTGCTTAGTGGTCAGCAGTACTATTACTGAGGTAAAATTTCAATTTTAGGTTATGTATTTACTGGAAAAAACGGTAAAGGAGCTTTACTTAATAGGTTTAAAGAAGCTGGGCGGTGGTGGCATACACCTTTAACGCCAGTACTCGGAAGGCAGAGGCTGGTGGATCTTTGTGAGTTTGAGGCCAGCCTGGTCTACAAAGGGAGCTCCAGGATAGCCAGGGATACTCAGAGAAACTCTTTCTGGAAAAAACAAAAACAAACAAAAATAGGTTTAAATAAAAATAAGTGCTTAGATAAATCAAGCATTCCTAAAACTCTCAGATATGGGTAAGAAAAGTGAGCCAATGTCTTCAAGTCGCCAGTAAACAGAAGCACTTCGAAGCTTGCTGGTTGAATGAAAACAGGTGTGTATGTGGAGCCAGTAGCCTTGAGTACAGTATAGACGGACAATGTATAATCCTCCTGGAGTTCGGGAGGCAAATACACTTTATCTGTTACAGAAGTTGCTAATGAGAAAAACAACCTCAAAATGGCAAGTCTGCCTTGGTGCTGGTGACTTCTAACACCTTCCCAGTCTCTTTGGTAATTTATGTCCATAGATTCTTGCCAAGTTAAATTAAATAATGTGTGATCATTAAGTATCTAGGTCTCTTAAAAAGCAGATACAATTCGGAAACTTGTGTACTCCAGGAAGAGCTATACGGTTTCGGGTATGCTTAGCAAACATGGTTTGACCCACTGTCATCTTGTGTTTGGAAAAAGCAAGGTTACCAGAAACTGTTGTGAAACGGTACAGTTCACAGAAATTGTGAGACGGTACAGCTTTCAGGTGTGCTGACCTGAAGATGCTGTGTACGATGAGCAGCACTTACAGGCTTCTTCCTTCCCGGTAGTCACCAGAAAACTAAGGCGAATAGGACCGAGAATTCCAACTGGTGGATGATAACTAGCACTACTAAACAGGGAGGGAACCCACCACCTACGACAGGATCCGAGGAGAAGCCGTGCCTGTGTTAGGATAGCTGTAAATATGAGACCAGGAACACGCTTCCAGTTACAGGACTCATTCTGTATAGTCTTGGAGTTGTTTAAGGTGTTTTCAGCAGAAATGAAGAAGCAAGTCAAATGGAAATCTAGAAAGGGAGGTGTGTGTGTGTACGTGGGGGGGGGGGCTCTGGCATCAGTTGGCAGAAATGGAATTTTATATAAGGTGGCCAAAATGAGTTTTGTTGTTGTGCCTTGAGATCCATCTCACTTTGTAGCAGGCTGGTCTAGAACTGACAGCAGAACTTTAGTCTCAGCCTCTCAAGTGCTGGAACTGTGGTGTAAACCACCACGCCCAACCAAAACAAACGTTAACATGAAAGTAAACAGAAATCAGACTTTTATTGTCCTGCTAAAAATGACAAAGTTTTCTTAGTTTGTTCTGGTCTCAGTAAGTGACTGAAAAAGGTTTTCTTTTTTAAGTTACTGGCCTAGGGAAGGAAGATTTTAAGTTTTATAAAGATGCTCTTGTGTGCTCCGCGTGTGCATGCTGTAGGTTCTTGGTCACAAAGAACTTAAGCCTGTCTATTTTTTCCCCCTTTGGAGGCAGCGGAGGTTGAATTTCAAGACAGGGTTTCTCCGTGAAGCAGTCCTAGCTATGGAACTCACTCTGTAGACCAGGCTGGCCTCGAATTCACAGAGATCCGTCTGACTCTGCCTCCTGAGGGCTGAGATTAAAGGCGTGCACCACCACCACCTGTCTAAGTCTGTCTATTAAAAGGGCCATGGGGGTTAGGGATTTAGCTCAGTGGTAGAGCGCTTGCCTCCCAAGCACAAGGCCCTGGGTTCGGTCCTCAGCTCCAAAAAAAAGGGCCACAACTTTTAACTTTTACAGCAATGTCAACTTTATCTGCCTCTGAATTCTTCATCTGCTTCTGAAATATTTAAGTTATGATTTTTTTTTTTTTCCTCGAGACAGAGTTTCTCTGTGTAGCTTTGTGCCTTTCCTGGAACTTGCTTTGGAGACCAAGCTGGCCTCGAACTCACAGAGATCTGCCTGCCTCTGCCTCCCGAGTGCTGGGATTAAAGGCGTGTGCCACCACCGCCTGGCAGTTATGATTTTTGTTAAATGCATAACAAAGATGTATTTCTCAATTACCTGTAACCCTGAATAGTCAGTCACAAGCTTAAACTATTTAATTAATTAATTTATTTTGAGACAGTGTCTTACTGGGTAGCCATGGCACCCTGGAACTCAGTATATAGACCAGGCTGGTCTTGAACTCACAGAGATCTGCCTGCCTCTGCCTCTGTCTCCTAAAAAATGGGATTAATGTGTCAGTCTCATCTGGACTCCATATAAAAGACAACTAACATTGAGATGATAACAGCCCTACCAGTAATCTGCCCACTAAGCATTGAGGAACCAACAGAGAACTCCTAACTATTCCAGGGGCTCAGCTCTGCGCGCGCACGCACACGCGCACACACACACACACACACACACACACGCACGCACGCACGCACGCACACACACACGCACACACGCACACATGCACGCACGCGCGTGCACACACACACACACACACACACACACACACACACACACACGCACGCACACACCCATACACATCCCATCCACCCTGTGCTGATGGAGCCTACTTGAAGTGTCCTCTGTTTATCTTCCCAGTCATCTGTCTGGATGTGGTCTTGCACCTTGCTTCTGTAGCTTGTCTTGACCCCAAGACTCAGCTCAAACCTGTGACCATGGGGCTTGTTTCTGTAGTGGTGTTTTCAGCCACCTTCCAATGGGAGTTCATTATGTGACTCTGCAGAGACCCTCTTCACAGCCCTATCAGCTTCCTGCTTCTGTCTCTGGGGAGACTCACCAGAACTCCCCAAAACCTGCTGCAGCCTCTTTAACCCCTTGTGGCCATTCTCTACAGTAATAGATACTAGTGTATGTGAAGTGTAATGTGTAACCTGAGAGTTAATGTCAGCAACAAAGATTGGAATTAAAAAGCTGCCCAGTAGTGGTGGCACACACCTTTAATTCCAGCACTCAGAAGGCAGAGGGAGAAGATCTCTGTGAGTTCCAGGTCTACAAAGTGAGTTCCAGTACAGCCAGAGCTACATGGAGAAACCCTGAAAAAAACCAACCAATCAAACAAACAAACAAACAAAAACCTGTTTTGTCCAGGTGGTGGCAGCGTACGCCTTTAATTCCAGCACTACAGAGGCAGAGGCAGAGCCAGGCAGATCTCTGAGTTCGAGGCCAGCCTGGTCTACAGAGTGAGATCCAGGACAGCGAGAGGCAGGTGGATCTCTGGAGTCTGAGGCCTGCCTGGACTATATAAATAATTCTAGGCTAGCCAGGTTATACAGTGAGAACCATGTCTAGAGGGAGAGAGGGAGTGAGGAAGAGAGAAGAGACAGACAGACATACACACAGACATCTACACAGACATACCACAACCCTACACACACACACACACACACAAGTGTGCGCGCGTGCCAACGGGGGTAGCGGGAGGGGGGGAGGGCAGAGACAGACAGATAACAGAGACAGAGACATAGTGAGAGGGAAATCAGATTCAGATTCATTTGCCCAATGACTGCAAATAAAACTGACATAGCTTGTCAATTTATTGCCCGTCAATACATTCTGACATTGTGGAAAGATACAAACATGCCTGTCTGTTTCTGGCATAGTGATTTCACAGTACATGCTGTATCTATCCGTTCTCTTTCAGCATATCACCTCTCAAGCAGGACTCTGACTACAAGTCAGACTCTGCCCCACAACTGTTCAGATGAGCAGTTCTGCAGTAGACTGATTTGAGGGTGAGGGTGGCCCTATGGTAACTGGGAAGGTGAGGGCAGGTCCTGACCCTAGGGCTGGATATTTCTGGACAAGACTCGGTGTGTGTATGGGATGTCATACTCTCTTCCCTGTCCCCAGGGCATTCTTTGTGGCTGTGAGATCTACACAGTTTTCTCAGCCCCTTTTGGCCAGTGGAGACAGAGATATGGCAGTGGCTTGGGTGTGGCTGGTTTTCACCAGAGTTCATGTTGAGGTTGGTCATCAATTAGATGGTGTTGAGGGGTGCTGGTGGGGTATCTAAAGAGAAAAAATACAGAAATGCCCAAATAAGTCATATAGAGTCTCTATTTACGGCCGGCTGGGCTATCCTTGGCTGTGTAGTGGGAAGCAGCGGGAAGCAGCCTTGACCTCCAATTGGTTTGAGTTTTTAAAGGCAAACCTGCAATTGTGATGTATACAGAAAAGTATCTGTGGGCTCTGCAGTAAGCAAGCATTGTTTACAGAGGCAGAGAGACAGCAGTTCAGTGGCCAGGCAGTTCTCATAACCTTTAGGTCAGGGACACACTGTATAGGAATGTATAGCTGGTCCAGATACGAGTTTACCCAAGATAATTTTAGCACTTACAGTATTCTTAGGAATACGTTCATGAGCTGGCATAACTATATTCAGTATCCCACTACACTGGGTCTTGAGGAGGAATTGTCATGGTGAGGGATCCATCCTTGCAAAGGGATTTTCGGTGGGAAGCTGGTCAACTTGGGGACTTCTAGTCTCCAGGAGTAGGAGCCCAAATGAACCTCAATTCTTTGTGATAACATACCCAGTCTCAGAGACTGCAGAATAGAAACCAGGCAGAGGCAGACTGGGGCTCTAGCTGTGACAGCCTGAGTTGATATTTCGGGAGACAGTACAACTAGTTCATACATGTCATCAGCTTTAAGGAACTCTGTTTGATTTCAGAGTCACATGGCAACAGTCAGTGTCTGCCCTCATAGCTCTCCTCCGGATGGTTGCCTTGCACTTTGGCTCTTGAGTGCCTGTTCACAAAGAGGGACCCCTGTTCTCCTCAGACTTCAGTGGATGAGGGTGCCCCTCTCATCTCTTTCTGGAACCTTGCTGTCCAGCCCCCAGTTGGGTGCTCCTTCATGGTGGCAGGCCTGCTGTGGTAGCACTACTACAGTTATATACACTCACTCTCTGGGGTCTGTGCACGTTCACCTTCCACTGGTTAGGAAGGAAGGGACTGACATGGATTCCTTTCATTCCTGTTTTCCCACTGACTGGATCTTTCCTCAGCCTGTGTTGCCAGAGTATGAAGCCAGCTGTAAGAAGTGGACCCTGCATACATTTGCTGTCTGGCTACACATGGGTTAGTCTCTTTCAGCCCAAGTGGAGGATACACTGCCTGCTCTCCATGCAGGACTGTGGCTGAGAGGAGTCTGCACTATTCCCTTGGACAGTTGACGTGTTGAGAAGCCCACTCCATAGCATGTGTTGCCATGATCAGGGATGTGGCAAGTCAGTCCCGAGAAACCAGAGCTCTTACACAGAAGCCCCATAGCTCATGTGCATGTCCACGTATGCCTAGCTGCACTGTCCAAAGAAGGAAATGTTAGGAGTGGGTCTGGGTGCTCAAGAAAATGACCACACACACAGTTTAATATTTTGGCCAAGCAAAAAGTTTTAGGTTCCCAGCACCTATGTTAGGCAGCTCACAGTGACGCATGATGACTCCAGGTCCAGGGTGTCTGGCACCCTCTTCCGGTTTCCTCAGGCATCTGTACTCATGTTCACATACTCCCCCAAAGACATACATACTTCAAAATTGTAAAAATAAATCTTTTAAAAATTACTGATGAAATACATGTGCTGTACTTTATCTAAAAAGTATCTTTTTTCCCTTTAAGGAAGTGTTAGTTTTGACTGTCAACTTGACACAACCTGGGAAGAGAGTCTTCATGAGGAATTCTCTAGATCAGGTTGGCCTGGAGGCCTGTCTATGAAGGACTGTCTAGTTTGTTAATTGATAGAGGAAGTTCTAGTCCATTGTGGAGAATACCATTCCCTAGGCAGGGGCGCCTGGAAATTGTAAGAGAGGAGCAAGCTAGGTGAGGGCAAGCAGGTAGGTAAACAGGCAAGGATGCATGTCTCTCTCTGCTCCTGAGTGCAGATGTGATGTGACTAGCTGCTTGAGTTCCTGCCTTTCTTTCCTGGAACGATGGTGGTGACTTGGAACGATGGTGGTGATTTGGAACTGTAAGCAAATTAACCCCCCCCCCTTTTTCTTTCCTAAGTTGCTTTTTGTCAGGGTATTTGTCATAGCACCAGATCTGAAACCAATTAGATATTAGAATACCAAGTCTTCAAAATTCAGTGTGTGCTTTTTATACTTCACGCACTTGGTGAGTACAACTCACCACATTTGAAAGGCTCACGGTCACAAAAACCACCCTGGAAAAGAGCCAGGACAGTAGGACAGTAGCTTCAAGGGACCTAGAAGTCCAGACTGACAGGACAGGACAGGACAAGGAGGTCCCCTGGGCCTTGCCATGCTGGGAACTACTGGTCCTGGGGCTTCTGAGAACAGCAGAAGGAGAAGGTAGCCTCACCTCTGCAGTGTGACCAGAGGGCCTAGGGCCAGGGCTGGGGACCATTCCAGGATGGTAGTTTCTGCTATTCAGGGGAAACTGAATGGCACATTCTTACTTCTCTCTGGTCCGATTTCCCCATCTTTCCGTGAGGGTGTACTGAGGCAAGAAGAAAAGATTGCAATTTCAGGAAGGTCTTGGCCAACTTGATATTGCACCTCCTGCAGCCCCACTAGGTGTGGTCCATATCTACCTTCTCTCCCCCAAAACTCCAAGTCTTTTAATAAAATGATGAAAGATGGGAAAGAAAGGTGGGATCGCCCCAGTACATTAGTCCAGCACTGCAAGGATGCTGCCGTGTGCCTGGAATAAACAGTCCAATCTCCCAACACGGCCCCTCTTCAGCCTGTGAGCAGAGCCTTGGCCTGAAAGGCATCATATTGCCCATTGGCTCTGGGACAACAAGGATGACATTGATTTGTAGCACTTTCCAGCCCTGGTCCAAATCAAGTGTCAGCCAGTAAAAGGGGCATGAATTTCTGCTCCTACAGTGAGGACTAGCTTTGGGTGCTCTGGGGATGGCATGGTCGAGGGCTGTGGGGTCTAGCTGTTGGCTTGGGCTGGGGAGACTCCCAGGCCTGGAGAAAGCACCAGGACTCTTATTCTAAGCAGGGAGGTGGCGGACCCAGCGCTGACTTGGGTTCTAGCACAAGAGGCTCTCCTGACCCTTGCCCTTCTAGAACCCTCTCCTACTGTAATTAGCAGTCAGTAATCTGTTGCCACATCCCACTTCCCAGATAATTCATTGGTTTACAAACAACAGGAGTAGAAATTTCTGAGAAAGCGGAACTTTAAAGAGGCCGTTGAGAAGGGGGGCTATATCCTACCAAGCCCATCCCACAGCATCCAGACCTCACTCTGCAAAAGATTACATATAAGCGCCCAGGACTCCTCTATCCACAGGAACTTCTAACTTCTTTAAAACAAGAGCTTCCTTTAAGCACAAAACATGGTCAGGGAGGACCCTGGCTCGAGATCCACCGTGGTTACCATCAACAGCGACAATGTCCCAGTGGATTATGTTACCTGGTCCACATTTAACACAGTGTTCCTGAACAGCTGCTGCCTGGGGTTCATTGCCTACATCTTCTCTGTGAAGGTGAGTGTCCTTGATGTGGGGGTGATGGGACAAGAAGGTTTGTGTGGGATTGAAGCTCTTCCTGCCCAAGGGTTACCTGGGACACGTATAGCCTTGTGTTTGTGCATGTGTGACACTCTGTGTTTGGTGTCCTGTATGTACTTACGTTTGTGTGTATAGACTGTGTGTAGCATACAGTGTGTGTGGGGTTTATGTGTCTTGGAGACTCTCCTAGGTAGGCAAAGAGTGGGGCTGCCTAGGGATTCTGGGGTAACACTATCTCCACTCTAGAGGAATTCTCCTTACTGCTTAGTCGGTGGAATGCCCCTTTACCCTGAGAATGGGGCACCAGTCTGTGTGAAAGTGGGGCTTACAGAAAACAGTACTTCATAGAGGGATGAGCAGACAGTGCTGGGCTCTGCTGGATGGTCTGGGTATGTGAAAGGTAGCGGGGGTCCTTGACCTGAGGGAGGAGATTGCAGTGGGTAGGAAGGACAGTGGGGGAACTGAGGCAGAGCACCTGGCTCTCAGATGACTTGCTCCAAGGCCACACTGATCATTTGTTCTCTTCCAGTCCAGGGACAGGAAGATGGTGGGCGATATGACTGGGGCCCAGGCCTATGCTACAACTGCCAAACGACTGAACATCAGTGCTGTGGTCGTCTCCATCATCACACTGATCATAATTATCATCGTAAGCAGCCAAAAAAGTTAGAGGACGGGTACTAAGAGTGGGACTCCACGAAGTACGTGCTCTTCGAATTCAGAGTCAAAGGACTGAATTCTCTCATACACTGTTTTCTTGGGGAAAGTCTGTATGTGCTCTGCCCTTCCCAGTTGTCCCTTATCCTGGCTAGTGGCCCTGACCTGTCACTCTGCTCCTCACATAATTGGTACCCTCACACATCTGTTCACAGTGGAGTCAATAAAGTGTATATGGTGGCAATTGTGCATTGACTCTCCGTTCCCTGACTGGTCCTGTGCTGAACTTACTCAGGGTTTCCCTGGCTTCCTTCCTAAGAGGAGCTGTGGGGGGTATAGTGCAGGGCATTCACAGCTAGGAAGGCTTCTGGCCTCTTGTAGGAGACAGCAGCTGACGAGCGTCCTGCATAGGGTCCTCTTTTACTTAGCAGGCACTGGCAGGCAGTAACTAAGCATTGCCTACCTCTGACTCCACATACCCAGAGCACCCAGGAAGGGTGCAGAGTCACAAGCTAGGGAGTCCTTAGTCCAGGGATAAAGGGCCAGCCCAGGGTCCTCCTCTTTCAGGAGGAAGAAGCCTCGACCCAGGCAAACTGTGTCTAGGATTTCTGTGGTAGCTTCCGGCTTGGATTCTGGGCCAATTGTTTATGACACCTGCTGGGTGCTGCGATGTACTAACCGAGACGACCCTTACCTTCTCACTCATGTCTCACAGGTTTACTTCAGGTCAAGGGTGGGCAGCGGAGGTGAACACAGAGTCTTTGCTGCCAGGCGCCACCTGCTGACGGAGCTCATTATCACTCTGTGGGTCCTGAGATCTGAGATGTCGAGGGCGGATCTCCATGGGCTTTGGCACCCTTCACTCATAGTCTGTACTCCAAATTCACCTCTCCTCTTCCTGGATGCCCTTGGCGCCTGCGTTTCCACCTCATTTTAGGCACCCCAAGATTACAAGTCTTTGAAGCCCCAGAGTGGCACTGTCTCCCTGTGTTGGTACTTGGGTTTTTGTCCTGGGTTCTGATCATCTTGTGAGACTAACCTAGCTTAGAGATGCCTCTTCACCAAGGTCCAGGGTTCTGGAGCAGAATCACTCCCTTCATTGTCTTGGGAGCTGAGCCTGTCTTAAGAAGACAGGGATCAGCTGGGCGGTGGTGGCGCACGCCTTTAATCCCAGCACTCGGGAGGCAGAGCCAGGCGGATCTCTGTTTGAGGCCAGCCTGGTCTCCAAAGCGAGTTCCAGGAAAGGCGCAAAGCTACACAGAGAAACCCTGTCTCAAAAAAAACAAAAAACAAAAAACAAAAAACCAGGGATCATAATAGCAGTGAAGACAGAGGATCCCACTGGGAGAGCTGCTATCATACTGGATGGGAGCGGCTTAGCCAGACTAAGTCCTAGGGAGAAATCAAGGCTTTTTCAGCGCACCAGCCAAGGGGCAAGGGTTTTTGAGAGCCGGGCAGTGGTGACACATGCCTTTAATCCTAGCACTAGGGAGGCAGAGGCAGGCAGATCTCTGTGAGTTTGAGGCCAGCCTGGTCTATAGGGCAAGATCCAGGACAGGCACCAAAACCACACGGAGAAACCCTGTCTCAAAAAAAAAAAAGAAAAAAAAAAAAAAAGAAAAAGCGTTTTTGAGAAGGACCCAGTGTGGCATCTCCACTAAAATTCATGGCCCTGGGCCTTCAGAGTGCTCAACCTCAGACCCAGGTCATGACTGAATGTAGGTAGAGACTTCAGGACAAGGAACACAGTCCCTATGGCCACACTTCAGGCCTTCCTAACGTTGCATATGAACAATGCTTGGGCAACTATCCTGAGGGCGTGGAAACCTCAGACATGTTAGGCACTGTTGGGCACAGAGCCAGGCCATGATCTGCAGACTAAACACCATCCTAACTACTTGTCTGAAGTGGAACATACAGGGCTAGTGTTTACTACAACCCATGAGTGAACCCACAGTGGGGCTGCTCAGCCATGGAGAGTCCCCATGCCCACTTCCTACTCACCAAAGGTGTAACTGGAGCAGAAGCAATGGAATTATGACAACTTCCCATTGTGTTGGTGGCCTGCAGGGCAGGGGAGAGTGGTCAGCTGAATGCAAAGACTCCAAGTTGCTCCCTACCCAAAGCCAGAGGAAACAAAGCAAAGTCTCATCCTGAGAAGACAGCAGAGAAACCCCTGCCCCCAGGCTATGCTGAGGAGTGCTGCTCCCACCCATTTTCCTCTCCTGTTAGGCAGCTACAGGACAGAGGGTCTCTGGTAGGAGATGACAGGCTTCTGCAGACCCACCAATAGGAGTCCAGTTGGAGATCAATGCCGCATAGAGGATGCTGTGGGTTTGAAAAGTGCAGGGACACCAAACCAGAGAACATGGCCTCTCAGTTCCATCTCTCCTGAAGGACACTGGCCAGACCTGTCCCCGGTGAGAAGAGTCAGGACAGAACTGGACAAATAAAGCGCCAACAATTGTGCATCATCTCAGAAATGGATCATCTTGGATGGAGCAAAAGGCTGGCCCTGACCCTTGGTCTTCCAACAATGCTTCTCGATCCCTTTCTCTCTGATGACCCCTGGGGCAGCAGAGATTACCCATAGGAACAAATGAAGAAGATCAAAAAATCCAAAGATAGTTTCTTAAGGGATGTGCCACATGGGAAGGAGCAAGACAGACAGGAAGAGGCCTCTATCCAGCCCACTTGGGGGGCGGGGCACGAGAAGACACTGAACATACATGCAGTGCTGGGTATAGCTCCCCACTTCTGTGGATAGGGAGATGAGTCTGGGGTTCGAATACATGTGAAGGCCTGGATATGGCAAAGCCCTCACAGGTCACCAAAGCCACCAGGAGAGAGGAAATAGGGTCCCAGTGACTGAGGATGGCAGAGAAGTGGCCACAAAGTTTGAGATGACCATTAACTTTCAGTATAGTTTCTGTTGTGACTGGGTAAACATCCAGAAGCAAATGTGTTTGACTTCAGGAATATTGTGAGACCATAGTAAACAGAGGTATGGTTTAATTAAATATTGTTGACTATAAAAAAAAAAAGTTATACCCAAATCCAACATTCCTGAAACCAGATTGTGTGGTGACCACAGTACCACACTTCCTGTCATTTACAAACTCAGGGGCTGCCGGTGGTGGTGGTGGCGCACGCCGGTAGGATTTGCTGAAGGAGGCGGAGGCAGGAGGATCACGAGTTCGAGGCCAGCCTGGGCTACACATTTTAAGCCGGGCGGTGGTGGCGCACGCCTTTAATCCCAGCACTCGGGAGGCAGAGCCAGGTGGATCTCTGTGAGTTCGAGGCCAGCCTGGTCTCCAAAGCGAGTTCCAGGAAAGGCGCAAAGCTACACAAGAGAAACCCTGTCTCGAAAAACCAAAAAAAAAAAAAAAAAAAAAAACAAACTCAGGGGTTACTCGTATTATTTCATCTCCCACGTGGCTGAACGGCAACGGGAGGGTAAACTGCAGGCCATCGATTCAAACTTTCCTGTCAGGGATGTATGAGGAACAGTGTGAGGTAGGCCTTGTTGGAGAGGTATTCCACAGAACACAAAGAAATAGCATATCAGAGCCGGGTGGTGATGGCACACACCTTTAATCCCAGCACTTGGGAGGCAGAGGCAGGCGGATCTCTGTGACTGTGAGTTCCAGGTCAGCCAAGACTGTTTCACAGAGAATCCCTGTCTTGAAAAAGAAAAATGAAAAAAAGAAAAAAAAAAAGAGAGAAAAAAGAAAAGGGGAGAAAGAAATAAAGAAAAAATAAAAGAAAGAAAAAGCATATCAAAACCCAATGGAAACCAGCACTCTCGGGCTCCAGTCAGAGTCCCTGTCCCCAGACCAACACCCTGCTCTGCACATGGTGCCCTGAGCCTGTGGCCCGCAGGCGCCTCTGTGAGGGAACAGCTGAGTACATGGAAACCACACTACCTATTCCAACAGGCAGGACTCTGTCAGGGAGGCTGATGAAGCCAGCCCCCACAACAGGATTGCCGAGGGGTGACTGTAAGAGGTGCTGCTATCCCTGTGAGGAACTCTAGGAAGACAAAGAATGGAATGACTGGGACCAGGAGACTGGGGGAGCCAAAACCCCCAAGGCTCAGAGCTCTAGGAAGGGTAGGTGGGTGCTGCAAGGCACCTTGAAGCAGGTCTGGTACCTTGGTCCTTACAGTGCCACCAAGATAGAAAGTGGATACAACTCCTAACAGGAGAGCCCAGGTCAGGCCTCCCTGTTGTCAGGGAACTGAATCAGCATGATCAGGGGTGGCTTTCGGGACCATAGCCCTCACCCCACCACGTACTTGAGAAAGAAGGCTTTTCTGGCATGATGAAGGTCCTCAGTGACCATTCCACTAGCTCTAATAAATTGTGATAGGGCAGGAGGAAAAGGGAGTTGGGGGAGCACTAATATGCCAGCCCTGGACCATGAGGTCATCGCCATGTGACCTGGATCATTCAGTCCTAACACCAAAGTCCAGTTACTGACCACACTTAGGGCACTGTCTGCAAAAAGACGACACAGACAGGTACAGTTCACCCCAACCTCTACCTGCAAGGAAACCAGTAGAACAGGCCTCCAGAGTGAGTGCGTGCAGTGGGCTCTGGGGGCATCCGTTATTGCTGGGAGAAGGGCGGGTTCTGTGGGGCCTGGCTGGGACCTTGGTCAGGGACAGTGAGGTTCTGCAGCTGTTAGCCTGAGTTTGGTAGACTCCAGGACCCCTCACTCATCAACAGTGGAGCTTGGGCCCTGGGACAAGTCCTGACTTGGGTTCCTGGACAGGAAGTTTCCCTGATTCACAGTCCTTCCTGACATCCAGTCCTGAAGTAATTTGATCCACAGGACTTTTAGGGCCACGCCCCTCAGGACCCAGCCAATTCTCATTAAGCTAAAACTCAGGAAAAGGAAACTTCTGAGAAACCGAAACTGCCGGAGAAAGGGTGGACCCACAGAGCACTTCATCCTCTACCCCTCACTGCTGGTTTTGCTCCGCACCATGAACCACACTTCTCAAGCCTTCGTGACTGCCGCCAATGGGGGACATCCCCCAAACTACGAAAGAATCAAGGAAGAGTATGAGGTGGCTGAGCTGGGAGCACCCCATGGCTCAACTTCTGTCAGGACCACCGTGATCAACATGCCCAGAGAGGTCGCTGTGCCTGACCATGTGGTCTGGTCCCTCTTCAACACACTCTTCTTGAACTTTTGCTGCCTGGGTTTCATTGCCTATGCCTACTCTGTGAAGGTGAGTGTGGAGGATGTGAGAGTGGTAGTGTAAGCAGGTGTGTGGGAGCCTGAAGCTCCATCTACCCAGATGGCACCTAGGTGTGAGGGGGGAAGGGGTCTTTGTTTAAAATGTTTGTGTGCATTCTTCTGTGGTGTGTACGCATGTTGTGTGTGTGTGTGTGTGTGTGTGTGTGTGTGTGTGTGTATGTATGTGGGCTTAAAGACTCTAGGGCAGATACAGGGTGAGGCTGCCTGGGGACCTGGCCTCAGACTGTCCCCACCCAGTCTAGAGGAATACCTAGAGTGCCCCTTCACCTTACACACTGGGGTGCTAGCCTGTGTGGAAAATGCCCTGGAGATTCATGGGGAACAACACTTGATGGTGGGTAAGCAGCAAGTCCTAGGCCTCCTGCATAGTCAGCCTACGTAAAACGTTCCTGACTGAAGTGGGAGAGATGCAGTCCACAGGGAGTATGATAAGGAAACTGTCAGGGCATTTGCCCAGCAACTCCATGGCCTCTGACCATCTGCTCTGCTCCAGTCTAGGGACAGGAAGATGGTGGGTGATGTGACTGGAGCCCAGGCCTACGCCTCCACTGCCAAGTGCCTCAACATCAGCGCCCTGGTCCTCAGCATCCTCACGGTTGTTATTACCATCGTGGCTGTCCTCTGCATTGTTTTTTCTGCTAGTCGTCTTTACACTTAACAGAGGATTCTGGCCTTTGGTCCTGACATTTACTCCACCATGCATAACTACCTTCCTCCTGGCCCCTTTACCCCTCACTATATACAGATGTAACACTCACACACCTGTCCACAGTGGACTCAATAAAGTGCACATGGTAACCACCGTGCTTTGACTGGTCGTATTCAGCTTACTAACCTTGATCTTCCTCTCTCTGAGGTGGGCAGGTTGGTTATTCTCAATTTGGCAGGTATCTGGCCTACTGCTGTGGACATTTGCTGGCCAAAGTCCTGGATGGTATTTGCCTGCTCTAGGCAGGGAGAACCTGAACTTCATCCAACCCTGGCTCCATATTCCTATGGCACCCAGTCCAGTTCAGAAGTGGAGGACCACCAGGCCAGGGTCCTTTCCTTTCAGGAAGAAGAAAACTCTGACCCAGACAAGATGGGTCACGGGTTCCATTGGTGCTCTCCCCATGCGGTCCGTGGATCCCTGGGTTTACCCTGTCTAGGACTTGCTGGGTGTTGTGTGAGCCTGGTGTCCCCTGCTGGTCCCGTAGCAGTGTTGCAGTTTAGTCTAAGCCCTGGAGCCTGGACTGACCCTAAACAAGGTTCAGATTCACTGCCCTGGCGCCCCCTGCCGGCGTTCTGTAGATACGTGGACTTCACCCACCTTTCCCGGTAGGGAAGAGTTCCAATCGCGTCTCCTCTGCCACGGTACGTAGGACTCACTTCTTGGGTCCTAGTAGCCCTAGTACCCACGTTTCCACTTCACTTAGGGGCACTGGGCTTATGAATCTCCTGGGGGTGGGCGTTGTCTCCCTTGTTGGTGGCTGGAGTCCAACATGCACCCCACAGGAGCCTTTCCAAGGGTACTTATTATCGGGTTCCCAGAGGCGAGCACCTCAAGAGTTGCTGGGTCTTCTCCCTGTGCTTATGGGACTCCGCCTTTGTACCACTGTAGCGGGTTCCAGTGTAGCCACAACACCCAGGCAGCATAGTAGGTCTGAAACACCTTGGGTGCTGGAAGGGGGTGGTGCGGGGGGGGGGGGCGTTATAGTGGTCGCTGCCAGGAGTGGGGGGTGGTGTCAGTACTCAGTAGAAAGGGGTGGGGACACCTCTGCAAGTTATAAAGGGTTTGGGCTTCTCGTCCAGGATGGCAGAGACCCCATAGCGGATCAGGACCCCAACTTGTCCTCCAGCCCAGTCTCTGACAGAGCTGACCTGCCCAGTAGGGAATTTAGCCACCAGGGAGGGAAACAAAAGAAGCGGGGGCCCTTTCCAAAAGGCAGCTGCCTGGGAAGTGCAGCGTGCCTGTTTACTTCAACCTCACAGGATGCCCCGCTCACTGGGAGGGTGTGTGGAAAGAAAAGTTTGGGAAATGTGGTTCACAGACTAGCTCTGAGACGTGGAAGATGACAAGGCCCCTCTGCTGGGGGCCATCCTCCACCCCACCCCACCCCCAACCAGTTTTGGTTTCCCAGTAGGCACTGTTATAAAGGGATCTTGTCTTATTGGGGGTCGACTGAGTACTAACAGGGTACAAAGGATGCAGGATACAGATGGGAAATTAGGAGGACTGGGAAGGGAGGAGGAAGCCCATCCTGGGATCTAGTTTGAGAGTCAAGAAACCTGATAAAGCCAAAATTGCCTACATGACTGTCTTAATACCTTTTTTTTTTTTTTTTTTAAGACAGGGTTTCTCTGTGTATCCCTGGCTGTCCTCTCTAGACTGGGCTGGCCTCGAACTTGGATCCGCCTATCTCTGTCTCCTGAGTGCTGGGATTAAAGGTGTGTACCACCATGGCTCCCATCTTAATACTCAACAAACCTAGTCTTGTCCGGACATGTTTCTTGGTTGTCAAGGGTCAGGCTTTACCAGAATGGAAGAGCCTAAGGGGGAAAGAACTCCTCAGGCTACTGAGGGCAACGTTGGGCAGTGTCTCCGTTACAGCTTCAGCCCTGACAGAAGTAAATCCTGAGAACTGAATTATTCCAGGGTAGGATAACTGGAAATGCTGATGGTCAAGACTTGACCCACCCCACCCCCTGCTGAGGGAAGGGGTCCTGGAGCTTTTTTGCAGGCCTGGGAATCTTCCCAACCCAGGTGAAAGAGTTACAGCACCTTAGCCGGGCGGTGGTGGCACACGCCTTTAATCCCAGCACTGGGAGGCAGAGCCAGGCAGATCTCTGTGAGTTCGAGGCCAGCCTGGGCTACCAAGTGAGTCCCAGGAAAGGCGCAAAGCTACACAGAGAAACCCTGTCTCGAAAAACCAAAAAAAAAAAAAAAAAAAAAAAAAGAGTTACAGCACCTCACTGTCCCCGTTGAGAGCCATAGCTAGGGCCCCCACACAGCCTCTTTCATGCGCAGAGCACTTCTCTGTCTTAGTTGGGGTTTCTACTGCTGTGATAAAACACCATGACCAAAAGCAACTTCTGTCTGGAGAAGAGCTGTTCACTGGCTTGCCTCTCATGGCTTGCTCCTCCCACTTTCTTAGAGCATCCAGGACCACCTTCTCAGGGGCGGTAACGCCCACGGTGAGTTGGGCCCTTTCACATCAGTCCTTGTCTTAGGGTTACTATTGCTGTGATGAAACACCTAGACCTAAGCAACATGGGGAGGGATGTTAGGCTTACACTTCGTATCACCGTCCACCATTGAAGGAAGTCTGTACAGGAACTCAAACAGGGCAGGAACCTTGAGAAAGGAGCTGATGCACAAGCCATGGAGGGATGCTGCTTACTGGCTTGCTCCGTCTGCTTTCTTTTTTTTTTTTTTTTTTTGGTTTTTTGAGACAGGGTTTCTCTGTGTAGCTTTGCACCTTTCCTGGGTCTCACTTGGTAGCCCAGGCTGGCCTCGAACTCACAGAGATCCGCCTGGCTCTGCCTCCTGAGTGCTGGGATTAAAGGCGTGCGCCACCACCGCCCGGGCCCGTCTGCTTTCTTATAGAACCCTGGACCACCAGCCCAAGGATGACACCATCCACAATAGGCTGTACTCTTCCCCCATCAATCACTAATTTAAAAAATGCCTCACAGCTGGATCTTAGGGAAGCATTTTTTCAATTGAGGCTCCCTCCCTTCCAGATGACTCTAGCTTGTGTCAAGTTGACACAAAACCAGCCAGCACAGTCATCAATCCAGAACATGAATCACAGGCTTGACCACAGGCCAATCTGGTGGATACATTTTTTTTTTTTCAGTTGGGTTTCCCTCTTCCAAAGTGACCCTAGTTTGTGTCAAGGTGAAACTAGCTTTAAGACCACCCTCACTGTGGGACATCCTCTGCTGCCGTCCATGCCCTTTCCTAGGCAGCCCTGCAGGTCAGTCTGGTTGTCAGCCTACATGTGTACATGTGTACCACGTGTGTGTGCGATGCCCATGGAGACCAGAAGAGGGCGTTGGACTCCCCAGAACACGAACTACAGATGGTTGTTATCTGCTGCATGTGTGCTGGTAGTCAAACCCAGGTCCTCTGGAAGGGCAGCTAGAGCTTTAACTGATGAGCCATTTTTCCGACACCACATTTTCTTGATTAGTGATTGATGTGGCGGGGCCCAGCCTGGGCGGGTGTTCCTGGTTTGTTTAAGAAGCAGGATGAGTGAGCCACAGAAGCAAGCAGTGTTCCTCTATGTTCTCTGCTTCTGTCCCGGCCTTGGCTTCCCTTGATGATGGACCGTAACCTAAAAGCCAAACAAACCCTTCCTCCCTGTGGTGGTTTGAATGAGATTGCTCCCCCTCCCCCACAGGTTCATATATTTGAATACTTGGTCTCCAGCTGGTAGAACTGTTTGTGAAGGACTGGGAGGGTGGCCTTGTTGGAGGAGGTGTGTTACTGGGGGATGGGGTGGTCTTTGAGGTGTCAAAGTCCACATCATATTCTCATTCTCTCTCTCTCTGCCTCACGCTTGTGGGTTGTGATATGAGCCCCCAATCACTGCTCCAGTGCCATGCCTGCTTGACTGCTGCCATGATCCTGCTGTGATGGTCATGGACTCTGGCCATCTGGAACTGGGGGGCCCAAATTAAACGCTTTCTTTTATAAGTTGCCTTGGTCATAGAGTCTTATCCCAGCAATAAAAAAGTAACTAAGGCACTCCCCAAGTTGCTTTTGATCATGTTTACCTCAACAACAGAAAATCAGACTAGGAACCCCCCCTCCCCGCCACCTGACACACACACACACACACACACACACACACACAGACACACACATACAACCATGCATACATCCACACATCCACACACACACAACCATGCATACATACACATGCACACACCCACCATGCACACACATAGAAACACATACAAACACAAAACACACATACACAGACACACACAGACACATACACACACAACCATGCATGCATACACATGCACACACCCACCATGCACACACATAGAAACACATACAAACATAAAACACACACACCACACACATACACACACACATACACACACACACCACACACACACACACACACCACACACACATACACACACACACGTACACACACATCACACACATCACATACACACATACACACATACACACACATCACATACACACATACACATACACACACATCACACACACACACATCACACACACACACACACACACACACACACACACACACACACACGTGAAGCCTGTAGAAGAATGGTCACACAGGGAACTCATGTCTTTCCTGGCAGAAGCAATGAGAGAGCTGAGTGACTGTGGAATCAAAGAAAGTTCCTTTGCGGTGAAGGACACAACAAATCGTTTGCCGCTTTAACCTATCCAGTAACTTCCCGTGCATGGCAGGATGGATGAAGGAGAGGTTGAGGGAACATGACTGGAGGGCCTCCTGCTCTCCTGATGTACCACCCTAACCACCAGAGTCCCTAGAGTGGGATCTTGTATGCTTCCTGGCATCTGCCTAAGCACTGTCCCAACTTCCAACCCAGGGGTGACATGCTGGAGGGGTTTGTTCTGAAGTCCTTAGGGTGGAAGGTGGAGACATAGAGAGAATCCAAATTGTTTTGATGCTATTTTTTTGGCATCTGCTAGAATCCATCCTTTCAAGCCTTGAAGGATCCCTCATACACCTTGATCAAGACAACTTACAGAAAGAAAATTTTACGGACTGGACAGATGGCTCAGTGTTTTTGTTTTTGTTCTTTTTCGGGGGCCTGCCACCCAGCTCCCAAATAAATTCACACACGGAGGCTTATTCTTAATTATGAATGCCCGGCCTTAGCTTGGCTTAGTTTCTAGCCAGCTTTCCTTAACTTTAATGCCTACCTGTTGCCTCTGGGCTTTTCCTGTTTTCTTACTTCTGTAAATCTTACTCTTACTCCGTGGCTTGCTGGTTGTATAGCTGGGTGGCTGGCTCCCGGTGTCCTCCTCCTTCTCTGGCTGCTAGATCTCTCCTCCCAGATTTCTCCCTCTATATATTCTCTCTGCCGGCCAGCCCCACCTATCCCTCTCCTGCCTTGCTATTGGCCAGTTCTTTATTAGACCATCAGGTGTTTTACACAGGCACAGTAACACAGCTTCACAGAGTTAAACAAATGCAACATGAACAAAAGTAACACACCTTAAAATATTCGACTACAGCTCAGGGGTAAGAGCACTGGCTGTTCTTCCAGAGGTCCTGAGTTTAATCACACAGTGGCTCACAACCATCTGTAATGAGATCTGATGCCCTCTTCTGGCCTGCAGGGATACATGCAGGCATAACACTGTATACATAATAAATAAATACATCTTTAAGAAAGAAAGAAGAATTTATTTGGCTTATGGTTCCAGAGGGTTAAGAGCATTTCAGAGTCTATTATCATAGGAAAGTGTGGCAGCAAACTGCAGACGTTTTGGCTGGAGCAGAAGCTGAGAGTACACATCTCAGTCCACAACAGGAAACAGAGAGAGAGAGACGACTGGGATGCATGAGGCCTTGAGACCTCAAAGCTTGCCCCCAGTGACGTACTCCCTCTAACAAGGCCACACCTCCTAAGCCTCCCTGTCAGCCACCAACTGGGGATTAATTATTCAAAAGTTTGAGACTATGGGGGACATCTCATTCATACTACAGGAGCATAACTCCCTGTGAACTAGGAGGCTTGACTCTGCTCGGGAGAGAGAGAGAGAGAGAGAGAGAGAGAGAGAGAGAGAGAGAGAGAGAGAGAGAGAGATGGGGGGGTAGGGAGAGAGCTTTTAAATGTTGGCAGCCTGTCTCTTCAGATGACACCACACATATGACCCATGAGATGGGGCTGAATAACCTCTCTGCTTTATAAAAGACTTGTGTCTCCTCTGAGGCACGGAGTGTGATGCTTCCTCTGGAATTTGCATTGGGTTTATTGACTGTTGCCATTCCTTCATAGTAGGAGAGGGTGGGGAGGGCCACTGGACCCTCACTTGAGAGTACAGCTACTAGGTCCCCCCCCATGATTCTGCCATAGTTGTACATGGTCTTAGGGAGGTGAAAGAGTACACAGAGGGTGAAAAGTTAATTGAAGGGGGCATTCCACCTCTGCAGCTATGGGAACTTTTCAGGGGGAGACTTTTTTTTATGGAATGGCTGCTTTGGAATAACCCATGCTCTTTTTTTTTTTTTTTTTTTTTTTTGGTTTTTCGAGACAGGGTTTCTCTGTGTAGCTTTGCGCCTTTCCTGGAACTCACTTGGTAGCCCAGGCTGGCCTCGAACTCACAGAGATCCGCCTGGCTCTGCCTCCCGAGTGCTGGGATTAAAGGCGTGCGCCACCACCGCCCGGCAACCCATGCTCTTGTAAGTAATTCCTTACCTATGCTCTGTAAATAATCAACAATAAACTCATTGGTTCCCCAAATTAGATTTTGGTGGGATTGTGCTTTGATTGGTCATTGAAGCCCAATAAGGAGGGGATAGATGTTTGTTTCTGTCTCCCAGGGAAAAATTTCCTGCAGCGAGTGTCTTCAGTAGCACAGTTGTTACTCACAGACCAGTAGACACATCATACTCTGTAGGTCACATTGCTATCTCAGCACTTGGAACTACGGGGGATATCACACACACACACACACACACACACACACACACACACACACACGCCAGATGTTAGCAATGAGCACTCGAGGGTGAGCACAGACAGCCATGTGTCCCTTTTACAGCTTTGGGGACAAGGACTGAACTCAAGGTCTCTGGTCTCATAGAATATGAGATATGGCTCACGGCCAGCAGGCTACTGCAAAGCTACAAAACAGGCCCCTTCAGGGCCACATACATCCCTGCTGTGAGGCCTATCCTTTTTAGGACAGGAAGCATTCAGGGAAGTCTTTCTTTCTTTCTTTCTTTCTTTTTTTTTTTTCTTTTTCTTTTTTTTTTTGGTTTTTCGAGACAGGGTTTCTCTGTGTAGCTTTGGAGCCTTTCCTGGATCTCACTCTGTAGACCAGGCTGGCCTCGAACTCACAAAGATCCACCTGGCTCTGCCTCCCGAGTGCTGGGATTAAAGGCGTGTGCCACCACCGCCCGGCCAAGGGAAGTCTTTCTTTTATCACTTTTTGACCCCCAAGCTGTGCAGAGTGCAAACCACCTCCTTGAAGACTAAGTCAAGGAAGGTACATTTTTTTATTTTTTATTTTTTGGTTTTCTGAGACAAGGTTTCTCTGTGTAGCCCTGGCTGTCCTGGAATTCATTCTGTAGACCAGGCTGACCTTGAACTCACAGAGATCTGCTTCCTCTGCCTCCCAAGCACTGGGATTAAAGACATGTGCACCTGGCAAGGAAGGTACACTTAAGGCCAGTCACCTGAGTCCATGTTCTGATAGTGGTTGTTAGCTCTATGCCTTCTTTTCTTCTTCCTCCTCCCCCTCCTCCTCCTCTCTGTCTCCCCCCTCCTTCTCCCTGGCTCCCCACTTCCATCTTCCTGTCTCCCCCTCCCTCTCCTTGTCTCCCTCATCCTCCTTGTCTCCCCCCTCCTCCTGTCTCCTCCCTCTTCCTCCCTGTCTCCCCCTCCCTCTCCTTGTCTCCCCCCTCCTCCTTTGTCCCCTCCTCCTCCTGTCTCCTCCCTCCTCCTCTTGTCTCCCTCCTCCTCCCTGTCTCCCCCTCTCCTTCTCCCTGTCTCCTCCCTCTTCCTCTTGTCTCCCTCCTCCTCCTCCTGTCTCCCCCTCCGTCTCCTTGTCTCCACCTCCTCCTTCTTGTCTCCTCCCTCCTCCTTCTCCTTGTCTCCTCCCTCCTCCTCCTGTCTCCCCCCTCCTCCTCCTGTCTCCTCCCTCCTCCTCCTCCTGTCTCCCCCCTCCTCCTCCCTGTCTCCCCCCTCTTCCTCCCTGTCTCCCCAACTCCTTCTCTTCTATGGAAATATGGTCTCACTATGTTGATTATAGAGAAACATTTTGTTCCAAACTATAACATACAATGACTTGATATAGACTCACTCAAGGCTAAAGATGTTCACTGACTACCATGACCAGAAACATCAGGCCATGAAGAGTGAGGAGATGATGATGCTGGGTAGACAAGAGGTTAGATTTGGACGAACCAAGGAAAGTGGCAGCTAAATCTTGGTAGCTGTGCTTCCTATTGGTCAGATGGCCTTTTATTGTTAAGCATCCTTGATGCAATTGGGACACTGCTGCTGTATCAGGAGCTAGGGCTCTAGAACGCTTTCCCTTCACACACAGGTGTGCACCCTTCAAAGACTCAGGCCTCACTATAGTATCACTTTCATTGTAGTTTCGATCCCTTCCCTGTGGGCTTTTCTGAAGGATCATGAGAGCACTTGTCTCCACTCTCTCCTGGAGCTGGAAAAGCTCTACCTATCTCCTGCTTCTTCTCACATCTTGCATGTCTTGGAAATGTACCAAGCGTCTCTTTTCTGGTTGCCCTCCCCGCTGCAGGGCCCTCATTCTCTCCTCACGTCACCCCGCGAAACTCTCCTCTTACCACTTCCCTTCCTCTGTGGTTGTTTACAACCCTGGGTAATCTCTGCTGTCACCCAGCAAAGCCATTTCACTTCTTCCTTTGATTGATGGGGAGGAGCTGAGGATGGCCAGTGCCTTCCTCTCTTGGTTGGCTTCCCCCTTTTGCCCTGAAACTTTGTGGGACTGAGTTCTCTCAAGTTTGACCAAGAGAGAAAACTTCCAGTGGCTAAGGAAATTTGATGACATCCCATTCTGCCTTCCTTGCTATACTCGTCCTTAGTGATACTGACAAGGCCTTAGAGCGTGTCATTTTCTATTGCAACAGGACTCAGGATAACGTGTCTATTGCAAATATCTCTTGTTCTCCTGCGGCACGAAGAGATCACCTTTCTGTCATTAGACATTTGTTCTGCTTCTGGGTGACTCCAGCCCCAGATGGAACAGATTTACCTCATCCCATTTTACCTTTCACAATCCAACATTTGAGTTCCAGAAAATTTAAAGCCTATAGAGCCATTTGCCATATGTAGATTCATATCAGGCCTAGTAGAATGAATTTATGGGTGTGTGGGCATGCATGTGTGTGTACATGTATGCATGCGTATGGGCACATGTGTTCTGGTGTACATCCACATGTATGCACTTGCATGTGGTGGTCAGCAGTTGACACGGAGTGGTTTCTTCTATAGCTCTCCACCTTATATATTGAGGCAGGGTCTCTCGTTTGAACTCAGCTCGCTGATTTGGTTCGTTTAGCTAAGCCATCTTGGTCCAGGATCCCCCATATATGCCTCCCAAGTGTCGTGACTACAGGGAGGTTGTTATACCCACCCAGCATTTCCATGAGTGTTGAGAAGCCAAACTTGGAACCTCAGGCTTGAGCAGCAAGCACTTTATCCTCTGAGGCATCTTCCCAGTCCCCGACATATCTTTCTAAGACCTTTCTCTGCAAGGATGCAAAAGTGATTCAGAGAGAATGCAGATTCAGGAATGTGGCCAGCCAGTTACATTGAGTTCCTGGGATGGCTAAGGGACATCACCTCTGTTTCTGTTGTTTATTTTTGGCACAGTGGCTGGGCCTTAATCTACTGCTACTTCAGCCAGCAATTGCAACCCGAAGTTAGCTGCCTGCTTCTCTGGCAGTGGCCAAGCTGCTCAGGCCTCAGCCTGGCAGGGACCCTGTTCCTGCAGGTGCTGGGTCTGCTGCTGCTGCTAGGGGTAGCTTTTTAACTACATCTCTATCATTCTAGTTATAAATAAAACTTCAAAGGCCGGAGTGTTGAAAACCTGCCAGCTCATTGAGGCTGAGTAGCACCTAGCTAACTTTCTCTTCTTGCTGGTGTCTCCCAGAGAGAGTTCTTCCTTCACCTCTGCAAAAACAAAAAAAGCCGCACCACTCAAAACCCCTCCCTACTACTTCCTGTGTATCTCTCTATCTCTTCCAGATACCCTCTGGTGCTCTCTGATTACTTTCTGTCAAGTAGTTGCTAACTGAGCCTCCTGACCCAAGGTTAATTTTATTTAATTAATGCAAACTTGGAGTTCACAATGTGATCGAATATCCCCCAACATGTTTCTGTGCTTTAATTCATGAAGGAAGATGCACCCCGCCCCCCTCAGAGACAGGGTTCTTCTGTGTAGCCCTGAATGTCTGAATTCACTTTGTAGACCATGTTGGCCTCTATCTCACAGAGATCCACCCGCCTCTGCCTCCTGAGTGCTGGGATCAAAGGCATGTGGCACCACCACCCACCTAAGAAGATGCTCTTACCTGAGGCCACCACAGGATACTTGAACTGGAAGGGATACCTATTCCCCAGATTCTTAGTTTCATCTCTTTTTAGATGGGGAATCAGGTACCCGTCCAGATGATCTGTCCTGTTGGCAAGTCTGCTTTACCATATTATATGTAATTGTCACTAATAAAATTCTGTGGGGGAATAAAATTAAACACAATTAAGTCTTATAATAAAACGGGGACCTCTGCACCATCTGTCCACATATCTCCTTCCTTATGTGTGACCATTCCACATACAAAGGCTCTGGGTTCTGAATACCATCACTGGACCCAGCAACTCAACAGGAACTCTCTTGTTCATCCTGTATTGCCCCTCCTCTTCTCTTTTTCTTTTAATTGATTTTTTAAAAATTTTGTGTGTGTTTGTCTGTACACCACCTGCATGCAGTACCAGCAGAGGCCAGAAGAGGATGTCAGATTCCCCTTGAACTGGGGAATTACAGATGGTTACCAGCCACCTTGTAGGTGCTGAGAACTCAACCCAAGTCCTCTAGAACAGTCAGTGCTCTTAACCACTGAACTCCAATAATTTTTTTAAAGTCCAAGCAGTAATAATGTCTTCCTATGATCTATAAGAAGCAAGAACAATGTGTGGATGGGTAACCTTATTATTATAATAATATTATTATTGCATGTTATAAATGTAATTCCAATTAACTTCTCTCTTCCTATGTTGATAAATCTGCTTATGTTGCTCTGTTTCATAATATTGAGGAAGGAAATGAAATAGGAAGGAAATCAGTAAGTATAAGAGAGAAATAGAAATAAGGGTGAAATTATGAGGGTTTTAAATCTTTTAGTGGGAGAGACTAAAAGAAAAGAGAATATTTTATGTAAGAAAGGACTTTTGTAAAATCTGATTATTTTTCTAAGATAAAGTGACTGGCCAAACTGGAGAAGAAAAGACAAATGTAAAATCAGGAAGTTTAAGCAACCACAGGTCTGAGTGAGTTGTTTGTGGAGTTGTTGTGCCCAGATCTCGGGGACCCCCAAAAGACCACCACAGAGACTGAATCCCATATGTGAAAGCAAAGAGCCTTTATTTCAAGCTCAGAGCCTGGACTCTGTCCGATGCAGCAGTGAGAGCCAAAAGCCCCAAGCCCAGGAAGGGTAGGGTTTTTATCATAGCAGACGTTGGAGTGAGGGGATTTCTAGGGTTCAGGACCCTGATTGGCTGACATTTGTCTAGGGTCTCTGTAAAAGGAAAATAGGTGTGTGCTAGACTCAGGGACACCTGATGATCTTATCTAACTTTATCTAATGGTTGGAATGTTTGGGATGCCAGGTACTTCCCCTTAGATGCTGGCCATGTCTGGGTGGATCCCTGAGTGGTGTTAGCTTATGGCTTTTCCTGGATCTGGGTGTGGTCTGTCAGTAAGCCTGTCACATCAGCTGTGTCTGGGCCCCTAAGCCTGTCATGGCAGCTGTGTGGTCAAGCTGTTTTGGGCCCCTCACAGAGTATGTGGAGAACTCAAAGATGGCATATCTTTGATGACTAAAGGTTGGTAAAAGTTCCAAGATTAAATTGAGCATGCTGATAAAACACTAGAGAGGAACACTCTATTTAAATTAGTGAGGTTCTTTTAAAATAGTGATATGTTCTTTGTAACATAAAAACTGAAGATGCTTGGAGATGTTGGGCAGTGGTGGCACACACCTTCAATCCCAGCACTTAGGAGGCAGAGGAAGGTGAATCTCTGAGTTCGAGGCCAGCCTGGTCTACAGAGAGAGAGAGAGAGAGTTTCAGGACAGCCAGGGTGCTCAGAGAAACTCTGTCTCATAAAGAATAGAAAGAAAAACAAACAAAACCCCCAAACAAAAACAACTGGCTTGAAGAACAAAAAAATTATGTTTAATTAATATAATTACTTTTATTTTCTTCTAAGTTGTTTTTGGTTTTTTGAGACAGGGTTTCTCTGTGTAGTTTTGGTGCTTGTCCTGGATCTCACTCTGTAGACCAGGCTAGCCTCGAACTCATAGAGATTTCCCAGTCTCTGCCTCCCGAGTGCTGGGATTAAAGGCATGCGCCACCACCGCCCTGCTGTTTTTCAGACTTTTAACTGCTTAAAAACTGAGTGTAACAAAATCAAGATTTATTTAAAAATTTATTTGTTTTCATCCAGGTTTTATCTAAATGTCACATAAAATGAAAACTAAATATTACATTACTTCCCCCTAAAAATTGTTAAAACCATCTTTAGTTTCAACCCCAAGCTTGGAGGCCTAAGCCAGGAGGACGAAGGGCCGACAGTGACAGCCAAGGGTTTGGCCTTTGTCTTCCAAGATCATCCAGGGCTCAGCAGACTCTGGGGCTCCTTTACAAAGGCCCTCACCTCTGAAAAGTCACCTGTGTTGTGAATTATTGTGAGGGGGACCCCGAGGGTATCTTGCATGCAAGATCCTGACTTATGCCTATAGATGATACAATTGGTAGAGGAAAAATTAAAGAAACCCAAGGGCTTCTCATAGGTCCTGAAAGTAGCCCCTGAGATGTCTTGAATGGCCATAGCAATTAAAGGAGAAAAGGTTAAATTTTGGTTATGTACATGGTCTTAAACACCCAGAAGGAACATATAACTGACAGAGGCATGTTCAGGGTCTGTATTATAATGACATACTTGAGTTGTGTTGGTCACTGTTCTGTTGCTGTGAAGAGACAAAGGAAAATTTAATTGGGGTTTGCTTACAGTTCAGAGGTTTAGTCCATTGTTTTCATGAATTTTTGCAGGCAGACATGGTAGCTGAGATATCTACATCCGGATCTGAGGGGCAACAGGAAGAGAGGGGCCTGGTTTGGGCTTTTAAAAACCTCAACGCCAATCCCAATGACACACGTCCTTCCTCCAGCAAGGCCACATTCCTAATTCCTAATTCCTAACTCCTAATTCCTCTCAAATAGTGCCACTCCCTGATGACCAGGCATTCAAATATTTGAGCCCATGGAGGCCATTTTTATTCCAACCACCACACATGTACTCCAAATTATATTGCATTAAAAAAATCTTAGGAAGTTGGGCATGGTGGTGCATGCCTTTAATCACAGTACTTCGTAGGCAGAGGCAGGTGGGTCTCTGTAAGTTCAAGGACAGCCTGGTCCACAAAGTGAGTTCCAGGACAGCCAGGGCTACACAGAGAAACTTTGCCTCGAAACTCTCCCCACCCCCCAAAAAAAATTTTTTTAAGTGTGTGTGTGTGTATGTGTGTGTGTGTGTGTGTGTGTGTGTGTGTGTGTGTATGCAGATGTGGAGCTCATAGGATAACTTGTGGGAGTTGATCAATTCTCTCCTACTACGTGGGTCCCAGGGATTGGACTCAGGTCATTAAATTCAAGTACCTTTCCCCTCGGAACCATCTTGCCCACCATCCACGTGGTAAAGAGGAAATCAGCACATACAATGCTATTACTAGCTTAGCACCTCACACTATTAACGTTTGGTTTCTTCTGAGTGAACCCCTCCCAACCCCGATGCCCCTGGAAGAGAACAAGGTTGGAACTAGCAAAAACTAACCTGACTCAGCATCTTAAGAAACGCCTCTGCTCAAGAATGCAAGGCATGAGGAAGGAAGTCTTAAAATGTGCCTGACCCTTTTCCCCCTTTTCATTTGGTGCCCAGATATATGAGATGGAAGACAGACTTGATAATTCTTAAGATTCTATCTGTATGGGTGTTTCCCTTGCACGTGTGTCTATACACCTCTTGTGTGTCTGGTGCCTGGGGAAGCTGTAAGAGGGGGTTGAGTGCCCTGAAACTGGAGGTACAGATGGTTGTGGGCCACCATGGGGGTTCAGGGAATGGAATCTCAGTCCTCTGGCAGAACAGCAAGTTCTCCAAACTACAGAGACATCTCTCTAGCCCTGGGAAACAGACCCCAAGACCCTGTGTTCTCAGAGTGGTGGCTCACTGAACAAGCAGTTTTAAAAATTCAGTTTCAGCCTGGTGATGGCGGTGCATGCCTTTAATCCCAGCACTCGGGAGGCAGAGGCAGGCGGCTCTCTGAGTTCGAGGCTAGGCTGGTCTACAGAGTGAGTTCCAGGACAGCCAGGGGTACACAGAAAAACCCTGTCTTGAAAAACCAAAAAGTAAATTAACAAACAAACAAATACATAAGTACAATTCAGTTCTAGTCTCTGTCATTGGCATCTGCAACCTACAGGCAAAAGCAGGCCCCACGGTCTGGTTACACAACCTGTTATAATAAGACAAGTTTCTCTCCGCCCCTCCTGTCACAGTGAGTACCTGCTTTCCTGCTCTCTTCACTGATGGCCAGAACAGACTTTTATGCTAGGCCTGCAGCCCTTTCCAGTTACTCAGTGGATATGGCCGTAGTTAGCCCATCTTATCTCCCTAGTTAAATCACTTATTCTACTGTTTTTTTATTCACTTCTATTTCCTTAAATGCTTAATCACATTTGTTTCTTTCAGAATTCAACAAATTCAAATGGTTATACATCAAACATGCAGTTATCATTTATGTCCAAGTATCTAGACCTCAGAAATTAAACTAAAAATACTGGCCTCCCTCTCTGAGGCTGGATCCTGAGACATCACACCCTTGGGATATGTATCAAATGAGACAAAACCACGGGACAAGATCACGTGCTGCTCACATCTGTAAGCTACTTGCTTCTGTTTTAATTTTTCTTTGTGTCTTTGGCCATGGCTCACTTCACATCCTCTTATGATTATGTCTTTTGACTCCAGGCCTTAAAAGTTCAAATAATAAGGACTTCGGGATGCCAGCTGCTGCTTGCTATAATTATAGGGGAGCAGGACACAGGAGGGCTTTGACACCTGTGCGGTGTTATGTGTACCTGAGACAATTCTCTTTCTTACCAAGGCCAGTTTCACTCTGTCCTCAGCACAACCCTGAGGGGGGAGGTTTTTTTTTTCTTGTTCTGTGTTTTTGTTTTTCGAGACAGGGTTTCTCTGTGTAGCCCTGGCTGTCCTGAAACTAGCTCTGTGACCAGGCTGACCTCGAAGTCACAGAGATCTGCCCGCCTCTGCCTCCCAAGTGCCACCACTGCGGCCCGAGGGGGGAGTTTTAATGGATGGCTAGCAGCTCGCTCTCACTCTCTTTCAGCCACGTGGGAAGTAAATGGGAAATCCCAAGATGTAAATGACAGTGTGTGTTGCAATGTGATTGCATCATGTTGAAAACCAATTGCTTTTGTTTTGTGTAATCTTTTCCACCTGGCTGGTGCAAACGGAACCGGCCTTGATTTCTCCCTTGGATTCAGTCTGGCTGAGCCACTCACCTACAGAATAACAACAGCTTTCCTACTGGGATCCTCGGTCTCTCTAAGACACACTCATGTCCCAAAGCAGTGACTGGAGTGATACTAGCCCTACTCACAGGACTAGGGTACGCTTCTGAGACTCAAGTATTTTGTCCTTAGAGCACAGGACTCGAATCCTTGCACCAACCCTGGGAGACAAAGCCACTTGGGGCCTTCAGAAGACTTGCAAACTTGGAGCTCTCCAAGTGAAGTGGAAACCTGGGTGCTAGGCTACCTGGAAAAAGGACAGATGAGTTCCCAGCACTGAATGCTGGCCAGGGGAACAGCCCCAAAACAAGGAACACTCCCTGCCCTCCGCGCGGAATCTAGAGAAGGACCCGTCCCATCATCAGCAACCGCCATCAGGGGGCGCCCGAGCGCCAAGCCTCTTCCTTGTTGACTAAGTGTCCGCCTTCACCCGTAGCTGCCCCAAAGCCCAAGAGTAGACCCGTAGGACCAGGAATAAACCCGAGCAAGGCTGCGGTAGGTGGGTGGGCAGAGAAAGGGCAGAGGACACCTAACTCCCATCTCATCATCCATTAGGGAGCCCGGATCCTCATCTAGGACCACCATGGAATTCTGGACAAAGTTTGTCAGCATAGCAGAATTCTTTCTCTTCGAGGGCAAGGACCAGTCGTTGGTCCCTAGGACTGAGGACTCCCTGTCAGGATCTGCACCCTTCATGGGTGCCATGGGGGAAATATTGGTAACTGGCTCAGCTCTACCCTGCCTGGAGAGGCCGAATATTTGAAAGGATGCTGTTAACCACTGCCCACAACACGGAGCCAGAAACCCTTCAAACTGGAGGAACCCTGACTCCGTCTCTTGGCCCCAGCCATTTCCTGTCCCCCGGACTGGAGGAAAACAGATGATGAGAGACACAGAAGCCAGTGAGCTGAGAGCCGGGTGTTCCAATTCAGTTCTCCATTGTCCAAGGCCCACTGCAGTGCCCCTCCATTAGGTTAGGGGCCCCTTCCCCTTTTCACACACACACTGTGCAGGAGGTCCCAGCACTCTTACCCCTGTGTTACTGTTTCCTGTGAGTCCCCTGGGCACTTTTCAGATCTCCTGTGTCCCGTCTGTGGGGTAAAAAGGCATTCCATGAACTGGAGGTAAGGAAAAAAGCTCTAGGCTGGGGTGGGGACAATCTGATCCCAAGGATGTCCAGCTAGCCTCACCATGTGTCTACACAGGAGAGTCTCCAAGTCATCATCCCCCAACTCCCTGGCCCACACAGTAGACAGGCACACAGCCTGTCATGCATCCGTAAACACAAGGTCCTATACACTGCAGGTACCATGTGGGCAGGTGAATCCTCAGGTTCACACACACCTTCTCAGACTCTGGCTCTCCTGCCTCTACCACATTTACTGCCAGGCCTTAGGCGACAAAATCTGGGCATCAGAGGTTCATGGGGAGTATGTCAAACAGGGACCTGACCAGGTAGCCCAGCACAGAGACCTCACTGGGCATGTTGATGGTGGTGATCATGGCAGTATGGCCACGTCCTGCCACTATGCATCTCCTGGTTTGAGGGGGACACAAGTGTTGTGAGCCAGGACAGGGTGGGAAGTGGGGTGCTGCTGAAGGTCTGGAGGCCAGCACCGAGTAACCCACCCTTTCTATAGTGCTTCCCGTTTCTCAGAAGAGGTTTTGTAAGTTGCTGAGTTTCCTAGAGACCAGGGAGAGAACAAATCACAGTTTTAAGTTACAACTATGGGTGTGTGCCAGGGAAGGTCATTCCACAAAGGCTCTTCTCAACTTGCCTCCCGTAGCCATGAGGTAGGAGTCTGAGGATGGACAACAGCAGACATTCCTGTCACCTTGGTATTCAAGTCATATGTATAACCCCAAACGTGTAAGCAGCAGTGAGTGATGTGGTTACCCAAAACAGGCAAGGCTGCTGAGAGCAGGTCAGGAACACACCCAGAGCCCCCTGCCTCCCAGGGTTCAAGACTTAGGTATCACAGGTCCTATACTAACCAAGCCTTGCTCCGAGTGCTCCCTGTCATGTAGCCTGTGTCCCACTCCCTCACCTCTGTTGCACAGGTCACATGTTAACTGAGGCTTCCTCTTGGTGTAAGACCTGTTCACCCAAGAAACCTTAAGAGTACAGCTTGAGCTGGGTGATGGTGGTGGCACATGCCTTTAATCCCAGCACTTGGGAGGCAGAGGCAGGTGGATCTCTGAGTTTGAGGCTGTCCTGGTCTATGGAGCCAGTTTTAGGGCATCCAGAGGTACATAGAGAAACCCTGACTGGAAAAACGAAAGAAAGAAAGAAAGAAAGAAAGAAAGAAAGAAAGAAAGAAAGAAAGAAAGAAAGGAGGAAGGAAGGAAGGAAGGAAGGGAAGGAAGGAAGGAAGGAAGGAAGGAAGGAAGGAAGGAAGGAAGGAAGGAAGGAAGAATACCCCTTTGCTCTCCCACCACAAACCTGGGAATCCATGTTATAGTCCCACTGCATGGTGGGTGTTATCAGAGAACCTTCTGCTTAAGAGGGGTAGTCTGAGTCTGCATGTCTCTTGAACCCTAAAAGAGAACCATGAACTTTGTTTTAATGTGCTTTGTTGAATTCATAATTGTTAGTGCTTAGATTTAACTAACGATTCAGATCTGGACCACAGCTAGAGCATGTTCAACATCAACAGTGAAGATTCAGTGGAAGTGCAAGAAAAGATGTGGCCTGTCTTGTGGATGGGTGAACCATGATGTTTAGGGGAGCAGACTCCTCAGGCCAGACCAGCAGGAGAGAGAGTCACACATGGAGGCAAAAGTGCAGGCAGAATTGATTCTGGAGTCAGAACTCTCTAGTAGCCAATCTTAACCAATTGATGCATTTGATACGATCTCACAGAAATGCCTGCGGTGTCCTCGACACGCTTCGGTGGCACTCACATTGGCATTCCAGTCACTGTCCAGGTCTCTCTCAAAGGACAGCCACACCAGGGCACTAGGTGCCTACAGTCTCCAACAGAGGCAAAGAAAAGTACCTCAGAGAACAGCACAGTGGCCTCATGTCAGCCTGTGAGCACTCTTGATTTCAATCATTTATACCCGACTGTGAGAAAGCGTGGCGGTGACTGATGTGAGTACTGAACTCATTTGCATTTTCATTTAAAAAAGAAATCGTGTCCCCCCCTCCATCTTTGTTGTTTGTTTTTTCAAGATAGGGTTTCTCTGTGTAACAGCTCCAGTTGTCCTGGAACTTGTTTTGTAGACCAGGGTGGCTTTAAACTCACAGAGCTCTACCTACCTCTGCCTCCCGGTGCTGGCGAAGAAGTAGTTTTTAAGAAAAATCACTGCCAGGGTTGGGGATTTAGCTCAGTGGTAGAGTGCTTGCCTAGCAAGCACAAGGCCCTGGGTTCGGTCCTCAGCTCTGGAAAATTAAAACAAAATAAAACAAAACAAAGAAAATCACTGCCACTCTCCTAAAGGAGGGAGGCAATAACTTAGGTTTGAGAAAAAGACTCTAAGGTAACAGAGAGCTCAATACTGGCTCCAAGCAAATGTACTCCGGGAGAAGCCCAGGGTCATGGGGTGCCATTGATGAAGTGTGCTACTGGATTCAATTTGGTAGGATTTTTGCACTAAAATTCATGCAATACTGGCTGTGGTTTTCTTTACATGAGATGCTCCCCCTGGCCACACACACACACACACACACACACCCTGCTTTCCTCTGGTGTCAGTATCAAGGTGATACTGTCCCACTGTCCCCAGGAGGTGAATTCAGAAATGCTCACCCACTTTTATTTGTTTGTTTCCTTTTAAACTAAGCTTGTGCTGACTTGATATTGCTTCTTTGAAAAACTATTTGGTAGTATTTAGTGACAAGGCTTCCTGGGCCGGCATCTGTAGGCAGGCTACCAGGCCATCCATCTCTGTTCCTGTTCTAGGGCTTCCCAGCTGGCCTGCTCTGCCTGGGTCAGTGCCAGTGGCTCAGCCTGTCTGGGAGTTTGTCCATGTCATCTCGGCCATTTGCTGGTGAGCAATTTGTGGCTTTTCTTTATGATCATGTCTTTCTTTTTAATTTTAGATTACATGTTCATCTATTTATTGTGTGTCTGTATGTGTATGTGTATGGGTGCATGCAGGAGCCAGAGCATGAATGGGAGGTCAGAGGTCAACTTTTGAGAAGTTCTCCTTCCACCGTGTGGATCCCAAAGACTGAATTCAGGCCCTAAGTCCTGGAGGCAAGTGCCTTCACCCACTGAGCCATCTAGCCCAACCCTTTTATTTAATGACTCATTTCTTTTTATTTTATGTGCACAAGTGTTTTGCTTGCATGTGTATCTGTGTGAGGGTGTTGGATCCCCTGGAACTGGAGTTACAGACAGTTGTGAGCCGCCATGTGGGTGCTGGGAACTGAACCTGGGTTCCCTGTAAGAACAGCCAGTGCTCTTAACTCCTGAGCCATCTCTCCAGCCTTGAACTCAGAGATCTACCTGCCTCTACCTTCTGAGTGCTGGGATTAAAGGCGTGTGCCATCACTGTCTGGGCCAATGAAAACATTTTTTTTTCAACTGAGGTTTCCTCTTCCCAGATGACTCTAGCTTGTGTCAAATAGGCATAAAACTAGCCAGCACAGGCCAGGTGGTGGTGTTGCACGCCTGTGATCTCAGCACTCCAGAGGCAGAGGCAGGAGGATCTCTGTGAGTTTGAGGCCAGCCTGGTCTACAGAGCTAATTTCAGGACAGCCAGGGCTACACAAAGAAACCCTGTGTCAAAAACAAAAATCAAACAAAACAAAAACAAAAACAAACAACCTATCTAGCACAAATTCACTGTATAGTGCAGATTTCCTTCAACTCCTGACCCCCCTGCCTCAACGTCCCAAGTGCTGGGATTACAGGTGTATGTTACTACATCTATATATTATTTTCAGCAAATCCTTAATTATTAGGTCAACTGAGAAGATAAGAAAGCTGAGTCATTAAATGACAGCACATGTACGGGGTATGTGAGGCCCTGGATTCAATCCCCGCCACAACATGAAAGACTCTACACCATAAACACAAAACAATGATGTGAAGTTGGGCCCAGAGACCCAGGAATGTAAACCTAGTACCTGAGCACGGAGGCAGGAGGGTCAGGAGTTCTGCTACGTAGGAAGTTTGAAGGCAGCCTGGGCTACACCAGGCACTGTTACCAAGTAACTACAACACAAACATATTGTGTTGATTTTTTTTTTTTTTTAAGGAAAATTTATCATCCTTGAGCCCCAGTTAGAACTACGACATCTGAACTAACTTGGGTTCCGATGTTTTTGTACTTTCAGAGTCCCAGGGTTAGTGCTGGCCATTGGTTAGGCCTCGTGATCAGGGATGACAAGACAGATGTATTTACCATGTTGCAGATGAGAGAACAAGGCAGAGATCCTTGAGGGTTCGGTGTTTAGCTGATCTAAGGTCAGGTTCCAGCTGCAGGAGCTGGAACGTCAGAGGCCGACGTTGCCTTAAGCATCCCTGTTTTTCTCCCTGCTGGTTGAGTTTTCCCAGAGTTTGAGCCTTGCTGATTGGCTTTGTGGAAGAGCTGGTAGTGGCTGGAGTGCTGTAGGTGTGGTGGCTGTCATGGTGGTGGTGGAGAGATTCAAGCAGAGACAGTGTGGCTGCTGTGACTGGCCAAATTATTTGGAGTCCTTGCTTGGCTGTGATTTTTCCAAGCGCTCCTCAGTCTCTCCTTTTCTTTCTGAGGGAGACAGAGAGGCTGACCCAGGCTAAGGTGAGTGAGGTCCTCCCAACAAGCAGCCCTTGGCTGAGGGGAAAGGGGGCTGCAGGCACTCTGAGAAGGTCATTGCACCCTCTGTAGGAAGCATGTGAGGACTCTCCTCTGCTGTCCTCAGGCCTCCTGGGTTCTGCACATACGCAAATTCTCTTTCCAGTTTTTATGGCGGCATTGCTCACTGTATTCAGTTTCCTGCTCTACCTAAGTAGTTTGGCTGAGATGGGCTGTCTTCTCCTTTTTCTGGCTATGATTAGAAGTGACGGTCTGACAGCCATGAAATGCTCTGTGGAAAACAGAACTCCACACCCAGTGTAATAGCCCAGCTACTGTACTTTCACCACAGAATCTCCATTTCCACTTGCTTACCGATACTCTCCTTGTACATGTCACCATGGCACTTCTCATCACCAGGCTTTAGTGTGGGGACATGGTTATAAGGCCTGTTTTGAAGCCATTTCCTGCTAAAGCCAACATTCAAGTCCTCTTGCAGGAAGTTTCTGGTTTTCATGGTTTCCCAGAAGCAACATGATGGTGAATATTCTCAGAAGGCGTGTTGCAGAACCCAGTGGTGAAGGTTCACACTTAGTGCCAATCAAGGAAAGGACTAGATTTGATGAAGAGAAAAAGTTCATTCGCTAGGCATACAGACAGGAGAGCAGGTGTCAAGTTCTCTGTAGTGGGCTAAGGAAGTTGAGTGGCCTGAGGCGAAGGGGTCTGTGAAGTGAGGGGAGGAAAGGGCCGATAGCCTGTGTGGTAGATCCTCATGGCTCCTTCGAGGAGAATGTTCAGGAGTTAGCTACTTGTTACCAGGGTATAGTTTGGCTGTCTGCTATTCAAAGGTCACCGAGCCCACACGAAGGATGAGTGGTTTCATCTGGCTTGAGATAGATGAAGGTTGTTTCTAGCTTTCTGAAAACAACTCGGGCAGCCCATGGCACCTTACTAGTTACTGTAGTAACCATGTCAGAGGTGGTGTTTGTGGCAAAGCTAAGGGAAGCAAACTCCTTATCGACTGACCTCTGACCTCCTGGATAAGAGCCAGTGGAGCACCAGGGTTCCCGAAGCATCCCCAGTTCCCCAGGGTTTTCATGGTACATCCTAGCAGCTCGGGCTAGCACTGAGCATCCCAGGCTTGCTGCTGTTTTTTGCTTGTTAGAGACTAGTTTAATTAATTCACTCACCTCCACACATACACATGGGCTCAGGGAGGCAAATCTCGGTGGACAGCCTTGTCATCGCAGGATGGTCCGGTGCTGGTGAGGAAGCTAGGCTCACTCATTTCTGGTTGCTCCACTGTTTCTCCATCCTCTAGCTCACAAATTGCTCCATACATGATTGCTAAAACTGGCTCTTTCGTGGGAAGCTTCAAGTTCTTGTTGATCGACCTCTCAGCATCCCACATGGCTTCTCCTTGTTCTGGTTTGTAGTTCTCTCCTGCTGACTGACCTGTGAGAGCCTGTTTCCATGACGCCATGCATGGTATCCAGGTGTCTTCACCATGACCTGTATTTGAGAGTGTTCCCAGACACAGTTTTTTCTGTTCTGCTGCATATGGTGCCAGTGCCTTGGGACAAGATTGGTTCTGTGTTCTAGATGCTTGTCTCTCCAAGGAAGTCTGTGTGGGGCTCTGGAGCTGGGATGGGAACTATGGCCAGTTTCTCTGCAGGGATGGAGTCAGAACATTTCCAGGGAATGCTGCTGCTGCTTGATGAGACCCAGGACTCACAAAACAGAGTAATGGGTAAAGAAGGACGCTTTTGCCTTGGCCAAGAACCTAAAAGCAAACCTTTCCCAGCAAATCAGCCTCTTGAGTAGGGAGTTAAGTTACAGACAGGGGAAGGAACAGTGAGAGCATGAGATAGGCTGACAGTGGAATAAAACATTCAGTTGTTTCTGGTCACAGACGAAGATCTTCCTGCTAGACTCTACAGGCCCTCTTTTCCTTGCGTTTATGGTCTGGGTGTTTGTGGTCTGAGGAACCCAGGTCCCTGCCGGGACCCCTGCCTTGACTATTCTGCAACCATTACAGGCTGTGGATAAGACCCAACAGGATGTAGGCCCCTGGCACAGCACGATGTGCCTTTGAGCCCCCGACCTTGGGCCTAGCTCTAGTTACAGGAAAACCCCGCCAGATGCCCCCATACAGTAAAAGAAGCCAATTAAAAGTTACAGCTAGCAGGCTCATGATAAAGAAAACATACGGTAGCCACAACAACCCCTGAAAGACACAGTAGTTTTCTTGCAGCTGCACACTAACCAAGGGCAGCACCTCCGGGTGGGAGGTGCATCGATCCTGAGTCTGTTCCTAAGTGGTCTGTAGACCCCAAACCCCCTTGCTTCACTCCCTATAAATACTCTGCCCCCTTGCTACTTCCGAGGCTCTCCTGCTCTGCTGCGGTGTCGGATGGAGAAGCCCAGGTTAACTCACAATAGTAAAAAGACTCTTGGCTTTTGCATCGTATTTAGTCTCTTGATGGTCTTTGGGGAACCCTGGGTACAACAGGTCATGCTAGCTTGTGGACATCTTTAACCTGAAGGGTAGAATGAGTGACTAGGCAGGTCTAGGTCACATCAACCCTCTTTCTTTTCTTCTCCTTTCTTTCTTTCTTTCTTTCTTTCTTTCTTTCTTTCTTTCTTTCTTTCTTTCTTTCTTTCTTTCCTTCCTTCCTTCCTTCCTTCCTTCCTTCCTTTCTTTCTTTCTTTCTTTCTTTCTTTCTTTCTTTCTTTCTTTCTTTCTTTCTTTCTTTCTTTCTTTCTTTCTTTTTAAAAAACACAGGGTCTTTCTATATAGCCTTGATTGTCCTGGAATTCACCAGGTGCCTAGACTAGACTGGTCTCGAACTCACAGAGATCTGCTTGCCTCTGTCTGAGTGCTGGGATTAAAGGTGTATGTGCCAACACACCCAGCTGTGTTACGATGTTTCTTTTTACTTTTGTCTGTTTTGGTTTTTTTTTTTTTTTTGAGACAGGGTTTCTCTGAGCATCCCTGGTTGTCCTAGAACTCACTCTGTAGACCAGGCTGGCCTCCAACTCACAGAGACTTGCCTGCCTCTGCCTCCAGGGTGCTAGGATTCAAAGTATGTGCCACCACCTCCCGGCTACAATGTTTCTTGATGATCAGTGTGTTTATACACAGAGCCGAGCTGATGAAAACTTGAAGGCAGCAAATATCTGAAGATAGAGATGTGTGGCTTCTCATCCCATGGCATTTGCAGGCCTTAGGGTGAGTCAGCGTTGTTGCAAGTGGCTTTCAGATCTCGGTGGAGTAACCTGGTGTGACTACAGCAAGGCTTGTGGGGGGGGCACTGGTGCATTTCCCATTTGCGCTGTCAGTGGAAGCCGCAGACTCCTGTCAATGCAGTCAATTGGAGCAGCTCTCCCAGAGGCCTTCACTCAGGTCATGCCAGGATGTTGACTTTGAAAAGTTTGTAGGAAAAAAATTCAGAGCAGGACAGGGTGGCACATGCCTTTAATCCCAACCTTGGATACAGAGACAGGCAGATTTTTGAGTTCAAAGCCAGCCTAGTCTACAGAGCAAGTTCTAGGACAGCAGAGGCTACACAGAAAAACTTTGGATGGGGAGAGAGAGAGAGAGAGAGAGAGAGAGAGAGAGAGAGAGAGAGAGAGAGAGGAATTTCAGAACGAGTAAGTAGAAAGAAGCACAGGTTGAGCCAGGCCTTGGTGGCACTCGCCTTTAATCCTAGCACTTGGAGGCAGAGCCAGGCGGATCTCTGTGAGTTCGAGGCCAGCCTGGTCTGCAGAGCAAGTTCCAGGACAGGCACCAAAACTACACAGAGAAACCCTGTCTCAAAAAAAAAAAAAAAAAAAAAAAAAAGAAGAAGAAGAACCACAGGTTAGGTGACTAAAAATAAAAAGAGCTTCTAACTGGGATGATAGCTCATGTCTGTAGTCCTAGCACTCAGGAGTCTGAGACAGGAGCATTACTATAGTTTGAGGCTAGCCTGGGCTACAGAATGAGTTTCAGGTTAGTCCAGAATAAAGCCTGACCAAAAGGAGGAGGAGGAGGGAAAGAAAAGAAAAGAGGGAGTCAGGAAAGGCCAAAGAGCCAACGAGATGGCTACTGGGTAAAAGTGCTTTCATGCAAGCCGAATGTTAGTTTGATCCCAGGCTGACCTCAAACCCTCAGCGAAAGGAAAGAACCAACACCAGAAAGTTGTCTGATCTCCACGTGTGCTTAGTGGAGAAGGGTGTTGGGGCTGGCAAGATAGCATCCTGGGTAAAGATGTTTGCTTCCAAGCCTGACTGTTTGAATTTGATTCCAGGACTCACGTGGTGGAAGGAAAGAACCAACCATTGAAAAAAAGGAAAGGATTGTTTCTATGTAGGTGATCTTCATGGCATTTTGTTCTTAGTTGTGTAGACTCTCACTGGACAAGCCGTTTAAGCCAGACTCAGGACAAGGGGCTCCTTCCCTTGACACTTCCCTTAAGGCTGTCCTCGAACTCACAGAGATCCGCCTGCCTCTATCTCCTCCCAAGTGCTGGGATTAAAGGCGTGCCCCACCATTGCCCGGTGATTCTTTGTTATCATTTGTTCATATATTTCTCATGAAATGTCTTCTTTGTTGAGCTCTCATATTTGTGACTGTTTCTCAGCTGTATGGAGGACTCTTGGTATTTCCTGTGCACTAGCTTAGTGGTCATGGATTGCTTCAGGTTGTGCCGCTCCTGAGAAGTTCTCCAGTTATTATTTTGTTACTGTTTTTTTTTTTTTTTTGAGATTGGGTCTCTTTAGCCCTGGAACTCACTGTATAGCTCAATTGGCCTCTGAATCTCATAAATCTTACTACCTCAAGTTCCCAAGTTCTGGTATGGCAGGTGTAAGCAACCACACCCAGTCCCTTTTGATGTGAGAAGACAACCGCTCAATACAGCAGACTTGATAGACAGTTTCTTACTTTCAGGGCTGGAAATATGCATGCCGTTCTTCCCAGGCTTGTTCCTTTGCTCTGTAGTCTTAAGATTGCGATTCAAATGAGCTATAGAATGGTTCTTTTACTGGCTGTGCCTTTTTGAAGTTCCAAATGCCTCTTGCTTTTGAATGTCTGTTTCTTTCCCAAGCATTGGGAAAACTTCTGCTATAATTTTATTGAATAGACTTTCTAAAAACCCTTCTACCCTGTAGATTCTTGGGTTTGCTCTTGATCATGTTTCAAAGTTCTTGAAAGTTGTGGTCATGCTCCCCTCCTCCACTGGTATATCAATGTGTGTTACCTTGACCTTTTATTCAATCCCTGATATTTCTTCTACTTGATCTAATCTGCTGATGCTTTCACGTCATTAGTGATAGTTTTTATTTGATTCATTTTTTTTTCATTTCTAACTTTCTATGGTCCCCCCCAACAATTTTTTTTCC